>NC_136065.1:895643769-898043769 GCF_964261635.1 Lissotriton helveticus | reverse complement strand
TGGGGACCAGTATAGGAAATGGTTACAAAATAGCAACTTGGAATATTGCTGGATTTATGAACAAACAAGATTTGTTAGGTTGACAAGAATTCATTAATGGGCTTGAAGATCCAATATATATAGATGGATTCTCTTCATATTGGCTACAGGGCGTACTTATCCCGCTGGTAGAGCGAAAGGGGTCTCTTGATTCTTATCTCCAATAAACTACCAGCAAGTGTGGAAAAAGTAGTCACAATTGGAGCACACTCACAGATTATATGGCTGCACTGTAAAGAAGGGAGGGATGTGGTGCGGTCAATTACTATAACAATGTGTTTGATACCACCAGGAGAAACATTGTAATTGAGTTGGATAAAGGGCTTGATACTTTTCTAGGCTCGATTAGTAATAATATGGTGCTCATTTGGGTTGGAGATTTTACCACCCAAATATGTCCTTTGGCTGCTACCCAAGCCTGTGGTATTAAGAATGACAAAGGGGACAATTGTATACATTTTCCACACAATGGACATGCGGAAGTTCTAAATACTATGATGCCAAATATGACCTTGAATATCTGCTGTGTGCTTGTAATACTGACGGGGAGTTAACACCAACCTTTATTGGTAGGGATGCTGCATTGATCCTGTTTTAGTTTCATCTAGTATTATTCACATGTCGCCCAACTATCAATGACTGATCATAATTGCATAATTTTGTCATTCCAATTTTGGGGCGTAAAAAGGCCAATGCACCAAAGCATTGTAACCAACATTGTTCCTCGTAGACCCAATGGGACCCTATCAAATGGTACAGAGTGGAACCCCAAAAAATCTTACATGACATTGTCCTAAAATGCAATAAAGAAATGATTTACTGTCTCAAAGAGGAGGTAGACCCAAATGAGATGATTGCTAACTATGTCAAAATTAATGTTACTATTGACGAGATGCTAACGGCCCCCACTAAGGAGGGAAGGAGGAAAAGGAACGGGTGGTTTAACCACACTTGCACTGAGGCACTAAAACAACTGAAACAAGCCCTACCCCGTAAGAAAAGAGACAATGAATTAAAAAAGACCTTAAGACATAACTATAAATTTGTCCTTGAGACGAGGAAAAGTGAGTTACAGGAGCTAGCATGGGATAAACTTCCTTTGGCATCTAAGACAGCAAATAAAGTTAATCTGGCACACAGTAAATATGCAGTTTTTAAAGAATGATTAATTCCCATAATTGTTCTCATAAGTTACATGGGAAGCCTGGGTAACACATTTAGGGGAATTTTTTAATCCATCAGGATCTGAGATATAAGTGGTACAAAATCTTATACAGAGCAAGTGGCAGGTTATACCACTAAATATTACAGTGGAAGAAGTGCAGGAAGGATTGAAGGGAAGCAGGGGAGGTAAAGCCTTGGGCCCAGATGGGGTCCCAGTAGATGTATACAAAGCCACGGTTGATCAAATGGGACCAATTTTTACAAGAGTTTTTAGTTTAGTGGTGAGAGAGTGTATACCCCCCTCGTGGGGTAGTCAGTTATTAACCTGCAACTGCTAATAGGCAAATATACATGTGCAAAAGAAGGGAGACTATACCTAAGTTTTTCAGATCTTAATAGTACCTTTGATTTAGTTGATCATACAATTATGTGGCGTACTTTACTTAATCACGGTACACCCAAAGGCATTATTCACTTTCTTGCAAGGCTCTATGAAATGTTATCCTGCAAAGTGAGATATGGACAACAGGGCGAGTGCTCTCCAAATTTTGACGTCAAACGTGGCATCTGCCAAGGTTGTGTCCTTGCCCCATTCGCTTTTTCATTATTCATTAACTAGATTGATAAAGTGCTGAAGTTGGAGACGGTGGATGCTCCACAAATATTGGGCAATCCCATACCTATTTTATTATACGCAGATGATGCGGTACTACTTTCTAGGGCCCCCTACTGGCATACAACGACTCATGGATAAATTTAGCAAGTTCATAGCTAAAGGGAAGCTGCTAATTAACAAAACAAAAACGTTTACCATGATATGTGGCACTAAATGAACGAAATGTAAAACATTTTATATAGATAGCACTCCAGTACAAACTGTCAATTCATGCTGCCATTTAGGGGTAACTTATTCGGGTAATGGGAAATTGAATCTGGAGCTTTCTAATGTCCGTTCCAAGATGACTAAGAATGCACATGGGGTTTTTAGATTTGCATCCAAACTAGGTAACCACCCTGTAAAGGAAATGTTGACTATATATAAGGCGAGATGTGTCGCGACAGCCCTATATGGTGCAGGGGTCGGGGGCTAGCACTACTGCCAGGCTCTGCAACAAGAAGAAAATGACTTTTTAAAATGACTTTTAAGCCTGCCACCTTCAGCATATACTGAGCTAACATATTGGGAGGTGGATCTGACATACCTAGCAGATTTGACTGCTGTGCGGCCGCTGCTGGCATGGAGATCTACATGGGCTAAAGACGAGACAGCCTTTACTAAATCTATAATCAAAGATTGTTTAGTCCTTGAGAAAAAAATCACACATCAGGTGGGTAAAATATATTAGTGAACTATACACAGTAAACTATTTAATATACAGATTTTCGAAAACCCAGGACAGGTGGCTTCTTTAAACATAAGGGAAATCAAAGACTTACTTGTGGCATACAAAAAAGAAACCTGAAGGAGTGCCAGAGAGAAACAATTGACTTTTAAATGTTACCAATCAACTGAATTTATAAGAGGAATCCAAGAACATTTGTTTACAGTGATTAGATCTTCACATCGCTATGTACTGAATAGATTGAGATTAGGCATAGTTCATCATCTTGTCACCTTCTCAGTTATGAAAACATGCCCCCTGGACTCTACACCCTGCTCTTGTGATGAGCTTTCGAAACAAAGCAAAGTTCACTTTATGTGCTTTTGTAATTTCTACAAGTATTTGAGATGTTTTTAAATATAATGTGAGATCGTATCATGCTGCTATGAACTTGCTTCTTGCACTGAATGACCAGGGAATATGCTTTTATGTTGCATCATTCATTTTAAAAGCAATTAATGTGAGGAAAGCTTTTGTCCCTGTTAATTGATCAAGAAATAGATGTAATGCGAGAATGTGTAATACTTTCATAAATTGCTCCTGTCCCTAAATGATTCTGGAATATGCTATTATGACTGTGTTACTTAGGTTAAAGACACGCTATCCATTTTGTCCTTCATGATCATGGAACATGTCATTATATTGAGCTATTCATTTTAGAAGTATATTTTTATTTCTGGAATTGCTTTTATGGTTGTTCAATAAACCAAATAAAGAATATAGAATCGAATTAAATGGAATCGAATCTTTAAAGAATAAATGCTTGCAGGTCAGGCAGCCCCCCTCACAGCACAGCTCCACCTGTGTTGTGCCTGCCTGAGCCAGCTGCTGCCGCCTCGTGAGTTTCGCCCGCCGCCCTCCGCTGATAAATTGTGCTGTATCTTTCCTTTCTTTTCTGGTATTTCGTTTAATATTGTACTGAGCCTTATTATTTTCTTTCTATTGCTCTGCGCTATTGACTGTTCTTTGTGCCCCTGCCGCCCCCTTTTGCCTTCTGTATCTCGCCGTCCCCTTCCCGCCGCTGCCTCCCTGCGCCACCCCCACACTCTCCCATTCGCCACCCCGCTCCCACCTCCCAGCTGCTCCTCCCTCCCACATCCCCTTATATGGCGACTGCTGTGCTGCGGTTCCTAAGGCAAGCCCACCTGCGCCCGTCCGCGCCTGGACTGCGCCCAGCGCCAGAACCCCTGGACCCGAAGACACCACGACACCCGACTACACTACGAAGCGAGCACCCTCCACGCACTCAACCCCGGACGAGAACACACCTGCTACCGGGCCACCCTGAAGCGCACCCAAGGGCCCTTCACCTGCCAGAACTGCAGCTTCACCAGTATCCAACCCATGAAACCACCTACCAATGAACCCAACCACCTGAGGTGCATCCTCCTCAACACTCGCTCCGCCCGTAAGCACGCCGTCGTAATCTGGGACCTTCTCGACTCAACCACCCCAGACGTCGCCTTCCTAACGGAGACCTGGCTGACCCTCGCCTCAGCACATGACATCGCCATAGCCATCCTGGAAGGCTACAAGTTTGCCCGGAGAGACTGCACCAACGGAACAAGAGGTGGAATTGCCATCTCCCACAAGAACACCCTCAGCGTCTCGACTAGCACCGACAACACGCTCAGGACCGATGAACAACTGCACTTTCAGATTCGCACCGACCCCAACACCACCCTCAGAGGAACCCTCATCTACAGACCCCCGGACAACGACCACAGTTCAGCGACTCCATCCACGACCTCATCAGCACCCACGCCCTCGCTTCCACAGACTACATCCACCTTGGGGACCTGAACTTCCACCTCGAGAACAACAACGACACCAACTCCACCACCCTGATCTCCAACCTCGCCAACCTCGGACTTAGACAGCTCGTGACAACACCAACCTACACCGCCGGCCACATGCTGGACCCCGTCTTCACCACAAACCCCCATGTCTCCTTCGACCACACCACCGAACCCCACTGGACTGACCACCACTGCATCCACTTCACCTTCAGGAAGCCCATCACGTACCATCGCACCCAACAAATGCCTCGACGCTGCTGGAGCAAGGTCACAAAAAACCAGCTAACCAACACCCTCGCCCAGAGCCCACCTGCTGACCCCGCACCGCTGCCCGCAACCTTAGACAGTGGATCAAAGACTGCGCCAACACCGTCGTTCCGCTCAAGACACCCTCCAACGACCACACCAGCAAGAAAGCCACCTTGTTCACAGAAGACCTCCAGGCCTCCAAACTAACCTGCCGAAAACTGGAGAATAACTGGCTCCACGAATGAACAATGGACAGCTACGCAGCCCACAAGAACACCACCTGATACCCAGGGGGTCCTTGTTTATCTCTCAAAAGCACCACCTGCAGACACCATCAACTCATCAGAACCGCCAAGAGGGTCGCCTTCAAAAATCACCTGGATAACAACGCACACAACAGCAAAGAGCTCTTCAACATCGTGAGGGAAATGTCAAACTCCAGCTCCAACACCAATGATATCCCGCCTTTGCAAGACCTGTGCGATTCACTGGCCACCTTTTTCCACCGCAAGATCACCGGCACCCACGTCAGATTCAACGCCAAGAACGCCCCGACAACCACCGCTCCCATGATCACCACTTGCACCAACAGCCTGCACTCCTGGACCAGCGTCAATGACAAGGAAACCAGCGAGACCATGAACACCATCCACTTCGGATCACCACTGGACCCATGCCCTCACTACATCTTCAACAAAGCCAGCACAGCCATCGCACCCCATCTTCGGAAAGTAATCAACACCTCCTTCGAGACAGCAACCTTCCCAGAAAGCTGGTAGCATGCCAAGATCAACACCTTACTCAAGAAACCCAAGGCGGACCCCATGGAGCTCAAGAACTTCTGACTCATCTCCCTGCTCCCGTTCTCGGCGAAGGTCACCGAGAAAATCATCAACAAACAACTGACCGCTTCCTCGAGGAGAACCGCATCCTGGACCCGTCTCAGTCCGGGTTGCACAGCAACCACAGCAGCGAGACTGCCCTCATCGCCGCCACAAATGACATCAGGACCCTCCTTGACAACGGAGAAACAGCAGCCCACATCCTCCTGGACCTGTCAGCCACCTTTGACACGGTCTGCCACCACACACTATGCACATGCCTACATGACGCCGGGATACAAGAGAAGGCCCTGGAATGGACAACATCCTTCCTCTATGGCAGAACTCAGAGCACTCGCCTCCCCCCTTCTTCTCCACGGCCATCGAAATCATCTGCGGCGTACCCCAGGGCTCTTCCCTCAGCCCGACACATCTACATGACACCCCTCACCCACGTCGCCCGACAGCATGACCTCAACATCATCTCCTATGCCGACGACACCCATCTGATCATATCCCTCACCAAAGACCCTCACACTGCCAAGACCAACCTCCAAGAAGGAATGAAGGCCGTCGCCAAATGTATGAGGAACAGCCGACTGAAGCTGAAGTCAGACAAGATGGAGGTCCTCATCCTCGGCTCCACCCCCTCAGCCTGTGATGACTCCTGGTGGCCTGCAACCCTAGGAACAGCCCTGACACCCACCGACCACGCATGCAACCTAGGGGTCATCCTGGACTTCACCCTCTCCATGACTAAGCAGGTCAACGCCGTCTCCTCATCCTGCTTCAACACCGTCCGAATGCTTCGCAGGATCTTCAAGTGGATCCCCACTGAGACAGGAAGAACAGTCACCCAGGCCCTCGTCACCAGCAGGCTGGACTACGGAAACGCCCTCTATGCAGGAACATCGGCCAAGCTCCTGAGGCGATTGCAACACATCCAGAACGCGTCAGCACGTCTGATCCTCAACATCCCCCGCCGCAGTCACATCACACCCCACCTGAGAGACCTGTACTGGTTCCCCGTCAACAAGAGGATAACCTTCAAGCTCCTCAACCACGCACGCAAAGCTCTCCACAAGACCGGCCCAGCATACCTCAACACTCGACTCAACTTCTACACCCCCACCCGCCAGCTCTGCTCCGCCAGCCTCGCCCTCGCCACAATCCCCCGCATCCGAGGAACGACCACCGGTGGCAGATCCTTCTCCCACCTTGCCACCAAGACCTGGAACACCCTCCCCACCAACCTACGACAGACCCAGGACCTACTGGCCTTCAGGAGACTTCTCAAGACAAGAGGGGTGTTATACTGAAAACGGGTTTTCATTGACACCTTTCCAAATCATTTAGAAATTTCACAAGGAAACAGTTCGACTGTAAATGAAGGTGCTCCTTGAATGTCCACTTGAAAATTTACAAAAGTGTTCACTTCAAGATATACTTCACAAGAAAGATTCACAATTGTGCAACTGTTCCACTCAGTTCCACCCAGACTGACCACTTGCCGTCTTATGATATGATATGATATAAAGGCTTTTATAACACGCTCTATTACTAAGTTAAGGGTGGAACCATTTTCACATCCTTTTTGAAGCAGAAACTTTCTTTCAGTAAATGTAAAACTTATGTGTGCTATGACCGGAAGACATTCTCTACATAAGCCAGCCTCATAAAACGATCTTGTTAGATTCTTTTGTACACAAGGTATGATCTGATGGTCAATTTTCATACTGCTGACGCTGATGCACATTTTATGAAGTATTAATAATTTCATGATAATTACATGCATTGAGTAAGGAAACATTTTTGAATTTGCCCACTCCTTTAGGGTCAGAGGTTGAGCAATGGGGAATATATTGCTAGATAATGTGAACTAACTTGGACAACTAAATAAGAGAAATATAGCAAGAATTTTCCTTGTTAGCCCCAAAACTCACGTTTTGATTTGGGAATCAATGTTCTGGTAATCCAGAGTTTCTTACGATTATCACACCTCTGCAGCCCCGGGCGATTCATACTAGGCCACTTCACTTAGTATAAAACTAAATTAATATAGTTTAGTAAGCATAAGTGAATCATTAGCGCAACTTCGTGTATTTCTATTAATATTTCATAATGTGTTTTTTCTTCAGCTCACATTTTAAAACACGCTTTTTTGGTGCTTCGACTACACTTGTCTCTGTTTCATGTTTCACTGTATCTGTCGTCTGCAACGTGGTACATTAAACCTTTCGTGTTCTCTGTGAATAAATGTGTTATGTATTATGATTTTTAAAATCTCACTGGGTTAGTATTATATCTGCTAAGAGGCAGAAGGAAATGTAAAATAGGGTCAGATAATGAGGAGTGTTCAGCATCAAATGTTTTTCAATTTAAAACACAAATCAAATTACGGAATAATTGAAAATCTACTTGATAAAAAATGCTAAGTAAATTAGAAGGACAAATTAAATGGAGTACTCCTTGAGATTCAATAGAATGGACGGCTACTAATGAAAATGTACTTTTTATTTCTATATTATTCATATTGTTCCTCAATACCAAATCAGATTTTGCATCCAAGCACATAAAATTAGCACAGTAACCCAATACACAGGACCCAATACAGAGGACAAAACTATTATACAAATAAACACCATGACATCAAGTAGCAAGCAGAATTACTCAGTGAGTAATTTACTGGTTACAAGTGCATATAGTGTCACGGTGAAGTAAACCTGTCATTCTTCAGAAGTCAGTAAAATGAGTATCCTCATATTGTGTAATATTTATACCTAATTCTTACAGCACTATAAAACGAGATGGGTGTTATACTGAAAACGGTTTTTCATTGACACCTTTCCAAATCATTTAGCAAATTTCACAAGGAAACAGTTCGACTGTAAATGAAGGTGCTCCTTGAATGTCCACTTGAAAATTTACAAAAGTGTTCACTTCAAGATATACTTCACAAAAAAGATTCCAAATTGTGCAACTGTTACACTCAGTTCCACCCAGACTGACCACTTGTCATCTTATATTTCCAAGTTTAGGGAGGAACCATTTTCACATCCTTTTTTAAGCAGAAACTCTCTCTCAGTAAATGTAAAACTTATGTGTGCTGTGACCGAAAGACATTCTCTACTTCAGCCAGTCTCATAAAACGATCTTGTAGGATTCTTTTATACACAAGGTATGACCTTATGGTCAATTTTCATACGGCTGACGCTGATGCGCATTTTATGAAGTATTCATAATTTCATGATAATTACATGCATTGAGTAAGGAAAAATGTTTGAATTTGCCCACTCCTTTAGTGTCAGAGGCTGAGCAATGGAGCTTATAGCGCTAGATAATGTGAACTAACTTGGACAAGTGAATAAGGGAAATATAGCAAGAATTTTCCTCGTTAGCCCCAAAACTCACATTTTGATTTGGGAATCAATGTTCTGGTAATCCGGGGTTTCTTATGATGATCAAACCTCTACAGCCCCGAGTGATTCATACTGCAAGAGTGTACATGCCCGGGGACCACCAACACCCTGGGGCTACTTTCTAAAACTGTGGGGGGGCTTGAGCCCCGCCACACTGCCCCAGGGACAACCACCTCCCAAGGGCACTCTTTATTAAAATGTGTGGGTCCGTGGGACCCCTGGCTATGGAGACCACCGCCTTCCTGGGGCTTCACAACAGTTGGGAGGGGAGCTCCCCCTGGAGCCCTTGATGGCCCTGGGGACAGCGACCCCCCAGGGCGTTCTCCTGCAATGTCCCGGGGTGCCCACCCCCTGGACATTAGCATTTGCTATGGTAGGGCGAGAGCATGACTCTGCCATAGCAAACACTGCTCTCGCTTCCAAGAAGCAAAGCAGAATTGCTTTTGGACAAGTGGAGCTGCATGTTAGCAGCTCCCCTTGTCCAAAAGCAATGCCAGCTCCCGCAGGAGATGGGGATCAGGCTGGGACTGTGGGGGCATTGGGGCTCCCTCCATGACCCCAATGTAAGGCCAGGCCCCGGGGGTGAATTCCACTGAGAAAGAAAAAAACCGCGGTCTCCGGTGCTTCGTTTTATTGATCCTCAGTGTGGGCCAGGACCCGGGGATATTTGTAAAGTTTATGCAGGTGCCCTGCGGAGGCTCCCGCAGCTCCAGGGACCACCAACTCCAAGGGGAAATCTTGATTACATGGGGGGCACGCAGCCTCCCCACAGCCCTGGGGAACACCACCTCCCTGGGGCTTAATTAATTACGGGGGGGGCCTTGCAGGACCACCAGAAAACCAGCTCTTGCTTCCAAGAAGCAAAGCAGTATTGCTTTTGGACAAGGGGAGCTGCATGTTAGGAGCTCCCCATGTTCCCTGGGGCGAATACCGAATAATGGAAGTGGGGATTTTTTGTCTTTCTATTTTGGAGTCGCAACCCCAACGCGGTTCTGAGCGCGGCCGTGGTTCTCAGCGAGGCTCCCCCGTGTAACGTCACATTGGATTAGCGAATTCACCTCAGATAAATATTTTAGTAGTATATAATTTAGAAGGTAGTGTTGTGTTTGTCAAGTTATTTTAAAGAGGTACTGTGATTGAAGTTAATGACAAGATTACAATTGATAGAGTTGTTAAAAATATATAAAATAAAAAATTATTAGTTAAACCTGAAGAGTGTATTGTGTTGTAATACATTAAATTCATGCTTTTGCAGATTCGCAAATCCTTAAAAAATGTTTTAAAAAGTATGTATCTTTAAATAAGAATAAGATTCACTATTGTGTTATATGGTGGCTCTAAAAAAAAGCCCTTGCTTTCATTATGAGTTTGTTGTAGCTACATGTAAGTGCGGATGCAAAGCTTGAGGTTGTTAAGAAAGAGTCTGTTCCCATGATCTGTGAATTGTACTCCATCACTTCTGTAGATGTCATCCATATCAAAACGTAGATTGTTGTTGTAGATGGAGCCCATCCTATGGTCTCCGAGGTAAGCAGAAACAGCTTTATTGACATTCTTTCTAGCTTTCTCAATCTGTGGACAGAATTGTTTTGACCACTTTCATTTCTGTTTTTGGCATATATTAGAGTATACAAAGACAGATTGAGGTAAAAACAACATCAATTGTGCAAAGGTGTCCTTCATTATCATTTCCAGACCTATCCCAGCCAATGTGCCTAGGGCATTGCCACCACAGTGCACAATCATGAGGTCAGGGGGTTGGAGATGCAAAAAAGTTTTAACCAAAGACATCAATTGGTGCCACTTTAATCTTTTCTGTGCAATCCATTGAATATCCACATTTTGCAAAGCTAGGTCTTTGTCAATACCTCTGCATTCAGCAGACCTTTTGCACCAGAATACATAGCTGTGTCCAACAATCCATACTGTAAGCTTCTTGAAGGGATGTCTGGAACTAATAAAAATATGTTTATGGCTCAGTTGGTAGAAGGAGAGGTATCTAAAATGGTGGACAAGATGCTGTTTTAAAAAAAGTAGAGGATTGATTGGCTGTTTAAGAGCATTGTAGATTTAAAAATAGGGTGCATGTTACTTTCTTTAAAAAGCATATTTCCTATTGGTTAGTAGAAAATGTTTGAAAGGTACAGTAGATCGGATAAGGTGATATTGTGCAAACGTCAACCACACCTGCTGTTTGCATTTATAACCTTATGTACTGAACTTGAAAATATAATGAACTTGTGACTTGTTAGTTCAGTTGAATGTTCCATGAACTATTACTATAGAAACTGACATTAGCAGAAAGGGGGAAGGGTTGAAACGCAAGTGTGGACTTAAAATGTGAATTTGTACTTTATATATAAGTGATATGTTATTATAGTATAACTTGCCAAGTCAGTACTATCTTTAGAATTGGTGTGTTCTTAAAAAATAGTGGTATCTTTATTTGTAACATATTTTTGAACTCCGGTATGGATTTGCGGCTCCATCGCGTTGGTGCACGGTGGAGTTGCGACTCCAAAAAAGTTCCAGAACCAGTTTGGTCACTTTTAGAAGTCAGTTGGTAAGGGTAAATGTGTTTCACAATTTGAAATTATGTAGGAAGCAATGTGATTTGTTACTTACATTAATTTGTGAGGAGACAGAAAGGGGAAAGTTTGCCATTATTAGTTTGACCTTGTTGAGAGTGGTGCATTAGATTGATTGTGTGCATAAGAAAATCTGTTATGAGTGTGTGATATTTAATATTCTACTAATCAATTTGGAAGGTGAGTTATACATTTGTGAGGTGTATTATGTATTAACTTTATTTTTAATCTTTAAAAATGATTCCTGAACTGTGATGTTTGAAATATATTATTAAATGTAGAGATGTGTATTGTAGTTTGTTTTATTGTAGTTAAATGTTGTTTGAAATAGATTCTGTATAGTAATATGTGTATATTGGAAGATGGATTAGTGATTATGGTAGTTTGTTTGTTTTAGTGTGTGGATATGTACATTTGTAGTATACCGCATCATTTAGGTGTCGCTTTGAAATTGTAAGTGCAGTCTGTCAAGTTTTAAGGTGTGCATGGACTTGTGTCTGAAGCATGTCTCTACTTGTATATGTATTTTCATATGTCTTATGAATTTGAAGAAGCATGATGTATATCAAAGAGGTGTTGTCGCTTTTTATGTGGCAGGCTCAAGACTGTGAGTAGTAGTAGTAGAATGGTGAAGATGCAGCAAAAAAGTGTGGTTTAAAAGATGTTGACATAAGGTATTAGTGATTAGGCTCTTTTTAAGTTTCTTAAGAGGTATCATTGAAATATGCCACATCATTTTTGGTGTTTGCTTGAAATTGGAAGTTTGTTCTGTGAATTTTTGAGGTGTGGATAGTGTTGTGGTACAGATATATGTATGCATGCTTTTAGGAATATGGTGAGACTTTTAGCAGAGACATGTGAAGGGTTATTGCTTTGTATTTGGCTAGGTGTAACATTATAAGTAGTTGTCGAATAGTAAAGCAGCAGCACAAAAGTGGGGTTTGAGAAATGTTTGTAGAGATATTATTTATTAGAGTAATCTGTATGATGTGTGGAAAGCTATATTTCATATCTACCGCAAAATTTTCAGTGTCTGTTTGAAATTTGAAGTGTAGTCTGTGATGTTTTGAGCTGTGGATCGTGTTGTGACTGAGGCATGTCCCTACTTGCACATGTATTATGGTGTGTGTTCTGTGCCTGAAGATGATAGATATATAGAGCACAGGTATACAGCTATCTGTATATTACTTTTATATATGATGCTGCTAGCATAGGGTACAGACATATGCATGCATGCTTTTAGGAATATGGTGAGATTTGTGAAGGGTTGTGAAGGGTTGCTGGTTTATATTTGTGTAGGTCCAATATTATAAGTAGTTGTAGAATGGTGAAGTTGCAGCTCAAAACTGTGGTTTAAAACATGCTGGCAGAGGAATTAGTGATTAGGGTATTTTGTATGAGTCTGTTGAAAGGTATGGTTGAAATATATCACTTTATTTTAGGTGTCTATTTGAACTGAGAAGTGCTGCTTTTTAAGATTTAAGATGTGTATGGCTCTGTGACTGTGGGATGTCTGTACTTACAGATGTATTTTCATATGTTTTATGCATCTGAAGATGCTAGATTGATAACATACAGGTTTAGATGTTCTTGTATGTTTCTATTATACATGATGATACTAGGAAAAGGTACAGATACATGCATACATGCTTTTAGAAATATGGAGAGACTTTCAACAAAGATAAGTGAAGGGTTGCTTTGCTGTTAGCTCTGCTCTATACCTGATTAATACTACATTAGTGAAGCAGCAGTAGTACAAAAGTGATGTTTAAGATATGTTGGGAGAGTAATTATTGATTACGGTACTTTATAAGAGTGTGTAAAAGTTCACTTGAAATATTTTGCATAAATCTAGGTGTGTGTTTGAAATGTTAAGTGTACTTTGTAAAGTTTTAAGGCCTTTATGGTCTTGTGAGTGTGGTTATGTTTCTACTTCACATGTATTCTGATATGTGTTATGCTTTTGGCAATACGTACAGATAAAAGTATGCATGCCTCAAGGATTGTGGTTAGAGTTATGGTAGAGATATGTGGGTAGGTTGCTGCTTCATGTTTGGCAAGGCCCAATATTCCTACAATGGTGAAGCTGCAGAACAAAAGTTAGTTTTAAGACATGTTGGCAGAGGGATTACTGATTAGGCTACTTTCTATGAGTCTGGGAAAAAGTACACTTGAAATACGCTGCAGAAATATAGGTGTGTCTTTCAAATGTAAAGTGCAGTCTATTTGTTTATTCCTTTTATTTATGATGATGATTAGAAAGGTAGACACATATGCATGCATGCTTTCAGGCATTATAAAGTGAGATTTATAACAGACATATCCGTAGGTTTAATGCTTTATATTTGGGGGACGCCCAACACACTGAGTATTTAGAGAAAGGTAAAGCTGCAGTACAAAAGTGCACTGAGGAACTATGTATACAGTCCTTCAATCAACCAGGCACTACCCTTGCACTTGTGCAATCACTCATGCTGTATGTATTCAGTCCTTCAATAACCCAGGCACTCTCCATACAGGTATAAAATCTCCCAGGCACTACCTATGCCCTCCTCCAATCTCCCAGGCTCTACCCCTACACTCATGCAATCACCCATACACTACCTATGCAGCCATGCAATAACTCAGGCACTATCCATGAAGTTATAAAAATCACCCAGGAACTACCTATGCACTCCTCCAATCACCCAGGCACTACCCTCCATGTATGCAACCACCCAGGCACTACCTATGCAGTCATGCAATAGCCCAGGCAGTACCCTTGCACTCCTTTAATCACCCAGGCAGTACTTATGTACTCTTTCAATCACCCACTCAGTACCCATGCACTTACAAAATCACCCAGGCACTACCTATGCAGTCCTAGAGCTAGAACTGTACCTAACAAACTAGAGTTGGTAGCTATTCCTTGAAAACTGGTAGATTTAAATACGTATGAGTCCATTCTTATTCGATCTGTGCATCTGTTTTAGGCTACAGTTTGTATGGAGCCTAAAACAGGGAAGCTGCCTCCAACAGATTTACAAAGAGGTTTAAAAGGGAGACTTGTGTCTTTACCTTTAGATTTTAAGAAAAATGTTGTAAATGTAGGTATAGAGATAGAGAGGAAAGTGAACCTGTAGTTATTCTAGTTAATGGTGTACCAACAACGAGTTGGAAAATATTGCAATAGTTACTAGATGTCACCAAACTTAAAAAGGCTACATTATATCTTGTACAAAACAATATTTATTATTCAAATGTATATGTGGAAGAACAAGAAATATCTTTAGAAAATGATAGAGAAATTTCAACTGGCCAAATAAAAAAAGTGGACAACTCCAGGAGTGAAGACTTTTATGAACATTACAGTATACATACTCTACATTCAAAAGAAGTTATAGGAAACACTATTGATGTATTCCAAATGAAGAAAGCAAATGAAACTCCCTCCACTGTAGAAGGTGGACAATATGATGAAAACCAGTACAGATTCCAGCTTCAGAATATCGTACAAAAACGATTGTACTCAAAAGATCCAATATTTTGACAGTGTATTCCATATTTATTTCATCTACTGTTTGAAAGTGGCTTGTCTGGACTTTCATATGCAGTGTACCACATATTAAAAACAGGAGTTCATCTTGCAGGTTTCTGCAAAGGAATTTTTGGACAAAGTTAAACAAAGAGACGAATATTTAGAATTTCAGTTAATTAATTTGATGGCGTGCCAATGTGGTACTAATTAGTATTGGTATCGTCGTCACTGAGAACTTAAATGTATGTTAGGAAACTTAGGAACCCCTACGTGGTTTGTTACGCTTAGCTGTGCTGAATACGCATGGGACGATTTACTTGAATTTCTACGACATTCACATTCAAATGTAAAACACTTTGAATTGAAGACAGCTGGAGAACTGTGTTCCTTGGATCCTGTGAATGTGTACAGATATTTTAATCATAGGTTTCAAGCTAAGATATCTTTTATCTGCAATAAAAATAATCCACCTCTTGGAGAAGTTATTGATTTCTTTTGGAGAAAGGAGTACCAAGCCGGAGGTGTTCCTCATATACACATGCTATTATGGATCAAGAATGCACCTAAATTTGGAACTGATTCTGATAAAACTGTTTTGTCTTTCATTGAAGACTATATTACCTCTTGAGAATATTCCCTTCTTTGATATTATAAGCAAAAGTTCGACAAGAATTGGAACAATCTATGATTTGCTTTCGGAAAGAATTAAAGATGATTTGGAACATATAGAGTCATCATGGGCGGGCAAACTTGCTAATCCCAATGTAGATATTGATATGTGCCTGCTGTTAACATCGCGATTACTCCTATCTTCCAATTTAAAAGTCCAGTTATACCCGACTATCTATGATTTATACAACACCCCGCTAAGTTACATGCATGGGGTAAAAGAATCACTGATGAGTGTCCAAGATGTGGAGTAGGTCCTGCCACCCTAGTACACATGTTTTATGAATGTGTTAAATTAACACCTTTGAAAACATTTTTATCACAATTTTGGGAGGAAGTGTTTGGACATAAAGTGGCAGAATCACCCACTCTTTTTATATGATAGTACTCTCGGGCTTTGCACGGAAGAGGAAACATGTTTATTCCTAGGTACAGCAGTTTATAGAATATTACTGGCAGCCCGCTGGAAGGACGCGGATTGCCCAAGTTTTCAAATGTGGCTAACTCGTTTTTTGGGGGTCTATAATCAAGAAAAAGCCATCTATGCGGCTAGAGGGAGAAATTCTAGAATACGTGGTATTAAGATTTGGTCTCCAATTGCTGCCTGGAGCAGGGATGTAAACACTGTTTAAAGATGAACTGTTCCTATAGATTAATATATACATTCTAGTCGTCCTGGTATGTGTTAACAAAGTAAGGAATCGTCTATTCTAATTCACTTTATGAATTATGAAGGTTTTTTAAGTATTTGATACCGATGTATATGTATATTTCTATTACTTTTTGTGCAATATTTGGAGTTGTTTAATAAAAAAAAGAATTTTAAAAAGAAGACTATATTACCTGTGCCTTTCCAAAAAAAGGAGGAAAAAACAAGTTTTACCGGTTCAAAGTCATCGTTGTGGAAAATATTGTCAATGAAAATACACGTCAAAGGGAACATTTTATACAAAATGTCGTTTTGGTTTCCCACGTCCAGTAATTTCAAAATAGTATCATGTCAGCAGTAAGGCAAACTATAACTCGAAAATCTCCAAAGAATATTTACAACACAAAAAGAACTGAAGAATCAAAGTATATGTATGACTACAATCCAGTGATTTTGCCAATGTGGAATGCAAACATGGTTATCCAGTATATTGCAGATAATTTGATTGCTGATGCTCGCTATGTTACGTCATATATAACGAAATCAGAAAAGACAGAGTTGAAAGAAATGTGGGAAGAAATTTCACAAGAGAAGACTCTTAGTAACAAATTGTGCAGTTTAGTTTGAAGATGCTTAGTTTGAAGATGCTTTCCCATCAAGTGATTAGATCCTATGAATGTTCGGTTCAGTTGACCTTTGCGGAGAAGTGTGGCTCAATGGTTAGAAGCGGCAGACCCTGAAGCAGAGATCAGCCCGGGACCAGGGTTTAATTCCCGACGCGGCAGGGTCTTGGGTCAATGTCCGCGGACTCGATAATTCTCGCCGAGGTGCCTACGCTAACCATGGGTCCCACTCTGCAATTCTGGGCAATAGCTTGCTTAATCTCCACAACGGCCCCATCAGCGCCGGGGATGCCTGGTTTCACCTTGGAGGTGCCCAGGAGGGACCATCTCACAGGGAAAATCAGGACGGGTTCCCCAGCGGTATACAGCTCCAGGACACTCCGAGATGGAGTAACAGTGCGCTTTACAAGTATACTTACTTTGCAAGTTTATATTCGAAGTCAAGAGGAATCATTTGGGTAAGTCTAGGTCTTGCTGCAACACGAATTCAAGTATTGAAATCTCTATAAGAAATTGAATACTTAGCATTAAATGAACCAAAAAGTACAGATATTGTTAAAACAAATAAGTTGGATACATACTATCCCAAAAGGAGTCCACACCCGGAAAACATTTGTCTCGATGAAGTACTGTAGCATTACAGATTTAAGAGAAATGCTACAGAAAATATAACTGAAGAAAGATATACAGTAATTGGATGTAATGGATGTTTGGTAAAACATGCCGAAGGAAATCTTATTAACCACAGGAAACTCAGTTGTGAAACTCCAGATGAGAGGGATTTTTTTCTATTTAGCACTTCTGCAACTCTTCAAGCCTTGGCGTAGTGAAATGGTATTACTTGGAGATTTTGAGTGCTATGAAGACTGTTTTAATGCATGTTAAGATAGCATTCAATGCACAATTTTTCCAAATTAGCTACAAATGTTGAATGAAGAGATTTAACAAGAAACTACTATTGCAGCTGAAATATCTAGAGACAGTTCTCATGATAGTCAAAGTACTGCTCCACTGAGTCAAGATCCACTAGGACAATCAATTCTTGAAAATGAAGCAGGAGTAGCCATGAATGAAGTAGAAACTGTAATGCAACAAGCACAACAGGATATTATTGAGTTGGGAAACTTAGAAGAACAATTAAATATTGAACAAAAAGAAATATATCAGCAAGTGACACAACAGATACAGCATGGGTTACTACATAAAAGAAGAATGCCAATGTACATCAATTACACCTATTAGAATTTACATCTGTGGGAAAGCTGGAACAGGAAAAAGTTTCTTCATTAAAGCTTTGACCAGTTATCTACATAAAACCACTGAATCACATGTATCTTGTGTTGCAACCGCTCTAACTGGGTTAGCAGCACACAGCATTAAAGGGATTACATTACATCGATTACTCATGCTACCAGTTGAACATGAGAATAAGTTGGAATATTGCAAGCTCCCTGGAGAAGCTTGTTATAAAGTTTCAAGGGTACTCAAGAAATTGAAACTTTTAATCATTGATGAGATGAGCATGGTCTCAGACTTAATGCTTGCCTTTGTACATTTAAGAATGCAACAGATTTTTAAAACAGATTATGATGTTCTATTTGTAGGAAAACATGTAATTCTATTTGGCGACCTACTACAACTTACTCCTGTAAAAGGACAACCTGTTTTTAAAACTCTTCTTCTTAAAGACACTAAGAAATCTTTGGGAAGTATTGGAAATGTCAACATTTGGTCTTAATTTGAATATAAAGACCTTATTAAGACTATGAGACAAGCAAGTGATGAACATTATGGAAACATGATTCAAGAGATAAGAATTGGTGTTTAAACAAAACCTGGAAAAAAAGCTTTACAAAGTCGGCTTTTTATGAACTTGTTTCCAAATTAAAACATAGCACTTGAAATAATATACAAAATAATTGGAGAAAAGAAGTGTCTAGTTTGCATAATGCCTACACTACAAGAGTGTTCTACATTCAATCAAGAACTTTTGAAATTAGAAAAACAACCAATACTGAAAATGGAAGCTATCATTAAAATGGAAAACAAAGGAGTTACTATTCTTCTCTCAGAGAAATTACAGACAAAATTGGATTCTTTGGAAAAGTCAGTGTTCAACACTACAGGTGTAGAAAAGACTTTATATGTATGTGTGAACTGTCGGGTAATTTTACGGCATAATTTTAATGAAGAAGAAGGTTTAGTAAATAGTGCAATGGGAAAAGTTGTTGATTTTGTAAATTTTCAGAAAAGATATTGAATTGAATTTTTGAAGATTAAATTTGATCAGATTGAAGAGGTAAAACAGATAGGACGTTGTGCTGTTTGTTTTTTACTGGTAAAAGACTTGTGTGTTCGTAGAAAACAGTTTCCTCTTTCTTTAGCATACGCTGTAACCATTCATAAATCTCAAGGTTTAAGAGTAGACAGTGCTTTGGTAAATCTCGGAAGTACAGTGTTTAGAGAAAGCATGGCATATGTTGCATTGTCTCGAGTAAGGACATTATCTGGTTTGTACTTGATGGATTTTGATGAGAAAAAGATTAGGGCTGATGTAAATTGTGTAAGACAGTACAATCGGTTAAGAAGACTATATGCTCCTAACTTGGGTGAACACCCAGTATATGAAAAACGTGTAGTGTGTTCAAAACGAAAATATGACAAATATTCCACTGAGATTCAAAAAAAGAAAACAATTCAAGAGAATGATGAAACTGCAAAGAAAATGGACACAGTTGATGCTCATATTGTAAGATACTAGTTAGAAAATAGTTCAGGTATCAACTGTTATGCTTATGTAATTGTGAATGTTGTGTTTTATCTAGAGGATCTTCATCATGAAATTATGGAAAATCGAGAAGATGGATTCTGTTCTTTACTACATTATATTTTTCAAAAGTTGGTAACAGATAGAACTGAAATCCATACTGCTTCTGGCATTCGGGATCTTTTGAATACATGTACTAGTTCTATGCAATTTACACTCAATATACAACAAGATGAACAAGAATTTCTTATGTTTATGCTTTAAATATTGGAATATGAAGGAATAGAAATTGAAAATTTGTTTGGACTAAGTTACAGATAGGATCATAAAGGTGAAGAGTGTTCATTTTCTTCTACCACTGAAATAGACACTGAACGATTCACATATTTGACAATACCAGATTGCAAATCTGTGACTTTTAACATGTTACTAAAAACAGCTAATCAGGATATGAAATGTTCTCATTCTAAATCAGAAACGTTGTCAACAATATTTGTAAAATCACAGCAATGGTAGTGGTGGTTTTGACAATTGCACATCGAATTCAACAAAGAGTTTTTAAGTTTTGTAATTGTTTTTGAAAGATTTTGCGTTTTCAAAGTTATGGTGCTCCTCAAGGTAGCAATGACATCCCACTACCCCAGATGTTGGCTCAACAAGTGTTCCTAGAGCATTCGTTGTCAAATACTTTTAACACTGGTTGTACCTCGTCACTCAGATTATTTAATACCATATAAATATTTTGGGATTGTTTTTCGATCCTGACCCGATTAAGGTGCCCTGGCTTTACAATATTTTTCAATTATTCAAATTGCTAATATCTAGATATAAACAGTACTTATATCTTTGTAAAAAAAAGAAACCATCAAATCATTGTATTGGCTTTGTGATTTAATATCTTGTTGGCATGTAAAACTAATTCCATTTTTTTTCCTCTCAATACAATTCTTGCTGACAAGGCACAGCATGCAGACATAGTAATATGATGTAAAGATATTAATGAACATCAATATTTCTGAAAGGTTCTTCACTTTGAGCACAAAGAGCTGAGACGGGCAGTCGACACGTGTTTCGTTACTGAGCGTAACTTTATCAAGGCTGCAACCAAAGTTTAACAAACAAATACCCATTAGGCTCATCCTCTAAAATTCATATTGCTTGGATTGAATTGCATTTAGAATGACACTTGGTTATACTTGAAAGAGTGATCTATGCAGTGATGTTCTTTTTACTTATTTCGTGCAAGATGGTGAACAGTGAACATGCATGATAATTGTGACAGAGTGAATCTCTTGAAAAGTGGTGAACAGATAAAAGAAAGGCAAAACCCAGAAGTGATAACAAATGATTGCTCCAAGCTATATAGCTCGAGGTTACATTTCAAAGAGAAAAAGAGAGAAGGCCTTAATAGATGTTAATAGTGAACAGAGCGATTTTTAAGAATCTTTAGCGAAAAGTGATGTTAGATTGAGGGACTTAGGAGCCTAAAGAAATACGCGTCTGAATATTTTGTGCCTATAGTCCAGAAAAGGTCAATGATAAATACCTTTTTTTGTCACATCACTAATAGAACACCAATCTGTTATTGCTGAGATTTCAAAACTAGATAAGATCCCAGACCTAGGAAAAACGGAGGCAATGCAAGACAGATATTGTTTAACATGTATATATGTGTTTTATTAACTCGGATCGAATTACCGAATCGGTATTTACCGATTCGGTAATTCACATTCATTCCTATGGGCCTCCAGGCCCATAGGAATGAATGGGAATTTCCGAATCGGTAAATACCGATTCGGTAAATACCGAATCGTACCGATTCGATAATACTTACCAAATAAATACCTACATCTCATTTACCGATTCTAAAATACTGAATCGGTAAAATTTGGTATTTTAGAATCGGTAAATCTTCATTACCTACATCTGGCCCACTATTCCATAAAACATCTGATTGTGATTGCATTGCAGCGTATGGAATGGCGCTACTTACTGTAGAGTAAGAGTTTTGCAGTACTGTGGTGGCAAGGCTAGTCGATGCCTCTATAGAAAAAATGACAAAAAGACCAAGGATATGTAAGCGTCTAACATGTCAAGTGTGATTCTTAATCTCTTTTGTCAGAGAAACACTCCATTAATATACTCACAAAAAGAGCAGTGTCCATATGAACAATGAGAACTGCCTCTTAGCCGTTCAGCTGGCTGATACCTTCAAGGGGCTAAACCTGTTTCAAAAGGTATTATTACCCACACATAGGGCTGGCCACACGCTTGATCTACTTTTCACAAATTGCCATAAACTACAGGTAGAGGATCCTTTACCTGTGACCTGGTCGGATCACTGGCTTGTCCCTTTCAATTTAATCTGGGTTTCCTCCAATAATCAGGTTAGATCAACATTTAAGGACAGGAGAAATTGGAGGAAGATTTCACCTGAATCGATGGGCTGTGAGCTGCAAAATATTCCCTCTAAGCTTGCAGGTGATCCGAACCATGATGCTTCTATCTTCAATGGCTGGTTTCATTCAACCCTTGACAAAATAGCCCCAATTAAGACTATGAAGTTGGCCAGGAATAAACCTTTGGCCCCTTGTTTTACCCTGGAGCTTTGCACGGAGAAAAGTCTATGTAAGAGGCTGGAGCATGCCTGGCGGAAGAACTATGAAACTTTGGCCAAGTGTGAATATAAAGTAGCACTGAGGAAATTTCATAACCTGAAATGTAAGTTCATTAGGGACTACATCGCAAATCAGATTAAGTCCTCTGACAATTCCGCAAAATACGTTTTTAAGATAGTCCAATGTTTTATGAAAAGACAAGCCCTGAATAGTACAATCCCCCCATCAATGGATCTCTGTGAAGATTTAGCTACATTCTTATTGAATAAAATGTTAGCTATTTATTCGTCCTTTTCATCTCCGTGACAATTTGATTTGATAACACATAACCCACACTATTTGAGCGCATGGTCGGATTGCCGCCCTTTACATCCGGAGGCGTCACTGGTGAAACTAAACAAAATAAAATCAGGTTTCCCGTTGGACCCCTGCCCAGCTAGATTTTTTTAAGTTATTAGTCCCCTGGCTTAAATTGACACTGAACTTCATCAGGAACTCCTCATTAGAAACGGGGGTCTCTCCAACCAGCTGGAAAAAAGCATATGTCCAGCCAATCCTCAAGAAAGAGGATGCAGACCCAGGAGAGCTAAAAAAAAAAAAACAATTCGGCCAATATCTCTTCTGGAAAACCAAGTGCAGAGACAAATTTCGGACGTCTTGGAGCCGAACAACCATCTGCATGACTCCCAGTCTGGATTTAGGTCGGGTTACAGCACGGAGACAGCTCTGCTTGAAGTGGCTGAGTCGATTTGTGAAACCATAGATCAAGGTAGCTGCGCGATGTTGGTGCTGCTGACCTGTCCGCAGCCTTTGATACGGTGTCATATAGGATTCTCCTATACAGACTCAACCATTTAGGAGTGACGGGAACGGTACTAGCATGGTTCCGCTCAGTTCTTAAGGGTCGCTCTCAACAAGTGTTTCTCCACCCCCATGTCTCCAGTTCCAGCCCCCTTATGTGTGGTATCCCTTGGGGCTCGGCACTGAGCCCCATGCTTTTAAATGTCTATCTTACTGCCTAGCCCGGCTCATTCCCCACAGGTGGGACATGCTGCTAGCACCGGGACACCGTCGGAGGTAGCTGCTCGCTCTACAAGCTTCAGTAATAATAATAATAATAAAATCCCTATGAGAAATTCCATGGGGAAAAAACGCATTTTGGGCACCTTCTTTTTCTCTGCACACTTGACGAATCACCCCAAAACTTTCAAGGCAGCAGCTCAACTCACTGTCATACTAATTTTGAACATTTTGTAAAGCGCAACGCCAAAGTTATTGACAAAACAAAAAATGCTTTTCTTATGGAACCAATGTCTAGACTATAACTACTTACTGGCAACCTCAAGTCGGATATATATATATATATATATATATTCACTGAAAAAACCATAGGTTATAGACCATATATAGTTAGGAATTAGCATTTACAAAACCTTGAAAATTCACTGAAAAAACCATAGGTTATAGACCATATATAGTTAGGAATTAGCATTTAAAAAACCTTATTTTACTCACACAAAACCATTGAAATTCCATATATAGTTAGTTGCACTAACTATATATCGCGCACCCGCAATCCACTGCTGATCATGTCACATATTACATCATTCATGACATGGTCAGTGACATCACTGATGACATCACTGATGACATCTCAAATGACATCACTGATGACATCACTGATGACAACATCCAGTGACTGTATGTTTCTGTAAAGTTAAAATATGTCTTACATATTGAAGAATGAGTGGATGTATAAGTGTCTGGATGAAGGATTTAGTAGGTGCGTGACTGACTGTATGAGTGAGTGATTAAATGTGTCTCACTGAATGCATGGGTTAGTGACTAAACTGTCTTAATTTGTGCATCATTATGTCTGTTGTTCTGTAAACTGCTGCATGTGTTGATCATTAGCTATACGAGAGGCTATATGTGTTATTAATTGGTTGCCCAAGTATTTCTATGGGAGATTTAGTTTGTGTGGGGGTGGCTGGAAGGTGTGTGACTCTATGCATAGATGTGTGAGCAGTTTATTCACTAGGTGTATGAGTTCAAGAGTGCATGTGGAAACAGCTACATGGGCAGTTGACTGTGTGCATGAGTGTATTGATGAGTGAATGGATATCTCAATGCTACATGTCATAGTAAGTACATATGTAAAACACAGTACATGTGAGAGTTGGCATATATAAATAACTGTGCATGAGAGCCACTGAATGAGTGAGTGGTTGTATCGATCATTGTGAACTTGTATCAGGGATTGTATAAGAGAGTAAATATGTGTTAGTATATGTTTCAATAAGTAAGGTGTGTTTAACTGTATAGTTGAAGAAATGGAGGTGACATTGTTTCTTTGCATGACTGACTGGGTGTGTGAGTAACTCCATGGATGAGTGGCAGTGTGTGAGTGTCTGTATACACTGAGTGTATCTAAGGTTATATTAGAGTCTGAAGAGGTTTATCGTATTAGCACAAGAATGATGTCAAATGAGATGTCATCAGTGATGTCATCAGTGATGTCATTTGAGATGTCATCAGTGATGTCATCAGTGATGTCACTGACCATGTCATGAATGATGTAATATGTGACATGATCAGCAGTGGATTGCGGGTGCGCGATATATAGTTAGTGCAACTAACTATATATGGAATTTCAATGGTTTTGTGTGAGTAAAATAAGGTTTTTTAAATGCTAATTCCTAACTATATATGGTCTATAACCTATGGTTTTTTCAGTGAATTTTCAAGGTTTTTTAAATGCTAATTCCTAACTATATATGGTCTATAACCTATGGTTTTTTCAGTGAATTTTCAAGGTTTTGTAAATGCTAATTCCTAACTATATATGGTCTATAACCTATGGTTTTTTCAGTGAATTTCAATGGTTTTTTAATAGCAAATATCATAAGCTGTCGAATGTCAAGTACGTGGTAAGTGAAAACATTTTCGTGTTTATGCACACTGATCTGCTTTGAATGGTGCCCCCCCCCCTCATTTCTATTAGGAGTACTCTCTCTTTGCAGATAGTGAAAGGTAGTTAACGCAGGCCTTTGCCCCCGTTGTAATCCGTCGTGCCTGCTTCTCTCTCCATTTGATTGATTGTTATCCAAGTATTTACTGTTTTAGAATTAGTTCTCTTTGATTCATTCTCTATTTACAAACAAACACAGAGTCGCAATACTCTGTTTAGTCTTTGCAGATAACGAAAAATCGTGTAAAAAAAAAGAAAAGGAATCGAGCAAAATCAGTAGGCCACTAATGGGATCTCTTTTTGACCTCGCTAAAATAGAAACATTAGGAACAACCCCTCATGACAAATACAAAACTAGTGAGATGAACTGAACTCCACACAATGATGGCTGCAAAACAGCTCGGCTCCGCCACCCACCCCGCCCAAAATAACGATAAAGAACGGCTGCCATGATTGGTTGCGGAATGACCACGACGGAGCTACGAAATGGTGCTGCTCTCATGCTAAACCCAGCTTCAGTCTGAAACATCCAGAAACACTGTAGACTACCAATTCGATCAGTTCCGGTAGCGCCCCAATGTAACCCGGTAGAGAAGAACTAGCCCTCCCCTCTTTGACTGATGGTTCTTGTTGCCTGTCCCTTCTGTTGTCATTTAACAGAACTATTTAGCCTGCTGAAAGGGGTTGTGTTCCGACCGCTGGTTGGTGGAGACATTTTGACTATATTCTGTACCTGCGTTGTCGCGTAATGCGTCATATGACGCGCCGCGTTAGCGCATCCGGAAGTCATCCGGGGCGCGCAGCGCGTAACGTAAGCATAACAAGTCATGTGACTTGTTAATAAAACTTTTCATTGGTTCATTTTACTTTTCTTATTGTAATGATGAAAGGCTTGGTCATATGACCTAAAAATTACGCTTTTCATTACTTCCGAACATTATTTTTTCTTAAATATATGTTATAATGTTCCAGGCTAATGTACTTTCCCGGAAATTTTACAACTGTCCTGCAAGTAAAATATATTCTTTTTTCGAGAAAAAGAGCGTTTCTTCGTCCCATGACGGAGCCGTTGAGCAAAAGAGGGTCGACCTGCTGTCTTAGTCACCGATACGCCTGAATATGAGATTCTTATCGATCACTTTATGTTGCAGGAATAGAAAACACAACAGCCCTTGACCATTTATCTTTACTGCGTTCCTTCGTATTATACCTTTTACCCTTCATGTAATTGGTCTGCTTTATTTCACTTGCCTTTTAATGATTCTAAAACAGTCACTATTATTAAAAACTTTACCAATGTATATACTACTACCATGTTTTCTTTTAAAAACCTTTATTGTGAAAATTTCATTATACAAATACGAGCCTATAACCACGTGGGCCTGCCACAGAGCAAACTGTAATCGTATATGATGAATAGACATTTACACTGTAGAGGAACGTAACGGGCGGGCCATTAGGTTGCAAGAACTAAGGTGTCTAACAGTTACGGAATCGGTGGACGTACATTTTATAATTAAAATACGACAGGGCCAGTTACAATAAAATTATCTAGATATACATTTGCGGGCAAGTACCATGGGTGACGTTAATTCGAACTTTCAACAGTACAGTAATCAATAACACATCAGAACTTAATATCAATAGGGATGTCGAAATATTCAATCAATTCTCGTCCCCGCCCGCTATGTGCTTCAAAACTGCATACGTATCTCGTGATTTCAAGGTTCTGCAACCAGTACACAACAAGGAGTTACGAGTCCCATTTATTCCGGCGCCATTTTGGGCGAGGACGGGCAGGTCCAGGATATAGTCAAAATGTCTCTACCAACCATCGACTATGATGATGTTCATATGCTGTATTCATTAGAGTAACACTCATCTGTCCACATGAAATTAATTTGCCACAATCTAAACATGTCATTTTAATCTTTCCAAAGTTCTTCTAAATATTTGGGACCGTTTCCCTTGCCTCTGAAGCTCTCAGTGCCACTTCTTTGATGAATGTACTAGCAGGTCAGGGGTTCTCCTCCAAATCTCTCTTTTATGCAGCACTATAATTAATTGGTGCCACCTCTCCATATGACGATGCATGGTATAGTTACCACAACTATATTTTTTTCGGTTCCTCTGGAGAGTTCATCGTGGCAGATGAAGCGTGTAACGTACCGGGCATTTACCTTTTTTTGCATGTACAGGAAAGGAAAAAAAAATCGAGCGTCCGAGTTCTAAGGTGTCCCAGGGCCATTTTAGTGGACCAGGCCCAAATCCAAAGAACAGGCCGCTATTTTGAGAGTCCTCTTGCAGCCGCCTGTCGCTGTAGCATCAAGAGCAGCCGAAACTCAGCTGAATGGCAACTGAAACGGTAAAGGGGCGCCCCACTACAGCAGACGAGCCTCCACCTAGGAAGGCCCATTCACGCCGGCTCCCCCCCCCTTCGGGCACCCCACGCCGTTATTCGGAGCAGTATTGTAGGATGGCCACACCAGTGCGGCAACTTGCTAGATATCACCTCGGTGGTAACCGAATCTCAACGCCTTGTGGTGTCTTCTATTCAAAAAACATTGTTATGCTGCCTTCGACCTATTCGCCGCAAGTGCGCACACAACTCAACTGCATAGCTTGCTAGACACCACCTCGGTGCCATCCGGATCTCGGAATGTCAGCACCTTTTGGTGTCTTCTCTTCAGAAAATATTGTTGAGCTGCCTTTGGCCCCATTCGCACATCAGTCCGCTACTGACGCCATCTCACAGGCTAATGGGGCGCCCCACGCCAACTTTCAGCATTGTAGAATGACCACACCAGTACAGCAACTTGCTAGACATCACCTCGGTGCCATCCGGATCTCGGCGCCCCACTGCAGATGAAGTGCCTCTCAACTATGAAACCACCACGGTGACATCCGGATCTTGGCGCGTTGTGCTGCCTTCGGCCTATTCGCACATCGGTCCGCTACTGACGCCATCTCACAGGCTAATGGGGCGACCCACGCCGAGTTTCAGCATTGTAGGATGACCACACCAGTACAGCAACTTGCTAGACATCACCTCGGTGCCATCCGAATCTTGGCATCTCAACGCCTAGTGATATCTTCCATACAAAAAATATTGTTACGCTGCCTTTGGCCCCATTCGCACATCAGTCCGCAACTTAGACATCACCTCGGTGCCATCCGGATCTTGGCATCTCAACGCCTTGTGGTGTCAGTCAGAAAATATTGTTGCGCTGCCTTTGGCCCCATTCGCACATCGGTCCGCTACTGACGCCATCTCACAGGCCAACGGGGCACCCCACGCCGACTTTCAACATTGTAGGATGGCCACAGAAGTGCGACAACTTACTAGACACCACCTCGGTGCCATCCGGATCTTGGCGCGTTGTGCTGCCTTCGGCCTATTCGCACATCGGTCCGCTACTGACGCAAACTCACAGGCCAACGGGGCGCCCCACGCCGACTTTCAGCATTGTAGGATGGCCACACCAGTGCACCTTACTAGACACCACCTCGGTGCCATCCGGATCTTGGCGCGTTGTGCTGCCTTCGGCCTATTCGCACATCGGTCCGCTACTGACGCCATCTCACAGGCCAACGGGGCGCCCCACGCCGACTTTCAGCATTGTTGGATGGCCACACCAGTGCGGCAACTTACTAGACACCACCTCGGTGCCATCCGGATCTTGGCGCGTTGTGCTGCCTTCGGCCTATTCGCACATCGGTCCGCTACTGACGCAAACTCACAGGCCAACGGGGCGCCCCACGCCGACTTTCAGCATTGTAGGATGGCCACACCAGTGCTGCAACTTGCTGGACACCACCTCGGTGCCATCCGGATCTTGGCGCGTTGTATTGCCTTCGGCCTATTCGCACATCGGTCCGCTACTGACGCCGCCTCACGTGCCAACGTATTTTCTCCGCATTTTATACCCTATGCCGCATAACAGGTCATGTGACTTGTTTATAAAACTTTTCATTAGTTCATTTTACTTTTGGTTTCCTAATGATGGAAGGCTTGATCATATGACCTAAAAACAACACTTTTCATTGGATGAAAACTTTTTTTTTTTCCCAAACGATGAAAGCCCCACCTTGTTTCTGGATGTTTCAGACTAAACTGGCGTCAGCATGAGAGCACCACCATCTCGTAGCTCCGTCGTGGTCATTCCACGAGCAATCATGGCAGCCGCTCCCCACCAGAAGCCTGCAGGAGTCGGGGCCCCCAAAACTTTTGATGAATTCTCAAGGCGGAGGGGACGCTTTCGAGAATGGGGTCCAAGACCTAGCAGACAAGCGTCCGATTTCCAAGGTGTCCCAGGGCCATTTCAGTGGACCAGGCCCAAAAAAGAAAGAGCCTGCCGCCATTTTGAGAGTCCTGTGACAGCCGCCTATCGCTGCACCGCAAGAGTGGGCGCAACTCAGCTGAATTGCGGCTTTTGACACAGTGGACCAAAAACGGACGGAATGGCAACTGAAACGGTAAAGGGGCGCCCCACTACAACAGATGACACTCCACCTGGAGAGGCCCGTTCACGCCGCCTCCCCCGGGGCGCCCCACGCCGTTATTCGGAGCAGCATTGTAGGATACCAAAACCAGTGCGGCAACTTACTGGACATCACCTTGGTGCCATCGTTCTGCTGCCTTGGAACTATTCGCACAACAGTTTGCTACTGATGACCCACCCCCCGCGACACCCCACGCCGTTATTTGCTGGGTGGCAACTTACTAGACATCACTTTCGTGTCATCTAGATTTCGGCGCGTTCTGCTGCCTTGGAACTATTCGCACAACAGTTTGCTACTGATGACCCACCCCCCGCGACGCCCCACGCCGGAAATCTGGACGTTGTGCTGCGTTGGGACTATTCGCACAGCCGACCGCTACTTCGTTGTTTTTCCCTAAAAATGTTTATATGTTATTACTATTTTTGTTTTCTTGTATATATTTATAAATTATTAAAGTTTTATAATCTTACTACTTTGTCGGAGTGCTATATATTTTTAATGTGACACATAATTGTAAAAACTTTGATGTACAAAGAGTCATCCCTGGAATCTTCCGCTTCACGCTCGGTCCCCTCCCCAATCACAATACAGGATGGTTTTCAGATAATAGCAACGCTTCTGCTGTGACGGATCTCATCGAGTGTGGGCCTTGATCTACTATAACTCCTTTGAAGAGGGGTGATTCTTTACAGCTGTGGCCATAAACTACATCTGCAGGGCTAGCTGATAGCCTAGGACCGGCCTGGACAGTCGGACACAGAGGAAAAGGAGTGTCAGAGGGTGCGGTAGTGAATAGGGCGAAAGGGAGGTGTCGGGCGGGCACAGGGTGTGATTCTCAGGGAAGAGCAGCGCAGATGGGGGGAGGTTTATTACCCATGCATAAGACAGAGAGCGGGGGTGACCACTGCCTGGGTGAGATGCTTGCGAGGGTGGGGAGCCATGCTAAGGATCGACAGCGTGCACAGAGTGGGTCTTTCATCTTTGTGAGAGGAAGACCTTTTTGGATAGTTGAGCAATGGCTTCATTAGTTGCTTCAGCTGGTGCACCCCCACCACCACCTCCACCTCCTCATGGGAAGAGAGGACCACCTCCCCAGTTCATCAGCAACACAGAGGAGGAAGAGGATGAACTAGAGGAAGAGGAGACAGAAGGACCACAGTTCTTACAAGAGGTGCCCCGGGTTTCCCATCGGAAAGCCAGTTTCATTTGGCAGTTTTTTAAAATCCCTCGAGGGCAGAAGAAAGTAAATGCTAGGTATGTCACCTGCCTCATTTGTAAAGACCGGTTATCTAGAGGCACTGATAAAAAGTATAGCTACGGTAACTATACAATGCATCGTCACATGAACAGGTGGCATCCATTGAACTACAGCCAGGCGGAGATACGTGACATGCAAGATAACCCAACAACAACTCCTGTGGCCAGGTCAACATCACTGATATCGTTGACAGGAGCAGAGGCACGGGAAACCGTGCCAAACATACAGGAGAACTTTGCTCATATGAAATTTACTTGTATGTATTGCGGTGCATTGCTGTCATGTGGTAACATGAGCATTACGTTACTCAACCTAGCTTATGTAAATCACAATTGCCCTAACCGCCCCAGACAGTAATTTTTTTTTTGCTCCTGTTGAGCCCTTTTCAATGCCTGTTTTTTGTTGTTTCCCCTCCATCAAAAACAAAAAAAAACATAAAACTGTTCAAAAAATACAAAAAAAAACAAAAAATAAAAAAAAATTAAAAAAAATATAAAACAACAAAAACATAAAAAAAAAGTTCTTTTCAGAACTACCTCCCCTTTCAAAAAAAAATTGCTAGAATGTTTAGCACTCTGGCAAGCTCTATTTCTTTTAGTTCGCTTTCCCGTTCGCTTCCCGGTTCGCGAACCGGGAGCGAACCAAAAAAAAAAAGAAGAGTAAGTATAAGGGAAGTGAACAGAGAGTAATGTAAAAAGAAAGACAGCTATAGGGAGTAAACCAGAGATACTGTTTAATAGATCTATTTACCGAAGAAAAGATGGAAGAGGGTATAAATAATTGCTTAAAAAATAAAGAAATTAAAAAATAATCAACAAAACCAACAATCAATTAACATACAGTATTTGAAAAGTCTATCATTCTTTTTTCCTTATAGTACGCTCCCCAGAACGCTTTCCGGTTCGCGAACCGGGCGCTCCCCACGCCACGGGGCCCTTTTAAAGCCTCCACATCAAACCTAGGGGGTCAGGGAGGATCTACTATGCCCCCTTATCGTCATTTCCCCCTTTGTTTTGGCCTCCTCTTGTCTCTCGATCCTACCGAGAGACAAGATGGCGGCCGCTCCGGACTGTTTAGAATGTTGACAGACACCGGAGAGCCAATCAGCTTTGCTTCGCGAAGTTCCGTTACGCGTAAAGTACGCGAACCGGAGCGCTGCCCAGAGCGCGCTTACAGATATATATCTTTTTTTGAACGTTAATTTCTCAAAATCCACTGGAGCACATATATTGAGACCTAGCAAAGGCACATCGGGCTAACAGTCCCTACAATTTTGCCAAGTTTCGTGCAAATCCATTCAGCCGTTCGGGCTAAAAGTGAGGCCAACCGCCCTATGGAAATTAACATTGGAAAAACACGTTTTGGGACCCCCCTTTTTTCTCGGCCCCCCCTTGACGAACCCCCCCAAATTTTCAGGGGCTGCTCAGAAACAAAATGTTCCATTTTCCTGAAAATTTCAGCCAATTCCGTCCACAAACGCCAAAGTTATTAGACATAGAATTTTCAAAAAACCCATAGAGAAAAAATCCTAACTATATATACCTACTGGCGACCGCCAGTAGGTATATATAGTTAGGATTTTTTCTCTATGGGTTTTTTGAAAATTCTATGTCTAATAACTTTGGCGTTTGTGGACGGAATTGGCTGAAATTTTCAGGAAAATGGAACATTTTGTTTCTGAGCAGCCCCTGAAAATTGGGGGGGGTTCGTCCAGGGGGGGTCGAGAAAAAAGGGGGGTCCCAAAACGTGTTTTTAACATTGAGTTTTCCATAGGGCGGTTGGCCTCACTTTTAGCCCGAACGGCTGAATGGATTTGCACGAAACTTGGCAAAATTGTAGGGACTGGTAGCCCGATGTGCCTTTTGTAGGTCTCAATATATGTGCTACAGTGGATTTTGAGAAATTAACGTTTAAAAAAAGATATATATCTGTAACAGCGGACCGGGCAGCGCTCCAGGACGCGTACTTTTCGCGCAACGGAGCTTTGTGAAGCGAAGCTGATTGGTTCTCCGGCGTCTGTCAACATTCCAAACAGTCCGTAGCGGCCGCCATCTTGTCTCTCGGTAGGATCGAGAGACAAGAGGAGGCCAAAGCGAAGGGGCAAATGACCATAAGGGGGAATAGTAGATCCTCGCTGACCCCTAGGTTTGATGTGGAGGTTTTAAAAGGGCCCCGCGGGGCAAAAAAAAAAAATAATAATAATAATCGAACGGCTGAATGGATTTGCACGAAACTTGGCAAAATTGTAGGGACTGGTAGCCCGATGTGCCTTTGCTAGGTCTCAATATATGTGCTTCAGTGGATTTTGAGAAATTAACGTTCAAAAAAAGATATATATCTGTAACAGCGCACCGCTTCGCGTACTTTTCGCGTTACGGAGCTTTGCGAAGCGAAGCTGATTGGCTCTCCGGTGTCTGTAAACATTCCAAACAGTACGTAGCGGCCGCCATCTTGTCTCTTGGTAGGATCGAGAGACAAGAGGAGGCCAAAGCGAAGGGGCAAATGACCATAAGGGGGCATAGTAGATCCTCGCTGACCCCCTAGGTTTGATGTGGAGGTTTTAAAAGGGCCCCGCGGGGCAAAAAAAAAAATAATAATAATAATCGAACGGCTGAATGGATTTGCACGAAACTTGGTAAAATATTAGGGACTGGTAGCCCGATGTGCCTTTGCTAGGTCTCAATATATGTGCTTCAGTGCATTTTGAGAAATTAACGTTCAAAAACAAGATATATATCTGTAACAGCGCTCCGCTTCGCGGAGATAAAATTATATCTGTATTACCTAGCTGTTGCTAACACCAGTTAGCGACGGCTAGTAGGAGATAGCGACCATCTTGGGCCCCACTTTGCATGTGAGTGATATTTATCACTAATGACATGCAAAGTGGGCATGCCAAGATGTTAGCGACTGGAAACAGTCGCTAACATCGCTATCTCCTATTATCAACTTTTGGAAATATTCGAGATAAGCGCGAATATCTCCAAAAAGTAACAGCTGCCCTGAGCAGTTCTTAGCCATGTTATCCAATGGGAGGTGGATAACATGGCTAAGAGCATTAGCTCGGTAATGCATGAATATCGCTGAGTTTTCAGCGATATTAATGCATTGCGGTCGTTTTTTATCGTATTTGCGATAAACCTTGATAATAGCAAGGTTTATCTGCGATAATTTCTGACGGTAAAAAAATCTTTGCAATGCATCGTTAGGGATAAATATCGCTTAACTTTGGTAATATGCCCCAACGTCTGTTAACGTTCGATTCGAAGGAAATCAGGAAGTGTTGAAAAACATTGTCTGCGCCATCTTGTCTTTTTTCAAATGCCACACTTTTGTCGTGCACGGCAGCCATTTTAGATGCCAAAGATGAAAGTCAGAGTGAGGAAAGAAGGAGGGGTTTTCATCATTTGGGAAAAACAATAGTTCTAAACCAATGAAAAGTGTTATTTTTAGGTCACCTGACCTAGCCTTACATCATTATGAAACCAAAAGTGAAATGAACCAATGAAAAGATTTATTAACAAGTCACATGACCTCTTACGCTTAAGTTACGCGCTGCAGAACGCGCCCCGGATCGCTTCCGGTTCGCGCACCGGAGCACTTCCGGGTGCGCTAACGCGGCGCGTCATAAGACGCATTACGCGGCAACGCGATACGTCGCGCTTTCGCGATGCGCCGCGGATCGCTTCCGGGGAGCTGCGCTTCGCGTCTCAGTTCGCGTACCGGAGCACTTCCGGGTGCGCTAACGCGGCGCGTCATAAGACGCATTACGCGACAACGTGATACGTCGCGCTTCCGCGACGCGTCACGATGTTGATTTCTAACGCGGCAGTTGCGCTAACGGAGCGTTTACCGGTTCGCGGACTGGGTCGCGGCATCAAGATGAGCTAACGGGAAGCTTCCCGGTTCGCGAACCGGGAGCGAACAAAAAAAAGTATTAAAAAAAAAATTATTAATAAACATATAAAATATATTTTGGGATTTAAAGAAGAATACATTTTACAGCTACAGATATTAGCTTTTAAAAAACCAATGAAATTCACTGAAAAAACCATAGGTTATAGACCATATATAGTTAGGAATTAGCATTTACAAAACCTTGAAAATTCACTGAAAAAACCATACGTTATAGACCATATATAGTTAGGAATTAGCATTTAAAAAACCTTATTTTACTCACACAAAACCATTGAAATTCCATATATAGTTAGTTGTACTAACTATATATCGCGCACCCGCAATCCACTGCTGATGATGTCACATATTACATCATTCATGACATGGTCAGTGACATCACTGATGACATCACTGATGACATCTCAAATGACATCACTGATGACATCACTGATGACATCTCAAATGACATCACTGATGACATCACTGATGACATCTCAAATGACATCACTGATGACATCTCAAATGACATCACTGATGACATCACTGATGACATCTCATTTGACATTACTGATCACATCACTGATGACATCATTCATGTGATAATACGATGAACCTCTTCAGACTCTAATATAACCTTAGATACACTCAGTGTAAACAGACACTCATAGACTGTCACTCATCCATGGAGTTACTGAGACACTTAGTCAGTCATGCAAAGAATCAATCACACCTCCATTTCCTCAACTATACAGTTATACACACCTTACTTATTCAAACATATACTAAAACATATTTACTCACTTATACAATCCTGGATACAAGTTCACAATGATCCATACAGCCACTCACACATTCACTGGCTCTTATGCACAGTTATTTATATATGTCAACTCTCACATGTACTGTATTTTACATATGTACTTACTTTAACATGTAGCACTGAGATATCCATTCACTCACCAATACACTCATGCACACAGTCAACTGCCCATACAGCTGTTTCCACATGCACTTTTGAACCCATACATCTAGTCAATCAACTGCTCACACATCTATGCAGAGAGTCATACACCTCCCAGCCACCCACACACACACTCAGTCTCCCATACAAATGCTTGGGCAACCAATCGATAACCCATATAGTTAATTATATAGCTACTGATCAACACATGCAGCAGTTTACAGAACAACAGACATAATGATGCACAAATTAAGACAGTTTAGTCACTAACCCATGCACTCAGTGAGACACATTTAATCAGTCACTCATACAGTCAGTCATGCCCCTACTAAATCCTTCATCAAAACACTTATACATCCACTCATTCTTCAATATGTAAGACATATTTTAACTTTACAGAATTATAGAGTCACTGGATGTAGTCATCAGTGATGTCATTTGAGATGTCATCAGTGATGTCATCAGTGATGTCATTTGAGATGTCATCAGTGATGTCATCAGTGATGTCACTGACCATGTCATGAATGAAGTAATATGTGACATCATCAGCAGTGGATTGCGGGTGCGCGATATATAGTTAGTACAACTAACTATATATGGAATTTCAATGGTTTTGTGTGAGTAAAATAAGGTTTTTTAAATGCTAATTCCTAACTATATATGGTCTATAACCTATGTTTTTTTCAGTGAATTTTCAAGGTTTTGTAAATGCTAATTCCTAACTATATATGGTCTATAACCTATGGTTTTTTCAGTGAATATATATATATATATATATATATATATATATATATATATATATATATATATACATATATATATTACCTACTGGTGGGTGCCAGTAGATAGTTATAGTTATGACCTTGTTTCTATAGACAGAGCATTTTTTGTTTTGCTAAAACTTTAACTCTGTTTGACGAATCTTCATAACATTTTCAAGAAAAAGTGTCTTACTTTTGTGTTTTCCCATGCAATTTCCCATACAGATTTTAGACACAACTACAGCCCAAACTTTTGCATAAAGTTAAATGTTGGTCCATAAAGAGACCTGTTGTAATTTGGTGCAAATCTGTTCAGCAGTTTTGGAGTTAATAATGCAAAAAGATTTATAGCTATCTGAGTGGAGCTTAAGCACAGATCTCTTGGGGGGGGTCTTATTGGCTACCAACACTTCAACCAAGAAGTGAATGTGGCCATTCTAGGAGTCGTACTCAGCGAACTTTTTCAATCTGTATTCCTGTGTCCCGTCTTTTTAGGCTGTGCATTCTGCTTCTCCCTTGCTCCCAGGACAAACCAGGCATAGTTCCAGACTCCCCATCACCGTGACATCACCAGTCCCCTCTCGGAAATGCAAGCAATAGTCATGCTTTCCCACTCGGAAATGCAAGCAATAGTCATTTCCTCTCGGAAATGCAAGCAATAGTCATGCTTTCATCGTCTGCACGCAGTGTTGACTCCCCATAAGCAGACACCGGATCCTGTGTCTTCTGGCTACCAGACAGCTCCAGCTGCCTCTAAACCCTTGATATAAACTGTGCATGCATTAACCAAGTGGATGATCCTAGCTCTGCTGAGTGTGCTGCTTTGTCAGGTAACCTCCTTTTTCACTTGACTTCAGATCCCACCCAGAAGACAATAAGGGGGAGATTTACAAAAAAGTCACGCAAAGCAGCACAGCCCCCCATGAGACTGCGCTGCACAACAGGGATGGAGAAGGAGAGCGCCATATCTTTGAAGATATGGCTCTCTCCTCCCCGTTCCCTAGTGCCTGCGCTGAATTCAGCGGCCGTGCACCATGCACACACCTTAGCACCATAGCGCTAAGGTGTGTTCATGAGTCTAGCATAGGGTACCCTTCTCATACAAAATGCTGTTCCTAAACAAGATGGAAAGCTTTTCCCACTTTTTATGCGTGCTGCACAGTGCAGCACGCATGCAAAGTCGGAAAATGCTTTAATTTCTCCTGTTAGCGCCTCCTTTAAAGGGGCGTTAACTTTTGGCGCAAAGGCGTTTCTACAAATCTTTGTAAATATCATTTTCCATCATAAGACATGAGTGGTTGCATTGGAATGCCCATGTTCCACCCATATAACGCCCTCTCTAGGCTAAGTATTACAAAGCAGTGCTCTGCGCTACTTTGAGAGTGCTTTCCAGCACAAAACTAGTTTTGAACTGGAAAATACATAGCAAAAAAACATGTTGCGCAGGTTATTGTCACTTTTGTGATGCTAATCCAACGCAAAATGTTTGTAAATCTCCCCCTAGGAGTTTAGAAGCACTCCCTCCTGGTGGGAGACAAGCCCACCCCTACTAATTAGGTGCTCAGGGTGGTGACCCGATGATGAAGCATGCCACTGGTAAAGACTGGTGGATGAGGGTCTTTCAAAAAGTTTCTTGAGACTTTTAATGAATAAAGTGATTACCTCAGTGTATCAGACAAGATTGTACGCAGTACTGTTTAAATGGATTTATCTACAGGGTTAATGTGGGACAGCAATGGCTGCAGTGCCAGCCACCAATTTAATATTTGAATAAAAAATCTTCTCGACCCTCATGATTTATCACTTAAATATCAGCTTTAAATATATTTTGGGAATCCAGCCATTTGTCTCCAAATATAAGCTAGGTTAGGAGTTCTGAAAGTACACATATATTTTTCTTGAATATGCACGCTTTTCAGTTTTGGGATACATATCATATTTTCATCAAGGAAAAGCTTCTAATTTGGTGCGATGGGCTGAACACACACAGGGGAGCTACTTACAGGTAGATAGAGAGCGATCAGTACCTCACCAGCTACTCGTTAGAGAAGACTGATTTAAGCATTTTTTTTTAATGAAAGGTGTAGCACACAGCGTTTTAGTCCAACTAATGAATACTAATGCTAATCAAATACTGCACCAAATTACTGTTGCGTCAGCATGCTAGGCATTGCATGACACTTTAGAGAAACGATGGTGTGTGGAAGCGGTCGGTGTAGCTGTCGAAGCAGCTTGCACATCGCATTGCAGCTTCTTATATTGTCCATGATCCTGGTATTCGGCTAAATGTCTTTCCGAATGAGACAGTGAGGATTGGGTCGACTGTTGTATTTGGATTTCATTTAATGGGCATGTTCCTTTAAATGGTTCATTCTATGTATTCTATTCTACTCTATTCTTTATACATGAGAATGTTCTGAATGTCAGTTGCTTGCCAGCTGTGGAGGGAGCATCAACTATTTTCTGGAGCTTTATTAAATATTCACTTTGATCAACTACAAGTGTGGAGAACTCTATCATGCCCACAACAGATGGCGACGATCAGCTGGTGAGAGAGAAATTAGCCCAGAGTGAGTCTTGGACTCTGTTGGTGGAAAATAACTCACTATCATCGTGATTTTCATCGTTGGAGAGCAAAGTCGTATTTCGCTAATGGAAAAGAGGAGCTTTTATGAAGAACCCATACCTGCATAATACTGTAAGGTTCTTGAATTTTATTGCTTGAGACACGTTTTTTTTTAATTGTGAGAGAACGGACAAAGATACCTGTGTTCGTATTACTTCTTCACCCACTGTTTCTGACTATCGCTGCGATATAGAAATTGAAGGGTGTGAGAGCATTTTATTTAAAAAGAAAAAAACATTGTTTCTGGTCACACTTTTGTTGGCGCAATCGGCTGGGCTTACTGTTGGAATTGAAATGTGCGGGTTTCAAATGGGATTGTCTCGCGCTGCGCTGTTGATCAAGATTCTCTTCGGTATTCATGGGATGTGACGTGTACAACTTAATTGTGTCACAACGTCGGCGTGACAACGTAGTGGCCATTTTGGAAAATACTTCGTTGCTTGGATACCGGTACTTTTATCAGAAAGCATTGTTGTTCATCGGGAGAAGGCGCACAGTGGATTTCTTGTGGAAATAGCGTGAACTTGTTGAGGACACAAGTTTGCACTAAGAAACCAGAGCAGGTTTATGGGTATTTGGAACTATTCATAATATTCAATTTTCTAGAGGATTATTGTCGGTTTTATTTTCTCTTTTACAAAGGAAAAGAAGAAGAAAACATTCAGTACTTTATTCTGTCCCAAGGAACGTGTTGTATGGTTATAAACATTACAAAGAACATTAACTGGTAGCTTAACAAACCTTCTCTTTTGTCTCCTAGTGCAGGGTGTTAATACCATTTTCTTTGTGGCAACATATTTTATTTTTTTTGTTTTCTTATTCACATCATATTTGCTTTAATTGTATTTTATCTCCTTTGTGGGTAGATATGGATAATCATACAGTTGTCGCACCTCGTTTATTTTTACAACAAAATGGTGATCCTCCGATTGAATTGGATGAATGGATTGAGATTTTTGAAAATTATATCGAAGCATTGGATGCAAGGAATTTAGTGCTGCCAGGAAAAAAGCATTGTTATTAAGTACTTTAGGGAAGGAGAGTCAGCATGCTTTCAAGTACTTACCTGCAGGTACAGATGATGCGGGAGAGCGATCTCCAATGTATACTTAGAAGCCAAGTCAAGACTCAAAAAACAATATTCCAAGGAGGTTAACATTGTAATGGCTAGACACAAGTTTTATACAAAACCCCAAAGGCAGGATGAGACATTAGATCAGTTTGTTACAAGACTTAGAGAATTATCGATTAAATGTAATTTTGGTGCAATAAGAGAAGAAATGATTAGAGATCAGCTAATTGTACAATGTCGAAATAAAAAAATGCAGGCGAGATTGTGGGCCGCAAAAAACCCTACATTATAGGATGCTATTGATATCGCAAAGGTAGTTGAGGAGTCAGATGTTTGTATGAGAGAAATGGAAAAGAAAGACAATACTAATGGTACTAGTGTGTCTTGTGTTGAACAAGAAGAGGTAGCTGAGGTTAGTGGTAAGAAAAGTAATACTTCAGGTGACAAAAGTTCATTTGTCAAAAGAAGTCCATTTAATGACAATAGGACCACGGAAAAAATGTGTCCCAGGTGTGGGAATACGTATCATACAGCAGACTATAAAAAATGTTTTGCATTAGATAAAGAGTGTAGGAAATGTGGACGCAAGGGACCTTTTTTCAAAATGTGTAAAACATTTAATAGAGCTAAGATAGCTGTTGTTCAAAATAGCAGTTGTAAAGTAAATGAGGATGTTGAGGGTGGTAACAACATTTTGTGTGTAGAGGATGATGAAATGACGCCTGGGAGAAGAATGAGACCTAAAGCAATGTTCCTGGTACAGGGCAAAGAAATCCAATTAATGGTTGATTTGGGGTCGTTTTGGACCATTATTCCTAGGGAGATGTACATTAAGAATTGGCCTGATGTTAAGTTACTTCCAAAGGACATTGACCCCAGTGGGTATCAAGGTGAGAGAATTGATATCATTGGGTACATGTCAACGGATATCTTGTTCCATGAGAGGTCTGTTAAAGGGAAAGTTTCTGTGGCTCATAGTGGTCCGCCGATTTTGGGTTGGGCACATCAGTACGACCTCCACATTATCATAAACCCTAGGGCCACTCACCAGGTAATGGTGGTTGACGAGATTAAAACTGAGTCAATTGTTGAAGGGATGAAGGATTTATTTTCTGAGGAGATTGGGGAACTAAAAGGTTACGTCATTAAAATCATGCTTACAAAAGATGCTGTTCCCAAGCAGCACAAAGTGCGAAAGGTCCCCATTGTGGCAAGACAAGAAGTTAAACGTATGCTGTGTGAAATGTTAGAGCAGGGGATTTTTGAGCAAATAGAAACGTCTCCATGGATTTCACTGGTTGTTATCATGGCCAAACCTGATGGCAGTTACAGATTCTGTGTGGATTTGCGCACACTCAATCAGAATATTATTGTGGACAATTTTCCTTTGCCTAACATAAATGAGTTGATTTTATCTCTGAAAGGGGGGAGGTTTTTTTCAAAATTGGATTTACGCAGTGCGTATCACCAAATTAAATTGCATGAAGATTCAAAACAACTCACAGCGTTTATTACCACGGAGGGAGTGTTTCAGTTCACCAGGATGCCATTTGGGTTGGCATCGGCTGCTGGAGTGTTTCAACGCATGATGGGTTCTGTTCTTAAAAACACAAAGAATGTTTTGTATTTTCAGGATGATGTACTTTTATTTGGTGATACTAAAGAACAGCATGACATGGTCTTGAAAGAGGTGTTGACTGAAATGGATGAGGCCGGTTTGACTTTAAAGAAGGAAAAGTGTAGGTTTGCTGTGGAGGAGGTTGAATATTTAGGCTAAACTTTATCAGTCCAGGGGATCAGACCAAAACGTGATCTTTTAGAAGCAATTAGGAAAGCACCTGCCCCCGTGGATAAGGACCAATTGAGATCTTTTTTGGGTCTTATCGAATATTACGCGAAATTTGTACATAATTTTGCAGACAAAACAGAAAAGATCAGATTACTTTTAAGGAAAGGTTGTAAATTTGTATGGGGAGTAGAACAACAAGAGACCTTTAATAGAATTAAGGATGAAATTTGTCAGACTAATATTCTAACTCCTTTTGATACAAAATTGAAATAAATTTTGACAGTGGATCCTAGCACGGTTGGTTTAGGCGCTGTTTTAGCCCAGATGCACACTTCAGGAGTAAAGACTGTGGCTTTTGCATCAAGATCCTTGACTTCTTCAAAAAGGAATTATTCTACAATTGAAAAAGAAGCATTAGCTGCGGCATGGGGATGTGAATATTTTCGTATGTATTTGTGGGGTGTACAATTCAGTTTACAAACTGATCATAAACCTTTGATCAAGATTTTATCTCCAGGTGGCGCAGGGAAGGGTTCTGCAAGGTTGGCTAGATTAGCTGCACGTTTAAAAGAGTTTGTGTACAAAATTGATTACATTGTGGGATGGAAAAATTGTCAGGCGGATGGATTGTCTAGACTTTCTTTACCATGGCATGAGGTAGATAAAGACAAAGTGGAATCTTTCCAATGCGAAGGTGCGGTGGCTGCAATTGATGACTTGGTGGAATGGTGTAGCAGTGCTATTAATAAAGAGGAATGGAACAAGAGTATGGGTTTGGATGAGGTTTTACATGTAGTAAAAGACCTTATTGCCAAAGGTAATAGACGAGAGAGTACTCTTCCCAGTGCTGTATGTCCTTATGTTAAAGTTTTGGATGATTTGTCCATGTTTGACAAGGAAGGTAATATTTTAATGAAAGATGATAAGTTTGTTTCACCACAAGGTATCAGATTTACTTTGTCTAAGTTGGCTCATGAGGGGCACTTGGGCCAATCTCTTACCAAAAAGCGGTTAAGGGAATATTTTTGGTGGCCTGCTATGGATCAACAAATCTCGGAATGGGTTGAAAGTTGTGTGGGGTGTAGAGAGAGTGAAAACAGATTGAAAGTTGGTAATCAATATGATTTTGGGAAGATTGATGATCCTGGTTTGCCATGGCATACGGTGTGTTTTGACTTTATTGGTCCATTCTATGGATTAGGCTCGGACATGAAATTTGGTTTGGTTATGGTGGATGTCACTTCCAAGTGGTTAATTGTAAAATTCACAAGAGAGATTACCACCAAGAACACCATCCATATTTTGTTAGGGATTTTCAGAGAAGAAGGTTTTCCTGTGAGATTAATTACGGACAATGGTACACAATTGACTTCTGATGAAATGGTTACATTTTTAAGTTCTTGTGGAATTGTACATAGCAGAACATCCTTGTATAATCCACAAGGGAATGGTGTCGTGGAGAGGGCTAATCGAATAGTGAAGGGTGCAATTCAAATGGCTGTGACAATCAAAGGAAATGTTAAAGATATGGTAAATGACTTAGTGTGGGCTTATCGCACCACTGAAAATGGTGTTTCAGGGCAAATACCTTTTGTGAGTATGAGAGGGCGTACAGCAAGCACAAAACTCATTCCTGCTTGGATGAAGGATTGCATTGGTTTAGTAAACTTAGGTTGTGGAAAATCGTCATGTGATGACCTTGCTAAACTTAAGGTGAACATAAAACCAAATGATTTGGTTAAGGTTAAACCTGGTCGTGTGGGTACTGGGATCACTAAATTTAGGGGCCCATATAGAGGTAAATCTGTTCATAAAAGATTTGTAACTTTACACAATGGAGAACATAGGAATTTAAGAAGAGTAGCTCTTTATAAAAAATTTAATGGTGAAGAGCTTTACTGTATTAGAGATAATTTTAATCCACAGCTTTTAATGAGTGATCGTGAAACTGGTATGAGCACTTCTGTTTCTTCTTCTACAGATGTTGGTAATGATTCCAATGATAATTCTATGTTGTCATCAAACTGTGATCGTGATAGCATTAACAACAGAACTTCACTTCACAGGTTTAGATGCCCTCCGAGGTATCTACAGGATTATGTCCGTGGTGATTATTGAATTAGTAACCATTTTTTATTTTTTTATTTTTTTTATTTCACATTTCTTTACATATGCTCATAGATGGTTAGTTATAATTCTTTGTAAAGTTATGAAGAGAAGAAGATAAGTTGTATTTGGATTTCATTTAATGTGCATGTTCCTTTAAATGGTTCATTCGATGTATTCTATTCTGCTCTATTCTTTATACATGAGAATGTTCTGAATGTCAGTTGCTTGCCAGCTGTGGAGGGAGCATCAACTATTCTCTGGTGCTTAATTAAATATTCACTTTGATCAACTACAAGTGTGGAGAACTCTATCATGCCCACAACATCGACCATGCGGGGAGAGCCTTAAAAGCAGATAAGTGCAAAGAGAGGTGCAGCACAGTGTTTAGTGTTCACTTTGCCAGCGCAATTAAGCCTTCACATGCCTGAGACTGCATCAGCGAGCTCCCAGGTTTCTAGCTATCAGCCGTCAGCAGTTGCCAAAATGCCAAAGCAGCCCACACTCAGCCTCCTCCATGCCTGCCATCTTGTTTGTCAGCTCGCCTGCCTACTCAGTTGGACCTGCTAGTTTTCGATTTTTGGTTTATTGCGGGATGTTTTCTTTTTTTTATGGGGACAGTATTGCACCTGTTTGCTCTGGTCCGCTGAATCCGGGGACTGATCATTTCTGCTGGGCAGTTTGGAGAAGCCAGTATTTAGTTGGGTGGGCTCTCTGCAGTGGTAGTGCGGGTGATGGGTTGGCTTCTCCACTACTGACATGGCCCTGGTGTCCTGAGATAGCCTACTAGGCACTTTTGATTACTGTAAGAGTAGTGTAGGCAATCACTATCAGTCTGTAGACTTATTTTCGATGGTTTGTGTCCCCCAAAAACTGGAAACAGGTAAAAATCTGACAACTAAGCTATTTGCTTAAACTGGAGACACGAGCAGGTGGAACTACACTACCCGTAATCCTCTTTATTAACAGAAGGCAGGGGGCCTCACACTAACCGACCGGGTACATAAAAGCACTAGTCAACCCTTGCAGCATGATACACGAGCAGCAGGGACTACACTGCCTACAATCCTATTCACCTCCAGGACGTGAGGAGTATTCACATCACCAACTGGGTGCATGAATGCATCAGTCAGATCCAGCAGCTTGTGACTGGGCAAAGACTAGGTCAAGAGAGGGCCCATCTGCACCCGTCACAGTCTGGAAGAAACTGGGTTCCCCCATTGCCTATCATTTTGTGACTTAGGAAAGCTTCTCAAGTGTCAAGAGGAAATCTATATCGGAAGCAAACGATTATTCCATCGCCAATTCAATTGTAAGTTATCTCACAAACGCTATAGGGCTATCAATCAAGAAATTGGCTCAGTCAAAGAACACCTCTGTTCCGTCAAAAGAACAGCAACATTGGGACTGGTTCTGCAAAATCAGTCTCTGTTTCTCCACATTCTCCAAATGACACGTGCGGGTCTAACCCTTCCTTATATGATTTAAATGTAACCCTGGATTCGCTCGATTTTTAAAGGAAGTCAGCAATAAAGTTTCCCCAGACCTTTCATGTCCCTCTGCCCCCTCCGCTGGCCAAAAAGAAAAAAAGAGCTGATGCACCCTCTATGTGGCAAGCGGAACTCGGCTTCCAGCCCACTAATTAATGCAACTGCCGACTTGGTTCTTGATAAAGCTGTGCCTAATAAGGAGAATTTGAGAAACAACAAAAATACTAGGCAGGGTATGTTGGAAAATCGGCTCACTGTTTTTTTTGTGACCTCAATTTTTAACCAGCTGGGCTCCTTGGAAAACCCCATGGAGGGTTTAACATCATCCACTACCCAACAGAGGAGCCCTTTTAAAAGAGACGCTTGTACTTCAACACCAAGGGAATGGTAGCCCTTTGGGGTCATTAACTTTGTCTCCAAGGAGTTGCAGTCACAAGCCTAAACTACTAATCACTCTACAATGTTTCTCCCTGAACCTTTTGCTAAGCCAATTACAGAAGGTAACTTAACGTTGAACGTGCCACCCAAAACCTCTGCATAAACTATAGTCCTTTAGGGGTAAGCCCTCTTAGCCTGGAGCAAAATGCCACTACACCCAACGCACATGCCTCCACGACGCAGGGATCCGTGACAAAGCCCTGGACTGGATCACCTCCTTCCTCACCGACAGAACCCAGAGGGTCCGCCTCCCTCCATTCCGATCAGAAGCCACCAAGATCCCCTGTGGCGTACCCCAAGAATCATCACTCAGCCCGACCCTTTTCAACGTCTACATGGCACCACTCGCCAACATCGTCCGATCGCACAACCTTAACATCGTCTCATACGCTGACGACACCCAGCTGATCCTCTCCCTCACTAAGGACCCCGACACCACCAAAACCAACCTCTTTGAAGGAATGAAGGTCGTCGCCGAATGGATGAAGAACGGTCGCCTAAAATTGAACTTGGACAAGACGGAGGTCCTTATCCTCGGCTTCTCCCCCTCTGCCTGGGACGACTCCTGGTGGCCGGCCACACTGGGAGCCGCACCGACACCCACCGACACCCACCAACCTGGGGTTCATCCTGGACTCATCGCTTTTAATGACCCAGCTAGTCAACGCCGTCTCCTCCGCCTGCTTCAACACCCTCCGCATGCTTCGCAAGATCTACAGATGGATCCCCACCAGAACCAGAAGGACGGCCACCCAGGCCCTCGTCAGCAGCAAACTGGACTACGGCAATGCCCTCTACGCGGGAACCACGGCCAAACTCCAGAAAAGACTACAAAGCATACAGAACGCCTCCGCACGCCTCATCCTCAACATCCCCGCCACAACCACATCACAGCCCACCTGAGAGATTTGCCCTGGCTCCCCATCAATAACTGGAGCACCTTCAAGCTCCTCACCCACGATCACAAAACACTCCACAACTCCGGACCAGTATACCTCAATAAAAGACTCACCTTCTACACCCCGAACTGCCAGCTTCGCTCCTCTGACCTCGCCCTCGCCACTATTCCACGCATCCACAGAACGACGACAGACGGCAGATCATTCTCCTACCTCACCGCCAAGACATGGAACATCTTCCCCACCTACCTGCGACAGACCCAGGACCTGCTGACCTTCAGGAGACTTCTCAAGACCTTGCTGTTTGAGCAGTAACAGCACCCCCCTTCCCCCAGCGCCTTGAGATCCTCATGGGTTATTAGTGCGCTCTACAAATGCTCTGATTGATTTATTGATTGATTGATTGAGAAAATTGGCCAATTTGTTAACTAGGTAACGCATTGGCTCAATAGAAGTTTGTAGTGATTATGGGGAAACATCCTTTAGGATGAAGCCGGAATCACTCTGTGCCTTCACAGCGCCGGCAACAGAACGAATGCTACTTTAGCACGCATTCGTTGTGCATGCATGTTGTTACGATGACTTGCTTTAGGAGGGCAAAATGGTGGAGTGGTGTTGGAATTAAAGTCCAACACCTTCCCTACTGTTGCACAGACTGGAGTTGGAATAGTAAATTAAACTATTCCAATATCTAACGCCCCCTAAGGCAAGTCATTAACACAACTTGCGTGCAAAACAAATGCGAGCTAAAGATGCATTCGTTCAAATGATGGAGTTCCAAAGGCATGCATGAAAAACGCATTCGGATTTCCAACATGCATTCCAATTATGATTGCATTGCCGTTAGTTTTCAAAATGAATTTGTTGTTTGCAACCTCTTTTCTAGGTTCTTTATACAGGCTAATTGTTTATCCTTCAACTGTATTCAGCAAAGGTAATTTGAGTTGAGTAACACCATCTTCTTCAACATTCTCAATCCCAGTCTCAAATACATTTGCTGTTTTATCCCAAACAGATCTCCTAGATGGACTGAGAAATGACAGACAGTCATGTACCAACAGTTCCAAAAAGGGGGATGTCTCACCTAACTTCTCTCCAGGCCCACCCTTCCCTTTTATAGCCTCGAAATTATCTGATCTAAGTACCAATCATAATACACACTCAGATCCTAAAATTTTAGATACTTAACCAGCAAATTAACCTATTATGTTTTCCTCTCTGAGTAATTATAAATCTAATTCTATTGTGTCTAGCTGCCCTTCTAGAGAAGCTGTTCATCCCCACCATACACAAATTCACCTTTTATCTTGGAATGTAGCAGGACTTCAGTCAAAAATAACAGATCTCACTTGCAATTCATTCATGGACTAATTTCATGTTTGCCTGTTGCAGGAAACATATTGACAAGGTCCCCAATACACAGTCTAGGATACGTGACGTTTATTTTATGTGTTCTTCCTACAAAGGTTTGCAGACTTTCAGGAGAGTTTATAAAATGAATAAGAATGTCATTGGTCTGTTCAATCAAAAACATTAAATATTGCCTGACTTTCTTGGCCTAAGAATCCGGACACCTAACAGGCATTTTATTAATATTTAAAATGTGTTCAATTGCCCACTTCCTAATAACAAAGAGTCTTTAACTCTAACAATTCTGCCCCGATATTTAGCTCAGACAACAAATAGTCCTAGAATACTTCTTGCTGGGGACGTTAATATAACCTTATAGCCCACCGTAGCGGGCTATACCGGCCATTACAGGCCCTCTCCAGCGTTAAAAGCCTGAGCTGAAGGTGAGGGCCTTTAAAAAGGGAGTGGGATTTTAATGGCTGGGATAGCCCAGCCACGAAGGGCTATAAGGCTATTAGAACATTCTGCCACTAGAGGGCAGAATGTACTACCAAACAAAACAAAGGCCTCTAGAGCGCAAGGAGGTTTAAATCCCCTCGAGCTCTGAGAGGCCTTTGTTCACAGCAATAGCTGTGAACAAGCACAACGTGGAATGTTGCTCTGCAGGCTTTTACCGGCCCGTAGAAGCCCAGAACACGCCATTGTATTCAACGGAGTACTCCACATTCCAATATTCTCATACTACTTATGAATCATTGTCTTGAATGACCAATTTAACGGAATGGGAGGATGAGAGTTTAAGAATTCCTGTTTTGGGGGGTAAAACCATCAACTTGTGGGCCACAGCTGCATTACAATTGGTCTCTTTAGCGTTGTGCTATAGCCAGTGGGGAAGTAACAGGATATCCGTTTTTGATATAAAGAGACATCACACTTTTAAGAGAGGTGAATATAAAAGCCAAAATTAATTATTTCACTATTGACATAAGTCTCTGGGCAGTCGTGATTGAATTCAAGTTCGCCCCCCTACCAGACAGCGATTATTACACACTAGATGTACTTTTAAATGCAGACTCTTGCTTGATCTAGGCGAAAATCTGGGGCAGGTCACCTTGGAGACTGCTATTTCTAATGATAGCGGAGTGTTAGCTGACCAAACATACAGTCTAGTTTTTCGGCCTTGCCAATAATGTATAACATCTTCTCTTCTATTTTAGCCCCTGTAGAGCATATGTCTGGGACGGAAATACCGATAATGACAATCCAGGATAAATTATTTACTGTCCTCAAAGCCTTTTTTATATATACTAAGGGGCAGATTTATGAAGGCCTTGCGCCGCCGGTGCGTCATTTTTAACATGGGAAAAAGTGACGCACCGGTGGCGCAAGGCCTTCATAAATCTGCCCCTAAAGCTTTAGACCCTAAGGGCAAGCCAAAGAGAGCCCCCTGGTACTCCACCAAGATTCTTAAGAGTAAACTTATTTCGGCCATCAATTCAACATCTGGTGATGCCATGAGGGAAGCTAGATCTGAGTACAAGTGTATCTTGACTAATAAAAAGCAAGAATGGGACGAAAAGAACTGGCAGAATTTACTGCAGGCGTCCTGCATTAATGATAATGCAGCTCTTTGGCACATAATAGCCCATGGCAACTTATGCCTAGGAGTGCACACGGATCATTATCTACAACCAAGTGTGTGTGTCAATTCTAACCAGGAATCTTCAGATCCTGACCAATCAGAAATCACACCTGCTGAAGGCACAATACTTTTGTGTTTTCTGTCTGACGCAATTAGTGCCACTGACTCTGTTCGCACTGGGGAAGACCCCTGTTCGCAATACGATCCCAGGGGGCCTCTATAGGTCGGAAATTGACATTTGGGGCCCATATATTAATACATTATAAAATGTAATTCTTGAAGGTGCTGATTTACCAGCCACCTCTGCCTGGGCACATTTTGTTCCGATCTATAAAAAGTGATACCGTGGTTCCTCTGGGAACTACAGACCTATAAGTCTCCTTGATAACTGACAAAAAATGTCTGTAAGCAACTCCTAGATGAACTTCAAGACTGCACAAAAAGAGCTCTGATTATATCCCTTTCCAGGCAGGATAAAGTGCCAAAATCAGCACTATTGATCAAGTATTTTCTTTTTTATTAATAATACGGAAATGTGTTCACCTTTAAAAAGATCACTTGTACGTGGTGTTTGTAGACTTCAGAGCCGCCCTCGATCTTGTTCCTAGGATAAAAACCTTTGGGAGGTTCTTCGCTCTATGGGTGTTCTACTACAGTTACTAAACACATTAATCATGCTACGTGAATTGAGTTGTGCCATGGTCAGTGGGACGGAATCAGGGAGTTGACAAATCCTATTCACATTAACAAGGGAGTCTGCCAAGGCTGTGAACCAGCACCTACACTTTTTCCCTGTACATTAATGGCGTGTTAGATTATCTGGACAATTTTGTCAATGATTCCCAAAAGGTGAATGGGAAGAATGTCCCTGGACTCCTATTTGCTGATGGCAACCGTCTATATTCTAGACACCTTTTGGGCTACAGAATCTCCTTAATCATTTTGAGGAATTCTCTCATCTAAGAGACTTGGAAATAAATACACAACAGACAAAGTATATCGTTTTTAATTAGCACTGAGGTCATAAACGAGCTCTCCGATTGGGGAATGATAATCTTGACAAAAGTTCAAACTTTTGATTATTTCAGTTTATGATTGGCTAGTCCAATAACATAGGCCCCTGAATTCAAAGATCAGTCTTATAGTGCAGCACAGAGCTGCCACAATTTTAAGAATGCACAGGGGCACATATTCTAGACCATGCTCATCAGTTCTCCAAGTTTATAAGATCAAAGCCATGTCGGCTGCATTGCATAGTGCCCACATCTGGGGTGAGACTGATTGCAAAGGAGAATAACTTTGTTAAGGGAAACATCCTTTAAACCACAGTCAGAGCAACTACCTACCTTTACAAAGCAGTCACTACCACGACTGCGAGGTTACCATGCGTTCCTTTAACCCCCCAAATCGCTAAAATTACTTGTATTAGGGGATGCATTGTTGGACTGGTGTTGGATTTTACGTCCAATACCTTCCCTACTGTTGCGGAGACTGGAGTTGGAATAGTAATTTATAATATTCCAAAGTCCAGTACCCCACTAAGGCAAGTCGCTGTAACGACTTGAGTGGTAAAGTATTGTGAGGTTTTTCATCTTCATCTTGGACCACCATTGTGGCGGTCTCAGGAAGACCGCCAACCCCATGGTGCACCCGTCAGCTGGATTATGAGCTTTATCTAGGGTGGGCTGGCAGGTGGTGCTATGGCAGTGTCACAGCGACAGGTATGTTACACTCATAGGAGAGCCAATACAGTATACCGTCGCTTGAGAGAGCTTGCTGCGCGTACAAGCACTGTGCGGTATGCACCATGTCATGTATGCCACACAGTGCACCCACAAAACTGCAACATGCGCCTCCTTGCACAGATCCCTATGGGCAGATATTTTTCAGGGTGCCCTGTTAGGGCCCACTTACCTGAATTTCCAGCACCCTGGACCCTGCCATGAAATGGGCGATGGAAATGCAAGTTGTAATATGCTCAGCAGCATATGCATCATCAGCATACTCAGGCTCCTTTCCGCACTGCCCCCGCTGTGGGATCCTGGTGCTCCCACCGCCACCATTGTAATACAGTGCTTTAACCACTGGGGTGGTGGTGGTAAACCGCCACCGCTAGTACTGCGGTCCTAAGGACCACCATACTTGTAATATCCCCCTTAATCTCCTATAGAGCTCAACAACCTTACCCTTGATTCGATTTTGATACCGACCTGAAGACTATTGATAACTTAGCAGCCCTCAGACCACTTCTCCAATGGTTAGGGTTGTGGTCCTATCCCAAGCTAGAATCATATAAAAATGAAATGGTTGAAGTACTTCAGCTTGACACTAATTTGAAAATAAGGTGGCTCCAACACGGGAAATCATGGCTCCGTAGATTGGGGATGCACACGATGTGGTCTGACCCCATGACTATTTACCAAAGCTGTCAAGAATAATCTCATAGGTTTCTATTGGAGCACTATCACAGACTGGTGGCACTAAGTAGTGAAGAGCAGGAACCTAACAGATCAATTTTTGACCTTGAACCTTACTTCAAAGTTTGAGCCTTATCTTGACGAGATCCAACCCTCCTTAGCAAAGTGTGTTAAATTTAGGCTCTCCACTTTATATGTCAGGGCCTTTTCATCAAAATAGCACTCTATAGTTTCGAATGCTGTTTCTACCTCAAACTATGCTATTGTCTTTTTTCTAACACAAAAGAGTGAAATGTCCTGCTCCTAATCATTGAATCTAGCATAATCACCCCCAAAATAATTAATTGCATTTTGTAAAAAGTAGCCTAGATATTATCTTCCCCAACAACTTTTCCTTTAGTTAGTTCTCGAGGAACTTGGTACTCGCCTCCTGGCATCTATGGGCACTCTAACACTCGATTTCAGAAAGTCACACCAGATATACTTTCTCTAGATAATGGAAAGCCAATCTCCCAAAGTTAATAAAATGGATGGGCCTTACAAAGCATTCATCTATCAGCCTTCTGATGGAAGGGCTGTCCAAGGGCAGGTTTCTGACTGCGAAGCCAGCTGAAGCTCTGTCAAGGAACCTAGCAGTTCAACCACCTATAAATGATGCAGTCAGCTCCAGGGTAGTAGGTCTGCAAATTTATCAATTTGCCAATCCCACCCTAACAAACTCTAACTGACCACCTTTGTCTTTAACCAGTCTAGTCCTATCTCATGTGGGACTTAACATATATCATCCGCTGTCTTGTTTCCTGTGAGACATTTACTTTACCTGCCCAGTCCAGTTGATTATTGTTCTGTCCAGTGCTAGCACTGAGATGAGTGAAACAACTTCAGCCACCAGCGTCATTCCACATGTTAAATTAAATAGTTCTGCGAGAAGGAGGAGGGTGAGAAGGTACCATCAACTTTTGCCATTATGGCAACTGCTAAGATACAAAACCCAGGATGTAGGTAGTAGTGACAGGATTCCAGAGAATAGGGACAGCAGTATGCTAGCGCTCAAGCTATGGACAGTCGGCTTGGTTACTGGCTACAGTAACAGTAAAAAAGGCAGCAAAGTTGATCAGCGCTAAGCAGCATTTTGCTGAGGGGCAGTAGATAGTTTTAATTATGCTTTAATTAATTAATGCGTTCCCACTAGTGCCTCTGGAATGAGTGATTTTCACAGTGAAATACTGCACTACTTTTTGTCATTACCAAAAGTGGGTCTGCTGATATAGCATATGCACTTATAGTGAAACTACAGCGATGACCCGATCAGCGCGTTGACTTGTATTTGTGCAACACTTGTATCTTTTTTGGGTGTAGGATGAATTGCATTTTTGTGGAATGTTGCGAACAATACAACAACATAGAGAATAAAAGTGCATTTTTTAAAAAAATACCCAATGGGCATATTGATTTGGGTGAAGTTACAATCTAGCAGTGGGATAACGTGACACGTCCCATACATTGATAGTTTTGTGTCATTGTCTTGACATTATTAATTTTGCCTTTGGTCTGAATTGCATTCTAAAAACGTCTGTTTTTGTACATCTACAGAAGGTGCCCAAATGTCATCAAAATAATCCAGCAGACGGGCACAAGGAGAAAAAGCACCACGTGGAGCATCTTGCTCCCATCAATGAATCTGAGCCCATGCAGCTCCAAAAGCTTTTCTCTATCATCATTACAGGACTTTTGTTAGTTCAATAAAAGGTACCATTACTATCAAAGAGCCTAGTTTCTCCTAGATCAAAATGGCCCTGACGTCGTTTTGTACATATTAATTGAAAGGAAAGGGAAAGGAGAACACGACATTCTGGTGCATGCAGGCGAAACACATCATCATTACTAAATCAATAGAAACAACACACTTTTTAATGGCTCTAAGTACGTGGCAGGCAATCAGGTGAATCCTTAACAGAGCATGATTGTGTACCTCAAAACATTTACTGTTTTGTGCAAATATTCAATATTAATAGTGGTGATGTTTTACTGCGAAAATCATTTTCCAGCTGTAACACCCAACCCCTTGAAAGCCTCATCTTGCTTTTCACTCTAAAATGTCAATACAGGAGTTGTGCAATTGTAACAAGTGCGTAAATACCACATCATTGGGAGATTCAGAATGTTCAAACATGTCAAAAGCCAACAGTGAAGTAACCAGTTTTGACTGAACTATTTCCCAGTAGCTGTTTAGCTAGCAGTCTTCCCTCCTTGACAGTAAGAGGTGTATTTGTACTGTTATAGCCCTTAATTCTAATTAGTAGGGTTTATTACAGGCAGGTTCCGTTTTAGGAACATCTCCTATACTCAATGACTTAAGGTTGACCCTTTCAGCCATTGTCAGTCTTTTAATATCTGGCTGAAGTTGTCTGTAAGCCTCGGCTCACTTTCAGTAATTAAAGTCATGGGGGCATATTACCAACAACTAGCGATAATTATCGCTAAGTTGGCTTTGCGGGAATATATCTATCGCCGCCCTTCACCTTTTTTTATCGCTGAGATTCCTTGCTATTAGCAAGGTTTATCTCAGGAGCGATAAAAAACAAGCGAAATGTGTGAATATCGCTGTCAATACAGCGATATTCAGGCAAAAATTACCATGACAATGCTCTTAGCCATGTTATCCACCTCTCAATGGATAACATGGCTAAGAACTGGTCAGGGCAGGCGTTAGCTTTTGGAGATATTTGCGCTTAGTGCGAATATTTCCAAAACTACGCCTGTGTTGATCATAGGCGATAGCGATTGCAGCGACTGTTTTTAGTCGCTGACATTTTGGCACGCCCACTTTGCATGTCATTAGCGATAATTATCGCTGACATGCAAAGTCGGCCCCAAAATGCCCGCTATCGCCTACAAGCTGTCGCTAACTGGTGTTAGCGACAGCTTGGTAATAGGGCGATAAAATTATCGCCGCATTAGCGTGAAAAAGTCTTGCTAAAGCGGTGATAATGGCCCTTGGTAATATGCCCCATGATTTTAAAGGCACACACTTTGACATCTTAAAATAACAGTCTCACATCTTAACGCCTTACCTTGGCAATGTTCCTTCGTTCATGAGCTAGAATCTTCTGCTGGACAACCCAGTCTTCAAAAAGCTATCTGCAACCTTGCCGTTTCAAGGTATAGCTACTTCTGATCCATGCATGTTTCTGTAGTCCTGATAGATACAATACATATGACAACACTTGCTGCACTGCTTTGCTAATGTATTTCTCCTTCTTTTCATATCAAGTGACCACAGTCTTGGCAGCACTTCTCTGTCACTTGCACAAAGCCATGGCCTGCTCTCTTTTTTTCTTACTTGCTCAGTGCATCTCTTATTTCAATAATTTGTAGACACACCTACATTCCTTTTGTCCACCCCTCACCGCCCGCCAAAATTTCACAATTTGAGCGTGGTAACTTAAACCTCTTCCATATTCATTGCACCCCACACACACCCTCTTGCAGACACACTCCAAAATAACCCTAAGTTCGCTGATCTTATCCTCGTCCACAAGTTGGTTCTTCTAGGCATTTGTGAACTCAGGGGCATATTATCAAGGAATGGTGTTAAAATTATCGCGTTTTATCGGCAGGAAGCTGCTGATAAAACGGTGATAATGGGCTTGATAATACGCCCTTGTTAATTCCCATAGAAGCCCATGTTAACCTGATGCGTGCGGGCGGAATTCAGCTGGCACGCTGAGAATTTGTAAATCCCATTATTCATGACGAGCTGGGCTCGTCATGAGCGTGCGAGGAGGCTACCTCATGACGAGCCCAGCTCGTCATGAGCGTCGAAGGGGTTAACATCAGAACATGGGCTCTATGGGAATTAACAAGGGCGTATTATCAAGTCCCTTAATGCCGTTTTATCGGCAGTTTCCTGCCAATAAAACTGCGATAATTTTTCCTCAATATTATTCCCCATAGTGACGCAACGAAACCTGAGGGGGGTCCCCCTGCAAAGTACATGGAGGGCGCCCCCCACACTCCAGACCCAGTCAGTAATTCTCAGGCCAGGGACCCGCCGAGCGTGCCTGAACTTAGGGGCCCCCCAAACCGAGGAGGCTGTGGGGGCTAATGTTTCGTCACTGAGTGAACCTGGGCTCAATGTACATTACCAGTCAGTCATGTATTTGCAAGTCCCTCATAGCCACACTATATTGCGTCAAGACAGGGAAATCAAAAAGGGGATATACTGCCATAATTTAGAAAGACTGAGTGGTATATTTACTAGTTCCTGTATCAGGCTTGCACCACACATCGTGGTACATGCATGACGTAAAGCCCTACGTCATGTTTATTGAGCCATGCAAAGCCACTTTGCATGGCTTTGAATGGTTTCAGAAATATGGAGTATTGCAGCGCAGTGCAAATTGCTGCATTGCCCTACTCTACGCAAGTGAAACGTTCCAGTGGCGTTGCAGTGGGTGTTCCCATGCAACACCCATCATTTTTAACGCATTCCTAGATTTACAAGGACTTGTAAACCTGAGAATGTGTCAAAATCATAGGTCTTTCCAGGTGAGGCGTATCTCCTAGTTTTTCCTCGTTCTTTGTGTGCTGCAGTCCATGTGTGCTGCATTCTGCAGCACACAAAGAGAGAGGAAAATGGCGCCAGTGCAGGGGGAAAGGAAAGGAATGCCCTGTATTGGATAAATACGATGCATTTCTGCCTTTTCCCTATGACGCAGTGCAGTAAGGTATCTTACTGCACTAACATTCACCACCATTCTAGTAAATATGCCCCGTAATTACTGGAAATAAAATTCCAGCTTCTTCCTCTGTGATGTTGTGACAACATATTGGGGAAAAAACATTAAAAAACACAAATATTGTGTCTTAAATATTGCGATGACAAAAATATAATTGGTCAGAATACAGCAGGGAACATATTTTCTTTATTATTTTTTAATATTGATGTTAAATTATTGTGTGATATCACAATTTACATCTTTTTAATGTTCATTTAATGTATTTTTTGTTTTCTGTATTGTATTTGTTTTTAAAATGTTTGTATCTGTTTTGTAAAATAATTTTAGGAGTAAGATGTTGGCTTTATAGGGGAATAGAGTGGGACTTAATTTAAAAATATAAGGGCGATATTATCAAGAAAGGGCGATACATTATCACCGCTTTTATCGACAGGAAACTGCCGCTAAAGCGGCTACAATGGGCCTGATAATATGCTCTTGTGAATTCCCATAGAAGCCCAGGTTCTGGTGCCCTGGGCTTATTATCAAGCCCATTATCGCCGCTTTAGCGGCAGTTTTCTGCCGATAAAAGCGGCGATGATGTATCGCCCTTTCTTGATAATATGGCCCCAAATCTTTTAGATTCTTTGTGTTTATTTTTGTACATTTTTATAATTGTAACATGTTTTATTAAATGTCATTTTGATAAGTTTTTTTTAATGCTTTTCATCTATGTAAAATTCAAAATATATTTGTAATGTTTTGGATTGTATGATAGAAGTACGCATTGTTAAACCTCTTGTGCCTCTACCACGCAGCCCAAACCATGCATTCCTTTAACATGCATGTTACAGAATTTCGTGGTAATGGCTTCAAAGGTAAAGGGGTATGTGTGGCTAAGGTCGCTACTTCCCCTACTCCCCACAAACCCCCAGACTGACCCCACCCTTGCGCTGTTCCTAAAAACCCTGCCATTTTACTAACACTACCTCAACCCCACCCCACCATCCGTGCTGACTCTACCCATTTCCCTCCTCCTTCCCTAAGACCTAAAATTCCACCCCTTTACTTACACTACCCCCACCCCTCGCTGTCCGCTGTCCCTTAAACTACCCCAACCCCTTCCACTGCCATGAAATCTACTCTGACACCCAGCCCTAAAAACTACCCGAGTACCCAATCCCCTCCCACTTCCTGAATGCCTAAAACCATCCCCCTTTACTTACACTACCCCCACCCCCGCGCTGCCCTTTAAACTACCCAAACACCTTTATGGCCCTGAAATCTACCCTGACCCCGCTCTAAACACGACCCTGATTTCCCATTTTCCTCCCACTGCCCTAAAGCCTAATGCCCTGAAACCTACCTCGACCCCCAGCCCTAAACACTGCCCTGACAATCCATTCTCTCCCACTGCCCTAAAGCCTAAAACCCGGCACTTTAATTACACTACCCTGGGCTGTCCCTTAACCCACCCCAAGCCCTTCCACTGCCCTGAAACCTACCCTGACCCACAGTCATAAAAACTACCCTGACTGCCCATTCCCCTCCTACTGCCCTAACACCTAAAACCGAACTATCTATTCCCCTCCCACTGCCCTAAAGCCTAAAACCCTGCCCCTTTACTTACATTACCTCATCCCAGAGTTGTCCCTTACACTACCCAAACCCCTTCCACTGCCCTGAAACCCACCCTGACCCCAGCCCTAAAATCTAGCCCAACCACCCATTCCCCTCCCACTGCCCTAAGGCCTAAAACTTTTCCCATTTACTTACACGACCCCTCTACCCTGCACTGTTCCTTACAGTACTCAAACCCCTTCCACTGCCCTGAAATCTACCCCGAGCCCAGCCCTAAAAACTACTCCAACTACACATTCCCCTCCGACTGCCCTAAAGCCTAAAACCCTGACCCTTTACTTACACTACCCCTACCCCGTACTGTCCTATAAAATAACCCAAGCCCTTCCACTGCCCTGAAATCTACCCCAACCCCCAGCCCTAAAAACTACCCCAACTACCCATTCCCCTCTCACTGCCCTAAAGCCTAAAACCCTGCCCATTTGCTTACACTACCCCAACCCCCACCCGCACTGTCCTTTAAACTACCCCAACCCCTTCCACTGACCTGAAACCTACCCAGACCCCAGCACTAAAAACTAACCTGACTACCCATTGCCCTCCCCTGCCCTAAAGCCTAAAACCCTGCCCCTTTACTTACACTACCCACATCCCCGCGCTGTCCCTTAAACTATCCTTATCCCCTTCCACTGCCCTAATACCTACCCCAACGTCTGCCCTAAAAACAACCCGAACTACCCACTTCCCTCCCACTTCCATAATGCCTACAACACTGCCCCTTTACTTACACTACCCCAACCCCTTACCTGCGCTGTCCCTTAAACTACCCCAACTCCTTTCATTACCCTGAAATCTTTCTCGGCCCCAGCCCTAAAAACTACACTGGCTACCCATTCCCCTCCCACTGCCCTAAAGCCTAAAACCCTCCCCCTTACTTACACTACCCCATCACCTCGCTGTCCCTTACACTAATCCAACCCATTCCACTGCCCTGAAGCCTATCTAACCCCCAGCCCTAAAAACCTCCTGACTACCCATTCCCCCCACTGCCCTAAAGACTAAAACCCGACTTTCCATTCCATTACCACTGCCCTAAAGGCTAAAACCCTGCCCTTTACTAACACTACTCTGACCCACCACCCCCACGCAGTCTCTTAAACTTCCTCAACCCCTTCCACTGCCCTGAAACCTACCTCAACCCCTAGCCCTAAGAACTACCACAAACCCATTTCCCTCCGACTGCCCTAAAGCCTGTTACACTGCCCCTTTACTTACACTACCCCAACCCCCCACCCCATGCTGTCCATTAAACTACCCGACCCCTTCCACGGATGTATGACGTTACAACGCATACTTTTACCACGCATACCTTTACAACGCGGTTTTTACCACGCATACCATTACAACGCATAACGCTTAGAGGTGCTGGATAGTGGTAAGTATAATTTTATATTCCAACTCCAGTCCCCGTGGACACTAGGGAAGGTGTTGGATAGAAAATTAAACGTATTCCCTATCCTAGAGCGCCCCCCAGCGCAATGCGTTGTAATGGTATGCGTGGTAATACCTGCGTTGTAATGGTAGTGCGTTGTAACAATTATGTTGTAAACGTTGCATACCCCCTTCCACTCCCCTATAATCTATATTGACCCTGAGTCCTAAAAACGTCACTGACTATCCATTCCCCTCACTCTGCCCTAAAGCCTAACATCCTCCCCCTTTACTTACACTACCCCATCACCGCACTGTCCTTTAAACTACCCCAACCGCTTCCACTGCCCTGAAACCTAGCCCGAACCCAGCCCTAAAAACTGCCCTGAGTACCCATTCCCCTCTCACTACCCTAAAGCCTAAAACCTGACTATTCATTCCCATTCCAGTGCCCTAAAGCCTAAAACCCTGCCCCTTTACTTACACTACATCCACCCCATTGCTGTCTCTTAAAGTCCCTCAATCCCTTCTACTGCCCTGAAATCTACCCCGACCCCAGTTCTAGACATGACCCTGAATACCATTCCCCTCCCACTGCCCTAAAGCCTAAAACCCTGCCCCTTTACTTACGCTACCCGATCCCCCACCCCTGTGCTGTCCCTTAATCTACCCCAACTCCTTCCACTGCCCTGAAACCTATACCAACTCCACTCACCTCCCAACTGAGTCTTTCTGCTTCCGTCTTCACTGTCTTCTGTCCCTGCAGCAGGTAGGAAGCGCATTGTGTTAACCCGGCATATGCGTGGTTTAGGCATATGCATGGTTAAGGCAAGCGTGGTTGCGCTTGTGTAGTTCTAACACCCATGGTTAAGACTGCGGTGTTCGGACTGTTCCCCAATGCTTTGTGTTTGTTTAAATCATTTTAATATTGATACATTTTTTAATCAAGAAATAAATGTTTAATAATGTAATATTATTTAAACATTTTTGTTCTTGATAATTAAAATTAATTTGTTTTTTATTGAATAAAGATAATAGGATTGAATTAAATTTCTATGTTATGGATGGGTTTCAATTAAAAGAGTTTTTGCAGTTTGTGTATTTTTTGAATTGGGATTTTTTTATTTATGTAATTCAGTTTTATAATTTTAAAAGTGGTATTTATTTAAATATTTTGTAAATGTATTTTTAAAATTAATATTATTTATTAGTTTGTTTTTGGAACAGTACATGAAATGTACTTTTTATGTTGTATGGTTTACTTTTTGAGATAATTGTGGTGGATAGCTGCAATGTATTTTTTTATGTAATGTCTGTTATTATTTTGTGGAAGTAGTTAATTTTTAAATCTAAAATTCCAGCACTTTCCCTCAAGTTGTACAGTTTAAAGTGCTAATAATACATTTTATCCCATCAGTTTTAACAATGTGGTTATGTTTGCAGTTGGCATGGGAAATTTAACGCCAAAAATCAAAACTTTCCCAAATGTGGCTAAGTTTGGATTTGGAATAGTAAATCAGACATCCTCCCAGCCCCCTAAAGGTCAACATTTTCACCAATGTGGTTATGGTTGGAATTGGAATAGTAAATCAGACATCCCCCACCCCCAAAGTCCAACACATTTTCCAACTTGGTTAAGTCTGGAGGTGGAATAGTAAATCTGCCCCTATCCAAAAGTTTAATACTTTTACAAAGGTGGTTAAGGGTCTGATTAAGTCTTGGCAGACGGGTTGCTCCGTCACAACAGTGGCAGATATCCCATCCGCCGAAATAAGAATTCCATTGGATATAATGGGATTTATATTTTGACAGATGGGATATCCGTCAACGGTGTGTCGGAGTAACCCTTGCTGAGATCTAAATCAGGCCCCAAGTTTAGAGTGAGAATAGTTAATATTTATTTTTTTGTTTTTATGTATTTTTGTGATTTTATATAGCCATGGTCTATAGGCATCAGAGCACTTTGCAATAAAGAAAATACATCAATAATAAATAGAAGATATACATGTAACATTAAAGGTGGAGATGAGCCCTTGCTTAGCCTCCCCGTGAGGTTTAGTACTTCACAGGTTTTCACTGCAAAGCAAAGCAGTGGCAAGCAGGTGGTACAAAAGGAGAGGTTTACAAAAAGCAGAATGTATCAATAACAAAAAGAAGACATACATGTAACATTAAAGATGGAGAGAACACCAGGTTGGCCTCCACGTGAGGTAGATCGCTTCACATGTATTGCAAGCAGATGGTGTAGTACTGAGAGCTGGACAACCATCGTTCGTGCTGATTAAGACTGGTCTGCACTCGGAGGGAGCATGAGGAGGTGGGAGCAAGGTCAGTCAGGTGTTGTTCCAAAAGAAGGACTTAGATGTCTTTTATGAAGGTGACAAGACGTGGTCAGGTGAAGGCTCAGTATGAGAGTATTATACAATATTGTAGTGCTGCTAGGAAGGATTGCCTCATGTATCGCTCATGCTTGAAGGCTCAAAGAGGGGCAATTTAGTGTTTTGTGAGTCATGGACCACTCCTGAGATTTTCAGTTTCTGTGCAAAGTATGAGGGCAAAAAGAAGTGCATAGCTGTATGAGTGATAAATTCAATTTTAAATTCAGCACTTGCTTCCATGGGGAGCCATTGAAGGGAGGGTAAAATGGGGGTGATGTGGTCGTGTTCTTGTGTCCTTTCACAAAGTGGGCTGCCGTGTGAAGAACTGCTCTGAAAAGACTTTAGGAATGCCGGAAAGGTGAGGAATTCTGCAGCCGAGCGTGGAGAGCGCTAGTGCCTGTATAACAGATTTAAGGTCATGTGCAGTGATGAGGTACTGATTCCCCAAAGGAGCTGGAAGCTGGAATGTTAGCCATGGAAGAGATATGGTTCTGGCAGTTCAGAGATCTGTGGATGGTGAATCCCAGAGATTGGGCATTCTAAATGATGAAGAGCATGCCCGGGACGAGATGCAACCAGGCTTGGATCAGCGAGTTTGCTTTCTCTGGACAGATGAGAAGGAATTATGTTTTTACTGGGATTCGTTTGAGATGGTATGAATCAAAGTTTGATTTCTATTTAGGCAGTTGGATAAGTGGGTGCAGTCTTCTGGGCATGAGACCTTAAAGTAGATTCGGTTCTCGTTGGTGGATAGGTGGAAGAAAACGCCTGAGTTCCTGAAGATTGCACAGAGGGGTTCCAGGTGGAGGTTGAAAAAGGTTGGGAAGAGAATATAAAATTGAGGGGCCCCCTGTTGCAGGCTAACTGTTGTGGGATGGCATTCCCCATTTTAACAATTAAGGGAATGATTTGTCAGGTAACAGGTGAACCATTTAAGTGCGACACCATCAATACTTATTCATTGCTTACGGATGTCTAGCAGCTTTGGTAGTTGACTGTGTTGAACTCCTCGGTGAGGATGAGGTGCACAAGTAAACAGGAATTTCCCATTTCTAGGATGCAGACAGCATTGTCCACAATCTGTAGAACTGTAGTCTCTTTTTCTATATATTTTTATTAGAGCAGGTATAAAAGAAGAAGAAACATGACATCACAGGATGAATGAAGAGAGATAACAAATTACAGATATCAAGAGCTAGCAGCAAAAATACATTACATGAAATTGCATAGAAAAATACGGGTTAATATCAGCTATAGAGGTACTTGATAAAAGTTTGAGGGGAATAAAAACAAGGAAGTAAATATGGAATGTATTCCACAGTAACTCTAATCCATTATCCCCTAATCTACCAGGCTTTTGCTACCTCCTGGTAATTCTTCAGTAACACCAATTCATATATTCATTAGTGACTATCACTACATAGTTAGCAAACAATTCATACAATGGCTACATCAGACTAGCGTACAATTATCAAAAATTATTTAAAGGCATGTGCGGCTAGCAGCAGATATTTCACTCAAGTGCAAAGATGAACAAATATCTATATAATGGCTCCATCAGCCTAGCATACAAATATCAAAAACTATTTTAAGTACATATGTGGCTAGCAGCAGATAGTTTAGTAAAGTGCAGAGATTAACTAATATCTGAATGATACCTATTTGAGACTTGCGTACATATATCAAAAACTATTTAAAGTGCATGTACGGCTAGCAGCAGCTATTTTAATAAAGTGCAGAGATTACCTCCTTACAACACAAGGATCTTGAAATCCACTTTACTCCGATATACAATAAGTAAGGAAATGTTGCCAGAAAGCTCGAAATCTTACAGTAGCTCCTACACGTTTTGCATAGGCCTCCTCAAATCTGTAAGTCCTGCGCATTGTATTAAACCAATGGTCAATCCTAGGTGGTTTATCAGTTTTTCAATTGTGCAGGACAAGTGACCTAGCGACCGCTATAGAAATTACTATAAAATACTGCTGATACTTCATTAACCATTTTACCTCCCCCAATTAAAAAAATTAAAACCAGCATAGATGATGGGGCAATTGTCAAAGTCAGAAATTGAGAAATCATGGTAAAAACATCCTTCCAAAATTGCTGTGGATTGCTACACTCATAAAATATATGTACCCAGCCCCCATCATCCTGTTTATTGCATCTAATGCATTGGTTCGGATTAGTTGAAAAAATCTTATGTAGTCTCAGGGGGGTGTAATATACTAACCATCTGGATAAAAAATTCATTGTTTTAGAATCAGTACTTCGCAATGCTTTATTCGATAACTCATGGAGCTGCTGCTATTCTTTCGCATTAAACTTGCCGCCTGTCTCTATGGGAATTTTCTGGGACTCTTTCATAATAATCTCTTCACTATGAGCCTTCTGATGTAATAGCCGGTACCAAAATACCACACCCAACATTTTATTCAACATCTGCCTAGTGATTTGACGTGCAGACTCACTCAGCATGATATAATTGTTTTTGAGAAGGTTCCTGAGCTGAAGAAAACTCATAGAGGAAGCGGTGTTGAGATTGCAAGATTGCAATTGTACCGTTCCCCAAGTAATTAATGTCTCATGATTATAAAAATCCCCAAGCTGACCAAAACCTAGTTCTTGCCATACTTGGTAAAGCCCTCTAGGCAGTGTTAGACCTTCTGCTGCACAGTCTTGGATAGGGGTACAAACATGATATGCTGGAATATCTTGTGATTTGTAAAAAAAAAGCTGAGTTCTTGCTGCTAATGCCAGTATCACCTTATATCTGGTCTTTTTAGGAAGTTTTGCTAATCATAAAAGAGTATGGAGTTTTATGGCACTTTCCTTCAGCATATATATTAGGAAAAAGTTATCAAAGACTTAATTTTCCTCTCCTAATTGTGATAGCAGATTGATCAGGGACGCCTGGTAATAGGTTTCAAAATGTGGCAGTGCTAATCCTCCCCGTGCTACATCCAGTTGTAATGTTGCTAGCTTAACACGGGGTGCTTATTATTCAAAACAAACTTCTGGATCATTTTGTCTAATTCTTTAAAAGAGGAACTTGGGATTATCAAGGGAAGATTATTTAAAAGAAACAAAAACAATGGGAGCACCGACATTTTAACCATGGAGATCCGTCCTATCAATGATAAATGGAGCAAAGACCAGCTATCTAATAATTATTTCACTTTTGCTAGTGTACTAGTATAATTCAATGGAAATAATTGGCCATAATCGTTTGTGACAAAGATACCTAGGTATCTGACTGGATGTGAGGATTGTAGTTGTAGGGAAGCCGGGATATCAGAAGGTACCAAATTAAAAGTGAGGATTTTTGTTTTAGCTTGATTCACTTTATATCCGCCTACCTGCGTAAATTTCTGGATTTCATCCAATGCATTCTGTATATTATACCCCAGCTTTAAAATATAGGATTATATCATCTGCATATAGCTTAATGTTTGCCATCCCCTCTATGCGGGTCAAAATCAGTAAACTATTATGAATTTTAGCAGCTAGGGGTTCAATAAACAGAGAAAACAGAAGAGGGGATAGCGCACAGCCTTGTTGAGTGCCACATTTAATATTTAGCCTGCCGGCTTCTGTTCCATTGATGATCATTTTGGCTTCTACATGACTATTTAATTATTTTAGCATATTTATCAGCTGTGGCGGGAAACCAAACTTATCCAAAATAAAAAATAATTAATAGCTTGCATTAAATATTATGTGTTCATGGCAATTAGCCGTCCTGGTAGGAAGCCATTTTGATCTGCATGAACCACCTGTTGGGCATATGGTGCAATCCTTCTTGCCTAAATCTTCATAAACAGTTTATAGTCTGTATTTATCAAACTGATAAGGCGATAGGAATTAGGATTGTGAGGATCTTTATCCTGTTTAAGGAATACTACCAGCACTGACTCCTTAAAACTTTTCGGGGTGTCTATCCCGCCCTTTATTTGATTAAACAGTTTTGAAAAAAAGGGAATTAATTCTTCTTCAAATATCTTATATATTTCAGCCGGAATCCCATCCACCTTGGCTTTGGACATACTTTTAAATACTGTCAGAATTTCTGAGATTCCAGTTGGGCCACTGAGCATCTCAATGAGCTGCTGCAATATCTGCAGTAGCTCCAGTGATTCGAAATAGGACATCAATTCTGACTCTTCCACCGCCTGTATTTAAGTATAATTTTGTTCAAAATGTGAGAGAAACACCTCAGAAATTGCCTGTTTATCTTCTTCTAGCAGGCCAGTAGAAAGATGTTTACCTTGACTAATTTTTTGCACCGCTTTCTGACTCTTCTTGGACCAGGCCAAAAATGTGCCAATATGCTGGCTTTCCTCGTAAAGCTTTTGTTGGTAAGCCTTGCTTCCAGAGATCTCCTCCAACCCCCAAAAAATCCATCATTGCTCTATAGCTCCTGATAATTCTTGTTGTTGTGCTCTAATAATATGCTCTGCTATCGCTGTTAAAAAGTACGTCTTGTCTGGCTTTCTCCTCTGCCGCATGTAATTCCAGAATCTTTTGCTTGCATTGTCTGCTTATTCTAGACTTATAGGCTAACGTCTGTCCTCTAAAAGGAGCATTAAATGCCTCCCAAGCCATAAAAATTGGGGCAGTATTTGAATTAAACTGGAAAATACCCTGATAAAAGTTCTAGTTTTCATCATCCAAGTAGTATCTTCTAGTAAAGATTTATCAAACTGCCATCTTGATTTCTTTTTTGGGGTGATATCTAACATTAACATAAAAGAAACTACAGAATGGTCAGGAAAAGAGTTGGCCAATATTTCTGTTTAACCATTGGCTAACAGCTTATCCACCCAAAAAAATCCAGTTGGGATGTCTTTCTGTATCTTGAAGAGTAACTTGCGAGAAGCTGGGGTGCCCCTGTCGCCAAGGGTCTGTTAAGGTAAAATATATTGACAAACTTTTTATTAACTTTGCAGTTTTAGGCTTTAACTGTCATTTTGCTTTATTTGAGGTGTCAAGTGCCAGATTCTGTATAAGATCAACATACCTTCCATATTTGCTGCTAATTGATACATTTGCTCAAGTGTTGCGATTTTGTCCTCAGTGGGGCCGTAGTAATTAACTAAATTTAGCACTGTTCCCTAGAGTTTTACCTTCATCTATAAACCACCTACCTTTCCCATCCCGCCAGACCTCCTTAACCTGCCAATCTAGTGTATTAGATAGTAAAATACCAACCCCTATCACCACTAAATTAGCAGAAATACGCCAGCACATATTTCTACAGTTGAGATATCTTGGGGGTGTCAGTCCTGAAAGGCATTTCATGTAGAAATATAATTTCAGGAGAGAGGGATGCTATCCATTTTAAAAAGCACAACTTTTACGTGGGTTCAGCAAACCATTGATGTTACGTAATCATTTTTATATTTTGCATCATTTGATTCATCTTGGTAGGCCTATCTCAACTTCACCCACTCTGAAAATTTTCTCTGTGATTTTAATCCTTCTTTTACCATTGTCTCCCACCAAAGCCACTTTCTGCGGTATCTTGCTAACCTGAAAGCACATCCTGTGTAATTCACTCTCTTGCATTGTTTCCCTTGCTTACCCATTCCCTAACCCCCACCACCTCACCATGCCCATCCCCAGCCCCGGCAGTTGGGGAATAGCTCACCATATCCCCTGCCTCCCCCGCTGAATAACCCCTAAGCTAGGTGCCATGTAATTGCACCCTTAGTGACATATCACCCCCCTTAGTCTCATCGAACAAAGAAGCAACAAAAAAAAGGCCCAAGTATTTTTTTGAGAAAGAAAAGAATAGGGAGAAAAAAGATCAAAAAAGGGAGGGAAAAAGAACATAACAGCCGATCCTAAGTTTCTATTTTTCCATAGTGATTTTCTGAAAGAGCTCCTTTGCTTCATCGAGATTTGCAAACATATGGAATTTCCCTTGGACCAAGACACATAGCTTAGATTGCTGGGCTATGGACACCTGAGGCACCTGTGCTTTGAACAGATAGAGGAACTTGACAAATTATTTCCGGTGGCAAGCCGCTGCTGCTGACTTATCAAAAACAATTCGGCAGCTGAGAACTTCACAGGTTAAAAATTGCTTCTTTTTGAATAGCTCTGGTCAATATCTGTTCTTTGATTCGAAAGTCTGCAAAGTTAATTAGGATTGTACAAGGTAATTTTGAGGCTGAGACTCTATGTGGTCTCGTGATGGTTAGATCTCCAGAGAACTCAGGCAGCACATTATCCTTAATAAATGGCTCAACCCAGTGGAGCATTTGTGACCCCTTGCAGCCTTCTTGGACCCCGACCAGCCACAGATTGGAGCATTGAGAATGATTTTCCAGCTCTTCCAGCATGCTTTCCAAAGTAACCTGGTGTTGCATCGTGGTCATCTGGTCCTCGAGGAGATATCCTGGATTCAGCTTCTTGTAATCTTGCCGGGTAACTACCGACTGCTTCTTCAATTTTTGAGAAGCGGAGGTCTAATACTGCAATCTTGTTTGCTTGGGTTACTTTCAGCTCATGTATCTCATCCAGAATGAGATTCAACATGGTTTGAAAGTCTGCAAAGTTAACTAGGATTGCGCAAGTTAATTTTGAGGCTGAGACCCAATTTTGGAAAAGCGGAGGTCTAATACTGCAATCTCATTCAACATGGTTTTGATGTTATATGAGAAGCTGACCCTGATCTCTGAAAGTTTGTTTCCTGCAGGTTCTTCCGGAGATGGCTGAACCAAATCTTGCTGTCCTGCTGCTGTGATTGCATCTGCCAGAGAGACTAGAGGCTGGCTATCCCTTAGACCCCTACTTTTGTTGGTCCATTTGTATTTTCTCCATGTGCTCTTGTTCTGCACATGAAGGTTGCGCAGGCAGTAAGGGTATTTTAGGTTTCATAAATAATGGTTACTCCTTGGATTTAGATAGAGGCATTCTGGTGGAGTCTTCATTTGCAGCCTCTTTTTTCAGGCTCTCCTTTAAATTCCCTGCAGCCCAGCTGTCTTCCTGAGTAGTAGCTCTTTAGTGATTGAGCCACATTGAGCCACGACTACTCCCTCAGCACATAGTTCCACATTAGGCTTTTCAAGGTGAGGAGTTTAGAAGATTTCCAGGATCTGATAACCTTTAGTACCCTTCCCGAGCTCCAACAGATCGTCTTCCGAACTCAGAGAGCTTGATATTGTAGCTGAGCCTTGACAGGCTGTCTGCGAGCATTCAGCTCCTGCAATTGCTGAGGCTGTCTTCATCTGTGTCATTCAAGTTTTTGATTTAAGACCCACACTTGAATTGACATGGGCAATTACGTTGGCCTTCTGTAAGTGCGTCCACATCATAACAAGGAACCAGAATATCCAGCCACAGTGTTCATTCCAGCCTGTTAGAAGGGGAAGAAGTATCCCCCTGGATACAGTATGCTGAGCAGATTGGCGGCTGAAAGTGTTTACTTCTTCCTACAGTCCCCCAAACAGTTTATAGAGCCCGGGGGATCTGTACTGGAACTGACCGGGGGGGTTCCTACTCTCTGCAATGTGTCTGATTGAGTAACGCGTGCCTTTTTGGATTACTTATCACACATCCGTGACTTTGGGACAGATCACGGTATCAGCTTGCACGCAACTATTGAGCTAGAATATGAAACAGATTAAGGAAAGGAGTGCATTCTGCTCAACTATAACTTTCTAAAAGTACCATTTTTAAAATTGTGATAAAAAGCATGACTTTACCATTAAATAAGACTTTTCACCACAATAACAAGGACACCAAAAACGACATAGCTACCAGCTCCCAGTTGGAAATGACAGCTTTTTAAATATAGTAAGGAATCCCCAATGTTATCCTATGGGAGGGGTAGATCTCACAGTAGTGAAAAACAAATTTAGGGGGTTTTCACTACCAGGACAAGTAAAATATGAAAGTCTATGTTCAACCTTTTAATAGTACTGCATACTGTTCTATGGGCTACTTAGGGCCTACCTTAGAGGTGTCTTATATGTAATCATAGGGGTGTTTTAGGTCTGGCAAAAGGGTTTAAGTGCCAAGACGACATGGAGTTTAAAACTGCATTCAGGTTGCAAGGGCAAACCTGGGACATGCTTTAAGGTGCTACTTTAGTGGGTGGCACAAAAGGTGCTGCAGGCCCACTGGTAGCATTTAATGTACAGGCCCTGGATATATGGTATACCACTTTACAAGGGACTTATAAGTAAATTAAATATGCCAATGGTGTATAAGCCAATGTAATCACATTTTAGGGGACTGAGCACAAGAACGTTAGCACTGGTGAGCAGTGGTAAAGTGTACAGATTCATAAGGCCAACAAAAATAAGTGCAGCAAAAATCGAGGAGGTGAGGCAAAATGTTTGGGGGAACACCACACAACCTTATAGGTCTAACAATTAACAAATGTTTTTTTCTTCAAAATAAAGACAAATTGAAAAATAATGCGTACTAAAAATACATAACTAACGTGAAAAACTATATAGTTTTAATATTTAGAAAATAGAATCAAATTATAATGTGACTGTAACTTGTAATGTGCAAAATAAAAAACAACAAACGTTAATAGTTTATAGGTATCACATTTACTATTCCCACTCCACACGTAACTACATTGGGGAAATTGTTGGACTTTGGAGGGGTCAAATGTGATATTCTCCATCCAGACATAACCACAATGGGGAAAGTATTGGACTTTAGGAGGGAAGAAGGGTCAGATTAACTATTCTAACTCCCTACTTAACGATATTGGGGAAAGTGTTGGACTTTGGTGGGGTCAAATATACTATTTCCACTCACAAAATAACCACACTATGGAAACAGTTGGAATTTAATTGTGTGGGGAGGTTGTCGGAGTTACTATTCCAACTTCAAACCTAACCACATTAAGGAAAGAGTTGGATTTACTATTTCACCTCCAAACTAAACCGCACTGGGAAAAGTGTTGGTGTTTGGGGGTCAAATTTACTATTCCCACTCCAATCATAACCACATTGGGGAAGTTATGGAAGTTTGCAGGAGTAAGATTTATTATTCCAACTCCAACATTCACCACATTGATGAAAGTGCTGTACTTTGGTGGGGAAATATTTACTATTGAGGCTACAGTTCCACAGCTTTTGACAGAATGTGGACTACAGCAACTCCTGCTTACACATAGTCACAGGTGACCACTTGCCCCTCCCTCCTGCTATTTAGCCTGCTGACTCAAGCTTCTAAAGCTCCCGAACTCTCTTGAAGTGGAGCGGAGCTGCTTGGCCCGGGGAGTGTACCAGCATCGCAGCTGCTTCTGACCACTGACTGTTGGCAAGGTTTCGACAGCCGCTACCTGCTTTCCTTTGCCCGCGTGTGCTGACCCCTCCACTGGCTAGATAGGTGCTGAAAGCGGGAGGCAGCTGCTGGATTGTGGAAGGCGGGCTGTCCAGCTGAGCTGGTGGTGTGGCTGGTGGAGACACTGTGAGGGCCTGTAGCATGCTGGACGGAAGTCCAGGGGAAAAAAGAAAAAACGCATGATGAGGCTCTTGCAGGGGGGACATTGACGCGTTCAGTCTCCTGTCTGGAGCTCATGCACTAGAAATCATGGCAAGAATAGGATGGCAAAAATAGGACATGCCACCTGGCAAATTGACTGATTTGATTGCTGTTATGGATTCCTTGGAGAACAGGAACATTGTTGCCGTGCCTTGACTTATGCTGGAGAGTGGGATCAGTGTTATCTTGCCTTGACTTGTGCTGGTGTTGCCCTGGGGTTGGTTTATAACATTACAACACGGGCTTTTACCCAGAGTGCCATTACGACGCTGTTTGAACAACGCAAGTCGTTACAACAACTTGCGCTGTAAGCGCTGGATAGTGGAATAGTTTAATTTTCTATTCTAACTCCGGCCCACGTTACAGTAGGGAAGGTGTTGGAATGGAAAATTAAACTATTCCTTTTCCAACAGCGCCCTCCAGCGCAAGTCGTTGAAACGACTTGCGTAGGAAAAGCAGCTTTGTAATGGCAGCGCGTAGTAATGCCCGCGTTGTGATGGCTGCTCACCCTGGGGTTCCCTGGGGGGCTGTGCCCATGGAACTTCTCGAGCTGCTGACAAGGTGCTGCACCGGGTTTTTGCTGCAAGAGTGCTGCGGTGCAGGAGAAGTTGCGAGCATTCCTAGACGGGCCAAAACGCAAGTTTCCATTCATTTTGGTAAGGGGTGCAGGCCCTTTTGAAGTGACCCGGACCTAGCAGTGGGACCCTGACGGTCAGGCCCTGAGAAAGTTTACAGGTGAGATCCACCTCTCCCATTATTACTGCTTGCAGATCAGATCACAATCACCACAAGGACAGCGAGGTTCCACAGTACTGTTCTATTTTATAATTTTCAACTGCCTTCTGCGTGCCCATCCGGGCGTCAACAACGACATGTAGGGGTGAACATTTCATGCTGATTAACCTCTTGTAGTTCCACCCAATGCATTTGGGACTGTTCTAGCCTTTCGTCAGGGGTAGCTGAAATAATCATAAAAAGGGACATCTAAACCATCTATAAAGCACTACTGTGAAACCTCGCTGTCCTTGTGGTGATTGTGATCTAAAGGATTCAATTTGAAATAAACTTTTGACAAAATATTGGTTTACAATTGGATTTAACCTGGAGTACGACAAGTATACATGTGTACTGTGAGGATCAATTCCTACTCTCGGCAGTGCGACTGATTGCCGAGAAAAACGGGTGCCTTTTTGGATTACTTTTAGAAAGTTAGCATTTTTCTGTCCTTAGCCCTTAGCCCTTTTGCACTTGAAGCCTGACCTGGGTCACATGACTGGGTGTAACTGACAGCAAAACTTTGTGCATTATTCCCAGACAGTCACACAATCGAGAGATTAGGTGTACCTGAATAGGCCATCTGGTGGCATGATGGAAGGGTGGAGCTGAGCACAGCCCAACTTTCAACTGAATAGTCTGTGCGCTGCCTTCACACAAAGAGCCTAATGACCTCATATTGTCACTGCAGCCAGTTGGAGTCACGCTCGAAGAGTTAGGAATTTGAATGTGCTTCAAATTCTGCTGGATTGCTACTCTGATTGTTGTGTTGCTCTGCTACCTTCTGCTTGGGGACAAGGAGTGGATCTTCAACTGACCCGGGATCTGCAGAGTGATTCACAAGGGCTGGCTTGCTGGCCTCCTGATCAAAGCCATGGGGACACAAAGGCTTCCTCCATCTTGAACATGCAGCTGAACCCAGCCTGCGTGAGTCATGACCTTACAAGTTGTGCCCTGCCAGTCCTGGGCTCTTGTAAGTTGTGCTAAATATGCCAAGATAGCCAAAATCCAAAAGTGGGGACTTAAAACATTTTTAGCTAAAAACTGCTCTGAGAACCCGAAGGAGACTGGGACCAATCTGCTCACCTATCCGCTCGAAGTACATCGCCTACCGGATTAACTCTGCGGCCTCTCTTGCTATGTTCTTCTCCACAGCAGCAAATCCTTTTCGGTGGTCCTTGCCAAAGTGGTATCCAGCCTTGTGAAATTGTCTTTGGCTACAGCTCCCTGCCACTTTCCACTGGAGATTTTTTTATTCCATTCCAGAGACTAAGACCGAAAGTAGCAATCTTCACCACAGCTTGAACTCAAAGCTATCCCATGATGATGCATCCTCTCGGACACTTCCTGCAGTGTTGCCCCGCAGAACTTAACCTTCTCAGAACATTTTTCTCAAGAGTTTTTTTCAAGTCAGACGCTAGCAACTAACCAGGCTCAATCCACTTCTTGTGTCAAACCATGCTCCGTCGTGGTTGGCCATTTTCTTTGAATTTGACCAAGTCTCGCTCGACTAGATGTTCGTGGTTGTCGCTTTGATCTTTCATGCACTTGTTTTCTCTAAAAACTCTACACATTCATAATTCCAGTTCTACTGATTGGATGTTTGTCATTTTGGTGCCAAATAATTTATTAAAAATTGGCTAATTTTCTAAATTGGTTAGATTTTTTTCTTGTGTTGTGTTTGCACTTTATTATTGTTTGTGCGCTATATACGTACTTTACACATTGCCTCTAAGTTAAGTCTGACTGCTTTGTGTGCCAAACCACCAAGGGTTAAGCACATGCTTATTAGTAATTTTTTTTTTACTTCAAGTGATTGTGGCTGTTTCGTGACCTTGGTTCACTTGAAGGTTTTAGTGGTATGGGTGAAGGAAGTGGCCCGATTCGGTCACTCGGGTCACTAATGACCACCGCTCAGCCTTCCATACCAAATGAAGAGTTGGTTGGACAGTAGAGAATACAAGCCAATATCTGTTTATTTAGCTACACTCAGAGTGGAGCCCAGTCTGCCCAGTCGCTAGGAGTGCTGCAGAGGGACTGAAATCGACCAGTATAAAGATGCATTATGTACATTTTGTAACAGGGCTAAGACACACCCATAGTGGAATTTTTCAGCCAGGTGCTGCAAAGCACTGGAATACATGAGAAAAACAATCTCAGTGCTCATATCTTACACAGAGTTACAAAGTCCAAGGTTGTTCCAGTTGGGACCATCACCAGACAAGTGGGAGAAGGCCTCTATATAGTGAGAAAGGTATGCACTAATAAGAACAGTCTATTCATTAGTGAAGCAAAACCCAAACTTGTGGAAATTAAACCTAGCAGAGGCCTTTTCTTGGAAATAGCAAAGGATTAGTTTTGATCATGATTTAAAATCCCATCTAAACAGAAAAAAGTGCTGCGAATGCTAACTTACATAGGATAATATGCAAGCAGAAACATTTCTATTTTAACAAGGGCGAGGTATTTAGACTTAGGGCCTTATTTACAAGAAAGTAATGCAGCGCGGTGCTGTATGCCATTTGGCTGCACCACGCTGCGTTGCTTTTAAAGCAAAGGGTTGTGTCATATTTACAACAATATGACGTATCCCTGAGGTCTACCCAGTGCAGATGCCCAAATGGCTGCCATACACCAATGCAGGTACACTTGCACCATGGTGCAAGGGTGTCTGCGTTGAGGGATGATAGTTTTTGTGCAGGAAGCAACACCTTTCTGCACAAAAACAATCACTAGAGATGTTTTACTCTTTCTATGTGTGCTGCAGAATGAGGATAAATAAAAGTATTTTTCCCTGTTGCGTCTCCTTACTCCTCCCCTGGGGAGGTGTAGGATTCTGACCCATTCCCAGGTTTACGAAATGTTGTAAATCTGGGAATGCTTCTGAATCCCTGGGTATTGCATGGGAACACCCACAGCATCACCCATGGAATGCCCCTTTCACGCAAAGTGCTGCGTGATAAGGGTCTATATTTCATTTGAATTTCTAAGAGGGTTTTGAATGTTTAGTATTGATTTTTATTCTTTTCTACTGTTCTTCTATTCAACTAGGGTAACAAGTGTTTTTAGGGTGGGTTTATATGTGTATTCCTTTACAGGTTCATATTTTCAAACATCAGATTTTATTTATAACATGGATGAGTTATTTATTTCCAAAGAAAAAGAGTCGGATCATTTTTAATCAAAGTTTTTTTTAACGTTTATCGCTGAGTTTTTGGCTCTCCTTAGTTGTTTATTAATTTTTTTTCTATTTTAGTTTTGGAAGGATTCATTAGTTTACTGGACTCATTTCAGATGTTCTATTTTTCTATAGGTTATCTTTTACATTTCGTGGAGCTTTTCTTTATGAATTTTTTAGATCATCATTTCAATTAGTAGGACTTCAGCTATGAAATCATTAGTGTCCTCTTATTTTATTATTTAAGTAAGTAAGTAATTACTTTATTTAAGCAGCTATTACCAAACACGTTTTTCACAACATCACAGGGCATACATTAAAACAGAAATAGGAATGTACAGCATTTAAAAAGATACCTCATAAAAACGTTAAAACAGCAGGACACTGACTAGTTGAGCAATCTGAGGTGCCTATGATGGGGGAAGAAAATACATTGATACTCTACCACCTAACCAGTTTGATCAGTCTTGTTACTGGCTGAATGATGTCATATATGTAATACATATAATAACAAATGCCATTGGTATATCTAAAAAAACATAAAAAGAGGATAAAAGTCATAGCCTTAGTCCCATTTAGGGCAGCAGTAGGCTGGTGGTAAAAGCATCGGATAGACAATACTTAGGGCATATTCCCCCATAAAATGGCAGCCTACTTCTGGTTTTGTGGGGGAAGTGGGGTATGAGGGATAAGGTTATAATGCCACCTATGTGGTTAGAGTCTTACTACTAATGAACCACATCTTTCTCAGAAATTTGGCAATTGCACAGGCAAGTAAGGACTGAGGCCACATTTTAAAATGCACAGGGCAGTAACATAGTTTCTATTGCCCAGCAATCTACAGGTTGGTTTTAAACACTGAGAGCACGCGTAGACTGTGCAAGCAAACAGCACATAGGCTACAGTTTCTTTAGCAGCTTTACAGCCAGGGCACAACATAGAAGTGGATGAAGTTTCTGCCCATTTACTTGTATGTGCTTTGAGAGGTAGAAAACCTATACTAAACTGGATATAGGGCTTTCTATCCATTGGGACCCTAATAATGCCAAATACTGTTCCAGGGCACTGGCTGATTTAAAATCCAAGAACTCACTAGTTCACTGGACACAGCAATTAACTCATTCTGGGCTACCAACTCCCAATACAGAGCCTTCATTAGGCCTTTGGAGGAGATAGACTTCCTTGAGGTACAGTCCCAGGCCTCTTGGAATCCCATGGAATTCAGCAGTTTCTTCATATTTTTAATCCATTCTATCCTACTAGCACCTACGACAGAAATTACTTCTTGGAGTGCATAGCCATTAGGCTTAGACGCTCAACGGTGGACCAAAACAGCAAGAAGCGCAACCTGGCTCTATCTGGGATTGACTCTATGCCCCTATCGAGTTTAAGGGGGTAGAGTGGGGTGCTCTGAGTCAAGTGCAGTAGGGAACCTCAAGAACTTGTGCTCAGTTTTAGTCATATCCACAGAGTTTGCAAAGCCTCAAGTTCAGCCTAACAAAGGGCACTACCCACTGCTTTAGAGTTATAAATCTGTAGAGCAACTGTGACTGGTTTTGTAACACATGCACAATGTTCGTTCAACTGGACCCCTACGATTTGTCTAGGCTTCATAGTCAACTTTTCCAGATGGGGTTTCCAAGAAATGCTGGCTGAGAGTTTTATGTCCAAATACTCAAAAGTATGACCTTTCGAGTGCCCCCCTCCTATTGAGGGCCTCCTTTAACATGACTTGTGAGGATTGCAATATATTTTTGATGTATTTATCACTATGCCATGTAAGTTACAGAATTGCTCAAACCAGTTTAGCAAATGTTGTTGGCCGCCTGGGGTTTTGATACCAATATGGTATCATCCACAAAGAGGAGAGTGGGGACTGGAGACTTGTACCTTGCCTAGGGACGGGGCATCTGCGGGGTGCGAGGAAAGACATTAAACCACATTGTTCAGGTATAAAGAGAACAAAGTTGGAGCAAGCACGCATCCTTGACAAATACCCTTGTTTACAAGGATTGAGTGAGAGAGCTGCCCTTGCTTACCCCAGCGTACTCTAGCATAATTGCCCTCATGAAGGCCAATGGTTAGAGATAAGATGTCCAGCGGCATACCCATTTCACGCAGCACATGCCAAAGCTTATGACTTAGGACCAGTTCAAATGCTGATGTAAGGTCAACAAAGGCAACGTAAAGCCTGCTCTTGACCATAGCGATGGTTTTCCAAAACAGGAGTCAAAAATTAAAGACCGGGTCAATAGTACTGGTTTTCTCTCTAAAGCTGGCCTGAAAAGGCGTTAATATATCATTTGTATGAATCCATTCCTAGATGTTAGCCAGGAAAGCCAGACAGAAAACTTTCTAAATAGAGATGATGAGGCTGATGGGCCTATAATTGTGAGATTGACTCCTATCACCCTTCTTAAATATTGGAAAGAGGTCAGCACCTTTCCATGATTGTGGAACTGGAGCACCGTTTGTGATTGCATTTGACAATAGCAGGATGTATTTTGCCCAGTTATTCCTTTAATGCAGGAAATATTTCCTGGGATGCCATCAGGGCCCGGGAGGTTTGGCGCATACCATGGTATCAATGGAGGCTTCAATTTTCCGGGTCAAACAGATCAAAAGTTGATGATGAAACAAATGTGGGAAGAACATCCTGTGGGTGGATCTGGATATCATCTGTATAGAGTGATTTCGAATACGCAAATCAGTCAATTACAGAGATATGGTTTTGAGGTTGGGTGCGGCCTTGCTGCCCCCCATGTGACAACAGACCAACACTTATTGGGGTCTTTGGCTTTGGATGCTTCCTTAATATTCCCACATATTTTCTCATATTCATTATATGGGCCACATTTCAGACTTTATGGCCAACGATAATTGATTCCTCAATGACCTGCACTTCTTATTGTACCATGAATTGAGGTTTCAAAGTTTTTTTTTGCATAGGATATCGACACTATATAATATGACGTAAGCTGCTCAAAGAAGTGGAAATGGATGCTCATAGCCACATCCAAGCCTCCTTCCACAGCTTGCAATTCATCTAGCACAGTTATGTGTTCGAATAAATCAAGATTAATATGGTGGAGAGTATATTCCTGTGAAGCCAGATGGTGCCACTTGAGATGACGTTTGTCGTTGGATAGTGTGACTTCCTGGGATAGCAGGTATGGGCCAAAAACTGTAGGCTGGCTATACCAGAGTGATGTCAGGCTGAGGCATAAAGGATTGTTGTCGCTCCCTAGTCTCTCTTTGACTACTATGTCCTCAACATGGTGCCAGATCCTCAAGTCTATCAAGACATAATCAATGCAACTTGTATGGTTATATGTAAAAGCCCCTGACCCGTCTGGTTTGGTTTTGCCATTGGCTGCCCTTAGCCCATACTCAAGGTTCACCGCCTTCACCTGAAGAGCAGGTCTGGACCCTTTTCTCACAGGGGCTAGATCTATTTGGGGGATGGCCCACAGTTCTTGTTCTTTCACAGAGATACATAGGTCTTCTCTTTCTAGGTGTTCAAAGAAGACATTACATTTGTCTGCCAGATTCCAGTGATAGTTGGGGTCCCTCTCATCCAGATGGTCCTTGAGTATCTGCAAGGTTGTGTATTGTTCGCCCCCCTTGTTACCTCTTGCATAAACATTGTAGATATCTACAATTGTGCTAGAGTGTTCCTTAAGACTAATACCTAGGATGTCAGAACAATCAAAGGAAAGCTGGCTGATGGTGCAATTACGAGAAATGTTTACCCAAATAAGCAACCCGCCGGCAGGGCGTCCATGCCTGTTTAATGTAGCAGGCGAATAGTAGCTTAGGTATGGGGTGGTTCAGTGCTCCAGGTTTCTTGAAATATCCATGTCATGCTGTTAAATGAACTTGTTCCAGAGTGGCGGGTGAGTTTTGATTTTTAACCCAGCCACATACCAAGAAACCACTAAGGTCTTTGGATGGTCCTAGAATAAGGGAAGCGAGTATGGAGCACGTGGATCGACTAGGATGGATGCCGCAAAGTGGCTGGCATTGGAATCAGGTAGTGCAGGATAGGCGCAGGGAAGGGCACTAGAATTCCTGGGTCGATGCTCTGTCCCCAGGGAAGCATGAGGTCTACAACCCTGGTGAGTTTAATTGTTCTAGCAACAAGAGATAGGGTAGGTCCCCGGTGATTACCTTGTATATGGATTTATCTGGTTCGGGTATGTTACAATCATTTGGTACCAAGATACTCTTTCTGTCCAGTCAATACATTTCTCCCTGGGCTGATTTATCCGTTTTTGGGAGGGGGAGGTTTGCATAGTTGATGATAACCTACTTGGTGTTGGGAAGTACTTAAATTGAATGTTGGACCCTGTTAGTGGACTGGTCCTTATTTCAAGCGTTACCAAGCTATGGACCTGATATTCATTTGCCAGGGTTAGCTCAATACTATCATTAGATTGATTGGGGATGTCACTTCTTTTGGCCTTCAAGATGTCTTCCCTGATGATAGACCTGCATCCCCTCATGTGACAAATCTAGTTAATAGCTTTGTTCTTGAGTGAGTCCTGCTCTTCTAATCTAATACTCGGAGGGAGCTTGGGCTCATTTACATGTCGCTCTTATGGGGTGCAGAGATGACCGGTCTCAAAAGAACTGAAGGCTGTTGTCTTGTGACACTACCAATCCCAGGTGCCTTAGAGTTACCATGTACTTTGTTACAAGAGTGGAGTCAGCCTGTCTTCCCTGCCTGACTACAAGCACCCCAGTGGTCCTGTCTCATTGAGTTCTCTGCAACTCTGCTTTTGACTACTTCACAAGTTGTACTTGTGCCCGCTCAAGTTACCATAGGCCTTGAGGGACCTGGCTTCAGTGCTATATTGGGGTGATGAATATGTTCTACAGTGTCCCTCAGATGAATCTTCACCCTTTTTTCAAGTAGTTGTTTAACCAAATCGGTGAGGGAGCCTACAAAGAACCATCGATCTCCACACTGAATTTGTTCAAACATTTGAGTACATATGCATTTGTAGGTGAAAATATAGATGATGTGTCTATTGTACCTCCCTCCCCCTCTAGGTCCTCAGAGATCAAAGAGCATCTTGGAAAGGTAAAAAAAACGATTGCTAAAGGGAATATTCTACACCAGGAAATCTATTTAAGTCAGTTTGCTTGTACCTGGGTCACTGGAGCTTGTAGAAGGGGAAATCAGTGGTTTCTCTGCCCGATTGCTGGGAACCTAAACATTCCAGGAATATGTTTTGGCTTGCTTAAGGTGGCATATTCTGAGGATTTTGGGGAGGTCATGTGGCAGGGAAGTGAAGCAACTGGAGCTGGGACTAGTATCTCTTCACATTTGACCAAGAAGTTATCAATTCTATCTAGCACACATTTGCTTCCAGTGTGTTTTTGAGTTTTTTTTACTTGATTTATAATCACACTTGTCCTCTCTCCATAACCCTCCTCTTCCCCATTTCTAAGTGAAGATATGCTAAGATAACAGGGATACAAAATTCAGTGCATCCAGATAAAAAAAACAAAATCTAGGCAGTTAACAGTGAGAAGCATCCAAATTACAATGACGCCTCAGGGCAAAGAGTGCAAATAGCAACAGACAGGAACATAATCAAGTGACAGGTAACAGTGCTCTCAAGCTAGCGAGGCAAATGTTAGTGGGGTGGCCCTGCTACTTCTCCTCTGGGCTCATCCGGGCATGGACCACCAGCCCTTGGCCCGGGCTTTGGCTTGGCTCACGCAGGTCCCACAATGCAGGATAGCAGGGACTTGCAGTGGGCAGCAGCGTTAGGCAGTGGTGTCTCTCCCCACAGCAGGTACACTTGTACAAAATGTTTCTACGTGGCTCCAGTGCGAAGGAGCTTGCAGGGTTCCCCAGAGACAGAGGATGATCCTTAATGGTAGAACGAAGCCCCAGAGAAACAGGACAGCAATGCACTTAAGTAGTGATGGACCAGTTGTACAAAGGTGCAAAATAAGACAGGGTTTCTGGGACACGCAGTCCCCAGTGGCATTAGTCATCATCAGCTCTCCCCACAGCAGGTAGACTAGTGCAAAATGCAGCTATGTTGCCCCATTGTGATGGAGCTCATCCTCAGCACAGTCCCCAGTGGCAGGTGATGATCTTTAACTGCACAACAAAGCCGTCATTTGAGATGTCATCAGTGATGACATCTGTGATGACATCAGTGATGTCACTGACCATGTCATGAGTGATGTAATATGTGAGGTCATAAGGAGTGCATTGTGGCGGCGTGAGTTATAGTTAGCTTAGGTAACTTTAACTGCTGAATTTCAGTGGTTTTGAATGAGCAAAATCTGAGCCTAACTATAACATCCCTGTAACCTTTGTTTTTTTCAGTGAAAATCTAAGCTTTTTTAATTCTATTTCCTAATTATGAGTCTCTGCAACATTTGGTTTTGAAGTGAATTTCTAAGGTTTTTTAAATTGTATTTCCTTATTGTAACCTGTAACCTTTGAGAGTGAGTGTGTGAGTGAGTGCATGAGTGTCTCAGTGGGTGTGTGAGGGAGTGCATAAGTTTCTCAATAGATGCGCACGTGGGTGGTTGTGTGAGTGTCTGTATGGGTCTGAGAGTAGCTGCATAAGTGTCTCATTGGGTGTGTGAGTGGGTGGGTGAGTGTCTGAGTGGGTGTTGAAGAGGGTGTGAGAGGGTCTGGATGTTTTTGAGTGCCTACATGAGTGCATGAGTCAATCAGTGAGTGAGTGCATGAGTGTCAGAGTGGGTCTCTAAGTCTCTGAGTGGGTCTATGAGTGGCTGTGTAAGTGGATGTATGAGTCTGCGAGGAGGTGCATGAGTGTCTGAGTGAGAATCTGAGTGCATATGTGAGTGGGTGTGTCTGAGTATGTCTGAGAGTGGGACTTGAGTGAGTCTGTGAGTAGGTACATAACTATCTGAGTGGGTCTGTGAGTGAGTGCAATACAATCCCCATGAGTAGTTCTGAAGGTCAGTGTGTGGGCTTATTTATTATGCCTATTTGTGGGTCTCTTTGGTCTGGTGCTCTGGGTTTTACTGGTGATTTCCGGATAATACAACAAACCTGCAGCATCATTAAATATATGGAGTCTACCATACCTTGATAAACACCTACAGCGTGTGAAGTGGAAGGCAGCAGTTAAGAGATTTCTTTTTAATTGCCTTGCACACTGCCAAAGATTCTCTGACTGATGCATTGTCCTTCTCCAGCAGCTTAGATTGTCTTTCTCTTAGTTGAGCTTCCTTGGATAGAGAAGAAAGACCTTAGCAACGTCCACCTGAAAAATTGCCACTATGCACTGTAAAATATGAGATGGCTGTTGATCGAATTTGCTGTAGTTGAGAAGGAAGCCACAATCTTTGAGAAAGTTTCATGTCATCTGAACATCTTGCTCCTTGGATTTTTTTTGACTGATTAACAGATCATCAAAGTATTTAAACAAACTCACAATCACCCTGATCATCCATTCTACCCACCACTAAAACATGTGTGAAAACTATTGGAGCCAGAAAGAGGCCAAAAAGTTGGACTCTGAACTGAGAATGGTTTCCCTAGATAAACAGATGGAGAAACCTTTCAAAATCCTTTTGGATGGATACTTGCAGATAAGCATATAGTAAGTTGAAAGATGCAAGGAAAGCATCCGAGCAGATCAAAGGAAGTATTGTCTGCAGCATTACCATCTTGAATGGCTTGCATTACAAACATAGATTTAACTTTTTGAGATCCAGACTAGTAGGTCTGAATTCCCCGGATGGCTTCTTTACTGCAAATATTATAGAATAACATCCTTTTGCAATTTCTGCCTCTGTGACAAGAACTATGGTATTTGTCTTTAGTAGGTTTTGACCAACCTTCAAGATTGCTTTCTTCATCAAAGGATTTAATGGAGCCAGGTTTCTCACAATAAATCCTCTGGAGTGGACTAGAATTCTACTTGCAGGCTTCTTTTATAATGTCAAGAATCCAGGCATCTGATGTTCACTGCTTCCCACTTTTGAAGACTAGAAGAAGCTGACAGCCAACTGTACTGGAATAATGAACATTTGTTGGATACAGGGGCGGGCTGAATTGCCCCCATTTTCTGGGCCTAGGATTTGTCTGCTGAAGGTCCACCCTGGCTGTGCCCCTTTCCACAGAAGGGTTGCACAAACTTCTTTAAATAAGTTTGAGGACCAAACCTTCTTTTTTTTGCAAACCAATGACTCCCCTTCAGAGGTCTTGATGGTGGTATTGGCTTTCTATCCTTACTCACTTATTCGGCATGTCCTCCAGCTGAGTTCCCAAAAGTTTCACTCAGGTAAAAGGAGTTGATTTAACATGGACTTCTACTCCATGTTGGCTTTCCAGTTTCACATCCAGATGTGCTTTCTAGCATACATGCCTGACCCTGAAGTGGAATTCAAAAGAAATATCAACTAGGAATTTAACTTGTTGCTCCTTAACAGAGAGTCATCTCCCTTCAGAATTTCTCCTGCCAAACATTTTGAAGATTAAATTCCACATTGGGGACTTCTTCATGCACATTTTCCTAGCATAATCCATTCCTCTGCCAGATTCACCTTCCATAACTGCAGGCAACAGAGATCTGATTGCAATAGGGAAGCGCTTATTCTGTTCCTTCTTTCAAGGCAACGACTATGGATTCCTTGTGTGTTTGTCGGTGATTTGTTTATCTGACTTGTTGGGATATGTTGAATATAAATTAATTTAAATGTTAGAACAGTTGAGGAAGCAGTGCACTGGCTCATCACAGCCAGCCTCCTCAAATACAAACAGCATATCTTCTGCAACTCCACTACAGTAGACTGTCAAATGGCGAGTGAGAAATAAACAACGAGTATTAGATCAGCCCACCACACTCTTCAAATACATACAGCTCCATCTTCAGAAACTCCACTACAACAGGCTATTTATTGGGTCAGGAAGAAAATATATAAAGCACACTGGCTTAGCACAGATGTGCTGATCCCATTAAACATACTGCTCTTTCATCACACCACTATAGCAGTCAGAGCATAAGCCAGTACAGAAATAAAGCACACTGGCTCAACACAGCTGTGCTACTACAATATAATTTTAAAATAAAACTTACCGGGAGATGTAGCCTGTGCTGAGACTCAGAACAACACGAAGAGGGGTAGTTTAGTAGATAGCTTCAGTGCATTGTGGCTTACCAAATTCTGTGAGTATTTTTTATAAAATTCTTCATTGGCACAGTTTGCATTGTGGATTTGGTTAAATAGTATAGTTTTTTTTGCTTTTTTGATTGTTGACTTCTGTATTCTGTTCTATTTTTGTGGGCATATCTTGTCTTGAAGGTTGTTTGTTTCGTACCAGTTGCATTAAAGCATAGCGATTTGTTTTTGGATCTTTTTTAATTCTGCAATCATCCAAGGGGAGTTTTGTTATGGGTAGATGAATTCAGATGAATTGGGACGTCAAAAGTGTATTGAGTCATCAAAAGAGTGCTTGTACAGAATTTACTGTGACTAGATCTGTGTTGAAGATAAGCAGGACTTCCAGATCCTCCAAATTCAGTTTGTTCCAAGGTCGACTTGTAGTTGACGATTTTATTTGCGATACGTTTTGGTATCTTGTGTTGGGAAGCAATGAGGCAGTTGTCTGACCATGCGACTGGAGTGTTGCTTTAGAATGTGACTAGGCTTTTCTGTGCTTAAGCGAATGAGTATGGTTCTGGAATGTGGCAAATTAGGTTAATCAAACCATATGTTGAGGTCATCAAGGATGCATATGTTTGAGTATATTGTAAAAAAGTTAGAAGTTGAACCTAACAATGTTGCAGGGAATTTTGCATTGATAGCTGGTGGTCTGTAGGGAAGGAGAAAGTAACAGGAAAAGGTTTGGGTATTTTGCATTGATAGCTGGTGGTCTGTAGGGAAGGAGAAAGTAACAGGAAAAGGTTTGGGTATGATTGTATTTGACAAGGAGGACCATGTAAAAAAAACTCTCAATTTGGTGATATGTATTGTTTCATTAAATATGACAGCTATGTTGCCTCTTTTTTGCCAATGTGATTTTGTATTGCAACTTGAGCTCCTTCATGCAATACCGATGCCATAACTTCTCCCATCCATGATTCAGTTATATAAAGTCAGGTTCTACGTCTATCAATAGGTCAAATAAGTGGTAAGTTTTTTTAAAATGGAATGATAATTTATCAGTAGGCAGCCTAAACAATTTTTGCTATAGGTGATGTACCTGCTGCAGGATGGTGAGTGTTGTCCATGAAGTTGTGGATGGTGTATTCTTGGTGCTGTTAACTGTTTGTTTATAATTGTATCCCCCAAATGGCTTAGAAGAAATGTTTGGGGCTCAGTTTGTGGTGGTGGTGGGTTTGCCTGAAGTTGGGAGTGCTGGGCTGTGGAGTAGTTTGTGAAAGGTAGGCTTGTTATATGAAGGACAAGGGGATGTGAGATTATGAAGAGTGTTGTGGAGTTCCTTTCTTTTGCACATGTTGAAGGTGTTTTGGTGAGGTGTGATCATAGGGCATGAGCGCCATATGGGTTAGCTCTGAATATAGCAATGGACAATAGATGTGTGAGTGAGTGTTTTTGTGTGTTTGTGCAGTGGCGGCTGGAGAGTTTTAAAAGTGGTGAGGCGTACACTTTGTTTGCGACTTTGACATAGCGAGTGAGCTCAAGTGACCCATAGAGGGTTCGTGGGGCCACGCTATGCAGTTGACAATGGATGTATCACAATTTACCTATTGGGAAATGCTGCACATATTGCAGTTACAGGAAGCGTCTCCTTGCCCTGACAGAGGCAGACTGTAACTAAAGAGTGGAATAAGCAGCCAGTGTCGACCCATGCTTTTGGAAAAACGAGGTGGGTGTTATTTTAAACAAAACAAAAAGAAATCTTACGTAGTACTTTGAGGTGTACTCTGACGGTTAAAGACTTAAAGGACACAAACAGATCTACAAGTTAGCATCCATGTCAACATGTGTACAGTAAACAGTGAGAAATCCCAGACTTGTCTAAAGCACATTCTTCATTCACACTTCGTTACGATTCCACTACCTACATTGAAACTACGTCGGAAACAATAAACAATAATTTGCCAATTTTGGTCATTAGCTCCAAAAGGTGAAAGCCCTCCTTACTCCACCCCTCCCCACCCCCCTCCTGCTCCCAAACTCAATAGCCTTCCGTTGCCACTAGGCCAGCGTTCACGACTAACAGAAATGCTCCATGTTAAGCTAACATAACAATATGCCAAGCATTTGTTTCAAAATAAAGCACTTCAGTAACTCCTTCTGGCTCGCCATGCGCACCGTCCTGTACCATCGGATCTCACAGGCCCCTCGACAAATCAGAGGGGGCGTGAGGTGGAGACAGGCATTAAAGATGTGTCGTAGCCCTAGGTGTGCCCCCGCAGGCCCATCTGCGACATTAGTGCTTAAATGTATAAGCAACGCAAAGGTCCCGCAAATCAAGAGTAGTAGCAATTTAGATAAGTGAAGTCACATACCATAGTGTCAGCAGGGCAATGATTACGCTCAACAGATACAGTTCCTTCGGGAGGCAGCAGCCTGGGGCACCCAGCGCATAGGCCTTATCAAAGGCCAGCCAGAGAAAAGGAAAGGCCGCACCGGCCACAACAGCACCTGGGAACCAGGCCCCACCCCTCGGGTAGTAGTTCAGTCCGCAAGTCTTCTGGCCTGATATCTGGGTCATCAGGGGACTCCAGAGCTGTGGGCAGCAGATTAGGCTGGCCTCGCACATCGCCACAGGTGAAGGAAACTGCAGCGGGTGTCTAACAAGCTGATCCGCCGCCAGTCGCTGCCGGCAATACAGGTGGGGGGGTGGAAATGCCGGTGATGTCGTGCTGCGAAGGGGAGGGATGGGGGGGAAGCGGGATAATTTTAAATAAAATAATAAAACAAAGTCAATAAACTTAACTTACCTTACCTTCCCGCCTTCAAGTTAGTTCCGACTCCAGACGTCCCGACTCCCACGCCGTCCTGTTCTTGAATTCGTCGTCAGGCAGGAAACCAGGCAGCCTCCCTCCCCTCCACCACAGCACAGCGCTGTGATTGGCTCGGCCGGCTGCGCGAAGGCAGAAACAAATGGTAGTTCTCTACTATTTGTTTCTGCCTTCTCGCACGGCGAGAAAGCAGTGGGGCGGCGCCCAAACGCCCCCATGGAGGATCCGCCACTGCGTTTGTGGATTGAGTGATTGGTGTATTTGTTGCATAGGAAGTGTGAGTTAGAGATGGGATTAATGTGAGTTATTTTTACTGGTATTCAGAGGAGAGTGGATGTGTTATGGTCTGTTGGGATGTTGAAGAGTTTTTGACTGTGTTAGAGTTTGTTTAGATACATTTAATGTGTATTTGGTTATGGTTTTGTGTGGTGGTGTTATTTGGTATGTTGGTAGTGACTTGAGTTGTAGGATTAGAGTGTGAGGGACTGGTGAGTTGGGTTTGCTGAAGGAGAAGGGGTGGGATTGTATTTGTGGGTAGAACCTCTATGTCATGTGATAGTGGGAAAATATTTGATTTAAGAGACAGTTGGAAGCTCATAAGGGGTTAATGAGCCTTATTGGTGGATAAGAGCGCTGAAAGAGTGTTGTCATTTGTTCTGTGTGAGAAAAAGATGATGGTTGTGTGGTAATGCGGGCGATGGATGGCTGCAGAAAAGGCTCAGAGGTGTGGCATGGGCAATGCTAGGAGAAGGCAGAGGATAGTGAAAGAGGTTTATTTGGAAAGGGTGAGAGATTGTATGAATTAATGGTGTGTATGTGTGTTGTTTCATTGGTATGCAAGAAAAATATGTATTTTTTTGTGTTGTACTACAGACTTGTGGTTTGTGTAGTAGTGTGTGGGTGAAGGGGTACAAGAGTATGTAGGAGTGTGTTGAACATCTGTGTACAGTTTGGTAAGTTAGTAAAAGATGGATTAAACTTGTTTGTTGGTAGAGTTTGGTGTGTGTTTGTTGTGAGTTAGTGTGCATGGCTATGTTTGTGGTTGTGTCTTGGCGAGTGGGTGTAGATTGTGAAACAGGCAGCCTCTTTGGCTGTAGGCCCTTTCCAGAACCAAACAGGCAACACACTTAACGTACCACCATTTACCTGAACTCCCCGGCTTGACGCTCGATCACTAGGGTTAAATAGCCCTAGTCATCAGGTGACCTTTGCCCAATGAGAACCCTAGCCCTAACTAAAACCAATCAGAACACTAGCCCTCAGCCCTGGAGCCAATGGAAGCCCTATACCTAAGAATCAGACCAATCAGAACCCTAGCCCGATCATCTAATCAGAACCCAAACCCCAAGTCCTGGGTCCATTATAAACCGAAGCACAAGGAGCCAATCAAATCCCAAGCTGTATCAACCTATTATAACCCAAACCCTAAGCCCTAGGTTCAATAGAAAGCCCAACCCAGGGAGTCAATCAGAACCCTAACCTTATAAATCAATTATAACCAAACCCTCAAGCCATAGGTCCATTAGAAACCCTAGACAAGGATCCAATTAGAACAGGGGTAAGACAACCAATACAAACCTTATTCTAAGAGCAGGTGACATTAAACCTAAAGGTCTATGCAAGGTATAAGGAAGGGGGAAGGCCTGCTCAGGTGACTGTAGCCCAATCACTTAACCAGAAACTGGTGTGCAGAGGTTGAGGGTAATGCTCCTCAGCTCACAATCCCATTGGATACAGACTGGCCCACTACACACTTTGCAGTTCCTGGTTAACCTTGCAGGTAAGGTCCAAATGTAAAGGCACTAAAAAATGCTTTTTGTACACTTAAGAAAACATGTTTTGCCAGCCAAAAACAAGTGCTACACACTCTCCCCAACGCAATGTAAACAACAAAAACAGCCTACGCTGTCCCTACATACTCAGGTTGGAGCTAAGGGTACTTTTTGCCATATTTGCTTCTGGTAACCTTGGTATAGTTCATATAGAACAAGGATTGACATTTTAACAGTCTTACTTAGAGAAAAACATCAGATGTAAAGTGAAACAGCACAGCAGAAAGTGCCTGCTCTTACCACTGTTCCTTTGGCCTTGCTCTCTGTGGTGTTCCGGTCTCACAGAAGGTGAGGCTGCACAATGGAGGTGGCCACGTTGGGGTTCCTTCCCAAACTAAAGGGGCTATGTAAGGTATGATGAGAGGGTGAAAGCCTGCTTAGGTGACTGTGGCCCAATCACTTACCCAGAAACTGGTGTGCAGAAGGGGAGGGACGCGATCTTCCATTCACAATTTCCTTGGATACAGATTGGCCCAATACATACTTTGCAGTTCCTGTTCACCACTGCACGTAATGTTCAACTGTAAAACTATTAAATAATCCTTTTTGTGCACTAAAAAAAACTTGGAGCATATTTACAAAAAATGTCGGAGTGCAGTCTTACGCCAAATTTGGCAACACGGCCCCCCTTTTAAAAAACTCTGGGATCTGCCGTATACACAAGAATATGACGCACCCCTGTGTGTCCCCTAGTGCTGGTGCTAAAAAAGCTGTCTAGCGCCAGCACAGTCATCCTGCTGCCATGTTGCAAGGGTGCCTGAACTGCAGGCACAATTGATTATGTGCAGGAAGGGACACTTTCCTGCACATAAACAATGAGTAATAGTGATTATGAAACAATCATAGGCAATTTGCTGTTTCTAAGTGTGCTGCACATGGCAGCACACATGGAAACAGCAAAAAAGAGGTGAAATTAAGCATTTCTCCTCATTTCACCTGTTTAAGACCAGGTTTTCCTAGGACTTAATTTTGGCACTGCCTCCTATTTACATTGCCCTTATAAATAGGGGGCAGCGTCGAAATCAATGGGTGTTGCGGTGGAACTCCCACTGCAACACCCGTTGCCCTCCCTTTTAAACTAAATACAGCTTGAAAGGGGGCCTTATTAACAAGGCAGCGATAACCACCTAATTGGTAATATGCAGCCTTGTGAATAAGGAGAGGCCCCTATCGCCATCACAATGTCATTGAAAGTGACGTTGTGGTGGCGATAGGGCTTGTAAATATGCCCTGTACTGTGATTGTGATTTTGTGTTACACAGTTTCTCTTTTTGCTTTTTCATCCTTTCCCCATGCCCCTTTGTATGACTGTGCATAGACCCCCTCATGTGCTCTCTTCGAACATTGGTGCAGAGAACAGTTGGGTCAATAGGGCGATTGTTCATGCATACCATAGTAGAATATAAAGAAGCTAAAAACCTTCCTGTTTTCTAGATACTAAATCAATTAATTATTTAAGAACAACCTGAACAGCAACTAAACATTCTGGGCCTTATTTATGAGTCCTTGCGACAGTTTTGCGCTTCCATTGCGTCACTTTTTGTGACGCAATGGCAACGTAAAACATGCCTCCTGGTGCGCCCTATTTACAAAGTGACGCATCTAAGCAGATGCTTCCCTGTTCTACATTATAACTGCATCAGGTATAATGTATGCAGGGTGGGCGTTCAGAGGTAAGTAACCTCATAGAAGTGACGCAGCGAAATCCAGAAGATTTCACTGCGCCACTTCTAGGGTGCAAATGCGTCAAAATCTGACACCTGCGTGAGGCTGATGCAGGCCCTTTCACATGGGGCTTGCCCGATGTGAAAGGACACATTGCTGGAGTTGCGCCACTTTTGTGACACACTCCAGCAAGGCGCCACTTTTGCGCCTACAGATACGTCAGAAATACTGACGTATCTGTAACTCCTTGCGACACGATGCGTCATACAGTAAATAGGACGCATCCATCATGTCACATGGCGGGCGCACTGAGAAGTGACACATCACCGCTTTAACGCAGCAACGCGTCAATTCTCATAAATGAGGCCCTCTCTTTCCGGCACCGCACTGTATGCGAATCTAGCAACGGGATGTCCTCCGGAATGAATGTTGTGCTCTACAAATACAAATTCAAATAGTAGATTGCGGAGGTAATCGATTAAAGTATATGTTGCTCTGCCTGTGTCTACACTACACCATTGTTGGCAACGAGCTCAAGAAGACCTACATGAAACCCTGCCATTGACGGTTTGTATTTTAGCTATCTGGAAGCACAGAGTATACATATGGCCATCTATTACACTGCATACATTAAAAAACAAACAGTAAATTATGCACTAGTTAGTGGGACTGCAGGTGGTCAGTGCATTGAGGTGCAAATAAGTCCTAATCCAATCCCTGGGTGAAAAGCTCCCCTCAATGAATCCTTGCCGACAGACAATCCATTAGATGTGTGCATCCTCTCTGTGACACTTAAAAAAAGCACAACTCCAGCAACGTCCCCATCCTTCTAGCAGTGACTGAGACAGCATCCCTGACAAGCTTCTGTCAACAAAAGTAATGCACTCAGGGCATTGTTCCTGGAATGACAGCATATACACTTGTGACAGGAGAAAGGATTATTAAAAATGAGAGGAAAAACCATCTAACAGTACATTATATACAATAATAGAACTAAAAAATTGCAAGTAAAAACAAAAAAGTTGAAAATGCAAAATGTGAAGCATTGTTAGCTCTGCAGCCACACAACATGGCAGGTGTTATGAATGTGTTAAACTTGCCAAATAAGTTTTAGAGGTACCAGGAGCATTAAAAAAATGGACATATACGGGGAAAGTTTTGAAAGTCACCTCGACTCTATAGACATGGACTTCAGTGCAAAAAGGAAGCCAGTGTTACTCTACAATGAATTGCTTCGGAGCTGAGGGTAGACACTTTAGATGAAGATAAACAAGAATAAGATAAATACATTGAGGCAAAGAAAGAATGTAAATACATTGTGGCAAAGAAAGAATGTAAACACACTTTGCTACATCAGTTAGGCCCAGAGTTACTAAGGGTTTGCCTCATGGCAAAGTGACGCAAAGGGAATCAAAGTCATGCATTGTGACACATTGGCATTTAATTTCCAGTACAGAAGGTAATTTGCACTGTTAAGGTTCCCTTTAATGAGAGCAGAAATTGTTTTGAGCTGTTTTGCATTGCTTTGTATTATGGGCACATTACTACGGTGTTACTTCGCAGATCAGCACGAATACCCATAGGTTTTGATGCACAGCTTGACCTACTAAGATAGCCAGGCTTGGTTTTTCTAAGATAGCCAATCATGACTTTGCTTAAAAAACATAGGGGCATATTCTCAAGAACATGTGATAATCACACCAAAATTAACGTAACGCAACTTTGCATATCGCAGTCTATTGCGAGAAAATAACACCGTCTTAATGTCCAATTTCCAACCCAGCGGTACCATGCGATACTAGCAGGACAACACAACAAAAGACCGTGTAAAATTCAATGCGGTGCACAAAAAATGCAAAACTCGAACGGCAAAAAAGTTGCGATGCCCCAAATCATGATACAAAAATCAGCGAAAACCAGCAACAGGCCTGCAATTCCTACGCGTAATGCGGGAACATGCACTATTAAAGCAACAAAAAAAAAACACCAAAACCAAATCAAACTGAGTAGCACCATGGATGCAGGAACAATTACATAGGACATCCCAAACCCCACAAGCCCCACGGAGGACCAGCCAGGAATCCCGTGTTCTGGGAAGGGCAAGGAGAAGAGGAAGAGGAAGACGGGGTTCAGTCCACAGGCAGACAGGATCATCGTCACGGAGGTGACAGAACACTACCAACAACTGTTCGTCACCTCCACTGCGGCACTGGAAACCCAAACGGAAATATGGCAGACCATCGTCAACAACATCAATGCAGTCGGAGTGTCAAAGAGGTCAATGGAGGAGGTCAAGAGGCGCTGGCATGATGTGCAAAACCAAACCAAACAGACACTCGCTGCCAACAGGAAGGCAGCAAAGGTGACTGGAGGTGGGAGTCCTGCTCCACTGGAGGAGCTGGATGAGCTGGAGGAAATGGTGGCCACAGTCACCAGTAAGGAGACGGTGCATGAAGTTGGGGGTTTGGACACAGCTCTGAACTGACCTAACAGCAACAGGGTGAGTAACGTCTAGAGACTGGGGCTCCAGGGGGAGATGTACACAATGGCACACATGTACAACCATATGTAGCACACTGCACACGCACAATGATAGTAGAACATGTCCCTGATACCCTTGGTACACCACCGTACACATACAGACACCAAGTAGGCCCCCGTTCACCATGTGCACATATGGGCCCCCTCCATATCACCAACGACGCACCTACCCATGCCCATGTGCAGAATCCAGAAAAGCAGCGGCTGTATGAGCCACACTGACCATGCAAGTGACACTGCATGACTGATAGCATGGCTGCAGTCAAAATACATGACATAGTGCACGATTCGACATGGAGGTGGCGGCCCAGTGTGGATCACATCCGTAAAGGAGCAGGTCACACTCTGACACATCCACGTGCACGTACAACCCATGACGACCATTACACATCAGCAGACAAACAATGCACAGGACCACAAAGTCTGTCCAAGAGTAAAAATGACACAAGTCGCATACATTTCAGCCCCCAAAAAGCACACACTTCAAAGGCACACCACCTCAAAGGGATAAGGGTCCACGAAATCAGAGCCACAGCGCCGACTCGCCCACAATGCAGCACACACACATAGCAATCACAGCACATTAACATTGACGACAATGTGGTACAAAGTGCAACACATTCACTACAGAACAGAGGATACAACTGGGGCCGCCTGTGCATAGAAACTGGTCAGTTACATCTAGAATTGCCTGACACTGTGTGATGATAATGTACGAGTTCAACCACAAATCTGTCATCCGTAGTACATGGGATACTCCGTTAACCTGCATCTCCCCTTTATATTGCAGAGGGACAATCAACACCTACTGCAGAGCAGACCACAAATCTCATCAGTGATGATGAAGAGGACAACCTGCACATATGCTCAGACACCCTTCAACGGCTAATGGACAGCCTCTGCAACCCACCCCCAGGAGCAGGGCAGCCCAGCTGCCTCGAGGTTACCCCACCCCCTGCCCAGACTATACAGCAGGAAACAGACACCACCACAGCTGTCTCCCAGGACCCCCCAAACACCACATGGAATCCAAAGCCGTGTGTTGGGCTGCCAGATTGAGATGGCTAATCAGCTCCTGGTGGGTTTTGAGCTCGTGGCAGCCAACTCGAAGCCATACGTGGGTGTCTGAGTCCCATCAGGGACCCCTTACAGTCGCTAATGGACACCCACTGTCCACATCATGCGCCCCGACAATCCTTGGCTGACATCGCTGGGGCCATTACTTGGATACAAGTACTGTCTAGTCAGACAGTCACCAGCGATGACAGCACAGAGTTGGCACAGATACGCAGGACAATGGAGACCATGGAGCAGATGCAGGCTGGAAGTATGGCTGCCACGGCCACGAGATCTAGCTGGGATCTTCCATGCCTTGCAGTTCCTCATCTTGCGATTGCTGCCATTGAGCCTCTCCCAGATAACTGCTGCGGGAACTTTGACACACACATCTCCCACCCTGATGTATCAGTAGCACACAGTGATGCAGCCCTATCATCTTCGCCCCCTTCTATGTCATTGGCACACAGTTATGCAGCCATTACACCACCACAAACACCGGACACAGAAGAAGCATCAGAGTAGTAAGATGTGGATGGAAATGACTGTATGAGAAAGTAGTTAGTAGCATCCATCCCCGCCATATGGCCTGTCCCTGCCTGGTTCAGCCCTATGCATCATGCCCTGCGACAACACCTCCCGCTGACCCCATGAACACTCTGCGACATTTACCTGGACCCCGACATGGACTGCCATATCTTCACTGGTTTACAATTACACAGCAATCCTGCTGAGGACTGCCTCTCCCTCTTCCAATTCACTTATCAATCTCCAAAGGGCTCTGGTTAGGCCACCACTGATCTACCATGTAATGTGGGTTTGGCATGGCCAAGTACAGCTCCAGCTCCGGCATTCACCAGAATGTGAATAAAACATTCGAAATCACACAGACGTGTCATGTCTATGTTGACTCAAGTATGAAAGTATGGATTGATGTAGGGGCATTGATTGCCCAAGAAGGTACACCCTGATAACTGACATCAATGCGCATGTTTGACCCTGAGCCACATGGCCAATTAGATGACTATAAAGGTGTGAACTAGCTGTGGCTAATTGCACATGAACAACAATCCCACAACCCCCCAACGTAGGCACACATCCATGTATTGAACAGGGATGTGTATAGAAATGACCAAATAGGTAGCAGCCCAGAAGTGGTGTCCTACATCACATCTGACAACAGAACATCACTTTGCATACTTACTCACACACATCTGAGTGGACACATTCTGTTTTGATGTATAACATTGCTCCACATGGCCAGAGGTTGGACAACATATTCACATTGCTGAAGACACATAAGTGCACAGTTCTGCCAGCAACTACCCCAAACACAATGTCTGGCTCACAGAGGTGAAGCTGTCAAAAGGGACCCACCCCCATTGTAGATGCGTCAGTCAGTACCTCCCTATGTAGGGACGTTAATTATTGTGGGACACAATTTGTTAATCTAATCAACACTCATTGCAGTTAGGCATCAGTGAAGTTGTGTTTACTTTATTGGCATGTGCGTGTCAGTACGGACAAGGCAACAGCCACAAAATGCAGGGAAATGCTGAAAACACTTACACACAGCATGGGAACATGTCGAGGTGCAAGAAATGGGGAGGCAAAAATTTACACAAAATCTTTACGGATGGCAACGGTCTCAGCCCACCTTGCCTTGCTGGATGAGTCATGTGATGTTTGGCGTCTGCTCATTGCTCTGTGTGAGGGGACACGACTCCCAGCCCATGGGATCGGCATAGTGCTGTGCCACCAGACTGTGCCGACTGTCTGCTCTGCTGACAGTGATCAGGTGAAAGGCTCCGACAAGGTCACATGTCCTGCTACATTGCCATATGTGTACTCTCCCCCCAGCAGTATGTCTAAATTGGGAACGTTGCCAAACGACGCTGTGCTGCTACGACATGGAACTGCATCACCTTGCACAGGTGTGGGTACACCCGCGGAGTTCCACGCACATGCATTCTGAGTCCAGACGAAGGCAGACATGTGAACTGTTGTGGTGGGATATGTGAGCATTCCCCACGATGCAACAAGGTGTTGGGACCTGTGCTGTGGGTGACAATCTGATGTGGCTGCAGGAACATATTTACTCGTCCATGAATGCATGGGCAGCTTCATGGGCAATGTTTTCCAATAGTACGTTGTTGTCAGGTTCAAGGAACACCAGGGTGAGCCAATCCATTAACTGGTCTGGGTAGATGTGCTCAGTCCAGTCCATGCCGTTTCACGAATCCACAACACAGCCCAATAGGGGAGTGCCTCGTTGTCATCACGGCACACGAGGAGTTGTGCAATCTCCCATGCACGACTGCCAGCACATGAGCCAAAGATCAGTGCATCCCATGCACAGCTATCCCGGTGACCCTCCTGTTTATGGGCCAACAGGGGGCGCACTGTCAGGTCATAATCCAGTTCAGCTACCATTGTGTTGGCTAGGCAGACCTCCATGGGCCACTCGAATGTGCATGATCGACAGTGGACCCAGCGCTGGACGTAGGTGACATAGGCAGGATGGAAACTCAGACAGAAACTGATTTGCAACACTACCATTGGCACAGATCCTAACAGATGCATCATTTGTGCACGGTACAGTTCCACGTGACAGGGGTTGTGCATGTGCCCAGGAATGCCTGCCATTGCGTTTGTTGGTCTCGTAGCACCAGTAATACTCAGACCGGCCGCAGTTCGGTGGACGATATGTGACTGCTCTGGGCAATTAGTCATATGTGTGTGCAACGATTGGATATATGGGTTGTTTTTAACCAATGTGTCAAGGGCCTCTCTTGCAGGGACAAGTGTGTGTGGGATGTGGTCACGTTGGTATTTCATTAGCGCAGTTCGTGGTGTGGGAGTCGTCGCAGGCTGACATGGTATCTCACGCAGGGTGTGCCAGCCGCATTCAGGACAAGGTCGGGGGTTCGTTTGTCCTTCCGCCTTGTGTATTGAGACAAAGGAGCTTTCATACCTAATTTAAGTCTGACTCTGCTTGTCTTTCTTAAATGTAATGTGGCCTTCACGCTGACTTTGATGCCAGGCCTGTGATTTGGGCTGCACCAATTACGAAACACAAGCAGCATTTGGCATGTGTGAATGAGCCTGGGGCCCGATTGGCCTTGCTCTCCTTGTTCTGTCTCTCTCTTTCTCTCTCTGTCTCTCTTTCACTCTCTTTCTCTCTCTCTCTCTCTCTCTCTCTGTCCTTGGATGAGTGCCTGACTCACCTTCTTATCTTGGATATTGTCTTGCAGGCTGTGACTCCCAATTGTGCAGGGATGCCTCAACATGACACTTCAAAATAGTTGTTTGAAGTCAAATTGGAATGTGATATTTTGTTTGGACTTTCAATGGTGAATAAATGAATCAGAATTTCCGTACTCACATGTATGTTGATTGTTGTAATGGTGCGACATCAGGCGGGTGCGTTTGTTCATGATTTTTTGCCATTGATGTGCAGTATCTTGGTCCATGGAGGTGGGGGGTGCCCAGGGTGGGGCTGGGGGGGAGTGGGGGGTGGTCCTGGGGGTGGTGGCAGTGGGTGTTGTGGCCCTCTTGGGTGTCCGGCGCGCCTGATCAGTTGTTCCATGGCATCAGTTGCCCTTCAGGTTTTGCTCTGGGCTGGGCTCCCTTTTCTGGTGCAGGCTGTCGTCCGACTTTGCACCAGATCAACGCAGGTGTTAATTTCCTGCTGCTATGGCACCTTATTGCATGTTTTGGGCTCTTATGTCACAGCTATTGCACAGGAACGCCTACTCTGCATCTCATTAGCGATATTTGCCGGGGTCGTCGTTGGCGATGTTTTTTGTGGCTGCTATCGCGGGTAAACTGGTGATAACGGCTGTTAGCACCAGCTTGTGAATGGGGAGATACATTTATTGTGACTTTGGCTGCGATAAAGTGCCGATAACTCAGAGATAGTTCCTTGAGAATATGCCCCATACTGATTTCATTAAACAGGTGTTAACAATGAGAAATGTATTCATGCTGCAAAAAAAATACGTACGCTTTGCATGTGTGCTGAAGTGCACAGCACACATCAAATGCATGGGATCATTTTGCATTGTTTAGGTATAGGAATGTGTACTGGAAGGGTATGCTTTCAGTACAGGAAACCTGCTAGACAGCGCACACTCACATCTGCTGCATCATTGTGTGAGTCTATGCGTCATTCAAGACAGCCTTATTAGAGCACAAGGGATGACAGCGCCATGCCATTGTTAGTAGATATGGTTTTGTACTGTTTTTTCTTCCTTGTGCAGTGCAGCACAGAATATTTTGATTGCTGCACTGCGTTGAGTGAAAAAATAATTGGGCTTATTTACAAGCCTCCTGCGCCGCCGGTGTGTCACTTTTTCCCATGTTAAAAATGACACACCGGCAGCGCAAAGGGATTGTAAATAAGCTCCAATATATCTGGCCTTTCAGACTTACGACGAGGACACACAGGGGTATATTATCAAGGGGTTTATCTCCGCTTTTTTGGCTTTAAAAGCCAAGAAAGCGGAGATAAAATTATCTCCCTATTACCAAGCTGTCGCTAACACCAGTTAGTGACAGCTAATAGGAGATAGCGACCATCTTGGGCCCCGCTTTGCATGTCAGTGATATTTATCACTAATGACATGCAAAGTGGGCGTGCCAAGATGTTAGCGACTGGAAACAGTCGCTAACATCGCTATCTCCTATTACCAACTTTTGGAGATATTCGCGCTAAGCGCGAATATCTCCAAAAGCTAACACCTGCCCTGAGCAGTTCTTCACCATGTTATCCAATGGGAGGTGGATAACATGGCTAAGAGCATTTGCTCGATAATGCATGAATATCGCTGACTTTTCAGCGATATTCATGCATTGCGGCCGTTTTTTATCGCATTTGCGATAAACCTTGCTAATAGCAAGGTTTATCTGCGATAAAAATCGCCGATGTGCGGCGATAATTTTTGTCTCTAAACAAGTTAGAGACAAAAATTATCGCTAGTTGTTGGTAATATGCCCCACAATTTCTAATGCAGGTATCAGACTAAAGGGAAATCTATTCAGGTCCATGCGGCAAATTTGAGAAAGAATTGATAAAGGCTTGGATAGTGAAGAGGACTATGTGCACAAAGGCACAGGAAAGATTACTACATTACAGGATTCGAAGCCCAGATAATGTGATTAATGCAATAAAAAGCATTGAGGGATCGCCAAAGGAAAAAAAGAATGCTAAGGAAACCAGAACAGAATACAGCAGAAATGAATCTCATACATAAATGCCCAGATACAAACATATGAGTAAATGCAACAAATAAGAAAAACCGAGGAAAGCAGGATGAGACAATCTTACTACTGATACACATAGCATCCATCAACTTTTGCCACAATTTAGGCAAAGAAAGCGTAGAAGGAAGAGGCATTTTGCATAAGTACGCAAAGCTCAAGTATGTCCATGAAGGGTCTATGCTGTTGATGGGGAAGATTACAGTGAACTTGAAATAGAGAATCGCATGCAGCACTTTATACTAAAAGAGGCAATCCTGGACAAGGATGAATGTGAAAGCACTACTGGACTCAGGCTCAAGTGTTACACTACCTTCAAGGGAGACCTAGAAAAGCCTGCCAGTGAAAGAAGAACGTTGATGCTGCTGCATTATTCCAGCAGCATAGGATAAGAATAGACCAAAACTTGAAGGGTGTTTAAAGTGGTGCTACAATTTGCTGATAGACAAATCACGGTCAACCTACATGTTGTACAGGTTGAGAACAATTTCAAATAGTCAAAACAACAAAGCGAGTGCATAATCATACACCCATGCAAGGCACTGGTTGTGTTTAGTGTAGTAGAAGGCAGGCTTTAGATGGCAATGCAAAGAATACATGGATGTGTTTAAAATGGAACCTGGATGTTTAAAGGAAAAGCACTGCATTGTCCTGAAGGATGGGGTACAGCCTCTCAAATGAAGATTATGCAATATTCCACTATCAGCTATAAAGGAAATCAAACATGTACTTGGTAGAAAGTGCACCGATAGGACCATTGAACTGGTTGATGCAACTCAATTTTGGTTGAATTCGGTTAGCACAAAAAAGAGTGGAAAGACAAGACTGCGAGAGGCAACAGCTATGAAAGTACGTTCATTTTATGTCCAAAAAATCGAGGAAATCCAGGATAGTAGTCCTGAAACCCACAGAACGCTGAACACGGCACAAACATATAATAATGCATGCAGCTTTCAATTGAGTAAATATTGTGCCAATACTGATGTTTCGATTGGCTGTTAAAAGAGAATACCTGCCCTTTGGATTTCACTAACATCATATACGCCCTGAAGAAGTTCAGATGTTTGAGCGAAATGCGTGGGCTGTCTTGCAGAGTTTAATGTTGTTCCCTGGAAGAATAATAAAAAATATATCTTACAAAGAATCCTCAATTTTTGAACTTAAAATGATCTTACTTTTGTAATTGTTGCGTCTCCATCTTGGATGATTTCTAGAAGTGTTGATTTGGGAAAGCTGATTCAAGGAGGTAGGCAATACCTATATCGAATAAAAGATTCAAGGGAACCAGCTGGTAGCTGTGGTAAAGAGGCTGTAGCTGTCCATGGCTAGTGTAACAAGACAAGACTATGCATTGACTTTGGGCAACTGAATTACCAGGTGGTGGAACAGTGGCAACATTTTGCACTGATCCACAAGGTGGTGATGATTTTAGGTAATAAAACATTTTCAAAACGTGATATGGTGGCCTACCAATAGGTTATCTTGTACAAGGATTAAAAAACCATGACTGTGTTTGTGACCCTACCAGTTTTTTTCTATTTCCTTTGGGTTAAACACCGCATCACCAGTAAACAGCAAGATGATTAACAGGCTTTTAGGTTGTATAAATGAAGTACTATTCTTTCAGGATGATGTAATGATTGATTTGCAACTTTGGAGGAACATTTAGGGGAATATTTCCAAGCCCAGTGTGCCTTCGGAACGCGCTTTTCTTGATGCTCCGGTCGCACATTGGTCTTACCTATTTCTATGAGGCCACAGAAAGCCACACTGTGTGACTTCACATGGCCTTGTACATATGGTGCAAGGCAAAGCAGCACAAGTTGCTACATTGCCTGACACTGCGTAGGGGAAGCGTGCCATGGGCGACGCAGTGGGTGTTTCCAGATTTACAACATAGCGTAAATTTGGGAATACATCAAAACATAGTTCTCTTTGTGTGGGAATGTGTCTATTCCAGCACAAATACAACCCAATTTCAGTGCAGTTACCCTTTCAAGGGTGCCATTGATGGCTCATGACAGCCATTTGTGCATCAATGCTGTGAAATAGGACAGGAATGCGTTGTATCTCACAGACACGACACATTCAAGCTCTTTTCATTTGACTCATGGCAGAGTAGCAAGAAGCCTTGTGGTGCTGCACTGCGACAAAATATTGTAAATGAGGCCCCTATTCTTCAATCAACATTGAGAAAGAAGTACAGATATATGTCACTAACGGAGGAATACTTGGACATGTTATCAGCACAGAGTGAGTGTTTTTAAGGCCTTACATGGTTTCAAAAGTTCACCTTGACAAAAGAACTAATATACTTTGTGGGACCACATGGAAACTATTTGAGATTCTTTGGAATTATGTGGACAAAGTAAAACGTATGAGAACTTGGTGAAAAAGAATGCTGACTTCATGTGGTATAATGTTTGTGAGCAAAGTATGGGGAAGTTAAAAAAGAGTAATTACAAGCCTATTGATGAAAGTATTTATTCTTTGATGACTGCTAAAGAGAATTAAATTGCTGTGGTGGCAGCCCTTGGTCACACTGAAAGTGATAAATACTAGTGGCATTTACATCACTTAAACTCTGGGGTTCTAAATCAAAGAACTCTGTAATTGAATGTGATTTGTTAATGTGTATGTAGGTGATGAGTGTCATTAAGAGTTCCTTGTGGGACAGACCTTTCAAAATTTGTGTACACCATTGACCACTTGATAACACGGGGAGCTGAATGTAAAGATGATGATATAATCGTGGTGTTGTTGTCTGATGGACCTGCTGATGGTTGTGCTATAGATAAAAGTAAGTGGATGATGTCATTCAAGGGTCCTTAGAATATACCAAAGTTAAGGAAATGATAGTGAAACTTTGGCCCAAGAAAAGGCTTTCTGGAACTCAATTTATAGCTCTACTGTAAAGTAGAAGAGGAACTAACCATGTAGTGTAGGTTATCATGAGAGCTGATACTTAACTAGTATCAATTAAACTCAGATATACATTATTCAACTTAGCTCATGAGGGCCGAATGGGTATAACTGGAATGATATGGTGGCCTTCCATGAACAAAGAAGTAGACATGCATGTGCAAGAGTGCCATGTATGCACTGAGTTTGATAAAGACACTCACACTCAAGGTTAGGACTAGTCCCCTGTATCCCATATAGTTGATGGAAGCCTAGTGGCAAATAATTATTGGGTTTTATTGTTCCTATTGGTAGTTTACTGCTTACAACTTTCCTGTTTTAGCCATCGACTATTATAGCAAGTGGAAGAAGATTAATTTCCTGTAACACCCCATTTCGAGAGAGATTATCGAATTTCTTCAAAAGAAGGTCTCCCCAACCACATTGTAAGTGACCATGGTGTTCAATTTGCATACACAAAATTAAATGTTTTCATCAGGGAATAATTATCACTCATGTCAGGGTATCTTTGTACGACTTCCACAGCAATGGGTAAAAGGAGTGTGTCACCAGGTTATTTAAAGGCTTTATAATAATGGCATGTAAGTGGGTGCCATTGATGAAAAAAGCACTGGGGGTACGACTAAGGCTTATCACACCACACCCTGCAACCTTACGGGTAAAATGTCATCTGAACTGTTCTGTGATCATTTAGCTGTGACCAAACTGTGGAAATTTGGGTCCAATGCTTGAAAGGGATGGGAAGAATGCAGGGAGAAGAATTGGGGTTATAGAAAGCTTAGTACAGTGTCTCTGAAGTAGGACAAGATGAAAATAGAGGATGGTTGCCAACACAAAGGTGGCTGTGTATGATAATGTGAATATTAGGCATCCTTATTTTAAGCCAGTGGGTGACATGTTCAATAGGTTACACAAGATTTTAAAATGATTGGTTCTGCAATTTTACTGGACTATAGGCAATTGAGGCATGTGTCACAGCCAAGGTTTCACTATTAAGCCCAGACACACGTCTGATTATCTATGTAAAACAGAAGTGTGTGCCAATGGATGTAGTAATTAATCTGTTAGGTAGAAAAGAAATGCCAAGGTCAGAATAAAAGCGTTGGTAGTCAATATAAAATCCAGGGTGAAGTTTGACTGGTATGTGGCCACCCGTACTCAAAGACTCTCTCATTTAAAGACTGTTTAATGGACACATTTCTCAAAAAATAGGCGAAGATGTTATATCTTACTGCTGCATTGATTTTATGGTTTTGTGTTATATCTTGTCAGTCTTTCCTTTCCCTTCTTCACCTGTCCTTTGTATGTGTGTCTCTGTGTGTGCTCGTGCAACCCTTCATGATCTGGTTTTGGAACACTGATGCAGGAAGCAGTTTTTGGCGGTTGGAGGGTGCAAATTTCCCAACATTTGCCTGAATGTACGTGTTATTAAAACTTTCTACTTCCCCTATTTTCAATGAGCATTCGGTTTTACTTTATGAATGATCTATGCCACTGATGTATTAAATAAAATAAATGAATCGTGCCACCACATCACTGGTTAAATAAAGCGCTCTTCTAGAAATATATTTAACCTCTTTTTGCTTTGGGCACTTTTCGTACTTGATCCAAATTTGGACCATCTCTAGTCGGTCCTGAGCAGGGGAGTTTGATTGAGCTTAGGCAGGAATGCAACATCTGTGAGAGATCTCTCTTCCTCCTGACAGACAGGCTTGTCTTTCTGTGCCTTTGCGTTAGAACTGCTGCCTGAGGAACATCTGAAAGTTGAACGTGATAGTAGATGCCAGGCCGTAAATAGAATCTCCAAGATGAGGTCACCTTGGGTTCAGTACAAGGCCCGAGGCAAACAGGCAAAATGCACAGATCAAAAAGAAACCTTGAACCAGCTCAGAAAGAGCTGCTCCACTGCTATTCGCATACTCTGGGAGGCCTAGGTAATATATCAAGGACATTGATTGTTTGCCTGTTGTGTGTTCAGAAAGCTTAATTTAAATTTTCCAATCATTATACATTTTTCAAAGGAGAATAAAAATATTTGTGGGAGGGAGGACAGAATCTCTATAATAACCAGGACTTCGCTTGATGCAGCAATACTTGTTTGAGAGGTAAATGTTATTGTGGCAGGTGGGTTTTGACCGGAGTGCCACTTGGGCAGAGAGGACCATGAAGAGAACATGTGATCTGGCCTGTGGGGAGTTGGAAACGTTTTTTTTCGTGGTAGAAGCAGGGAACAGTATGGTTTTAGAGGACATGGTTCTGAGTTAGAACAAGGCAGCACACATGTGATGTTGATCACCGGAGTTCACCTTCAGCCTCTCACATTAGCAGAAATGCAACGTTAAAAGTGCCCTTTTTTAACCAATTCACTGCACCTCAAACTTTTTTTAAACAATTCACATAGTTATGAGTCCACAGACTTTGAAACCTCACACCAACTTAGCCTTTGTGTTCCAAGGGCACAGTGAGCTAGGAGGCCACATCTGGGCATTAACTTGCCACTATGGATCCCTCTCACATCCCCTCATTTGAAGGCCGCACAGCGGACGCGCACAGCGAGCACACCTCAGGTCGTGCCTAAGGCAAGCCCATATGCACCCGTCTGCGCCTGGACCGTGCCCAGCACCAGGACCCCTAGCCCCCTCGTACGCCGCCTCCGCTACGACTCCAGCACTCTCCATGCACTCACTGCCGGGCGATCACGCACCTGCTGCCTGGCCGCCCTGAAGCGCATCCAAGGACCCTTCTCCTGCCGGAACTGCAGCTTCACCAGCAACCAGCCCGCCAACTTACCCACCAAAGAACCCAAGTTCCTCAGATGCATCCTGCTCAACACCCGCTCCGCCCGTAAACACGCCGTTGAACTCTGGGACCTACTCGACACCAACACCCCAGATGTCGCCTTCCTGACGGAGACATGGATGACCCTCTCCTCGGCACCCAACATCGCCATAGCCATCCCGGAGGGCTACAAGATCACCCGCAAGGACCGCACCAACGGAGCAGGAGGAGGAATTACCATAGTCCACAGAAACACTCTCAAAATTTCGACAGACGCCGACGACACCCTCAGCAACTCCGAACACCTGCACTTCCAGATCCACACCAACCCCAACACCACCCTCAGAGGCACCCTCATCTACAGACCCCCCGGACCCTGACCACAGTTCAGCGACTCCATCGCCGACTTTATCAGTCCACACGCCCTCGCCTCCACGGACTACATCCTCCTCGGGTAACTGAACTTCCACCTCGAGAGCAACAAAGACTCCAAGTCCTCCAACCTGATCGACAACCTCGGAAATCTCAGACTCAGACAACTCGTCACAACACCCACCCACTTCGCCGACCACACACTTGACTCCATCTTCTCAGCAAGCACCCACGTCTTCTTCAACCGCACCACCGAACTCCACTGGACCGACCACCACTGCATCCACTTCACCTTCCAGAAACCCACCACACACCACCGCACCCAGCAGATGCCTCGCCGCAGCTGGAGCAAGGTCACCGAGGACCAGCTAACAACCACCCACGCCCGCAGCCCACCCACAGACCCGACCAACCCAGTCGCCGCAGCCCGCAGCCTCAGACTATGGATTGAAGACTGCGCCAGCACCTCGCCCCACTCAAGAAACCCCACAACACCCACACCAGCAAGATCACCGTAGACCTCCAGGACTCCAAGCAAACCTGCCGAAAGTTAGAAAAAACTGGACCCACGAAAGAATGCCGAAAAGCTATACAGCCCACAAGAATGCCACCCACCGACACCACCACCTCATCAGATCCGCCAAAAGGACCACCTTGAAAGACCACCTAGACAACAATGCACACAACAGCAGAGAGCTCTTCAGCATCGTGAAGGAACTCTCCAACCCCAGCTCCAACACCAACGACATCCCACCGTCACAAGACCTATGTGACTCGCTGGCCACCTTCTTCTATCACAAGATCGCAGACATCCACGACAGCTTCGACGCCGTCACCACCCCGGCAACCGCCGACATCCCCGCTCCCATGACCACCACCCGCACCAACCACCTGCTCGCCTGGACCAACGATGACGACACTATCAAGATCATGAACACCATCCACTCCGTATCCCCTGACGACCCCTGCCCATACCACATCTTCAACAAAGCCAGCAGCACCATCACACCCCACCTCCGGAAAACCATCAACATCTCCTTCGAGACAGCGACCTTCCCGGAGAGCTGGAAGCACGCAGAGATCAACACCTTACTCAAGAAACCCAAGGCGGACCCCAAGGACCTCAAGAACTTCTGACCGTTCTCCCTGCTCCCGTTTCCGGTGAAGGTGATTGAAAAGGCCGTCAAAAAACAATTGACCAGCTTCCTCAAAGAGAACAACATCCTGGACCGGTTGCAGTCTGGGTTCAATAGCAACCACAGCTACGAAACTGCCCTCATCGCCGCCACCGACGACATCAGGACCCTGCTCAACAACGGAGAAACTGCGGCCCTCATCCTCCTGGACCTGTCGGCCGCCTTCAACATGGTCTGCCACCGCACTCTAAGGGCACGCCTCTACGACGCCGGAATCCAAGAGAAGGCCCTGGACTGGACCACCTCCTTCCTCTCCAGCAGAACTCAGACCGTCCGCCTCCCCCTTCCCCTCCGAACCCACCGAGATCATCTGCGGCGTATCGCAAGGCTCATCCCTCAGCCCCAAGCTGTTCAACGTCTACATGGCTCCGCTCGCCCATGCCGCCCTTCGGCACAACCTCAACATCATCTCCTATGCCGCCGACACCCAGCTGATCCTCTCCCTCACCAACGACCACCACACCGCCAAAACAAACCTCCGCGAAGGAATGAAGGCCATCATCAACTGGATGAAAAACAGCTGACTGAAGCTGAACTCAGACAAGACGGAGGTCCTCATCCTCGGTCCCACATCCTCGGCCTGGGACGAATCCTGGTGGCCAACGGCACTAGGAGCAACCCTACACCCACCGATCACACACGCAACCTGGGAGTCATCCTCGACTCCACCCTCTCCATGACGAAGCAGGTCAACTCCTCCTCCTACTTCAACACCTTTCGCATGCTTCTCAGGATCTTTAAGTGGATCCCCACCGAAACTAGAAGTTTGGACACCGAGGCCCTCGTCAGCAGTAGACTGGTCCACGGCAACGCACTCTACGCAGGAGCCCCGGCCAAACTCCTGAAACGGCTCCAACGCATCCAGAACGCCTCAGCACGCCTGATCCTCGACATCCCCCGCCGTAGCCACATCACACCCCACCTGAGAGACATGCACTGGCTGCCCGTCAGCAAGAGGACAGCGTTCAAACTCCTCACCCACGCACACAAGGCACTCCACAACACTGGACCAGCATACCTCAACAGCCGACTCAGCCTCTACATCCCCACCCGCCAGCTCCACTCCGCAGACCGCATCCGAAGAGTGACACCGGCGGCAGATCATTCTTCCACCTCGCCCCCAAGACGTGGAACACCCTCCCCATTTGCCTACGGCAGACGGAAGACCTCCTGACCTTCAGGAAACTCCTCAAGACCTGGCTCTCTGAACAGTAGCGCCTTGAGACCCTCACGTTTATGTAGTGCGCTTTACAAATGCTATACTTGATTGATCACTGATGATGGGTGAAAACGCTTGAATTAAATATATTTACTCCTAATTCCTCTTGATGGTATTGGGAGTTAGGTGCTAAAACATCCGATTTCAGAGCTAAGTGTATGTTGTCAGGTGTAAGAATACAGCTATCAGGGCTTCATTCAATAAAATGTAATTACCCAAGGCTGTAGTCCCTGACAGATCAAAATCACACGCATTAAATGTGATGTTTCAACACAGATGGTAAAAAATGGACCTCTATTCGATCCATTGTACGAAGGTGATACAGCAGTGGAACGCGCAGTACTATGGTGTGGGTCCTCAACTGCCCTTAAGAATAGCGTTGGGTTCAACAGACCCACACCTCCAAATACAACTTCGGTAAATAGGTGGTATGTTATTTGGCTATACTCCACAGATCTGCCATATCTGTAATTTGGTGGAAACTGTGGAGGTGGGTGTAAATGAGGATTCATCCTATAAAACAGCCTCAAAACTAAATCACTCTGTCTTTGTTGCAGCTTCCACTAAGGTACTGTATTGTATTGCGGCGTTTCTGTACTGTCTTCCTACATCTTGCCAAAGGCCCCCTTAGCGCTCTCTAAACGATCCCCCCCCCCCCCGTATGTGGTTACTATTACTATATCTTTCAGTGCCTGAATGAGGAAAATGTTTTGTCTGCAGTGTCATCTTTCGATATTGAGTTTTTGTTCTGTGCTAAGGCCTAGAGAGAGTTCCAGACTTAGCAGGTGACATGGAGCAGCATCTTTCTAGCTATGCACCGCTGCCAAACAGAAATACTAAATATTCGCGGGCTCAGTGGTTTTGCAAACTTTCCACTGCTGGTGTTTGTCCTTTGACCGAAGATACTTTCCTCTAATTGCTGGCAGTAAACATACTGGACATCCTGATTTGGGACTCAGGTTTCCTGCATACTTTATCAAGTCTGAGGTGGCAAGTGGCAGACTTCGTGTAAAAGGCTTTGCACATCAGATAACAGGTGTCAACAATGTGTGTGCCACATACCCAAAAGCAACATTTACACAAAATAGCAAATAGCCAGCCATTAGATGTCAATCATTGTACACCAGGGTGAGATGTAAGACAGGCCTGTGCCACTAACAAGGAGAAATTTGAATTTTAGAGGTGCAGGCCGAAAAATGCCTTCCTGAGCGGCACTTCGGGGTTGCATCTTCCGTTATAGACCCCGGGGAAGCAGGCTGTAGGCTGCAGCATTCTTTTCAGAGGTATTTTTAACAGCACACAAGCTGGAAGCTCTACATGGAATTGATTTGCATCTCAATGTATCCTTCAGGAAATTGACTTTGTTGATTAAGGTCCTGCCTCTCGGTGCATCGGCATGCCTTGCACATTCTACACAGGGATAAAGAGATTTTTCAGCACTGAGTGAAAGGCAATTTATTCAGCTTGAAAATCAGCTTGGCCGCGACAAGCATCTTTTTCTGAGGTCCCTGTGATGGAGAAGAAGAGGGGTGTAGCCTTCATCTTTGAGAGCTATTCAATATTCACGCTCTGCGAAGGATGTCTTAGATAGTGGGCATTCTATGATGAGTTTCATTAATGCCAGTGCAAGATGAACAGGAAAAGCAATGTGTAGACCAATTGAATTGGAACGTGAACCTCACAGATTTCTTTTTTCCTGTTTTTGCATTTATTCAATTGTTGACGATTTGCTAGGTTTTTAGAGCAACATCACACCACTAAAATATCCTTAATGTGCCTCTGCTCCATAATGAAAAATGTGGCGTTGCATGTGAGAAAACAATTGCTCAAATTTTCACAAAAAAAATACAATTTCTATCCTATGTACCTGCCTGTCTTTCTATCCTCTTGTATGCTCGTTGCATATCTGGCTGCATGTATGATTGTTTGCAGCCGTCCGTTTGCATGTCTACCTGCCAGTGGTATCGTCTCTGGTCTTTTAGAAGCTTAACCGCCTGATTCATCAAGCTAAATTGCACTCGCAAAGGGCAAGATTCTGAGAATCTTGCCTTTTGCGAGTGCAATTTTTGCATTTGGGATTCATCATCCAAAATGCAAAATTCGCTATTTAAGAATTCGCACATTTGCGAAGAATTGAATTTAAGGAATCTCTATTTGAGATTCCTTAAATGCAATTCATGAAGCATTTTAAAATTGCGAAATTGCAATTTTGGGCCGCTATTTACCGAGAGGTCAGACCTCTCGGTAAATAGCAAAAACGTAGAAAAATGCATTTAAATGCATTTTTGTAAGTTGCATGTTACACACACACATGTCCTTTGGACATGTGTGTGCGCAACACCAATGTTGATAACATTTCAGGGGTGCTACAGGGTGTCCTTGGACACCCCTGCACCCTTGAAATCGCATCCTTATTTGCGATTAGCTAATTGCTAATCGCTAATAAGGAATAACTCCCCATGCATTCCTATGGGCCTGTAGGCCCATAGGAATGCATGGGGAGTTATTCCTTATTAGCGATTAGCAATTAGCTAATCGCAAATAAGGAACATGTAGGAATCGCAATATTTATTGCAATTCCTACATGAATCCCGTTTTGCAAGTCCTTAATAGCGATTCGTTATGAATCGCTATTAGGGGCTCACAAAACGGGAGAATGATGAATCAGGCTGATTATGATCAATTACGGAGACTGCGGCAGCACCGAAACAAGGTTGTCAGTTGCGCAATTTGCTATTACGTGATTACATGAACTTATAGCTACATTACACAAGATTACACAGAATTTTGCAAGGAGCACAACCGAGCAGTAGGGTTTTTTCTTAGCATAAAGTGCACCCTAACATCCAAAATGGACCCGAGAATGCAATTTGGGCTAAGAAAATAAAGCTATATGCAACAGAACACGAACATCAGCATCCTCTCATGCCTGCTAAATTCATTGGGCCTCATTTATGAGGCCTTGCTTCAGTTTTGCGCTTCCAATGCGTCACATTTTGTGATGCATCGGCGGCGTAAAACATGCCTCCTGTTGCGCACTATTTACAAAGTGACGCATCTAAGCAGATGCGTCACTTTGTAAACCCCTGCGCTACATTATACCTGCGTCAGGTATAATGTATGCAGAGGGGGCGTTCCCCCGCAAAAAGCCTCGTAATAGTGATGCAGTGAAATCTATGAGATTTCACTGCGTCACTTTTAGGACGCTGTTGCGTCAAAATCTTGCGCCTGCCTCACAGCAGGCGTAAGACTGACCCAAGCCCTTTCACATGGGGCTTTCCCCATGTGAAAGGATGCATTGCTGGAGTTGCGTCACTTTTGTGACACATTCCAGCAATGCGTGACTTTTGCGCTTACAGATACGTCAGAAATACTGACGTATCTGTAACTCCTTGCGCCATGATGAGTCATACTGTAAATATGACGCATCATTGGTCTCGCAAGGAGGGCGCAGTGAAAAGTGACGCATCGCTGTTTTCACGCAGCGATGCGTCACTTTTCATAAATGAGGCCCATTGTGCCCGTGCTCCTGCACTAGGGTTTTGTGCCACACTATTCATAATTAGGCAGACGTGTGTAATTTTTTGTAATTTTGCATCACAAGAATAAAACAAAATTATAGAAATTAAAATTTCACTCACTCCTAATAGTGTACTCAAATTAAAGTATTAACCCACTGGAGGTGATTGGATTTGCAAATCAGACACACATCAGATCGGCGCAAAATATGAGGAGCATCCAAAGAAAGACAATAGGGAAAGTACCAAAAGATTGGTGTGTCAAGACTCTGCTACAGAGACCAGCTCAGAAGGGATGTTGATGAATTGTAGAGCAAGCTCACCTGAACTTAACATGATTGCAGCGTCAGAATGAACTTTGGAAAGCTTTAGAACTTGCTACCAAAAAGTTCTTTTGAAAGCATGGCAAATCTCTGAGGGTTCAGCTATTAAAGTGGAGTGCCATTACTTGTTTCAGTGAGGGGCTTTTTATTTTTAAATTTAGACTCAAACATGGATTTATCTTGCTCTGGAACAATGGAGCAATCCTTAATTACAAGGGCTATTTCAGTATGGTACAAAAATCTAGTAGAAAACGCACTGGCAAAAATAATATTTGCAAATAAGATTTTGTGCCTTACCTATGCGTTGGCCTAAGACAAAGCACCTTATGAACAAATGTTACTTGTACTCATATTGCTAGTGTTTTGGCATTTTCTCAGAATTTTGCCGGCTGATATTGCCATCTAAATTCTGATGGTATCTGTGAGTTTAAAGCACGAGCTGACACAATTTACACCGTAAACTGACACTAGCTGAAAAGTGCTTCCATACTTTTAGCACTAATTACCACCTAAACGAGACTGTCAATATTCTTCTTGCAAATCTTTTTGTTAAGTTTCTGCTAGTCATAATTAAATATCACAGACTTTAAGCACCTCTGGTCAAATAATGCTGAGCATCAGTTGAGCTATCATTCACTCTGTAGAGGTCACATTCTACTATTCAACGGCAAACGGTCATTACAATGCGGGCTGAGCCACGTGCACCGTTTCCACACAAGCGAAACAATGCTTGCCTAAATCACGCATCAGCCTCACTATGCGTATGCCTTAACCAGGCATATGCATGGTTAAGGCAGTCAGCGGTCTAGATGTGCAGAAGGGTGGGGAGAGGAACAGGAAGGATCGGGAGAGGAAGCTCCGGGACATGGCCTGGTAGGTGGGGCTGGGGCCAGGTTTGGGAGGGGGATAGTTTTTAGGGGTGGGGTTCAGTTTTAGGGCTCAGGTGGGGGCTTGGGGGGTAGTTTTATGGCAGGGGCCAAGGTTTTAGGACTCAGGGTGAGAGGTGGGATTAAGGGCTGTGGCTGGGTTTTAGGGCTCAGGGCGGGGGAGGGGCCCTTTTCAGGGGTGGGGGTTAATTTTAGGGCACAGAGCATGGGCGCTGGGGTCGGGGTAGTTTTTCTGGCAGGGGTCAGGGTTTTAGGCCTGAGGATGGGGAGGGGAAAAGGCAGTTTTAAAGACGAAAGGTCCGTTTTTGTTCTGAGGGTGGAGGACTGGGGTCGGGAAAGTTTTTGGGGGAGGGGCAGAGTCTTAGGGCTCAGAGTGAGGAGTCGGGGTAGTTTTAAGGGCTGGGGCAGTGTAGATTGCAGGGTTGGGATATCGGGTGTTTGGGCGCAGGACGTGGGGGGCTGGGGTGTGTCTAATTTACCACGGATATCCCTTTGGCAATCATCCCTTTACAACGAAATTCGCTGTAAAGGCATGCGTGGTAAAGACACGGTCGCGGTTCCGACCATGTTGTTTATGCATGCTTGGTTTAGGCGTGCGTGGTTGTTTCATACAACCCTATTCAACATGGTGGTCCTGAACTTTTTTTTTTGCAGAGTTTTATATAGCGCGAACTAGACCCGAACCGAATCAGGTATCAGAGCGCTTTACATAGCACCTCTGAACTGGTATGCTAACGTGAAATTTTATTCAAACAAAAACGCTTTTATTAATATGAGCGCAAGCCTACGTTTTAAAAGCACATGTACCAAAAACAAACATGTACCAAGCAATTGTACTTAAATGTAGGAGAAGAGTCAAAAGGAAGAATGAGTCATGAGAAGAACAGACTGAACCACAAAATATCGAGCATGTGACCTTTCAGGGTCTAGTGTCTGAGGAGTATTGCACAAGTCTGGAAACATGGGGAGCATCGGTAGCACGTCGGATTGATTCTGGAGGGATTCTAAATATATTTTTCCAGGAGGTTGTACGAATCACTACATACGCGCGGTCTACCTCCAGACGAGTCCTCATCTGTGGGGGCCAAACACATACAAACCAAATACCATATAACCGATGCTCCTTTAAATTTCGGTCCATGTGAGGTGGCTTGTAATATACCCTGGCCATAGTAATAAAAAGGTCAGAACAAATCGAGGTGCACGATCTCATAAAATCCATTTTCCTGCTAATTGAATGAAATATAGTGGTGACCTAATCCGCAACTCCTGAAGGATCTTTACTAGACGGCCAAGACGCTCTAAGAACCCCCAGAAATTAGAGAGAAATTTCAAGCCACGTTTAGAGTTATAGTGAGACAATGTCATTCTAACCAAGGAGAACTCACCTTCCATTGATCCAGCCCTTCTCGCCCTCTGCGATAGGAGGTTGCCCACCCACAACTCCCTTTGTCCTGATGAAGACCCAATCTGTAAGGAACACACTCCTACTTTGAATCCGGGTCGAAACGTAGACTACAGTACCATCAACCAACTCCAACCCCAAGCAAGACATTGATTGCTACAGCGGAGTTAGGCTTTTTTTCATCAGTTAATTTTTTGGACTCTTTATGAGCCTTATGATGTGGCCTTTGGTTTAAGGGACCACGTTTACACAGTTTTCAAATTGAGAATAAGACTTGTTGTCACTGTATGAATTAGAATACCCTACCTTATCCCTGACACTTCCCTCACTTCACCCCCTCCCGTTGTGAATGTGGTCACACACATTTATGAGAATGTATATAATTGAGTGCTATATGAAATTTAACCATTAAATAGGATGTATATGCAAATCAGAATTAAACTTTTTTGCATTCAATAGCTTTGCTCTTTGAATTTATTGAACATATATTTGAAAAGTTTGAATCATTTGTTTTTGTCGAGGACCCCTTCCTTCCATACTGGAAACATGGGGAGTCTGCCCATTCCCATGATTTTGCTGATATTCTATTGGACAACTCAGGAAATGAGGGAAAATAATGTTGCAACATAGAATATCATGTGTTTATTTTAGTGTGTTTTCCCAGAGTAGCCGTGAGATTACGGGTTACATTCCCTACCTCTGGCTAGAGACTTGCCTTTGGTTTCAAATACCTTTCTTCGTGAAAGGCTGTCTTACTTAGATGTAGTTGTCTACTGACATTTGTGCTGAGAATACTTTCCAACGTATTTGCCAAATGCTGGATGCTTGCCTATTAATTCTCTAATCAAAACTCTTTATGAGAATATGAAGTCCTCATACTGAACTTCTCACATTAATCCAATTTAATCCAGAATAGGGAATTTCAGGTATGTAACTCACTTGCTGTATCACTACAATTTTAACGGTTATTTTAACAAACACTGTATTCAATTTTATATTCACATTTGAATGAATGGATTATATTAACTTTTAATGTTGAAATCTGAAAATGAATACCTGATTATAAATGTGGCGATCTTGCAATGGGCCCAGGGCTGGACTGGGAACCAAAACCGGCCCTGGCAAAGTGCTCGGCCGGCCCCTCTCCTCCCCCTCCCCCCCCCCTCACCCCCTGCCCCTCCCCCCGGGGTTGTGGGTGCCGCTGAGCTCTTTGCTAGGGCCGTTTTTCGGCCGATTTTGTTACGGGGCTGCAAAACGGCCCTGTATCAAAACGGCCCCCAGGGGCCCTAAACCGGCCCCCCATCCGTGTGGCGCACCGGGGGATTGCCCGGTGCCTGCTACGGCCAGTCCGGCCCCGAATGGGCCGCCACGCCAGCGTCTGCCTGCAAGACTGCAAAACCTGTAGTGAGAATGCCATCTGGGTTACAAGTTAATCCTGTGCAGGCAGTCCTGCTTCAGGGGACCACAGCGATGCATACCTAAGGCACGTAGGTGTGCCCAAGACATGCACCAACGTAAGACTGCCTCAGCCCGTTCCTGCATGGAAAGAAATACACAAAGTTGTGCATTTCTTTTCGTGCAGGAAAAGTTGGTGCAAAAATATAGGGGGGCACAACATGTGTCCCCTTGAAAGCATCCCCATTCGCAGAGGTGACAGAGGGCCATATTTGGGCCCCCTGGTTTCTTCATGCCGCACTTTTCTTGGCAGGTTTATCGAAATGAAAAGGAAAGCAGTAAGGAAACTTGTAAGATGCTTGGCGGTGCCGCAGCAGCACTGCAAGCTTGTTGCAGCCTCAGACTGCTGCACCATTGCAGCAGAAACCATGATCCCGGGCAGTTTTAACGGTGCTGTGGTGGTCTCACTGCCGCACTTGTAATATTCCGGTTGGACCACCAGTGCAGCGGTGCTCTAACCGCCATAGCGACTACGGCAGTCCTATGGACTGCCGTAGTCATAATCGGTCTGTCAATGAATAAATGATTTTAAAAAACTACAACAATTGAAAATAAAACCCATTAACTTACACTAATTCTCTTTATTGACTGAGCTAAAGGTCTAATAACTGTTGCTGTGTATTTATATAGATAATGGCTCCTTATTTCTGTTTGTCGATAAATAAAGGCCCACACGACCAGTGGCAGGGTTTAATTAATAATTACACCTGAAGACTGAGATATGAAAAACCCTGCACCCTCAGGTACCAACCCTCTTGAATGATCTTTGGCCTTCAGTGCAGTCAATAAAGAGAATTAGTGTAAGTTAATGGGTTTTATTTAAATTATTTTAGTTGTAATTGTTTATTTAACTGCCTCTCAAGCATAAGGATGCCTGTAAATGTGCTGCGCATACTTCCTCATGATGAAGAGCATCCTAACAAAACACCTTTATATACTTCTGCTTGAGGAACCTATACCATCACAATTAGATATGCATGCTCTATCTCGAATAATATTACTAGGAGGGCACTGAATATTGTTACTGAGTTCAGTACCCCTAACTACAGCAAGTGGACACCACTGCCTGTGATATTTTCTGTGAGGAATTATCCAGTTTCTTATTTCCATTTATAGATATAGACTTCCTTCACCAGGTTTGCCCAAGTGATAGCTCTTGTAGTTCGTCCTAGCAATTTCCTCATCTGTCCCATCCCTTATCTTCGCCAATCCACTGACAAAAGACGGTACCCTTTCTGTTCCAAACTAAGAAACAAATGTGCTAAACACGATTGCATTTGCAAACACAGAGATTCACAAAATCACATGGTTTGAAGCCATACCAAATCAGAAAATGGGTTTTGCAACCCATTCATAATTGCCATTAGGAAGAGCGATGCTATGAAAGGGGCATCCACTCCTAATTGAAAGTCATCGTTGTGTGGGCCCATACCAGCCACTGAGAGGATCAATGAATATGATAGCGACAATGTACCACGCGATGTATTACATCGCGGTACTTTACAACGCGTCTTTTACAACGCAAGTCGTTACCACGACTTGCGCTGTAGGGGTGCTGGACTTAGGAATAGTTACATTTACTATTCCAACACCAGCCTACGTACAGTAGGGAAGGGGTTGGAATAGTAAATCTACTATTCCTTATCCTAGAGCGCCCTCCAGCGCAAGTCGTGGTTACGACTTGTGTTGTAAAAGACGCATCGTAACTGCACTGCGGGGTAACATCCGCGTTGTAAAGGATGTTCCCCAGCGACACTCATAAAAAAATGCAGATGTCAATGTTAATGGCTAACGCATGGAGGAGATTATATACGACACCTGCACCACCGGCCCCACCACCTGCAATACCTTCTGGAACATCACTTCAGTACAACTGTAGTGCTACCAGCAGCATCTGCAGTGCCTCCACTACCACCCAGACCACATTCACAATCTCACCAGTATTGCAAAGATGGAGTATTAGGAGAAACCCCCATAATACGTTTGTTGAATTATTTTTCTCACCATTTTCTCTAAATAAAAATATGAGCACCTTTTACCGACAAACCTGTGTCCTTTCATCAGGCTAGATTTTTTTCTTCATTTTCAGTATTGAAGAATGGTACGTAAGTTTATTTTATTTTATATTTTCTGTATTTTCAAAGGTTACATTCAAGCGAGAGATTTGTTTTTGGAATTTACATTTTCTATTTAGTTTCAATAATTTTTCAATTATATTAAAGTAAAGTATTTTTATCCCAATACTGTCTTTGGGAAGCAGCCAACATAAAAACAAATGATATTTTAAGCCAGAAGGGAAATGCAAACTTAGAGGGGGATGGGCACTTTAAAAAAAAAAAAATCAGGAAGCATTACATTAACCTATCTATATACAAAGGAGTGAAAATAAATGTGCACAGTCCCAAAACAGTCCGAAATCAAGAGTCCACTGTCGAATTATAAAATTAAGGTAGGCACCTAAGCCAGAAGATAGCTTCAAATCCAGGTCCTAGTTTAGAAGCAAAAGTCACTGGCCATCTTCAATCCCAGTTTTGACGTACATTGGGTGACTGATACAGGGCCAGACACCTCAATGGAAGAAAGAACATGAGAAGTAGCAAGGGAAACAGTAAGGAAAGATGCACTGGGAGGCAAAACAACAGGAGGTGGCGTGGGATGTGATAGGGAGGCAAACTTGATATAAATCAAGGAGATGATGGCGTCAGTTAAAGTTTGTAGCTGCCAGGAAACTGTCTTTCCGAACATCTGGAATTCTCCCACAAAGCCCAGATGTTCAGATTGAGTGCTCCCAGAGATTCTACAATTTAAAACATCGCTTTCTTGAAAGCATCCACTGGCTCAGATTCACTTAAAAGGGATTGGGCAGCACAAGAGGGGTGTTATGGGCTGACTTATCCCTCAACTCCTGTTCTTCCAGGAGGGCACTGGGAGGAGACGTATATGGTGCAGAGGTACAGCTGGAGGGCCCTATGAAATGGGACCCTCATGAGTTAAGGAGGGGCTGGGGCAGGCCCAAATGGTGTTGGGGCCTGCTTTAGAGACCCCTATTCTTGCTGTTTTTGTTCTCTGCCAGGAGGAGAACCTACATTTTCCTCCCCATGGCTGGTGGTGCTCACTTCCACAGCCCCAACGAGACAGTTCAGCCTCCATCTGGAGTCTCTTGGAGGAAAATCCTGGCATTTTCAAAGAGGATGCTCTACCTCTTCTCGTGTTTGGTACCTCCTCCTCCTTGCTTCGTGTTTCTAGGTGACATGCCGGCCTCCAAGCCAAGAATCTCTGTTCTTGTCCTAAGTCCTGCTCTGCTGTCAGTAGTCCAGCCCGGTCCACTGAAAAGAAATAAAAAACTTTAGACTTTGTTGAATCATTGCGTGTTAATACTATAACTGCAGCTGACAGTATCTATACTTTTCCCCACTACTCACAATCCTGTACTTTCATATGAAAACGATATGAATTACACTTAAATTAAATTGCTAAATCACAATAATTCTGACTTGTCAGCCATACAAAGAAATTGCAAAGCTAGGATATAAATTTAGAGTCACAGCATGTTATTCACACTGGGCCATGTTTAACAGCACGCTCCGCCCCTTATGAAATGTAGGGCAGCACCGTATTTGCAAGATACAGGGGAGCCCTGCGTTTCCCCCTGTGCTGACGGTAATTTAGCCGCCTAGCGCCAACACAGACACCCTTGCACCATAGTGCCAGGATGCCTGCATTGCAGGGGAAGATTGTTTATGTGCAGGAATGTGTTCCTTCCTGCACATAAACAATATGAAATGGCGTTTTGTAACTTCTACATAGAAGTTGCAAAACATAATTTTTTTTAGTGATTGTTTACGTTAACAATCAATGGCCTGTTGCTGTTTCTATGTATTGAAACAGCAGAAACGAGAAGGAATGAAACATTTCACCTCATTGCTCCAGGGTAAGACCAGGTTTTCACTGGTCTTAATTTTGGTGCTGCAGCATATTTACGCCACCGTTGTAAATATGGGGCAGCATCAAAATCAATGGTGTTGCGGTGGAGCGCCCACCACCAAACCCATTGCCCGTCCCTTTCACGCCAAGTACAGTGTGAAAGGGTGCCTCATTTACCAGACAGCGTTAAGCCACATTAAGTGGCCTAACACTGCCTTGTAAATAGCGCGAAGCCCTTATCACCACCACAACGTGAGATTAAAGTGGCGTTGTGGTGGCTATAGAGGCTTCTAAATATGCCCACTGTCTTTTCTTCAAATAAACACTTTTGCTAGCAGGCTACAAAGCTTTGTAAAGGACTTTGATATGGTGTATATATATATAACAAAGTTCTTCACATTATTCATTATTTGGGTAAACTTCTATAGCAAAACATCTCCAGTGTATGTTGTTTAGGAAGCAAGGTAAAGGTACACAATGTCAGCCTGCCCAACATTACAAAACAATATTGGTACTCAGGACAAAGAGAACAAATAATAAAATTGCATCTTATTAAATGTGGCTTATCCAAATTGTCAGGCATCCCTAAAATATGTTAAAATGAATGAGAAAGGTAATGTGAAAGCTCACAGTGCATTATTAACAATATGCAGAATTTTAATCCTCACTAGAATTCACTTGTGTACACGGACATGATGCTCTCACTAGTTAAAGTGCAATTTACAGTCTTGTGCTAACTAGGCCTCAGATCAGCCTCAGTAGATTCTTGTTCAAAATGGATGTCTCATCATGTTCGTGTTCTGTTTATTATTTCTAATGAATAAAGTCAAGCAGGACATGATTCACTTGTTTCCATTTAACACTGTTCTGGAAGAAGACTCTCTAGCGTGGGCTCAGTATTGTATCATTTCTCCAAGGACTTTTCACTTGTATGCAGTATTGTATTCACTCACAATGGTTCACTTCTGATTATGTAACTAGTTTGTCCTGACACATCTGGATGATATTAGGTCAGATGGGGGCTGAATCAATATTCATTCAGTGGGATAGTGCTTAGGTGATAGGCTGTATGACACTTAGGTTTTTCTAGTAATTGAGTTTGTGATTGAGGGGGTTGAAAAAAAAACGAAATTAACCTGAGCTTAACCCTTTGGTAGCCTGGCAAAAAAGCATTCAGGCTTAACTTAGAGGCACTGTGTTAAGTATTTATGCAGCACACAACACAAGACATTTAAAAAAAAATATTTGATACCAAAATGACAAAAATCCCATCAGTTGTACTATGGTTATGAATTTTGACAGTTTTTACTGAAATTCTAAAAGATCAGAGCCCAAGTGGCAGACATCTAGGGACATAGTTCCAAGGATTTTACACCACTGTTGCGCTTTTTAAAAAAATCGCCTTAATCATAAACTGCCACTAGACCCCTCCAGCATCACTTTTTCACTGCTACCGAAGACTTTCAACAATGCCAGTTCAGCTAGCAGGACTAACCGAAAAAATGGTAAACAAGGTAGGCGTTCACACGGCAAAACACCTGCAAAACACACTACGCCCTATGTACAAGAATTTCCTTGAATGTTGCTAAAAATGAAAAATTGACGCTGCGTCTCATTAGCAGCAGATTTTTACCACTAGGATATAGCTGATCATAAAATTGACACTAACACGCTTGTATACAAGTAGAACAGACCCAAATCATCCTTGGCAAGCTCAACTACACCATACTTCGTCTGCTATTGCAGCTAGGAGCACCAAGGAGACCACTACCACCACCACCACAGAGGCAACGCTGGAGAAGGGAGCGGACATACTGTCTCTGGATCACCCTCATTGACTTCAGGCACAAGCAGGTTATTGCCCATTACAGGCTCAGGAGGGAGTCCGTTGTCCGCCTCTTGTACCAGATTGTGCCAGGGCTGCAGCCAACATCCCATTACTGCACCAATATCGGTCTGCAGGCCAAGCTACTCACTGTCCTGCACATGCTGGCATCAGGCTCTTTCCAACCCACCACCGCCAGAGTGGCAGGAGTATCCCAGGCATCCTTCTCAAGATTCCTCCCCAGCATCCTGGATGCCATCATAAGCCTCATGCCGCAGTACCTCTACTTCCACAACACTGTGCAAGATCAACAGGACAACAAGCAAGGCTTTTATACTATTGCTGGGTTCCTGCATATGTTGGGGGCAACGGATTGCACTCATGTGCAACTTGTGCCTCCTGCAGAAACGGCACACATATACTGCAACGGGAAGCACACCTATTCAATGAATGATCAGGCAATTGTGGACCATCTGGGCTTATTCATAGATGTACTTGCAAAGTAGCCTGGCAGTGCACACAACTCCTACATCTTCCGCAAATCTTCCATCGGTCAGCGTTGCCAGAATGGGACCTATGGGAATGGCCTGCTTGTTGGTATGTACAACTCAAACACATGACAGATCACAAGGTACTCAATCATGTTGGAAAACATTGTCAAATAGGTCAAAGATTGAATCTGCTGAGTGTATACATTCTTGCAGTTGCACCAGTTCTCTTCAAACATAAAATGGCAAAAGTGCAACATATATTTAACAAGTCTCACATGTTGGCACTGACTATGCCGGTGTGGCCCACATTAACCAGTTTAATGGGATGAGGGACTGTAATCTATCATGATGCTATGGTGGAGCACATGCCCATGTCATGTCTACTTTGTAATGTGAAATATGTCTGTGTAAGATAGCATGGCCTAATAGGATTGAAGTACGGCAGACCACTATAAAGCAAGTAACAAAAGGTTAAGCTGTTAGATGCAGCATTAATGTCAGAGAGCTAAATCGTACATGAACCGCATGATGAGTTGACTGTCTTGGGTAAAGGAAAAAGTGGCAGAATCAGGAATTGTAAAAGTTTAAAATATGGGACACACCTCCTCAAAAGTGGGTGTTATATAAGATAGTTTGGGGTTTATGTGGGAATTACATAATGGTTTTGTTGGGAGAGGGATACGTTGAAATATGGAGTACATCGCATTGTAGTGTATTAAGTGCACGTTAATAAATTAAAAAGCATTATCTGCTTGGTTAATAAATTAAATGGTGTATATTTATGGTAACTTCTGGTAATTCATGGGCTTTGTTTACATTGTAGACCCCTGAAGAAGGGCTTTTTGAGCCCGAAATGCATTGGGTATACATGTGTATGGTTCCCAAGGATTCAATGTGAATTCTAACAGGCAACCGAATAACGTCAAAATAATCATGGAAAAAAAGAAATAACATGGGTGAAATGGAATAAAAACATTGGTTTCTGGATGTTGAATTCTTGAAATTTAACGCTAGTATAGCTGTAGCAACTCAAGTCGGAGCGGTGACGACTTTCCAGCTTGATATGTTAAGCCACTACAAAGGACATCATACATTTTTCAGATGTAAATATTGTATGCCATGGACAATGAGCTACCCCTTCCCAGTCAATAACAATGTAGACTACAAAATGATTACACACATCCAATGTACATGGACTATATGACAGTGGGCAAGTGGTGTGCCACCCTAGGGAATCCCAAAGGAGGATACATAAGCATAGGGCTCATTCTCGTTTCCAAAATGATCTTAATATTTATCCTGTTTCACACATTGTAATAGGGAGAACCAGAGGTACCATGACAATGCTTTCAGAATCTGTAAATCAAAACATAATGTTATGTCCGAGCAACAAGATGACACGTGCACAAAGGTAGAATGCTGTCTGGTTGTTTTGCCAATTCACACCATAACGTCCAGATTTGAACATAGAACATGGATGTGATGTATATCAAAGAAATGCACATACCACCATACTGCTTTCAATGCAGGTTAGCTCAGCCTTTTCCACACTCATCAATGTACAATGGCATAAAAATGACATGAGGACCTGTGTGCTCATCCAATTCTTTTCTAAGGCACTCACTTAACAGTGCATAGTAATGATCAGGTACACATAGACATCGAGAAAGCAATGCATTCCCTGTGTGAAGTATGTGTCCCACAAGTCATTCCTATGGGCAACAGGAGAGAATATATGAAACACTTCTGTTTGATTTCGAAACATGGCCATACATAAATATTGTACTAGTTAGCCTCAACAATGCAGCATCACATCACAAATCAAAGACACACATCACATCCAATGTGCACAACATATAAAGAATTGTGTTGAGTGAATCACCACAGCTCTCATCTACCTCCCAGACTGTGCAGCAAGGTGCCCCCTCATGTACACACAACATCCCCTATGACAGCTAGCAGCATTGTTTCCAAGGGCATATCATCAGTGCCATAGAGAAAAGCTGCACTGCTAGTGTCAGTGCAGACATTCAATGAACGGATGCCAATTAGTGTCAAAGCTATGGCCTACATGGTCCCCAGGGTGTCTTGCGTTGCAGTGTAAGTAGTCTACTTATTCAAATGATCTATTCAACCTCACATCACATCTATTAACTTCTATATAGTGTCCCCACAGTGGACACTGTGCACTACCATGTGTAGATAAATATGTCATATGGTCACAGACATCCACTTCAATTTTCATGCCAGACACATAGTAACATGTAGATGCACTAAGATTGTACTAAAGATGTGTGCCAGAAGGAAGATCCTCAAACAGCTACTGCCATGTGTCATTTATTTGTAAGGATGAGGGTTCACATTTTGGAATGGGACCCATATATCCACACAATCAAGGCTTGTTAGACAATTGCCTAAGAAATCTTAAAGTACACATTGTCATTGGTGACTAATCAAATCCTACAAAGCATTTCAACTTAGCTGAATGTCAAGAAATGGAGGCATCACAGAGACCACCATATTTGACTGTGTTGTAATGTGTCAGCCTGGGCGGAGTTCATGTAGTTCTGCTACGCGGAACTCCGCAAAGTGCAAAAAAACTCTTCTGTGTTACGCGGAGCTCTGCAAGAGGCGTAGAGTGCATTAGATAAATGTCATTTGCAGTGATTTTTAGCACCTGGTACTTGTCCGTGCTGTGCAATCATTGCGAGCGACACCATGCACAGCGCAAGCGGGTGTTGCTTCCTTTTTGCCGCTCGAGTAGATTTTTTACTCGAGCAGCAGCTTTCTCAAAGTGAACGGATGGTTTCTCAACGTGAGCAGTCACAAGCATACGCGACCACTTGCAATGGGAAATCTGACCACCAGCGTTTAGTAATCTCACCGGGAGGTGGATTTTCCATGCTCACCAACTTGACGTTGACGATCCCGAATAAGGAAAAGTCTTACTGTGAGGTGGATTTTCCTTGCTCACGCTCGCCAACTTGACATTGACACACACGAGTGCATAATGCACTGCGCGGGAAACTCTGCAAACTGGGCGAGCAGAGCGGAGTTCACCTCCTAGACTTAGTAATGTGTAATCTATGACCAATTGACACTTGTTTGTATTTAATGCAGTTTCGTGGTATGTACATGACCATGTGCAATGTAGAAAGCTGGACACAGGACACAATGGCAATTAATATACTTCTCCCCTACATCATGTCTGCTGACTAATTTAACAACTTTTTTCTTTCTCTCAGATGACCCGAGGTATGAACTGATGCCATGGGTAATGACATTGGTGAAGTATCCACAAACCCAGGCGCATATGACCTACAATCAAGCTGTTGGCTGCTATTGTGGAGCTGAATTTTGGTGTCCTTAAGTTACGATTCTGCTGTCTGGATGCATATGGGGGTCGATTATTGTACTCCTCATCCATGGTCTGCAAGATCATCCTGGTATGTTGCATCCTGCACAACCTATGTGTTCGGACAAATGCGTCTTTGCAGAGGACAATGTAGAACTGGAAATTTCAGATGCTGGAGATGAAGGAGAAGAGAAGCCTAGGCAACCTGCAACTACATCTGCAGCAACAAGGTAGAGGGAGAACATCCTCACCAATTTTTTCTCTGAATAACATGGTTCACTGGTAGAATATCGATGTAACAAACATCAATGTTCTAAATATCGACTGCAAAAAGATCGATTGCAAAAATATCTACTCCAATACCTTAACAGGAAAGTACAAAATATTGAATCCAAAATATTGAGGTAAAAAATATAGATGTAAAAAATATTGATTTAGAAATATATGTAAAAATAAAATAATATATAGTTAATATAATAAATATAAATATTATTTTTAACAAAATAAATTAAATGTAATATACATTTTAACTAAGTATAACAAATAAATGTAATTAAAAAATATGTAAACACACAAACATAAAAATGTATACATATACATATATTCACTTGAAAATATTTATTATATATTATCTTTATTGAATTTTTTAACTTTAAAATTATATAAAAATAAAATATATATATATAAATAATTAAAAATTAAAAAAACATTCTATAATAAATTAAAACATTAAACTATTTTTTTTAATTAAACTTACATTTCCCAATACAATAAGTGCAACAGTAGGGAAAGTGGAATAATTAAATTTACTATTCCAACTCCAGTGAAAGCAACAGTGGGGAAAGTGTTGGATAGTGGAGGGGTAAAAATTACTATTCCCACTGCAGTGAGTGCAACAGTAGGGAAAGTGTTGGATAGCAGAGGGGTACAAATTACTATTCCCACTCCAGTGAGTGCAACAGCAGGGAAAGTGTTGGATAGCGGAGAGGCAAAAATGACTATTTCCACTCCATTTAATGAAACAGTATCGAAAGTGCTGGATAGCAGAGAGGTAAAAATTACTATTCTCACTCCAGTGATTGCAACATTAGGGAAAGTTTTGGATAGGAGAGAAACGAAAATTGCTGATGACATTTAAACAATTGAAAAAACCCTAAAATTATTTTAAAAAATTAAAAATCATAAAAGTAAATAATAGTTTAAAATCTATAATTAAGTATATTAACCATATAAAAAGAACACATATTATAATATTAATTACATATAACAAAACCTGCAAATTATATATAAAATAAATTAATAAATGCATTTACAACAACAATTATTTAAAAGAAGCAAATATTAACAAACAAAAAAAGTATTAAAACATAAATGTATTTATTTAATGCCTACCCTATAACACCACACACATAACAAAGCACTTCAACATTTTATATTACATTTATTTCCATAATTAACATAATTAATCATCAATTAAAAAAATCTTATTAATAACAAAATAATAATAAACATTCATTGAGTACACATGCTTTAACACAATAATATCCACAAAAAACGCTTAAATTAAACTATAAAATAATAAAACACATTTAAATATTATTTTCAAAGAAAAACTCTTACTATTAACAACTAATAATTAAATATTTAAACATGTATTTAACAACACACAAAAAAAACAATTACACAAAATAATAAATTTCAAATAATTAACATTAATTAACAACTATAAAATAATTAATTAAACACAAAATACATACCACCCTTTACTCCTATAAGCACCACAACACAAACCTAAAATTAAGTACACAATTACCATCCTTATTGACTTATTAATTAATTTAAATTAATAACAACATATTATTAATTCATGAATTAAAAATAAATTACTTCCCACTCTTCCCACCCTTTGCACCTATAAACACAACACACACCTAAAATTAATTACACAATTACCATAATTAATTACCAATTAACTAATTAAAATGAATTAACAACCAATTTGTAATTAATACTAAATTACTTTACCCATTTAACACTATAACATCTCAATGAAACAAATGATAATAAATAAGAAATATTCAATAAATGTTATATAATTAAAGTACTTCTCACACTATTCACCTATGAACCCACAACCAGCTATGGAACTAAAAATGCAAAATTTAAATTCAAAAATATTAATAATTACTAAAAAATAATCAATTCATTTTATATAATTAAATTACTTCCCACCCTAGTCCCCTATAAACCCACAACCCACTACGGAACTAAAAAAGCAAAAAACACATACAACAAATTTTATCTATATATAAAAACGAAAGTATGTTTGTCTGTTTGTCTGTCTGTCTGTTTGTCCTTTATGCATTACAACACCATTCATCCGATCGCCATGAAACTTTGGGAAGTTGTTGAGTACACTCACGCAAAGGTTTCTGGCATAATTGTTTTTTAAATATCGGCCCCCCAGGGCCCTCATAATCTTTCGAATACTAATGTACGCAGCAGACAGCAAAACAAAAAATCGTGTATCCACAAGCACTCGAATAAATAAATAGAATTAAAACACCATTCATCCGATCGCCATGAAACTTTGCGAAGTTGTTGAGTACACTCCCGCAAAGGTTTCTGGCATAATTGTTTTTTAAATATCGGCCCCCCAGGGCCCTCATAATCTTTCGAATACTAATGTACGCACCAGACCGCAAAACAAAAAATTGTGTATCCACAAGCACTCGAATAAATAAATAGAATTAAAACACAATTCATCCAATCGTCAGGAAACTTTGGGAAGTTGTTGAGTACACTCCCGCAAAGGTTTCTGCCAAACATTTTTAAAAAATATCAGCCCCCCAGGGCCCTCATAATCTTTCAAATACTGATATACGCACAAGACGGAAAAACAAAACATTGTGTATCCACAAGCACTCGAATAAATAAATAGAATTAAAACACCATTCATCCGATCGCCAGCAAACTTTGGGAAACTGTTGAGTACACTCCGGCGAAGGTTTCTGGCATAAATTCTTTTTAAATATCGGCCCCCCAGGGCCTTCATAATCTTTTGAACACTGATGTACGCACCAGACGGAAAAACAAAAAATCGTGTATCCACAAGCACTCGAATAAATAAATAGAATTAAAACGACACTTTGAAATGTTTTCCATCATAAAATGAATACGTTTCAATAAAAATGACACAATGTAAATTGAATGTTATCATGACGAGTTTCCTTGAATTTCCTTTCTTCTGAGATCGCAGGAACGCGCGATGGGTAAGCTAGTTACTACTAAAAATGTAACACATATATTAAAAATACAAACAAATTTTATACAATAAAACATACATCACATACATATAACATATATACTAAAATACATAACATTAATAAAAAAATATATTTTTAACAGCTATATTTTTGCAAACCTAAATTTGATATTCTTGACTCTGAGAATTTGTATGTCGATATTTTTGATACACGATATTTTTAACTCGATATTTCTGTTAATCGATATTTTTGATTCAATATTCTGTCTCTGCACCAAATAACTTGTAACATAGATGATGAATAAAATATGTGGTATAGTGAGAAATGTTAGGATGTATATAAATAAACATTCACAACACTAACACCTTGTGAGCATTTTTATCCTATTAGCACACTACACTTCTGACATACAGTTTTTGATTGACTCATGTCTGTCGCACAGACTAGTCATCTAGCAGAGTATATGATAATAAGTAACACAATCTGGCACCAGAAAATATTTAGTGCATGGCAACTACAAAATGCTGATGGAGCACCATTGGGATCAACTATTAACTTTGTGTCATCACAAAGATAGTGGGCCCCAACTGTGGGTCGATTAGGATGGCGGTCGTAAAAACAGTCCGACAGCCGTGGTAGCGGAGAATAACCGTCTGCATGTACCGAGGCAAAACCGCCGGCCAGAGTAGGATGCACCACCAGAAAAAAACGACCTCCGCAGACGGATTCCACACAACTCCGCCGGGTACCGGAACAGCTGAAAATCCATCCGCGGTGGTCGGATTTGCTGCAGAAAGAAAAAACATTGTTCGTCCAGCGGAATGACCGCAAGTGAAATTACGATATGATGGCGGTGCCAGCGGAACAATCAGTTGTTTCCGACTGCTGCGATCGCAACAAATAATGAATGAGAGAACCGGCGATAGGGCTATTGCATTCCGATCACCTCAGTCACATCGGGAGAGTAATGGTGGTCGGAAGCAACCACACTACGCTACCAAGTGTGACTGTATATCTGGCTCAGCCTAAAAAAACACCTAACACACCCCAATGACACATCCCGATGGCGAATAACAAATACAAATATACAAATCCCAGGTCAACCCACACAATACCCCTGACTTGAATACTCCATGTTGACCCACCCACAAAGCTGAGTATAAAACCCTTCCCTTCCCTGCCCAGAATCCTTTGCACAACTCCACAACTGAAGGACCCAACCCCACAGCACAAAGGAGAGGCAAATCAGCTCACATCACAACATCACGACCGCACACACACCACACACATCACCACCACCACCTTCACACCAGCATGTTTCACCAACTTGCACATCACATGCCAGGTCACAGAAAAAGATGCCCAAATTCACTGACAATGAGTTGTCAGTGATGATAGGTGAAGTAATAAGAGTAGAACTGCATTTGTTTGGAAGCATGGTCCAACAGACACCAGTACGTACAAAAAATCAAATGTGGACAACGATAGTCAACAACGTCAATGCAGTAGGGACCACCCTGCGCACCCTGTAGGACATCAGGAGGAGGTGGCATGCCCTCAAGACCAGGGTGTAACAGCGTGCCAACAAGAACCATGAGCTGTCTCAGAGGACTGGCGGTGGCCCTCCTATTCCACCACTAACACTCATCAAATGAAAGGAGAAGGTGCTTGCCACACTGCATTCAGTCCCACAGGAATACCCGGGGGAGGGGAGGCCGATATGTACCTACAAATGTCTACCATTACACTGCTATGTACTGACTTGCACAACTACAAAGCTACACTCCCTAGACCCAAATGCACGTATGTACACCACATGCTTCCAAACACATATCTCACATTTCCTTCCTCTGAATCACCTCAAAGGTAGCTAGCAATATTTGTATGGGGGCATGTGGGCAGGCAGCCAGCACTTCACCTTCCACCAGGCACCCTTGTCCCACAGCTCAGAAGGATGAAGTACTCCCCCCAACCACAACCATGTGGCAGCCTAGGCATTGCTCCCCTCAAACTTACAGGTAGGTAGCCATCTTAACAGGGAGGGGTGTTTATGGATGAGAAGCCAGCACTACAAATCTCACCAGGCCCCCTTGTCCCACAACTCAATTGATTGAGTAATCCTTACAGCCAGAACCATTTGGCAGCCATTGCATTGCTCTGTTCAAACGTACAGGTAGGAAGCCATCTTAACAGGGAGGGGTGTTTGTGGGTGGGAAGCCAGCACTACAACACCCACCAGGCCTACTTGTCCCACAGTTCAGCAGGATGGACAACTGCCCCACCCACAACCATGTGGCAGCCATTGCATTGCTACCCTCAAACTTACAGGTAGGTAGCCATCTTGACATGGAGGGGTTGTTTGTGGGTGGGAAGCCAGCACTACAACTCCCACCAGGCACCCTTGTCCCAAAGCTGAGCAGGAAGGTACACTCCTCCCACTCATGACCACGTGGCAGCTATTTCCCTCCACTGTGTCACCAAACAGGTAGGAAGACAGTGCATGCACCCTGCCATCCTTCTCAAAATGCATGGAGCCATATGACCACACCAGCCCTCACATGTCATTTAACTTGGTATAAAAGCCACATCCAGTGTGCAGACAGCTAAGCGTACGTAACTGTCACAGAAATTAAACTCTAAACCACCAAGTCACATGTTGAAGAATTTCAGGGCCCAATCATGCACAGCACATAATGCAATGTGTAAGTGCCAAGGTGTCAGAGCATGAAGGCCCATATGAACACAAAACATGCATGGTGAATCTGTCAAACAAACAAAAGTACATGATATGAAAAACGTATGTATAACATTACAATGGCTAGTTCTTGCTTAGCTGAAATTGATTCCATGCAGGGCAAACCAAAAAGACGCATCACATAAAGTTGATGTGCTGCAAGTCGTTGGACATGTCCTTGTAATCACACAATCTGTACGTGGCACATGGTTTCTCTTTACTTGTCACACCATGGACAAGTAATGTATGTACCTCAACATCATGGCATGATGCTCAGCATCTTGCAGCCATACCAAGTGATTGCAATGTAAAGTGTGTGGTATTTCACATGTAACATTCAAAAGTTTAACACCAAGCTTGAGGAGTGCACTTTAATGACCATTTCACCTCTATTCAACAGGAGATCCACACGCAACTGAAGCAGAAACCCCACGTACCTGCAGAGCCTGTCTCTCACCCTGGAACGTAAATTCTCAGATGCAGACTCCCTATGTTTCTCGGATGCGGAGCAACAACCTGGCCCCTCCGGACTGCCAGGGTGCACCACATCTCAGGCCGGGCTGGCCCTCATTGTCCCCACCACCACCACAGCAACAAAAACAGCGCTGACCTCTGCTGCAATTACCTGTGCGGCCTCAACCACTACCATCACCACTGCTGCCTACAAAACTCTCCCTGCCTCAGTGATTACCAACACCACAACACAATCAGAAGAGGGCAGGGAGAGTTTGCAGGTGCATCGAGTGCCAACGCCACAGGTCCTGGTCAGCAGGGCAGGTGGGAGGGCAACTGGGAGACAACTACAGAAGGACACTGGGACATAAGCTCTGGCCACCATCTCCAGATTTCTTGGGGCATATGAGGAAACCCAGGGACAGATGGGCCAGGTTGTGGAAGAGGTGCGTGAGCTCCGCCTGCTGCTGAGGACCATGGACACACATATGGGCCAACTTGTGGACCTCATGGGCCAGCTTGTAGGTGTTCTGAGGGACAGACATGCAGCCCAAATGACAGCTCAACCCCCCTCCAGTAGCCCGCATGCTGATACTCCCACCACCTCAGCTGCGGCCACAGAGAGCAGTGAGCTGTAGCAAAATGACTGCTCAGACACTGCTGAGCCCGCAGAAGAAGCCCCCCCTGCCAAACGCTTAAGGGGCCATCCGAGAAACCCTAGGGGAGGATCACATGGCAATGCACCATCCAAACACTAGTTACCGAGCCAGCCATGATGGCATCTGTGTTCCCATTGACATTGACTTTGTTGACTATCCTTACCAACATTGCCATGTGGATGGCAGGAGTCTGTTGGACTGTGTGACTACATCAATATGGTGACTACTCTATTTGTCTCATTTACCATCACTGACAACTCATAATTTCACTTTGCACAATTTCTTAAATAATCACTTCTCTGTGACAAATTCTGATTGTAAATTAAACCTCTTTACACACCTATGTCATTGTGTCAGCTCCATGTTTATCACAGTATGTACAATGTCAACTCAGAATCCAATGTACCACAAGCTCTGATTGTGACGAGGCATTGAGAGGGTGAAGGGACCTAGAAAGACACAAGAGAATGACATTTACTTGTCAGGTGATGACATTATAGGTAGAACACACCACTAGTCATCTAGGTACACAAACCAGCACACATAACAATGAGCAACAACATCAACATACACATGAGGTACCTGGATATAAATACCCTGTGCCAAACACATCAGCCATTAGCTCAGAGCCAACAACAGCCAGCAGTCAAAAAGATCTTCTATGCCTTGCCACTACCATCAAAGGCAACAGACAATGTGACTGTTGTACAATATCACTCACACTCAAGAGAACTAGTTGTCGATGAGCTGTTGACGCAGGTCCACACCTTCCTCTTCTCCACTATTGTCGTTATTGGGCATATGTGAGTTTGCAGGGAGGGGCATCTGCTGCTCATCATCGTCCAGTAGCAGGGGGATCTCTTTGCGCAAGGCCAGGTTGTGGAGCATGCAGCATTCAACTATGATCTGACACACCTTTTGGGGAGAATAGAGTAGTGCACCGCCGCTCTTGTCCAGACACTGAAATCCAGACTTCAGAAGCCCAAAAGCACGCGCCGCCACACAACTTGTCCTCCCATGTATATCATTGTAGCAGACTTCACCTGTGGTCCGTGGATTCCTCAGCGGGCTCAGCAACCAAGGCTGGTTGGGATATGCAGGAGTCACCTAGGTGTGAGATACACAGAGCAATTTACTAATATAAACAGTAGCTGAGAACAGCATGTCACACAAACAGCACACTACTTGACTCTGCATACTCACCAACAAGCCACGCACGCTCCGGAGGCAGATTTGCCATCAATTGTGGGATGATGCTGTTACGCAGTATGTATGAGTCATGTGCAGAACCAGGGAATTTGGCACACACGGGAGATAATCATATTCACTTGGCATACCACTTGCACATTAATGGAATGGAAATGTTTCCTGTTTCGTTAGATGTGCTCCCATGCCAGTGGTGGAATTAGGCCAACATGTGTGCAGTCAATGGTGCCAACAACATTAGGTATGTGTAAAAGATCATAGAAATCACCCTTCACACCAGCCAATTCATGTCTCCTTGGGAAGTTGATGTAGCTGTCCTTGTATGTCATCATTGCAGACAGGACATCACGTAGCACCATGCTGAACAGAGCTTGAGACATTCCACCGGCGATGGCCACCATGTACTGAAACAAACCAGTTGCAAAGAAATACCGATTCAAATCTGCATGAGTCCCCCGTAGTCCCGGCTGGTGTGGGACACCACGAGGGAGTGCGTTTTTAAGTAAAATGGCATGGCCTGGTACATGCAGGTGAGCAGGATTGCTGGGTACGTGCCAGAATGACAGTGCCATAGCACCTTTGCCACTCACTAGTCTCACTAACCCAGTCGTGAAGAAAGCCCTTTCACACTTTTTTATGTGCTGAAACATGTAGACCTCAACACACAGTCAACTAATGGTAATAACCTCCTATAGTTGCACCACAAATATATATTTAACCATATCCTGAGCCGCCAATAATAAAGTCTAAAGGCAAGGATTCTCCGAGATATTTTTAATATAATCAATTTACGTCACAACACATATTTGCACCACACCAGCTCCGCTGTAACCAGGCGTCGTAGCACACCCGGGGGTCACTCGGCCACCCAGTTAAGACCCCAATGATGAAGCATGACACCAATCAGGTTGGTGTGTGAGGGATCTTTTAAGTACACCTAATGGGTCCATGTACATACCACACCTAGTGATTGTAACACATACTCAACATGGACATTTCTACAGCCCTTCTTCAACAAAAAGAAACAAACGTTGGTCTGATACTGGGTAATGTAAATATATGATACACTGCCTAGCATGCTGACTTCATGTCAATGGGGTGTGTAGCCTTATTTCCACAGATCTATGGCTGCATTAAAGGATAGGAGGGGCATACAGTGTATTTGCAGCCATACAGTTACACTGCTGGTTTGGACAGTCAAAGTCTGAACAAACATTGCCTGTGCTATGTGATGTCATAGTCCATGAGGTCTTCACATGCTCATTTGTGACATTACAAATGCATTTTGTCCAGAGGGTACTGAAGAATGTGTGTACAGTCTTTAAATTGCCCCTATGGATATGTGTGCATTATGCACAAGAGTAAAATGCCTGAGTGTAACACTCTTGCTGGTAATTCACCTATGACACATCAGATAAATGTAATTTGGAGATGTCGTCCTTCCATTGATTTCATTATGTGTTCTGTCTCGCATGTGTAGGTACTGTTTGCCCTCTTACAATGTACATGCATGTGATTTTTCTGATTGCCCACGTTTAACCTCAGTGTGAGTCCCACTGGCCTGCACAGAAACTGCCCAATTTTACAAGGACCCATCAGTAAATGGACTGAGTGAAACATATGTGTTGTCCCCCACCCTAAGAGCTATCTTGGGCCTGAGGATTGCAAAATACAGGACTACACCTTGTGAGAAGAGTGTGAGAATGTAAGATAATGGCCCTAAATGTGACCACCATGACACATGTAGCCATTCACTGGCCAAGGACACTGAGGGGTGTGTAGTGTTGGGCACAGTGAGTCTGCCCCAACACTTCATTTCAAATGTATTGTATGTATTGCTCACTCACATACTGCATCACAGATGAGAGTCTTTTTCACATTGGTTTCTGTGCTGGCACTCTGCATGTGTATGAGATGGCCAGGTACTGTGTCCATCATCATACATGTATACATTTCTATGAGAATATTTGTTGCAAGTATACTACGTGTCATACTGTATGGCCTCTGCTCAACATTTATATATTGATGTGCTATGTTTTCTCATGCTCCTGTACTGACACACAGTGGTACATAAAACAGTGTCACTGAAAGTTCCTCTTCTTGTCACCCATGCCTGCAGCTTAAGGTCCACCAACGTAAGGCAGGTCATTGCACGCAAGGTGCGGGTTCTGGGTGTCTCCAACTGATGGCACACACACTGTCACAAGAGGTGGGATGACATCTGCTAACCGAGCAAAAACATGGCAGAGATGAAGCTGGGGGTGCTCCCTCGGAGCGGCAGGTTGGCGTACAGGAGCATGACATCACTAATGGCACGCATCTTGGCAGTGACACAGCCACAGCTGGATAGACACTTGAGGGCCCATCAGCAGCAAGTTAGGGGTGAGTATTCGGCTAAGTGTGACTTTGGGTATGAGTGACTGCATGAATCCCAACTTTGAGACAGTGAGAAGCTCTGTGATGTCTCTAGTGTGATGCAATGGCTTTTTATTGGCCTTAGTGTTGAGTGCAGCTGTTCTGCATTTGTACAACATGTGGTTTATCATGTGTTTAAAATCATGACCCTTGTCATTAACAGATGAGATGGGGCCTTGTGACATATGCTGCAGTATGAGTGTCATAGACAGTACCTGGAAGTGAACAGCAGTGAGCATCATGTTAGTGTGCATTCATAGATGTGTGCTGTGCACAACATAACATTTGTGAAAACTGCACAGATGACACTAATGTGCTACTGTAGTCGTGCTTCAAAGCATAACATGGTGTATATCAGGAGCTTGTGGCCATTGCAAAAGGACATTTGGGAGTTTGTATCTGTGGTGTTCCCTTAAAGTGACTCCGTATGTGACAGAGACAACATGTTTAGATGTATATCTATCTCACCGACAGGCACGTAGGTATGCTTACAGAGAATAGTATGTTAGGGTACAAGGAGGCACGGACCAGGTGTTTGGCTGTGTCAACGCCACATGGGGCATTACTATCAACTATGCATGTTTCCATGCTTCTTCCGATGATTGCATAAATGTTGCTCATGCTGACTGTACATGGAGGAGGCCAACATGGGAGTATCATTTTCAAGTTTTGTGCTTTGCTTGCATATGATGTTAGTGAGTATGACACTATACTGAGCCTATGTCTCTGTCTCTTGCAGCATCTGCCAAGGGAATGGAAGGACGGGGGGCCGACACTAGTGGGGAAGCTTCTGGCATGACTGCTACACATGAGCTCACTGACACTGATGTGACCAGCGCTTCGGAGGGGGACAGGAGTGCCCTGGATGATTCCCGCCCGGAAACACCAACCGCCACATCTTCTAACTCCAGCGGTTACTCCTCGATGTTGGCAGGCACAAGAAGTTCCAAATCTGCCTCTTCTTCCACCACACATCATCCAGTGCCCACCCTCCTGGTTGCTCCTGCAAGTGCTGTCCATGCCTGCAGTCCTAGTAAGGGTAGGGCCTCCTTCCCCCAGGCATCACTGCCCCTGTCTCCACTGCTGCCCTCAGTGTGGAGGCGGTGGACATTTCTAAGGCAGCATCACCCACAACGTCAACTCCCACCCACACCCTGTGAAGCTGGGATAGGAGAGCAAACTGGTGCATTTACATGGACAACAGGGGATGCAGGGGAAGAGGCAAGGCCACCCCAAGCATACTACCAGATTGAGCAAATCCCCACAGGGAGAACCACCTGCACCTGATGCACCTTTGGTGGAGAGTGAGTCTGTTGTGCCCACCCCACTTTCCACTCCAGTCAAGACAACTGTGTTTCCCGGTAGCATGTCTCTCACCTCCCTATGCCACCACTCAACCTGGTCCAAGCAGCCCTCAGGCTCCCACAGCCACTGATGCCTCAACCTTAGCTGGTTCTCTCTCTCCCAGGTCCAGTCCTCCAACTGGCCCCAACAATCAGCCACGTCCCAGTTCAACTTCAAGCCAAAGTTAAAGCCATGTCATTTCTCGCACAGTGGTGCCTGGACGGACCACTTAAAGCCCCTGAGCTGTGGTGATTCCCATGGTAGTGGACGGTGTTACCCATTCCCTGTGCAGTTCCTCATGCAGACATTAGCGGACCAGAACTATGGACTGGCCAATGGCCTTGCTGTTTGTAACTTTTGATGCCCATTTCCCGTGCAGTTTCTCCTGCACACATTAGCGGACCAGAACTATGGACTGGCCAATGGCCTTGCTGTTTGTTACTTTTGATGCCCATTCCCTGTGCAATTTCTCATGCACACATGTGCGGGCCGGAACAATGGACTGGCCAATGGCCTTGCTGTTTGTTACTTTTGATGCTCATTTCCTGTGCAGTTTCTCATGAACACATGTGCACACTTTTAATTTGTACTGGCAATGGCCTTGCTGTTTTGTACTTTTAATGCCCATTTCCTGTGCAGTTTCCCATGCACACATGTGAATACTTTTAATTTGTACTGGCCAATGGCCTTGCTGCTTTGTACTTTTGATGTCCATTTCCTCTGCAGTTTCTCATGTCCACATGTGCATATTTTTAATTTGTACTGGCCAATGGCCTTGCTGTTTTGTACTTTTGATGCCCATTTCCTGTGCTGTTTCTCAGGCACACATGTGCATACTTGTAATTTGTACTGTCCGATGGCCTTGCTTTTTTGTACTTTGTATGCCTATCTGGGTATTATGTAATAAAGACTGTTCCTCCTGATGTCTGCTTTGTCAATGCCCTTGCTAAATAAAAGGTTTTATGTATGGGTATTGGTTCATGTGACACATGCTCTGTATGCCAATTTCACATTGGCAATTACTTGTTTTACTTTTTCAGAGGTTTCCAGAGGTGACGGACACTTTTGTTCTTCTTCATTCTGAGGCTTGAGGGTGCAATGATGGTTGTTTGTGATGATCTACTCTTCTCCTAATCATTCTGTGCTCAGGTGTGCTAAATTGTACATGTCATATTACAATGCAATACCATAACAGAGGTGAATGCTATCCACAGGATTACTTGCGGGGTGGCCAGGGTCTGTCATATCTGTGGGCTCCTTCTTGATGTGTGCACAGCAGTGTTGATGTGTAGTCATCTTGTGTGGGCCTGTCTTCATAGTCACATGGGTACATTTGAATGTGTGCACTTGAGTAGTCTTACAGTGTGATTGGCCTGTCATTGTCAGTAGTGTTGATGTGTATGTGCCCCTGTACATGCCAACTACACACATGAATGATCCAGGTAATATGTGCATGTTAGATTACATTGTCAGACATGTGCTTCAGAATGTGGGCACATGTAGGAGTTGTAGGTTGAGCACTGGCAGTGTGTTGAGGTGTCCTTCTACTCCTGGGGGATACGTACTTGTTGACGCTGCCAGTTGTGAGTATGCAGAGTGTGTCACTGCAAAGTCTGTGTTGTGCTTTGCTGATCAGCCATGTGTCTTGTTTAAGTACCTGCTCACTGTGCTGTCCTGCTCAGCATACTGACATCATATGTGAATTTTCTCATGCATTGCTGTCACTTGACACATTTTTGGCACGAGTATAGTATACGGTATGACGAGTCATACCATCCCCTATAGGTGCTTCTGTTGCCAACACATTGTGAGTTACTCCTCTATGTGTTTGTGGACTGTACACTCCTCACCTGTCCAATACTGATGTACACACCACTTCATTCTCATGTCTTCCACCCCATGTATTGCCAGTGTGTGACCCTCCCCACCACTTCATAGTGTGACACTATACTGTAGGAGGATGATCTGTGCCACTCAGGACAGTTTCACAATTTGTTATGTGTTATTTTCTTCTACTTGTTTGCAGTCATGGTTGCTCATGTGCAGTGCATATGTTTGTGCAGCACAATCCTCTAGTCATGTTGTTTGCATCTGGGTTTCCCTGAGTTGTGCATCTGTGGGTGATGGATAAGGTGTATGTCTGTTTACTGAGGTACTGCTACCCTTCCTGAGTGTGATGTTATCTGTGTGCTGTGGTGATTTGTGTTGTGGGAGTTCATGGTGGGGCACTCAGATATGTGTGCTACTGGTTTGGGTGGAGTGCTCACACTGTTTAGTGTGAGTGCACTGCTGTCAGTGTATGTTGCCTTGTGCTTGCCTGGTGTGCATCCCACTGATGTCCAGCTGAGTTTGCTATGTGATGGATTGGTATGTGCATCTGCTGTGTTTTTGATGCATTGTTTGGAATGTGTTGGCTCTTTCTGCTGACAGGTGAAATGTGCATGTTATATTGTATTTGCATGACATTGTGTGAGTAGTTTGTGCATTGTGATACATTCAGACGTGTGTTGCGTTTGTAGTGTGCATTTCTTGCGTGTCTGTCACATGTAACTATGTGGATTCTTGTTCATGAGATTGTTTTGAGTGCACAATAGTGGTATGTCCTCCTATATTCGACCTGTCACTTGTCAAGATTGTGCATGTGCATGCTTGTGGTACACTATGACACCATGCTCACTTACTGATGTGATGTGGTGTCTATGTCTGTGTTAGCTGACTGGTCCCATTGATCCCAGTTAGTGTTCATGATTGTCATTTGAGGATGCAATTCTTGTTTGTGTTGTGGTATGGTGTCTGTGCATTTGTCCAGAGTGACAATGTTGTGTATTCCTGTTCTGTCTAGGGTCACATTGCCTATCCACTGTTTGCCTGCACATGGCTGAGCTTGTTGGACTTCTGTGGAAGTTTGTGAGATTAGTGTTTGGCTATTGGTTTTGGGTCAACATTGGTTCAGACATCCCTGAGTGTGAGTCTAACATTTGCAGGTGTACACCAAGGTGTGTGATTGGTAGTGTGGAAAATCGCAGGACCTTATTTGCACCTTTACGTGTTTTTTTTCACAGGTGTTGAGTGTTGCAGGTGTGAGATGGCTAGATGAGGGATATGTGTGAAGGTCCTACTTGGGTGTGACGGGCAGGGAGTTTGACAATGAGTCACGTGTGTTGTGCTGATGGCATACACATGTCAAGTAAGTTGACATAGATGTGGGGCTGGTCACTGTATGGCTTCTGACACTTCCTATCATTCATGTGCCTATGCATAGCTTGCATTGCTGTATCCCACAGATATTGCACAGATGTCACTTTGCTTTAATTGCAATCACTTTGCCACCCGTGTTTGATTTGAGGGCCCAAGGGTAGTGTGATATGTTCCTCTTCTTGCATGTGATGTACAAATGCTATGTGGCTTGCTCTATGGTTTTCCAGCACTGTGCACTCCACTTTTGCCTAGCCCATTTATTGTCCTACATTGCTTATGGCCTATGGTATGAGTATGTGGCAGAGTGTGATTGTGGGATCTTTATGAGGGACTTGACATGCAGTGTGAACAGTTCAGTGGTGGTTAATATGTAGTTTGAGTCTTCATTTCTTAATTATACTCAGTTTGATTTACATGAGTGGAAGGCAGTTGTGAGGAGGAGGGTTGTCCAGCCCGACCTTCTGTGTAGGGTGTTCATCCTCACCCCCACCTTCCCTGTCAATCTACCTTGCCCTTTGATTTGTGAGGTGCAAGGTTGAGCCACACCTGGCTGATTAATTGTGCATTGAGGGTGTGCACAGGAGGGGCACACAACATGTGCAGAAATAGGTGTGGGAAGCGTGATGTGGGCTGTGGCCAACTGATGCTGCCCACCATGTGGATAGGGTGGAGTTGGAGCCCTGGGAAGCTACCCAAACTGCCCATGCCTGGCACCGGCCCTGCCTGCTACATTGTGCTAAGGTTTTCCCGCATATTCACCGCTGCGGTGACTTGTCCAGGATATTGCAGTGATTTTGCGGTTGATGGGGGACCCAGACGCAGAGGTTTGGATTTCTATCAGGCAGGACATGTGTGAGTACACTGGGGGATATGTTCCTGTCTCCACCAGAGTGTCTGATGTGGACAGGAACCGTATTTCAGCACAGGAGTTGTGTGTTGTTGTTGTATGCGGAGATGTGTTTTTACGTACCTGCGGTGTTGACCGCGGCAACGTCTTATTTGCTGACAGTGGATGAGGTACAGCAGCGGAAGGGCTTGAAGAGCTGGATCCATAGCGGTCAGGAACGCGTGGAGGTGCCCTGGATTCGAGTTTCGATCTCAGCAGTAGTGCTTATGCCGTCTCCGGGTGGCTGGTTTCTCTACTGCATTCTGATGGGCTGTTTGAGGCATCATGATTTGTCCGGTGGTCGGTGCGTCATTCCGCACGACAGTCTTTCTCGTTTGACTACCTCCCCCACCGTTGCAGAAGAAAATTTCTGGCGTACCCTGAAACTCTGCAGTGGATGGAAAATGGGCTATCTTTGCCCATTGTAATATGGCGGACACGGGGACCGCCGCTGGAGTGCGGAAAAGGATGTTTTCCGCCACCGCCAGCATCGCGAATGTGCCTACAACCGCAATCCTAATGAGCCCCTGTGTGTGTACCACTTCTGATACTATCCATGTATTTGGTCTCATACTTGTGCTTACCAGTAGAGGCCACTTTTAATTAGAATAATTGCAGTTTTACACATAGGTTGTGTATGGAACCACACTCACACAACTACAGTCAAGATATTTGATTTATGATAAATGGTTTGACAAGTCACTATCAGATATTTAGTTCCATTGATGTTGACGAATGGTAACTATCTAATGTTTTTTTTTTTTGCCTAGGCCACGGTGTTGCATCTGTACTTCCAATGCAATGCACAAGATGCACTGTCTCCTTGCATACTGGAGATATGGAGACATGTAAGTAGACATATTGTCATCTGAAAGTACGCAAACTTACCAAGATATTTATGGTGACAAACCATACCACTGTCAAAATGTGGCATGCTTTTTGTGCCCACAAATGTCCACACTGTCACTGTTGTTTGGGATATGGGCTTTTGATGCATATAGTACTCATGCAATAATGCACAAAGCCCCATCTGTACATCCCCTTGCATGTGTGTGCATGCAAATGTTATGAATTTACACCTTCGGACAACTACGTAGGTCCTCCAATGTGCTACACAGGCAATTTTGCCATTGCACAGAGTTTTAGTACATGTATTAAATAGCTGCCACTCCATAGGTTGACTCTTGCTTCATATGTGGAACAACATACAAAGTCAGAGGTAGACTTTATACAACAGCCACACATACCACCCATGGAAAAGTGTGTGAAAGCTTTATCCTTATATTTGACTGTGTATCAACAGGGTAACCATGACAGGGATGATCATATCTATACACATAACACACATAAGCTAACAGTATCAACAGTATAACAACACACATCACTCAGAACACAAGCACTGTTATTATGAACATGATAAGCACATCAGACTGAAGCATCTCTATACATTTTTCTCCTAGTGTGTAATAAAACCAGGCTAGACACATCTACGGGACATGTTATACCTGCTGCATACATAAAAAACTGCCATTCAAAATATGCGGAATATCTACTGTAAAAAAAAATTCAAGCCCTCAAGTACAATAGAGGTAAAGTGTGCTAGTGAGGCGAAAATTCTCGCATAGCCTGAAAACGTCCCACATCCACACAGGAAATGAAGTAATGGTGCGATGGACATGATTTCATGGACATTGCAAGAAGGAAATCAGGAACTGCAAGATACTATCACTTTCACAATTACGCAGAGTTTTCTGTTTGTGCTTGGGAGTGTTGAGGTGTGTGGAGCAGGAGAGTGGATTTTGAGAGATTGTGGAGTTGCTGTGTTGTGTCCTAGTTGTGTGTATTGCATCCAATTGTGTGCATAGTTTGCGTAGTTTATTGTCAAGTGTACTGTTACATCTTGGGAGTCTATCTTTTGGGGTCGTTTGTTATTGTGATTTTAGGGGTAATTAAGGGTTAAGTTATAGTTCAGTAGGATAAGTGAGTAGGATTATGCCGGGTCCAAATCCCAACAGGCCAATGAACTCCCAGGTGTTGGGCACCTTTTTGTGGATTGAGGTGCAAAACCTGCCCAAAATGATCGAAGCAGTGGACATGTGATCCAAGGGTACCCTGTGAAGGAGCGGAAAAGCTGATAGGAGTATATCCAGCAGCAGATCTTGCATGGCATGGACTGGGAAACCCAAAAATTTAAGCATCGCTGGCAAGATCTTGTGGGCAGGGAGTCAGACCTGCTTGAATTTGTTGGAGTTACTGTTGGTGGACCTACACCTAAGTACATATTTGTTACAGCAATGTGATGTGCATTATGTTATGTTTTAACTGTTAGGGACCATGAAATAAGGGTCACAATGATGCTTTATGATAAATGGTCTTGCGCCAAAAAACGTACTTATACATTCAATGGCTTTAGTGCATGAAAAGATTTGGGAATCAGTGGTTTCTGAGTTACAGTGTGACTCTTAGAAATGGAGCTCTCTAGTCTGCAATTGTTTGCACTGTTGTCCAAGTAGGGACCCTTCTTCCTAGTCAGGGTAAGGGGGCTACACTTCCAAAATAACACCTGCTCACCCCTTTGTAATTTGGCATGAGCAGACAGGCTTATCTCAGAGGCAGTGTGCAAAGCATTTGCGCACACATACAGTGAAAACACTACAAATGGACACCAAACCAGTTTAGAAAAATATGTAATCTTTAACTAAACCAAACAAGACCAAAATGACAAAAATCCACAATACAGTAATCAAAATATGACTTTTGAAAGGTAGAAATAGTTCTGTTCATAGAAAATGGTGGATGCAACACTTTCAACACAAAGTACCATGGATGCGTCAAAAAACACGAGCAAAAAGGATCACAGGGAAGGTGATGCGTTGGTTCCTTACACACAGGGAAGGTGATGCATCGGTTCTTTGCTTCAGGGGAGGTCAAGCGTCGGTTCCTTACTGCTGCCCAGGGGAGGTGAGGCGTCAGTTCCTTTCCAGAGAGGAGGTGATGCGTCGGTTTCTTACAGTGTGGGGAGGTGATGCGCCGGTTTCTTACTGTGTCACCCAGAAATGCGACAGACCTGGCACCTCGATACGAAGTGTGACGTTCCGGGCGATGTGTGATGATCTGGGATGCGCTGCGACAATTCCAGCTGCGTCCCCTCTGAAGTACTAGAAAAATATACCATAGAGCTATACTTACCAATAGCCCATATACAATAGTTACCAAGAATAAGTCAGCCGGCAATGGAGAAGGTTCAATCGTTTATTTTGCAAAAGCACCCTATATAGGGGAGCCTCCCTCTCGCCACAGCTCTCAAAGGTGTGCAGAGGAGACTGCTGGATTACGTTCAAAACAGTGCATATATACTTTCGGCATACCTCATAGAAACCCTGTACATGGAAAAATACCAGTTCATGAGAAACCAACAGGAAAACCCATATAAGGCACAACTGATTGATTCGAAACTCAGCTCAAGTTATTCCGGGGGGTAGGTCAGTAAAGGTGCCTCCCCTCCATTCTGGTGCACAGGAGTATAAGCATGGGGCCTACAAGAATGTGTGTAGTGTAGTTCCTATATTCCCAATAGGCTCTGCACATTGGAATAATATAAACAGCAGTGTAGACGTAGGACTGAGGTCGACTAGGTCTCTACTGACTATAACAGACTTAATTAGTTTTGCCAGCTAGCTCAGAGGTCACTAGAAACTTTCTCGAGTAAACAAGGAGGAGTTTAACTTCCCTGGATAGACAAGAAGGGATTAGCTTCTGACAACCATAAACATGACAAATTTGCTCCCTCAGAATAAAGAGTGTATCTCTAGAGTCGTGTGAAAACAATAAACAGTTATTTCACTCAGTCAATCGTGCATACTTAGTTTCACCAGAGTGCAGAGAAATAGAGAGACGGGCGTTTTCAATAAAAGGAGTTATTTATTGAGCAGTCTTCTTTCTCATGCAAGAGAAATGAATTGCCACAATTGCAATACTTATCATAAAGTAAAGTGCTTAGAGTAAAAGGAGTATTATGAAATAGTACTGTAAAAGCATTGATATGGTTTCTTAGCCATATGATACTTTAAAATGGATAAAATATATACATACATAAAAACATTGAAACTGGTGCTTCTAAATACGCCTACCCCGGTGTACCTGACCTAAGCCTAATACGTGGGAAGGAGTAAGTAAGTTGCAGTTTAAGTTAAGTTGGTTTTTGCCAAGAATCTGAATCAAGAATTCTCTTAAGGGTTTAGTCAGCTCCGTACCTTGGTAATAGAATGTAGGAGGTCTGGTATCTCTCTCTCAGGACTCGATATCCCAGCAACCCGCAAGGGCGGCTGGAAACACCGGAGCTGGATTTTATCGGCTGGAGAAAAAGACAGCGTCTTTCTCAGTGCGTCGAAAGGGAGGGGCAGCTTCCGTGGGCTCTCGCATCAGCTGGGCTCTCGGGCAAGTAGATAGCCGCTCTGCTCCAAACCACTGTGTGTTTGCTTAAGGCAACGTTGGTATATTTATACCTGAAAGGTGCCGGGTTTGACGTAAGGTTGGACATAAGACGTCACCAAGAACTAACAGTTCTTTCTGACTCTAGGAGTTCTTGTGCAAATCAAAACAAGAGCAGGGAGATTTCCCGGGCTGCTGGAGGCTTGGTTTGTTTAAAGAACGCGTTGTACTTTCTAGGAGTCTAGGGGAGTAGCCTTGCTGTATTTGGACTGCATGGGCTATTACTAAGTATGGATATAATTCTTATGCCTTTATAAGGATACTATTTATTATAACCACATAAGGGCATAAATCGTGAGTATTGAATTAGGGTCCTAGATAGAAACACAACATGTGCTCCTCCTTCAAGAAAGACAGATGCGACCTTGAGTTCCCTAAGTTAGAATCAATGGTCTGTTCATAGCCCAGGCCGACCTTTAAAGCTTTTCTATCAGCAGTATGTCACGTGTTTTCCCAACTAACGAAAGAGGCCTCGGGAAATGAAACCAAGATGGCGGTCGTTCAGTTCAGGCCTGACTCTGAGAATTTAAATGGTTGAGTGTATTTTACAAAGGGGTTCTATCGAAGTAGCAGCGATATGTTGGATATATTACGACAAGATTATATAGTATAAACTTTATATTCCTTCACCCTCGATGCTTCAGTTCTTACACAGTAGGGCCTGCGTCAGAGTCAATGCGGTGATCTCGGACATCGGAGATCGGTGCACAGGACTCATCGCACGGCAGACACTTCAGCCGTGGGCAGGCGATGCGTCAATTCTTCAATGGCAGCGATGCATCGCAAATTCTTCTTGCGCCACTGCGATGCATCGGAACCAGGCGATGCATCGATTTTCACAGTTCTTTAGTTTTTTGCAATTTCCAGCCCCAGAAGCTACCTCGAGAGTCAAGAACACTGGCAGACACTTCTTGGCGGGTCAGAACTCCTAGCAAAGGAGTTCAGGGGGGACTTGCGGTGAAGTCTTTGTGTCTCTGAGACTTCAGAACAGGAGGCAAGCTCTACTTCAAGCGCTTGGAGATCTAGCTCAAGCAGGGGAAACAGCACACAGAAAAGTCCTTCTCCTTTCCTTGGAAGAAACAGCCACTGCAGGCCAACCCCAGACAGCACACAGTAAAGGGGCAATATTTCTCCTCAGTTTCTCCACCTTATCTCCTTGGCAATGATTCCTCTTGAATCTCAGACGTAATCTAATCTTCAAGGTGTCAGCGAGGCTCTGTGCTTAGTCAAAATCAGTTCTGTCCTCTCTGGTGCAGCTTCCCAGCAGGAGGTGGATACAGCATTGTCCGAAGCTGACCAGCCCCATTCAGGTGTAAAGGAAATCTCCTCCCCCCCTAAAAGCAGCAAGGTCTATTCTGCCCAACCGTGATAAATTCAGGAAAGGCTGGGCACACATCAAACCTCCCCCCCCATGGTGGTCTGAGAGAATGCACCCCACCAGCCCCTGTTACTCTAAAGCCAGATAGAACAGTCAATCCACAAACCAGCAGAGGCACACAGGATGGCTAAGCAGGAAAATACCCACTTTCTAAAAGTGGTATTTTCAAACACACAATATAAAAATCATCTTTATTAAAACAGAGTCCAAATAGGAGGCCACAAAAGCAAAAAGACTGAGGATAAACCCGCTGGGAAAGCCAGGTCTAACAGTGACCATCACCACTGTCACTATTACCTTAGGTGAGTGAAATGTTTTCAGGGTAAGAATGGAGTTAACATGCATGTAGTGAAACATAGTGGTAAACTTACATGGAGTGAATGTCATCAGTATGGGAAACCTCCTTTAGGACAAAGCTGGAATCACGCTGCCTTCACAGCTCCAGCAACAGAACGAAGGCGTCTTTAGTACACATTTGTTCTGCACGCAAATAGTTATAACAACTTGCTGGGGGGTGGGGGGGCGCAATGGTGGAGTGCTGTTGGAATTAAAGTCCAACACCTTCCTTACTGTTGCGCAGACTGGGGTTGGAATAGTTAATTAAACTATACCAATATCCAGTGCCCCCCTAAGGCACAACATTATAACAACTTACGTGCAGAACAAATGTGTGCTAAAGACGCATTCATTCAATTAATGGAATTCCTAAGGCATGTGTGAAAAATGCATGCAGCATTCCGTCATACAGTCCATCCGCACATAACTAATTATGATGTTCTGGTGTAGGTCAATACTTTTCCTTATGTACAAGAGGGGGTCACTTCACTTAACGTAGACTAAAGCGACCTTGTAAATAATGCCCCTACTCACACAGCACTTTCGATAAAATAGGCGTGTAATGTGTGATGCAGTGGGTGCTCCACAACAAGACCCATTGTTGCATGATGCTGGCACATCTTCACATGGTATGGGGCTGTGCAAAAGATATTCCAGCAGGAAAAACCTTATCTTTATCAAGTGACACCATGAGAAATGGCATATTATTCCACAAATCATGATATTTCCATGTTTACTGTCTTCTGATGCACACATCCCTTGTACAAATTGATTATGTGCAGGAAGGTATCCTTTCATGCACGTGAACAATTGCCCCTGCTGCACAGGCACGCTAGTAAACTTACACTAAGCTGCCTGCTCTGGCCCTACGCTGCTTCATTTGCACATGCCCTAGGGGTTAGGCAGGGGTGCCCCACATTCTTGTACACTATTTATTTATTTATTTTTTATATAGCTCTGGCTAAACCCAAAGGTTTAGGAGCACTTTACATACTTAGAGAATACGTTTTCACGAGTACAAGGCGAGGGTCAGGTGTGAATCACAGACAGTCATACATACAGGACAACAATGCATTAAAGTAAACACAGCGAGAATACAGTAAAAATATTACAAACAAACAATTGAGTAATGGGGAAAAGGATGTATTTTGCATCCGCGTAGTCAAATTGTCAGTGTACTTCCCTGGCAGGAATATTTCAAGAGGGTTGTGTCTTTGGGAGGTGTAAAATGCAAAAAGAATACTTGATGGACAGAATGCAGAACAATGTCATACATTCACCTCAGTGCAGAGATATGGGCCTAAATCCATTGTTTCTTTGCTCCCCATGCCATTCCAGGTTGGACCCAGCCATATGCAAATCAGTCTGACCCTGCGCCAAATGGGAACAGTCCAGCCTGAACTGCCAGGTCAGGTCCTCCGTGGACTGGAAACAAGCATCCTAGGACCAGATGTGGGTCCTGGGCTCAGCTGGATTCAACTATCCTGGCTGATGAGGGGTGAAACCCCGAAACCGGTCCTAGGATGCTTGTTTCAGGTCCAGGGAGGACCTGGCTTGGCAGTTCGAGCTGGACTGTTCCCATGAGGCACATAGTCAAGACTGATTTGCATATGGCCAGGTCTAAATTGGGGTGGCATGGTGAGCAAAATAATGATGGATTTAACCCAGATCTCTTGTCTGGGGTGAATGTTTTGATTTGTTCTGCATTCCGCCCATCAATTGTGTGCCGTTTGCTTTGGGAGGAGTAAGTCATCACATACTCTAGTTGAAGTAGTTGTTGAGTAATAGCGATTTGAGGTCACGTTTGAAGCAAGATAAGGAGGGGTTGATGTGCATGTCTCTTGGGGGTATTTCCTGCGAAGGAGCGAGGATGATTTCTTTTAGTCTAGGAGGTATGAGGAGAAGCAAGTTGGAGCTTCTCAGAGCCCGGCCTTTTCCTGCTAGTGATAGTTTAGATTCTTTTTTTTTTTTTTTAGCATGGAGGACTTTGTGGGTAATACATGCTATCTTGTCGATGCGCCTTCCTTTCATTGGGGAGTCAAGTAAGTCTTTTGAGAGTTGAGAAGATGTGGTCAAACCTTTGGGTTCCTGTGACGAGTCTGGCTGCTGCATTGAGGATTGAAGTTAGGTGTTGAAGGTGACTTTTGTGAGTTCCCGTCAGGTTGGCATTGCCCTAGTCAAGTAGAGGACTTCATATTGGACTACCGTCTTAAGATCTTCAGGTAGAATAAATGGTTTGATTTTCTTGAGATGTTTTAGGGTGTAGAATGCACTTTTGGCTGTATTTTTGATGTGATATTTCATAGACAGGGTGATGCTTAGGTATTTAGCTGAGTAGGACAGTATAATAGGGCTGTTTAGTGCATCCATGTTTCTGATCCATTCTTGGATGGGTAGGGGATTACTCTTTGTGGATAGGAGTGGCAGTTCAGTCTTGTTGGAGTTCAGCTTAAGGTGGTTGGTATTTAACCAAATTTGAGTCTTATTTAGTGTGCCATAATATGTTGGGTGTCGCTAGGTGATTTTATTCTGTGGTAGAGTAGTATGCTATTGGCATATAGGTGATATTTGATACCAGCCTGGTTCAGAATAATTGTGAAGGGTTCCATGAAAGACTGAATAGGGCTGGCGAGAGGATGTAACCTTGAGGTACACCTTGAGGTACTTGTGCAGACTTCGAGAGACATTTGTGGATTTTTATTTGCTGGAAGCTATGTTGAAGGTAGGACGTGCACCATCTCAAGACTGTGATATTGATACCAGTGCCGTTCCTGAGGGTCTCAAGTAAAGCTGGGTGATATACTGTATCAAATGCCACTGATAGGCCAAGTAGGATTAGGAGGCAGGAGTCAACTTCATCTAAGGCATTGTGAATGTCATCAGTTATATTGAGCACAGCCGTTTCATTACTACAACCTTTGCTGAATCCTGAATGGAAGGTGTCTTCTATGTGTTGGTTGAGTTGAAGTAGGACACATTTCTCCAGAGATTTGGCTAGCAAAGGAAGAGTGGTGATGGGTCCCAAGTGGTTCAGATTATTGGGGTTGGCCCCAGGTTTTGATGAAAGAGAAGCATTCATGATTTTGGTCCAGAATGAGGATGTGATGTGGTTTAGGATTTGAACTAGGGTGGAGGGGAGAGGATCAGTGAAGTGGTATGTGGGCTTCAGTTTGGCAATAATTTTGGAAATTTCACCTTCAGTCATGAATTTGAAGTCAGGCCAATTAGCATTATTCTTTAGTTGAGGGAGTTGGCTCTTTGCTGTATTCTACTTTGTAATGTCATGTTGGCCTTTAGTTAGGTTCTGAGGTGTCGCTAGTGTGTTAACTTGTGTCAGTGAAGCCGGCTGGTTGGTTTGTCAGGATAATCTCAAGGGTTAGGGGCCGTTCAATTTTCACAACTTTGTCAGTGGGGAAGTTAGCTATTTCTCTACAGCATTCATTGGTGATCATTGTTTCTTGTTGGGAAGTAAGCATAGTTTGTTGTTTTATTATGTTGAAGAGCTCCTTAGGTCGGCTCTTCATGTAGATGAGTTGATTATGAAAGAAAGTGGCTTTTTCTTTGAAAATGTGTTTCTTATTGGAGAGTCATTCGGATCTTAGGAGTGAGAGGATCGCTAGTGAGGGGTTCTGCCTCTATAACCTTTCGGCCAGTCTAAACTGCCTTCTTTTGTTGTTAATGTGTAGGTTGAAGCTGGATCTGGATTGGATTTTTCTTGATCTCGTTAGTTTGAGTGGCGCAACCTGGTTAAGAAAATCAGTCATCGATGAGCTGTAGTGGGCAGTGAGTTCATCAACTGTTTGAGGGCAGGTTGCGAACACAATTTAGCATTGACCCTGGATTCTAGCTCCATTTGTGGCACATGCTTTATGTTCCTAGCTCAGTGCATAGGTTTGTTGGGTGGTTTTGGGAAAGATGTGTGCTGTAGATTGAATAGAATTTGATGATGGTCTGACCAATCGATAGGCAAGATGGATCAAAAGGAAACAACCTTACTTCTAGTAATAATCACATCTAGAGTTGAACCTGTTTTGTGGGTCGGTTCATTACAGAGTTGCTCTAAATCGTTGATTTCCAGTAGGTTATTAAGGTTGTGGCTTGTGAGGTTTTCTGTGTCGATCCAGTGCAGGTGGAAGTCACCCAGGAGTACATCATTGGAACCAGTTAGTGAGAGTTGAGTTATTAGGTCAGTAAATTCCTTGGTGAAGAGTGTGCAATCACCTAGTGGGTTTCTTTTTTGTGGATGATTGCAATCCCTCCACCTATTTGGCCTGGTCTATCCATTCTGATGATGGAGTATCACGGTGGACTGAGCAAGCCGATTTTATCCGCAAGTAAGGTCTTAGGAATATCAGTGGAGTGTTTAGCTGCAGTTAATGAGTATACAGGTTAGGGACCAAGGTTGTTTTTTTAGCAGCGCACAGTGTATGAGCAGTGGTATATTGAGCAGGAGGTCTGGGGGTTAAGCTAGGTTGAGGGATTCTATTTGTTCTAATGATTACTAGGATTTTGGATGCAGGCTTTGCGTCTGCTGGGGGATTTTGAGTTGTGTGACTCGCTGAGGAGTTCCGCTTCTATAGAGGATAGGGGGTTGAGCACTCGGTAGGGCATATAGGACTGGTGGCTAGAGGGCATGGATGCATGTTTCAGTGGAACCATGTACTGTTGGAGACATTTTATGGGTTGACCAATTTTCAGATCTCATGGCAGAGTTAAGTGTTAAATTGGCCTGAATCATAAGGTCATTTTTTATAGGCATGGGCGGATTTCACAGATCCACGATCCGCGGATTTGCGTATTGTTAATCCGCAAAATCCGCGGATCTGCGGATTTGCGGATTTATTTATTTATTTATTTTTTTTGGGGGCGGATTGCGCTCGTGAAAGTCAAGGCCTGTATCCAGCATCACAGCTGATTTTCGACAGTAGATTTGGGAAGAAAGCACACCTGCCCAGCCTCGACAATGCTCACGATTGTTTTTGGGCTGATGAATGCATCACTGAATTTGAGCTTCAACTGTCCATCATAGTGGGTAAATGGCGGGAAGACGGTTCACACCGCAAGTTGTGGGCGGGGCCAAACGGGTGGGGATTCCATGCGAGCACACATGCCTCTGGTGTGTATAAAAGGTCGGAGACCGATCAGAGCAGCAGATTAAGAGAAAGAAGCTCCTGGTCACAGGAACAGCCAGGGGATTGCGCTCGTGAAAGTCAAGGATGCAAAGGCCTCTATCCAGCATCACAGCTGATTTTCGACGGTAGATTTGGGAAGAAAGCACACCTGCCCAGCCTCGACAATGCTCACGATTGTTTTTGGGCTGATGAATGCATCACTGAATTTGAGCTTCAACTAGGGCACATGCTTTATTGATATCTGTAAGTGCTTCCTGTTGAGGTTTAATTTTTGTGACCGGACCATCGTGCCAGAATGAACCCTGCCCTTCATATCCTGTAACTATTTTAAGATGGCGCCGGCAAGCTGCCAGCGCCATCCTGAAGTAGTTACTAAGTTAGCTTCAACAGGAAGCACTAATAGATAAAATAAAGCAGGTGCTTGAGCACCAGCTTTATTTTATATATTTGTGCTTCCTGTTGAAGCTAACTTAGTAACTATTTTAGGATGGCGCTGGCAGTTTGCCGGCGCCATCCTAAAATAGTTACAACTTCTTCAAGCTTGAAGGCTTGAACTTTTACCCTCCGGATCCGCCGCTCGCGGATTTGCGGATTTTTGGTAAATTCGCGGGAGTTCGCGGATCGCGAATTTACCGAAAATCCGCAAAATCCGCGAGCGGAACGGATTTTACGCTCATGCTTAATTTTTTACTATGGAGAGGTTTTTAGCTAGAGAATCAAGTTTCTGTTCTAATCGATGCAGGAACATGGTAAGAATGTCATGGAGGTGTTCTATTTCATGAGTAGATTGGCAAATAGCAGGATCTGAGTCTAAGTTAGGCAATGATAACTGACGAGAGGAGAAATGTGACTTCAGGGTAGGTAATGAGGAGGGCTTCTTTGGGCTATGTGGGTTCAGTGATGATGGTCTGGGGAGTGTTTGAGTGGGACTCAGCGTCGAACATTCTCAAATTGAGATGTTTTTTCTTGTACCTACTGTGAGCAACATGGGGCTGTGTTTCGATGAGGTCATTGGTTGTGGAGGGTGCAGTGGGAGAATGACTGAAGCTTACTTGACAGTGGCACGAATCAGGTGAAGCGGCATTGAAGCTTAGTGTGGTGGTGGAGACCTGTAAACAATTGAGTTCTGGCCAATTATACCGGGGTGTGGGGTAGGGGTTGGGAGGGGGGTAGGTTCAAGTTGAGTTAGAGAGGTGAGAAGGGATTGGAAATGACGGTCAAAGATAGAGAGGTGATGGTCTACTGCTTGAATTAGTATGTTTCCCATCCTGAAGATATGCAGATCTCACCTCTAAAATATTGGGAAAGGGTAGTAGTGAGTTTAGTACCATAGGGAATTTTGGTTGTTTTTGCATTTTGAAGGTGCAGAAGGAAGGTGTTCCTCCATTTTGCAGGGTGTTTAGAGTAGAAAATGAGAGTAGTTTTCATGTTTCCATTGACCATGCTATGGTAGGTATCACCTATAAGTGTTTCCGGAAGTTGTTTGAGAAGGTGGTGTTTGATTTTTTTCCCGCATTATTTAAGAGGTGTAAATGATACATTATTCTCCATGTGTTGGGGCGGAATCTCCCAAGTTTTGAGTCGGGTGTTAAGATATGGGTAAGTCATCTTGGCTGCCCCTTGTACTGGAGCCTCTGTTAGAGTGGAGGTGCCTTGCATAAAGAAGTATGTGCAAATGGACGTGAATTACCAGCTGCATCTGTGTGATTCTGCTCCTGATTTTCCTAGTCCTTTTACTATTGTAATGGGGAAGGGCTGGAGAGGTCTTCTTTAGGCTCTTTAGGAGGTAGGTAGATACCAGGTAGTATTGTAAATATGTCCAGCATCAAACTAAAATAGAAGTAAGGTAGGCAAGAACATCTTATGATCATGTGTGACATTTTGTGCACAGGAGCAAAATAAATAGGTAGGCAAAAACCTATTTTTTCTTTTTTTATTCTTTAATGAGTTTTAAGGTTTTTAACCAAACCCAACGCCCCCCTCCCACCCCATCAAAGCCAACCAAAATACAAAAAGGGCAGATAGAAAAGACAGATAACTATAGTCCTTGATAGTCTATAACACGTAGAAGAAAATAAAGATTAAAAAGACTTTGGAGCACATAAATTCCCAGCATCGATCCGATCCAGTTAGGAGATCCATACCCAGTGCAATGCTACCAAGTATCAAGGTACACCCTGCATTACTCCACTCCCACTTTGCCTAACCCTTTCACCCTCAGAAAATGTCTTCAGCCATTCCCTCGTTGGGGCCAAAATTTGCAATCCTCTTTGCCGAGATCGTCTAGCATTCTGGTCGTAAACTGCCCTTTCTATATGGTAGATAGAAATAAGCTGTACCAGCCATTAATTAGAGGATGTGGGAGGCGAGATCGACCCAGGCTGTAGCCGAACACAGCCAAAATACTGCCATAGCCAGGAACAAAAAGGACTGAGCCTATGGGAGGATTTTCTCTTTTTGTACCCCTAAAAGAATCGATTGGGGTGTGACCTCAATCCGCAAATCCAATTTAGCTTTGAAAAATTGGGTTATGTTCCTCCTCAGGTTCCCAAAACACAGACATTCAGCTAACATATGGACTAATTCCGCCCAATATAGCTTACACCGAGGACAATTCATACTGGAAACTCTTCCCCATTTACTCATTTTAGCAGGTGTGATACAAAGATGAAACCAAATTTTGTAGTGTTGGGCTTGCAAATTAGCAGACAGAAAAGTCGAGCGAGCCAGATCTAAAGAAGAGAGACTATCCCCATTCTCCATATGCAATGCCCCCTGCCAACGTTTAATATGCTTGTCCAGGTGTTAGAATTGGGGGTCTCTGGTTGGCGCAAGTATTCACTTGTGACAAGTAGGGACCCTCTCCTCTAAGTCAGGGCGAAGGATGACCCCTTAGAATTACCCTTGCTCACCCGCTAGGTGCGTGGTGTGAGCAGCCAAGGCTATTCTTCAGGCGTTTCTGAGTTAAGCATTTGTAATAACACACACAGTAAATATACCAATCCCCCCACAAATGGACACCAGGCTGTAGTTATGTAAAAATACTTCTTCTTTATGTAAAAAAATATATCTCTGCAGGCAAGTATTTATCACAAGACCATTAAAAACGTTTTGCTTAGGCCACAGTTTGTAAATAGGCAAGTGTTCTCTTTGTTTATAGTTCAAAATGGTTCCTTTTCAACTTTTCTTCGTCCCTGAGGGTCTCTCTGGCTCAGGGGACGCTTCGGAGCGCTCTGGCGCGCTCTCCCGGGTGAAACTGACGAGACCCTACCGCGACTCACGCATCTAGCGTGAGCAGCGTACGTCGCGTAAGGGCAACCTCCACTAGTGCGAGCCGTACCCCGCTCTCCAAGCAATGCGAGGTGTACTCGGTTCAAAAAGTACTACGGAGCACACTTGGTTTCTCAGGCAGTGCGAGGTGGGCTTTGATCAAGAGCACCACGGGGAAAGAAGGCGTTGCGGGCCCCGAGCCCGTTGTGAGCGAGACGTACCTTGGGGCTTTGGTATCCGCGAAGGTGGAGGCGAGGCGCACAGCGGCTCCTGGGTAGAGCGAGGCTGGCACCCGAGGCATCCGGGCTTCACGGAGTCTGTTCTCTGGGTCCGTTGGTCCGGTGGGGGCCTCAAGCGGGAGTGTGGGGGGCACACCAGCGAGCCTTTGTGCGGCGAGGTAACACGGTGATTTCACTCGGTGGGGGGAGAGCGGCTCAGTGGAGCGGGACTCTCCCTCGGCGGGGATGGTGAAACACAGTCGGTCACGGCCTCAAAGAGATGCGGCGAGGTGACACGGCGATTTCACTCGGCGGGGGGAGAGCGGCTCAACGGAGCGGGACTCTCCCTCAGCGGGGATGGTGAAACACAGTTGGTCACGGCCTCAAAGAGATGCGGCGAGGTGACACAACGATTTCACTCGGCGGGGGAGAGCGGCTCCACGGAGCGGGACTCTCCCTCAGCGGGGATGGTGAAACACAGTTGGTCACGGCCTCAAAGAGATGCAGCGAGGTGACACGGCGATTTCACTCGGCGGGGGGAGAGCGGCCCGTGCTGCAGTGCCCTGAGCAGCGGACACCAGCAAAAACATCTGAGGCACATCAGCAAAAAGTGGAAGGGAAACTCAAGCCAAGGTGCCAGGTCTAACACGTGGCCCCTCCAGCTGAAATGTGGGAAGAACTACCCTTTCCCAGGGAGTTCCTCATCACTAAGGCGGAAAAACCTGGACAGACCGTCAGCATTGGCGTGATCTGTGCCAGGGCGGTGTTCCACTGTGAAGTCCATACCCTGTAGGGAGATGGAACACCTCAACAGTTTTGGGTTCTCACCCCTCATTTGCATCAACCATCTGAGGGGCCTGTGGTCTGTCTGAACCCGGAAGTGAGACCCAAGTAAGTAGGGTCTTAGTTTCTTCAGCGCCCAGACCACAGCAAATGCTTCTCGCTCTATTGCACTCCACCTACGTTCCTGGGGAAGTAACCTCCTACTGATGAAGGCTACAGGTTGGTCCCAGCCCTCCTCGGTCATCTGTGAGAGAACAGCCCCTACACCATGCTCTGAAGCATCTGTTTGCACTAGAAATTCCTTGGAGAAATCAGGGGCCAAGAGCACGGGCGCCGTGCACATGGCAGTTTTCAGGGTGTCAAAAGCCTTCTGACAGGTGTCAGTCCAGATCACATTCCTGGGCTGCTTCTTGGAAGTCAGCTCTGTCAAGGGGGCCACAATAGTGCCATAGCCCTTGACAAACCTCCTGTAGTACCCAGTGAGCCCCAGGAAGGCTCTAACTGCAGTCTGGGTCCTGGGGGGTTCCCCAGCCAGGATGGTCTCAATTTTGGGTTGCAAGGGTGCCACCTTGCCACTCCCCACTTGGTGTCCCAAGTACACCACTGACCCTGCCCAATCTGGCACTTGCTTGCCTTTATTGTGAGGCCTGCCTTGCGCAGTGCCATCAACACTTCCCAGAGGTGTCGCAGGTGTTCTTCCCATGTGCTGCTGAACACTGCGATGTCATCCAGGGTGGCGGCGCTGAACTCAGCTAGTCCCGCCAACACCTGGTTGACCAGTCTCTGGAAGGTGGCAGGGGCATTCTTCATTCCAAATGGCATAACCCGGAACTGGAAATGCCCATCTGGTGTAGAGAATGCTGACCTCTCTTTTGTCCCATCGGTCAAGGCGATCTGCCAGTACCCAGACGTTAAATCAAACGTGCTGAGGAACCGGGCAGCCCCTAGCCGATCAATGAGCTCATCAGCTCTGGGGATAGGGTGCGCGTCAGTCTTCATGACTGACTTGAGTCCTCTGCAGTCCACACAGAACCGCATTCTGTGGTTCCCTTGACTCCTTCCAGGCTCTCAGCACCTTGACAAGCAGGGTTTTGTTTTTGCATCCTGTTTGGAGAATTCTGAACTTTCCGCAGAGTCCTTTCAGCTGCTCATTTGTTAAGTTCTTCAGTGTATCTTCTCACAAATCTACGTCATCTTCTCCAGAGAAGACAGGGGGTGTTCTTCCAGCAGGGATTGAGCCAGGCATGGCTTCAGTAATGGCAGATGTCTCAATAAAATAAAAAAATGGAAATCTGTGGCTGCGTTATAGGTCTGCTCTCACTATGTGGTGATCAATTATTCACTGTATGTAAACTACAAATGCAAATTCGCAAATTCTCACCGCTGCGTCCAATGTTAGAATTGGGGGTCTCTGGTTGGCGCAAGTATTCACTTGTGACAAGCAGGGACCCTCTCCTCTAAGTCAGGGCGAAGGATGACCCCTTAGAATTACCCTTGCTCACCCTCTAGGTGCGTGGCATGAGCAGCCAAGGCTATTCTTCAGGCGTTTCTGAGTTAAGCATTTGTAATAACACACACAGTAAATATACCAATCCCCCCACAAATGGACACCAGGCTGCAGTTATGTAAAAATACTTCTTCTTTGTGTAAAAATATATCTCTGCAGGCAAGTATTTATCACAAGACCATTAATAACGTTTTGCTTAGGCCACAGTTTGTAAATAGGCAAGTGTTCTCTTTGTTTATGAAAATGGTTCCTTTTCAACTTTTCGTCGTCCCTGAGGGTCTCTCTGGCTCAGGGGACGCTTTGGAGTGCTCTGGCGCGCTCTCCCGGGTGAAACTGACGAGTCCCTACCGCGACTCACGCATCTAGCGTGAGCAGCGTACGTCGCGTACGGGCAACCTTCACTAGTGCGAGCCGTACCCCTCTCTCCAAGCAATGCAAGGCGTACTCGGTTCAAAAAGTACTACGGAGCGCACTTGGTTTCTCAGGCAGTGCGAGGCGGGCTTTGATCAAGAGTACAACGGGGAAAGAAGGCGTTGCGGGCCCCGAGGCCGTTGTGAGCGAGACGTACCTTGGGGCTTTGGTATCCGTGAAGGTGGAGGCGAGGCGCACAGCGGCTCCTGGGTAGAGCGAGGCTGGCACCCGAGGCGTCCGGGCTTCACGGAGTCTGTTCTCTGGGTCTGTTTGTCCGGTGGGGGCTGTCTGTTGTACCGCTTTGGCTGCCATAAGTGTGGCAGGGTATGCTCAGACGTGAGTCCCTTGCTCACTTTGCCACTGGATTCAAGCAAGCCGGGCTGAAGACGGCTGTAATGCCAGAAACCGGTCCTCGGAAGCTTGTTTCCGGTCCAGGGAAGGCATGGCTTGCCAGTTCGGGCTGGACTGTTCCCATGAGGCACAGGGTCAGACTGATTTGCATATAGCCATGTCTGAACTGGGGTGGCAGAGTGGGCTAAAGAACGGTGATGGACCAAACCCTGATCGTTTGACTGGGTGTGAGTGTTTGATTGGTTCAGATGCTCCGTCCATCACCACCCCCTTTTGTACCGCTTTATCCGCCATAAGTGTGGCAGGGTATGCTCAGACGTGGTAAACAGTCATAATATCGATTCCGAAATATAGAATGGACATAATATCGAAGTAAAAATATAGAATGGACAAAATATCGAATGGACACAATATAGTGGTTAAAAATATTGAATTTAAGGTAAGTAATATCGATTTTCAAAATATAGAAGTCAAAATATCGAAGTAAACAATATAGGCATTAAATATATCGATTTTTTAATAATATCAATTTTTTTAAAGTGTTTTGTATGTTAGTATATGTGTGAAAAGTGTATATTAATTGTTGTAATGTATGTTTAATGTATTTTAAGTAATGAATTTTTTGTTATTTAATTTTTGCGTAATTTAATTCTGTAGCGGGTTGTGGGTTTATAGTGGAATAGGGTGGGAAGTAATTTAATTATATTAAATTAAATATTAATTTTTAGCAATTATTATTAATTTTTAATTAAATTTTGCTTTCTAGTTCTGTAGCGGGTTGTGGGTTTATAGGGGAATAGGGTGGGAAGTAATTTAATTGTAATTAATTAAATATTTTTATTTATTTATTGGTATTCATTTTGAATTTATTGTTATTTTTTAATTGGTAATTAATTTTTATTAATTGCCAATTAATTTGTATTAATTGATTAATTGTTAATTATGTTAATTTTCTAAATTTATTTTCTGTAGCGGATTGTGGGTTTATAGGGGTATAGGGTGGGAAGTAATTTAATTGTAATTAAGTAAATATTATTTTTCATTTATTGGTATTGATTTTAAATGTATTGTTAATTAATTTTTAATTGGTAATTAATTTCTATTAATTGGCAATTAATTTTTATTAATTGGTAATTATTTTGTATTAATTAAATATTTGATAATTATGATCATTGTATTAATGTATTTTCTGTGGGTTTATAGGGGAATAGGGTGGGAAGTAATGTAATTGTAATTAATTACATATTAAAAATAGTTTTTGTGTATTGATAATTCATTTACTGTTAATTTTTAATTGGTATTAATTTTTATTATTAATTAGTTTGTGTTATTGAAAATTAATTAGTTGTTAAATAATTATGAATAGGTTATTAATTTTTAATAACTAATATGTAGTTGTATTTCTAATTAATTATTACATAATATTAAATTGGTTATTAATTTCAATTAATGTTTTATTGGTATTGATATTTAATTTATTTCTTAATAATATATTAAATCATTACTTTCCGTACTGTTAAACTAACTGGAGTGGGAATAGTAATTTTCACCCTCCCGCTATCCAACGCTTTCCCTACTGTTGCACTCTCTGGAGTGGGAATAGTATTTTTTACCCCTACGCTATCCAACACTTTCCCTACTGTTGCACTCTCTGGAGTGGGAATAGTAATTTTTACCCCTACGCTATCCAACGCTTTCCCTACTGTTGCACTCTCTGGAGTGGGAATAGTATTTTTTACCCCTACGCTATCCAACGCTTTCCCTACTGTTGCACTCACTGGAGTGGGAATAGTATTTTTTACCCCTACGCTATCCAACGCTTTCCCTACTGTTGCACTCTCTGGAGTGGGAATAGTAATTTTTACCCCTACGCTATCCAAAGCTTTCCCTACTGTTGCACTCTCTGGAGTAGGAATAGTATTTTTTACCCCTACGCTATCCAACGCTTTCCCTACTGTTGCACTCACTGGAGTGGGAATAGTATTTTTTACCCCTACGCTATCCAACGCTTTCCCTACTGTTGCACTCACTGGAGTGGTAATATTAAATGTTACCCTCCTGCTATCCTACGGTAAAATATTGTAAATTTTTTATTAATAACTTAAATTAATTATATCTTGATTTTAAGGTTATTTGAGTATTTTTAAGTATGTTTTAGTTAATTATATTTATTATTTCATTAATTTTAAATTACTTTTAAGACATTTAAAAAAAATCGATATTTTGACTGACTATATTTTTTACAGACTATATTTTGGATTCGATATTTTTGTACTTACCTGTTTGTAGATAGGAATTCGATATTTTGGCATTCTATATTTTGGTGACTATATTTTGGTAAGTCTATATTTTGTCATTCTATATTATGTCAGTGATCCCTCAGACGTGAGTCCCTTGCTCACTTTGCCACTGGATTCAAGCAAGCCGGGCTGTAGACGGCTGTAATGCCAGAAACCGGTCCTCAGAAGCTTGTTTCCCGTCCAGGGAAGGCATGGCTTGGCAGTTCGGGCTGGACTGTTCCCATGAGGCACAGGGTCAGACTGATTTGCATATAGCCATGTCTGAACTGGGGTGGCAGAGTGGGCTAAAGAACGGTGATGGATCAAACCCAGATCTTTTGACTAGGTGTGAGTGTTTGATTGGTTCAGATGCTCCATACATCACCACCCCCTTTTGTACCACTTTGGCCTCCGTAAGTGTGGCAGGGTATGCTCAGACGTGAGTCCCTTGCTCACTTTGCCACTGGATTCAAGCAAGCCGGGCTGAAGACGGCTGTAATGCCAGAAACCGGTCCTCGGAAGCTTGTTTCCGGTCCAGGGAAGGCATGGCTTGGCAATTCGGGCTGGACTGTTCCCATGAGGCATAGGTTCAGACTGATTTGCATATAGCCATGTCTGAACTGGGGTGGCAGAGTGGGCTAAAGAACGGTGATGGATCAAACCCAGATCTTTTGACTGAATGTGAGTGTTTGATTGGTTCAGATGCTCCGTCCATCACCACCCCCTTTTGTACCGCTTTGGCCGTCATAAGTGTGGCAGGGTATGCTCAGACATGAGTCCCTTGCTCACTTTGCCACTGGATTCAAGCAAACCGGGCTGAAGACGGCTGTAATACCAGAAACCGGTCCTCGGAAGCTTGTTCCCGGTCCAGGGAAGGCATGGCTTGGCAGTTCAGGCTGGACTGTTCCCATGAGGCACAGGGTCAGACTGATTTGCATATAGCCATGTCTGAACTGGGGTGGCAGAGTGGGCTAAAGAACGGTGATGGATCAAACCCAGATCTTTTGACTGGGTGTGAGTGTTTGATTGGTTCAGATGCTCCGTCCATCACCACTCCCTTTTGTACCGCTTTCGCCGCGATAAGTGTGGCAGGATATGCTCAGACGTGAGTCCCTTGCTCACTTTGCCACTGGATTCAAGCAAGCCGGGCTGAAGACGGCTGTAATGCCAGAAACCGGTCCTCGGAAGCTTGTTTCACGTCCAGGGAAGGCATGGCTTGGCAGTTCGGGCTGGACTGTTCCCATGAGGCACAGGGTCAGACTGATTCGCATATGACAATGTCTGAACTGGGGTGGCCGAGTGGGCTAAAGAACGGTGATGGATCAAACCCAGATCTTTTGACTGGGTGTGAGTGTTTGATTGGTTCAGATGCTCCGTCCATCACCACCCCCTTTTGTACAACTTTCTAAAAGTAGCATTTGCAAACACAGGATATTAAAATAAACTTTACTAAAAGAAGTATTTTATTATTCTGAGTTCATGCATACTAAACTTGACTTTCTACCATGTTCCCTGAGCCTGCTGGGATTATAGAGTGTAATAATTCCAGCAGCCCATCTTGGCCTAAGAGAACAGGTAGCCTTACAATAGTGAAAAACGAATTTGGCTGTAATTCACTATTAGGACATGCCACACACATCAGGGCATGTCCCACCTTACACTTACAATGCACCCTGCCCTTGGGCCTACCATAGGGGTGACTAATATGAGGTAAAGGGAAGGTTTAGAGGCTGGCAAGTGTGTGCGCTTGCCCAGCCAGCATGACAGTACCAGACTGCACGCAGGTTCTGCAATGGCAGACCCTAGACACAGTTTAAAAGGCTGCTTCTGTGGGTGGCGCAAACAGCGCTGCAGGCCCACTAGCAGTATTGGCATTTACAAGCCCTGGCACTCCTGGTGCACTTTACTGGAGACTGACAGTAAATTCAATGAACCAATCATGGAAATCAATCACAGTTACACTTTACATTGGGAGCACTTGCACTGTGGTACGGATTGGACCTGGCGCAGTGCCCTGAGCAGCGGACACCAGCAAAAACATCTGAGGCACATCAGAAAAAAGTGGAAGGGAAACTCACGCCAAGGTGCCAGGTCTAACACCGGGTCATCCCCCATCCTATCTTTTAACATCTTACAGATAGCTCCAATAGATGGCTTTCTCTCAGTTAGCAGGTCCAACAGTTCGACCCTACCAAACCCCTCTCGCCCCCCTCCTTTTTCCCTATAAAGTCCCTGATTTGCAGAAATGTAAAAAACTCTTGACTTCCTAGGTTAAAGTTAGTCTTTACAACTTCAAAGGTGGTTAAGCCTTTATCTTCAAAAACTCCCCAAGAATAAATGGGCCTTCCTTTTTGGAGCACCTAATATGGGAATCATGAAATATAGCCGTCAGGAGGGGGTTAAATTGGAGAGATGTATAAAAGCTAATACGGCCAATCCCAATTTTTATCCGGATGCTGGACCAAACTTGGGGGTCGATTATGATGGTGGACGGACTTGCATCCGTCCGCCACCCCCGAGGTGGAGGGACCGTCCTTAGGGGCAGCGGCATTCCCTCCATTGCAATTAGGATGTGACCGCCACCCTGGTGGTCACATCCCGTATATTTAAAATTGCGGCGGGTGCTGCTTTAAGCAGCACCCTCCGCAAAATTAAAAGTGCAGGCTGTGCATTTGCATGCACAAAGCGGCAGGCACCGCGCGGTGCCTGCTGCATTGTGCATGTAACTGCAGGGGGGTACCATCGGTACCCCCATGTGCACCCCCCACCCCACAACACCCTTGGGGCCCACAAGGGGCCCCCAGAAGCAAAGGAACACATGCTTTTCCACGGCGGAAAAGCATGTTTCCGCACCCATCCTAATGTGGATGGCGGTGTCTTGCAGACACCGCCACCATATTGCGGTCCGCAATCCGCGGATCAGCGACGGACGGACCTGCTGACCGCCGCTGATCCCACGGCCATCATAATCTGGCGGTGGGTGTTTTCTGTGCCGCGGCGGTGAATCCACATCCTCCGGGCTGGCGGTGGCTTCCACCGGCCCGGAGGATACGGATTCACCGCCATCGTAATCGACCCCTATGTATGCATCTAAAAGTATCTTAAATCTCACTTTTTTAAAATATCCAAATTCTAATTGGTGAAACAGGCATCCTTGAGCCTCATCCCCAGTTGCCAGTTCATAACATGAGGGAATAGCCCAACAGCGAGTCATGCATTATTACCGGTGGTCCAACTTCTGTTGCACGTCTGCACCTTTATGTTATATTTACTTTCTCTCAATCCAGCTCAGCAAATGACTGCATTCTCCTGTTTTTCTGATCAGAAATTGAAGTGCTCTAACTGCAGGTTATCATACATTTTATTACTGCCTTGTCCCGTTAAGCTCATTCTATAATATTTAGTTCTGGAAACATATGAAGGGACCACTTTTGTCATTTACAATTACTTGTACCCATGGTCCTTACATAACTTTGGGTTCCCTTGTTTACGAAATCATAGTAACTAATTGCAACAGAATGCGGATATTGGGGGCAGCAACCCGCCTAAAGTGATGGCGGAGCTGGCCACCACAAGGATGTAGGCAGCAGGGGGGCGCTTACTGAGCAGATTACACAGCTACCCCGTGGTTAACTGCAGCAGTGCGACGAAGCACACGCTCATCAGATGCAGTGGCTCACCTCTGCATCGGCTGAACGTAGTCACTTCAGATTGGAGCTGCACACCTATTGTCCCCCTGAGCGTCTCATGCTGTGTAAAGGGCTCATGGGGCTGGACCCTGATGCAGCTGAGGTCCCGATCTGCTGGAAGGGTGGATTCTCATGCCGGTCAATCACCGAGGGTGGGTGTCGAGTGCCTCCGGTCGAAGTCCTGCGGGTGGGTATTGTGTTGGGAACAGCACACAGACTTCCTCGTCTCCAAGTAAGTACTCAAAAGTCATACACTGCACCCAAAAAGTTAGTTCCACATAGCTTTTGGAGACCCCCAGTTCGATTCCAGAAGGGGGGCTTGATGATAGGGCCTCGGCGGGGTTTTACCGCGGATATGATCCCTGGTCTTCGGTGCATCCGGAGGGAGCTACTTCATGGTCGGCCATCTCACCTGCCGTCTTGCCTAGCAACCAATTTGGCACATCCTTGAAATTTTACACTGTAGGAGCACAGCTTTACCAAATAAGACATCACACTGTGCTCTACAACTTACCAGGCCCGGTTCCAGGAATTTTCATCTGAATGGGCGAAGGATATGTTCAGGTGGGCCAATGTGGTCCTAAATGTTGTCATTTTTGGAGTTAGCCTACAAGCCTAAGATTGCATCATATCTTCTTCCAAACAGATATTCAGTGCATATAGAAAGTTATCTGATGCCTATAGTCAATAACCCCAACCTTTATAATTTCCAGCAGGCCAGGCTTCAGCACCAGTCCCAGGATTCCAAGCAGATTGTAATAGTAGTGCAAGTAGGAAGTCCTGGTTACCACACCTAAGCCTTGACATTTCACACTAGGAAAACTGCCTACTTACACCTTGCAATTTCCTCAACACCTATATCTTTGCATACTGTGAACTTTGAACTGTTAATTTTCATGTTGTCTTTTCCAGTGTTCTTTCATTGGTACAAAAGTTTTAAAAAACAGCTGTATATTTGGTAAAAAGAAAGCAGTATTGTTGAGAAAGAAGAGCAGTTTTCACGCCTTACTATTGTAAAACCAGTAATTGAAGTCAAGCAGGTAACTCTGGGGCCGTATTACATAGAGTGCCTCAGTTACAGAAGGGGCCCAAGATGCTTGTGCAGCCCCTTCAGTAAGAATGATAGCGTTGGCACACATTTATAGCCAGCGCTATATTCGGAGGACTTTCCTTCCTTTGCTTGGGGGTGACCCCACACAAATGAGGGAATCACTATTCCCCTGAGCCTGTCCTAGAATAGAGAAGCAGGCACAGAGACAAACAGGCAGACAACATGGGAAACAAAAGCAATCATCCAGACTAACAAAATTCTCCAGCCATGGTTGAGTTTTGTACCAGTTTGAACTGAATGTTCCATAAACTGTATTTACTTCTCTCTGGTCAAGTCACGTCATGTCATGCTATGTTGGTTTGTAATGTAAGAAGAACAATTGATGGATGGAATGATGAACAATGTCAATCACTCACCCCCAGTAGAGAGACCTGGGCCTAAATCCATTGTATTTTGCTCACCACGCCATCTCAGTTTGGATCCAGTCACATACAGTCAAAGTCAAGTCAAAAGTCAAGTCAAGTCAACATTTTTTTTATTTGTTTCGGTACTCAACTGAGGACCACAAATATTATATATATAAAAACGACAGGTTACAGGAAAAGGAATTCATTACAAATTAATATAATGTTAAAAAAGATTTTAAAAATTTATAGAAATTGTAACATACAAATTCATTAGGTGGTTGTTTGCACACAGATAACAATTCTTTTACTGATGAAATTCTACATTTAGGGTATATAGGAACAAGATGTCTTGACCGTGCTGTTACTACATTTGAGTTTGGGCATACAAATAAAAGGTGCTCGATGTTCTGATCTCCCCCTTGACAAAGAGTACATAGTGGGGATCCACCTGATGTCCATCTTGATGTGAAAGTTAACACTGGTAAAATACCTAATCGCAGCATTGTAATTGCCCTCCTTGCACCATGTGTGAGGGAAAACCCTATGTATGTCTGTGCATGCTTATACTCCAATGTCTCAACGTAAAGTTTATACATAGATAATTTGCTACAGTGTGCAAAGTCAAGTTCAAAACTCAATTTAGGAGTAAAACATTTTAAAAAAAGTTTCAGTTGCGAGGCTGACCAGGTAAGCAAAATATCCGTACTAATCTTAGCAATTTGGAATACCACGGTCATATTCCTAGAGAATATTTGCTTTGAAGCATCTAGTTCAAAAGTCTCGGTCTTTAGCTGGGATCGTAGTGATCCTTCTTTTGCATGAAGGAGATTATGAGCCCACCTGATAACATTAGCAACAGCTGTAGCATAAGAACTTGTAATTGAGAATTCAAGTCTTAAAGCTTGCGCCGGTGTAGATTCTGAGACCTTCAAGACTTTCTTCAAAATGGTCCCTTCTTTTTGGTCCATATAAGACCACTGTTTTATTGGGATATATTCCGTAGCATAGGATAAAACAGGGGGAATCTTTACTCTGTATACTTTTAGCAGTGAAAAGAAATGCCTATTTCCTGTAGCAGAGTACAGTCTGGAAAGGGCCCCGGCATGTACAAATCAGTCTTGGCTCTGCTCTCCATAGGAACAGTCCATCCCAAAATGCCCAGCCAGGTCCTCCCTGGACCGAAAACAATCGTCCTAAGACCAGTTTCAAGGAATCACCCCTCATCAGCCTGGATAGCCTGAATCTAGTTGCATGACAAGCACTGAACGTATGTCTGGGAATACCCGCCCCACTTGGAGTGACAAATGCAAAAAGAACAATTGATGGACCGAACGCTGAACAATGTCAAACACTCACCACCAGTAGAGAGATCTGGCCCTAAATCCATAGTTTTTGTTGATTGTAAGGTGATATCCCGAAAACGGTCCTAGGATGCTTGTTTCTGGTCCACGGAGGACTTGGCCTGGACTGTTCCCATGGGGAGCAATGTCAAGACTGATTTGCATATGGCAGGGTTCAAACTGGAATAGCATGTTAAGCAAAATAACCTGCAGATTTAGGCCCAGATCTCTGTACTGGAGATGAAATGCTTACATTGTTCACCATTCCGTCCATCAATTGTTAATTTTTTATGTTGGCTTGATAAGCCCACTCTCACCTAGGAGGGTATCCTGGTGCCGAGCAGGTGTGAGATTAGCCAAACCTAGAGCCTATTGTTGTTACTCGATAAGCCAGGTCTTCAGCTGCCAGTGGAATTAAAGAGAGGAGGCTCGGATGTTAATGGCACATCATTTAGGAGCGATGTAGGAGAAGTGTCATGTTCTGGCTCTGGTTTTCCATTTACTTGGATTGTGAGCATGTAGGAGTCTTTCTGAACTAAGGTGTCTGGAAGGTTTGTGAGAGCAGATGGTATTGTTGAGGTGTGCTGGGCCAGAGTGCCTCAAGAGTTTGAAAGAGGAGTTTGAAAATGTGCTTGTTTGGGTAGCCATTGTAGCTCCTTGAGGTGAGATGTGTGTGTTGTGGGAGGTTGGAGGGATTCTGAGTGGCGAGTTCTGGATGTTTTGCAGCCTCCCAATGAGATGCATATTTATTAGGCATGGGCGGTGAACTTCGCGGAGTTTTAGGAGTTTTCTGCAACCTGTACTCCACAGAGCTTGCGGAGTACAGAAAACTCCGTTTCGCGGTGTGCAGAGGAGTTTTTTCCCCACTTGCGATCGCAAACTGTAAGTTCGCGATCGCGAGCTGCCACTCGGGTAGATTTTCTACCCGAGTGGCAGGAATACCAGAACAAACTGCAGTTCACACTGCACTCCGCCACTCGCAGAACTTCGCTGAGTTTTTGGTAACTTTGCGGAATTCCGTGTAGCAAAACTCCACGAACTATGCCCGGGCCTGATATTTATCCAAGTGTAGAGAGTGTCTTGAAATCTAGGTTGCTGGCGGCAACAGTTTGGGTGATAATTTTCCACATGTTTACTGGGATCCATTTAAAAACCTGCTTTACCATCTTCAGTATGTGGAAGCAGACGGCACTGATGGCGATGACCTCAGCAGTGATGATGAGTTTGCAGTCAAGGATATACCAAAGGTTCTTGGCTAGGCTTATTTAGTTCTGAGGTAGGTCTGGATAATTCTCATTAATGCCACTGTGTGCATATAATCTCACATTGCATAATACGGGGTAGCCATCTATTGAAATGAATTATGATCAGCGCGAGTAGATGTGGTATGCACAGAGCATGAATGAATGAATTAATTTATTTATAGAGCGCTACATTCACTCCAAGGAGTATCTTGGCACTAGCGAACAGTAAATCGGGACAGAAACAGTAGTGAGACAAGGGAATAAGAGTGAAGCCATGAACTCATATCTGGTGTCAAATGAGGGGAAGCAAAATACCTTCGGGAACAGAGAACATCCATGTTTTCAGGAGATTCCTGAAGAGACGTTCTGATTGAGCCAATCTCAACTGGAGAAGCAAACTGTTCCAGGCTCTTGTTCCTAGAACAGCTACGGTTTTGCCTCCTTTTGTTTGCAGTCGGTAGCTGGGGACTCCCAAATAGTTTCCTGAAGATGATCGCAGAAGACACTGTGTAGTATAGGGACAAATTCTGGACCTGCGATATATCAGCCCTGATGCTTTTATTGCTTTATAAGTAATCGTTAAAACTTTAAACAAAATTCTTTTGTGAATTGGTAACCAATGTAGTCGTTGAAGTGCTTATTTGGAAGGGGATCCTCTAGGTAGCCTGAGCACCAACCTGGCCACTACGTTCTGGACCACCTGTAACTTTTTTATCATCTATGTATTTGCTCCTGCATATAGGGTGTAACAGTAGTCCAGACGTGAAAGAACTAGTGCCACCGCGACAGTTTTTCTAGCAGTTAAGGGCAATAGGTCCAGAAACTTCCTCAAGATTTTTATAGTATGGAAGCACATGCCTGCTACTGCTAATGTTTGGCTGTGAAACGATAGAGAATGATCAAACTTGATCCCTAGGTTATGTACTGTGTCTGCAGTTTTCGGCGATGGAACCATGTTTTCAGGCCACCATTGACTGGGCGTGAAGAGATTTGTTTTCCCGAACAGCATAATTTTGTTTTTTTGGCTGTTACATTTTAGATGATTGAGATTCATTCAGTTATGACTGCAGTTAGGCCATGATCAAATTTTTCTTCCGATATGGTGGAGTTTTTATCAAGGGTATGGGTGATCTGAGTATCGTCTACATAAGTAATAGCCTCGACATTGAATGAGTCTATCAGGACAAGCAGTGGGGTCATGCAAAGATTAAAGAGCATTGGGCTTAGGGAAGAGCCCTGAGGGACCACCGATAGGAGCTGTTTTTCTACGGACTTGTGTTGGCCGAGGATGACTATGTTGCGTCTGTTTTCTAAAAAAGCGGAAAACCAGGCTAGCGCCTTATTGGTAACGCCACTGGTCGCAAGTCTGTCGAGTAGAATGACGTGGGAAACCATGTCAAACGCGGCAGATAAATCCAACAGAACCAGTACTGCGTCCTTGCCCTGATCTAAGGCAAGCTTTAATGTGTCTGTGGTGTGAAGCAGCACTGATTCTGTTGAATGGCCGGGTCTGAAACCAGATTGTTTTGGGTGAAGGATATTTCCCTTCAACAGGAAATCATTAGATTGTCTGTTGGCCAATTTTTTCACTAGTTTACTCAGCCATGGTAACAGTGAAATTGGTCTGAGGTTAGAAACTAAAGTATGGTCCGCGATCTTCTTCTTTTGAAGGGGTTTTACTGCCGCAATCTTCCAATTGTCTGGTACACTGGAGGGCCACTGAATTTATGTGGTATGGGAGGACCAAATTATGCAGCAGAGTTGACAAAATTATCCAGCAAGAAAAGGCAAATTATGTGGTGTAATGCTGCGACATTTTGTGATGGTAATACTTCATTATTTTGATATTTGTTTTACACCTGTTAACACTGTTTGGGCTTAGGTTGCACCTCATTACTAAAAGTTAAACACGCAATTATAGTATTAAGCAACTGAAAGGTAAAAAGTCAACCTTTGCAAAGGGTCTTCAACTGCACTACAACATGTATTGCAACATTTTTGGTACCTTTTGATCTCTTTGAGCTAGGAACATTTTTTAAAAGTTGTAGATTATGCAACAGTTGATAGATTATGTGGCAACTGAGGCAAATCCATAATTTTGTGGAAAACACCACAACCATAAAATTGCAATATTCCGGTTGTGTTTGACTATAGCCTGAGAATATGCAATGTACTGTAACACGATATCAGAATATGAAATGGTCACATTTGTAACCCTGCCATACCGGTGAGAACAAATTCAGCCCAACACAATCTCTTACTTGAGATAACACATTTATTTACTACACCTCAGCATCTGGCAGAAAACAGATAGGCACATTTAGTGCCTGATTCAAAATATAAACTTAAACGTTTGTGTAAGTTTACTATTTTGGTATTCATAAACTACAAGTTTAATTTTACAAATAGTAATTTTAAGGCTGTTGAGACTCCGCACTCGTGGTAAATACTCCACACTTAAAAAGTTAGGCCTGTCCTATCTTTTGATGTCCAGAGCTCTCCACCTTGACTACAGCATCTCTGTAGTCAAAATATTTCGTGAATTCAAAAAAATATTAAACTTACATAAAAGTGTACATTTACCTTTGTGAATCAGGCCCCTACTCTATTAGGCATTGTAATTTCACATTAACTCTTGGGCGACATTTATGATTCTCTCACCCTGGTGGCTACTCATCCAATGAGGCGTTCACAGCTACTATCTGAATAGTATAATGCTGCGTGGATCTTACAGAAGCTAAAATACATAAACTCTCTCAGAACCCCAACACAAATCATAATTGAGGTGCAGAAGCCGTTCACAGGCGTTGACTCCGGTGTCACTGTACCTGATGCATCATTGGCTTGTACACCTCTTTCCGAACTCTCCCAGCTAGAGATGGGGGAGCCACTAAAAGCCTGGTCTGTGCTTGTGTCTGAAGACTGGATCTGGGTCAGCTTGAGGTGCTCTTGGAACTTCGGCTTCGAGCCCATAACAAGCCGAGCATTCATGTACTGCCACCCTCAATCTCCCCAGGATGTGGCATTACAGTGAGAGCTTCTCACTTTGGAACTGAACCACCGAGGTTTGAGTCTAGGCTTTGGCTCAACATCCTGTGATTCTGGGTATATCACCAGTGCATAAAAGAGATGAATGTGACCTTGTGTATTGTAACTGGTGTTCACGTAAAGCGCTTCAATACTACTAGGTCGAGTTCGCACTGAATAAAAATTGCAAAAAACTGCACAAAGAGGGAAAAACAAAAAATAAATATTAAAAGGAAAGACAAATAGATTGCCATTTAGTGGCTGATTTATACAAACTGAAAACATAAACCTGGTAAATTGCAGCTTCCCCACTTAAACTGTGTGATCTTAGGCAAATATTTTATTTCACCAAAACTCGTTTCTCTTCATATTTGTGCATGAAAGCACGTTAGAATACATGAATCAGAAAATCAACTATACCAAACCCTATTGTGTTTGATTTAATAGACTAATGTTACTAATGGTACCTTCTGTAATAATGTGTAATTTGTAACCTATGCAACCCTACCAGCCCAACTCCCTATTATGGCCCCCTCTAGTATGACCTTGTCCAAAGCACTCCTACTCCCCTTGTTGGGGATGGATCCAGCATTCTCGCCCTGGAGTCTCAGAGACCTTTCTGAGAGAGTCCACAGTGACAAGGGAGTCTCACATTGTGGGGGTCTGGGATTGATCCCCTTACCACTGGAAACCGTCTCCTACCCTGCCGAAAGTCGGACACTGTGTTCACGCTGGGTTTTCTACCCCCTCCCCCTCCTCCTCCAATTCTCCGCTTAAACTCCCTCCCCATCGCCCTTTTACATTACCCCCTTACCCTCTACATGGCTTGAACCAACGGATGTAACTTGTAATTGACGTACCTTCTGTAACAATGTGTAACTTGTAACCTATGTAACTCGCCTCATGTAAAGCGCTCTGATACCTCCGGGTCTAGCCAGTGCTATATAAAACTCGAGTAAATAAATAAACATGATTGTTTTCTGAAGGGGCCACATCGTGATTTTTTTTTTTAACCTTGGCATACCACCTCTTAATTGGCTAGCATCTTTGATATCTGCCATGGCCTGCTCTGTTTTGCTAATCCCTAGTAATCATCTTTTGTACAAGCTGTATGGTTGTTTGAAAAACATGTTGCACAATACCATACCCACAGCAGCACTGAGATGTAGACTGCACAAGTTGAAATGGGAACCAGTACGTAGGATCACAAACATGTTTTGGATGATAACTTATTTGGTGTTTGTAAGAGCCTCCAGAAATCATTACCCGCGTATGTATATGAATTCTGTGGATGCGCAGCATCATTCAAATTAGCTACATGTGTGCATTCCATTTATGTATAAAACTGTTTTATGATGTCCTGTACAAGTTATGTCTTGCACATGGACCCCCCACCCTTATAACAAAGCTTAGATGGGCAATTTTTGCAACCCCAACTTTACCGGTGAGTGTCTTTACCTGTGTAATAAGTGTGTCGAAAGGGGTAAGTGTCATGTCAGATGTGTATGGAATTGCTTGAATCATTGTGCAACCTGCTCACCAATTGACTTCTCGAAGATGTGGGACAGATGAGGGATTGATGTGGCCAAGTGTTGCATGGGTATCACCTTCTGACTAGTATTTCAGATTAGAAGTTAACTATCTTTAGAGAGAAGGTTGTGTGTGAGGTGTGAATTTTCAAAACTGTCTGACAATGCTAATATATGAGATAATTGTAGAACAAGTCTACCAGAAAAGGGTGAGATTGCTACAGTATGTATGTGATATGCACATGTAGAAAACTTGTCTACATGTATAGAGGGTTGGTATAGTCCACCGTAGAGTACCATAAAGTTACACATTGAGCTGTTTACATGGTGTACATTTTCTGTATCCAGTATTACATTTCATGCTTACCAGTTTATCTGTATAGGAAGAAGTGTATACTCAAAAGGATCTTTGTCCCATCATATTGTGACGTAAGAAATGTGTTGTCAAGACATGGCAAATATGATAGTGTAATAAGCCTGTGGCATGCCAGCCATTGACTGATGGCCATGGTATAGCACTTTACACACAAGATAAACGTGTTCACTAATCAATGGGTACAGAGTACTGACACAATTATGTACCTATATGTGGCCTATATGGAGATGCTCATCATAACTTCTGCCTATGGCGTGGGTATAACACACGCTATACAATCGTACCTGTGCTAATAGACCCATATACATTTTATAAGCTAGTTGTAGGTATGTGTGTTGTCAATCAAAGCTGATAGATGTATGTTGGCTGTTGGGGTAACTGGCATAGCTGTGATTGTTACTGTAACAAATCCTTATCTTGTCATGTGTACCAAATCAGCCTATGACTGAGATTTGTTGTTAACTTTTTCAACAGACAACAGGAGACAAGTTATGTGTGTTACTATCACTTGAGAAGGGTTATTAGGTTATATAGGGACATGGGACATCTGTTCTTGGCAGAAAAGGTAAAGGGGCAGTGGCCAGTGTTCCCCAGGGGATATCCAACGATCAGCCAAGCAAGGGTGACCAGCCACAGCAACGCCAAAGATGGACCATCCAATGCACCAACACCAAGCACCTTTCGGAGTGGACCATCAGTCACAGTGCCACCCACACAACAGCCGACAGTAGCCCAAAACTGTTTTGAACAGGACATGAGGAGGGTGCATTCAGACATTAAATTAAGATTGGCAGTCCTGGAAAACAAAATGGACCAGACCCTTTCCCTGCTTCGGGACATTAAACAAGCAGTGGGGGGGGGGGGCAAATGATAGGGGACACCATGTCCCATAAATCAATTTCAGGCTGGTGAAGAGGCACCCTTGTTTTTAATTTAGTGTGTAGGCTAGGCGAGTTTAGGATTGGTTTCGGACAGAGTTAAGTTAGTGTATATAAGGGATTCATAAGGGTGGGTTTTATTTCTTTTTATTTTATATCTGTTTGGGTTGTTTGCGGGGGTGGGGGGTTGATGTGTATTTCATGTATAAAAAATGTAAAAAACAACAAAATACATCCATACAAAGTATTATTTTAAAATACATTTGTTTAGCTTACATGTTTAGGTAGTGTTTGTTTAGGCATAGTTATTTTTAGAAATGGGGGTCTCTAGTTGGCAGAGGTAGGTACCTTCTTCCAAATAGGGACCCTTGCTTCTAGTCAGGGTAAGGGGGATACACTCCTAAAATAACCCCTGCTCACCCCCTTGGTAGCTTGGCATGAGCAGGCAGGCTTATCTCAGAGGCAGTGTGTAAAGCATTTCTGAACACATATAGTAATACAGCGAAAACACTACAAATGGGCACCACACCAGTTTAGATAAATAAGTAATCTTTATCTAAACCAAAACAAAACCAAATGACAAAAATCCACAATACAGTAATACAAGTATGACTTTCAGATGGTAGAAATAGTTCAGTTCAAAGCAAATTGTAGATGCAACACTTTGCACACAAAATACCTTGGATGCGTCACACAAACAAACAAAACAGGCCACAAGGAATGTGATGCGTCGGTTCCTTACACTCAGGGAAGGTGGTGCACAGGTTCCTTGCTCTGGGGGAGGTGATGCATTGGTTCCTTACTGCTGCGCACGGGAGGTGATGTGTCTATTCCTTACCAGAGAGGAGGTGAGGTCATTGTTTTCTTACTGCGTGGGGAGGTGATGCGTTGGTTTCTTACAGCGTCCCCCAACGATGCGACAGACTTGGCGCCTTGATGTGATGATTCGGGATGCTGCGTGGATTCTTGTAGCTGTACAGCAGGGTGTGCATCAGATTCGGCGCGCCAGGCGCTGCGATGGTTTCTTCGGCGATGCATCAGAAGCAGGTAAAGATGCATCACGCTTCTCGGTGTTGCGTTGATTTTCCAGCTCCCAGTGGAAAACAGTCTCTAGAGGTCCAAAACAACAGAAGGTACCTATTTTCAGGTCAGAACTCCCAGCAAGGCAGTTCATGGGAGCTGGTGGTGAGTCTTTGTGTCCCTGAGACTTCAGAACAGGAGGTAAGCTCAGTTTCAAGCCCTTGGAGATCTTCTTCAAGCAGAGGACACAGCAAACAGCAAAGTCATTTTTCCCTTTCCTTGGCAGCAATTAACCTCTGCAGGCCAACCTCAGACAGCAAACAGCTCAGGGGCAGTATTACTCCTCAGCTTCACTGGCTCTTCTCCTTGGCAAAGGTTCCTCTTGATTCCCAGGAATGATCTAAAGTTCTTGGGTCTGGGAACCAATATTTATACTACAAAATCCTTTGTTCTCTTGTTGCAGGGAAGCCCTGTGCTCAGCCCAAACTGGTTCTGTCCTCTATGGTGCAGCTTCCTGGCAGGAGGTGGATACAGCATAGCCTTTGACAGACCAGGCCCATTCAGGGGTACGGAAATCTCCTCCCCTACTCTAAATACAACACAGGTCTATTCAGCCCAGTCCTGACTCATCAGGCTCTCTGGAGCCACCGCTCCTCCCCAGCCCTCATCCAAAAGCCAGACATGCAATACACAAAACTAGCAGAGGCACACTGGATGGCTAAGCACGAAAATACCTACTTTCTAAAAGTGGTATTTCCAAACACAGAATGTAAAAATCACTTTCACTAAAAGATGCATTTTAACATTCTGAGTTCAGGCATACTACACGGTATTTTCCTACCTTTTTCCCAGTGGTAGTAATGTTTATATGATGGTATCAACAAACTCCCTATTTTATTCTATGGGAACAGGTAGCCTTGCAATAGTGAAAAACGAAATTGGCAGTAATGCACTATCAGGACATGCCACACATACCAGGGCATGTCCTACCTTTCACATACACTGCACCCTGCCAACAGGGGTACCTTGGGCCCTCCTTAGGGGTGACTGACATGTAAGAAAAGGGAAGGTTAGGGCCTGGCAAGTGGGGGCATTTGCCAGGTTGACATGGCAGTACCAGACTGCACACAGACTCTTCAATGGCAGGCAGAGTTAGATTTACAGGCTGCCTATGTGGGTGGCACAATCAGTGCTGCAAGCCTACTAGCAACATTTTAATTACAGGCCCTGGGTGCCCACAGTGCACTGTACTAGGGACTGGCTAGTAAATCAAATAGCCAAATATGGAACACCACTCCATAACAACAATTTGCAGGGTAAGCATATGCACTTTAGCACTGATCAGCAGTGGTAAAGTGTCCAGAGTCATAAAACCGACAAAAACAGGTCAAAACCAGAAGGCCATAAAGCCAAAAAATCTGAGGATAAACCCGCTGTAAAAGCCAGGTCTAACAGTCATATTAGTCCTGTTTTCAGATGTGCCTTAATGGGGGTTGAGGGTTGATGTACATGTCGTTTTAAGTTTTTAGTTTAAGGTAAGCTAAGGTAGGGTAGTGTTAAGGTTAGATAGGATAAGCTAGTGTAGAATAGATTAGAATACCTCTTTAAAATAGGTTAGATAAGCATAGGTTTAGTTTTTCTACATTTTTCAATTAAACAACGTTTGGACATTGTGGGGAAGGTATTCATTTTGTGTTTCAGTGATATATTGTGCTCAGCTGAGTCTGGATATTATGACGTGTCCTATCCAGTAGTGTTGCACGTCATGTGTGAGTAGTTTCCTGATCTAGGAACAGGGTACTTTCATACTGCCCATTGAGTTACATGATCTCACATCCATTCAATGCAGACCAGAATATGCTGGTTTTCTTGTAGCATAATTGAAAACTGCTACATATGTTGTCCAATACCAGCTTTATTTGTGTGTCTAATGCAATATATTTTGGAGGCATGTTGTGCACTATGACTTCTGCACAGATAATTAGCATGTTGACTGATATACCGATCGCTGCCTAATTTCCTCTTGCACTTGCTACATGTACTTGACACCCCATTGAGGTATGTTTCAGTGGTTGACATGGATGTATATGCCACTTGCACCCTTCACATTGACCATGTTACAAGCTGATCATTATCATGGTCCCCTTGACTTTGCACTCAATGCAAATCACACCATAGATGCCTCCCAGGCTAATTTAACTCTCACCACCTACCATAGTCCCAGTGTCTGCAGACACAATGTTATAACCTTTTACAGTATGTGATGAAGTGGCTGCACAGATTATTCATTGGTCACATTTGTCCAGAGTCATGGTGACAGACAACACAAAGCTGGCAATTAAAGGTGCATTTAGTTACATGTGCAAATCGAATTGGGTCACACAGGGACATGTCACACCATAACAATCCCAAAAGCTGTTTCAAGCCAGTAGATTTCCAGACAGAGCCTTGTGGGGAACATGTCATGGAACATGTTAATGATTAGGAAATTATCATTCAGGAGGATGATCTTAGTGTCATTAGGAACGATGAGCCTCATTGGCAGTCTACACATGTCCAAGGTGAACATGGGAAAGTCAAGATCAGGGGACAGTGATATCTGATGTTCCCAGGCATGTTGTTTGAGCACATGCCTAAACAGAAACTGGACATTTGACACAAATGAATGCTAACATAGACTTTTCTTTTGGAAAGATGCACCATCCATCTCTTCCTCCTCTGATGTGTATGGTGTCTCCAGCGATATTGTTTTTGTAGTTGTGGAAGGTGAGGGAGACACATCAGGGGCAGAAGATGTGGCTGCTGTTACTGCAGCAGCATTAATCTGTGACAACACATGAGGCATCATTGCAGCGAAGTAGATCTGCTGGTTTTGCAACACAGCAGCAACATCGCATTGATAGGAAGCCATGGCAGCCCTGTGGGTGTCCTGCTTTCTCTCTATGGTCTCCAAGATATTTCAGATTGCCCCTAGCTCTTTGGTCACCTCGCTGGTACCACTTTGGTAGGGCAGTTGTTGATGGCCCTGCCTCATGATGTCAGCGAGGGACTGCTGGAGGCCACGGAGCGGAGAGCAGGTGCCTCTGATGGCAGCAGAGCTGTCCCTATTAGGACAGAGATACCTATGGACCCCTCTAGTGTATCTGCCATGGTCTCCATCTCCGACCGCATCTGATCTGCCAACCCCAGCTAGACTCCTACTGCAGTCCATTGGAAGGTGATCTGTTGGTCCCCAGAGTCCAGGGGTATGGCTGTGGTGGTAGGTGGTGCCTGTTGGTTGCTTGGAGGGGTACTTGGAGATGCCATAGTGCTGCTGACAATCCCCGGGTCCATAGATGGTGTTCCATTGGAGTCCAGAAGTTCTTGGAGGGTGTTGTTGTTGATCGCTGGTAGTTTTCCATCATCATCTCTATCATCGGTGATGTCTGAGACAGGGTGCTGACCAGGAGGTTAGCTTTCATCCTCTGTAATAGGAAGGAAAACACTATTGTTACTGTCTGCTATATGTTGACATGTTGTTAAGCATTTGACATTCTAAGTGAATGCCACTTTCCATTCTGCTGTGATACATTGTACACCTGTTTTTGCTAGGCTGTTTATGGCAGTTACACTGTCCATAAATGTTACAAGTCATCAGATCAAGATTATGATATTACCATTGTGTGTTAACACTGAGTAGATAAGGCCTATCCTAGTAGTCATATAGGAATCATTGACATCCATTCTATTTCATCATGTGCACAGTTGGTCATCTGCAGGGTGTGAGACATCTTAAAGATTTCTTGCACACACTTTTCTGTGTGCATTGATCCCTCTATGCATTTAAGAAAAAGATCCATACAACCAACTTACTACCACACATGCATGTGACCAAGATCATGAGTGGCTTGTTCTGTAACTACTACACTTGTATCATGCGTGGCTATCCCTAACAGACTGATATTGCAAGCGGTTTCAAGATGACATGTGTCATGCAGCACCCCAGATTAGGTTATTTTTTTTGGATAGGGAGATGTACCTAAGGAGGGCCCATTTGACAAGATATTGACAAGACATGGCACTGCAGGCACTTTATCTATGAATGAATGAATGAATGAATGAATGAATGAATGAATAGATTTATTGTTTGGTTACTTAATACCATTACATTAAAAACAAGATGCAAAAGTTACAAAAGTTAAAAGAAGAAAATCGTCATATTAAGAGAAAGTCTGTGTGATTAAGATCTGAATACTTGGGGGCTGAGAGGAGTGATGTCTATAGCCTTTCTGCCCAACATGCGTTATCTAAGTCTCTGGTCGTTTATCCCGAGATGGCCATCAGCTTCATACGGGTCTGTTGGATAAATTTGCCAAACCTGGCCATCTGTTTTACTGTATTCAGTGTGTATAATTGATGAAGTGCTTCCTTTGCAGTGGGCGTCCCCAGTTGTAAAATGATGGGCCTAAAATAGAGGCTGCGTGCTTCGCGCAGGGCCGGGCAGCAACATAGGAGGTGGACCAAATACTCTCGTTTGTACTCACAGAGCCTGCATTCCTTGATCTCTGATCCTATCAACTTGGTGGTATATAATTCTTTGAGTGGCAGGGGATGAACTCTGTATGTTAAGATCCTATGTAATGCTGTGCGGCACACTGCCTGCGTGAGGTGGCGTTTAGAGTTATACGCTGTCTGTGGGAGACTTTGGGACTCGTGGAGGCCTCTTTTTGCCAATAATTCCAAATCCGAGGCGCGAGAGAAAATGCGGACTTGTTTTTTGATTGTGCTTTTGATGCCAGAGTAGTTAATTAGCTCAGGGTCCCAGATTCTATGGCTAAGTTGAGGAGATCAATGGCCGCGGCAAGGGTCGCTGACCAAGGGTTCCCTGGTTCCAGAAAGATGTTTTTTAGAACTGCCTTCATTGTTTTCTCTTGTGCCACTGTAGTAAGGTAAAAAGTATTTACTCAAGGCAGCCATCTCTTCCAGCTTTTGTTGGTTCAAAGAAAATTCTAGTCGCACAAGAGTGTTTCTGGTGCACGTGGGTAAGTGGATTAATCTCTTATATGCGCTACAATTGATTTTTTCCAGGTCCTTGGTTAATTTTCCAGGAAACGCTTGTTGGGCGTAGTTAAGTACTGGCATTAGTTTTGCCCTCAGAACTCTTTGGATGGCCATCGTTGTGGGTCTGTGTAGGGTGGCTTGTAGTTTGCAGAGGGCGTAGATGATGGCTTTCCCTTTGCTTTTAATTTTCCTTAAATGGGCTCCAGGGCGCCCCATTCATGGAACCAGACGCCCAAGTAATTGTATTGCTGCGTGCATTCCAGAGTCAGGCGACCAAGACTCCATTTTGCTAGTTTTGTTTTATGATAGTGCCCAAAGATTACAATTTTTGATTTAGATGGATTGGCCACCAACCGATTTTTATCATTATAGATTGCCAGGGCAGACAATGCCTTTTGTAGGCCTATTTTGGTGTGATCCAAGAGTACCAAGTCGTCGGCATATTGCATGAACTGTATTTTAGTGCCCCCGATCCTTGGTGTGGCTAGAGCTGCTCCGATGAGGGCTTGGTCCATGTCTGCTGTGTATAGATTAAACAGCAGCGGTGCTAGAACGCACCCTTGCTTTAGGCCACGGTCCGTTTCGATTTTCTCTGAAGCGAAGTCGCTCGAAAGTTTGATTCTGACCCACGTTCTTTGGTACAGAGACTGGATTGCTTTCAGCAGGGCTGGGTTGATGTTCCAAAATGCCAGCTTCTTCCAAAGAATTGCGCGGTCTACCCCGTCAAACGCTGTGGAGTAATCTATGAAGCAAGCGAAGAGAGGAAGGCTTTTGCGCGACAGTGCTTGGTGGACTAGGTATGAAAGAGCTGTTATGTTATCCACGGCTGATGCCCCGGGTCTGAACCCTGTTTGGTAGAGGGGCAGAAGACCTTCTGTACTTGCCCAAATTGCTAGTTCCGCCAGAATAGTACTCGTGTAGGCCTTACCCTCAATATCCAACAGGGCGATCATGCGGTAGTTGGTCGGGTCAGATTTCCGCCCTTTCTTGTGTATAGGGTGCAGGAGCGACCCTCTCCAGGAGTCTGGGACGTCCCCCAGGAACCAAAATTCTGTGTACAGTTGGTTCAGATTCTCAGACCAGAATTCTATGTTCGCCTTGAACAGAGAGCCAGGAAGGCCGTTAGGGCCTGGTGCCCCATTTTGTCTGATTTTTTTTTTAAATCTTAGAAACTAAAGATTTTTCTGGCGAGACCATTGTGTGGGCAATGGTGTCTAGTTCTTCACTTCCTGCGAGGGCTTTATTTAAGATTGGTCTACTTTGATCGTCTTTGTATAAAGTTTTGACGTGGGCAACCCAGGTATGTGCGTCGAGGGAATTCTCTCTATGGTTTTTTCCTTGAGTTAAGGTGTTTAAATAGCTCCAAAACTCGGGATTTGCAGCGTCTCAGCAAGTCAAAGATTTTCAGACAATGTCCCTCGGAATGTTCACGTTTCGCGGCCCACACCTTCTTTGAATGGCTTTTTGCTGCTTCTTTTAGTAGCTTTTTTTCCGATGCTGTGCAGTTTTTCCGATATGCTTTACGTTTGGCATTTGTAGTCTGGCGCTTTCTTTGATTGCCAGAATAAATCCGAATGTGTATGGTGGATGCCATCGGTTTGTGCTTGCTGTATCACCTCGAAGCAAGGACGCTAAGTTCCAGGCAAATCTGTAACATTCTTCTATTGCGCCCGTGTTATGGGTGCTTGATGGCCAGCCTGCCCATGTATTTATCCAATCATTGAACTTGATCATTGGTGCCGGGCCCCATTTGATTCTTCTAGGTAGCTTGTACAATTCTTCACCATTTGGAGCCCCGATACAGTGTGTCCTGTGTCGAATTTATGCTGTCAGGTTCAGTGTGAGAGTTAAGGCAGCGTGATTGCTTTCATTTCGCTGATGCACTGTGTAATTTGACATCGAAAGTTGTAATTTTTTGCTTAATATAATATAATCAATCGTTGTTTGATTGTTATAGGTGGGGGCAACTAAAGCTCCAGGGTTGTTCTTAAAGAGGACGGAGTGGGCTGTTGCCAGATTGTAGGTTTTTATTAAAGTGTTCAGTGCGTTGCTGGCCCCAGGGGGATAGCTTTGTATGGCTGTGACCCCTATGTTGTGTATATTAAGGTCGCCAAGGATAATACATTCCTTTAAAGGATGTTGTAATAGCAGAGCTTCTAGCTGGCTTGTTAGCAGGATCAAATTATCCTTAGCCCTCGGCCCATGAAGGTTATCATAAACATTGATTAACAATATTGAAAGTGGCCTGTTGGTCAAGTGGAGGCCTTTCAGAATGCCTGCCACGAACATATTTGATAGGCTTTTTATTTCCGTGAATTCGAGGTTCAACGAGTGCTTGATGTAGATAGATATCCCACCTGAGGGTCTTCCAAATATGTTATTGTTGGTGGCTGGTTTTCTGTATTCTTCATACCCTCTTATTGATATAGGTTTTATTGCCCAAGTTTCTTGGGTGCAAATTATGTCTCTTCCAAGAATGCCACTGCAGCTTGGCTTTGAATGAGCTTTATAATCCCTGCAACGTTCCAGGTCATGATGTTCAATCTGCACTTTATCTATGCAACCCATCAAATTTACACATACATAGAGCAGTCCCATACTCAGAATGAGCGTGCCCTCCCCTTGGGATTTCTCCTGTATTGGGATGGGGGGTCCGCGGCAGACGGAAAGACCGTCCGCCGCTTTTCCGCCCCGGTGTCCTTGCGACCGGAGCGTAAAAGGTCTAATATGGTGGCGGTGTCTAATGAACACCACCAGCCATATTAGCATGGGCTTTTTGAGATGCCTTTCCGTGGCGGCGATGCCGCCACAGAAAGGCATGCAGTCTTCACTCTGAGGTCCCCCTGCGGGCCCCCGGAGTGAAGAAGAGGTGGGGGTGCACACAGGGGGTACCTGTGGTACCCCCCAGCATTTGCACTCACAAAGCAGCAGGCACCGCGCGGTGCCTGCCGCTTTGTGTATGCAAATGCATACAAGCATTTTTAGCATTGTGGCGGGCGGTGCTGAGAGCACCGCCCACCACAATGCTAAAAATGCAGGATGCGCCCGCCACAGTGGCGGGCGCATCCTAATACCCCCCATGGGACCCCGGCCCTTATGGCGGGCGGTCCCACCACACGACAGGATGACAGGCGGACAAAGTCTGCCCGTCAACCTAATGGGCCCCAAAGTTTGCATTCATCCCAAAACCCAGGGTCATAATTACAAGGTGCTATCGCCACCAGAACATCACTTTTAGCAATGTGCTGGTGGCAAAATCCCTTTCTCCTTATTTGCAATGCAGCTTGAAGCCACTTAACTTTGGTTAACGTCACCGTGTAAATAAGCCCCTTTCCACGCTTCACTTAGCATGAAAGGGGCATGTAATGGGTGTTGCAGTGCGCGCTCCGTCACAACTCCCATTGCTTTTTAAAGCTGCCCCATATTTACAAGACTGGGGCAATAAAAACAAATAAGGCACATAAAACCAGAGGGCTTATTTACAAGCCCCTTATGCCACTGGAACTTAACTTTTTCACATATGGCAGCGCAAGGGGCTTGTAAATTAGGCCCTTGGTCTTAGGATGAGGATATGTGGAAACATTATTTATTTCTCCTCGTATTTTTCTCTTTCTATGTGTGCTGCATTCTGCAGCACACATAGACACAGCCAATCACCTGTAAGGATTACATCAACATTTGCCCCTGCAGTGCAGGCACCCTAGCAACATGTCACAAGGGTGGCTGCACTAGGCACTAGGCAGTTTTTTTAGAGTCAGCACTAGGGGAATTGCAGGGCTGTGTTGTATTTTTGGGAGTATGGCACACATCCCTGCATTAAAAATTGTCAGAGCACGGTGTTAGCAAAATTGGAGTAACACAGCGCTCTGCCAGTTTATTGTAAATATGCCCCCTAGTTACTAGAGGAAAGCACTGTATCTTGACAACAATGTATATGGCTGCTCGTGCAACGTGTGTTGATATAGCCCAACTGTGAGACTTGCAACACTGCACTATGCAAACAATTGTGCTAAAGACACATGACTGTTCAGTTGATATTATTTCTATGAATAGATTACCTAGGTGGCTACCGTTTGACCTGCAGACAGTGTGGGATCATACTAAGGCATAGGTGCCTGGACTTGACAACATGACATATTTGCCCCCCAAGTCCCTTGTTGGTACTTACTCTGTCGCGGGTGTAGTTGGTCATAGTCAGCAATGTCCCGTCCCTCTACTGGAACCACAGACTCATCACAGATGACTGCAGACACCTGCTCCTCCAAGGGATTGAGATCCTTCTGGGGCACTGGACTCGCACCTCAAGTCTGCACTGCTGCCTGTTGATTGCTTGCTAGTTTCTGCTTAGTTTGTGCTTGGCATCATGCCAACACTTCTTGCAGTCCATCACTGTCCTCTTGACTTCTGCAATGGATTTCACTTTGGTTACTATGGACTCCCATATGCCCTGTTTCGTCCCCAGTGAAACCTTGGAGCCGACGAAGAGCTTGTGTTGATATTCTGTCACTTCTGCAATCAGGATGTCATTCTCCTCATGACTGAATCTGCATTTCCTCTTCTCCTTGGACTCTGGCTGGTCATCCGGGTAGTTGGTGGGGCTAGGCGGGTTGTTGTCCTATGTCTTGTGCTAAGGTTGTTCATAGCTGCTCCCTTCTACAGTCAGGCTTGTTTTTTTTCCTCCTTAGCAGCAAATTTGTAAGGTTTTTTACACGTTAGACGCTGAAATGTGACGTTTGGCCGACTAGCACTATTTTTCTTGCCGCTAATTGGCCAGCCGTCATTTTTGTCATGCTAACATGTATTTTTGTTGCGACTTGCCACGTTAGCATAACTTTTCCCGACCGCTAGCTGTTCCTAAAAGCACTTAGCACTGTATTGTAAATAAGGCGCTAGCAGGGTGTTAGGAATTGGCGTACGGCAGCTGTAACAAAAAAATTTACGCTAAGGAGCCTCAGTCATACAGCATAGCGACAATCCTTGTAAATATGCCCCACAGTCACACAAGACCGGGGCAAAGTTGAAAGTTACGGCTGGTCACATTGGAGCACTATTCCGATACACAAGGTGGATTGGGCCTGGTCTTGACTTGCCTTTGGAGTTAGAAGAAATTTCATAGAAAAAAGTTTAAGAGAGTGAAGTCAGCTGGTGGTGTCAATTCACTAACAGAATATCACCCCCCTAAATATTGTGATACAATTTTTAAACTAATAGTTGTAATTTATATTCTAATATGAAAAAACATGAAATGATGTAAAATTATGACATATATATATATATATTTTTTATATATATCCACACATATACATATACTAATAAAATAAAATTTTAAAAAACAAACCATTCTACTTAAAATTCTTAAAATGTAGTAAACATTTTTAACATATTAAGAAATCAATTATTAAAAATATTATAATTTTAAGTAAACAAAAAGACAATAATATTAATTACAACAATATCAAATAAAATATCACATTTAATATGTATACTATTCCCACTACAGTTTTTTTAAAGCTACCTAAAGTATTATAATAAATATATTTAAAAACGTACAATTCCCACTTCATGCACTGCAAAAATAAAAAAAAACTTGGTAATATTAGCACTTCTCCCTCCAATAAATACAATAGTAGGAAATATTTAATTACAGATAGGTTTTATTTGCTATAACCATATGAGCCACTACAATAGAAGGGAAACAGTTGCAGTACAGAAGGGTAACATATACTACTCACACTCCAATCAAAACAACAGTAGGGCAAGTGTTGGAATGCCGAACAGTAAAATTTACTTTTCACATTTCAGCCACTACAACAGTAGGGAAAGTGTTGGATTATGGAGGGGTTACATTTACTATCCCACTCCAGCCAATACAGCTGGTGGGAAAGTGTTGAATAGCGGAGGGCTAAAATGTACTATCCCCCCTCCAACAAGTACAACTGTAGGGAAAGTGTTGGATTGCAGAGGGGTTACATTTACTATTCCCACTCCAGTCAGTACAACAGTAGGGAAAGTGTTGGATAGTGGAGGGGTAAAATTTACTATTCCCACTCCAGAAAGTACAACAGTAGGGAAAGTGTTGGATCACGGAGGGGTAAAGGTTACTATTCCCACTCCAATAAGTGCAACAATAGGAAAAGTGTTGGATACCGGAGGGGTCACATTTTCTATTCCCTCTCCAGCAAGTTCAACATTAGAGAAAGTGTTGGATTGCAACAAAATATCTTAAACAAAATAAAATTGCTTCAAAAATATAATTATATTGTAAAAATATACAAATTTATATAATTAAAAAAATATATATTACAAAGTAAAATACATAATACAAATCCCTACAAATATTATCATGAATAAAATTCAACAATAATTTTCATACAAATAGAGTTTTTTTTATTAAAACATTTTTAAAAAATAAATAATTATTATATAAATGTAATTTACTTACCACCATTTAATCTCACAAAACTCTTAACCTGCAACAGAAAAATTACTTTTTAAAACAAAATATATACACTATTAATAAAATTATTTAACATGCCAATTAACAATAATTCAAGATTAATTGGTAATTCATTATAATTATTGTACTTCACAGAATTTACCCCCACAAAACAAAACACACTCTTAATATTTATCAAAAATAGTTTACACAATTAACATAATTAATTATCAAATTATTAATTAATAATAATAAACAAGAAAGTATTAATTACTTACAAATAATTGACTTCCCTCCCCATAACCCTAAAAATGCACAACCCATGTATACAATCTAAATAAATAGTTTAATAACACAATTAACATAATAAATGATCACTTCCAGAAATATTATTGATTATAAACTGGATATAAATTCATTAAAAATAAATAACTTCCAACCCATAACTCACACCTAAAATCAAACTAAACAAAAATTAATGACATAATTACAACTATTAATTGTCGAATAAATAATTTATAGTATTTACAATGAATTATTAATCAATTAAAATTAATTTACTCCCCACCATTTACCCCACTAAACCCCAGACCCCACTCCTACAAAAATAATGAAACAATTAAACATAATTAATGATGAAATATTAAATTTTACTCACTAAATAATTATTAATTAATTAAAAATAAATTACTTCCCACCCTTTACCCCTATAACCCCACAATCAAAAAAATGAATTAAGCAATTAACATAATTAATTATCAATTAATTGATTAAACGTAATTTATAAAACAACTTGATTTATTAAAAATAAATTACTTCCCACTTTTTACTCCTTCAACCCCACAACTTGCACTAAACAAAATAAACAATTAACATATTTAATTTTAAATTAAATAATATGAATCAACAATTAATTAATAATTAATTAAAAATAAATTGCCTACCACCCTCTACCCCTATAAAACCAACAACCCACTACAGAACTAAACAACACAAAATGTAGTTAAATTAAGGGTTCTGTTACAATGTCGGACTGAATGCCTCCAACCGCTGGTCGGAGGCTTCCCACCCAACATGGAAGGTTTAGAGTCCGACCGCCATCATCCTAATACAGCGGTCGGACTCTACATCTCTAAACTGTGGGGAATACGACACAGTTCTTTCGGATAGGCAGCATAACCCCTTATGGACAGCATTTCGGACATAAGAATGCTGTCAGAAAGTGACACTGACCCTCCGCATACTGCCCTGCAACATCCAAGCACCGGGTGCCGGTGCCTGCCACGGTGCAGGGATGTTTACAAACTTCCATCTTTCCATGGGAGCTTGTGCTGCGGGCGTTTGCAACCCACCGTACAAGCTCCCATTGAAAAATGGAAGTTTCAGACGCACTAAAGGGCCAATTAGGATGTCAGACGGAAAGTCTCTGCCCAACAGTCGAAATGTTTCTGACCACGTCGAAGCCCTTCCGTCCGACTCGGATGATTTACAGTCTGCCTGTCGCTTACTATGTTCGAGGACGGAATGTAAACTGTCTGGTCATTCCAACTCGGCTCCGACTGACTCATGGAGTATTCCTGTCAGTCGGAACTGCACCGTAACCCACTATGAACAGTGTTTCCACCATCGGAATTACAATGTAATTTTCCAACAGCCTTTTGTGCCGCCCTTTTCCGACACAAAAGGCTGTTGGAAAGTGAGTTTGGGGGCCCCTGGCATGGCTCTCTAGTCTCCGCAGCCAACGGTTGGTGGCCAAAGAAAGTACCTATTGAAATCCCTATAAAAGCATGCACTGTGTTGCATGCACCATGGGGTGCCTGCAACGGGGTGATGGGTTTTATACACACTCCCCATTTCCCCATAGGAGCCTGCGTCATGGCTTGTTCTCGGGCGTAACACGAGCTCCCAAAGGAAACAATGGGAATACGACCGAAAAGTCTTCGGTCACATCATAATCCAGCGGGTGGAATGGCTGACCGTAAGTCAGTCGGTCCCGAGTCCGAGGCGGTGGTGGGTGGAGGCTTTCCGCCCGATATTGTAATCGGCCCCTATGTGCAGTCGCATCCTAATTGGGATTGTGGAACCGCCGAGCCATGGTCAAGCAGTTCCTTTCCCACAACATCATAATAAGGGACAATATATAATACCTACTAAAAACGTAACAAATATATTTTTTAAAAATTAAACAATAATTATACAAAATATTTCATCATATATATTTAAAAAATAAACTAAAATACATAACAATAATTAGAAAAACAATATTTCAAACGACTATATTTTTGCAAAACAATATTAATGACTTCCATATTTTTAAAATCAATATTACTTACCTTCTTGACATCGATATTCTTGACATCAATATTTCCATGTCACAATATTATAGAACGGATATTCTTGTATATCGATATTTTCAACTCAATATTTTGTCTAAATACCGGTGGTGTCCAAAGAGGAGCTGCTGGGTACATTTGCAGTGAAGATTTCTACTTTCGGAGTTTGACTTTATTTTGGAAAATTATATTCTCCAGTGGGACAAAGCTACAAGCTGCAGCCGATGAGGCTTCCACGATGCCAGATACCCCTTCTGCAAGGAGCCACTGAACAGGATTTGCTACTGTGGAGAAGAACGTACCCAGAGCTACAGCAAAGTTAGGTCTACCGGCGATGCACCTTGAGCGGGTCAACGATCAGGTAGATCCCGGTCTCTTGTCGGTTCTCAGAACACTTTTAGCTTAGAATTCACAGGTTTTTGGTTTTGACAGTTTAGGAACTTTAAACACCATTCACGAGGGGCTAGATCTGAGTGGACACCACTTGGAGGGTAGGAATCCCTTCAGGCAGGTTCGAGGTGCAAGGTTCAAGTTGTTGTGCTTTTTTGTCCCTGTACCTCAGCTAACTAGCCCTTGGAGTCACTCTTGTAGTCATGGGTTCAAGCAACAAGTCATCGCTCAAGCAGCTAAGCAATACTCTAAGGAATCAGGGCCGGCTTTAAGTGGCAGGGCAAACCTCTGGAAGCAGCAGGGCAGTCCTATGAATTACAAAGCAGGCCTTCTGAGTGTCCTCCGCAGGTCCAGGATTGAACTGAAGAGTGGGTCTGAGGGTCCTATTTTGCATACCTGAAGGCAGCTTTGAAGTGGAAGAAACTATTAGAGTCCCCCATAGATGCCTTTGGAATTTTCTTCCTCCTTGCCCAGGCTCCAAGAGGCCTCAGGTGGCAAAGGACTGCTATGAAGTTCTCTGTGAGTGTGCTGAGGCAGCTCTTTTGAAATGTAAGTGGGGCAGGGAAAAGCTCCACACCTCCCATCCTGCCGACATCTAGTCTGCCTTTGTCTCACTGTTTGGGAAGAATACACAAAGGCCAACTATTCACAGTCAAGTGACCAAGGACAGAGGCTGGAGGCACCAAATGGTTAGGACAAGGACATTCCAACTTTCTAAAAGTGGCTTTTTCAGAATTGGAACTTACAAATCGAAGTTTACTATGAAAGATGATATTAAATTACAATTTTTGAATCCAAAAATGGCATTTCAACCTGTTCCCTAAAAATGATTTTCACTTATTAACGGTGATAAGGTAACCCAATGTTAATCTACGGGTAGGCCTTGTAGTAGTGAAAAACACATTTAAGAGTTTTCTAATACCAGGAATTTTAAAGTACATTTCCAACTTATTTAATTCATTACACCCTGCCATAAGGGCTGTCTAGGGCCTATCTTAGGGGTGACTCACATGTATTAAAAAGGAAGGTTTCGTTTTGGCAAGTATTTCTTTTTTGCGAAATTAAATTGGCAGTTTAAAACTGCACACAAGCTGCAATGGCAGGCCTGAGACAAGTTTTGAAGGGCTACTTAAGTGGGAGGCACAATAGGTGCTGCAGGCCCGCTCATAGCATTTAATTTACAAGTCCTGGGTACATGCAGTACCACTGTATTAGGGACATATAAGTAAATTAAATATGCCGATTGGGTGTAAGGCAACTTTACCTTGTTTAAGGGAGACAGCAGAAGCTCTTTAGCACTGGTTTGCAGTAATGTGGTCCTAATACCAACTAAAGCAAAATTCAGAAAATAGGAGGGGCTGAAGGCAAAAATGTTTGGGAATGACCCTGCAGAGAGGACCAGGTCCAACAGATTTGCATCCTAATTTATTGAAAATGTATTTCTTTGCTCACACCATGATGACTCCTCAGTTTCCATACTGCTCTCTGAGAAAATGTCCTATTTAAATTCTCGAATTTTGAGGTGAGACAAAATCTTTGGGTTCTACTAGGGATGCTGCCCGATGGCCTTTATGGCAACTGATTTATCAGTATCCCTGCAGTTTCTGCATTTAAATATCCTGTACTGTGCCTTTTCAATTTGTGCAACAAATGTGCATACATGTCTAATTCTGCCCTAGAATTCACATATTGAGTCAATCCTTACATATTTAACTTCATTTTTGAAATGCTGGCTTGCACCTTATCTTGGGACAGATTGCCTTTTGAAATTGAGGTTAACACATTCCCTGAACTGACCAATACGTAGATGTGTTTTTGTGGTGTAACACTTCAGAGGTACAGCTCACATTTAGCACCATCCACACTAAACCTGGCCGTGAATAAGTCAATATTTGACTACAGCTCTGTACCTGAAGATATCGTCTGATAATTGACAAAATATGCAGGAGCTGTTTTAGTAGGTTTTGAGGCATTGTCTTGTGTTTGCGTATTTGTCCCTGCTCCCACCGAGATGACCTATTGATAATTTTCCACCCACTTGCATGATGCCACTTGCTTTGATGTCATTACAGTGAAAGTCCACCAAGTGTCACTTTTTGTGATGTCATCCAGTGTCAAAGGTCACATGATGTCTCTTCTCCTACCACTGGCATTTTGGAGATTCAATGTCCATGGAAAAGCAGTGACAAATAGAGAAACCAGGGTAGGAAAATAATCTGCAAAAACGAGAAATGAGACAGTTAGTCTTGTGGGACAGAAGAAAGAGCCATGAGATGGAATCAGTCAATACAAGGCAGCATTGGTATTGAGCAGCCATGGAATTTGTCAGTGTTGGGGATAGGTTTCATAAAAACATTTTGGCACCCTCATTTTTTAATGTATTTGTTTATTTTATAAATTAAGCGCTGAGATGATCTTCCGACCCTCAAAGTGAATCCAGAGTTCTCAGATGGTGTTCATTGGCTAGGTTGCATATTTCATGCTAACATATTTTTAGCATTGCTTAGGCCCATATTTATAAAAAATCACGTAACACAGCAAGCCACCTTGCTGTACTGCGCTGTATGAATGGACAGGAATGCACAGAAAATACCATTGTACGCCAAATTCCTGCACTTCACTGGTGCTAATGCACTTTTGGCTGCCATGCGCCAATGCACACACCCTTGTCTCATGTTGCAAGGGTGCCTGCGTTACTGGCAGGATTGTTTTCGTGCAGGAAGGTGCACCTTCCTGCACAAAAACAATCCTTAGAGGCACATTTCTCCTTATAAGTGTGCTACATAATGCAGTACACTTAGAAAAAGGAAACAAAGGGGCCCATTAGGATGGCAGGTAGATCACCCCCGCCAGGCCGGCGGTAGCCACCGCCGGCCTGGTGGGGGCGATCCGCCCACCATTCGTGCACAAATGACCCCCGCCATATTAACATGGCTGGGGGGTCCGCGGCAGACGGAAAGACCGTCTGCTGCTTTTCCGCCCCGGTCGCCTTGCGACCGGGGCAGAAAAGGGTTTATATGGTGGCTGTGTCTATCAGACACCGCTAGCCATATTACAATGGGCATTTTGCAATGCCTTTCCGTGGCGGCAATGTCGCCACGGAAAGGCATGCGGAGTCTGCTTTGGGGGCCCGTTGCGGGCCCCCAAGGACTCTGGGGGGGGTGGGGGGTGCACATGGGGGGTACCAATGGTACCCCCCAGCATTCCCAAGTACAACGTGGCAGGCACCGCGCGGTGCCTGTCACGTTGTGCTTTGAGATGCACAAAGTGTATTTTTTCACCGCCACTGTGGCGGGCGCATCCTAATTCCACCCACGGGACCCCCGCCCTTATGGCCGGCGGTCCCTTGTACCGGAAGGATGGCGGGCAGGCAAATTCCGTCCGCCATCCTAATGGGGGCCTAAGATGTGAAATAAAGATATTTCTCCTGTTGCGTATCTGGTGGTGAGGAGTACAATTCTGATGCATTCCCAGTGCTACCAGTGTTGGTAAATCTTGGAATGAGTCAGAATCCATGGGTGGATGCATGGGAACACCCGCACTCCCCCCATGGAATGCCCCCATGTCTCAGAGTAATGCATGGCAGCGATAGCAGGGCCACGCAACGGGGTCTTTGTGGCCATGTAAATCTCATTTAAGTTATGCGTTGCCTTTGCGCCCTCAGGATGGCAAATGGGTGACGTAAAACCTTGCTGAATATGAGTCTTAATTTGTAAAAGACAGAGTGCTATGATGCCCGAAGATCAGAAACCCGTGGCCAGCGCAATTCAACGCTGGGGCCCCGAATGCCAAGGCTGCATAGTCTTGTATTTTTCAAGGCCTCTTCAATCCTTTATTTCACTCTTACAAGTCCCTGCTTTCTCCTTTTGTGCCAGCTTTAGCTATTGTCTTCTCCTCCTTTTTTCCCGTTTGTGTGTTTATCCATTTCTTGCTCGTGGTCAATATCTGATTCGGAAAAACAAGTGCTGTTCCACAAAAATAGGTCCTGGTGGCCCCCACCTGCAACTACCATCTCAAATATAGCACTGAGTATTGAGTGTGGCTAGTAACATCACACACTTATTTATATCTTGATGAAAAACTCATATAGCTGAACTTTAAAGAACTATGGCCCAGATGCATGAAAGGAAAATCTGGTCGCAAAGGGGCAGATTCTCAGAATCTGCTCCTGTGAGACCGGTATTTTTGCATTTTGGATGCATCATCCCAAATGCAAAAATCTCAATTTAAGGAATCTCTAAATTGAGATTCCTTAAATTATGATTGCATTTAAGGACTCCCAAATTGAGATTCCTTAAATGCAATGCAACCAAGTAAAAAAATTAGTGATTTCGCTAATAGGGGGAGCAAATTACCATGAAGTTGAACTTCATGGTAATTTGCAAAAACTTTGAAAAATGCACTTTTGTGCATTTTTCAAAGTTTCATGTTGCGCACACCCATGCCCTTAGGGCATGTGTGTGTGCAACATATGTGCACAGATTAATTTCAGGGGTGCAACAGGGTGTCCTTTGGACACCCCTGCACCCTTGAAATTGCATTCTCAATTTGCGATTCGCTGATTGCTAATCGCAAATTGAGAATGTCTTCCCATTCATTCCTATGGGCCACTAGGCCTATAGGAATGAATGGGGAGGTATTCCTTAATTGCGACTCGCAATTTGCGAGTTGCAATTAAGGAATATTAAGAAATCACAATTTTTTTAGCGATTTCTTCATGCATAGCATTTTGCTATTCCTTATTAGCGAATCCTTATTTATCGCTAATAAGGAATCGCAAAATGGATGCTTGATGCATCTGGGGGTAAGCAGGACGAAGAGAAAGTTGCACCTAATTCCAAGAGCTGGAGCTGGTATAAGTTTGGAGTGCAGGATCAGACATCTTTCCAAAGTTACTCCAGGCTTCAAATGAGAAATGAGCCAAACCCGTACTTTTGTTCTAATTATAATGATGCTCTGACAGAAACTGTGAGACAGATGTGTTGTATAGCTCCTATATATCCTTATATCGTGTTAAGTTAGCATAGGTACATTTGAGATTTAAACGCCATTTTTCCTTTCTTGCAACTTCTGCACACGACCCTTAATTGTTGACTTAGCTTTCAACCTAGTGGTTTGCCGTGGTGTATGTGAGAATAATATGTTATTGCTCTGATTGAAGGTGACATACAGCGTACCGTTAAAGGTGTGTTTTGGGAGAATCTGTCTTCTACATATGATATTTTACTTTCGGAGGCTGCCTGGCCCCCACCTTTTGTGCTCGCGGCGCCGCGAGGGGAGGAGGTGATCCTACCCAGTTTCGCGAACACTGTCTCGATAGAGCATGCGCAGCATTTTGCAGAGGAGTGGGCTCGGGCTCTCGCGCCGGCTCTGTACCGTGACCAATGTGGTTGGGATAGATTGTCGCCTTGCCACGAAATTCCGTTGCGGTCTCAGCCTCAACCTCAATATCCCATTCGACGTGAAGCAAAATCTTCCGTCGCGGAAATCCTTGAACAATTGGAATGTCAGGGTGTTATTGAAACGTGTGTGTCACCGATGAATAATCCCCTTTTTACTGTGAACAAACCTGACGGATCATATCGTTTGGTTTTGGATTACCGGCATTTAAACTCGCATTGCCGTAACTGTGCTGTACAGCATACCCACGGCTCTGCCCTAGTGGATAGTCTCGTGCGTAAGCGTTTCAAGACAACGCTTGACATATCCAATGGTTTTTATGCCCACAGATTGGACAGCTTTAGCTCCCAATGGACCAGTTTTACGAGCGCTGGAGTCCAAAAGCAATTCCGGCGTCTTCCAATGGGCTACAAGAATAGTCCTGGTATATTTACCGCTCGTATTGTCTCTATTCTGGAGGCACTCGACCCTGATGCTTTTTCGTATGTGGATGACATATATCTCACAGACGACGATATTTGGGAGCATCTGTGTCGTGTAAATTCTGTTCTTTGCAACTTCGCAGACATGGGTGTGCATGAGTCAACTGCTACTAAGATGTACTTATAAGCAGTATCAGATGAAAAAGGACCGCAGTGATCTAAATAAACACAGCCTAGTGGTTTATTAGAAACTGAGTCTGTGGCGGACGCGTAGCAGTTGAAGGTTTAATCTGCTGGCATATGTCACAAAGAAGGACATAATCACGCGTCTGTTTGTACAGTCCCCGCCACCAGAAACGTTGTTGTAGGTGCGTTACAGTGGCTGAGACGCCCGCATGCGCAGACGCCACACCTTCATGAGCCGCTGTAATCAAGTCTGTTCTGCGATCCGAGTTGGGAATCAGCCGTTCCCCAACATCAGGAATTGTCACAAAAGGAACCTTTTCGGGACTTAAGTGGTATTTATACTTCGAAGGGAATCCAGCAGGATGTTTACTTCCCTTCTCAGAGGCAGCAATCGCTGCCAAGATGTCGCTATCAATCTTGGTTTTAGACCTAGTAACTGCTGCAACTAAGTATGTAGATAAGAGATGACTGACCTTATGCGTTCGCACATTGCGTGGTTCACACACACGACCAGCTCGACTCTCTGCTAGTACTCCCATGTGCGTTCTGTACCGTACTTTCTCCTCTTCAGGTTTCATCATGATCTCGCGCCTCCTCTGTGCCCAGTTCTGCGCGTCATACATATCGCTTCCATTCGTCATCCGTATATTCCATCTGCAGAAGACATTGATTTTGCTGGAGCCCTGTGGTTCACAGCTCCAGTGTCTGTTGGTTTCACTGTTACACAGAGCTTCAGGCTTGAAATATTCATTGACAGATACTCCCATCCAGCTTTTGCTGATTGTGGCACAGAGGCTGCTATCTTGATACCTTCACAATATTTTATTATCTTCCTTCACTTGTGTACTATATGCCACAAAACTGATCGTCCTTGCAGCTTAATTAATGTGCGTGTTATTAATCCCACAGAGAGATGAAAGGCTGAGTTTCCTATGGGTTGTGACTTAAATGTTATACATTGAAATCTGCAGAAGACGCAGCCTCAATGTTTTTTTATTCTGCAACATGGACAAGTACCCTTTTCATCCCATGTTTCATAGGATTACAGAGTTGTTAGACCTGGCATCCTTGGCATGGTTTCCCCTGTCTTTTTGCCTCTCCCTCCTGTGTTTTTGATTGTGTGCTGGACTTTGTTTTTGCTGGTTTGTGTACTATTTGCCACTGCTGATCAGTGCTAAAGTGCAAGTGCTCCCTGTGTAAATTGTGATTGTGAATGGTTATCCATGATTAGACTTTTATATTTACTAGTAAGTCCCTAGTAAAGTGCACTGTGGGTGCCTAAGGCCTGTAAATCAAATGCTACTGCGGCCTGCAGCACTGATTGTGCCAGTCACTTGAGTAGCTCTATAAACTTGTCTCCGACAGGCCATTGCAGTGTCTGCGATTGCTGTTTTAAACTGCCATGTCGACCTTGCAAGTGTACCCACTTGCCAGGTCCCAACCTTCCCTTTCACTACAAGTAGGGCAACTCTAAGGTTTAAACAAGGTAGCCCCATAGGCAGGGTGCAGTGTATGTGAAAGGTAGACCATGTGCTGGTGTGTTTTACATGTCCTGGTAGTGAAATACTGCCAATTTCATTTTTCAATATTGTAAGGACTGGTTCTCACATAGGTCATCATTGGAGCTGCCTTGTAACATCTTACAAGTGTAACTTTCAATGGGGAAGCGCTAGAGATTTAATGTTTGGGCTTTCTGAGCTCAGAATTTAAAAACACATATTTTAGTGAAAGTGGTTTTTAAATTGTGTGTTTGAAAATGCCACTTTTAGAAAGTGGGCATTTTCTTGCTTTACCATTCTGTATCTCTGCCTGCCTGTGGAATCAACATCTGGTTTAGACTGACAGCTGTGTTGCTAGTGAATTCACTTTATAAAGTCACACACAGGGAGCTGAGGTGTGCCCTGCATATCCTAATAGCCCATCACCAGGCAGATGGGCTATCAGCCCACTGCACGATGCCTGCACTTTAGTGTACTTCTGCTGGTTCGGTAGTGCCAATCTCCCCATAATCCTGCCATCTTTGCCTATTGCAGCAGTGAGCCGTCTGCCCCAGTGTTTTAGATCAACAGGTGCTGAGCGGCACTGAAAAAAGGGAGAAGGGATGACCTACGACCGTTGCACAGCTACTTGCGAGCTGCTGAGAGTGGGCTGCGACTAGGCCTTGCAGGTGTGGACGGCAACCTGGATTGACCTAGAGTGCTGCTCAGAGTGCCTGCCTGGGCGCCAGTTCTGTAGTCGGTACGGAGTGCGTCCTCGCCAGTGGACCTGTGCCTGGCCGGGGGCACGAATGTCGTGACCAGTGTAAGGGGAGGTGAGGTGAACGGAGTTGCCCTACAGGCCTCTCTGCTGTGAGGAGTCTCATGTGGAGGGGTGCTGTATGCTGCTGTGTCGTCGTGCCACTCGTCTGGGGAGTGGCTGCATTGCAGAGAGCAGCTGCAGGTGGCAGTAGCTCCCCGATTGAGACTCTGCTGAACATGAGGGTTGCGTAAACCTGACCACAGCGGACTCCCCTGGTTGGTGCCAACTTGGAGGTGAGTGCGAACGCTGCGGGCTGGCTCCATCTGTACAAGCACTTTTATCGCGAGGCGACGTATGCCTGCTTCCCAGGGGATTTTTCTATGCTGACACAGGGCAGTCCTCTGATAAATTCTGCTGACCAGAGCTGACACTGCAAACTGGTAACTCTAGATGGACCAGTGATTCCTGACGCTGCCTGGACGCCTTTGTGACACAGAGGTGAAATAACAGCAGAGAGCATTAGGCCCAAGGAAACATGACCATGTGGTATGATTACAGAATTGGTGGCCTGTATGGTGTGGGGAGGATCTAGGCGCTTGTTTGGATCACTTTTGCCAGCGAGACCTGTGACCCATTTTGGGTGGAGGGTCAGGGTTGATGGCCTAGAGGCACCTGTATGCATTATCCTGGGAAGACTGAGAATACCCTGAAAACTGAGGGACTGTAACATGGACAGTGGTTGCCAGCTGGTTACTTACCTGAGCAGGTCCAGTGCCTCGCCTGGATTGCCACCCTACGAGAACTGTCTAGTAATATTGGATACTTTATGTAACTCAACTAAATCACCACATTACCACACTGATAGACATTCACGCTGTGGAGTAACCCGCTGGCTGGTTAGAATACTGGACATCCAGTAAGGGAAAAACAGACAAGACTCAAGCACGCCTCACCTTTGAGATTTGAAGTTCTGCGTGACAACCACCAGATGTAGGCCTTGAAGGGGGGCAAGTATTGGGTTCAGTGGAGAGGTCTGCCCTTGAGACAATGCTCTTGGCAATGCACAGCAGTCTTCAGCATGTTGTTGTAAAGATGGAATCATTGAACCTTAGAATCGACAGCATGGTGGTGAAATTAGATAAACAATACTTTCCATCACGGAGTAGGAGCAGCTGGTCTCTTGGGCTGAAGATGAAATTCAGACTGTGAACTTGTAATGTTTGAATATGGAGCATGTATTTGCAGTCATGCAGGCCAAGAATGAGGACCTGGAGGCGCGTTCATGCCAAAATAACCTGAGCATCATCGGGACTCCATAATCCACAAATACAGGCAAGATGGAAACATACGGGAAGGACTTGCTGATAGCAATATTTGGTGGCTCACCGATCCCTCACAATGCAGACCCAGCTTGGCGTGACTCCACATCCAAGAATAGCAGAACTCTTAAACTATCAATATGGGGTTGAATTCCTTCATCTAGCAAGAGAAAAGAGAGATATCTAATACAAAGGGAATCAGATTGCATTCTATCAAGACTTCACAGTCGCAGTCCAGTCGACCAGAAAAAAATTCCTACCAGTGAAACACCAGCTACAAAAAAGCGACCCTGTCTGAGGTGGCCTACTCGTGCATTGCTTACCAGGCCACCTCCATACACCTGGAGGGAGACTGGGAACCTGGCGATTCCCCCCCCACGAGCGGGAGCTCTCCAGATGAGTTTAATGCACTTTGCTATTATTTTACTGTCTTGTTTGGTGATTCTTCTGCTTTTCTGAATCTTCATTGTTTTTTGGGAATACCTTTGGCTAGTTGGGTATACTGAAGTGGCAGGGTGCAGAGTTATGCATTGTTCGTTTATAGATTGCCCATATGTTATACTCATTGATTATTACAAGACATGCCACACACCATACCAATGCATACACACCTCTTTGCTTATCTTGGATGTCACGAATGGTGCACTCAGGTGGTAACATAAATCTCATAATATGGAACGTGCGCAGGCTCAATAACCCCCAAAATACTAGATTGGTGCTTCGTTTCCTGGATTGCCACAATATCCACGTAGCTCTATTGCAGGAAACACACCTAGCAAGGCATACAGACTGTACCATCAGTTCCAAGTGAGCGCTATGCTTAATCCACATATGCACAATGAGTATTACATTTTGTTAAGCATGAGGTTCCTTTGTGTTCACAAATTCCTTTGTTGATGACCAGGGTAGACTAGCAATTGCAAAGGGGACAAGAGATGGCACCCCTATTATGTTAGTCAACACATACGCCCTGAATATAGATCACCCGGATTTTTTTATTTCCACTTGGAGGCATATACTTTCCATTTCACCTGTAAACATTCTCTGTGGTTGGGAACTCAATACATATTTGGATTCGACTATGGATCGTTCCGCAACTATGGATTGGCATGGAAAACAAGCGGTGTGGGTGTTCCGGGATGGAGGAGTATGGGCTGGTAGAGGTCTGGCGCATTCACCACCCAACTCAGCAGGAGGGCACGTTTGTCCCTTCTGTTCATGGTACATGGTCCAGATTAGATTATTGACTCATCTCTACCGAAGCATTCCCTAGGGTGGAGGAAATATGACATATGCCCAAGACACTATCCGACTATGCACCTGTCCTGTTGAGGTCGAAAATGCTTAATACAGCCCCTGTCCTGTTCACTTGCTGGTCCCAGGTGGTTCCGGGTCCTCTTCTCTAAACACTGGACGCAGTGTTTAGAGAAGAGGTTTGGAAATCAATCGTAGAATATTTCAAACCCAATACTGACTCAGTACTGAGCAGTGAAACATTATGGGTAGCCCTCAAGGTTACAATACGTTGGTTTCTGTATAGGTGCCCAGGCCAGGGTTATTACAGATAATTCCTGCACAATTAAAATTAAAAAAAACTAAGATATGCTTCACTCCCCAAAGAGAGTGTTTGTCTGCCACCCAGATGCAGCTACCTTGACATTCATTAGGGGACATTTAACTGAGTTTTAGACACTTGCGGAACAGGAATCATAATACTTGTTCAAGCATCATGTTGCAAGTACATCAGGAGAAGGCGGTAGGCCTAGTCTCAGTCTTGCACAAGAATTAAAAACACAGATAGGCACGAATCCTATTGTTCAACTCATAGGTATAGATGGCAGCACACTCTACTCTACTCCATCTATGCTCAAGGCCTTCCAGCAATTCTATGCGAGATTGTATGATACTCGCAACTCACTCCCTGGCTGAAATTGATCAATATCTTAGTGATGAGGCACTTGCTTGGCTTTCACCGGGCCAGAAAGAATATCTCCTACAACCTGTGATGGTCGATAAATTAAAGAAGCTATATGTACTCTCCTGAATTGCAAGGCTACAGGCCTTGTTGGACTGACAGGGGAGTTTTAAAAAGAATTTGTGGAGCTACTTGCTTCGCAATTGCATGCAGTATATGAAGAAGCATATCACAGACAAATTTTACCACCATTGCTGCGAGAGACCTGATTGTGACGCTACTAAAATCGGAGCAGACCCCAGAGCAATGTGAAGTATATAGGCCGCTCTCACTCATAAATACTGAGGCCAAAATATTGCCTATGGTGATTGCATTGCGCCTACCGTCACTAATTCCTAATCTAATGCTACCAGATCACTGCAGCTTCATGCCTGCCTGCTCGACTGCCTATAATTTGCGCACAATTTTTGTGCTACTACACCAGGTAGAACCCACAATGCAGGTGGTGACTGTCCTTTTGGGTGCTGCATGGTACTACGTGTTTGCGGTTATGAGCTGCAGGGGAATACAGGAGAAATTCCTGCGTGGGATATGCCTTCTCTATGGGGAGAGGCTGGCTCGGATACCGGTTAATGTCTGCATGTCAGATGCCTTCCAGATGGGCAGGGGGACACGACAAGGCTGCCCTTGTCACCACTTTATTTAATTGTGCTCACTATGGAGCCATTGGCATGCACTATTTGACAGAAATATGCAGACGCCACCTGTAAGTTCCGCCTGCGGCCATTGAGCCTCTCCCTATACAAAGATAATATGGTATTATATATTAGAGATACATCCGTTCATCTCTCTCTGGTAATCCACTAGTACATTACAGTAAGTTTGAATATTACTCCGGATTATGTATAAATTGGACAAAATCCATTATTTTCCCACTCATGCCTGCAACGCAACATGGTAACTTGGGGTTCCCATTAGTGCGCGAAATGGACCCAGTCAAGTATCTTTGTGTTTGTATATAGATACGGTCCTATGGGCAAATTATGGAAGGGCAATATCCTTGTTGGAGGACCAGGTAGTGAGGTGGATGGCTTTCCTGCTACCATTGGCAGAGAGGCTTGCAGTTATCAAGATGAGAGCTATTCCAAAATTCCTATATTCATTTATTAATGTCCCTATTGTTCTGTCAGAATCCTTCTTTAAACAACTGTGTTCACCGTTGTTCACGCTAACATGGGCAGGCAATAAACGGAGAATTAGCTGGGATGTTCTTATGCTCCCCTACGGTGACCAGGGATTTTGTGCCCCAGACTTCCAATCGTATTACTCTTTTGCGCCAACACACTTTGCTTCCTTTCGGTATACAGCTCATGACTTCACACCGCATGTTGCGATTGAATATGATGAAGCCTATTAAATCCCACTCAGGGCTATGTTATCACATACACTGGTTGGGATTACGTGTGCTGAAATGAATAGATTACGTACCACATTGATGGCCTGGCGCGGGCTGGAGAAACGAGCAGGTAAACTTCCATTGTACACTCCCATGTTACCTTTACTACACCACCCTGACATATCGGTGACTCAGGAGGTCACGTTTGTTGTTGCAGGAGGCGGGCTTGAAGACTATGGGAACTTCCATACTAATTGTATGCTTCTGGCTCTTGAAGATGTCACAACATTACAGGCAAATACCCCATTATTCAAATTTCTGTTTTATTGTATCCATGCGGATATGTGCACCTTTAACCAGCACTTCCCTAGAGAGCCCCCTACACTTGCTACATTACAGATTCTACTTGCCAACATGACACCCCAACATCTCACTGCCAAACTTTATACTGCAGCATAAATGGATAGGAAGCATGGAGGTGGAGGGACACTCACTAAATGGAATGGTGTCCTTCCGCAGCCCATCATGGAAGCTGATTGTAAATTCTGTTGTATGCAACTAAGAACATTCACTACAAACTGCAATCTGAGAATAATTCACTCCTAATTTCTACATCAGATGAATTATACCCCCGACAACTTTATAAATATGGGCGTACATATACTACAAACTGTGTGAGATGTGGAGCTAGTGATGCAGATTTCTTGCACATGGCCTCATCGTGTCCATCGGTATTACACTACACAACCTAAAGATTACTGTCCACCTTTGACAGCTCACTTGTTATCCACCTCGTGGGTTGGAGGGGAATGTTTTTAATGCTAGCAGATTAGGATTGTGTTTATCTTAACCTTTGAATTGCATGGGATAATTGCTTGCATCTAAAGTTCTCTTTTTTTCCTTTTCCAAAGTGGTGTGTGGGAGTGATATAGTTCTAAGCATTGTATTTGTTGTATCAATCAATCAATCAATCATAACACTTGTATAGCGCACTACTCACCCGGAAGGGTCTCAAGGCGCTTGGGAGAAAGGGTCAGCTATTGCTCGAACAGCCAGGTCTTGAGTTGTCTCCTGGAGGCGAGATGGTCCTGGGTCAGCTGAAGGTGGATGGGGAGGGAGTTCCATGTCTTGGCCGCCAGGTAGGAGAAGGATCTTCCTCCGGCGGTGGCTCTTCGGATGCGTGGTACGGCGGCGAGGGCGAGGCTGGTAGACCGTAGCTGGCGGGTGGGCGTGTAGAAGGTCAGGCGGTCGTTGAGGTACTTGGGGCCCAGGTCGTGGAGAGACTTGTGTGCGTGGGTGAGGAGCCGGAACGTGATCCTCTTGTTGACGGGGAGCCAGTGCAGGTCTCTCAGGTGGCCGGAGATGTGGCTGCATGGGGGATGTCCAGGATGAGTCGGGCGGAGGCGTTCTGGAAGTGTTGGAGTCTTTTCTGTAGCTTGGCTGTGGTTCCGGCGTAGAGGGTGTTCCCGTAGTCCAGTCGGCTGGTGACGAGTGCTTGGGTGACCGTCTTCCTGGTTTCGGTCGGGATCCATCGGAAGATCTTGCGAAGCATGCGCAGGGTGTGAAAGCATGATGAGGAGACGGCGTTGACTTGTCTGGTAATCGAGAGTGAGGAGTCCGGGATGAAGCCCAGGTTGCGTGCGTGGTCTTTTGGCTTGGGTGTGGTGCCCAGGGCGGGGGGCCACCAGGAGTCGTCCCAGGCGGAGGGCGATGGTCCCAGGATGAGGACTTCCGTCTTGTCTGAGTTCAGTTTCAGGCGGCTGTCTTTCATCCCTTCGTGTAGGCTGGTTCTGGCGGTGTCGGGGTCTCTGGTGAGGGAGAGGATCAGCTGGGTGTCGTCGGCATAGGAGATGATGTTGAGGTTGTGTTGGCGTGCGATGGCTCCAAAGGTCTAATGTAGACGTTGAAGAGGGTGGGGCTGAGTGATGATCCTTGCGGAACGCCGCAGATGACTTCGGTAGCCTCGGATTGAAACGGGGGGAGGCAGACTCTCTGTGTTCTTCCGGCGAGGAACGAGATGATCCACTCCAGTGCCTTCTCTTGGATGCCGATGTTGCTGAGGCGTTGAACTAGGGTGCAGTGGCAGACAGTGTCGAACGCTGCAGAGAGGTCCAGGAGGATGAGTGCCGCTGTTTCCCCGTTGTTGAGCAGGGCTCGGATGTCATCGGTGGCTGCGATGAGGGCGGTCTCGGTGCTGTGGTTGGCTCTGAAAGCGGACTGCGAGGGTTCGAGGGATCCATTCATCTCGAGGAAGGCGGCAAGCTGTCTGTTGACGATCTTTTCGATGACTTTAGCAGGAAAAGGGAGGAGCAAGATGGGGCGGAAGTTTTTGAGGTGGGTGGGGTCCGCTGTTGGTTTCTTCAGTAGGGCGCTGAGCTCGGCATGCTTCCAGCTCTCCGGGAAGGTGGCGGTGTTGAGGGAGGTGTTGATGATGTTCCGGAGTTGGGGTGCGATGGTGGAGTCGGCCTTGTTGAAGACGTGGTGGGGGCAGGGGTCGGTAGGAGATCCGGAGTGGATGGTGTTCATCGTGCGGACTGTGTCTTCGGTGGTCACCGTGGTCCAGGTGCGGAGGGTGGTGGTGGGGTTCGTTGGTTCGGCGGTTGGGTGCGTGGATGGTGCGCCGAAGCTGTTGTGAATGTCGGCGATCTTGCGGTGGAAGAACGAGGCGAGGGAGTCGCAGAGATCTTGTGACGGAGTGATGTCGTTGTTACCGGTGCTGGGGTTGGAGAACTCCTTGACGATGCTGAAGAGTTCCTTGCTGTCGTGGGTGTTGTTGTCCAGTCGTTCCTTCAGTGATTTCTTCTTGGTGGTGCTTGCGGGTGGTGTGTTTGAGGGCGGTCATGTTGTCAGTGGTCTGGTCGAGGAGCCAGGCTTTCTCGAGGGTGCGGCAGGTCTTCTTGGAGTCCTTGAGTTTGTCAATGAACCAGGATGCCTTCTTGCTTCTGGGTCTCCTGGGAGGGTTCTTCAGTGGTGCGAGGTCGTCGGCGCAGGCGGTCAGCCACTGCATGAAGTTGCGGGCTGCTTCGTTGGGGTCCGTTGTGCTGGCGGGGAGGTTCTGGCTGAGGGAGGTGGTGAGCGGGTCGGCGGTGATCTTGCTCCAGCTTCTGTGGGGAACCTGGAGCGGGTGGTGGTGGGTTGTGGTTCTTCTGAAGCTGAAGTGGACGCAGCTGTGGTCAGTCCAGTGGAGTCCGGTGGTGTGGCTGAAGGTGATGTGCTTGCTGGATGGGAAGACGGGATCAAGCGTGTGGCCGGCGTAGTGGGTGGGGGTGTTGACCAGTTGCTAGTGTCCGAGGTTGTCCAGCAGGGCGGCGGTGTTGCGGTCCTTGTTGGTCTCCAGGTGGAATTTGAGGTCCCCTAGGAGGATGCAGTCGGCGGAGGGGAGGGCTTGCGGGCTGATGAAGTCTGTGATGTCTTCCCTGAATTGTGTGCGTGGTCCCGGGGGTTCGTAGACGTGGGTGCCACTGAGGGTCATCTTTGGGTCGGTGTGAATCTGGAAGTGGAGGTGCTCGGCGGCGGCGAAGGTGTCGTTGGAGTCGGTCGTGATGCGGATGGTGTTCCTGTGGACGATGGCGATGACTCCTCCGGTCTGGTTGACGCGGTCCCTCCTGATGATCTTGTACCCGTCCGGGATGGCGCTGGCGATGTCGGGGGCTGAGGAGGCGTTCATCCAGGTTTCCGTGAGGAAGGCAACGTCTGGTGATGTTGCGTCGAGGAGGTTCCAGAGTTCCACGGCGTGTCTGTGGACGGAGCGGGTGTTGAGCAGGATGCACTTGAGGTGGTTGCTGCTGGTGCTTGGCTTGGCGGGTGTGGTGCAGGTTCGGATGGAGGTGAACTCGCAGGCCTTGCAGGTGAAGGGTCCGTGGATGCGTCTCGGGGTGGCTTGGCAGCAGGCGGGGTTCCGGCAGGCATTGAGTGGGTTGAGGGTGGCGGCGTCGTAGGTCTGTCGGGTCGTCTTGCATCGGCGGGGGCCAGGGGTCCTGGCGCTGGGCGCGGTGCAGGCGCAGACGGGCTTGCCTTTGGTGCGCCTTCGGCGCACAATCGGCGCGCCCGCTGCGCGTCAATGCTGCGCGTGCGTGAGGGCGGCATAAGTAAGGAGCCGGGAGGGAGGAGCAGCTGGGTGGGGCGGTGAATGGGCAGGAGGGGGGCGTGTCCGCTGGGAGTCAGCGGCGGGAAAGTGGCGGCCCTGCGGCGGCTGGGGCGTCCAAGGCAGGCAGCGAGGCAAGCGGCAAAAGTGCGAGGCAGGAGGCGGCGGGAGCAGCGGTGAGTGGGGGCGACCTCGCCTGGAAGTAGGCTCAGCGGTCGCTCCCTTCACCTCGTGCGCGGTCACCTTAAGTAAGGAGCCGGGAGGGAGGAGCAGCTGGGTGGCGGGAGCAGGGAGGCGAATGGGCAGGAGGGGGGTGTGTCCACCGGGAGTCAGCGGCGGGAAAGTGGCGGCCCTGCGGCGGCTGGGGCGTCCAAGGCAGGCAGCGAGGCAAGTGGCAAAAGTGCGAGGCAGGAGTCGGCGGGAGCAGCGGTGAGTGGGGGCAACCTCGCCTGGAAGTAGGCTCAGCGGTCGCTCCCTTCACCTCGTGCGCGGTCCCCTTAAGTAAGGAGCCGGGAGGGAGGAGCAGCTGGGTGGCGGGAGCGGGGCGGCAAATGGGCAGGAGGGGGGCGTGTCTGCCGGGAGTCAGCGGCGGGAAAGTGGCGGCCCTGCGGCGGCTGGGGCGCCCAAGGCAAGCAGCAAGGCAAGCGGCAAAAATGCGAGGCAGGAGGCAGTGGGAGCAGCGGTGAGTGGGGGTGACCTCGCTTGGAAGTAGGCTAAGCGGTTGCACCCTTCACCTTGTGCGCGGTCCCCTTAAGTAAGGAGCCGGGAGGGAGGAGCAGCTGGGTGGCGGGAGCGGGGCGGCGAATGGGCAGGAGGGGGGCGTGTCTGTCAGGAGTCAGCGGCGGGAAAGTGGCGGCCCTGCGGTGGCTGGGGCGTCCAAGGCAGGCATTAGGCAAGCGGCAAAAGTGCGAGGCAGGAGGCGGCGGGAGCAGCGGTGAGTGGGGGCGACCTCGCCTGGAAGTAGGCTCAGCGGTCGCTCCCTTCACCTCTTGCGCGGTCCCCTTAAGTAAGGAGCCGGGAGGGAGGAGCAGCTGGGTGGCGGGAGCGGGGCGGCGAATATATGAGTTAAGTCTCATCAGTGAGTGAGCCATGTTCATTGTATGTTATGTGTACTAATATCAAAATGCAGTAAAAATAATTATAATAAAAATCCACACATCGCCCTTTCAACAGTTTTTTTCCTGCCGCAAGCTTGCCATGCAGTTGAAAAAACAATGCATTGTCGAGGTGTGACTGAAAAATCGATGCAACGCCTGTTCATGGCCTGAAGAACCACTGCAGCTAGAGCCCAGAGCACTGAGTCTCCGATGTCCGAGACCTCTGCTCGGACTTCAAAGCAGGCCCTGCTGTGCGGCTGAAGGAACCAACACCTCACCTGTCTGAGGGAGTGGAAATCGAAGCAGTGCCTGTTTCGTCGCAGCAGCGACCAGCAGCCCCTGGATTTTTTCACGCATTACACCTGTGCACTGAGTTTCCAACGCATCACCTCACCAAAAGGAGTCGCCTCTGAAAATCGATTCCTCGTTTCTCCTCACAGTCGGGAGCAGTGTGCAGCAGAACAGATGCTTCACTGTGTTTTCTGATGCTTTCCTCCTTTGTGGCGGTTTTTGTTTTGGAATTTGATGCATCAAAGGTACTATGTGCTAAAATCAATGGGTCCATTGAGTGCTTTGGACAGAATTGTTTAAACTTTTTGAAAGTGATATTTTGAGTTATGTATGTTGGATTGTTGTCATTTTGAACTTGTTTGGTTTAAATAAAGATTAGTTATAAACTGGTGTGGGGTACATTTGTGGTGTTTTTACTGTGTTACTGTGCATGTTATTTACAAATACTTTATACATTGCCTCTGAGATAGGCCAGACTGCTCATGCCGAGCTCCCAATGGGGTGAGCGGGGGTTAACTTGGGTGTGTAACTCCCTTACCCTGACTAGAAAGAAGGGTCCTGCCTTGGGCAGGGTGCATACCACTGCCAACTAGAGACCACCACATCTTACAACAGTGAATTGATAGTGCAGGCCATTCCAAAAAAAGAACAAGCTCACGAGGGAATTCTTGTTTGCATTGTACCTGGGGGTATCACACTGTTCTATTATTTGATGCTTTGTGGCATTTGTACATTATATCTATACTCTGGATGTTGATGGCAGAAGCCTTCCAGCTACCTAATGACTTCTTTCATTTCACATTCAAAGACGTATAAAAGACAAGATTTAAGAGAGGCAAAACAGTATACATAATAAAGCAAGAATACAGTGCAAGCGGAACCTAAAATAAAGACATGAAATAACCCCAAAAAATAATTAGTCAAATTATGGTCCACAACCATACAAATGAAAACAGTAAAGTTTTCATCCTTTACAAAGGCATATCAAGTCTGTTCTAGAGATAGAGGCACAAATTGAAAGATCCATATCCGTGTAGCCTGTCCTGTTAAACAATTGTAACGTGTTTTAGTTATTTAAACCGAATGTTTTACTATCTCATGGCCTCATTTACTAGATACTGATACATCAGCTTTGATGCATCGGTTTCCTTCTGCCTGTGCTGAAAGTCCTTGTGACACCATGAACGCACTTTATTTACAATACAGCGCTCCAAGGGGCAAGGATTAACAGATTCGTTAGAAATTCTGCAAAAGTGATGCATTGCTGGAGTTGGTCGTAAAACTGATGCAACTCCAGCATTGCGTCAGAGCACATGGGCGTGTTCAATTGTAAAAATCATGCGGCAAACCTTATGCCTGGTCTGAGCAGGTGTCAGGATTTTGATGTAGTCAAGTCGTAGAGTGACGCACTCTACGCATTTCACTGCACCAGTTCTACTGGGCTTTTTTTGCTTGGGAACTCCTACCCTAAACACATTAAACCTGGCGCAGGTATAATATGATGCAGGGCTCTAAAAACTGACGCATTTGACTCAATGCGTCAGTTTGTACACATTTCAGATTATGGCGCACTGATTTCCCTGCCGCTTAAAAAAAAAAGTGGCGCAGCGCAAGGGGCTTGTAAATTAGGCCCTGAAAGTTTAGGTAGTCCCAAAATTAATGGTTTTAATGAAAGGCTTACCACTTGAAGCTGCAATCTGGCTTCATGAAGAAGCAGAAGTCTTAAAAAATCTGGGTTAACTTTGGGCCAACACAACATTTCTGCTACACCTTCGTAACCTTGCATAATTTCGGTAGTTTTGCATTATCAGTTTTACTTTACTTGAAAATCCTGAAATCAGGCCCCATCACGTCAAATTGAGCCATTTGTGGCAAATGTTTAGGGGCATATTTATGTGAGGGAATGTGCCAAAATCTTATGCCTTTCCAGGGGAGGTGTAGTGAGGAGAATATCTCCATTTCTACTCTTTTCTTCCCCTTGCTCTGGGTGTAGCACACAGAGAAAGAGGAATATGCCTCCCAGAACTGTTTTTCTGTAGGAAGGTGACCCTTTCTAACAGCTTGCAATGGTTGCCCTTCGATGTCTATTTTAGTAACTCAGAAGAAGAGGGACAGTGCTTCAAGACATTGAGGTAATAACTTAACATTCCTAACTTTTGTAAATTGCTAAATTAGACACTAAAAGTATTTCCAGCTGTTGTGGTTTTATGATTTGGGGTTGTAAGTTTATGCAGGCAGAACACACCTGTCAGGAGAAAATCAAAAGAATAGAAATGCATGGACACTCCATGCTGCAATATCTTAAAGCTGGTGTCATAACACAAGGATTTAGAGTCCGTAATATACCAGGTCTCTTTGTACACATCAAAGAGTTTCTAGAAAAATGGTCATTAATAGCGATTAGTGATTAATAGTTTGCGTGACCTGATGATGCTTATAGTCACTACTGCCAAAGACATGATTCAAACGCTTATAGAAGAAATGACAGCTTTAGAGGATAAAATTAGTCAATGTAATGCAATAGTAGATGCAAGGAAAAAACCTGATGATTTAAACTCGGAGATTGATTTATACAGTGATTATCTGCTAACAAGAAAAACTGAGAAACTAAATAAAGACATAAGATTATACTCCAAAGAAAGAACTTATCCCCATTTAAATTAACACTTTTTTTCTGATACACGTTATGAAGAATCAGAATCATATGGAGAACCACAACCGAGACATAAAGTGACCACCTTCTCAGATTCGTCTGATATTGACAATGAGTCTAGTCCACATCAGTCTAATTATGGACTAGAAAGAGGTAATCATCCTTCAAACTTTCGAGGGCAGTCGCCTTTTTTAGGCAGACGAGGCCCACGGAGAGGCCCTTGAAAACCAAGATACCAATCCAGGTTCAACACAAACCAACACTTCCACGATTATCCTCAGAGCCATGCTCAATACCTGGTGACCAGGAATGCACAATATTGGAGAACATAGACACAATACCTATTTTCAATTTGTCAAAACATATCCTGAAAGAATCTGAAGTCACACTTCTATCTAAAGGGTTATCATATGTTCCCTACACCAGAGCGGATATCTTTGAAACGTTTCAAGATCTACATTCCTTCTTTAGAAAAATAAGTCCCAAAAAGTTTTTTGAAGATAGATCTTTGCAACACATGCATGGAGACAACTCATCGGGCCTTCGCCCGATTTCAGTGTTCACTCCATCTTTGGACCAAGTTGGCCCTGAAGTGGGAATATTTGAATCCGTAGTCATTGAAAAATTGGAGAGGAACATTAAATATGTCCGAAAGCCCATACCCAATTTACACAAAGAGTAACTTCTGCCTTTAAACACCTTAAAATCCCAAAGAAATCTCACAGTGAAAAGCTTTGACAAAGGGGGTGGTATAGTCATAATTGACACGGAGACTTATATATCCAATATGAACACCCTTTTAATGAACCTTGATCACTACCGCAAAATCAGTGTAGATCCTACATCTAGAGTCTTATGTAAAATCATCACTCTTACCAACAATGCAGTGGCACAGGGCATCATCTGCCAACAAGAGAGTGATTATATGAATGTAGAAGTACCCCAAATGGCTATCGTCTACGGGGTCCCAACAATCCACAAAGACATCCATAACCCTCCCTACAGACCGATTGTCACGACTATAGGATCTGCAACAGAACATATATCCAAATACATTGATCAAGTGTTACGTCCATATGTCTCTAAAATTCTATCCTATATTAGAGACACTAAAGATATGATTTCAAAAACAGAAGGCCTTGGCTTTAACAGACAAACTGACATACTAGTATCTCTGGATATTGAATCCCTGTATAGCAACATCCCTCAGCTTGAGGCTATTACAGTGGTAGAATGCTTCATCCTCACTTACAACATAGAGTGCAATGTTCCGTTCATTGTGGACCTTCTGACAATTGTATTAGATGAAAATACTTTTGAGTTTAATGGGGACCTTTTTAAACAAGTAAAGGGTGTAAGTTTGGGGGTATCTTGTGCCCCACAATATCCAATATTTATATGGCATTTTTTGAATATCAATACATCCATAACGAAATAGCCCCATTCTTTGAATCAATACATGAATGGTCTAGGTATATCGACGATATACTGTTTATATGGAAGGATGACCACATTAAACTTCAGGAGTTCATAAAATGGATTAATCTGTGTGATACTAACTTGCGGTTCACTGCCAATATTGGTAATGGGAATATTGAATTTCTAGTCATAGAAATCAAAGAAGTTGTCTCCACCCTTCAAGTAGACCTCTATACAAAACCACAGCTAGAAACACGTTACTTCACTTTTCTAGTTACCATCCGAAATGCCAACGTGAGAGCATACCCATGGGGCAATTTTTACACGTTCGACGTAATTGCACAGGTTTGCAGGATTTTTACACAAGAGCCATCACTATGAAACAAAAATTCATCGATCGAGGGTATCCAAAACGATTAGTAAGAGAGGCATACAAGACGGCCAGGTTCTACGATCGAGATTACCTACTTAGAACAAACACCAAGAAAGACCTTCCCCAACTGGTGTGTGTAACCAGACATTCTCCATTAAATGAAAAAATTCAACAGAGGATAAATGCCCAATGGCATATCCTTAACACCAACTCACAACCAGAAAAGAAACTCCCACATCCTATGTTTGCACACAAACGTAACAAGAACCTCAAGGACTTAATAGTCCACTCAAGAATGCAAACCAAACTTCCTTTTGTACAAAAAACTCTGGGTGGAAGTCATCCTATCACTGGGAATCACAAATGCTCCCACTGTAAGGCATGTGATGGAGCGATTATCACAGACAAATTTAAGTACCAGACAAATTAAATAAAACTTAGGCCCTTCACTAACTGCAAGACTGACAATGTCATATACTTACTTCTTTGTCCATGTAACAGGGTATGTTGGTGAGACATCAAGACAATTTTCGATACGCCTCACTGAGCATCGCTTTGCTATCAAAACAAAAAAACTTTCAGCCCCCATAGTAAAACACTATGTAGAAATTAACCATCGTGAAACAGACATCAGATGGTTAATTCTAGAAAAAACTGAAGTTAAAAATACTCAATTAGCTGAACCCATAAGAAAACGCAGAGAGGTTTTCTGGATTTTTCTGCTTAAATCCCATATTAATGGATTAAACTCTAAAATCCCGTGGGATCAAGCCATAAGGTATAATTATATACTTGGCTTCAGTTTTCCTTTGTCTGTATATGCTTCACTGAATCTGTGCATATTTTTTACCATCTTATGTATTTCTGGACCACTCTAGGGGATTTATATATTTTTTGGATTCTAGTTATTCCTCTTCTTTTTCTGCCATAGAGAACGAACATTTGTCTGTCTTGCTGTGTATAGCCATATCCGCACATCTTTTGATGCATATTCATGACAAACTATTGTTAGCTATTTGCTTTGCCTACTTATATCTTTGCTGACTAATGAAATTTTCATTGTTTCTTTTCACATATTTTGAGTATCTTTCTCGTAAGGTGATCGCTTTTTTGGATCATTTACCTTTTAAGAAATCAGTACCATATGGCTTTATTTCAGCCTTATATGTCACGTGTAAGCCTGGGCATCCGAATCGGCTACGCCCACGGAGTAGGCGTAGTGTTGCCTCCTACGCATTTTGCGTAGACAGCGTAGCCGGCAACACTATGCCCACTCCGTGTGCGTAGCCGAGTCGGCCGCCACCCGCCTCCCTCCCGCCCTCCCCTACATACATTATTTAAGCAAACTACTCTTAATAAAACAATTTTAAAGCACTTACCGTGTCCGGGGCTCGTCCGGGGCTCCCTCTTGAAATAGCGTCCCCTCATAGATACCAATGCGCATGCGCGGCCGCCCGCGCATGCGCATTGGTATCCATGATGACGCGATTCCAAGAGGGAGCCCCGGACGAGCCCCGGACACGGTATGGGCTTTAAAATTGTTTTATTAAGGGTAGTTTGCTTAAATAATGTATGTAGGGGAGAGCGGGAGGGAGGTGCATAGTGGGGCTACGCGGAGTGCGGGAGTGGGCGTAGTTTCTCGCCCACTCCGCGTAGCTCCACGGAGCCCCACTACGCCCACTACGCCCAGGGTTAGTCACGTGCATCTTCCTAGCTCGCCCTGTAGAGTATTTTTAGGTCGAGGACCTAAAGGCTGCGCTTGCGCAGTCTCCGGTCGGAGATTTTATGTTTTTGAGTACGGGACTTGAACTCGCCTCTCTCCTCCATCTCTCCTCCATTGGCTGGCTTCCTAAACTGAGGCCAGCCATTGGAGGAGAGGGGCGTCACTCCAATCAAGCCCCGTCTCTTTCTAATTCGGGGGCATGTTTATGGCGTTCTTTCCACCTGTGACGTCATCCGTCACTCAGAACGCCAAAACACGCCCCCGAATCCGAAATTGTTCGGATGTTTGCGGCCGCCATTTTTTTTTTGTGCCGTTTGCCGTTTTTCTTGTTTTTAATGGCATCGCAGTGGCAGAGCCCTCTCCCTGTGGCAAGGGAGGAGCTGACCCGGTCTCCAGCCCACCTCTCCCTACGGCCCTTGCAGTATAAGCAAAGCTCGCGACTTCGCCTGAGGTGCTGACATACCCTAGAGTGGTTATCAAGGAATGCCTGAGGGTGAGGACGCCACCCGCTGAACTCCAAATCGGGCGCCGCTGTGGGCCCTGGGACCGTGTTACACTGTGGGCCTGCCTGAGGGTCCGGCAGCCGTGGAGACCTGAGCTGGCGGAGAGGGCGGTCGGACATAGTACCACAGCTAAGGGGTGTTGACGCCGTGGTCCAGCTCTGGGCTTTGAGGTACCGGCGAGTGGTCTGGATCCCCGGACTGTGTCGAAGGAAGAGGGACAGGCTGTGGTGCGGTGCGGCGCAGAGATCGGGCCGCCGCACACAGCCCCTGTTTTGCACGGGATTGGGCGGCGTCACGGGACCCGTTTCAGTGCGGCGGAAATAAATAGAGTGGACCGCGGCTGTCTGCATCTGGGGCTGGGGCGCTGGAGTTGCTGAAACTGCCGCGGCTGCTCGGTCGCACTGCCAAAAAGCCCGAGGAGGGCGAGGGAACAATCGCTGGCACATAGGATTATAGATCAGACACCAGGGGTCTGACGGCAGATATCGACTCCTGGGGGGCACGCTACAGCACAGGCGGACCGCGCCGGCCACGGGAGGAGCGGGTGCATCTGCGCAGCGGGATGGCTTGGCAATCGTCAGGCAGAGGTGAGGGGGAGTCCGAAGTCTGACTGCGAGTGCTGGAGTGGGCGGTGGCGCGGCAGTAGCTTTGGGTGAGATTTGGAGCCCAGGAGCTGCCCGCCGCCGCCGAGAAGATAGCTGACTGATCCTGGGGAGTACTGGGACTATGAGGACAGCTATGGCAGGGAACCAGCAAGCACTGCCAAAAAGGCAGAGGAGGGCGAGGGAGCAATCGCTGGCACAGAGGATTATAGATCAGACACTGGTGGGCTGACGGCAGATATCGACTCCCGGGGGGCATGCTGTAGCACAGGCGGACCGTGCCGGCCACGGGAGGAGCGGAGCACAGCTATGGCAGGGAACCAGCAATAAGGAGGCAGCGGGAGGGCAGCAACCACGAGGAAGGAAAGAGACGCTGGCTTCTGGGGACTCCCTGTGGGGCAGAGGATTTCATGAGGTGCCATAGTGGGATGTTGCCGTGCTGTTGGCTCTGTGTGTGTGTGTGTGTGTGTGGCTCTGTGTGTGTGTGTGTGGCTCTGTGTGTGTGTGGCTCTGTGTGTGTGTCTGTGGCTCTGTTTGGGTGGCTCTGTATGTGTGTGTGGGTGGCTTTGTGTGTGTGGCTCTGTGTGGGTGTAAATGCAATAGGTCATGCATTTGAGAGCGATTAAGCTATTGGCATTGTAAATGACAATGCCATTTATTTAATGATTAAGCTATTGGCAATGTAAATTACAATGCCATTTATTTATGATTAAAAAAAAAAAAATCTCCTGGCTGTGCTTGCTCCCCTGCCCCCTCGCTGTGCTTACTTTCCTGCCCCCTCGCTGTGCTTGCTCTCCAGTGTGTGTATGTGGCTCTGGCTGTGTGTGTGGCTCTGTGTGTGTGTGTGTGTCTCTGGGTGTGTGTGTGTCTCTGGGTATGTGTGTGGCTCTGGGGGCTCTGTGTGTGTGGGGGCTCTGTGTGTGTGTGTGGGGAGGCTCGGTGTGTGTGTGGGGAGGCTCGGTGTGTGTGTGGGGCTCTGTGTGTGGGGTTTTGTGTGTGTGGCTCTGTGTGGGTGTAAATGCAATAGGTCATGCATTTGCAAGCGATTAAGCTATTGGCATTGTAAATGACAATGCCATTTATTTAACGATTAGGCTATTGGCAATGTAAATTACAATGCCATTTATTTATGATAAAAAAAAAAAAAGTCATGAGCAATGCCAATAGCTCTACCTTTAATAATGCCGAGATCATTGCATTGTAAATGCTTGTTAGTCTTTCTGCTGTAGTTTGTTAATTTCGTCCGAGCTTGACTCCGCCTCGCTTTTCCACCACGTGTGTGACCACTATTTTCCACACATTTAAATGCCTTACGTGCTTTATTCCGGTTTGGAACTTCCGAGGCGCGGCACTGGTAGCACAACTTCATGCCCAGAAGCTAGCTGTTTTTCCCTGCAGCCTGTATCAAATGCTTCACTCGGTAAGCAGGTTTGCGAGCATTTTGTGGCAGATTTATGTCGGACTTGCGCCACGTTTACGCCGCCGTTGCGTCATGCAACAGCGGCATAAACGTGGTGCATCCCTGCGACCCATTTACAACGTGACGCATCTAGGCAGATGCGTCACGTCGTAAAGCCCTGAGCCACATGTGGGCATTCCAGCTCAGGGTGGGCGTTCCGGGCAGGTGCGCCTCGCAAAAGTGCCTGCGTGAAATCAACAAGATTTCACGCAGGCACTTATAGGCCAATGCTGCGTCAAAACCCTCCGCCTGCTTGAAGCAGGCGTAAGGCTTGACGCAGCATTGGACAGATAGGGCCCCCCAGAGCATTGCTGGATCTGCGTCGTGCTTGCGACGCAAATCCAGCAATGCGCCGCCTTTACCGCATAGATGCGTCACGCATCTGTGCCGTTTTTGCCCCATGGTGCGCTGCATTGTAAATGCAGCGCACCATGGGTGGCGGAGCTGCGGCGCACAATAACTGGCGCATCCCTGGGGATGCGCAAGTTATTGTAAATCTTCCCCTTTGAGTCTTGTGCGAGTTTGGCTCAATATATTTGGTTCTTTGTAACATCATGATATTATTCAAGTTTTTTGACATCTTTTGCTAAATGACTAGCATGTTAAGCAGTACTATTTCGGTGCACTTGCCACACATTATTGTACATCATTAAGCCAGGACTTCATTTTATACAGGTTGTTAGCAACATTGTGGCTGCCCCTGTCCTTTTTACATAAACATACTTGGGCGACTCTAGGACCCTGTGGGTCATAGGGCAGTGACCAGGTCATTGGACACCACATCCTGTAGGGACGGGAAGTGGACAGAGAAGCCCAGGACTGACCAGAGGACAGACGCGCTGCGCCGCGCGCCTGCGAAATCAATAAAAGAGATATCTACAATCACCTGTGTCCTGTGACTGCTGTGTGGATCATAGCCACGGGATACGACATCTGGCGACGAAGGTGTTAACGATCCAACGCGTGAAGGATCGCGTTGTGCGTCTGGATGCGCAGCAGCAGCAGCAGAGAAAAGACGCTAGGAGCAACGCGGGAGCCCACCCCGGCAGCGTCCAACGAGAGCAGCAGAACGCGGTCAGAAGAGAAGCAAGCGCGAGGTCTTCGCGCTCGCATTTGAAAATCGAAGCGCGAGATCTCGCGAGAGAGGAAATCTCGGCGGCCATCAGGAGACCAGGCAGCTAGGGCCAATAGCAGCACAGAGAGACAAAAGCGGCCATTTTAAAGTCAGGAAACGCGAGATTTCGATCGCAAAATCTCGCGTGAAGGACGGCGGCCATCTTGTGTGGGACACAAAGGAAGAATCCCATAAGGAACAACAGGGCAACCATTTTAGGACCAGGCAAAAAACAATAAGAATTTAAAGAAATCACCAAGGAAGAATAAGAGGCACAAACGAGATCAAAAAGAAAGTACACTGGTCAAAAATAAAAAAAAAGAAGAAAAGGAGGAAAGGGACAAAGATCCCCATAACAAACAACAACAAGTAAAAAAAAAAAAAAAAAAAAAAAGTGATATTTCAATAAAGAAGCACACAGAAGAAATAAAGGTGCAACAAGACAAAAAGACAGAAGATGCCTGAAACCAAACAAAGTGCCCAGTATCGCACACCACTGCCATTCAGCATATAAGAGCCACAAGTGGGAATACGATGGGAGAAGTGGATCGTGAAATTAGAGCGATACGCAGAAGCAACAGATGTAGTAGAAGGAAAAAAACTAGGATTATTCCTGAATCTGGTTGGAGATGATATAGGTGACCTTCTAATAACACTCCCAAAGAGTGAAACAACCACATACAAAGGACTAATAAAGTGTCTGACAACTAAATTCGATCCTCAAAGAAACATTGACTTTGAAAGGTACAGTTTCAACATAGCTTTTCAACAACCGGAGGAGTCAATGGATGACTTTGCAACGAGGCTCAGGAAACTAGTGGCCCATTGTGAGTTTGAAAAATACGACAATGAGCAGGCCATCCGCCTAAGACTGATAGAAGGATGTCGTGACACAGATTTTCGTACGAGAATACTAAAGGAACCAACCACGCTAGAAAGAATTTTAGATCTAACGAGAGCAGAGGCAAGGGCGATGGCACATGCAAGACAAATGGACCGACGAGAGGAGCAAGTTCACAGAATAACAGACACGGGTCAGACTGGAAACTGGAAGAAAGGGTCGAAGGACCAGGTGACACGAAAACAACAAGGGTCACAATGTTACAGATGCGGGCTGGAATTTCCACGTCGAGGAACGTGCCCAGCATTTGGTCAGATCTGTCGAAAATGCAACAGAAGCAACCATTTCGCCAACATGTGCCAAGGAATGCAATTCAAGAATGAACGGGGAAGGACAGGGAGACCGAGAACAACAGCAAACCGACATGTGCGTCACATGGAAGCAACTGCAAGGAGCTCGTCGCTGGAATCGGGAGATGAAGAAGAAGAAGCAGCAGAGAAAGTGGAACGCCTATACCTCATGTCCACAGACGAAGGGCATGAGGAAGAAAACATCAGGCTGGTGGATAAGCAGTCAATAAAAAAGACAGACTGGGTGACCATAGACGTAGGGCCACACCAAGCAGAATTTGTACTAGACAGCGGGGCCACGTGCAACATTATGTGCGCCACAGAATACGAAAAAATGAAGAGAAAACCACACCTACAACAACCCAATGTATGAGTGTTTACCTGGGGTGCAAGAAATCCAGTAACCAACATGGGAAAATTCACGGACACCATGACGCACAAGGGCAAGACTGTCACAGAAGAAATTCATGTGCTACGAGGAGACATCCCCGTACCATGTTTACTAAGCAATGTCACAGCGAAGGTCATGGGCCTCCTACAGATGACATATCACGTATCTGACAAAGGAAGCATCTTACGAGAATACCCAAAGCTAACTAAAGGACTTGGAAAGCTGAAAGGACGACAGATCACACTGCACATCAATGAATCAGTCAGACCTGTCGCCCAACATCACCGAAGGGTACCCATCCATCTACAACCGCAGGTAGAAGAAGAAATAAAGGCACTGCTAGAACAGGACATCATCGAACCAGCTGAAGGGCCAACGCCATGGGTATCCCCAATAGTTGCTGTACCAAAAAAGGACACTACACAAATAAGAATATGTGTGGACATGAGAATACCCAACACAGCCATTGAAAGAGAACGACATCCGGGGCCACATCTAGATGACATGATCAGCTGTTTGACGGGAACGAGAAGATTTTCAAAGCTAGACCTATGTAAGGGATATCACCAACTAGAGCTGGACCAACAGTCAAGATACATAACAACGTTCTCAACACACCTTGTTTGTTTCGCTACAAGAAGTTAAGCTTTGGAATATCATCAGCAGCCGAGATCTTCCAAGAAACAATCAGACAGATCATTAGACCAATCAAAAACAGCCTGAGCTACAGTGACGATATCCTGGTATTCGGCAAGTCGGACGAGGAACATGACACAGCATTGAGGAAAGTATGCTCGCAGCTGGAGGACGTGGGTTTGACCGTAAACGAAAGAAAATGTGAACTGGGAAGAGAAGAACTGGTATTCTTCGGACACATCTTCTCGAAGAAAGGAATGAGACCAGATCGCAGTAAAGTGGACACCCTAGAGAAGGCAAAAGAACCAAAAGATCTAGCTAATGTGCGCTCATTCCTTGGCCTTGCCAGCTATTGTGCACGATACATCAAGGATTTTGCAACAGTGAGCACCCCATGCGAGAACTAACGAAGCAGGGCCAAATGTTTGAATGGACCACAGAATGCAGCAAGGCATTTGAAGAGATAAGGGCGTCAGTAACGGCAGTAGACCACCTGGCATATTTTGACCCGCACCTATGTACTGAACTGACAGTGGACGCCAGCCCAGTAGGTCTGGGCGCAATACTGGCACAGCACAAACATGGAAAAGACTCGCCACGATGGATCGTAGCATATGGAAGAAAGAGCCTGTCAGACATTGAGAGAGCATACTCTCAACCAGAAAAGGAGAGTCTGGCGGTAGTATGGGCATGTGAGCACTACCACATGTTCATCTATGGGAAGCCATTCACGATTGTAACAGACCACCAAGCACTAATTACCATCTATGGAAACCCAAGCGCCAAAATACCACCAAGAATTGAACGATGGGGGATCAGGCTGATGGACTACAACTTTAAAATTGTTCACAAGCCTGGAAAGGAGCACAACCCAGCTGACTATATGTCACTGCACCCGCTTCCCCATCGAGAAAATGGCACCACCATGGCAGACGAATACCTAAATTTCATCCTAAAACAGAACACTCCAGCGTCAATAACGATTGCAGAACTAGAGCGAGAAACAAAAAGAGACCCGACAATGCAGGCAATTGGGGACGTAGTGCGACAACAGAGATGGAGACACATTAACAATAACAGCCCCGCAGGAGAAGGGGTCATAAAAGAAGAACTGCTGGCCTTCAAAAAGATAAGTGAAGAACTATCTGAAACTGAGAACGGAATTCTAATGAGAGGATCAAGAATTGTGGTACCTTACCAACTAAGGAAAAGAACAATTGAACTAGCTCACGAATCGCATAGAGGCATTGTAGCGACAAAGAAGATGCTGAGAGAAAAAGTGTGGTTCCCAGGACTGGACAACATGGTGGAAGAAGAAGTAGCACACTGTCATGTCTGTCAAGTAACGGGACCACCTTCCAAACCAGCACCGTTGCACATGTCAGAACTGCCACCGGCAGTATGGACTGAGCTGGCATCAGACTTTTATGGACCACTAGAGACTGGAAAGTACTTGCTAGTGGTCATTGATGAATTCTCAAGATTCCCAATTGTGAGAGAAATATCGTCGACATCAGCAAGCGCCACATTACCAGCATTAGGTGACATTTTTGCTGCCTGGGGCTCCCCACAAACATTGAAAACGGACAATGGCCCTCCATTTTCTGGAGAAGAATTCCGTCGATTCATGGAATATTTGGGGATCAAGCATCGGAAGATAACACCCCTGTGGCCACAGGCCAACGGAATGGCAGAACGATTTATGGGGACTAAAAAAGAAAGCCATCCAGCGAGCAAAACTGACACAAATATCGATTGGACAAGCAATATGTCAAGTGCTGAGAGACTACAGAAACACCCCTCACAGCTCCACAGGTCGATGCCCAGCGGAACTGGTTTTGGGACGATCAAGCAAAACAAGACTGCCTCAAATAGATGCAAAGATAAGCACAGACCGAAGTGACATGGTGGAAAGAGATCATGAAGCTAAGAGGAAAATGAAAGAATATGCTGATAAGATGAGACACGCATCAGAACCTCAGTTAAATGAAGGAGACCTGGTGGTGGTGAGATAGAGACAACAACGGAAGTCAGGCAGCCCATTTTCAAAGGATCCGCTAGTAGTGACCAAAGTGAAGGGATCAATGGTGACGGCAGCATCGGACCATCAAAGAATAACGAGAAACAGTTCCCACTTCAAGGAGCTCACGGTGGAAGATGAAGGACCAGCGGCAACACCACCAAAAGTGGAAAACAGAGAGCAAGAAACCAGCAGAGAGACAAGACCAAGCAGAATGTGCAGGAAGCCACAAAGACTCATTGAAGAGATGTAGAACAAAGAAACCCTCTCTCTCTCTATCTCTCTCTCTCTCTCTCTCTCTCTCTCTCTCTCTCTCTCTCTCTCTCTCTCTCCCTCCACAGCTATCAGCAAGCATGTGAACAAGAGGGGGACGAAGATGAAGAACGCTGACATACCAAAAACTTTGTGCATGTGACAAAGAACTTTTGTTTGCGACAAAGGGGGAGATGTAGCAGCCGTGACTGTAGGTTGACCGACAACAGGGCACTAGGACCCTGTGGGTCATAGGGCAGTGACCAGGTCACTGGACACCACATCCTGTAGGGACAGGAAGTGGACAGAGAAGCCCAGGACTGACCAGAGGACCGACGCGCTGCGCCGCGCTCCTGCGAAATCAATAAAAGAGATATCTACAATCACCTGTGTCCTGTGACTGCCGTGTGGATCATAGCCACGGGATACGACATCAACGTTTATATGGCATCATAGAAAGTGTCTTTTTTATTATTACACCGAGACACTGTATCGTATTCTCAGTCTATCATTTATTTTTCAGCTTCAGTACATTCAGCACTAGAAGCTTAGTTTGTGCCATGTCCCTACCATTCCTTTTTTTATAATGGTACGTACTCAATGGTTTTGACCATCATCCTGGTTGTTTCATCATTTTTAAATAGTTTCAGTTCGCTTGCAGTGATAACTCTGTAAAAACATCTTCCTTTCTATTTTCTGATTCTTTCAGTATTGAACCATTCACGATTATTGGACCTCTTATTTTTATCTCGGGCTCGAGATAGATTCCTTCATCCTGAGGTAATAGTCTATATTCACACACTCAAATCAGTTTAAATTCATGATTCTTTCCTACACTGGGTTTCATTTTACTTTAATATATCCCAACATAGGTTGGTTTCTTTGATATTTTGCAGAGCCATCTATTAATATACTCCAGTGTTGATATACCCTTCTTCACCATTGTATCATCCTGGCTTATTGGATCCACATCGTTTAAGGACATTGTTCCTCCTGAATCCTTTTTATCCTGGGTTTTTTCTAGGTAAGTACCATTAACAAACCCCTTTCCACCCCCCTCTGTTTCACCCCCGCCCCTTGCCTCCCCCCCTGTCCAAACTCCCCCCCCTCCTTCTTTTCCCTTTTTTTCTGATCGTTTAATCTTTCATATGTTGAGAGATAGGGAATTTTGGTCCATTGCACCCCTCCACCTTTCATTGTACCCATTTTATATCTATCTAGATAGAACTCTTTTTTCACGGAAGATCATCTTGTTTTTGTGTACTCTTACCTTGGAGACGTCATCTTGTTACTTTTTGGTAAGAATGTTTTTCATTTTTTTCACTTTTGTCTTGTCATTTTTCATCTTGGTCTTTTGAATTGTACAGATTGTCACCTTGCCTATCTCGTTTGGTATATCAGTCTGTTCAACCTTTTACATGTATGTTTGGGTCATTATTTCTTTAACTTTTTTTCTTTGGGCTCGCTTTTCTCATTAGAAAGTGAATGTGAGAATTTGCCTTTATCCTTAAGGTTTGCCCACTGTTTTGATTATTGAATGCATTTGCAATACAATAGTGACACAATTTGATTAAGTATGCTTTTTGATTGCCTTTCATATATTGTCATTCTTTTCAGAGCACAGCTTTCAGAGGTGTAACTCCTGATGAAGACAGTGTTTCTGTCGAAACGCGCGTTGAGTCAGCCGTGCACCCGTTTTTCAGCTAAAAGACCTGACAATCTATCCAAGAAAACAATCACTGTTTTGGTCATTATATACCGTGTAGCATTCATATCACTTTATCTGTGACAACATTATTACGAAATTTATATCTGTGTGTGTGTTCAGGATATATGGTATTGAGAGAAAGTGGTAAGGATGTCGTGCGCCTGTGAAGGTCTTTGTAGCTAATGTCTGTCAATTATGTTCTCCAATGTATTTTTATGTTTTTGTACGTCATATTTAATAATTAATTAATATTACAAAAAAATATCAATAAACATTTTGTATTTTTCTAATATACTTTTTGCTCTGAGTGTCACTATTGTGCTTCCCTCAATCATGACATAGGGAATTGCTAAAGTTTGAAGTAGCCCTAGAAATTTTACATATAGGAGCCAAGCAAACTCGTACCATATGGAACTGTTATTGACTAGATTCGAATCTGTAGATTTGAGGTACATACTTTCTGTTAAGTCATCCAGCCTTGTATTATTAATATTAGGAGTGTAAAACAGTTGCAAAGTCTCCTGAATCTCAACTTTGCAAATTTTTTTTTTTTTACCATTGCAAGCTTTTGGGAAGTGTCACACAGTGGCATAACACAACATGATGGGGCCCTCTGCAGAGTGTGAGGAAGGGCCCCTCGCACTCCCATTTCACTTTGATATTCACATGCTTTTGCTGAAAGAAGGGCCCCTAAATGTGAATACTCCGTGCCCCAAAGGGGCAGAAGTAACCCGTGTTACAACCCTAGTGTAAAGCCTAAAAAGTTTTTTTTTTTAAATAGATACTTTGAAGTTCTTCAAAGCAGCAGGTAATGGCTCCTGCAGCAACAGAGGGCCATGAAGGCCAACGAGTAGACTGCAGTCCCTTAACTGCAGTTCCCGTCCCTGTTCGGTAAATTCTTCTGCTTCTGAGAAGGAGGTTGTGTTGAGCCACTGTGCCTTTTGTCATTAAAACTATAAGGGCCTCATTTATGAGGCAGTTGTTGTCACGCTGCAGCCCGCCCAAATCAGACACAGGACACAGAGCTAAGGTAGGGTAACCTTCTTTATCCCCTGCCAGGAAGCTACTGGCTTACAGTCTATCCACTCCTCCTTTTCCTGTCTGCCCCTTCCGCTTCCTCCTGGCCTGACCTGTCTCCATGTGGTCAGGCATGACGACACGACATCTCCCCCTTTTGTACAAAGAAGTGATGCTACATTTCTTCGACGAGTCGCCGTGGTTTCCTCACCTGACGTATGGGGCGAGCCTCTCGTTCTGGTGTTTGGCTGCGCCGATCAGGACCACTGGTCGTTCTCGAAGATTGATGGTAGTGGACATCGTTGCTGTCACTTTGGCTGGCGGGGTCACTTGAAGTTTTGCCTGAGGATGTTTCTTGTCTGTGCACAGGATTGTGTCTCTTGAAGTGGGATATGTTCCTCGTTATTTGCTTATGATCAGCTTTGGCTGTAATCATGGTTCCTTTCCTCTTGTGAACCTGTAGGGGAAGATTCAGGTGTCGGCTGTCCGCTTTCGTTCGCCGGTCTCCTCTTACTATGACCCAGTCTCCTTCACGGATGTCGGCATCTTTGGCATGTCGGCGACGGTCTGCATACGTTTTCATCTTCTGCTTCTTCTCTCTGTCGATGTCGACCAGTGTGTCGTGGTCAACAGTGACTGTCCGTGGTGGAGACGTCGTGTTTATCGTGGGTACTCGTGTCCTGGGCGTTCTCCCCAGCATTATTGTGGCCGGGCACTGATTCGTGGTGTTGTGGGGAGTGGTCCGGTATGCCCTCAATACTTCATTTAAGGTTTGCTGGACGTCTCGGCGTGTCACCTCCGCTTGTTGGATGGCTCTCTTCAGTGTTCCCATGAATCGCTCCACCATGCCGTTGGCTTGTGGCCACAGTGGGGTGATCTTTTGATGTTTAAAGTCAAGATGTTTCGCGAACTCAGCGAATTCCTGGCCGTTGAACGGTGGTCCGTTGTCAGACTTGACTCTTGAAGGGACGCCCCATGCTGCGAAGATGTCATCCAATACAGGAATGACGGCCGTTGCTCTGGTGGATGGTATCATGTGTGCGAAAGGAAATCTCGAGTACTCATCCATGACAACCATGATGTACTGTCCGGATTGTAGTGGTCCGAAGAAATCAACCGCAACTTGTTTCCACACCCCGTCTGGTAGTTCGGACATTTGGAGTGGTGCCGGGTGTTCTTCGCGACTCACTAGTTGACAAGTCATGCAGTCCTTTAGGGTTGTCTCTACCATTAGATCAAGAGAGGGGAACCAGACTCGTTCTCTCAAGGTCTTCTTTGTGGCGTTCATGCCTCTGTGGCCTTCGTGAGCTAGGTTGACAATTCCTTGGCGTAGCTTGTGCGGGATCACAATCCTCCCCCCTCTCAGGAGAAGGCCATTGTCACTGATGGACAGTTCATCATGGACGCGCTGAAACGCCGTGAGGTCATGGAGGTGTGGTTCCGAGCCAGGAGCGATGTTTTTGGCATGTCGCCAGGAATTGGCGCGCACGTGGGTCATGACTGCTTGAATCGTTGGGTCTGAGGCGGATGCTTCTTGGATAGCCTCCAGAGGGACTGCCGGGGGGCACGCAGCATCAATGACGAAATGAATGTAGTCGTCGGCTAGCGACTGAGCAGTCGTGACACTTGGCAAGGGGTGTCGAGACATATAGTCCGCTGGGTTTTCAGCCTTGCCTGGTTTGTGGACAATCGTGTACACGTAGTCTTGTAGTCGCAGACCCCACCGCTCGATGCGAGGCGGCATCTTGGCGTTGGGATTGCCAAATATGGTGAGTAGGGCTTGATGGTCAGTGATGATGGTAAAGTGTTTGCCGTACACGAAGAGGTGAAAGTGTTCACACGCCCATACTACAGCCAGGCTTTCTTTCTCTGGCTGGGAGTACGCTTTTTCCGTGTCCGTGAGGCTGCGACTAGCGTATGCAATGATGTGTCTCTGGTCAGAGTGTTCACGGTATTGAGCTAGAATGGCGCCCAGGCCCACCGGACTTGCGTCAACGGTGATCTCTGTCCTCTTATGCGTGTCAAAGTATGCTAGGTTGATGGCAGAACTAACAGCTTGTTTGATTTCTGTGAAGGCTTTGGCACATGCTTGTGACCACTCAAAGGGTTGGCCTTGACGCGTTAGTTCTCGAAGTGGGTAGCTGATGGTGGCGTAGTCCCGAATGTATCGCGCACAGTAGCTTGCCATTCCCAAGAAGGAGCGGAGATCACTTACGTCTCTGGGTGTCGGAGTGTCGGCAAGCGCAGCTACCTTGTCGGGGTCTGGCGTCATTCCTTCGCTTGAGAACGTGTGTCCATAGAATTTGAGGGTGTGTTTATGGAACTCGCATTTGTCGGCATTCAGCGTCAGGTTTGCTTTCAGAAGTGCATGGCACACTCTGTCCAAGGCAGTGTCATGCTCAACCTGATCCTTGCCGAAAACTAGTAGGTCGTCACTGTAGTTGAATGCATTCGGGATCCCTTGAATGACCCTTCGGATTGTTTCCTGGAAGATTTCGGCGGCTGATGAAATGCCAAAATTTAGGCGTTTATAACGGAACAGGCCTTGATGCGTGGTAAATGTTGTGATATATCGTGATTGTTCGTGGAGCTCTAATTGGTGGTAACCTTTGTTCAGGTCGAGTTTTGAGAATATTGTGGCACCATTCAGTTTCGTGATCATATCACTTATGTGTGGCCCTGGGTGGCGTTCTCGCTCGATGGCGGTGTTGGGCGCTCTCATGTCCACGCATAGCCTGACTTTGTTGTCTTGTCCTTTCTTTGGGACCACCACGACGGGGGATACCCATGGGGTGGGTCCAGATGTGCGCTCTATGATGTCCGTTTGCAAAAGGTCTTGTAACTCATCATCAACTGCTTGTTGTAGGTGGAAAGGCACTTTCCTGTGGTGCTGAGCAACAGGTGTGATGTTTTCGTTGATATGGAGCTTCACTTTGAAATGATTCAACTTGCCCAAACCTTTGAAGAGTTTGGGAAACTTCGCCACGATGTCAGGGGCGTCTTCGGTCATGTACAATAGCTCTACCAGTTTCAGTCGTTCAGCTGTTGGCAGACTGAGCAGGCAATCAGCAAAGTCAGGTCCTTCCACGACATGGACATATGCTGGAATTTTCCTATTTTTGAAAGTCAGTGTGGTATGGAATCGACCGAGACATGGCAGTGGTTTCCGGCACATCCACGTGAAGATGCGAACCGCCGCTGGCTCGAGTTTGGGCCGGGTCTTCATCTTGTGGTACTCTAGCGCACAGATATAGTTCAACGAGGCACCTGAGTCCAGGACAAACTTCGCTGGATGGTCCCCTATCATAATGTCTAGTTTCGGATATCGTTTTAGCCGGTCCGGGTCAGCCACCATGCAAATATATTCATCGCTGTCCTGTAGCATTGTTGATGAGTCAAACACCCTACATACGTACTCGTCACTGTCTTGTGACACTGTGGTGAGTGACGATGAGCTGTTGTACGAGGAACGGTGGGTTTGACGTGACCTCGTGGTGTGATGACGAGGGCGAGGCATACTTGTGGATCGGCTTCGCCGTTGGTGAGAGTGTGTCGAGTGGATACTGGAGCCTGATGAGTCGGATGAGTGACTCTCTCTTCTCGTCACGGCTCGTGCGTGATGTCGGGTGCCAGATCGTGGAGTGGGAGACCTCCGGGTAGATTGTCTTGCTTGACATGCAACCTCAAAGTGATTGTCCTTCCCGCACCGGTGACATCGCTGACCAATGGCTGGACATTGTCCCGAGTGAGGATAGTCTTGGCCACATCGGTAACATGCAGGTGCAGGTCTAGTATGCTTTGCGTGACGTGATTCACGTTTAGGTGACATTTTTCGGGAGCTGTGGTGATACTTGCTCGTCCTATGCGTGCTCATCCCTGGGTGGATGGTTTTGCGCGTCTGCACCCGAAGAGCGTGCTCTTTGTGTTCTTTGTGGTCGGGCTTGTGTGTTTCTATTCGCTTGGCATGGTCTTCTGCTTGGTCGTTGATCCTTGTGAGTTCTTCAATCTGTTCTAAGGTGTATGACTTCTTTAAGAGGCGTCTGCGTAGTGATTCTGAGCGGCAACCGTCGATGATGCGGAGCCGCAATGCGTCTTCTGTTTTGAAATTTTCAAAATCGCAGTGGCGCGTCATTCTCTTGATGCGTGTAATGAAGTCGCCCATGCACTCTCCTTTCTCTTGGGAGGCTAGGTTGGACACGTAGCGTTCATAATCTACATTGCGCTTGTGCAGAAATCGCCTATCAAGGGCAGCCTTCACTTCATCATAAGTGGCAGTGGCAGCGTCGGGCATTTTTTTGATTATTTGTGCTATTTCTTGGCCTGCGAGATTTCGCAATGCAACCAGCTTGCGTTTCGAGTCTTGTACCAGGGACCCTTCCATGTAGTCTTCGAAGTCCTCGCTCCAGGTCTTCCAGGCAGGCCCCATGGTGTTGCCAGGCGTCAGCACCAGCGGCTGTGGTTGTCGCATGAAAGGTGCTCCTACGGACGCTGCTTGAGGCATCATCGTTGTGCCGGGTTGCGTAGGTGTGCCTCCGTTTGTGGAGGTGCTCTGAGCGTCAGTATCAGACATGTTGTCTCTGTATTCTTTAGTAGTGATCTGTAGTTATTCACTTACTGGTCCTTCTTTGCTTATTATGTGCTCTTTATTGTCTTTCTTTTGTGTGATGTTAGCGGTCTTTTACTTGTTGCTGCTTTTCGTTTGCTTGCAGATGAGGTTAATAGAAGTGTTCCCGCTTTTTTCTACTTGGTTTTGTGGTCATGCCTGACCCTAAGATGGCCGCCGTAGTCGAAGCGTGGGTTTGGTAGGGGCCGGCGCCTGACTTCAAGATGGCCGCCGTGTGAGACGTCGTCACTGTGGCCCGGCAGTATCTGGCATGCATTCAGGCCACGCTTTACTGGTCCGGCGGTCGCTTACGCTGCGGGACTCACCCTCGTGGTTCTCTGACCTCGGAGGGGTTGGGGCACTCGCGCTCACCGCGATGCCGCTCTGCAGGGCTCTTCGCGTCTTCTGCGATCAGGCACTGTTGTACGAGCACTTTCCTTGTGCGCGCCTCTGCAAATGCTTCTTCCCTCCGCTCCCTCAAACGGCAGCACGACGTCTGTGAGCCAGGGTAGCGGTGCGGGCGTCAGTCTGTTTCGCGCTCTTTCTTGTGGAGCGGCGCTTCTGGAGCTGCTGGCTTGTCGTTGGGGCCATTTCTCGGCTGGGCTACGCGACGTTGTGTGTGGGGTAGAGGCATCCCATCCTCGTCGCCATTGTCACGCTGCAGCCCGCCCAAATCAGACACAGGACACAGAGCTAAGGTAGGGTAACCTTCTTTATTCCCTGCCAGGAAGCTACTGGCTTACAGTCTATCCACTCCTCCTTTTCCTGTCTGCCCCTTCCGCTTCCTCCTGGCCTGACCTGTCTCCATGTGGTCAGGCATGACGACACGACAGTTGTGTCGCTCTTGCGCCACACAACGTGCTGCAAGAGGGACGCAAACTTTAAGACACTTTGCATGGCTCTGAGTGGTTCCAAAAATATGGAGTAACGCAAGCATCGCAAATCACTACATTGCAATACTCTTCCTCTGTGTGCTGTAGAATAGAGATATATGCCTTTCAGGAATGTTTTTGTGCAGGAAGAGGCAACTTCCTGCAATAAAAGAATCCTGCATTTCCTTCATTCATCGAGGGCAAGTTTTGTAAAGTAGGAAACTGGCCCAAAAACTTTTTTACGGGTTGCTGCTAAACGCTTCATTGAAGCATAAAAAAAGGAAAGATAATCTGGCAGTATCAGATGGAAAATGCAAGGTAGCTGGTGGACATTAAACCGTGGAGCCTTAGTCCCTTGTGCCCTGATTTAGATCCCTGGTCTTCCCTAATCATGAGTATCGGACGTTCTTCGGGCATTTTCATCTGAACTACAACTGCCATCATTCCCCACCACTGACACTTTAGTAGTCCATAACTGACCCACAGTCTCATCACTACCATCCTTGCTAAAAAGCCCACAGCTGTCCGGTAGCTCCATGCACTGCACGGTACCCGCACCATCGTCTCCTCCAATCCTGCACCTCATACCTGTGTAGTAACAGATTGTCACAGATTTTCTGCAGTAGACTATCCATGGGACAGGACTTACTCTTTCAAGATATCCTGCTTTACAGCGTGCTTGCTAGCTAGAGATATTTTACTTTGTGCGAAGTCGTGTGATATCAGAAAACTAATGCTACATTTCTGAATTCACATAACTTTGCAAGCAAAGTTTCATTTCATTTGTCTCTTAATAAACCCTCCTAAGACAGGGGAGTTAATGAGTTGAACGTTCAGGACTGAATCATGCAGTTATCTGCAGGACATGAGGTTGCATCCAGGCCAAGGGGATTCGGCGTCCCATCATCTGGTGTAAATTAGGGGTTTGACAAGTAAAAATGAGGGCAGACAATTTAACAACTCCACAACTTCAACTGCTTGTAAAATAGTATTCTGCTACATGCTCTCTTCCATTAACTTTTTTGAGAATTATTCCACAAACAATAAGTTTTGTTCTTCCCTAAACATACTACATGTGCAGGATTTTTCACCATTTTTTCCCCCAAAAAAGGTTGCCAACTTTGTGAAGTTTCAATGGTGGATGAACATTAAGAAGAAAAAACTTTTGAAGTTGTGAGAAGTATGCATCACCAATTTGTCACCCAGGCTTTTATATCACCCTTTCATTTAATAGTGTTGTGCCCGCGGTGTTTCTTTTTCTTGAGTTGCTCAGCTGTCAAACAACTCACCATGTCCCTCTCCTCTGAGGAAATCCATACAGCATCTTTGTTACTTCTGATAATAGATTTCATTGGTTCATTCATCATGCCAAACGATACACGTTGGAAACAAAGGTCTAGATTTACCAATTTTTTTAAACAGTGCAGCTCAGCAACCAAATTTCCTGTGTTACATTCGCTAAAGGGGAACATACAGTGCTGAGCCAAAGTCTACTAAGACTTGCATGTTAATGTGATCATCCCCTCTGCTGATGGACAAACAAGGCTGCTTTTTGCAATCCTCAGCTTCGCAGAGATGAGCATGCACTCTCTAACATACAATATATATGAGGCATACCCCTCCAGTACCATTTCCTATGCGTAGAGAAACTAAGAAGGATCCCACACATCGATTATGTGCCGTGGACACAGCAGTACACTTGCAATGCATGGGGATTTTGAGAAATTAACACATTCCACTTTTTAGCACTTCCCTCACATATGTGCTAACTTTTGATGTAATGCATACAACAAAGAGATTATAGAAGGAATTCATTTTTAAAGTTGTAAGTTGATAAAACACCTGATGGGGCAGAAATCTCATTTCATTTTGTAGGGGTGCATCATAATCATATGTAGAGCGCACCCGCATTAGGTAAACGTGAGGTTTTCAAATTGTGAAATGTAATAATGGAACTACCTGACCTATATAAGGACTGACAAGTAGTTTGGTGAATTAACGTAGAAAATGAATGTAAGTAGCAGAAAACGTTAACATGAAGAACTTGTGTTGTGAAATTTACAGTACTCACATCTTAAATTTGGTTAACAATGATATTTTTATAATTGGATAAAATGTGTTATTTGAAATACTATAGAGTGATGCCAATCTGTAAATCTTAAAGTGATACGTTCTTATGTTAGCTAAAGTCGTAGGCCGGAAATGCAATCTCCTGACAAGTGCTTGCATTAGAATCAGTGGTCTGAGGGGCGTGGCTTGAGCGTCAGCGGGGATGGCGGCGTAGATCCGGAGCTCCGGCGCCGACCTCCGTAGTTTTGCTGTTTACGGCAGTTACACAGGACGCTTTGGCTTTTCATGGACTGCACTGGTGATGGGAACGTGAGGTGAGCCCAGCGCCCCCATATTTATTGATTTTTCGGGGATTTTGGCGATTCTGCTCGCCACGGACCGGGCGACTCGGCCCCGGCCGCCATTTTGAGGGTGCTGCGCACTTCGAGAACGGAGCTGACCGCTCTTCTCATGCCTTCCCTCGAGTCTCCTCCTCTCAGAGACGATACTGTTATGTCATGCGGTGAGTTCAGCTATTGATATATTTCACTGGGAGGCTCGGTTTGCTTCTATTTATGCCGCAATTTGGATTTAATAATCCCGACCGCCATTTTGAATGCTTCACATTCTTCTCACACAGCAATGTGTTCCTGGAAGGTGGATTGTGCTTTCTACTGTACTGAAGAGCTTTAAAAGAGGAATGATGACGCCTATATTGGCTCTTATCTACTCCACCGCTCCTTCACTTATTGTTTTTCATATGCAAGCTGATTTTTGGAATATATCACCTGCCTAATTTCTCCTGCATACTGCTTTTTTAACCATGCCTCCTCAGTTTTTTGCCTTTTTTGCCTCTACTGCTTAACCTGGCTCTGCATTAGCAGTTCTCTTTTTCATATTATCACTGGCTGTGGTTACTTAACGCTGCACGCTCATTTACATATCCTGTGTTTTCTGTTTAAACCAAAGTGACTTTTCCTCAGAAGTGGGACTTTGTGAGCTTGTTTCTGCGCATGTAGGGGTATTTACTATGTTTTCGCACTCTTCATCAAGTGCGTACATCAGGTTTCTCCCCTGCTTGACCACAGCTGTACTTCTGCTATCTACATTGTGCTCTTTCACTTCCTTTTTCACCAGTTTCCTTGCGCCCTACATGGGGAAGCTCCGCAACTCGAAACTGTCTACGGTCACTAAACTACCTGTCGGCTCAGATTCTGACTCCACATTTCAGGACATGGAAGAGGGCACAATGTCCAAGGCCGACATTTCACATGGTGCTATTCCCAAATCCCAAACTGGCGGCAAAATATCTTCCACCTTAGCTTCCTCCAAACGTCTCGAAAAGGATCCCCCTTCTCCTGGTAATACCTCAGCTTCTTCGTCCATGGATCTTATTCTGGAAGAATTAAGGGCTCTCAAACCTTTCATGGAAGCCACCACTAAAAACATGCAAGCCATGCAAGACAAATGGTCATCCATGGACTCGCGTGTCCTCATCCAGTCTACAGAATCTCTTCAATCCTCCTGCTCACGCATCCCTAATTTGGAGGCGGAGGTCCTTCTTCTTAAGAGACAGACAGAGGATTTGGAAAATATAAACCGTAGGAACAACCTCCGCTTATATGGTCTTCCTGAACTTACAGAAGGGTCCAACCCTACTGCGTTCTTTCAGTCTTTTCTCTCAAAGATTCTAGATGCTCCTGCTCTAGCCTCCATCAACATTCAGAGAGCCCACCGTCTTGGACCTAAAGTTTCTGCTAAACCCAGAGGAGTCATCGTGCTGTTTCTTCAATACACTGACCTTTTGCAGGTTCTCTCGGCCGCTAAACTCAAGAAACAAATCCTATGGGAAGGTCATCTGCTGTATCTGTCTCAAGATGTCTCCAAGGCTACTGCGGACAGACGAAGAAGGTTCTTGGAATCACGTCCGCAACTTAGAGCCCTCAATGCTTGATATGGTCTTCTCCACCCATGCATCTTCAAGGTTACCTACAAAGACAAAACCACCACCTACGACGATCCTGCTGTCCTGCAAGCGTTCCTCCGTCAACATAGTCCTGACGTTATGGATGTATCCAGACCGGTTTGACTCTCTCTACAGATGCTGAAGTTATTGAAGACTCTTCAATGCTGTTGAATTTGTTCTCTACTTGTAATTTCTTCTTATTGTTGTCATTTCTCCCTTAACTATTTGCCGTTTGTTTCACTTCTTCCTTTTTCTTATCTATTCCTCAACCCATGCATTTACCCCCTTTTCTCTTTCTCTTATTTACAGATGGCTCCCTCTTTTTTCCACCCCCGACATATCCCACTGTCTTTGTGTACTGCCCACTGGACTTGTGGTAATAGAGGTCTGGTGTCCGCTCTTGCTGTTCTCGTCGTCGTCTTCCTCTTGGCGCTACCACCACAGTCCTCGTTTGCGTCTTTTCCGTTTCGTAAGTATGTCTCTCAGTCGTTCGTTTTGGACATGTACTGTCTTCTTGCTCTTTTCTGTTCCTGTCTTTTTTCTTCCTCTTTCCTTCTCGCTTTTCTTTTCATCTCTTCCTTTTCTCACATTGCTATTCATTCGTTCTCCTTGTTCTACTTTTGCAGTATCCTCTACCCTCCTTACCTTTCTCTCCATCTTCTTTTCTCTTTTCTTTTCTTCTAAGTATTTCTTTTTATCACCAATTTTACTTCTTTTTAGTTGTTTTCTGTATTTGCATTTAATGAGCATGTTGTTGCTAGTTGTTTTCTTTAGTCGTTCCATTCCGTGTTACGTCACGGAATATTAAGGGATTAAACAATCCCATTAAAAGGCAAAGGGTGTTATCTCACCTGGCAAGACTCCATACTGATGTTGCCCTCCTTCTGGAGTCTCATTTCCCGGAAGTAGAGGCTTTAAAGCTTAAGCGCAGTTGGGTGGGTCATGTTTTTTGCTCCCCCTCTGTTGATAAAAAAACGGTGTTGTGATTTTATTGCACAAAAAGTTAAATGTTTCTTCATTTTCTCATGAATGTGATGCTAATGGCCGTTGGGTCATTGTTAATTTTCTTGTTGACAATATTTCTCCTATTCTCTTTAATGTGTATGCCCCTACTGGAGTTGATAGATCCTTTTGGCCCTCGGTTTCTGATAAATTGGCCTCCCTCTCTGGGGATTACATCCTTTTTGGTGGGGACTGCAATCAAGTTATGGATCCCTTCCTTGACCGTCGCTCAAAAGCTAAATTTATACCCTCCAAAATGCATTCCCAATTCATCAAAACCACTAAGAATAATGCTTTAGTTGACATATGGCGATTGTGCAATCCTGACCTTAGTGAATATAGTTTTTTTCTCTCCTCCTCACCAATCCCAGTCCCGTATTGATCATTTTTTCCTTAGCAAATCCCTTTCCCAACATGCCATCCGCTCCGAAATAGGCTCCATTCTCCTTTCTGACCATACCCCTGTTTTTATGGATCTGGATCTCCTTCCCTTTTCCCCTCACTCTGGCAGATGGCGTTTCAATAATGCCCTCTTACAAGATCCTGTTTTTTGTTCTGATTTTTCTTCATTTGCCACTGAATTTTTCCTTCTCAATCACATCCCTGGCTCTTCTTTTGTTATAGTTTGGGACTCCTTCAAAGCAGCCTCTAGAGGGTTTATCATCAACTTTGTGGCGAGACGGAAAAAACTCAGAGAGGCCAAGTCTACTAAAATTCTGGCTGACATCAAGCGCCTGGAGATTGACTATCATTCTTCCAACTCTGATTCCTCCCTTAAAAAACGTATTGAGGCGAACATTTCATCAAATAAATTTACAACTGAAGCCGCTTCTAATCTTTTATTAAAATGCAACTCTCGATATTATGGTGGTAAGAATAAGATGGGGAAGCTCCTTGCTAACTATTTGAAAATTAGGAAGGAACGCATAAAGATTGAATCCATTCGAACTTCCTCTGGCGAATCCCGATTTAAGGATAAAGAAATTCTTACAGAATTTTTCACATTTTATGACACTCTCTACACCCCTGAACAAATTCCGACCCCCACGGACCTTCTCTCCTATTTTCAGACTCTTCCTTCTCCTCCAACGTCCCATGTTAATCTGAAATCTTTGGATGTAGACGTATCACTTTCCGAAATATCCCATGCTGTTTCTAAGCTCAGACATGGGAAGGCTCCTGGCCCTGATGGCTTCACCATTGAATTCTATTGTCATTTTGCCTCTCTCCTCCTTCCTAAACTTCTTCTTTTACTTCAATCTTTTCTGGCAGCAGGATCTTCGAGTGGTTCCTTCCAACAGGCCTTAATTTGCTTGATTCCCAAGGAAGACAAAGACCATACCCTATGCAAGAACTACCGCCCAATCTCCCTGGTTAACACGGATTACAAGATATTAGTTAAGATCCTAGCTTTGCGCTTGGACCCCCTTTTCCGGATTTAATTGGCCCCGAACAGTCCGGTTTTGTTAAAGGCCGTCTTTCTTCCGATAACTCACGAGTCTTCCTTAATATTCTCAGCAGGGCTTCCTTGTTGGACCTTCCTTTGGCAGCTATCTCCTTAGATGCGGCGAAAGCTTTTGATAGGATTGGATGGGATTTCATGTTCCAGGCTCTTCGTTGGTTTGGTGTTCCCTCCAATTTTATTTCTATTGTTTCCTTACTTTACTCTAACCCCCAAGCCTCCATCTTTGTTAATGGTACGACTTCAGACTATTTCCCTTTACACAGAGGTGTTCGACAGGGTTGCCCCCTATCCCCTCTATTATTTGTTTTAGCTTTAGAACCCTTTCTTACTGAGATTCATCAGGATGACAAAATTTCTGGTTTTCAATTTTTTTCTCATCAGGTTAAGCTTTCAGTTTATGCTGATGACATTCTTTTTTATTGCTCTGATCCTTCTTCTTCTCTGCCTCCTTTTCTGCAGCAAGTCTCTTCTTTCTCCGCGGTTTCTGGTTACCGCCTCAATGTTGCAAAGTGTGAAATCCTTCCTTTGAACTCTCTGTGCCACAAACATTTTTTCATACAATCTGGATTCTCTTGGCAACCCTCTAAAATCAAATATTTAGGTGTTTGGTTTTCCCCGCTATTATCGGATACCCTCAAGTTGAATTTTGACTATGTTTCCAAGAAAATGGAGACAGCTATCACACGTTGGCATCCACTCTTTCTGTCCTGGTGGGGACGACTTAACTCTATAAAGATGATACTTTCTCCCCTCCTTCTATATACTATTTCTATGCTCCCTATATGTATCCCGTTTTCTCTTTTTAAAAGGATCGACTCTTTACTACTAAAATTCCTATGGCATGGTAAACGTTTGCGGATTGCTCTAGCCTCCTTGCGAAAGGACAAGGCTCAGGCCGGTGTTAGTTTCCCTGACTTTCGAGAATGTCATCGAGCTTTCTCTCTGAAACAATCAACTCGGTGGCTTTCCTCTGATCTCCCTTTCTATCCCCCATCTGGTTACTTATGGAATCCTCCTTTATCTCTCCCTTTAACTTCCGTGAGCTTTTGTCCTTCACGCCATCATACTCCTATCATTTCCCATTGCCGCAATCTTCTTCATCCTTTCTTGACCTCGTCTTATCCCTCCCTTCTCTCCGTCCACGAACAACCTATATGGCATAATTCACTTCTTAAAATTTGTAACCGCACTATTTACTGGAAGGTGTGGCACTCTCGAGGTCTATGTTGGATCTCTAAATTGCTCTCTCACGGTGTCCCTCTCTCTTTCTCGGCTCTCCAGTCCTCTTTCTCCTTACCTTCTAGGGCCCGTTTTCAATATGATCTGCTCTATCCAGCTCTTACACTCTTTCTTCAATCTCTGCCACCCTCCACTGATGTTCCTTTAGTTTGTAGATCCACGGCCTCGTTATTGGAATCTACTCCCTCGGCTTCCTCCCTTTACAACTCTTTCCGCTACACGGTTGACAGAGTGAAGTCCAAGATCAAAACCGCATGGGAATCGGATCTCTCTCAAGACTGGCCAGTTCATCTTTGGGATAGAGTCTGGTCCAAACTTCATAAGACCTCTAGAGCTGCTAATAACACCCAAACTCTATATTTCGTTTACAATAGAATTCTGTTTACCCCACTTGCCCTGTCACGCTTTTCGTTCAAAACCACTTCTTCATGTTGGTCTTGCCCTTGTCCTTCTGTTGACCTAAAACATATGTTGTTTGATTGCCCCCCTGTATCAAGGTTTTGGAACTCAGTTTGGGCCCAAATACAAAAGATTTTCCAATTTCAAATCCCCTTTTCCCCCGCACTTATTTTCTAGGCTTTCTCTCTCTCCTGACCTCCCACAATCCCCACGCCATTATCAGCTCCTTGACCTTTTGATAGCTGTCGCTTTCCATATTATCACATCTAATTGGAAACACACTAAGGATGTTTCCTTTCGCTCATGGTGGAATGCAGTCTGTTTTCATCATCCACTTGACACTAATTATGTTACCCCTGTCTCCCTAGCAATTAAGCGGGACCTTGTCTGGATACCTTTAGTAACCTATCTCTCCTCCTTCGCTCCAGTAGATCCCCCTTTAATCCATGTTGCAGCTGAAGTTCGCAAACCCCCATGAATATTCTAATGACCTTTCCTTCCGATGTTTTATTTTACAATGTTATCTTATAGTATATTTACCTCACGTTCATTTACTTTGCTCATGCTATTTTCATGCTCGTTATATTTGCTCTTTTTCTGAAATTTTGAGAATTTGTTTATTTTCTTTTATGTACTTTACATTTACTCATGTTTTATCCTTAAGTTGTATCTGATTGCCATATACACTTTTCTGTTTCTTCTTCTGTACCCCATTTTCCCCCCTTTCATATCTTCAATAAAATCAAACTTAAAAAAAAAAGAATCAATGGTCCGAATTGTATGCGCACTGTAGAAGCTTTTCTTTCTTAGGTTTGCATTACAGGTAGAGAAGCATTCATTAGGCAAAAGTAATGTATTTGTTTTAGTAGCTTGGCAAAGAGAGAAGAAGTTTCAGTTTCATGGTTTGGAGGTGATAAAGACGGAGTCGGATTCACATGGGAGAAGGCAAGGGAACCAAGGATGAATTGTTGCAAAGGATGTACATGGAGAACCCAATGGAAAAGTATGCTTATGACTACCCATTGTGGACGATGCACATGCTGTGCATTATGGGAAAGGTAAATGTGGATTATTCTCTGTTGAAGTTAGGGACAGTGCCCATGCCCACTTCTTGCTTGCCTTAGGTGAGAGAGCATCTCAGAATTAGCTTTTTCACTTGCAATAGTGGCTTTATGCTACATGACCCATTTGATGGTGGAGAGTCTTCTTAGGAAGACTCCACGTTCTGACACCTTATCTTTCCAATTGAAACGATTGCATAGGGATGTCATCTTAGTGATAGAGTAGGGATAGATTTAATGGTATTCATTCGTCAACCCTCGATGCAGGGAATTGTAGACTCATGCTTTCTGATTCTCTGTATCTTACTTCTTGGGTCCCTCGCTCACACCTTGCTGCCAGCGCTGCCTTTCTCCAGCCTGCCTTGCTGGTCTGCTGTTAAACAGTCCAAGGAGGACTGCAACGGTTCTGTTTCCTGCCATACTCGCGCCATCAGAGAGGACGGAGACTACATCCCCCAGCATCCTCCTGTGGCACCTTTCACAGCATCATCGTAAAGCGCCAGGAGGCGCTTCTTATACCCTTGAGGGCTCCCGCAACGCAGGTCCCTCGCTCACACCTTGCTGCCAGCGCTGCCTTTCTCCAGTATGCCTTGCTGGTCTGCTGTTAAACAGTCCATGGGGGACTGCAGCTGTTCTGTTTCCTGCCATACTCGCGCCATCAGAGAGGACAGGGACTACATCCCCCAGCATCCTTCTGCAGCGCCTTTCACAGCGCCATCGTAAAGCGCAAGGAGGTGCTTCTTAAACCCTCGAGGGCTCCTGCAGCGCGGGACGCGCGCGGGCGCTGCCCAGGCGAAGACCGGGCCAAGGGCGGGCCCGTCCACGCCCGTCAGCGGCCGGAAGAGGCTGAGCTGGGCCATCTCTCTGAGAAGGACAGTTCCTTCCGTGCTTCACTACAAATAATTGGGGCCATATGAAGATTTAAGGTATTGTCTCTTCTACCCTTACAAAGAAAACACATATATATTATGCAAATGGAAAAATGAAAGGGTGTAGTTTGCATATTGGATGCATTTCTAGTAAGGGTAACGCCTTTCACTAGATCCCGCCACACTGCACAGGCACCTAACATCTGGCATTTCCCTGCCCTCATCAGAAACTGCTAATCAAGCACAGAATAATGTATTCAATTCAGCCACAAATGCTCTATCGTGTACTGCCCCTTTATCCCCTTTACCGCCTGGTCCTGACGTGATTTCGAGCCCTTTACTAACTACTAATAGAGCCATCCGGTCCAAGACTACAGCGAATCCGGACACACGCAAGATTGAACAAGGGGCAGAAAAAAGAAAGAAGGGCATTGGTGTAAAGAAAACTAAGGGCAAAGGGAGTATTGTAACTTTCCCAGCAGTTAATTGTACTTCAGTAGGCACACAAACAGGGACAGAGACTGTGACCACGAAACTCACAGATAATACTAGCTCTAAGGAAGTTATGACTGACCAGCCTGTAGGAACTATCGATCCAGTGCTAAGTTCAGCTTTTACATGTATCTGTGAGTTGGCTGAAAATAATTTCTCTATGTTGTGGGACAAAGTTAGTGCGCTTGAATCTGTAATTAACACCCTAAACGCTAATATTAAGAGCCAATTAACAACTGGATAGAGAAGACATAGGGGCAATGGGGGGAAACCGCCTGTTAGTTGCCAAAGATGGGAACACTGACAAAACACAGGATAAATCTACAGTAAGGAATAGTGGGAGTGAGCCAGTAGGGGGGACCAGCAACAGGGAAAAATGCATTAGTTACGCACAGCACATAGAAACGTCACGTAAACTCCCAAGACGGGGCCAAGGGTGATAGCGTTCCTAGTAGAAGTGAATTTTCTAATGAATCCAGTGAACCATTGGCTCCCAATAAGGTGACATTACAACTCCCCCCGGCTGCATGCCCCAATGTTACAATACTGACTGGGGTTCCAGCACTAAGGAAGGAACAGAAAGAAAATTGGGTAGAATTAAGGAATAAAACCCTAGACTGGTTGGTAAGACAAAAAATGTTTCACCCTAGAGATGCAAGTGAGATACAAATGGTTAGGAGAGTAGGGTGGGTAGGGAACTCTACTAAGAATATTTGAGGGGATTGTATTGTGGTAAACATCGCTTACTATCTAACCACGATGCAACCCTCACTCCTAAGACAGAGATTAGTGCTCTACCTCTAGGCTATTTTTATAGGCAGCAGGGGGAGATTAAAGGTGGGGGAGTTCCATCTTTTACCCAATCCAACAGTTATCAGGCCCTGTCAGATTTAGATTCCCAGGATTGACTACTACCTGGAACTAGTCAGGGTATGGATAATTTAGCAACCAGTATATCTCTAGGCCTTGAAATTGAGGGCGGCAATGTAATCGGCGTGAATAATGGTGGAATCTTAAACGACCTTATTGTGTTAGGAACTTTGACAATTAACAACAGGACACTAGAGGTGCCCCCTAAAATCCATGCAGAAGCCTCGCCCCGTAATTCTGTTAATACCGAGGTTGAGACTGATTTCAGGACTTGTGGTAGAGGTCATGTATATGTAACAGCTCAAAAGAAGGTGTATGAAAAACAAATTGTGATTGAAAACCAGGGCGATAAAGTTATAGGACACCTTAATATAAATAATGACCCGTGTAATAATATAGAGTGCATACAGTTAGAGGAAGTTGATACTGCAAGGATAAATGCTAACATATCCGAAGAAGGTCGTAAGCCAAAAATAAAGTTAACTTCCTGGAACATAGCTGGAATTAGAAAACATGTAAGCAACCCTACGTGGCAGGAGTATATTGATCGTAGGGAAATTGTGCTATTTCAGGAAACGTGGGCGGTTGAAAGTCCTTTTAAAGTAGGTTACAAAACTTTTAGCGTACCTGCCATCACTTTAACCAAAGGAAGACCCTCTGGAGGTCTTGCTATTTTGACGAAAATCACGCTAGGAGTTGATTTCAAGCAAATTGATACCTACAGCCCAGATATATTAGGAGTTAAGTTTGTAGGACTTAACAAAAGGGAGGTATATATCTTGAACGTATATAGCAGGTCAAGTGTCGCCAACAAAGAAGTGGAAGTCATTGAGCAACTACACTACATCATATCCACGCTCAACCAGAGAGCCTTGATAATTAATTGGGGGGATTTTAACCGTAAATTTCAACCAGTAGCAGGGCTGGAAAATATTTTTGGGGCAGAGGATAGTGCAAATAACATCTCAGCAATAGAAGTAACCCTGTAGTACAATGCACACATGCTGTAGCGCAGCTATTGCGGTTGATTGCAGCCCATGGCCTACGTGCCTGTAATTGGCGTCTACCCTCTGACAGTCCAAGTCAGCCAACCTTTAAGCGGGGTAGTTGTAATAGCTTTATAGACTATGTATTGGTCTCAATTCCATTCCGGCCTATGGTAAGTGATCTTGTTGTTGAAGACTGCATAGAGAGCGATCACTACCCCCTGTGCTTGACGCTGTGTGCTTCCTTTTTTCAGTTAACCTCCCCAGAGAAAAATAGCTCTATACATACCCAAATTGAGCCTGTGGTGTCAAACAACCGTAAAGCACTTAAATGCCCTGTAGTATTAGGGAATGAAGGCACTGTTAAGAAGCTCTACGAGACATACATAGAAATAGTCTCCGCACATATTAATTTGCCAGTAAAGGAGATCCCGATCATGCGGATGCATGATAATATGGTAGAGGAGCTTGAACAAATATTAACTAAAATTTCAAAGCCTTCTAAAAAGGGGTCATCAGATCCATTCTCCAAGGGCCACTCATGGTATAACAAACAGTGCCGTAATGCCAAAAAAGAACTGATAAAGGCAGTAAAAAGTAATGATATCTTAGTTTTAAGGGAGAAAAGGAGGTGTTACAAGGACGTACTGCTTAAGACAAGGAAGTGTTGGGAGGAGAATATCTGGCCTGAGCTGTTAGACGCGTGTAAAGCAAATGATAAAGCTATGTTTTGGCTCTTGGTTTCCAAGGATAATAGAAATGGGATTTGCCGTAGGGATTTATTTCTCGATGCTAATACTTGGGTATCCCTTTTCTCTCATCTGTATTCAGCCCCTAACAATGAGATTATTCTCAGTAGTGATGATTTAATCCTCAATCCAAGCGAGATACCCCGTCCTTTAGTATGGTAGAAAGTATGGAAGCAATAAATGCAATAAAACCAGGGAAGGCACCTGGGCCGGATAGATTTCCTGGGGATTTATGGAGACACGAGTAGGAGATATGGGCCCCGTACGTTAACCTTTTGTGGAATGCCATTTCAATGGGTGCTCCTATCCCTGAAACATGGGGGGGCGCTGAGATCGTAGCTGTTTTTAAGAAGGGGGACCGTTTGAACCCGGCGCAATATAGACCGATTAGTCTAACCGATGTTGTTGCATATATACTGTTATGCCTCTATCTTCCACGTGCACTCTGTGCTTGTGGAAGATAGCATTCTCTTTAGAATTGTTATGTTTTGCATGGGAGTGGAATCACTGGGGGGAATGTTTATTCATTAACTGATAAGCCTTTAACTTGAGAGGTTGTATTAAAACTCTTCTCCTACAAACACATTTGTTATTGTGTTTTATTTAATGGATTTGACTTCCCTACACTGGCGAAGAGGGGAACGATCCTGCACAAAGAGAATATTCATGTGAGATTATTTTATTTATTTGTGTTCTCGACCGCATTTATCGAGCGGTGGCGTTTTACAGTTGGAAATTTATTCGACCGCGTAAATCGAGCGGTGGTGTATTGATTTTTTTATTCAACCCGTGTATTGTTCAACTGCATTTGGTATTTCCTTTATAGAGTTAGGATTAAGATTTTTTTTTCATTTGAGCCCTGATTGCTTCTGCGGCAGTTTTTCAGTTGTGTATTTGATAGCACCTGCGGCTGTTTCTGTGTACTCATGAACTCATTTTGTCCTGACACTCCGTGTATCTTATTTGTGTATAATTGAACTTACATGTGTGGAGCATTGCAGTCATGGATCAACGGCATCTTTGAGAATCTTCTTCACGAACGGTCACGTTGTTGCCTGGTTGCATCTTCTTTCTGTGTCCTCGATTGACACGCTAAGGATTGTGGGAAGGCGATGCATTGTGGGTCCTACATCATTACGCTGTGCACGTCGGCGGCCAATTTTGTTTGAGCGTTTCCTTGGTAACATGTCCTTGTTTCATGTGTTAAATTACAACGCTGCTTACAACGATTGTACACGTGAAAAGGATTTTAGCATTATTATTGCTGCATCTACAACAACAATACCGGCGATTCCACTTTACATACGGTTTTTGGAATACTATTATTTCTTTTATGCGTTATGAGTAAGCTGCATAATTATTTTGATAAGTCTGTTATTTTTTTTTTATTATTTAGTAATATATCACGTTTGTTTTCTTGATAAAATGTCTGGTATATTACCTCCTTGTAGAAAGGAGATGGCCCTTACCTCGGTAGGGCGGCGTGGCATTTCCCACATCCTTAGGTCAAGAACCCAGCCACGGCGCTTCCCGGTCATCCCGGACTCCTTCTCTCTCTCTCCCTCTGCAGGAACCCGTGACGGAGTGCGCAGGACCGGAAGCAGTTCCCCATGACACCGGAAGTTCCTCACTGGTAGACAGAAAAGACGGCGAACAGGAAAAGACGCCGTTCAGAGCAGCAGACCCGTGGCAGGAGGACGCAAGCAAAGAACCCGAGACCGAGAGCGGAGGAAAGGAGAAGACCCGTGGAGAGGACGAGGAGGACGACGTCTGGTCCGAAGACTGGTGGAGTCCTCAGGAGGTGGCTAGAGAGCGGCCGTAACTCACAGGAGAGTTACGGCGGGCCACGTGAGTACAGCGTCTCCGTGTCCCCCCCTGTTTATAGTGTAAATATCGTTGTAGTAAAAGCACCTGTAATTACACCGTCTCACTGTATATAAATATAGAAGCACCCCTTTCATTGTAAAAAAGAACCCCTTCGCCCGTCCTCACAGGATCACCCTTTTCTCCTCCCCCTTATCTGATTCTCTCCCTCACGACCCTCCCATCCGTCCTACCCTCACTGTATGTCTTCTGGTCATACACATCCCTGGTGTCGGTGGCAGAGCTCTGACAGTCCAAAGCTCCGGGACTAACGGCCCCTGTTCTCTCTCTCTTTTTCATACCTCCGAGGGACACCAGGACAACACCGGACCTGAACTCCCGCATCCTACCGGAAACTCCTTCCGACGACAACACTCCCTGAAGACTGCAACCCAACCTACCGACCTTTCCTCCTGGCACCTCATACCCTGTTTGTCCCAAACAATAAAAACTGTAAAACATTGCACACTTCATACGGCCTCCTCGCCTATTATTCCGGTCCGCCCGAACCCCTTCCCCACACTCCTCCTTCATTCTTAACGGCTTCCGGCGAACCCTCCATGTCTTGGGAAGTTTGGGAACCTATGTTTTTAGCCTATGTGGAGGTCATGGAAGGTGAGGATTGTGAAGCAGAGAGGAAACTTTCCCTTTTGAAACACTGTTTGGGTGGTTTTGGACTTAAAGAATTCAAAACTCTTCCTGCTTTAATTAACCCAGGCAGAATTAATGTGTATCAGTATGAATCTACTCAACTTAACTTCCGTTTTGGAAAAAAGAAAAATGTTCTGATGGAACGGTTTACTTTCTACTCTCGTAAACAGCGTGAAGAGGAATCCATTGAAGATTATGTATCTTCTCTAAGATCACTCGCAGCCACTTGCGCATTTGAACATATTTCTTATGACCAGGTGTTAAGGGACCAGATTTTGATGCGTACCAACAGTAAAAAAGTTCAAGAAAAACTGTGGTCTACTCCTGACTTATCTTTGAATGCCGCGATTGACATTGCTAAGTCAATTGAGCATTCAGAAAAGTTTGTAAAGGAGATTAGGGGTAAGGATAAAAGTGATGTTTTCAATGTAAATAAAGAACTTAAAGAACAGAATAAACAAAAGATGACTTCCAGTCAAAGAGTTGACATTTCCAACAAATATGATATTAAACATAAGAGTATGAATCAGAATAGTGAGAAATGTAAAATGTAAATGTAAATGTATTTGAGCTTGTGAAGCGCACTGCTACCCGTCCGTAGGTTTCCTGGCGCTGTATAACTCTGGGGAACCCGTCCTGGCTTTCCCTGTGGGATGGTCCCTGCGGGGAGTCTCCAAGGTGGAGCCAGGCATCCCCGGAATTGATGGGGCCGTTGTGGAGATTAGGCAAGCTAATGCCCAGAGTTGCCGAGTGGAACCCCTGATTAGAGTAAGCACCGAAGCGAGAATTATCGAGTCCGCTGACCCAAGTCCACGACCCTGCCACGTCGGGAATTGAACCCATGTCCCAGGCCGACTTCTGCTCCCGGGTCTGCCGCCTCTAACCAGTGAGCCACACTACTCCACTCCAGAACCACAGTTATACACTGTTGTGTTTTAGATGTGGTAGTAATTCACACTTAGCCAACTACAAAAATTGTCCTGGTATTGACAAGGTCTGTGCTAAATGTAATAGAAAAGGTCATTTGACCAAATTCTGTAAATCACCATCCAAAAGAGTTAATTACATGCATTATTCTAGTGATGATGATTTCAGTACGGGTAATGATGAGAATGATATCAACACTGTTATTAATCTATGTTGTGTTGATGGTGTTTCAAAATGTCCATCTTGCATCGTCAAAGTCGATGGTAAGGAATTGGATTTCTTTGTTGATTCTTGTGCTTGGTTCACCATTATTTCCCGCAAGATCTTTGAGGATAATTGGCCTGGTAGGTGTTTAATTTTGCCGGATGTTTCCCCTGGTGGGTATACAGGCCACAAAATGGATTTAGTAGGATATTTTTCAGCTAAATTAGAATTTGGCAAGAACCTTGCATCAAGCAAAATTTACGTGACAAAAAGTGGGTAGTCATTACTTGGATGGCCACAGCAATTTGATTTAGGGGTTAAGCTTGACCCTAGGGCAAATCCCTCTGTATTTGCCATTGGACCATCAACGCAATATAGTGATGTTTTGGTTGAGAAGCTTAGAAAGGAATTTCCTTTAGTATTCAGTGGGAAATTGGGCAAGTATCTTGGGTTTGAACACACTATTAGACTACACGAAGATTATGTTCCCATAAGACATAGAGTGAGGAATGTCCCCATTTCTTATCGTAGTAAATTGAAGGATATGTTAAAAAATCTATGTAATGATGGCATAATAGAGCCTATTGAGTCCTCACCGTGGGTTTCTCCCATTGTGATTTTGGTTAAACCTTCTGGTGAGCTCAGATTGTGTGTTGATCTGCGCAGTTTGAATCGTTCTATTTGGGTGGATACTCATCCTCTACCTAATTTGCATGAGATGGTTTCCACTTTGGCGGATGCGGAAGTTTTTTCTTGCATTGATTTGGCTAATGCGTACCACCAAGTGGTATTGTCGGAAGAATCCAAAAATATGACTGCTTTTATCACCCCTGAGGGCCTTTACAGGTATTGCTGCATGCCTTTTGGTCTCACGAGTGCAGCTTCTGTCTTCCAGAGACGAATGAAGGATACCTTGGGTGGCTTGGATGGAGCTGTCGCTTTCCAAGATGACATCTTGGTTTACGGGAAAAGTGATGAGGATCATGATCGTAATTTATACTGTATTATTGCTGCATTAGCCAAGAAGGGTCTCACTCTCAGGTCAGATAAATGTAACTTCAAGGCGAAGGAGGTTGAGTACCTTGGACATACTATCAGTGGGGATGGGATTAAGCCTAAAGGGAAGCATGTTAAGAGTGTTGTTAATGCGCCTTTTCCATCTTCAAAGGAACAGTTGGTAGCGTTTTTGGGGTTAACCGAGTTTTATGCTAAATTCATTCCTAACTACTCAGTCAGGTTGATCCTTTTAGATGTTTACTTAAGAAAAATGCTGTTTTTAAATAATCTGAGGAGATGTCCATTGCATTTAATGTGCTGAAGGAGTTTATTGTTAACGCTCCGTGCTTGAAACCCTTCATCCCTGGGAAGAAATGCATTGTGATGGTGGATGCGAGCAATTTAAGTCTGGGTGGAGTTCTCTTACAGAGGGATGATCATAATGAATGGATAGTGGCGTATGCATCTAGGGCGTTGAGGGAGCCTGAAAAAAATTATTCTGTGATCGAGAGAGAATTACTAGCCTGTGTGTGGGGGGCCGAGCATTTTAGAAGTTTCCTTTGGGGAACTGAATTCGTAATTAAAACGGACCATAAGCCTCTTGTGTTTCTGATGTCCCCAGGTGGAGGTAGGTCTATGTCGGCGCACTTGGCAAGGCTTTCCTCAAGGTTACAATCCTTTCGATTCAGTATCGAGTATGTCCAGGGTAAGGCCAATATTCACGCTGATTGCATGTCCAGGTTGCCCGTTGTTGAAGTAGGTGTGTTTCAGGAGGATGATTGTGAGGTAGCGTTTACTGTTCAGGATGTGAATTTGATTGGTAGTGATAAGCAAGTTTTGAGGGAAGAAATATGGATTTCTGAGATGGAGAAAGATATTGTTTTGAGTGAGGTAAAGAAGTTTATTGTTCAAGGTTGGCCTGAGACGAGGAAATTGTCTGAGGAGTTAATGAGTTTTGCTAAAGTGAATGGTGATTTGGCTATTGAAAATGGCATTTTTCTAAGGGAAGATAAAATAATTCCTCCTTTTAATTTGAGGCGCACCATCATGGAGATTGGCCACGAGGGACATTTGGGTATTTCTTTTACGCGAAGGCGCATTAAGGATATGTTTTGGTGGCCGGGGATTGACTCTTCTATTGAACAATTTGTGCGACTTTGTAGTAGTTGTGCAAATAGTGACAAGTCTGCTTTTCCTCTACGAGCGGAATCTATTCCTGTGGAATTTCCAGACGGGCCATGGAGGAAGTTGGGCATTGATATTGTCGGGGCCATTTCATGCGTTGCCTAAGGAAGAGAGCTTTGGTATTGTTTCGATCGATTACTTTTCTAAATGGCAGGAAATAAAAATGGTCAGGGAGGTCACATCTCAGAGAATTATTGAGTTTTTAGATAGCGTTTTTTGCAGAGAGGGTATTCCGCAAGTAATTGTCACAGACAACGGTCCGCAATTTATTAGTAAGGACATGGAGTTGTTTTTCAATAAGTGTGGAATAACTCACAAGAGAATTGCTGTTTTCCATCCTGAAGCCAATGGACAGGTGGAACGCTTTAATCGGGTGGTGAAAGAGGCTATTCAGCTTTCTATTAAGAGTGGTTTGAATTGGAAGAATGCTTTAAGTTCTATGCTTCTGTCTTACAGGACTTCTCCAAATTCAGTTACTCTAGTCAGCCCGTTTGAACTTTTGAGAGGGAGAAAGCCTAGTACTACTTTGGTTCCATGGTGGTTAAGAGGGAAGGTTTCAAGTTGTAAATGGAATAATATTGATTATGATGTGGTGAAGGAAAGAGTCGAGAGGTACAAAGGTAAAATGAAAATGGATATGGACAACAAAAGAGGCCACCCGAGCAAGCAAAACGTGGTTATTGGCGATTTTGTTCGGGTAAAAAGAAACATTAATGTCTCTAAAGGGTCTCAATGTTTGTCGGATCCTAAGGAGGTTATTGAGGTTTTTAGTAATGCAGTCAGAATAGAAGGGGGAAGTGCATGGAATGTTAATAGGATTTCATTGTATAAAGGATTTGATTGTTTTTCCAAAACTGAAAGAGAATCTGGGTTGGGGGAAAATGTACGACCTTGTGTTTCGCCTAGGTCTAATCCTGGTTGTTCTAAAGGAAATGAGGAAAATCAAAGGGGGAAAAGGGAACATCATGTGCCGGGTAGGTTCAAAGATTTTGGTATGGCTATTGAGAAATAAAAAAATAAAAAAAAGGGGGGAAGATGTGTTGCATATATACTGTTATGCCTCTATCTTCCACGTGCACTCTGTGCTCGTGGAAGATAGCATTCTCTTTAGAATTGTTATGTTTTGCATGGGAGTGGAATAACTGGAACATAGCTGGAATTAGAAAACATGTAAGCAACCCTACGTGGCAGGAGTATATTGATCGTAGGGAAATTGTGCTATTTCAGGAAACGTGGGCGGTTGAAAGTCCTTTTAAAGTAGGTTACAAAACTTTTAGCGTACCTGCCATCACTTTAACCAAAGGAAGACCCTCTGGAGGTCTTGCTATTTTGACGAAAATCACGCTAGGAGTTGATTTCAAGCAAATTGATACCTACAGCCCAGATATATTAGGAGTTAAGTTTGTAGGACTTAACAAAAGGGAGGTATATATCTTGAACGTATATAGCAGGTCAAGTGTCGCCAACAAAGAAGTGGAAGTCATTGAGCAACTACACTACATCATATCCACGCTCAACCAGAGAGCCTTGATAATTAATTGGGGGGATTTTAACCGTAAATTTCAACCAGTAGCAGGGCTGGAAAATATTTTTGGGGGAGAGGATAGTGCAAATAACATCTCAGCAATAGAAGTAACCCTGTAGTACAATGCACACATGCTGTAGCGCAGCTATTGCGGTTGATTGCAGCCCATGGCCTACGTGCCTGTAATTGGCGTCTACCCTCTGACAGTCCAAGTCAGCCAACCTTTAAGCGGGGTAGTTGTAATAGCTTTATAGACTATGTATTGGTCTCAATTCCATTCCGGCCTATGGTAAGTGATCTTGTTGTTGAAGACTGCATAGAGAGCGATCACTACCCCCTGTGCTTGACGCTGTGTGCTTCCTTTTTTCAGTTAACCTCCCCAGAGAAAAATAGCTCTATACATACCCAAATTGAGCCTGTGGTGTCAAACAACCGTAAAGCACTTAAATGCCCTGTAGTATTAGGGAATGAAGGCACTGTTAAGAAGCTCTACGAGACATACATAGAAATAGTCTCCGCACATATTAATTTGCCAGTAAAGGAGATCCCGATCATGCGGATGCATGATAATATGGTAGAGGAGCTTGAACAAATATTAACTAAAATTTCAAAGCCTTCTAAAAAGGGGTCATCAGATCCATTCTCCAAGGGCCACTCATGGTATAACAAACAGTGCCGTAATGCCAAAAAAGAACTGATAAAGGCAGTAAAAAGTAATGATATCTTAGTTTTAAGGGAGAAAAGGAGGTGTTACAAGGACGTACTGCTTAAGACAAGGAAGTGTTGGGAGGAGAATATCTGGCCTGAGCTGTTAGACGCGTGTAAAGCAAATGATAAAGCTATGTTTTGGCTCTTGGTTTCCAAGGATAATAGAAATGGGATTTGCCGTAGGGATTTATTTCTCGATGCTAATACTTGGGTATCCCTTTTCTCTCATCTGTATTCAGCCCCTAACAATGAGATTATTCTCAGTAGTGATGATTTAATCCTCAATCCAAGCGAGATACCCCGTCCTTTAGTATGGTAGAAAGTATGGAAGCAATAAATGCAATAAAACCAGGGAAGGCACCTGGGCCGGATAGATTTCCTGGGGATTTATGGAGACACGAGTAGGAGATATGGGCCCCGTACGTTAACCTTTTGTGGAATGCCATTTCAATGGGTGCTCCTATCCCTGAAACATGGGGGGGCGCTGAGATCGTAGCTGTTTTTAAGAAGGGGGACCGTTTGAACCCGGCGCAATATAGACCGATTAGTCTAACCGATGTTGTTGCATATATACTGTTATGCCTCTATCTTCCACGTGCACTCTGTGCTTGTGGAAGATAGCATTCTCTTTAGAATTGTTATGTTTTGCATGGGAGTGGAATCACTGGGGGGAATGTTTATTCATTAACTGATAAGCCTTTAACTTGAGAGGTTGTATTAAAACTCTTCTCCTACAAACACATTTGTTATTGTGTTTTATTTAATGGATTTGACTTCCCTACAGATGTCCTACAAAAGGTTTTCGCAAGACACACAGCATCCTAACCAAGTACCAGGCAGGTTTTAGGGAAAAAAATAGCACAATCGATCAGGTGTTTAAATTCCTTTGTATTATCTGGAAGTATATTAAAATTAAAAAGGCGCATCTGTACATCGCATTTGTTGACCTCAGGGCAGCTTTTGACCTGGTCCCCAGAAACACACTGTGGATAAAACTAAGGGACCAGGGTGTCCCGGGGGAAAACCTAGCGCAGATTATTAGACTGCATGAGGCTAACTTTGCCAGGGTCAGATGGGGTCCAAATGGCAAATTGACAGACCGTATATATATAAATAGGGGTGTAAGACAAGGGTGCGTGCATGCCCCCACATTGTTCTCTTTGTATGTGAAAGATATTCCAGAATTCCTCTTGGGCTGCGAACATGATTCTCCCAAGTTGGGGGGGGCCTCATGTACCTGCACTCTTGTTTGCAGACGATACAATTTTAATATCCCAGACACCAAAAGGTCTTCAAAACCTACTTAATACTTTTAGAATCTATTGTGAAACCAAAGGACTGGAGATTAACTCAACTAAAACCAAATATATGGCAGTCAATCAGCATAAAACTTTTTTTCAAACTTTGACTGTTAAAACAGAAAGGATAGAATATGTGCATAATTTTAACTACCTAGGCATTACTCTAGATACTAAACTAGATTGGAAACCCCAGTTGGACAAGAGTAAAAGAATTCTTATCCAGAACTTAGTCCCGGTAGCGATGAGACATAAGAGCAGCCAATCAAAAGCCGTTTCCCCAGTAATGGAGCTATATGAATATAAGGCACAATCTGCTTCCCTCTACGGGGCAGAATTATGGGGTTATGCAGTGAAAAATACCTTTACGGTACAAGAGAATATCTTTCTTAGTAAAGTATTAGGTATCCCAAGGCGCACCCCTTTACTTCCTCTTGTAGTGGACCTGCACATCTATCGTACTGATGACCACGTGGCTTTATGGCCACTATTGTTTTGGGTCTGCTTGTGGTCAACAGACGAACTTGCTCATTACGGAGAAGCGATACAAGAAAATAAAAAATAACACAAGGTTGGCATGGTTGACTCATATCGAGGATTGGTTTACTAAATTGGGGCTGAGACACTTTTGGGAGGACCCAGAAGGCCTGATTTTGAGCTCTAAAAAAGTGCTAAAGTTAAACTACTCACGGTCACACAACCCCAAACTAGGCACCCTATCTTTGAGGTACCTTTCTATGAAACCAAACAGCAAATTTGAGTCTTTTAAGGATGAAATTACACCAGGTCTTGCCAAATCCCTGTATTTAAAATTTCGTCATGGAACTTTGCAAAATTAATGCAAATACTACAAAATGTATATGCAACATAGGAAAGGAAAACAATGGTAGTTGTGAACTTTGCAATACAGGCGCCAAAGAGAATGAGGTACACATACTATTCTTCTGCCCTGCTTGTATCCATGCTAGGAGAAAATGGATTAAACAAATGTGTCGCCTTTTGAGATTTAGACGTTGCAGTGAGGCGGAAAGAATATTGCAAACGGATACTGCCCAATCTATCGTGTTCAGCATAAGCAGATACCTTTTCTGTGTAGATCTAATAAGGAGGAGAAGGGGTCTAAAGTTTTAGTTACTTCTGTGATTAATCTTGTGCAAAGAAAACAATAATCATTTCTAAAAAGTACTGGTATGGACTGCTGTACGTAATGCCAATCGTTTTAAATATATTTAAGAAGGAAACAACATCATGCAAAAATTGCCCCTAAATGAATTGGTAATGTCGTAATTTTGCTAAAATGACATTTGTGATGGATGTTCCATGATTTTAGACTTTAAAACTGTATTCATTGTTTTAATTACTGGGAAAAACCTTTATTGGCACTTCGATGAGCACTTTGAGATAATTATGTCGGAATAGACGGGCGATGGATTGAAAAATTTGCCTTATGATTGTTTTATATTGTATGTAATCTTTTATGGTTTTTTATAATCGAAATAAAGATTATTGATTGATACTTCTTGAATTAATAGATTTGTTCATGCTGCACCATTTAAATTGGATGCATGGATTTGGCTTCATGCTAATTTCTTTGTATTCCTATACCCTTGGGTTGAGGTGTGTCTATTACAAAGCCACTTATTCTTGGCTTTATAATAAATTAACTAACCATATATAGTTGTCTGTGGATTATATGTATCAAGGAGAGTTATTGTCTAATTGACTGTGCCTTAATGATTTTTCTTCCCTTTACACTCTCATGCTGGTAAAAAGAACCATCGGAGTGTGTGTCAAGCAAAGGTTTAGAACGACCGCGCCCAGCCGTTTCACACCCAAATGCAAAAACAATGATCACCAAGTCTGCATTTTGCAGATAGATGACTTGTGCTTCGCTGTTCTTTGGCAATTCATTAAGTTCTTCACATTTTTTTAATTTGTGTAAGTTGGTGAAACTCATAATCAGTGTTCACAGCCTTGGTGCTTCCAAGGCTGGACTATTGTAATGCCTTATCTTTAGGCATTCACCAGCGCACTCTGAAAAAACTTGAAGACCTACAGAATGCAGCTGCAAGACTTTTAAATAGAATTTCAAAGTTCAAGCCAGCGTCTGAGGCAATGCGAGAGCTTCACTGGCTTTATTTACTCCATAACACAATTGTGGAACAACCTACCTGAATACCTGAGGGGTCAGCCAAACTTTTTCATCTTTAGTAAACAACTCAAAACCTGTTTATTCTCTTGTCCATTGTGAATTGATGTAAGTCTCAATTGTACGACCATTCTCTTTTCAGTCAGTAGTCAATAGCGCTAAGATACCATTGAAATTCACACACTTTATAAAACAAATCAATATCAATAACAATACCTTTCTTTGTACACGAAAGGTAGTTAACTTCTGTATTTACCTCCAATTGAATGATTGTTAACATACTCAGTGAGTTTTAAATTCCTGTACATTTGCCATCTGTTTATGAGGAGGATGTTATAAAATCTCCTAGATGATCCTTACTTAATATAATTGCAGAGAGGAGGTAACATGGACAACTCACTCACCTCAGCCCATCATATAATTAGATGTATTTTTATTTCTCATACTCATTTTTATAAGACCATGTAAAAAGGCTGAGTGAATCTGTAAGCTGCATAAGGCCGCTTGAAAAACTGATAATATCTTTTACCTGTATGTCCTATTTATTTGGTGTGTATTGTATATATGAGACCCTATGTTGTCTCTGATGTTGATTCCTATTCTTATTCTTGTTGTATTATAAATATTGTAAATAAATATTCATATTAATGTAAAAATGTGTTCATAATGACGTAATTCGAAAACATTTATATCAGAGCACAGAAAACCTTAATCACTATTTCTGTGGATGCCCCTAATAAATTATCCTTGTAAACTGATTATACAAAATGATATATTCAAGTTGCTTGAATCATATTGGACTAATCTCTAAATTAACAACCATTTTGCTCTGCCTACATTCATCAGGAGTCTTTGTGTTGTTTACATTGTTTACCCATCTCCAGAGGGAAGATTGGGCCCCCCTATTGTGGTTTTGTCTTTGATGCAAAGCCCGAATTGGCTTTCTATGCAGTTTGAGCTTTGCGTCAAGACCTATACGTGTCTGCATTGATCCGCACCAGTAATGCCCATCCCCCTTAACGCAAAGCAACACAAATAAGTCATTTCACAGACAAAAGTAGGACTTTGCATCACAAAACACCTTTCGCACTGAAAAGTAAATACCATGCACCAGTTTGTGTTTGCTATGGTTTGAACAGCCGCACAGCCTTAAAAAGTCAGAGGCTGTTTGCGATTCTGTATTATATCTTACTGAGGTTGATTAAATATTTTCCTTTGAGATCGGTAATCGTGACACGAATTATGACAAATGCACTGGTGTGATTTACTCCCAATAAAAACATTTATTTGCATATATTTATTAATCTTCTAGAAATTAAGATATTACATTTTTCTTACATTCCTCAGTCTCTCAGATTGTTGCAGCTTAGTTGAACCACACATGATTAAACTGTTCAGACTGAATGGAGAACCGCTTTGTTGCTATCTCATCGGATGGTAATTATAGCATTGCTGGCGGTACAAAGAACACTGAATCAACAGTAGTTATTGAGAATATATAATAATGCAAGCTGAGATCAGGATTTCAGAGAGAATCTGCCACTTTGTTGCTGGGTTCTTGGCAGCTGATAAAGTGAATATTGAAGCGTGCATTGTGCATGCTTTGAAAGAGAATGGAGTGTGTACATTAGTTGACTGAATGCATGTAATAAAACAAGTAATGATGGTGAAACAAGTAGGTCCATGACATCAGCAGTGGAAACCTACACGCTACCCATTTAAAGCAAGGGTGCACGCTCTTTGCTTTTGGGTAGGGACAAACACAGCATAGGCAGGAAATTATTCGTAATATAATAAAAACAAAAGGGAACTGAGACTGACAAAAATGCCATCTGACTATTAGCAAGGTCTGACTGTGTAGTATTATACAATGCTGTCTGAAACAGACAGATGGTGCTGTCTGAAACAGACAGATAGTGCTGCCTAAAAAAGACTAATGGTGCGGTCTGTAGGGATACCACAAAATGGTATAGAGGAAAATAAATGTTTGGCCACATTGCAATTTGGTAATACAGTCTTACATGTCACTCTTGAAGTAAGGTTGTTGTGCTAAGAGAATAGTATTACTAAGTGCTCTTGCTAACACAAAGGGGAGTAACTTGAAGGAGGTGTTTGGGGTGTTAAACCCCTTTTTAAATGTATTATTTACTTAATTGTTGGGTACAGGTGCTTTCACTCAGGTATGTTACAATGGCGGCTGGTGACATTTCAAGGTAGAAGGACATAAAACTTGGGGATGAGTCGCAAGCGAAGCAAGCAAACTCTACTGATGTAGGATATTGCACTATTGCACTCTGGCTGATTCCCCCTCTGAGAAAGCTTTGTAAAACAATTGGTAAATGCTGCATTTCAAAGCAAATTTTATTGAAGAATTTAGTGAGAAATCAAGAAGGTATATAAAGTATGTATGAATGTGTAGCCTTGTTATTAAATTGTTTTTTCCTAATAGATAAGCTGTGTTTATTTTACTCAAGGCATATTGGCATATTGTCCGGTTTACTATGAACACAACTCTGTGCCAGTAGAAACCTCTCAAGAATAGTGATGTGCTTTGATTTTACAAAATTAATATTGTCACTAATTAAAGAGGGGGGTGGAGCGGCATTGCAGTTCTGCTCTCTGGTGGAATGCGTTTTTTCTTGAGGCCTGTCTTATTTTTGTCATTTTTAAGTCTTTCGACTTCCCCTTCTTGTCATCCAATACTTACAAGTCGGAGGCTGCGTTGGATTCAAAATAAATCTCATCATTTCTGCATGCTGCACTTTTGGTATTTGTAGAATAACGTCACAGTGGTGCTTCTGTTCTGTTAGCAATTGAGATAATGCAAACCTCCAGACCTAGCGTAGACTTAAGGTGCCAGGCTGTTTGCAACATCAGAGAATGTCACCACACAATGGGGGATATGTACAAGGAAGTGGCGGAGAGAGGCGTTAGCCTTCCTGGCTTAATGCCATTTCTGAAATGCAAGGCTGCACCATATTTACAAGAATATGGTACAGCCTTGCGTTTCCCCCAACGATGGCACTAAGTTTAGCAACTTAGTGCCAACACAGATGCCCTTGCACCATAGTGCAAGGATGTCTGCATGCAGGGGAGGATTGCTTATGTGTAGGAAGGTTTCCCTCCCTGCACATAAATAATCCTTAAATGCCATTTTGTCACTGTCATGTGTGCTGCTTTGTGAAGCACACATGAAAGTCACAAAATTCCATTTTCTTTAAAGGATTGTTTATGCACAGGAAAGGACACCTTCCAGTACGTAAGCAATCCATGGCATTTTGCTTTTTCCATGCAGCACACATGGAAAAAGCAAAAACGAATAGAAATAAAGCATTTTTCCTCGTTTCGCAAACTTAAGACCATGTTTTCCCTGGTCTTAATTTTGGAGCTGCCTCCTTTGTACGCCACTCTTGTACATAGGGCATAGTGTCAAAATCGATGAGTTTTGCGGTGGAACGCCCACCGCAACACCCACTGCCCAACCCTTTCACGCTAAAAATAGCGTGAAAAGGGGCCTTATTTACAAGGCCGTGTTAAGCCACGTTAAGTGCTGCCTTGTAAATAAGGAAAATCAAGTGGTATCCCACACTACAAGTCCTAATGCTGAGCTCAAGGACTGCTATATAGATATTGTTGTGAATCTAACAGTGAAACACAACCAAACCTGTCTGAGACTACTCGGTTAAGGACAAATAACGAGAGGTAAGAGGTTCCAGTACATTAAGATATTGGCAAAGATATAAATTCCCACAGGTTATCCTATCGTTTGATACACAATTCTAGCACACAATGGATTAATGAGGCTGTTCTCAAAAGGTTTTTTGTAAAAAGCGTATACAAATTTTTATTATTAGTAATTCATACAAGTTAGTTTCGCAAAAAGTTAAAAACATAGATGAATATACATCTTGATTTAATACACAATTTATAAAATACGAAACATAATACATAAAACAAGAATCAGAAAAATGTCGATGCGGCGTTTCGGCTTTTTTCTTATAAAAACACCTTCTTCAGGACAGATTCTAAGTTAAAAAAACACAGAATTACCAAACATTGATTATTACAGTGCTTTTCTATGTATACACATTGTTACACTTTTCCCTCACTTCAATACAACTTTTGAGTTCACATGCCCTCATTCCTTTTTATACGTATCACAATTGATATTATCACCCCTTAATAGTCTGTTACCTCTCCCTTTTTCTTTGTTTCTTGGTCTATGTCTATATAGACTTACTACTACGTTGTTTTTATAATTGTCGTAACCCCAGAGTGTCACATACCTTGGAATTAAAAATAAATTGTTCTGAACCCAATGGTATATTAGAGTTCCTGCTACTTCAGAACCCCTTCAATTATGTGGCTTTGTTGGCTATCAGTGCTTCTTATGAGGATAGTGGCAACTGACTGTAAGGTAAAAAGAAAAAAACAGTATATTATCTGCTTCATTTGTATGTGAACTTCCTTTTTTTTAAATTGGGAAACCTTCTATTACCTTGAGCAATAATAAGTGTGGCGTTACACACTGTCCAGGGGAGCCACCGATTTGGAGGAGAATACGTTTTAATGGTATTTCTGTAGACAGAGTGATGACTAGTGTTATTGGTTGGTCTTTTTCTTTTAGTTTAATGTGTATCTCGCAATAACTTGCAGGACTCACCATTCTTAAGGTAAGCGGATCGCTGAAAACACAGACCTTATTCTGCTGTATTCACTTGCACATAAGGACTCGGGGTTGACCTCCCATCTTTATGAGGATTCAGATTCACCTCTGTAACGAAATTTTAGCATAATATTATCTCCCTGTGTTATACGGTTGACTAAGGGTTTACCTAAATGATTGTTCCTTGTTCACTATTTTCTTAAAGTTATTTAACGTCATCCCTTTGGTTGATGCACTGTCCTATTCCCTTATCTTGAGTGGATCTCGAGTAAGGAGTATTCTCATATAGATTATTTATATTCTGCATGATTTGGCCCTTTTTGAATATATCTCTATTCCAGCTTATAGCCCTTTACTTGATGAATGTTGTGAACCTTGTGTTTGCTTGATGATTGCCTATCTATGGGCAGTATATTATGTCCTTTATTTTCTCCCCACATTATGTGCATATCATAAAAAGGACTCATTCTTGTTTGTAAGGTTATCGGCCTTCACAATGTTTGTCTATGTCTCTTGCTGTCTATACTTGATCACATCCAGTTTCCACAACCTCATCTGTTGTTCAGCATTCATGGTTAAATTTGGGATCAAGCTCCTCGTGTTATGTTCTATCTAGCGGAGAGATCCATTTATCTACTCCTTTTAATGTATATCTTACAGGCTGGGGATCTTATGCTCTAATTTCTACATCTTTAAATGCAGTGGGTACATGTCAGTTCTTTAAACCAACTTCTAATAGGGATGCCATTAGTCTGCATAGTCTATTCGATATATAGGCACCCGCCTAGAGCTTCGTTTTACTCACCGGTAGAGTATACGCCGGCCTCCCTGCTCCCCTCTTGAACAGCGTCGCCGGTTTTGTCTTCTTGCCGTCAAAGAAGCGAATAACAAAGGTGCTGACACCGCGCATTTTATAATAGCGGCGTCCTGATAGGAGTATTCTTCGAGCTACGTGATTGGTCAGATTAAAGCCAATCCAAAGCTTGCTACCCTGGCTACGGAAACGCATATTACCTGATGTTTATGCTGCCTATGGCTTTACGTGATTGGGTGAAATCTAACCAATCCACGGCCTGTTGTCACGGAAACCCTAACGCACTTATATCTCTTTATTAGGCTGCGCGCTACACATTGATTACGCGTGTTTTATAATCGTAGTTAGCCCGGCTTTTAGATATTGTGGTAGAACCAATTGCGTGAAGAAACAATGCTCTGGAAATCATTTGCGGTAGAACCAATTGCGTGAAGAAACAATGCTCTGGAAATCATTCTAATGAATTGTTAATAACTCCCATAGTTATTGTTAGCGCGCTACGTAATTGGTCGGTATTTCACCAATCTTAATAATGTAGCCATGGTTACCTAAATGCATGGAACTTGATGGATGGTCTGCCTCTAGCTTTAAGCGATTAGATCAGTATTAACCATTACAAAGCCTATTCTCGCGGAAGCTCTAATGCATTGTAATAACCTATATGCATCGCTTGAATAATGTGTGTGCTTGAAGTCTGCAATACATTTAATCGTATGGTTAAGTTACGAACTGCTGTCATCTAAATGGTTGACCAGCGGTCGACCATAGCCTGGTTGTTATGGCAACACTCACACGCCAGATGATGTTAGTGTGGTGCCGTTAGCTATCGATGTTACTATGTGGACCTTATTGATTGGCTTGCTATTTATTAACACGATATCTATGATTCAGTATTTGTGATTCAATATTTATTCATGTGCGGGCCTATTTATACTGTATACTATTATGGCAATGATGGTAAATATTCAGATTTGATCAGAAAGTAGCTCTATCTGTTAGGGGGACAGCATTAACTTGACTAGTGCCCGGATGTCTAGTATGGTAACTTACAGTTCATTGCACTATCTGTTCCCTATCTTCTCTGCTATTGAGGCCGCATCTAACACTATTGAATCGGGACACATAAAATTGTTCCCTTTTTTTCCTTTTAGTGTTTAAATTTCCACCCCGTACATTGATTTCTACTATTTCTTTTTTTGAGTTTAAAGACAATTTTATTGGGTATAAGAATGCATCTCGTACAAGAAATAACAAATGTGATATGAAACAACTCAAGCAAGCTAGATAATTTTATAAGAGAAAGAGGAAAGAAAGAGAGAGAAAGGGGGCGAGGGAAAGAAAGAAAGGAAGGGAGAAGGGGAAGGAAAAAAGGGAAAAAGGCAAAAAGTCAGCAGAGAAAATACAGTTGCAGTATTCAAGGCACATCATTATAAAATAAGCGTAACCATTTTAACGATAGGAAACAATGAAACGAGTTGAGAACGTAATAAAAAAGCAAGCAAAAAACATTTCAAGGGGGTTTGGGCACTTCCTCAGTACGAGGGGAATGAAGTGTAGAGGATGCAGCTCAGGAGTCTAAGAAAGAGGTGATAGGCAACCACAATAAATCACGTTTGATAGCAATTGTAATAGGATAAACATAAGCTCTATCTAATCTATGGTTAAAACAAACACCATACCACCAAGCCTGATATGATATGGATGAGGTGTCTTTCCACGCTTTGGTGATTTGCTGGAAAGCTATCGCTAGAAGGAGATCAATAATAGAGGTGTTGAAGGTAGAGGGGGACCATATGTCGGAAAGGCTACCCAGGAAAACATTTGTAGAGGAAAAAGGATAATTAGCAGAAAAAATAGTATTAATTTGTTTCCAAACCTTGGACCAAAATGCACGAACAAGGGGGCAGAGGCAAAGCATGTGTTTGAGATCCGATCTTGGTTCCATACAAGACCAGCATGTAGAGGGAATAGAGGAATCCACTTTATGTAATCGTGCAGGAGTGAGCATAAGACGATTATAAAGAAAAAATTTAGGGGCCGATTAGGATGGCGGACGGAAATGGGTACTGTCCGCCATGGTGGGGGAAATTTTACTCCCGGCTGCGCCGCGGAGAAACCGCGGTTGGGATTAGGATATTCATGTCACGAAACTCCGACCGCGGCGGACGGATCACAACCAACACCGTCCGCGGTGGACGGAACACAACCAAGTCCGTCCGCGGCGGACGGAGTCCAATGAACAACCACTGCCGCGGACGGAAATGACCGCGGAAAATAAAACATGTACCGCCATACCTGAGAATACTCCGTGGCCGCAATTAGGATAAATCTGCCCGTACCACGGAACTCACAGCCATCCACGTCCGCGGCGGAAACAATGCTACGAGAACCACAGCATCAGGGCGGAAGGCCAACACGCACAACATCCCTAGCGCCTAACAAATGTATGAAAGTGCACCGCAAGTCCTAAGCAAACATACGAACATTGACAAGGCCCCCCCCCCCCAAGCACAAGCCACCATGACACGTCCCAATTATCCAATAATGCACACAAGTCAACACGCCCACCTACCACCTGACTCGCAACAACCATTGAGACACGACTACAAAAAGACACCCCCACACAACCACAATCCCTTGCACCACAGCATTGCTGCCAGCAAGAGGGCCATTCGAGACACTGCTAACTCACATAAAATCACATAGAAGACACCCACCCACCACCCTACCACACAAACACCCACCACACAAATCCTACACATCACACACCACACACCTGCACCTCCCAACTCACTCAACTCACACACTGAGCACCACACACTATGGCACCCAAAAAAAAAACCAAATTCACGGAGACAGAGTTGCGGGTAATGGTAGATGAAATTATCCGTGTGGAGCCCAACATCTTCGGGGCCCAAGTCCAGCAGACGACCGTGGCGCAAAAGAACCACATGTGGGACAGGATCGTCACTCGGGTGAATGCGTCGGGGACTGTGCCGAGGACCAAGCACGACATTCAGAGGCGGTGGCATGACCTTAAGACCAGGGTCAAGGGCATCCGAGCGAAAAACCACGCCAGAGCCAATCTTACTGGCGGTGGCACACCCCCGGAGCCCATACCCTACACCGATTGGGAGGAGAAGGTGCTGGTGATACTACACCCAGAGAGCCTAGACGGCCTTGACGAAGGAGAAGAGACTGGTGAGTACAAACCAAGCACCACGATCAGCACGACATGGTCAGGCTCACACAACTGAGAATAAACATCCCCCACGCCCCAACCCATGCACGTCGGACACCAACACACTAACATGTCCATGGCTCCCAACAGGCCCCCATGTTCACGGGGAGGGTGGTGGTGGTGGTGGTGGTGGAGGGTGGGGTGTGTGAGAGGCCCAAACTACAACTCCCAACAGGCCCCCATGTGCACGGGGAGGGTGGCGGTGGTGGTGGTGGTGGAGGGTGGGGTGTGTGAGAGGCCCAAACTACAACTCCCAACAGGCCCCCATGTGCACGGGGAGGGTGGCGGTGGTGGTGGTGGTGGTGGTGGAGGGTGGGGTGTGTGAGAGGCCCAAAGTACAACTCCCAACAGGCCCCCATGTGCACGGGGAGGGTGGTGGTGGTGGTGGTGGTGGAGGGTGGGGTGTGTGAGAGGCCCAAAGTACAACTCCCAACAGCCCCCCATGTGCACGGGGAGGGTGGTGGTGGTGGTGGTGGTGGAGGGTGGGGTGTGTGAGAGGCCCAAACTACAACTCCCAACAGGCCCCCATGTGCACGGGGAGGGTGGTGGTGGTGGTGGTGGTGGAGGGTGGGGTGTGTGAGAGGCCCAAACTACAACTCCCAACAGGCCCCCATGTGCACGGGGAGGGTGGTGGTGGTGGTGGTGGTGGAGGGTGGGGTGTGTGAGAGGCCCAAACTACAACTCCCAACAGGCCCCCATGTGCACGGGGAGGGTGGTGGTGGTGGTGGTGGTGGAGGGTGGGGTGTGTGCGACAGGAAACAGAAATGTCTACAAATCAATGTAACCATGTACTGTCCACATTACTGACCAGCTCGATCTTGTCCCTCAGGTGATCGTCAACTGACTGGGGAAAGCAGTACCCGGCCGCCAGCCTCGCCTCCCACACCTACAGGACTCTCTGATGACGACGACACAGGCAGCTCCGGGGCGGAGGATGGAGCGGGACCAAGCACGCAGCCAGGGCCATCTGGCTCACAGGGACTCCCGGGACCGACCAACGTCGCATGTGTGACTCCCGCGGCACCTGTCTCTGTGATCTGCACAGTCCCCACCACCACCAGTACCACCAGTACCACCAGTACCACCAGTACCACCACTACCACCAGCACCACGACTCCTGCCGGTGCCACCCAGCATGACCCAGCGCGCAACGCTGGTCCAACGGCCCCACACACAAGCAGGGTGAGTGGGCCACAAACACAGGCAACGGGACAACTGCCAATCAGGCGAGCCACACACCGCCGGTCAGAGGAGGGACAGCTACCCGAGCCAGTGGCACAGTCCCTACAAGCTCTTGCCAGGTGCCAGGCCTCATACGACCGGTCCCAGGCAAACGCTGATCGTGTTCACCAGGACTCAGTGGACAACACCAACATCCTGCGCGAGATCTCTGGCATCCTTGGCCAGATGTTGGTGATCATGGGCCAGCAGGCAACGATGTGGAGGGAATGGGTTGGCCGGAACAACCCCCACCCCCCTCCACCAAGTGTGTCAGCGCCACCGCCACCGTCACCTCCGCCTCCCCCGTCACCTCCGCCTCCGCCTCCACCGCCGCCACCACCACCTGAGCCCCTGGCGACGGATGTGGCCCATCACCAACCTGCCCTCCCAGCTGACTCTGTACCACCTCCGAGACGGAGGGGGCGGCCGAGGCAGGAAGTGGCTGAGAGCAGTGTTGGAGCGCCAGGCACACGCTCCAAGAGGGGACGACCTTGACAATGCCACTGCCTGTGCCAGACATTCACCCTGCAAACCATCCTGTCCCACATAGACAATCATTGCCACTGGTCTGCTGGACTAGCCTGACACCCCCCAATGTTGTGTCAGCACGGACATTTCATCTGCCATTACCTTCAACTCCAACTCCCTCACCCCCACTTACTTGTAAATATTCACCAGCACAAAAGCACAACCTGTCAATAAATTGCATTTACTCACACAATGATGTTTTGCCTCCATGTTTATTCACATGATTGCCATCAGATACAGACGTAAACAGGTACAGGGATCATAGTCGCACATGAACATGGCGCTGCGGGAGTGACCTAGAGAAAACCAGAGACAGCAAACACACGTCACTAAAGAGATTCACACACATCACAACACAATGCACAGCAACATTACACAAACGACAACCATCACACAAGCATGGGATGGGAGCACACACATCATGGACACTCCTATGTCCAAAGACATGAAGACACACATGTGCAACCATCACAAACCACACCCAGCTGATTAACCCCATATCCACACAACACCAGAAAACATACATGAGCCATTGTCAACCGCCACTAGAGGTACATACTCACATTCAAGGGAAGTAGCGATCAATGAGCTGGCGCCTCTGGTCCACACCTTCCTCCTCACCACTATCCTCATCAGTCGACATGGGTGTGATGGGAGGCCGAGGAACTCCTTCGTCTTCAGGGTCCAACAGCAGTTCAATGTTATTGCGTACTGCCAGGTTGTGGAGCATGCAGCAGGCAATCACGATCTTGCATACTTTTCCTGGTGAGTAAGGCAGGGCCCCTCCAGTCTTATCGAGGCACCGAAACCTAGACTTGAGCAGTCCAAAGGTACGTTCGATGACTCTCCGTGTCCTTCCATGTGCCTCATTGTACCGCATTTCACCCGCCGTCCTCGGATTACGTAGGGGACTGAGGAGCCAGGGCCGGTTTGGGTAAGCCGAGTCGCCTATGTAGGGGGATGACAGAGACAAACATCAGAACAAGATATGGTGGGTACCCCATGCAACACAGAGATCACAAGAGTCCCCACTGCACACTCACCAACAAGCCACGCTTGACCGGGTGGCAGATTTGCCATGAGTCGTGGGACATTGCTGGTTCGCATGATGTGGGCGTCATGTGCGGATCCAGGAAATCTTGCACACACATGGGAGATGATGTTGCTCGCCAGGCACACCACCTGCACGTTCAGCGAATGAAAGTGTTTTCGATTCCTGAACACTTGTTCGCGTGCCCGTGGTGGAATGAGCGCGATGTGCGTGCCATCAATTGAGCCCACAACGTGAGGTATGTGGCCCAGTGCATAGAAACCAGCTTTGACAGCTGGCAACTCTTCCGGACGTGGGAAATGTATGTACTCATCCTTGTACAGCATCATAGCTGTTAACACATCCCGAAGAACCGTGCTGAACATGGCCTGTGACATACCCCCGGCACCTCCAACTGTATACTGAAATGTGCCAGTAGCGAAGAAATGTAGTACCGCCATGACCTTTGCAGTGGGTGTAAACGAGCCAGGATACGTTCTACGTGGCTGCAGATGAGGAGACAATTGAGCCACAAGCTCCAGCAACCGACGTCGATCCAGCCTGAATTTCCGAATCACCTCCTCGTCTACCATATCCTCCAGCAGAGTGTATGGGCGATGCACATTTGGAGCCCTCCTGTGTGGGAGAGAGATGTAACTTAGGTCAACTTACAAACGACGCATACGTGTACAACTCCATCACATGTGTACCTTACTGACAAAACTTCAGTCGTCACCCTAATGTATCGTAGACACATCACAGACACTCATGCAACTGCATGCACACAAACGATAAGTTTACACACGCCATGTCATCAAGCACAAATGCCACCACCAATGATGATGTGCATACGGTAATGACATGCATGGTGACAGAACGTATAAATCACATACACGGAATGCATGTGTACCACCACCACTGTAGTCACCTCGACACAACAAGAAACTGACAACAGATGCATTAATTGGCCACACAGCCGTGATGTACTGTGTAGTTGTGAAGATGTAACAACGTCTGTAGGGTCAAACCCGACGTCAACACGTACAAATGCACATCTGTTGCCCATTGTGTGCCGACCGATGTCCATTGTATGGACACACATGCTATATTGTATGACATATGACCTTTCACAATCACGCTTACATCCCTCATGACGCAACTGCACACAACACATCACGGTGCAGCGTCTGACAAGATCACATATTTGGCGCCGCCATGGCGGTGCTCAACTTCCGCTACTTCCCAAAGGCCATATGCGGCCTGCGTCCCTCTTCCCATTGGCTGCATGTGCAGGGACCGTCACGGGCACACATCGGCAACCGCACGTGCAAGCTTCAGGCACGGATGCTTCAGTTGCAACAATGTACTATCACTGGCGCCTCCATGGCGGTGCACGTACACAGCGGGGGAGGTGCAGGCCTATACACCCTGCAGATGTACTCAATGGACATGCCAGTTCATGACCCCCCTTACAGTCACCTTGCATCATCCACCGTACACCGGCCGGAGCGGCCGGCCCATGAACAACCGCCGTGCCCGGCCATGAACAACCGCCGTGCCCGGCCATGAACAACCGCCGGTCCCGGCCATGAACAACCGCCGTGCCCGGCCATGAACAACCGCCGGTCCCGGCCATGAACAACCGCCGTGCCCGGCCATGAACAACCGCCGGTCCCGGCCATGAACAACCGCCGTGCCTGGCCATGAACAACCGCCGTGCCCGGCCATGAACAACCGCCGGTCCCGGCCATGAACAACCGCCGTGCCCGGCCATGAACAACCGCCGGTCCCGGCCATGAACAACCGCCGTGCCCGGCCATGAACAACCGCCGGTCCCGGCCATGAACAACCGCCGTGCCCGGCCATGAACAACCGCCGTGCCCGGCCATGAACAACCGCCGTGCCCGGCCATGGCGGTTGTGTTCATGGCCGGGCACGGCGGTTGTTCATGGCCGGGCACGGCGGTTGTTCATGGCCGGGCACGGCGGTTGTTCATGGGCCGGCCGCTCCGGCCGGTGTACGGTGGATGATGCAAGGTGACTGTAAGGGGGGTCATGAACTGGCATGTCCATTGAGTACATCTGCAGGGTGTATAGGCCTGCACCTCCCCCGCTGTGTACGTGCACCGCCATGGAGGCGCCAGTGATAGTACATTGTTGCAACTGAAGCATCCGTGCCTGAAGCTTGCACGTGCGGTTGCCGATGTGTGCCCGTGACGGTCCCTGCACATGCAGCCAATGGGAAGAGGGACGCTGGCCGCATACGGCCAATCGCAAGTAGCGGAAGCTGTGCACCGCAACAACAGGGCCAGTCATTGGCCCATTTCACGATCACGCTTCCAGGGCTGACCAATTGCTGGCGACGTATGCCACTGACACGTGCTGAGGGCCCTATATATGTGTCTTGGCCAAAATGAAACTTCCTACCCTGGGGACCAGTGCTGCCTGTGACCATCACCTCGACCTGCTGCTGCTGCTGCTGAGCTGACCACCGACTGCTGCCTGTGACCATCACCTCGACCTGCTGCTGCTGCTGCTGAGCTGACCACCGACTGCTGCCTGTGACCATCACCTCGACCTGCTGCTGCTGCTGCTGAGCTGACCACCGACTGCTGCCTGTGACCATCACCTCGACCTGCTGCTGCTGCTGCTGAGCTGACCACCGACTGCTGCCTGTGACCATCACCTCGACCTGCTGCTGCTGCTGCTGAGCTGACCACCGACTGCTGCCTGTGACCATCACCTCGACCTGCTGCTGCTGCTGCTGAGCTGACCACCGACTGCTGCCTGTGACCATCACCTCGACCTGCTGCTGCTGCTGCTGAGCTGACCACCGACTGCTGCCTGTGACCATCACCTCAACCTGCTGCTGCTGCTGCTGAGCTGACCACCGACTGCTGCTCTAGTGCCATACTCCGTGATCTTGCCATGTCGAGTGGCAAAGAGATCCGGTCTCGACCCTTCACCTCCGCGGAGCTTGATGTCCTCGTGGACGGTGTACTCCGCAACTATGGACGCCTCTACGGCGCACCGGGACGGGTGGTAAGTGCAGTGTGGGACATGTTGGTGTGCATGAGGGGGCCAAATGATCAGGCCTATTTCTATCTTAGCTGTGTAGTGTGGGCTAGACATATGTTCCTGATTGTGCATGGCTGCTGACAGTAACGTCTTGCCCCTATGTGTGTGACAGGCCACCTGTCCACTGACTTAAACCCTTTTGTCTCCCATCATGGTAGGTCAAGCTGCACCTTCGCAAGGACCTGTGGAGGACCATAGCACGGGAAGTACGGGCATTGGGGGTGTGCAACAGACGACATACACACTGCCACAAACGCTGGGACGACATTTCCAGGCTGAGCAAGAATGTAGCGGAAGTAACACTGGGCCTGATTCCAAGGACGCCCCGTCTGGCCCGACGCTCCATGACCCCTCTCATGCACCGTATCATTGCAGTGACGCATCCTGAACTGGCCGAACGTCTGAGTGCCGATCAACAGCAAACTAGCGGTGAGCATACTGTCTGTGTAGGAAACTTGTGAGTGCTATGCATGTATTGGTGCACAGACACACTATTGAGTTCCGTGTTGCGTATGTATGCCTGTGATGGCATTTTGGTCCCATTGGGTGGTACTCATTTGACATCCAGGTCCGCCATGTTGACACGCCACTTGCTTAGTAGTTGAGTGTTAAAGCACATCCCCTAGTGGTCCATGGCCCCATGGCAGAAAATGTGAGGATGACTGGTAGGGGTGGGCCATGTGCAGGATGAGGGCTCATGAACCTTTGTCTGCTATGTGATTTGGCTATCCTGTTCCTTCTGTACGTGAGTGTGCCCATGACTCACACATCTTTTCTGTGCATTTCAGCTTTGACAGAGGACACTCAGCCACAGACGGTGGAGAGTAGCCGAGGAAATGAGTCCGGCTCAGACTTCGCACACACGCAGACTGACACGGAGGAGGCCAGCGCCGGAGAGGGGGACAGGACCGTCCCTGAGGACTCGCATGTGGAGACACCATCGTCCTCCTCGTCGGACACTCTTGGTGAGCCTGCACTGTTGTCACAGACTGGGAGTGGGCACTCATCACCTTCTGTCGGAAGACAGCACACAGGGCCCACACTTCCGCCAACTGCACCATGTATTGTTCGTGGCCGGAGGAGTAGGGGGAGCAGAGTGGCGTTCGGTGCAGGCACCGCTGCCCCTGCCACGGTGAGCCAAAATGCACTGTGTGCTGAGGCCGTTGATCTGCTGCGACAGCTGTGTGTGGGTCAGACCAATATGACAAATGCTTTCCAGGACCATGATAGGAAGTTGGGGCAGGTGGTGGCATTCATGGAAGGGATGCATGGCGATCTTGCAGGTCTACACAGGACAGTGCAGTCATTGGCAAGCAGTGTGTCGTCTGCAATAGTACAGTCGAATGAACAGGGTGCTACTTCTGTTTCCCCATCTACACCGCTGGATGTCTCAGGGGGTAGTGATTATTCAGAGCAGGACTCAAATACAGGTTATTGCACTAGAAGCAGCGTCAGACAGCACGTCAGGGCACGCAGGGCACAGACCCCATCCCCTAGATCAGCTAAATCTGTTCACGTAGACGACGTCAGATGCACTGGAGTACACACACAGGATCCACAAGTGTTGTTGGGGGACATGCCTTCCGGAGCTACACAGGCATTCAACACGAAAGGTACTCTGAAGGCAAGGGATACTCACATGTCCATGGACTGTTCCTTGGACAAGGCCAGTCAGAAGACAAAGGCACCTGCTAAGAGCAGGGAGACTCCCAAGAGCAGGCCCACAGCAGAGGTAAGGGACACTCCCAAGGACAGTGAGAAGACTAAGGCACCTACTGAGAGCAGGGAGACTCCCAAGAGCAGGCCCACAGCAGAGGTAAGGGACACTCCCAAGGACAGTGAGAAGACTAAGGCACCTACTGAGAGCAGGGAGACTCCCTAGAGCAGGCCCACAGCAGAGGTAAGGGACACTCCCAAGGACAGTGAGAAGACTAAGGCACCTACTAAGAGCAGGGAGACTCCCAAGAGCAGGCCCACAGCAGAGGTAAGGGACACTCCCAAGGACAGTGAGAAGACTAAGGCACCTACTAAGAGCAGGGAGACTCCCAAGAGCAGGCCCACAGCAGTGGATAGGAACACTCCCAAGGACAGTGAGAAGACTAAGGCACCTACTAAGAGCAGGGAGACTCCCAAGAGCAGGCCCACAGCAGTGGATAGGAACACTCCCAAGGGCAGGGACACACACAGGGAGCAGGTGTCTGCTGGAGGCAGGTGCACCACAGACGACAAGTCTGCTGGCAGGAACAGGGCGGCGAGCAGGGCACAGGCTACATCCAGAGACAACACTCCACCTAAGGATAAGGCACAACCTACGGACAAGGCATCTAGCATGGACAATGGCGCTATCAAGGACAGGCATACTTCACCCCTGGCTGCACTGAGGCTGATGTTTTCTACTAAACGCCAAACTGATGTCTCCGCGGCGGAGTCCCCCCATACCTCCACTCCCATCCAGGCCAGTCAGAAGCAGAGGAGGGTGTCCCCTGTTGTTGCATCCCCCATTACACATCATTCCGAGTCCAGGCGGCAGGCACAGAGCAAACGACAAGCAGGCTCCAGCACCTCCCCCGAAACCAGATCCCCGGCAGCAGTTGCTCCACCTATGCTGGGTGGTGATTCTTTGGAGTCCCCACCACTTGGCAGTCCTGTCCTGTCCAGGGTGCACTCACACCTCCCTAAGAAACGCAGACACACACCATTGACACCTGCCAACCCCGATTTGGCTCAAGGTGAGCTATCCCCAGCTCCCAGGCCCACCCTGCCTCCTGGCCCATACAGCCCTGTGGCTCATCATTTCAGTTGTCCCAGTGGCGCTGGTGCAGTTGACTCTCATGTATCAGATGGTGGCACAGTGTCAGTTGTGCCCTCTCCTGTTGCAGGTCCTGGCAGTGTATCTGGGTCTATGGCTCACGTGTCAGTTAGAAGATCTGTGGCTGTGTTGCACACTCCTGTTTCTGGTGCTGGCAGTCTGTCTGGGTCAGTGGCTCACGTGTCAGTGACTACATCTGTGGCTGTGTCTCACACTCCTGTTGCTGGTGCTGCCAGTGTGTCTGGGTCCGTGGCCCATGTGTGTGTCACTCGGGCTGTGGCTGTGTCTCACACTCCTGTTGCTGGTGCTGCCAGTGTGTCTGGGTCCGTGGCCCATGTGTGTGTCACTCGGGCTGTGGCTGTGTCTCACACTCCTGTTGCTGGTGCTGCCAGTGTGTCTGGGTCCGTGGCCCATGTGTGTGTCACTCGGGCTGTGGCTGTGTCTCACACTCCTGTTGCTGGTGCTGCCAGTGTGTCTGGGTCCGTGGCCCATGTGTGTGTCACTCGGGCTGTGGCTGTGTCTCACACTCCTGTTGCTGGTGCTGCCAGTGTGTCCGAGGCAGGTAGTTCACGCAGTCCCCCTGAATCTGTGATGTGAGGTGCTGTACACTTCACTCAAATGTTACTTCACATGGTGTGTCCATTGAGAACTGCGTGGCACTCTTGTGGTCCCTGTGACGGGTTGGTAGGGACACGTAGTTGTGCTGCCTCTGATGTACCTGCTCTGTAATGCACAATGCCCTGTTGATGCTCTGATACTGCATGCTGACCTCTCGTTACCTGCTGTGATGTACCTGCTCTGTACTCTACAATGCCCTGTTGATGCTCTGATACTGCATGCTGCCCTCTCGTTACCTGCTGTGATGTACCTGCTCTGTACTGCACAATGCCCTGTTGATGCTCTGATACTGCATACTGCCCCTCTCACGTGCTGCCTCTGATGGGCCTGTTCTGTGCAATGGACTGTTGATGCACTTTGCCCCTCTCACGTGCTGCCTCTGATGGGCCTGTTCTGTGCAATGGACTGTTGATGCACTTTGCCCCTCTCACGTGCTGCCTCTGATGGGCCTGTTCTGTGCAATGGACTGTTGATGCACTTTGCCCCTCTCACGTGCTGCCTCTGATGGGCCTGTTCTGTGCAATGGACTGTTGATGCACTTTGCCCCTCTCACGTGCTGCCTCTGATGGGCCTGTTCTGTGCAATGGACTGTTGATGCACTTTGCCCCTCTCACGTGCTGCCTCTGATGGGCCTGTTCTGTGCAATGGACTGTTGATGCACTTTGCCCCTCTCACGTGCTGCCTCTGATGGGCCTGTTCTGTGCAATGGACTGTTGATGCACTTTGCCCCTCTCACGTGCTGCCTCTGATGGGCCTGTTCTGTGCAATGGACTGTTGATGCACTTTGGCCCTCTCACGTGCTGCCTCTGATGTACCTGCTCTGTACTGCACAATGCCCTGTTGATGCTCTGATACTGCATACTGCCCTCTCGTTACCTGCCTATGATGTACCTGCTCTGTACTCTACAATGCCCTGTTGATGCTCTGATACTGCATGCTGCCCTCTCGTTACCTGCTCTGATGTACCTGCTCTGTACTGCACAATGCCCTGTTGATGCTCTGATACTGCATGCTGCCCTCTCGTTGCCTGCTATGTTGTACCTGCTCTGGTGCCCACTTTGCCCATGCTCACGCATACACTGTGATTGACCCCTATTTTGGACAATAAAGGTAGTCTATCAAGTCTCGTGGTCTGTCGTTGCCATTCCTGCTTGCGTACTGCAAATGTGTATTCGTATATGCTTCTCATCAGTGGTTTCGGTAACATGACACTCCCCCTCCCTACGTCACGTCCCTTGCTGGTATTCCCCTCCAGACAGCCAATGGTTTGTACCTTACCTGCGTCGTCGTCCATAGTAGGCCATGACTAGGACGTGGTGGATCGCGAAGAGCATCGGGAAAGCGTGTAGCGCCGGGTCCATGGTGGTGGTCAGCTTGCGGTGGGTATCTCGGCTGTGTCACCTATGTTCGCTGTGGGGATTCCGCCGTGTTAAGACAGGTTGTTTTTCCGCTGCGGTTTTATGTGTGTTTTCCGCCATCTTGATTTGGGGGACGGTCTTAGACGTCAGTGCGTACGGCGGAGCATCCGGATGTGTTCCGTCCGCCGCGTGGTCGTGTGTAGTTGGCCGGCGGAGCGTGCTTTTCCGTCGCGGACGGAAATTTGACACGTTTTCCTATCCTGATATGGCGGACGGAGTATCCGCGGCAGGCGGACACGGAAAAGGCTTTTTCCGCCTACTCCAGGGCCGCGGTGGCTCTTCCGTCCGCCATCCTGATCGACCCCAAAGTTTGGGTAGTGTTGGCTGCTCTAGAGGATTTCCGTATTTTATTCCATATGTTTTGCCACAAGGAGGTAGAGAACGTTTCACCTAAGTCTGATTCCCATGCTAGTTCAACGGTTGATTTATCTCGGGTAGGAGACGAATCATGTAATTTTTTATAAATCTGTGAGGCGGAAGATGAAGATAAGAGAAAAGAGAGTGTAAGAGGAGAAGAAGAGGAAGAACAAGAGGTAGAGGATGGAAGGGAGTCATAACCTAATTGAACCGCAGCGGTCAAAAGAGTGAATTTAGAGAGGAAGGAAGGAGGAAGAGAGAAACGATGTTGAAGAGTAGGGAAAGGAATACAAGCACCATGTTGAAAAACTTGATGCACCCAAAAAAGCCCTTGATCATACCAAGCCTTCCAGAAAAGAGTCCTATTTTTGATCTTAATAAGAGGATTATACCAAAGAGGAGACTGTAAAAAACGTGAATGGCTATCAAGGGTAGTCTGAAACAATGGAAGAAAAAGTTTCCTGGAGGTCGTAAGAGTAGGTAGAGACAACTGCTTTGGGATACGGGGCAAAGAAATAAACTCTTTAAATGAAAAGGGATGACAAAAGGTGGATTCAACATCAACCCACAAGGGAAGAGAAGTATCATCGAGTAAAGTAGGAGACAGCAAAGAAACTGAGTGAGAAAGAAAAAAGGAAGTATGGTAAGAGGAAAAATCGGGAAAATTAACACCTCCCAAATGTTTGGGGCGGCGAAGTTTAGAAAACGACATTCTAGCTCTTTTATTTTGCCATAAAAAACGGGATAAAATAGAATAAATAGTTTTAAAACAAGATTTTGGAACATTAACAGGGAGATTAGAAAGAAAAAATAAAATGATAGGAACCAGCATCATTTTAATTGAGTCCAACCTTCCCCACCAAGATAAAAATAACGGATGCCATCGTGACGTAGAATCTGTGAGAGTAGTATGTAAATGTTTAATATTAAGAGCCACTGTCTCTTTAATGGATGGAGCGAACCAAAGGCCTAAATATTTAATCTTAGAGGGATTCCAATGAAAAGAAGATATCAAAAAATCCGCATGAAAACAGAATTTGTTAAGGGGAAGAATCTCGCATTTATCGACATTTAATTTATACCCTGAGACGGTTGCAAAATCAGAGACTTCAGAGAGGAACGCTGGAACAGAAACTTGAGGATTAGAAATAAAAAGAAGAATGTCATCAGCATAGGCGGACAACTTTATTTGTTTATCTCCATACGAGAAACCTGAAATAATGGCATTGAGTCGGATCTTTGTTAGGAAAGGTTCTAAAGCAAGAATAAAAAGAAGGGGTGATAGAGGACAGCCTTGACGAACTCCACGAAATAAAGGAAAAGAAGAGGAAACAAGGCCATTAGCAAAAATAAAAGACCTAGGAAAAGAATATAACAAAGAAATGTAAGAAAGAAACTGCGACCCAAAACCAAACCATTTAAGAGAGGATAAAAGGAAGGGCCAGTTAACTCTGTCAAAAGCCTTTTCAGCATCTAAAGCTATAGCAGCCAAAGAGTGAGGGGAAGCGTGCGATTAAGTAAGGACATCAAAAAATAAACGTGTGTTATCTGATAGATGTCGACCTTTGATAAATCCACACTGTTCCTTACCAATAATTTGAGGTAAAATTTTGTCTAAACGTAAAGCTAAAATTTTTGCAAAAATTTTATAATCAAGGTTAATCAAAGAAATAGGCCTATAATTTTTACAGAAAGTATGATCTTTATTATCCTTGGGGAGAAGGCAAATCAGTGCTTCTTGAAAAGAACCTGCAGACTTTTGGGAAGAAATAAAGAAAGAAAATAATTGAAATAACTTAGGCACAAGAAAAGCAGAGAAATGAGAATAAAATTCAATAGAGAAACCATCTGGACCTGGAGCTTTCCCCCTTTTAAGGACACGAATGGCTTCTAAAATATCTACAGATGTAATGTCTTTGTCTAAAGAGGAGAAATCTACATCAGAAACGGAAGGAGAAGGAATAGAAGATAAGTAATGATCAATGACTGAGGGGACAGGGGGTGACTCAGGAGTGTAAAGATTCTGATAAAAATTAGAAAATTCACCCAGAATATCTTCATCCTTATGAAGAATAGTATTAGTGGAGGAGACAATCGATTCAATTTTGGTGCGTTCTTTCTTAACTTTAAGATAATTCGCCAACATATTACCAGCTTTATTCTGAGAGGAATAGTACTTAGCACTGGATTTAAGTAAAATTAAATTCGCAGATTCGGTGGATAACTTATTGAAGGATAATTTGGCGGATACAAGATTATTAAGATCAAATTGAGATTTGGAGGAGTAATATACTTGTTCTAAATGTTTAATACGAGCGGTAAGCGTAGAAATAGACTGTGTGTGTAGACGCCTCTTCTTGGCAACATAAGAAATGATGAAATCTCTAGAGGCAGCCTTAAATGTGTCCCATATCAGTTGGGGGGAGGTCTGAGGGGATTCATTCTCTTTAAAGAAAAGAGAAGCAAATTGAAGGTAGGATGTAGAGAATGTAGTGTCGAGGAGTAGGGAATTGTTGAATCTCCAACGCTTAGTCCCCTTACTAGGAGGAAGTAAATCCAGCTGAAGGGAAACCGGGGCATGATCGGAGATTAAAATGGAACCTATATCTGAGTGAGTAATGAGTTGAGAAAGAGCTTTGGAAATAAAAAGATAATCTATTCGGGATTGGGAAGAATGGACTGGAGAAAAATACGTGTATTCTTGTAGGGTAGGGTTACAAAGTCGCCATGAATCAACTAGGGATCGTTGGTCAATAAAGGAGGTGAATTGAGTATGGATTGGAGATGGGGAAAATCGGGAGTGAGATCTACGATCCAGGAAAGGGTCCAAAATCGTGTTACAATCCCCACCAAAAATAAAATAATCATCAGTATACTGCATCGTGGAGGAGAGAATTTGTGGCCAGAACAACTTATCAGGAATGGTAGGGGCATATACATTAAAAATGGTGAGAGGAATTTTGTTGACCAGTAATGATGTAACAACCCATCTGCCCTCCGTATCATTATCTTGTTGAACAAGTTGAACATTCAAACGTTTATGAGTCAAAATAGCAACCCCATTACGCTTTCCCGTCCCCGGAGAAGCAAAGACATGACCCACCCAATTACGTCGTAGCTTAGAAACTTCAACATCTTTGACATGTATTTCTTGTAACAACACTATATCTGCTTTCAGATGAGCCAACTGAGAAAGAACACGCTGTCTCTTGATAGGAGACCCCAAACCTTTAACATTCCAAGAGATAATATTAATTGCCATTGAAAAGTTTAAACAACATCCGAAATATATAAATAATCATGCATAAAAGTAACAGTGCAGCAAATGAAGAAAAGGGAGAAGAAATGCAAGGAACTGCTGAAAGTTGAGAAAAGAGAAAAGGGAAGACGCAATATGTGAAGATATAAAAAAGAAGAAAATGAAGAGAAGAAAAAAGGAGAAAGGAGGAGAAGGAGAGGAAAAAGAGGAAAAAGTGAGTACAAAAAGAAGAGAAAAACAATAATCAATGTGATAATAAAACACATACCGTACAAATACAAGAGAACTGGGGATGGAGGAGCCATAAAGGAAGGGAGCACAATGGACCGAAGACTCCACGGAGACGCGGCAAGGGGAGGAACCACCGGGCAAATGAGGAGGAATAAACGGATAACAAATGGTAAGGACCACAAGACCAGCAACTAAAGGAAAAGGGGAAAGAAAAAATAATAAATATGAGAACAAAATAGGAGATAAAACACATTAGCTACATAACAATTACACAGAAAAACCAACACTAGGAAATAGAGGGAACATCACAGGAAAAAACAAGAAAGGCGACAAAAAATCATCATGGTTGCAGGATGTCCATCGTTTCGGCATGACAGGAATCCAGGAACTGCTGCAAGCGAACAGGATCTTCATAAGATGTCGTCTTGTTATTATAAGTGACCCTAAAGATGCAAGGATGAAAGAGTCCGTAGCAGGCATTGAGGGCCCGTAAAGCAGGTCTCATGTCCAAAAATCGTTTACGACGGTGTGCAGTAGCTTTAGCATAGTCCTGAGCAAAGAACAGGTTAGAGCCATTGTGTGAAATTTTTCCTTTTTGTCTGGCAGCATGAAGAACTCGAAGGAGGTCAGTATATTCTAGAAAGTACAGTATGACACCTCTAGGTTTTACAGAAGTGGAGACATTTGCTGAATGAGATACTGGACCTAGACGGTGCGCACGTTGAATATTCAAAGGAGGCGAAGGTGGAATATTGAGGAGAGTGGGAAGAAAAGATTGAAAAAATGAAATTGGAGTGGACCCCTCAAGATTTTCGGCAAGGCCATAAATACTGAGGTTATTGCGCCTATTTCTATTTTCCAAATTTTCAACCTGCTGCTTGAGAGAAGCAATCTCCTTCTTCATAGTGGGAACCTGGACAATGACCGTTTGAGCTGAAGCCAGGGAATCTTCAATATCCACCACTCTCTGCTGTGTGTGAGACCAATTATCCTCAAGACTCTGGAGGCGGGAGTTGGTCTCCGACATGTATGGTCGAAGGGCTCGAATCTCCTCCAAAAGAAGTTCCATAGAAATTGCGCTGGACATATTTGTAGGAGAAGGAGGATTAGCTTTAGACCTCTTTCCTGAGTTGAGATTCGAAGATGGAGAGACAGCTTTGGAAAGTGGCTTTGTGGAGCTCGACTTAGGAGTACTAGAGCCTTTGATGCTAGCAGAATCAGAGTGTGAATCATCAAATGAGTCCTGCAACACATTGAAAGGGTTATTATCTGCCAAAGGCGCATGAGAGACAGAGCGTTGCTGAAGAGCAACATTACGGTTTGAGCGGGACGTAGCCATTGTAGTGAAGAGTCAATTGAAAAATGCACTATGTGGAAAAGGAGAGCCCAGCACAAGCAGCCGTTAAAGTGAGGAGAAATAGCAATAAAAGGTCCTGAAAACTCAGCAGCAACTCAGCAAGGACGCCTGGGTTTGAATGACAGCAGCAGGGAGCAAAACCAAGGGCTACAGGAAACAGGAAGAAGCCATGAGAAGCATAATAATCCCTCGAGAGCACAGTGAGGAAAACATCAAAAACAAAATGGCGGCCGAAACTTGAGGAGAGAATTAAACATGCTATTAAATCAGCAGGAGAGGTCAAAAGCTGAAGAATAGTCAAATAACAGTAGCCAATGTCCAAAACCCAATGTAGAACAGTAAAAAATTCAGCATGTCAAGGAATAGCAAGAAGTCACCTCGCAAACGCGGTACATCTCGCAAAATGGCGGCCGCAGGGCGAGCGAGCCGTCAGGAACTGCAGAAAGGGGAAATGCCGGTAAATAGAGCTGCTCGCGGGCTGGCGGACACTTGAAAATGCGCCTCGCACCTTCCGACGCACTTTAGCGCTGGTCCGGCAGATGAAGAAGAGAGAAGTCGCCCGGTGAAGCTCCCGTCGCCTCACGTCGCAACGGAGCTCTCCGGGATTGCGGCCATCTTCCTTGGCGCCTTAGCCACGCCCCCGATTTCTACTATTTCTAAACCACACCATTTGAGATCCTCAATGCTGTGGCCTGCTGTCTTCCAGTGCTCAGTCATCGGGGCACCTTTTTTGTTGTTCCTAATTGCCGACCTATGTTCATTTAGGCGAATCCGAACCTCTCTGGATGTCTCGCCTATATAACACAGGTGGCAGGGGCACTGTATTAAGTAAATCAAATTTTTTGCATGACAGTTTATAAAGCTTTTAATTTTCACAGTAACATTACTGTTTGTGATATTGCTTCCTTTGATTATATTGCCACAGTTGACACATCCTGTGCAAGGGAAAGTACCCGAGAGTAGGGGTGCATTATTGATGCAAGGTTGTGTTATACAGCTATTTTCTCTGTAGGTATGGACCAGACTGTTTCTTATAGTCCGGTTCCTCCTGAATGAGAACATTGGTTTAGACAAATTTTCACGTTTGTTATTTGTGACTAAATGCCAATTCCTAATCACAATGTTTTTTATTTTATTGCTGGCTTGATTATAGTTCGTCACAAACATTATAGGTTGTGGTTTATCAGAGGATACCTCTTTTTTATTAAAAAGGTTCACTCGATTGAAATATTTCGCTCGTTTGTAGGCGTGCCGGACCATACGTCGCGGGTACCCTCTTTCTAGAAATTTTTCTTTTAGCACCTGGGCATGTCTATCGTAGTCATTTATGGTTGTACAATTCCTTTTTAGCCTTAGAAATTGCCCAAGGGGGATATTGTTCTTTTGGCAAGGCGGGTGGTTGCTATCAAAATGCAGCATGGTATTTCTATCGGTCGGTTTGGTGTACAATTCGACACTTAGGGAACCTTCTGTATGTTTGATTATAATATCAAGAAACTCGCATTGCTCACGGTTTTTGTGTGAGGTAAATTTGAGGTTCTTGTCTCCTAAATTGAGCCACTCAATGAACTCATTAACAGTGTCCATACTGCCTGTCCAAATGAAAAAAATATCATCAATGTATCTTGACCATTCCGATACATTTTCAAAGAAGGGCGCAATTTAATTAAATACATGTTTTTCCTCAAATTGGGAGACATACAGACAGGCCAAACTAGGAGCACTGGTAGCCCCCATGCTGGTCCCCTTGACCTGTCTGTAGAGGTCTTTCTTAAACAGAAATATATAGTTCTTAAGTACCAGGGTTATGCAGTCTACAATAAAGGTTTGATGGGCTGTCAGATCTCTGCCATCAATACTCAGGAGATTTCTGATCATTGCAATTGTATTGTCCTGAGGGATATTTGAATAGAGTGCCTCTATGTCTAATGTTACCAGGATTTGCGTGTCAGGGTTGACATCGAGGCAGTCCACTTTCTTTATCATAGACGTAGTGTCCTTGACGTATGCCTTTTGCTTAACGACTAATGGCTGTAAGAACACATCCGCAAACTTGCTGAGAGGTTCTGTAAGTGATCCTATGCTCGATACAATGGGTCTCATGGGTGGATTTGTCATGTCTTTATGTATTTTTGGGAGGCCGTATAGTGCTGGAATGATAGGGTCACTATTAGATAAAAAAGCGAACTCATCCTCACAGATGACTTCATCATCATTAGCCTGGATGTGTCAACTGTGGCAATATAATCAAAGGAAGCAATATCACAAACAGTAATGTTACTGGGAAAATAAAAAGTTTTATAAACTGTCGTACAAAAAATGTGATTTACTTAATACAGTGCCCCTGCCACCTGTGTTATATAGGCGAGACATCCAGAGAGGTTCGGATTCGCCTAATTGAACATAGGTTGGCAATTAGGAACAACAAAAAAGGTGCCCCTCTGACTGAGCACTGGAAGACAGCAAGCCACAGCATTGAGGATCTCAAATGGTGCGGTTTAGAAATAGTAGAAATCAATGTACAGGACGGAAATTTTAACACTAAAAGGAAAAAACGGGAACAATTTTATGTGTCCCGATTCAATAGTGTTAGATGCGGCCTCAATAGCAAAGAAGATTGGGAACGGATAGAGCAATGAACTGGAAGTTACCATACTAGACATTCCGGCACTAGTCAAGTTAATGCTGTCCCCCTAATAGATAGAGCTACTTTCTGATGGATTATGAATATTTACCATCATTGTCATAATAGTATACAGTATAAATAGGCCCACACGTGAATAAATATTGAATCACAAATTCTGAATCATAGATATCATGTTAATAAATAGCAGGCTAATCAATAAGGTCCACATAGAAACATCGATAGCTAACAGCACCACACTAACATCATCTGGCGTGTGAGTGTTGCCATAACAACCAGGCTATGGTCGGCCGCTGGTCAACCATTTAGATGACAGCAGTTCGTAACTTAACCATACGATTAAATGTATTGCAGAGTTCAAGCACACACATTATTCAAGTGATTCATATAGGTTATTACAATGCGTTAGAGCTTCCGCGAGAATAGGCTTTGGATTGGTTAATCCCGATCTAATCACTTAAAGCTAGAGGCAGACCATCCATTAAGTTCCATGCGTTTAGGTAACCATGGCTACATTTTTCAGATTGGTGAAATACCGACCAATCACGTAGCGCACTAACAATAACTATGGGAGTTATTAACAATTCATTAGAATGATTTCCAGAGCATTGTTTCTTCACGCAATTGGTTCTACCGCAAATTATTTCCAGAGCATTGTTTCTTCACTCAATTGGTTCTACCACAATATCTAAAAGCCGGGCTAACTACGATTATAAAACACGCGTAATCAATGTGTAGCGCTCAGCCTAATAAAGAGATATAAGTGCGTTAGGGTTTCCGTGACAACAGGCCGTGGATTGGTTAGATTTCACCCAATCACGTAAAGCCATAGCCAGCATAAACATCAGGTAATATGCGTTTCCGTAGCCAGGGTAACAAGCTTTGGATTGGCTTTAATCTGACCAATCGCGTTGCTCGAAAAATACTCCTATCAGGACGCCGCCATTATAAAATACGCGGTGTCAGGTATATAACGTTTACACCGCAACTTTTACAACGCACTACCATTACAACGAAATTTTTACAATGCAAAAACTAATACAACGCATACATTTACAACGCATGTTTTTACAACGCAGATACTTTTACAACGCATACCATTACAACGTAAGTATTGGTAAGTATATAATTATATTTAAAATGTTATATGTTTGGCATTTTGGGTAAAGGGGTATTTTTAGGGTTCAGGGTCAGTTTTGGGTTTTTGGGTAAAGGGGTATTTTTAGGGTTCAGGGTCAGTTTGGGGTTTTTGGGTAAAGGGGTATTTTTAGGGTTCAGGGTCAGTTTTGGGTGTTTGGGTAAAGGGGTATTTTTAGGGTTCAGGGTCAGTTTTGGGTTTTTGGGTAAAGGGGTATTTTTAGGGTTCAGGGTCAGTTTTGGGTTTTTGGGTAAAGGGGTATTTTTAGGGTTCAGAGTCAGTTTTGTTTTTTTGGGTAAAGGGGTATTTTTAGGGTTCAGGGTCAGTTTTGGGTTTTTGGGTAAAGGGGTATTTTTAAGGTTCAGGGTCAGTTTTGGGTTTTTGGGTAAAAGGGTATTTTTAGGGTTCAGGGTCAATTTTGGGTTTTTGGGTAAAGGGGGTATTTTTAGGGTTCAGGGTCAGTTTTGGTTTTTTGGGTAAAGGGGTATTTTTAGGGTTCAGGGTAAGTTTTGGGTTTTTGGGTAAAGGGGTATTTTTAGGGTTAAGGGTCAGTTTTGGTTTTTTGGGGTACAGGGTAAAAAAAAAAATTTTTAATAAATTAATTACATTAAATTAAATTAAATTATATTAATTTTACTTATATTACATTAAAAAAAAATTATATACTTACCAATAATTACGTTGTAATGGTATGCGTTGTAAAAGTATATGCGTTGTAAAAAATTGCGTTGTAAATGTATGCGTTGTAATAGTTTTTGCGTTGTAAAAATTTCGTTGTAAAGGTAGGCGTTGTAAAAGTATGCGTTATAACGTCATACATCCGCGGTGTCAGCACCTTTGTTATTCGCTTCTCTGACGGCAAGAAGATGAAACCGGCGACGCTGTTCAATAAGGGAGCAGGGAGGCCGGCGTATACTCTACCGGTGAGTACAACGAAGCTACAGGCGGGTGCTTATATATCGAGTAGTCTATCCAGACTGATGGCATCCCTATTGGAAGTTGGTTTAAAGAACCGACATGTACCCACTGCATATAAAGATGTAGAAATTAGAGCATAAGCTCCCCCGCCTGTAAGATATACATTAAAAGGAGTAGAGAAATGGATCTCTCCGCTAGATAAAACATACCACGAGGAGCTTGATCCCAAATTTAACCATGAATGCGGAAGAACAGATGAGGTTGTAGAAACTGGATGTGACCAAGTATAGACAGCAAGAGACATAGCCAAACATTGTGAAGGCCGATAACCTTACAAACAAGAATGAGTCCTTTTAATGATATGCACATAATGCGGGGAGAAAATAAAGGACCTAATATACTGCCCATAGATAGGCAATCATGAAGCAAACACAAGGTTCACAACATTCATCAAGTAAAGGGCTATAAGCTGGATTAGAGATATATTCAAAAAGGGTCAAATCATGCAGAATATAAATAATCTATATGAGAATACTCCTTACTCGAGATCCACTCAAGATAAGGGAATAGGACAGTGCATCAACCGAAGGGATGACGATAAATAACTTTTAAAAAATAGTGAATAAGGAACAATCATTTAGGTAAATCCTTAGTCAACCGTATAACAGAGGGAGATAATATTATACTAAAATTTCCTTACAGAGGTGAATCTGAATCCTCATAAAGACGGGAGGTCAACCCCCAAGTCCTTATGTGCCAGTGAATACAGCAGAATAAGGTCTGTGTTTTCAGCGATCCGCTTACCTTAAGAATGGTGAGTCCTGCAAGTTATTGCAAGATACACATTAAACTAAAAGAAAAAGACCACCCAATAACACTAGTCATCACTCTGTCTACAGAAATACCATTAAAACGTATTCTCCTCCAAAGCGGTGGCTCCCCTGGACAGTGTGTAACGTCACACTTATTATTGCTCAAGGTAATAGAAGGTTTCCCAATTTAAAAAAAAGGAAGTTCGCATACAAATGAAGCAGATAATATACTGTTTTTTTCTTTTTACCTTACAGTCAGTTGCCACTATCCTCATAAGAAGCACTGATAGCCAACAAAGCCACATAATTGAAGGGGTTCTGAAGTAGCAGGAACTCTAATATACCATTGGGTTCAGAACAATTTATTTTTAATTCCAAGGTATGTGACACCCTGGGGTAACGACAATTATAAAAACAACGTAGTTGAAGTCTATATAGACATAGACCAAGAAGCAAAGACAAAGGGAGAGGTAACAGACTTTTAAGGGGTGATAATATCAATTGTGATACGTATAAAAAGGAATGAGGGCATGTGAACTCAATAGTTGCATTGAAGTGAGGGAAAAGTGTAACAATGTGTATACATAGAATAACACTGTAATAATCAATGTTTGGTAATTCTGTGTTTTTTAACCTAGAATCTGTCTTGAAGAAGGTGTTTTTATAAGAAAAAAGCCGAAATGCCGCATCAACATTTTTCTGATTCTTGTTTTATGTATTATGTTTTGTATTTTATAAATTGTGTATTAAATCAAGATGTATATTCATCTATGTTTTTAACTTTTTGAGAAACTAACTTGTATGAATTACTAATAATAAAAATGTATATACGCTTTTTACAAAAAACCATTTGAGAACAGCCTCATTAATCCATTGTGTGCTAGAATTGTGTATCAAACGATAGGATAACCTGTGGGAATTTATAATTTTGCCAATATCTTAATGTACTGGAACCTCTTACCTCTCGTTATTTGTCCTTAACCGAGTAGTCTCAGACAGGTTTGGTTGTGTTTCACTGTTAGATTCACAACAATATCTATATAGTAGTCCTTGAGCTCAGCATTAGGACTTGTAGTGTGGGACACCATGTGATTTTCCTTCCCTTTCCCCCTGGTCCCGGACAAACCTATAGAGAGGGCCTCCTAATTTGCCTTGTAAATAAGGCCAAGCCCCTATTGCCACCACAATGTCGGTAAAAGTGACATTGTGGTGGCAATAGGGGATTGTACATATGCCCCTGTATTTGGTGCTCAATTAAAATTCAGGGACAACCTTTTGATACTCTTGGCATTCCATATACTTATTACTTAAAGAAATCGCACCGTCATCTGTGTCAAGCACGTGCCTCACAGATGCCGGCATACCAGCATTATCAGTGAGCTCACTGCCCTCGCATTCTCCCTGAAAACACAGCACTATCTTTATCTAAAAGTTAACCGGAGTAACTTTATCTGAGTGTGCTTCACCTACTACTACCTTAGAGAGCACCGTAATAGTGTCATCTGTACATACACTGTACTCACGTTATCTTCAAATACTCCGCACTGGCTGGTATCCTGTCTGGGTTAACTCACTGCACTAGCATTGCTTGTGCGTATACTACACTGGTGTTATTTCTAAGTGCACCTGGTATTTTCTGTTATACATGCATTCCCATTGCGTGTGAGGGCCTGGTATTCACTCCACTGCACAGATATCATCCATCGCTGCACTTCAGTGTCACTATCTATGAGTTAACTGTCCTAGTGTACAGTTTGCACAGCATACTCACGTTATCCCTAGGTGCACTGCCTGCCACCATCTGTAAGCACACTTCACTTGAGCTTTCTCCTTAAAATTGAGATATGTTGTTCCTACATCGCAATTCCTCACCCCTACCGGGCGCAAATAATATTGATAATCTTTTGCGCAGAGCGCGCACAGGATTCCTAGTGTGTTTTTATAAGGTTTGGATTTACTCTGGGTTTATGATTCACTGATTGTGCCTGAATAAACTTTCTATAAAAAACACTCCCCTGTCCCACCCTTCATATCGCCCTCAATTCTCTATGGTTCAGGCAGGTGCTGGGGTGACTTCAGGAGCAGGGGTCAATGTGCTAGAGCCAGTATGACATCAATTCAAATTAACTATCTGTGAATCCTGGATATCACAAAGGGGCCACTACCATGTCCCAGTGTCGTACAGGCTTGGATGGCACTCACTCATGCTCTGTGTGGACCTGCAACCAGAACGTGTGTCGACTGCTAATCACCATTTCTCCCATGCACAATGCCATCATTGCCGCTGTGAATGAGGGGAACAAGCAGTGCCATTTTGTCACCATTACAGAAACATAACAAGTGACTGTGTGGCTTTAAAAAAAAGCCATACAACCATTGGTCATGCCTTTAATCAGAATCAGAATCAGAACAAAGCTTTATTTCGATTGTAAAACAACAATTATACAAATCAAAGATAAAAACATTAATAAAATCAATTTAAAATGCATCACATGTTCTTAAAAGACATATTAAAAGTCAATTAATAGTACACATTAAGGGAAGAAAACATCCTGATTCTAGATAATGATACTCTTTTTCTGGTTGAAAATTATTTTAAAAAACATAGTTGGCCTCCAAGCAAGGTGTTCATGGTCCAGCATCAGAAGCTTCATAAAAGCAGGGCGACATTGTCTCAGCCCCTATTTCCGTAGAATTGGTAAGATCCAGACCTTTCTTGTCTCCCGGTATAGTTTACAAAATAAAACAATATGTATAGGTGATTGGGGCGAGCGATTGTCACATGGGCAAGGTTGTAACTCGTTAGCCCAATCATTCAAGGTGGGAAAAGAGACAAGCTAATGTATTGTACCCAGTCTGAATCTTGTTTATAGAAACCGTAAACACCAGGACGAAAACTAGGTATGGCTGCAAGCTATAAGTTGTAAGAACCATCTGATGCTGCATCACTCTGTGCTTAGTTATTTCCCGTGATAATCTTTGGGTCTCCAGGTATGAGAGTACCTCTTTTCTGAGCTCTTTCCTGGAGATCAAGGTAATAGTGTTAGGGTTGGTAAAATATTCTTGTTTACCCATATCTTTCATGAAATCTTGGATAAACTTAACGCAGGGTATCCTTTGTACACCATCCAGGCTGAGACTATCCTGTAATAACTCTCTATTGAGGGTGGTCTCATCACATGACCAGATCCTTTGCCACAAAGGATAGGCTCTGCTTTAATGAGGTCTGAAGACCCAGTTCAGCATGTGAAATATAAGTGGGGGTACTAGAAGGGACCGATAAAACATATTTTAATTTTTTTTTTCAACTAATTGAATCAAGTTAGTATTCACAAAGCCCCAAATACCCGCCCCATAAGTGGTAGTTGGTACACACTTAGGGGGTCATTAGGATGGAGGGCGGACTTTGCCCGCCGCCATCCTGACAGGAATTGGAACCGCCCACCATAAAGGCGGGGGTCCCGTGGGTGGTATTAGGATGCAGCCGCCACAGTGGCGGCCGCATCCTGCATTTATAACATTGTGGTGGGCGGTGCTCTCTGCACCGCCCGCCACAATGCCATAAATGTATGTACCTGCCCTGTTGTATATTTTGGAAAAATTATCAATCCATTGACCCTCTGAGAGAGCTACTTCGATTGTTGGGCCCCCAACCGGGGTCAGCAACAGTGTTTCAACCGCTTTCCAAAAGGCGGCCCTATCTTTTGAGTGTGCAGCTTCGGAAAGCTTCTCCCATGCCTCTTTTCTAAAAGCATTCTTCCTTTCTTGGAGAGCCAGTCTATAGTTCATCCTCGCCTGTCTAATATTGGTGATGTTCCTTGGTACGTTATGCAGTTCTTGTTTCAGATGGGAATGTGTGTGAGAGTAATTTAAATCAAACTATCGCTGGATGGCAGGCTTTTTACCCCCTTGTTTGAACATTACGTCCCAAACCGCAGTTGCCAAGTTATGAAATGAGGACAGTATACTCTCAGGGGATGCTAGTTCGCTCAGGCAGATGTCAATCTCCGAACTACAACTTGTGATTATTGTTTTATTAACTACCTGAGGGTCCATCATATTCCAACGGAGTGTATAACCATTCGTTTTGTCTAGTTTTAAATTTACCAGGGCATCATCTATCTCCAGGTTTTTTCTTCCCTGGCCATTCACAACAAGAGTCAACGTGATACATATAGGAAAGTGATCACTCAGGGAGATTGTGTGAACTTTAAAAGTAAGCAATCTAGGGGCAAGGCTGTTCGACAGCAAGATATAATCTATTGTGAAGCAGTTGCCCCCACCATTAAAAGTCTGCTGCATTGGGACATAAATCATTGGCAAAGCCTAAGTCTAGGTTGAAAACTAGTTTGTTAAAAAGATTACCTGTACCCTGATGGCAGAAATGTGCTTTGTGTGTGCCTTCTAACTATTTAGACCACATATCCTTTCATCCTCAAAGGGCACAGTTAAAATCCCCACATACAATGAGCATATTTTTGAGGCCCTTTACATTACACATAGTATTTAACTCTTTACAGAGTGTGTAAACCACCTTGGAGGTACTATCAGGTAAAATATTATTATAAAAGTTAACCAGAGTTATTAAGTTGGAAGCAGATGAATACAAGGTTAGAAATTGATAATAAGGGGACGCCAATTGAGAGACAGATCTAACAAAATGTAGCTTATTACTTACATATACACCGAGACCACCTATAGCTCTGCTGTGAGACCCCCTATCGCTTGGGTATCAAATGTTCTATAACCATTCAGATGGATTGGTTCCTTTGACCAAGTTTCTTGTAGGCAAATGATATCCTGTTTTAAAACATATTCAGACCATAAGGGATTGCTAATCTTGGAGAGCAATCCTGCTATGTTCCAAGATACAAGGCTATACCAAGGATACGTATTATCATTGGAAGAACTAGCTATCCAAAAAATCGGTCACATTAACAGCAACATTGCCTCCCACGTGCTCTATACTGGGGGGTAAGTTAGTTGAGGATAAGTTAGTTGAGGATTGCGGTAGTGAATGTTCCCAAGGAGATAAGCAATTTGGAGTGCCTCATCCACAGTAGTATGCGTCGGTGGGAAGCCCAGGGGGACAGTCGGTACCCCAAAGGAAGAGATATTATCATGTAATTCAGCAGCTGTACCTTGTTCATGGGGTATAAAGCGTTGGGTTTCTACTATTGTATACAGCCTATTTCTATGGGTTCTCACCCTGCATCCCAGCGGCCTAACTTCCCCACCAATAGGACTATTATACTTTCTAGCGTGTGATTGTCAGTCGATGTCATCCAACGTGCGGAAGACATCTAAGCGATAACTGGTTGGGACAGAGTATCTGGCGAGGTTACCATATGTGGGCGCCTTCTCCCTAGAAAAAAGCCATGGTTTGGCCGATAGAGCCAGAGAGGAAGGGAGGTAAAAGTGCCCTAGGGGTAGTATGGTGGGCTCATCCGGTCTAACTGGCCCATACCCTGCCCTTTCCAGAATTGAATGAACGAGGTCTGGCGATCTCAATGACATCACAATACAATCCCCTTTAAGCTGCTTCTTCGATTGACCCACCCAGCCAATTCTATGTGCATACTTATATTCTGAGTACAAGAGATTTGTGTTGATCCCAGTCCTGGCACTAAGAAAGTAGAGAGATTTATTCATCAGGGCAGACCAATGCTCGCTATTATTAGCTTGCAATGTGGGAATATTTGCCACTACACAGTGTAAGGTGTTGCCTCAGAGAGTAGATGTACATTTGTGACTGGTATCGGGATAGCATCATGAGCAGGGGACTTACTTCTCATGGAACTCGGGGGGGGGGGGGCACTCCCAGGTTGTATAACATTTTCGCTGCTTGTGTTGTCACAAGGGTAATTGCCAAATGTTCCCTGTGATGGAGGGGCATGGCTTTGTGCAGCACCTCCACTGCAAGTAGGTGTTGAGGACACTAAGCTTCCGCTCTCCTTATTACTAGGGCATATCTTCTGCCTTATAGGGGCATCTAAAATGGGGTGTTATGGCCCTTTATCAAGAAGACCCTTATTGTGCCCACTACACCCGGATTGGTACCTAACTGAGTGAACCCTTTCAATTCTCCCCTGGTTTGCCAGTACTTATTGTTAAGGGGTTGAGAGGATTGTTTCCAAGTTGGCTAGCCTGGCCTCAATATGAGAATGTTTTTGTATTATAGGGTTAAGGAGGAACATTAATTTCATTTTACAGGGGGAATCTTCAGTCAATGAATTTGCTGAGTGTTCCACTATCGCCCCCTCGCCCCCTCAATCATGGTTGAAGTTTTACCTTCAGCGTGTGAGGCTGGGAGGGTTTCCGACCTTATTATTTCCGTGTGGATTGATTTGTTTTTTGATTGCCCTGCACTTTCCTTTTCTTAGATGGAGGCGCTAAGACATGGGCCTGTGCACTCTTAGCCTTTTGGCCCCTAGTTGTAACAGAGGGGCCGGGGGTGCTCCCACTAATTACCGAATGGGTCAGAGCTGGTGGTCCTTGACCTATAGCACCCAGATCACTTAAGGGGCGAGGAACCTCCACAATCACCTCACTCTCCCCCGGACTCAAAGGGGGTGGTGTGGGCGGAGTGGATTTTCGCATCAAAGGGCATTGGGGATCTAGGGATAGCCTCCTCTCCGTAAGTTCAATTTCGTGTACTAGAACTGATTCCACCCTTTTCAAGAAGGCGTCCAAAGTCCCCACAACTTCCTGCCCTGGTGTAAATGTTCTACTCATGTTGAGGTCCCACAAGATAATACAAGTACCCCTGTATAACAGGGCGATTTTATAACAGTACCTTGTTGTTTTCTAGACCCAGTCGTGGATTCTCCAGTTTACCTGATCAATAATGTGGCCCTGCACAGCCTCCTTCGGCGCTGCGGGAGGTCTGTCCCCCTTTTATGCGCCTCCTAGTGCTTGCTCCTCATGTGTGCGGCGTGCAAAGGGTGCTGGGAGCTGTAGTCTCTAGTCCAGGAGACCAGCTCCACTCCCCAGATGACTCCGGTTTTGGCGGCGTGAGCAGGCAGCAACTGGCGGTGACAGCGTGGGCAGGCAGTGACAGACAGTGGCAGCGTGGGCAGACAGCATGTGGCCTTAAGCTACGTGGGTGATGTTATTAAATCACGGTGGCATGGTTGCTGGTTACTGGTGCTGCTTTACTGCAGCCCTCCCTGACTGCTGCTCCGATGTAAGATGTAAAGTGAGTGACTCCGTGGCACTGCTACTGGGGCTGGGTCAGTGAATGGCAGTTGGTAACAATGAAGCTTCAGGGGCCAGAGTGAGCTGAGCTGGGTGCTAAGGGAGCCTGCTTTTCCTGGCTCACACTTAACTCGCACTCAACTTGCCCACCAGCCTGCCTCCTCTTGTCAAGCAGCTCTCAACACCCCTCTTCCCTCGACCCCTCTCCCGCTACACAGGGGGGTCGCGAGAGGTCGAGAGACAGGATGACAGAGGCAACGGGAGGCAACAGGAGTGGCCGTGATAGGAGGCTGACGACTGGAGTCGCTGGGTAAACTAACGTTCAAGTGATCAAGCGCAGCGGTGGACACCCTGCGGGTGCAGGGTCTGTTGACAAGTCCACCGTCGTGCTGTTTGGAGGAAATTAGCGGTGATCAACAAGGCCGGTGCTGCAAATGGTTTGTTCGTCCACGGCGGCGGCTGTTTGGGTACGGGAGCATTTTTCATGTCTTTAATTATCCCCCCCCCTGCGCTCCTTTGAAAGCACAGGCCCATGGGGACAAGCGTGAGCGCTCAAAGCAATCCAGGATTTGCTCTCATGCTTTTTATTCTTCAAACTGCATGAGTGCAAAGCAAGGATTGGTTGGGACCGGTGAACCCAGCACTCCAAAGAAGACCAGTGGGGCTGTGGTGGTTTCCCTCTGGTTCCCTAATAAAGCATTGATAGTAGCCCGGAAGTGTGCATGTTGTGTTGGTTGTAATCAGAGACCTGTCCAGCCCGACATGCGCACTGGACTTCAGCTGATGATGTTTGTCATTTCAGTCATTCCAATCACATGGTGTGGCACTGTCCACCCATCTTGTTACACTACCCACACAGGTCACATCATTAACTATCCAAGCGACCATGAGCAGGACTTAATTTATAAATTTATCATGCACTGGTGCCTCACACTAGCTGGGTGGTGACTCAATGCCCTAATGCTCTTGAAAAAGAACCCACGCTGGTATGGTGAGGTGTCTGTCGGATTTCACCTGAGATTTTTACACACATACAAACACACATACTCTTGTCTGTTTTGAAGGTCTTAAAAATGTTGGTTATTTTACAAAATAGTGTTATAAGTACTCCTATCATGTACATGTCAATAGACTTGATTCAGGCGGGTTTATTTTTACTATCTCCTGCCTGAAATTGTATTTCCTTCAATGGAAGACAATGGGAGAAATGCATTCTCCCGATAATTTGTTTTAAATCTCCCACTTCTCACTTCTAAAATGTTGGCATGTGTGCTGACAATCAGGACTCCTCTTCCTTTCCACTGCCCCTTAAGCCCCCTAATGCCCTGCTTCTCATAAAATGTACGTTAATATCATAATGCCAGAGTGAAGATGTTATTGACCAAGCTCTGCCCCCGGTAGCACAATTGTATCACTTCTGCAGCATTCACTCAAAAAATAATTTTAGTCTTAAATATCGGCCACACCAACCAACTTCATTCTCATTCTTACATGGTTGCACTTGCATCCTCTTGAATCAATGAGATGATGGTGACAAGAAAAAAGCAAAAAGCAAAATAAGGTAGCCAAATTAAGCTGGCTGCTTTGTGTTTCTGAGCTCTGGTGACAGCTTCACATACACTGACTCGGAGCAATTTTGAGAGTTTCCAAGTTAACACAGTTACTGTAGAGGACGGCCTAAGAGGCATAAACAGGCGCAGGATCTGTATTAAGCCAGCACGCATGATCATGAAATGGTCAATGTGATGATTTTACATAGGGCCGGAGCTCTTGGTAGTCCTGGCAAAGAGAGCTCTGCGAGGGTGGCATCCAATGCTTTTTGTTAACAGCTAGCTACACTGCTTTAGTTGCCTGTAAGAGGCATTGTCACGAAAAAGACACAAATTTGGGGCTTTGGGTAAGTCCCTCCAGCCATTGGTTTATTTTGGGTCGACTCCCTTCAGCCACTGCTCGAAGAAAATTCCATTCATATTTTGAATCAGGCCAGAGGACAATTTCAACCTCACCATCACATGCGTTAGTCCACTTGCCTAAAGGTGCTTTTTACTGCAATGAATAGAAGGTAAAGCAAAGCTTTTATACATTGAGATGGAGAAGCATTTGTGCTCTAAAAAGTATTTCCAAACTCCTGTTGATGCTGCAACATTAACAACTTTGCACCTTAAAGTGTTTTAGCTTTAGATGTGATCTAAAAAGTGCGTTTATGCTCTGTTGCTAATTTAAGAAGGTTAATTCTTTGCACCTAAGCGATTTCTTTTCTTAGAAATGTAGTACCACAATTATTCTTACTCTGCACCAAGTGTGGCATGTGCACCTAAATATGAAACATCATATTGTTACAACAGATTTGAGTTTAAATATTGTTGTGGATTTGCACTAAAAGTGATTTTTGCAATTTCATATTCTTGTTGATGCCCGATTATGCATCGAAAATTGATTTTCCACCTTGGTGTAATGTGTGCCCCTCAATATTTCCCAACTACTGTTGATGTTCACCAAGGGCGATTTTATAGCTCAATTGGTTATCAACATTTTGGTCACCTAATGCACACCATTTAAACTTAATGTAACATTTTATGTGATTTTTATACTATATATTTTGCACTGAATCATTTCACACCTGCAAGTATTTCGAAGCTTCTGCTAATCAGGCAACAGGCATGGCTTGCACCTAAATGTGATTTTTGTAACCAAAAGTGATTTCGCTCCTAAATATGTTTTTTGGCATTTCAGTGTGATTTTTGCAATTATTTTCGCACTTCTCTTTATGGTGCACCAACAGTGAATTTGCTACTGTATCTAATTTTGAACCCAAAATTGATTTTGGCACACATGAAAGTTATCAATCATGCTCCCTCTATTGTGCTGTGCTGGAGATGTCTTTCTGGGGGCAGCAATGGCTTCTGATTTTGCCATGATCTTGCATTGAGATACAAAGGCCCTCATTCCAAGAGTGGTTGTCCGACACTTGGACCGCCAGGAGAATGCCGCCAAGCCAGGGACATCCCGACTACCTCATTACGAGTTCAACGGACTAGCTGGTCGTGTTGCAGCAGCGGTGCTACGCCATTCTTCAGCTCATAGCGAGCCTGAAACATATGCCACCACAGGTTCACCACCTCTTGCATGTTGGTGAACTGTGTACCATGCACCATGTGCTGCATGGCACACAGTGCACACATAACAGTGCAAGAAGAGGAGGCCACAACATATGCCCCATGCACACCCCCATGGGCTACAATGCCCTGGAGCCTGGTATCGGTCCCCTTCCCAGCCTTTCCACCTTCCACTTCGTGGTGGGTTCACGCCATGAAAAGGTTAGCAGAAAGGCAGGTCGTAATCGCCACGGTGGTGCTGGCATTGGCACCTCCTCTAAAGACCACCTTGCTCCTGACTGCCACTACAGGATCCAAGCTCCTGGCGGTTGCAGCAATCTTGTGGTGGTCCAACTTCCCTTCTCGTTTTCAGGTGTTGGACCGACGAGGAGGCAGTGGTCGGACCGCCACCGAAGGTACGGTGCTCCAAAGACTGTCGTACTCATAATCAGGGCCATAGTATTGGATGTCAACCTCAGAGTAATTTTCCCTAAAACATTTTGCGTAAATCCTCCATTTTTGCTGATCTACTTTTTGTTGGCCTTAGTACTCTGTGCACTTTACCACGACTATCCAGTACTAAAGTGAGTTTGCTAACTCCCTAAAACATGGTAACATTGACTGACACCCAATTGGCATATTTAATATACTTTATATGTCCCTAGTAAAGTGGTACTACATGTACACAGGGCCTGCAAATTAAATGCTACTAGTGGCCCAGCAGTACTAATTGTGTCACCCACTTGCGTAGCCTGTCAAACATGTCTCAGGCTTGTCATTGCAGCCTGTGTGCAGTTTTAAATTGCCATTTCGCTCTGGCAAGATATACCTCTTGCCAGGCCTAAACCATCTTTTTGAATGTATATGTCATCATAGGGTAAGCCCTGTACAGCCAGAATGCAGTGTATTTAAAAAGTGAGACGTACTTTTATCTTTTACCTGTCCGGACATTGAAAAACTCTTAAATGCCTTTTTCACTGCAAGGCTTATTTCTCCCATGGGTTTACCTTATTACATTTAATAAGTGCTAACTTTTAATTGAAGACAAGTAGCAATGTTGAGTTTGGTGTTTCAAGAATTGTAATTTAAAACCGTCTTTAGTGGTAAAATCAGATTTTAAGTCACAATTTTGAGAATGCCTCTTTTAAGTGCCTGCAGTCAGTATCCTGGGTTACATGACTAGGGGCCAGATGTAGGTAGCCCTTTACCGGTCGGAAACGGCCAAAAATACCAATTTTCGGCCGTTTCCGACCGTAAAGGGCTATGGAGATGTAGGGGCTAGAAAAACATACATTTTCGGTAATTTTACCGAATCGGTAATTTTACCGATTCGGTAAAATTACCGAATCGGTAAAAATACTAATTCTGTAAATTTTACCGATTCGGTAAATTTACCATTCGGTAAAAATACCGAAAATGTATTTAGGGATGTAGGAAGCACTTCTAACAGTGCTACTGGGCCTTTAGAATTCGGTATTTACCATGCAATACAATTGCATGGTAAATTACGAATTCTTGTGTACATGCACATCTGTGCATGTACACCTGTGCCATGTGGCACACAGACATGCCCTAAGGGCATGTCTGTGTGCCACATGGCGCAAACGCCAGTTACAGGGGTGCAACAGGGTGTCAAAGTGACACCCTGTCCCCCTTAGCAATTCGGTATTTTTACCGATTCGGTAAATACCGATTCGGTATTTGTTATTAAATTCTATGGGCTTCAAGGCCCATAGGATTCAATAACAAATACAGATTCGGTATTTACCGAATCGGTAAATACCGAATCTTACCGATTCGGTAAAATATACCGATTTTTTACCTACATCTCATTTACAGATTCATAAATACCGAATCGGTAAAATTCGGTATTTATGATTCGGTAAATGAGATTTACCTACATCTGGGCCTAGGTGTAGCTGGCAGTTGGTCTTTGTGTATATTTCCCAGACAGTGAGATAAAGGGGAAATAGGTGCTGGCAGGATAGGTCATCTCTGATTTGATGAGGGGAAGAGCTGTCACCTACCATACTTGTGCATCTCAAAGGCTCTGCACAGCAAACTCACAAAAGGTTTCACACTAGTCGTTGGTGCCCCAGGCAAGCTGGGGCTGGGGCAGTGAGGCAGGAAATTCCAAACACCTCTGAGGGTGGAAACCTCTAGAACCTTCTCCTACTTCAAAGCTAGCACCAAGTAAAAATAATGGACATTTCACATTTAACTCTCAAGTCATCATATGGACATGAGGAAGAATCAGAAGAAGGACTGCTGTGCTCCTCTGCTGAAGGAAGGACTACTAATGTGCTGCCCTGCTAACCTGCTGCCCTGCTGCCCTTCCGCCATGATCCCTGAGTGAGAAGGACTGAACCTGCATCTTGAGCCCAGAACCGCCAGAGTGACTTCAAGTGCTAGTTGGCTGGTCTCCTGAACAGAGCCTCAGGGACAGAAAAGGCTTCAACCACCATGAACCCAGCACCTGGACTCTGCCTGCCTTGAGCCTTGTGCCAAAATGTTGCCACCCCATGCATGTACCTTTGAAAGTGGACCTGAAGGGGCTCTGGTAGTCCAGCTGTGGTCTCTTCAGCAGAACTGATGCAGTGTGATGCATCTCCATGCAGCTCCGCATCGGAACCGCCGCTTCATTATGCACCTCCCAATGCAGGAGCTCACATCACAGTTCTTTGGAACTGGAGCTGTGTGATGCATCCCTTATACAGGATTTTGCATCACAAGTCTTCATTAACAGCGTCCTTGGCGATGACGTGGGGCCTCGCATCGCAAGACCCATGGGTGGCTTCATCGGAACAGCTGCTAGATGACTGCAAACCTCCTATTATGGCTTCTTCTAAACACCACTGCATGACTTATCCTGTATGTGGGATCTAGCAATTCTCTGCAACCAAGATTTGAAATACTTTGTTCAGCTGGCCTAACTTGGTCTCTGTATCTGGCCTATGCTCCATCGTGCTCGGCCTGAGCTTGTGACTTTGTCCCTGTTTCATACAACCAGATAACCACAGATTGTGTTTTGTCCTTACATTGTACTGTATTTTTCTAAATTGGTGCAGGTTTTTTCTTGAGTTGTTTTTCAGTTTATTACTGTTTGAAGTGCTGCATAAATACTTTCAACCTTGGCTCTAAGTTAAGGCTGTCTGCTTTTGGGCAAAGCTACCAGAGGGTTTAGCACAGGTTAATTTGGGGGTTGTTTCTGTTTCACCCTAACAAGATTTGTGGTTTCTGCTTGAGTAGGGTTTTCTCCCCCCGAGCCAGTAACCCAATTTCCTACGCATAGCACAGATTAACGAGTGCAGAGTTCATCCTGGTGGCAATGATCTCCAGAGCGCATTCATGTATGCCTGCCTCATAATGTAATCATTTATTGAATTGACATTTTTCACTGCTAAACACTGGAGAAGTATCTTTTTTCTGCACTTATGTGCATAGTAAAGAAAACTGATGTGATTCTCATGCCTATAGTGTTACTCCCATTTTTGAGACCTGGCCTACAATCATATAAGGTTCGGCCTGACCCCTCCTTGGTGCCGAGCCTCTTAGATCTTTTCCCTTTGAGCGTGGTCTTTCCATCCCCAATTTTGTTCACGTCTGAACACTAACCCATAATCTGAGTCAGGTCTTCCGCTGTAAATTGTACCAGGAGCAACAGTGTCACCATTCACACGGATATGAAGTTCTAGACGATGTCTTTAAAGAACTGAAGAATACCACGGTGCTGGCATCAAAGAGTGGGAATTCTTTAGGATTGAAGAGTCAGGTCCAGCAAGTGGTTGGAGCGAGGAAACAAGCAAAGGAAAACTGCTTAGTTGCAATTCATCCTTCAACCAGACTGAAGCCATTATATGGGAAAGGAACACGAAAAGAAAATTACAACAAATCATCAGATGTTAGGAGACACAAAGGATTGTGTAAATCAGTAAGGGAGTAAGAAACAACCATATGGAAAAAGGACAAGAAAGGAGAATAGAAACCTAAAGTGGTCTAACTGGGGATCAGCCATAAATGCAGCTGCAAACCCTCAGATAAGTAATTGCCATTTTGGAGCTGGAGAAGGAAGGAACAGCAGCTAGGAACCCAGAAGCACGAGAGAAGGAAGCCCCAGGTAAGTAAAATGAATAGTCTGCAGTTGCTGGTTTCAAATGGCTTTTTCTGAGCTCCACGATTTACAGGGCCATGGTAGATACAGTGGTTCTTGGGTGTGGAAGTGGCAGAGATGTGGCAACCGCAACAATTGTCCACATACGTTTTGTGGTAAAGTGGTGAAACAACTCCACTGTGGAAAAGTAAATTTTGCCATGTTCTGTGTCCCTACGTGTCATCCATCATATGTTATGTGTGCATGATTAATATGCATATGTTATTTCCCATGTTCGATTAAAAGACGCAATTACAGTTGTGTCCACCTCTAGTATGTCAGTTTCCAGTTCTCGTGAATAATACGAGTATTAGGCCTATGTAAAGTTATGTTGCCACGTTTCTCAGTGTGCACGTTATTTCATTGAAAGTCCCCGTTTCCAGGCCTCAAAAGGGCCCGGACACCAGATTCAGCTCCTGTCTCCTGAAGCCCTCGCTGAGGAGCGACACGGCCCCCACCTGTATCCTCGACCCTTCACTTACTTCCTGCCTCGCAGTGCCCGGTGCAGCCTGGCTCTGCCTCTGAGTCTGCCAAGACTATGTTATGATTCCAGTTATCAGTTCAGCCCTCTTTCCCTGCATTCCTAAAGCTACTGAATCGCATCAATAGTTTCCGTCATTGTCTAGCCTTCAGGGCTCCATGTTAGAGAATACTGTATTTAATGGTCATTTAATATTCTTCATCACGCACTACATGTAGAATAATGCATGCTCCAGTCTTAGAGTCTGTTAGCCTTTCCCCTCTTGACTTCTAGTTTATATCAACATGTTCTCTAAACATCAGATACTAGATACTGTTTAGGTACATGTCGCCCTGACTTTCCAGACTTCAGTCTCTGCTCCTAGCACAGAGTTCATAGCCCCCAGCTTCTCCTAGTAATACGCCATTGCCAGTTTGCGCGCACCACTAGGTTAAAGGTCCCGGCTCCTTAGGTAGCCCCCTCCATGGTTTCCGCCCCATTCATGACATATTCTGTTACGTTTGCATCACATGTCTATGTATACGCCCTGTTACACCTTCTTCTCACCCTTATCTTTCGCGACTGCTACGCGTCACACCTACTGCTCCACCCACTGTTACGCCTATTGCAATGTAATGCTATGTGTTTGCGTTATGTATATATGCTCATGTTTTGTTATTAAAAGTTATCCTTCCCTTGTCCAGATCCTGCTCCCGGCAGCGCTGCCATCCTATTCCTGTGCAGGTTGTCCTGATCCTGTCCTTATGCTGTAATAAACCTGCAAAACTCCCACTACCTCGAATCTTGACTCTTATTTTATTGAGCTATCTGTTATTCATTCATGCACTCAAAAATAGGGTATTATTTATTTATTTACCACATAATGGCGCCCGAACAGGGACTTGCCCTTTCCCCACGCGTCGGTGAAGCCACGCCGACCCCCTGACCCTCTGCAGTCGTGACGGAACTCTTCTGCGCAGTGGCAGATATTTCTGCTCAAGTATCCCTCAGGCCCACGGAGGAGACGGAGGAGGCGGTCCAGCATCCAGACGAGACGGTGGAGGAACGCGGCGAGTCCCGACCAGAGCCCAAGCCAAGAGTCCAAGGTCCGAGGTATCCGGAGGTCCACCCGTAACTGAAGTCCGAAGTCCGAAGTTCGTCGTCCGTCGTCGTAGCAGTCCAGTCCAGTCTGAGGCCTTCCGTTCTTGCTGCCCGGTGAGTACCATTACTGGGGTGGTATCTAGACAGGGTCAATTTAATTGACTCTGGTCTGTGGGTTGGTGGTACACAGTCCCACAAACGAAGTGTCCACTTCGGTGGATGCGGGTCCTGACGTGTCTCTTTACGAGACCGGTAAGTTTCGTACTGTTTCAGCAGTGCATCTAGTTTCTGTTCTAGTCAGTTTCTGTTCTCGAGAAAATTTATGTGTTCTGTTCTCAGTATTTCCAGGTAGTATTCTGGTCGAACTGTTATTTTAAATGTTTTTCATGTATTTCAATGTCGTGGTATGAATGGGGAATAAGTATCGTGTTCATTGTGTATTGTATTGTGTCTAGATTACAGTTCAGTCATGCCCATATTTTCCAAGTTACGTCAGTTAAAAACTAGAAAGGGTCTGCTGGAAGCAGCAGTTCCCGTCCCGCCCAGGGACAGTCCAGGTCACTTTATGTATCAGAAACATGGCATAAGCGCCATATTGTATCTAGATTTATGGGTAGAGTATACCAAACAGTTAGAAGAAAAGTATAGATGGCCCGTATCGGGTACATGGGATGCTGAGTGCATCATGAGAGTAGAAGAGGCATTATGGAAAAAGAAAGCCAGACAGTCACAGAAAGATGCCATCGAGTTATGGCGCAAAGAAGCTCATAAAAGAACCGAAAAAGAAATCAGAAAATCAGAATTAAGTAGAGAATCCCAAGAGCGAGCCCAAGAAAAAGAATTAATCGAGATAGGTGAACAAGTCAAAACTGAACAGAGAGACAGACAGAGGAATGCCCTTATTAAGGGTATGTACCCTCTTCTTGCCGAGGGCTTGCCAAAAGCGACCCCGGAGGCATCCAGTAATTTTCCGTCACCATTAGTTCCGACCAAGCTACGTCACAAACCGACCGCAGCTGATATTTTTATTTCGTCCTATCTGGACGACACAGTCCCTGAATATGCAAATCCTGTTCGCGCTCCGCCAGTCCCAGTAAATCAGGCACATCCTGCTTCTCCAGACACCGGGGCACCCCATGCAGTACCTGCTACGGTACCCCCGGTCCAGCCAGCATTTCAATTTCCCGCTCCGCCACGAAGAATATCAGTCGACGATTCTAGTCTAGGGGCCGCAGGAGGAGGTCCTCCTCAAACCCCGCCGCCACGCAAGCGTTTATCAGCACTCGAATTACATGCTCAAGCATCACAGCGTACTCCCAAGAGTAATAAGTCTGTCGCAGAAATCAGGCAAGCCCTTGGCGAATGTGCCTATGACCCAGTCCCAGGCGAGAATAATATGGTTTTATATTCAGTACGCGTAAGGAGGGTGACCGAGTATCTAGTCACCCTACCCAATATGAAAGAAGATCTAGACAGAATATATCGTTTCATCCGTACAGGGGATGATCCAGAAAGTATTAGTGATGCCATGTCTCAAAGGAAAGCTGAGATCCAGCGTATGATATTAAAGTTTTTAATTAACTGTCTAATAAGAGAACAAGATTACCCGTCTAAAGATCAGGCCGAAATGAAAATCCTGACAAAGTGGAGTGATAATATAGCCGAGGGTAAGCACAATACCATTAGTGCCATGGAGAGTATGTACAAGAAAATCCGTAGAGAAATAATAAAGATACACGAACAACGTAAAGCAGCACAAGTAAGCGAGAAAGAAAGTAACTCTGATCCTGAAGAGGAAGACGACGAGAATACCGCCAGGATAGCGTATGTAGGAAAATCTAGATTTCCAGATCGCCATTTACGCCTAGAACACAAGTCAATTTTCCATCATTCAGCACCAGAACAAGGTTCCCTAGAACAAGTGTTCCAAGCTACCGATCACATTCTGAAATCACGAATCGGTTACAGTGAATTAAGTACCATGCATGAGCAGGAACTAGCCCGATCAGCAGTCCGATGGATTACTGATTCTACCACTTTTCCAGACGAAATAGTGGCACAAATGTTTCTGAAATTGCCCCCAGCCGAGCAACGACTGGTGGGTATGTATATGATCCAGCACCTCATTACTTTGTATGAGGGTCAGCACTCTGATCCAGGTCCGTTACATGATATCCTGAACGAGTTACTCCAGTATAGATGGAAAGGTCTAGGTACCGATTTAATTAGTGTCATTCTAGAACAGCGCCACAAATATAGAACGTTTCTGAACCCGCATTTTGTTCATGTCTCACCCCCAGAAAGTAAACCATTTTACATGGAAAGACAGAACCCGTTACGAGAAGTGCATCCAGTTAAGACAGATGACGGTGAAATGCAACGAGTGTTTGTTTACACCCCGATTACAAAGATGGAACTCCTCGAAATGAAGAAATTAATTCCCTGTCATGACAAAGATCCAGCAGGGTTCCATAGAGAATTAAAAGACATGCTCCGTATGGGAGAATACACTTACCCAGATATCATTAAAATGTTAAAGGTCCTGTTGCCCGCAGGGGTGTATGAAAAGCTAAAGGAAAAAGAATGGGAGGTGGGAGAGAAAAAGATAGATTGGACAGTTCTAGAAGCAGAAGATAAGTCACGTGTACCAGGTACCGGTCTAGGAGAGAAATGTAAAGAATCACCAGAATTATTGATTCAAGTTTTACCCAGATTATTAACAACGAAAAAGGAAGACTGGGATGCAATCTCAGCCTGTAAACAGAAACAAGAAGAAGACATTAGTGATTTTTATTCTAGGTTTGAAAAATGCTTTAGCATCAATAGTGGCCTCAAGACAAGTAGCGAGTCATACCCTCATCTCTTTGTTACTAAATTAGTCGAGAATTCAAGTCCACAAGTTAAAAATCGAGTTTTGAAAGTCGAAAGTACCTGGCAAGCTAATACCCCGTCCCAGATGCTCCAGATGCTCCAGTACCACCAGAATAGAATCAGGGAAGAGCAAGAACACGAGAGAAAACGTATGAAAGACACGAAAATGAAAGTATTAGTTGCACAATCCGTTCCTCAAGACAGTCAGAAGAGGGGTCCGAATCAAGCCAGTCATCCTGCGGCTCCCGTTAAAGGGAACTGCAACTATTGTAAACAGCCAGGTCATTTTATAAACGAGTGTGCAGTTCTGAAACACAACATAGCTACCGGTAAAACAAAAGAAAGACCACGTCCGCCTAGACAAGAGCAAGTTTCACAGACTCCTCAGCCACAGAATGCACAACAGACAGTTACAGTACCGCAGCCTATTGCTGCAACCCAGCATGTCACACAGCAGATGTACCAGTATGCACAGTCTGAGTATCCAGAGTACCAGCAGTATTCATGAAACAGCCTAGAGAGGGAGGTAGGCTTGCCTCTCATCGAGATACCTGTAGATCAAGAAGGTCCCTATGTTCATAGTCAAGTATTAGGGAAAGACAGAAAGTTCTTAATTGATACAGGGGCAAGTAGGACCACAATTAGTCACGCCGAAGTTCCAGGGGCTCCGCTCTCAGGCTCAAGAAATGTTTCCCTTGGATTTTCAGGAAAACCTATCGTAAATGAGATTTCAAAGCCAGTTACTCTAGAAGTAGGTCCATTGTCCCGTACTACTGATCTGTTACTTACTAAGTCATGTCCAGAAAATCTATTAGGCATTAAAACACTGAAAGAGTTAGGTGCAGTTATATGTTGTTCCCCAGAGGGAATACGTCTGTTCCTACGTGACTTTAAGGGTCACTATGTTTTACGTGATTTTGATCCCAGATTGTCTAATGTTCCGCAGCATTTATGGGCGCAAGGTCCAACTGATGTAGGGTACATGCAAATCACACCCCATCGTGTGACCCTGAAACCAGGTGTAGTGTTACCACGAATCAGACAGTACAGATTGCCACCTGAGGCTGTAGCAGCCTTATCCAAAATTATTGACGAGCTCATCGCTCAAGGAGTAGTTGTAGAAACTGACTCCAATGTATGTAATTCTCCGATCATTCCAGTCATGAAACGTACTGATCCAAATGCACCCCCAGTATATCGATTAGTGATCGACCTACGAGAACTTAATAAATGTATTATTCCTCAGTACCCAGTTGTCCCAGACATCTCTTCCCTATTGACAGCCATTGATTCCGAAGCCACGTTCTTTACAGTAATCGACCTCAAGAATGCATTTTTTAGTGTTCCAATTCATCCAGACAGCCAGTTTCTTTTCGGATTCTGTTTAAATGGAAGGAGCTATATGTTCACACGCGCTCCTCAAGGTTTCACAGAAAGTCCTAGTATTTACAGTCAAGCACTTAAGAGACAACTTGATAATGTTCACATGCCAACTGACACTGCCCTGCTCCAGTATGTCGATGATCTACTGATCACAGCCCGTTCCGAACGTGACTGCGAGCGAGCGTCACTGACGGTTCTGTATTTCCTAGCCGAGATGGGGCACAAGGTGTCCCCTTCGAAGCTTCAATTCTGTGTCCAGCAAGTGGTCTACTTAGGACACTTACTGTCCAAGAGGGGTAGGCAGTTGACACCAGACCGTATCCAGTTAATAGCGAGTCTTCCTCAGCCCAAGACCCAGAAGGAGGTACGTGCCTTTATCGGCCTTACTTCTTATTGTAGACAATGGATTCCTCAGTATGCATTTCTAGCCAAACCACTGATACAGTTAACGACACAGGAGGCAGCCGTATCGACTGTCCTCCCTTGGACATCTGAACATACACTGAGTTTCAACGAGTTAAAGAAAGCTTTATGCCAAGCTCCAGTTCTAGCCACACCGAACTACAGTAAGCCTTTTACACTTTTCGTCACAGAACGTGAAGGTACAGCATTATCTGTTCTCACACAAGATCAAGCAGGACAAAACAAGCCCTGTGCTTATTTTTCGAGCACATTAGATCCAGTCGCCCAGGCGTTGCCTGCGTGCCTCAAGTCAGTTGCAGCCACAGCACTAGCTATTAGGCAAAGTGATTCCATAGTTTTAGGACACTCCCTGACAGTACAAGTTCCACACTCCGTAGAAGTTCTTCTGAACCGAACACAGACTCAGCACTTGACAATTGCACGTCTAACAGGTTATGAATTGACACTGTTCCAGCCACACATAGAAATCAGACGCTGCAACGTCCTGAACCCTGCTACACTGTTACCATCAGTTAATTCAAATTCTGACCCACATGACTGTGTGGAAGTAGTTAACATTACGACAAAGCCAAGACAAGATCTGACAGATATTCCATTACCAGACCCTGACCTGACACTTTATGTGGATGGTTCATGTATGAGAACTAGTACAGGAGAACTAGTCGCCGCGTATGCAGTGACTACTGACACTGACGTTATTAAAACACACCGTATTGACACTCTGTCCGCTCAAGCAGCAGAGCTAGTTGCTCTGACACAAGCCTGCATACACGCCAAGAACCTGAAAGTTAATATTTACACAGATTCACGCTACGCATTTGGAGTCGTACACGACTTTGGAGTGCTCTGGCAGGAGAGAGGTTTCATGACTTCTCATGGAACCAAGATTCAGCATGGTCTCCTTATCCAAGCTCTATTAGATGCAATACATTTACCGACATCCATTGCCATCATGAAGTGCAAGGCACACACGAAAGTCACTGACATTATTTCCCAGGGTAACGATCTAGCAGATCGCACAGCCAAGCTTACAGCCCAGACTCCAGACATTCCAGTTAACATGACACATACTCCAGATCCGATTACATGTATGACAGTTAAGGACCCTACTCAAGATGTCATAGATATCCAGTTACATGCTACTCCCGATGAAATCAAGAAATGGTCCGAACAAGGAGGGGTCCAGACAGATCAAGGATGGGTAACGAAGGGTAGAACCACATGGTTTCTCCCCGACTCTATGGTTCAAGTCATTATTAATACCGCACATAGTCCAGCACATTTAGGAGAAAAAGCTATGTTAGATAGTATCCAGAACATTTGGTTCAACAAGCATTTACGAGCTGCAGCTAAGCAGAAAGTCCGTACCTGTATGATATGTTGTCAGTTCAATCCAGGTAAAAGTGTCCCGGTGGAACAAGGTGGTTTCCAGCCCCCTGACCACCCTTTTGAAGTCCTCCAGATGGATTATATTCAGATGGAGCGATGTCGAGGTTTCAAGTATGTCCTTGTAGTTGTATGCGCTTTGTCCAGGTGGACAGAAGCATATCCAGTCCCAGATTACACAGCCGCGACCACTGCCAAGCAGTTGGTTCGTGAATTCTTCCCTCGTTATGGACTCCCTAGAGTCGTATATTCTGATAACGGCCAGCCATTCTCCTCAGAGTTAATGAAGCACGTTTCCCTTTTGTTAGGGTACCAGTGGAAGTTCCATTGTGTACGCCATCCTGAAGCAGCCAGTCTCGTAGAGAGACATAATCAAACCCTGAAAATCCGCATCGCCAAAGTCTGTCAAGAAAAAGGTGTGGACTGGCTAGTAGCTCTGCCAGTTGCTCTATTTTACATGCGCATGGTCGCACATTCCAGATCAGGTCTGTCCCCGTATGAGGTCGTATTCGGCCGCCCCCCTAACATGTGGGGTACTCCTAGACCCCGAAGTATTACCGATGTTTCAAGTAATATGCTGACAGATTACCTAGCTTCCTTGATGTCTGCCCTCAACTCATGTCGTTCACAGGTTGCCGCCGCATTTCCAGACAATACCGAGGTGGCACCGCATGAAATCGTTCCAGGATCCATGGTGATGGTCCGCAACTTTGACAGATCAAGTCCGCTGGAGCCTCGTTGGAAAGAGCCCCGACAGGTCCTCCTCACCACCCGTACAGCCGTGAAGTTGGAAGGACGCAAAGGCTGGGTGCACCTTTCTCATATAAAACAATTTAATGGACTGAAACCCGTCTTTAAGAACATTTCCCAGGATTTGAAGGATTGCCAAAGCATTGTTCTCAAGGACTGTCCCGCAAATGACATTGATTCAAAACCCCCCCTGTTAGAGAAAACTCCGCAGCAGGAGTATAAACAGAAACTCCGGTCTAGTAAATTAAGTCAGCCAGTTTGATTGTCTAAGTCCTCCCCTAGGTGAAACGGTTAGACTGTTTCTGACATGTATAAAATAGACCCCCATAGTGAGAGAGTCAGTCAAAACTCAATCCGATGTATCGTTTTTCTATGTTTCATATTGTTTCTCAGCATTATGATTTCCTGCACCAGTTATGCATTTTATCTGTGTTTCCCAGTTCTTCATGTAAATAAGTCTTCTAATGTTACAGCAGTGCACACGTTTAGTGATCTGCCCCCTCATGAACTCTCTTACCGCCTCGCTATGCGTAATAACTCCTTTATCCGCATGTTACATTACTCACACCAGACCAGCAATGCCACTAATTGTTGGGTATGTGGTCGACTCCCCCCTTTCCAGACACCGAAGGGAGTTCTGCCACTCTTTCCTTATCCTTTTTCACATAATGGTTCGTGTGGGGCATGGTCCACGTTAACGTCATCCTCAACAGATATGTCTTTTCTTAACAGTACATGTTTCCCAGACAAGCAAGGTCTTCCCCACAGAACCGGGTTAGATCTAGAGAATGAAGTTTACAATTTAGGTAATTATTCTTCGAATTTTATGGTCCTGAATGTTCAGTCTGATACTACTCCAGACTTACCTGCTATTTCAGTACTACCAGTCAAAGGCGAATTATGTGTCCGAAATAATGGTTCCATACATGTAGGACATAGTGATTGTACTACTGTTGTCAAGTATAGTGACAGTGGGAAATCTATTTTCAAAGCTTCACGTCATTCATATTTTATTTGTGGTCAGACCGCATATGTTCGTCTGCCCCTCGATTGGGAGGGAACCTGTTACATTGCCTTCCTACTGCCACCAGTTTTTCTAGCCCCATCTGATTATCATAGAAACACACGTCTAGTACACATTAGACATAGAAGGGAGTCCCCGATTGTCGATTACACTGAAACTACTCTAGAACAATATACCGATTTCAATAAAGGTTTCTTCTTCTTTATAGGCCCTGTCCAGAATAGTAAGTTAATCCGTAGATTAACAAGAACCCTTGAAGCTGTAGTAAATGAGACTGCCTCTGCTCTAGGTAACCTAACCGAAGAGCAATCTGCTATGAGATTTGTCGTTTTGCAAAATCGTCTCGTCCTTGACGTCATACTGGCCGATAGGGGCGGGGCCTGTAGAGTCATCGGATCTAGTTGCTGCATTTTCATTCCAAATAACGCGCCGTCTGTTTATTCAGCTATAACCAGACTCCATAAAATTGCCCATCTGTTACACCAAGATCCAGGCACCTGGACATGGTCCGGTTGGTTCTGGAATATAATTTCCGCATGGGGATGGAAAGTCTTGTCCTTTCTAGGTATAGCAGTAGCGATCATATTCAGCTGCTGCCTCTGTATACAATGTGGCCCTGCGATTTGCGGCATGTGTGCTACATCCTGTATTCCTAGTATAACTCCTAGTCCCAAGTCCCGTTCTAAATCCCGTTCTAAGAGAATTCGAGATGAGCAAATGATACTGTATGAAATGATAGATGGTATCATGAATATTGATGTTTCCTGATGGAAACGTAGTGACAAGGAGGGAATGTGGAAAAGTAAATTTTGCCATGTTCTGTGTCCCTACGTGTCATCCATCATATGTTATGTGTGCATGATTAATATGCATATGTTATTTCCCATGTTCGATTAAAAGACGCAATTACAGTTGTGTCCACCTCTAGTATGTCAGTTTCCAGTTCTCGTGAATAATACGAGTATTAGGCCTATGTAAAGTTATGTTGCCACGTTTCTCAGTGTGCACGTTATTTCATTGAAAGTCCCCGTTTCCAGGCCTCAAAAGGGCCCGGACACCAGATTCAGCTCCTGTCTCCTGAAGCCCTCGCTGAGGAGCGACACGGCCCCCACCTGTATCCTCGACCCTTCACTTACTTCCTGCCTCGCAGTGCCCGGTGCAGCCTGGCTCTGCCTCTGAGTCTGCCAAGACTATGTTATGATTCCAGTTATCAGTTCAGCCCTCTTTCCCTGCATTCCTAAAGCTACTGAATCGCATCAATAGTTTCCGTCATTGTCTAGCCTTCAGGGCTCCATGTTAGAGAATACTGTATTTAATGGTCATTTAATATTCTTCATCACGCACTACATGTAGAATAATGCATGCTCCAGTCTTAGAGTCTGTTAGCCTTTCCCCTCTTGACTTCTAGTTTATATCAACATGTTCTCTAAACATCAGATACTAGATACTGTTTAGGTACATGTCGCCCTGACTTTCCAGACTTCAGTCTCTGCTCCTAGCACAGAGTTCATAGCCCCCAGCTTCTCCTAGTAATACGTCATTGCCAGTTTGCGCGCACCACTAGGTTAAAGGTCCCGGCTCCTTAGGTAGCCCCCTCCATGGTTTCCGCCCCATTCATGACATATTCTGTTACGTTTGCATCACATGTCTATGTATACGCCCTGTTACACCTTCTTCTCACCCTTATCTTTCGCGACTGCTACGCGTCACACCTACTGCTCCACCCACTGTTACGCCTATTGCAATGTAATGCTATGTGTTTGCGTTATGTATATATGCTCATGTTTTGTTATTAAAAGTTATCCTTCCCTTGTCCAGATCCTGCCCCCGGCAGCGCTGCCATCCTATTCCTGTGCAGGTTGTCCTGATCCTGTCCTTATGCTGTAATAAACCTGCAAAACTCCCACTACCTCGAATCTTGACTCTTATTTTATTGAGCTATCTGTTATTCATTCATGCACTCAAAAATAGGGTATTATTTATTTATTTACCACACCACTTCACAGAAACAACGGGCAGATTCTCAAGGACTTATCGCCAAGTTATCGGCACTTTATCAAAGCCAAAGTCGTGATAAATTTATCGCCCCATTCACAAGCTAGTGCTAACAGCCCATATCACCAGTTTACCGGCAATAGCAGCCGCAAAAAACATCACCACAGATGACCCCGGTAACTAACACTAATGAGGAACCAAGTAGGTGTTCCCATGAAAAAAGCTGCTACAACACCATGTCACAACATTCTCAACGACCAGCCAGATCGGCAATAAGATCACAAAACACGCAAAAAGGCGATCACCTGGTGTAAAGTTGGACAATAACCTGCACCAGAAAAGGTAGCCCAGCCCAGAGCCACACCTGAAGAACAACAGATGCCATGGAGCCAACGATCATACAGCTCGGACACCCAAGAGGGCCACAACACCCACCACCACCTCCAGGACCAACCCCCCCCCCGGGCCCTACCACTGGGCACCTCCCACAGACCAAGAGATAGCACATCAATGTCACAAAATGATGAACCAAATCATTCACCTGATGTCGCACAATTACAACAAATAACATTCATGTGAGTACAGAAAAAGCTAAATCATCCATTCACCATTGAAAATCCTAACAAAATATCACAATCAAATTTGTCTCCAATCAACTATTTGGAAGAGTCATGGTGGGTCATCCCTGGACTATCAATAAATGACAGCCTGCAAGACAATATCCAAGATAAGAAAGTGTGTCAGGCACTCATCAAAGGACAGAGAGAGAGAGAGAGAGAGAGAGAGAGAAAGAAAAAGTGAAAGAAAGAGAGAGAAAGAGAGAGACTGAACAAGGAGCCTAGACCAATCGGACACTTGGCTCATACATTCCAACTATTGCCTGTGTTTCGCAATTGGTGCACCCTAATTGTAAGGCCTGGCATCAATTTCAGCACAAAGGCCACATCATATTTTAGAAATGCAAGTAGTAGTCAGACTAAAAATAGGTATGAAAGCTACTTTGTCTCAATACACAAGGCGGAAGGACATCAAAACTTCGACCTTGGTCTTGAATGTGGGCGGCATCCCCTGAGTGAGATACCATACCAGACTATGACGGCTCCCACACCACGAACTGCGCTAATGAAAGACCAACGTGTTCTGGACTGGATTATGACTTGCGTGTGCATCCCCTGTTGGCCCACCAACAGGAGTGCAACTGTGATACCCGTGCATGGGATGCCTTGATTTTTGGCATATGTCCTGGCAGTTGGGGATGGGAAATTGCACAAGTCATCGTGTGCAGTGACCACATCGAGGCATTCCCCTATTGGGCTATGCTGCAGATTGGTGAAACTGCGTGGATGGAGCACATCTGTCCAGACCACTTAATGGATTGGCTCTCCCTCGTGTTAGTTGAACTAGAGAACGATGTACTTCTTGAACTGATTGCCCATGAAGCTGCACTCGCATTCATGGATGAGTAACTACGTTCCTGCAGCCACAATTGATTGAAAACCAGAGCACAGGTCTCAACACCTTGTTGCATCGTGGAGAAATGGTAACATATCCCAGTACAACAGTGGACATGTCTGCATTCGCACAGACTCAGAATGCATGTGCGTGCACCCACGCGTGTTGCTACACACCTGTGCAACGTGATGCAGTCCCTTGGGCGGAGTAGCACAGCATCATTTGGCAAAGTTCCTAAATCAGATATACTGCTGGAGGGAGACTACACACATGGCAATGTAGCACGACATGTGACCTTGTCGGACCCTTTCACTGACTCACTTTCAGCAGAGCAGACAATCAGCGCAGTCCGGTGGTACAGCACTATGCAGATCCCATGGGATGTGAGTCGTATCCCCTGACATGGGGTAATGAGCAGATGCCAAACATCCCAGGACTCGTCCAGCAAAGCAAGGTGGGCTGAGACAGTTGCCATCCGTAATGATTTGTGTACGATTTTGCATCCCCATTTCTTGCACCTCTAAATGTTCCCATGCTGCCTATAAGTGTCTTAAGCATTTTTCTGCATGTTGTGGCCCTTGCCTTGCCCGTACTGAAACGCACATGCTAGTAAAGTCTACGCAACTACACCAGTGTACAACTGTGATGAGTGTTGATTAGTATGATAAATTGTGTGCCTCAATGAGCTTTGACCGTACACAGGAAGGGACAGACTGATGCATGTAGATTGGGGGTGAGTCCCAACTGGCAGCTCCACATCTGTGAGCCAGACATTGTGGTTGGGATAGTTGCTGCTAGACCTGTGCTCTTACATGTCTTCAGCAATGTGAGTATGGTGTCCAACTTCTTGACATGTGGATCAATGTGATCCATCAAAACAGGCTGTGTCCACAGATGTGTGGGAGTAGGTCATGTGAAGAGATGTTCTGTTGTCACATGTGATGGGGGACACTACTTCAGGCCTGCTAAAGATTTTGACATTTCTACACCCAGCCCTAATTAATACATGGACGTGGGGCTACGTTGGGAGGTTGCGAGATTGTTGTACACGTGCAATGAGGCCCCAGCTAGTTCACACCTTCACAGTCATCTAATTGGCCATGTGGGTCAGGGTCAAACATGCGCATTGATGTCATTTTACAGGGTGTACCTTTTAGTGCAATCAATGTCCCTACATACATCAAAACTTTTATACTTGAGTGAACATTGACATGACATATCTGTGTGATTTTGAATGATTTATTCACATACTGTGGAGTGTCGGAGCTGGAGCAGTACATGGCCATGCTAGGCCCACATTACATTGTTGTCCAGTGGTGGGTCAACCAGAGTCCTTGGGGAAATAAAAAGATGATTGGAAGAGGAAGAGTTCAGTCCATAGCAAAATTACTGTGTCATTGGTAACCACAGCAGATATGGCATCCATGTCAGGGTCCAAGTGAATGTCGCATAGTGTTTCGGGGAGGTGTTTTTCCAGGGTATGATGCAGAGGGCTGAACCAGGCAGGGACAGGCCATATGGTGGTGATGGATGCTACTACCTCCTTCCTCATACAGTCATTACCATCCACATCTTACTCCTCTGATACGTCTTCTGTGTGCGGTCTGTCAGGTGTGTGTGGTGGTGTTATGGCTGCATCACTATGTGCCACGGACACATCAGGGGGCAAAGGTGGTAGGGCTACATCACTGTGTGCCCTTGACACATCATGGGGCGGTGATGTGTGTGTCGAAGTTCCTGCAGCAGTCATCTGGGACAGGCTCCGTGGCAGCAATAGCAAGATGAGGATCTGCAGGGCATGGATTCCAGTTACATCTTGCTAGTGTTCAGCGGTGGCAGCCATACTTCCAGCCTGCATCGGGCCATGGTCTCCATTGTCCTCTGCATCTGTGCCAACTCTGTGTTGTCGTCGCTGGAGCCTGACTGACTAGACAGTTCTTGTATCCGAGTAATGGCTCAAGCAAGGTCCACCAATAATTGTTGGAGAGTATGGAGCGGACAGTGGGTGTCCGTTAGGGACTCTAAGAGGTCCCTGATGGGACACAGACACCCACGTATGGCATCTAGTTTGGCTGCCATGAGGTCGAACCCCACCTGAAAGCCATGTGTTGGTCGTGGGGGTCCTGTGAGCCAGCTGTGGTGGTGTGTGCTTCCTACTGTGTGGTCTGTGCAGGGAGTGGGGTCACCTTGATGCAGCTGGGCTGCCCTGCTCCTGGAGGTGGGGTGCGGAGGCTGTCTACGATACGTTGGAGGGTGTCGGTGCAGATGGCCAGGGTGTCCTCTCCATCATCACTGAAGAAATGTCTGGTCTGCTCTGCAGTAGGTGTTGATTGTCCCTCTGCAAGGTAAATGGGAGAAGCAGGTAAACAGTGTGTCCCATGTATATTGACACATTGTACATGTTCCCAGACAGACAGCATGACAATGTACTTTGTGACTGTTTTGGAGCAGCTGGCTTTTGATGGGAGACAGGGGACATTTCGACTACATGACGGATATGCGGTTGTACTCGTACATTATCATCTCACAGTTTCATGCAATGCCAGAAGTTATTGGCCAGTTTCTGCGCACAAGCGGCACCAGTTGTGTCCTCTGTCCTGTGGTGTAAGTGTTGCACTTTGTACCACATTGTCGACAACGTTGATGTGCTGTGATTGTTATGTGTGTGTGCTGCATTGTGGGAGAGTCACCCCTGCAGCTCTGATTGAGAGGCCCCTTATCCCTTTGAGGGGTTGTGTCTTTGACTTGTGTGCTTTACTGGTGCTTATGTGTGGATGACTTGGGTAATTTGTGCTCTTTGACGGATTTTGTGCTCTTTTGCATTGTTTGCAGATGTGTTGTTGACGTCAGGGGTTATATGTGCATGTGGATGTGTCAGAGTGTGACCAGATACTTTGAGCATGTGGTCCACACTGGGCCACCTCAGTGTCATGTCGAGCACCATGTCCTGTATTTCGGCTGTAGCCATGTTGTCGGTCATGCAGTGTCACTTGCATTGTCAGTGTGGCTCACAGAGCCGCTGCTTTGCTGGATTCAGCACATGTGCATGGGTAGATTGTGGGAATGGTGATCGGGTGGGGGGCCCCTTTGGGCACATAGTGGATGGGGGCCTACTTGGTGTTTCTATGTGTGCTGCAGTGTGCCAAGGATATCAGGAACATGTTCCACAATCATTGTGGGTGTGCAGTGTGCTACACTTGATTGTGCATGTGTGCCGTTGTGCCCATCTCCCTCCGTCTCCCCAGGCCCTGGTCATTACTCACCCTGTTGCTGTTCGGTCAGGTCATGTCAAGCTGTGTCCTGGCTGATCCTCCATGGGGTTTGTGGGGTTCGGGTTGTCCTCTGCACTCGGTCCGGGTGCATCCATGGTGCTACGCAGTTCAATTTGGTTTTGGTGTGTTTTTTTTGGTGCTTTTATAGTGTATTTTCCCACATGACATGTAGGAATTGCAGGCCTGTCGCTGGTTGTTGCTGATTTTTGTATCGCGATTTGGGCAATCACAAATGTTTTCGCGTTAGTGTTTCATATTTTTTTAGGTTCGTGTTTATTTTTACGCTGTCATTTGGTGCGTTATCCTGCTACTTTTGCATGGTGCCGCCGGGTTGGGACTACAATGTTAAACCGGTGTTATTTTGTTGCGAAAGACTGCGATATGCAAAGTTGTGTTAAGCTAATTTTGCGATATTTGTCACACGTTCTTGAGAATATCCCTCTGAGTCAGGCAATGTAGAATTGCTAATGCCTGCCACTGGCGACATTGTTACTGTCATGCTAGAATCACTTATAAGAGAACAGATGCCCATCAAAGGGAATTTCAAAGGTGTCACTTCAGAGATGGCCTAGGAAATAAAAAATATTCACTTCAGCATTACTTCATTCCGTAACAGATTATACTCCACTGAAAATCATGTGGCAGATACTGGAAAGCAACTACAACACTCACTACATTTAGGTCAATAAGTATGTAATCTAGGTTACTAGGTCATTGACTTGCAGGACAGGAGCCAATGAAACAAAATAGGTATTTTGGTGTTTCACTAAAAGGTAGGGAGATATCATGCATAACGTTCTGGCAAAATTTCTTACTAAACTGTGAAGTATCAAATTTGCACCACCACGAGATGTGCAACGACACTCAATTTCGCTCCCACCAGTATAAGAAGAATAATACCCAAGACTAATCATCACATGCTTCCTGCTTCACCAACAGGCTAGGCAGATCCCAGCAGCAGCCAGAAAGTACTGCAATATTACTGAGCAGGATTTTAACAGAACACTAACTGTAGGTGAAAGAAGTTACTGGCACTTCAATCAAGGCTTTGCATATGGGACGTACATATCAGAGTTTTATATCCTGCAATACATTAATCCTGATCAATAACAAACAGAAAGCATTCTATGACTCGATATATCTTGAAACATTTCTTGGCTTGACTTGTCTCCAGATGTAACTCCTGCTGCACCAAGAAACAAACCCACATTCCACTTAAAATCCCACATGAAAAAGATGATGTCAAAGATGATGTCAGGTGCTTCAGCATGCGTGGAGTATTGCCCTGATTAGAGTCAACACCTAAAAAAACACATCTTTTCATATAGCATTCAATCTCTAGAGAGGTCCATCATCACTAGTGTTCCTTCCTTAACAACTATAGCCATGTTGCGTACAACACATGACTCTATCAGGATGATATCACCATCTTCTCTTTCCCTCCTTCAGCTTAAAAGATATAGCCGACAGGCAATTATCTCATGATGGTACTACCCCCTCTTTTCCAATGTCAAAGACACTGATATGTGTTATTCTCAATATTCACTTCCAAGCTTTTGTACTCTTCCACATTTCACACTCTTGACTATTTGTCAGTAATGTATTCCAACTTCACTACGACACAGGATGATTGGACAATTTATCACATTCTCACTCTAATTGCCAAAGCCGTGGATCTCCGATGAAACCTGAAAAAGTTCACCTCATCACCCTTCCAATGCAGTTCTTAGAGATACATCACACAGCATAAGGGATAAAACTACATAAAAAGTATTTAGCTCTGTGGTCCTATCAGGGAAACCCCATATAGTTAGTACTGGAGTTTGTACTCATTTTTTTTTATATTCTGGGATCAGAATATCATCACACGAATATTATGATGGAGTATATATCACCAAGAGGGATATCACAGGTAAAAATAAATGTTTTAAGTATGTTTTTAATAATGTTGTTAAATATATTGTTGTAAAAATTATAATTGTTGGTAATATTGATACTTTTTGTTTTTTGTAAGTTTCTTTTAATGTGTTTTATATGATTGATTGTCAATTTTTTGTGTTTTGAATGTACTATTTAATGTGTGATTTCTTAAACATTTTTTGTAATTATGATAATTTGCTTTAAAAAAAGAAATTAAGGTAGGATTATTAGCAGTGGGACTTAGGATTTAATGGGGAAAGGGTGGGGAGATTTTTAAGAACTATATTTCTTTTTTATTTCTTGTATATTTTTAAATGTGAATTTACATTTTACAAATTTAGTTTTACTTTTTTATAGGTGTTAATATTTTATTTTTAATGCTATATTTTACCAATGTATTAACTTTTTCATAGCTAGATGAATTATTGTTTTACATATTTCTTAAGCTTGTATTTTTAAATACAAAATATATATTTGTTTTGTTTTTTAAAAATTAAAATGTAAAATTATAATTTGAAAGTAACATTTTAAATATTTTGTATTGTATATGTTTTATTTTTTTAAATGATAAATATTTGTATTTCCCAATGTATAAATATAATTTAAAATTGTTATGCTATAGTTCAGTTTTGCTACAGTGCAATTTAGTTATTTTCTTAAAAATCAATCAATGTTTTTCATGAATATTATATGTTGCTATTTTTAAAAAATATTAATTTATTGTTTAATTTATTGTTTATATTTTTTAAATGTCAATTTGTTTCTTATAATATATTTATGATTATACAGACAGTTGGGATTGCGCTTGAGTTTTCTGACTGTATTTTATGTTAATTAGGTTTTGTCTTTATTTTACTATGAGTTCGTTACAGATTCTAGTATATATTATAATGATTTTTTGATGTGATGTACTGTGTAAAATGATTTTTGGAGTTGTGATAGTAAACATGAACCCCTTAGTGGGAATAGTAATATTGACCAAGATAGTTTAGTTTGGACTGTGAATAATACACCTGATCTGTTTACTGTGAAAAAGCACCTTTCCCAAGATAGCTTAAATTGGAGTAGCATATTATATTTATTTATTGTGTAAGTGTTTTAAGTAAGGACATATTTCTTTCGTCACAAATTAATTTTTTCTCAAGTACATTGCATCTAAACATTTTTATAATAATATTTACATACATTTTTATATTTATTAATTGGTACTATTATTTTATAATATGCATTTTATACTACTTTTCAATATATATATACTACATATACAGTCGAATATGATGTGAAAATAATTTTTAAAAATTTAGACGGTGAACTTTTTTATCGCTGCCCGTATTTTGTATTCTATTTACATCATTGTTTTGAGTTTTTTTTATTCATGTTGGTCGCTGTTCCTGCTGCGTGAGTATTAAGGTAAAACTTATTTTATCTGCACTCAGAACCAGAAACTCAGGTCCTCCCCTATCCCAGCACTACCTCACAACACCTTGAAACTCGATGTCCCACCATCATATGCTGGTGCGCCACAGCACACAAAACTGAAAGAGCTTTCAGCTGCTCCTTCTGCTACCTCACCTGCACCACTACTTCCATAACTCCAACCAAGAAGAAACCCACAACACCCATCAACACACACTCAAATAACCACAAACACACCCACATCCCTCACATACCTATATCATGCATGCTCCTCAACACTCGCTCACTCAGCAAGTATGCCACAGAGATCTGGATTCTGCAACCTGAACCTCCTCTTCCTCATGAAAAAACAGCTTCAACACCGGACATCATTACCGCCAGCCTCACAGAATCCAGGATCACCAGGCAAAGACATTTAAACAAGCCCAGAGGAGGAATTGTCATCATCTTCAAAGACACCTTAATCTGTACCCCCTCCACTGAAGCCAGAAAAAACAGCATGGGACATATCAACTTTAAATTACAAATTACAGCAAATCTCACACTGGGTGGAATCCAATTTACCTCCCTTCAGGCCCAAGCCAACCTCACATGCAACATCATGCACTTCATCGCCCCCTAGAACTTGACTCTAGTGCTTTCATCTTCCTAGAACACTTCAATTTCCATCTTGAAGACTGGACCTTTCCCAACTCAGTGCCCTTTCTTGACAACCTCGGAAATCTGGGACTAATCCAATACATCTCAGAGCCCACTCAGGCAGTCTGATACATCCTATACCCCATATTCACATATTTCAATAACATCATGATCAACCACAAAGACCCATCAGACGCCTTTCATATTCGAAGAGGTACCCTTCAAGGATACCCCCTTTCTGCTCTCTTATTCCTATTGGCCATGGAACCCCTTGCTTCCCTCATTCTTCATCCACAGCGTATGCGGGGCATACCCATTTCAGGAGGCATGTCCAAACTATATCTCAATGCTGATGATATCCTCCTCACCCTCAGGTACCTCCTGCATTCCCCACCCACCTTGCTAGAGATTATCGATGGGTTCACAGCCCTGTCCGGATATAAGGTGAACTTGGACAAAAGCAAAGCCCTCCCACTCTCCTCAGGTACTACGAAGGCATCGAACCATGGTTATTTCTTCCACTGGAAACCGTCACGATTAAAGTATGTGGGAATTCTGGTTAATCGATGCCTAGAAGAAATGGTTGCAGATAACCTGACGGCACTCAGGGAAACAACCTTTACAACGCAACTTTTACAACGAACTACCATTACAACGAATTTTTTACAACGCAAAAACTTTTACAACGCATACCATTACAAGTATTGGTAAGTATATAATTATATTTAAAATGTTATATGTTTGGCATTTTGGGTAAAGGGGTATTTTTAGGGTTCAGGGTCAGTTTTGGGTTTTTGGGTAAAGGGGTATTTTTAGGGTTCAGGGTCAGTTTTCAGTTTTTGGGTAAAGGGGTATTTTTAGGGTTCAGGGTCAGTTTTCAGTTTTTGGGTAAAGGGGTATTTTTAGGGTTCAGGGACAGTTTGGGGTTTTTGGGGTACAGGGTTAATTTGTAAAAATAAAATAAAATTATATTTAAATTAAATTAATTAAATGTAATTAAATATAAATTAATTATATTTTAATAATTTCAAATAATTTATATAAAAAAAATATTATATACTTACCAATATTTACGTTGTAATGGTATGCGTTGTAAAGGTACTTGCGTTGTAAAATCTTGCGTTGTAATGGTATGCGTTGTAAAAGTTTTTGCGTTGTAAAAAATTCGTTGTAATGGTAGGCGTTGTAAAAGTATGCGTTGTAACGTCATACATCCCGGCACTCATGATATAAATGGAAACAGATTCGCTAAATGGTCCCTCTTGGGATTCTCTATGTGGGGTAGAGAGCAGGCCATAAGAATGATCACACTTCCCACTTCACATACACACTGTGAATGTTGTCAATCGTGGAGCCTCAGGCTACTCTGCGCCACATAGATGCCCGGATGAGGACCTTTTTCTGGGGCTCCACCCACCCCTGTCTAGCAACAGCCAAACTCATAGCCCATGGTGGCTTGGGTTTACCATCTCTGGAACACTATTCTCTGGCCCTGCACCTCTCACAATTGGCTTATTTACTTCCTGATATCCCGGATCACCCACAGTGGGTCGCAATGGAACAATCATTCCTGGTCTGCGATGAAGGCCTCAACTTTCTTTACGGTGACCACATCCCTCAACTGTCCTCCCCACACCGAGAGTAAGGCATTGCACCATGCACATCGCCCCTTGAGGGTAAACCATTGATTGCACTCCAAAGCCCCAATTTGAGGCAATTATAGTATTCGAATAAACGGACAAGCACTCCACTGGCCTAGTTGGAAAGCGAGAGTAATACGGACGCTGGATAAGATCCTACTAAATGATGAGTTAAAGCCCTTTGCCCTGCTGATGGAGGAATTTGCTCCACAAACAGCATGGCAACACATACAACTACAGCACTGCTTGAGACACTACACAGCCCCCACACTTGGATACTGGAATTCTCACCGATATTGGAATATCTCCTAGTATGGGGACGACACAAGGGTGTGAAGTCGGTACTATATGGTGCCCTCACCATCAATTTACACTCACAACCTCTCCATGATGGTGTTCGTGAAAAATGGCAAACATTCCTACTAATCACCATTGAGGAAGAAGACTGGCCGGATATCCTAGAAGCCTTAGACAAAGGTAGTCTTGAAGCTCCATTGAAATTTTGCCTGTTTAAAACTTTACATGACTGGTACTGGACACCTCTAAAGCTGCAACGAGCAGGGCTACTACCGCACTCCAAGTGCTTGAGTTGCCCTGTAGTGATTTGTGATATCCACCACATCTTATGTGACTGCCCTTCTACACAGCACTTCTGGTCCCACATCGGAGACACTCTGAGAGAGCCAATGCCTCTCCACCTCCCCTTACCCCCGACCATCTTATTACACAATATCAGAGACTCACCTGATCTCATGAGCCCAAAACGCCGTGTATTGCACACAACATTCTATACAGCCAATATTTGCCTCTCTCAGTAATGGAGATTGTAGGAAAGTAAGATCTGCTTCTTAAGGTTACCCCCACTTTTTGCTTGATGTCTCACTGTTTTTGATTAGTCTGCCTGGGATCCTGCTAATCAGGACCCCAGGCTCTCTGCTTTCTTCCTTAAATTGACATACCTGTACTTTGGTACACTCCACATTGGATACACTTATCAGTCCCTAGTATATGGTACACCATGTACCCAGGGCATAGGTACCACAGAAGCCTCCCATGGGCTGAAGCATGTATTATGCCACCCATGGGAGGCCAATCAAAATGGAACTCTAGGTCTGCTACTGCAGCCTGTGTAAGATGGTGCTTGCACCACTTACTTTAGATATAGGTTCACCATATCTAATGGTCACTACACTTAAAACTTATGTCACCCCTATAGCAGGCCTTATCGATCCTGAAGGCAGGGTGCTGGGTTTTATGTGAGAGGGTGCCCCGGCATGAGTACAGCCTCTCTGCAGCCTTCGGAGACCATTCTCCCGGGTTGTCTGTGACTCAGCTGGACATATAGGTAGAAGGGCATTATAACCTCGCGGTAAATGCTATCTCGAAAACGGCTGCATAGAAACATATCGTGTTTGGTATCAAACACCTTGGAATCGTACTTCCACACCAGTAACTGGTGTAGGAGGTATGATTCCACCCTTCAGAAGCGAGATTCGTGGGGTCACCGGTCTATCCGATGCCAGCCTTCTCAACCCAGACAGCACTAAATGGATGCTGCCAGCCAGATACAAATGTCTGCCCTCCTGCTGCTGAGCCAAGCTCGAGCAGAGGAAAGCAGCACAATAGGCATCCTGTCACAGGGAGGTGTGATCACCACCAAGACAGGGTTTAGTGTATTGGGGCTAGGTGGGTGTTCAACTCTGAGAGTGCCTAAACGTCTGCACTGGGGGCACATTTGGTATCCCTGTGCATAGTCCAGTTTAAACCAGTTCTGGGAGCCATTGGCTCCTGCTCTGACGTGAAACTGGACAAAGGACATGGGTGTAGCCACCCCTCTGTCCTGCCCCTCCACTAGGAGGGTCCCCTGAATCTGTCCATGCCTCTCCCTTGGGTATAAAATGGGTTACCTGGCTACAGGACATTAGATTTTACGCGGACAAGATTCTACAAGAAGAAACCACTGACCTTCGACCGTCTGGACACCTTGGACTTTGCTGGACCTCGACTGGGCTTGACTTTGTCCCCCTTTCCGCGCGAAGCTTAGTTTGTGCTGTGACTCCATACAGGCTCCGTGCAGGACCTGTGGGACACTTAAGAAAACAGAAGAATCTCCCTTGGAGTGAAGGAGTCACTCCCCTGCTTTGCGTGGGTCTCGTGTTATCAACTTGGGTGGTTCCTTGGGGTCCCAGCAATTCTACGTGCACTAGTCACTGTGTATAGTCAAGTCGTGATTGTTATACCACTATTTTAGTATATGGTTCGGTCTCCCCCTGGAGCCCGCTGTGTATTGTGCTACTTACAACTGTTCTATTGATCCAGTATTGTGTGCCTTGTGTTCGATCCACGTGTAGAGGGTAGTAGAGAGCATTATATTAATAAATACATATTTTTATATAACTACTTTGTGTTTCTCCTTCAATTAGTCATTCGGCAGGTTATATTTTGATAAAACAAGCTGCTTTATATTCCTTCAAGATTAAGCCTTAAGGCTGCTCTCCATAGCTACTACTAGGATAGCTTTCAATAAGGTTATCTTTGACCTCATACATCATAAGCTCCGTGTGGAATGGAACAGGGTGCCCATTTTAATTAGTGGACAGCATATACCAAGCCACCTTCTCACAGAGGACGCCCAGCCCACCTTTGTAGGAGGATTGGAATGGTGGCAATGGCTCAAACAGCATCCCCTGAACATGTTATCTATGGTCTTCAGGACCAGGAGGAGGTGTCCTAGCAAACATGAACCCCTTCCTTCAAGAGTCCACTCCCTGAAGCTTGCTGCCCCTCTCGCTACCGCCCATCCCCATTGCCCCTCCCCTTAACTACCCTCCCATCTGCCCTACTCCTCCCCTCACCCCGTCCCCAGTTTCCCTCTCCCCCTACCCCTTTTGGGCAAGGAGGCCGACATGCCATTCATTGCTTACCCCCTACCATCACCAACAACCCCAACACACAGCTAACCCCACATAACCAACCACGCCTCCCTCTCAGAGACCCACCGACTAGCCTACGCCAAGACTCCGGTTGCAGAGAGTTGTTGGGCTTAACACACAGCATGTTCCCGCCCCAGTCTAGTCATAGGGAGACCTGTCTACCCCTGCCTCCCCTCTCCTCTCTCCCTCTCTATATTCTCCGTTCGAGGGTAAATCGCCACCATTGCCCACTGCATGACCCTCACATGAGGGCGTGGACCTCTCATCATTGATGGCATGTGATGCCCTGTACTAGTCTATTACAAATTACAAACTGCTGGTCATAATATAAGGATCTAATTCCGCACAGTCAATCCTAATGTCACACACTATGAAGGGTGACCATCTACTCTATGTGGATGTGTATCCCTCCTCACTACCTCCCCATCTCCCCCCCCCCTCTCCCCTTGTTTTCTGCTTCTTTTGCACCCCCATGACCCCTCCCTCCCCCTTTTTGTTTAGATGTCCTTTGCAACAGTACAGATGTACCTGTTTTGTCAAGAGACCTCAGCTAATATGTAACACTATGAGACACCTACACTGTTATGTTCTTCTTCAGCTTTCAATAAAGAATTACAAAACAAAGAAAGAAAATAGTGGGGGAAAAGTTACAGAGGGAGCAAAGCTGCGCAACATTTGGTCACGTTTGGACAGAAATCTTTAGCATGGACTTTTGACCAGCCCTCACTGTGGGACCAGGATGCCCACACCTCTGTGACTCTGACACCTTTTTTGACCTCTGGATACCACCATCTCATTACCTCTCGAATGTTCCCTCCTGGAACCCCAGATTGGGTAGTGCACCAACCACGTTTAAATCCTTTGAGTGACCACAAACACACTTCCTACGTGCCCTCCATTTACATTCCGTCAGTAACCCAGCTGCTTCTGTCACTGTTCAGTCTCAAGTGACCAGTTGGCTGCATATTGCTCGGGTATATAGGCACTCACTATTCTGTACAGCCCCACTCAGCACACCCAGACTACGCTGCTTTAAATCATAAATACATGTTCTGCCTAAAAGTAAGGCCTGGCCCTCCCTTTGTGGATCATACCCAACGCAATGAGGACAAATAAATTGAAAAGCGCGCCAAACTCACAACCGACACTGCCAAACTCTCAACAGACACGGTCAATCCATGCACTGCTGCCTATGTAAATGCCATGATTATTCTCTATGACCCATCCGACCGATTGCCAAGGGACTCTTTCCCTGCCTCATTCCTCTGCTCCACTGCCGCCCTTTATTTAGCAAATGTACGTGCTCTCAGATATCATAGCGGGAATCTCTACACCGTGTGCTTTCAATAGAAATTTCCCAAGGGTCCTTATAACTTGCCACACGGAGGGGAGGGGAGGCAGTAAAATCATGGGGAGCCCCACCAGCAAATATACCCCCAAATGCTCCTTGTTGTACCTTTCAATACAGTAACGGCAGTAGGATTGTACAGTGCCACCTTGTGGTTGGTAATAGAAACTGTTGCAAACCTGTTCGCCCCCTAGATCTCCTGTTGCCACTATCCTTTTGGGGTACACCCCATTAAGGAGGAGGGGCCAAATAAAAACTATGGGTAGACCCCCAAAATTTGCCCAGAATCCAAGTGAATCTGTGCTCCATGACCCTGAATAATGCTCCACCAAACCCCTTTTAATACTGCTCCCTAAATTTGACTGCCGCCCAAACCAGAAAGTGTAGGGGTGCAGTAAAAAAGATTTAGGGTTTCCCACCATAAGCTCCATCTTATGTAATCACGTCATCTGTGGGCTAGGGAACTACTGCATGAAGGCCTACATTGGGCCCCACTCTGCTTTCATCCCTCCTCTCTCCCCTGATGTGCCCCAGGCTCCACCTCCATCTATGCCCCCTTCTTATCCCCTTGGCCTCCACCCACCCTTGCTCTCCTCCTACACCTGTTCTCTATGTCACTCTTCTCTGGCCCAACCCACCCTGTCTAGGCTCCTCCAACAGCCCCTCCTCGCACTACCATCCAACTCAATCAACTGCTGCTCCCCTTCTTTCACCTGTCACTGTTCCCGCCCCTTGCTCATGCCATACCCATGGTACTTACCAACCACCCTGCAATCCAGCAGTATTGAGGCATGACACCACTCTTACACTACACACACACACACACACATTTTAATTACCAACTAGCCAGGAAGGCCCATCTCAAACTTACCTATGTTGCACCACTATCAGACACATTGTACTGAACCCGGAATTTGAACCCTGGTTCTCTCAATGGAAGTTAGGAACTTATCCACTGGGCCACACTGGTTTCCATGTCAGTAGCCTATCAAATCATCCTTATACCATTGTCACCCTTTTCATGAGCAATGGAAGCCCACAAGCAATGACACCTTTATGTTGCCTATAACTTCTACTGCAATGGTCTAGACGACCAAGGAGCTATAGATCAATGGTACGTTTATTCCTCTGGTGGCACAGGCTTTCATAGGACAAAGGTTTGAATGCTGTCAAAGTATCCTAAAGTGGTACATTTTCAAACAGTGATTATATTTTCACTTGCTAAGTTTATTTTCACTTGGGAAAAAGGAGAGGAAAAGTGACCACTATTTTAGCATATGTGCCGTAAAATTTACAAATCTTTTCTCTCATGACCTTCCACCAACTTCCCTTCTTCTCAAGTAGATACAATAGGGAAAAGCCTTATCTTTCTTTATCAATGTATTCATTCTTTGTCCTTTAAATTTGGTGTATTGTAGAGCACAAATGTGGCCTCAGGGTATTACTGAACACAATATTACAAGAAAGGTGCTACACTGAAAGTAAAATTAGTTGGATTGAGGTAAATTTTTAATTGTGAGGTGAGAAGATCTATCAAATCAAGGGTTGGGGGCCTATGAGATTGGCTAAGAATAAAAATCAAGTATGAGCTCTGGCTAATGAAATGATGGGTAAAGTTTGAGGCAAGTGAAACTCTCTTTATTAGATGCAATAAGAAGCTAGAAAGGTTGTTTTTTCAAGAGGCAGAAAAGGGCAGAGTCAGGCATTTGCTTCAGCAGGTCTGCATCATGCCTGCCGCAGCAGATGAAGGGAGGAAACATCACAACTCGGCGCTTGGCTGGACTGAGATGCCATGGCACTGGCACATTAAACAACCCCTTCTTTCCTTGAAAGGAAGCCCTTGAATGCCCAGGTTCTCTATAGAGGATGACTGCAGGCAATTTGGGACCCTGCTAAATGAGATTGACATCCCCATGTGTGCTATTCAAGTGGCAAAATCCTTAGCTTAAGATAGGAAGGCTGCTTTTGAATTTGACTGAAGACCTTATGTTGGAGGTGGTATCATGGCGCAATCTGGCGATCGTCTCAGAAGAAAGTAAGCATAGGAGGACCATATTTGCATAAGACAGCCTCTGTTCAGTCCCATTATTATGCTGCAGTTGCCATGTAGTGTTACTAGAGGGCAGCAGTATGTACATAATAGCATACAGAGGGTTTTCTTCTGCTTTCTGATATACCTCTTCTTCATGTTCATCTTGCAGGGCCTAAGGAGTGGAGGACTGCAATGACTGAGTGAATGAGTAACAAGAAATGGCTGGCCTGTATTTGTGGTGAAGCCTACTAGTTTGCTGAGTGATTGAGTGAGTATGTCACCTATCTCTTTGAAGGGACATGTGAGAGAGGAACAGCAGCTACTTATTCCCCAGATGGGAGAGGGAGCACAGATGAATATTTCCCTCAAATATATACACTTAGAGCACCTCATAGCTAACAACTGTGATATGATGCGTTGCTGGTGTAAGGATTTGCCGTATTTGGTGCATAAATGTGCATGGTTAGTGAGGTTTTTCCCAGAATGTCAGTATCTATGGGTATGCCCCCCAAAATTTGCCCAGAATTCATGTTAATCTGTGCCCCATCACCCTGAATAATGCACACCCAAATCCCTTTTAATGCTCTCCCAAATTTGACTGCCCCTAAACCAGAAAGTTTAGGGGGTGCTGTAAAAAGGATTTTTGGGTTCCCAACTATAAGTTCCATCCTATGTAATTACTCGGTCTGTGGGCTAGGGAACTACTGCATGAGGGCCCACATTTGGCCCCAATCTGCTTTCGCCCCTCCTCTCTCTACGGACGTGCCCCAGGCACTACCTCGATCTATGACCACTTCCTATCCCCTGGGCCCCCACCCACCCTTGCTCTCCTCCTACACCAGTTCTCTATGTCACTCTGCTCTGGCACCACCCATAGCCCCTCCTTGCAAAACCCCCTACTTTGCTCAACAGCTGTTCCCCTTCTTTCAGCTGTCATTGTTCTTGCCCCTTGCTCTCGCCACACTCATGTTACTTACCCACCACGCTGCAATCCACCAGTCATCAGGCACAACACCACTCTTACCCCACAAACACACACACGCACACATGCACACATACACACACACGCACATGGAGCATGCGTGTACACACATCACTCACAAAACAAGGACAAAGCTACAGACACATGCACCTGCATTCAACTAAACCACTCCCCACCTTTACTTAACTTGTGGTGACTTCTCATCTCCCAGTCTATTCCATCTTGGTCCACATCATCCTCAGGTGCAGGCAATGGCAGCCGGGGGTAGAAGGGGTGGGATGATGGGCCTGGAGACAGCAGCCACAAGGTGCAATACGTCAACTGGTTTCAAGCAAAAGCCAGGTACTGTTTACAGCTCTCTGCCGTCTAAACCCGGCTGAGATCGAGCACCAAGAACAACCAGTCTAGAGCTCTGGGGAGAGGGCTCAGAAAGACAGCAGCAAGGGAAGGAAAAAATGGCTGCTTTGGGCTCTGTCTTTGCTAGGTCTCGCCTCCAATTCTCATTGACTGACCCTTGCAAGGGTCAGTCAGTGAAAGGAGGAAGCAGGATCTGGGCAACAGGAGTCAGCAAAAGGCATGGCTCAGGGCTTATCTCTCACTGCCCTTGTGTCTCTGCCTTAGCTTGCTGTGTTTTCACATCCAGGATGGGCAGTAGGAGAGTACCAGACCAAGCTGTCCACCTCCCACTCCTCCCTTCCCTATATATTTTGGGACAGTTCTTTAAAACCCCTACTGGAGATTCGCCTTGCTGACACTCAAACCAACTATATAACTGGTGTGGCTTTCCAGTCATACGGAAAAAAACAAGTTGTTGTATACTTTGAAATAAATATTCCAGAGCGATTAAAACAGCAAAACATTAAAAAAAAAAGGTTCATGACTCTATAGCGAGGGATGTCAGGCTAAGACTAAGAGCCCACACATTGCTCATTCTAATAGTTTTCAGACAAATGGGTGCAATTTCTTCTTTAGAGTAACTACGAACAGAAGAAATACTCTGTGTCACACTTAAAGACAAGCTCTTACAGTAAAGGCTCTTTTGGAAATTTACAGTTTCAATATGATTTGATGTGGATACAAAGGGGAGGAGAGCACACTAAGATTGTAAGAACATTTTCAAAGTTATATGGAAAGCCTTTCTGCTTGCTACCATTATGACCTGTTTAAAGCACAGAGCCCTACAGGTTGGCCTACAGAAATACAACAACCAAATGTACAGGCAGGACGACAAACAGGGAGGTACAATAAGACAGAGACAGATATACACATGTACAGACAGGTAGGTAAAAAAAAACAAATAGGGCAGACTTTGCAGAGAGGTTACTCCGTTGCAATTGTGAGTCTCCCCATCTCATTTAGAGTTTGTCAGAACGTAAGTATGTCAGTGACGGAGACTACTCCACCTGCGCAGCTGACGCACTTCTCCAACAGATTAAGGGCCATCAGAGATTTGGCCATTTGTCTGCCCACACTTTTAAAAGTTAAAGGACAAATGGGCATTTTTACTTTCACACACCACCATCCAAAATGTGGCAGTAAGTGAAAGTAAAAATATTTTAATGATCCCCAAATAATGGGAGACAACTTCCAAAAGAAAATCCTATGTTGGTATTTTGTTTTTGAAAATAGAAAAAGTGTGAAAGTGTGCCGTATTGGACCAAAATCCTGACAGAACCTCACATGAGCCATTTAGTGCATTGACAGGAACCATAGTGATGGCTGTTCCTGCCAAAAAGAAAGATACCCCCTGGGGCAATGCACATCTCTAAATCTGGAATATGTTTACTTGATCAGGGCTACAGGGTATTTTACTCCATCACTCTGATGGAGTAGATTTTGTACTCAGCAATCTAAATCACCCTCATAGTGTAGGAAGCAAATAGACAGCCATCATTGCCCAGTAAATAGACTGGTAAAGGAAGGAGAGGCAAGCAAGCTGATATGCAGACAGTCGACAGGCAGGTAAACAAACAAATGGCAGACAGCAATGCAAGCCATCTGGGGGAGGTACTATTGGTATCTCTTGTGATCCTATTTAAATACTACTGATATGTCTCCTACTGAATCTGGCAATTCCAAAATTGGATGAGTTGGGCTCACTCACATAATGTGACATGCTTCATCATAGGCCATCTCATCCCATCCTGGTAAGAATTGTATTGTATGTAAAGGAATGTTGGCCACTTTTATCCTAACTGTCCCATTTCAACAGGGGTCTGGTTTCTACCAGACTGCTGTTGAAACAGGATGGACAGAATCAAAGAGGGCGCCATTCCTTGATGAATGTGGGACTATAGGATACGCCCCTGCAACAGACCATAAGGCAAATCGCCCCCGGGAACTAGTTAAAAGAACCAGGTGTCCACCATCAGAGAGGTAGGTCCTCTCTGTATGTACCATTTTTCTTTCTCTCACTTTAAATTAATGGTAAGGCCCCGGCCATTAACCCTAATGCATGCCCGAGACCTTTAGGTCTCTCCTGTGGGGCAATCTACCAGTAGCAGGACTGATCTGACAGGTCAGTGGGTTGGCTATTTTTGGCTGTTTGTGGTCTGTTTATGCTCTTGAGGGCTGTTTTTTTACATTTGAATACTACAACCATTGCCTGCAGCAAGCACAAATACATGCATATCCCATATCTTGCAAAATAGCCATACAGCATGTCTCTGCAAGCTCAAAACTAATCTGATTTATAAATATGATGTTTTCTATCTGATTTGCTAATGATGCCACGTTTATTTTGGTTTTCGAGACTATTTTCGTTCACAGTCCAACCCTGCACTTGAGAAGAGAGACACAGGTTCTGTCTTCCGTGGTCCCATGACCGTGGCCTCAACACTATTAAAGAGGAAAGCAGGTCTTAGGAAGTGAATCGATGAGCGAGGAAACAACATTATTTTGCATTCTTATGAGAGGATTGGTGGGTGAGATAGGTTTCTTGTAGTGCTGCAGTGAATATTTTTCTACCCCCTTATACACTCAAGTCCCTATTTGTTTGTTCCAGAAGAAAGAAAACTACCTGACATGATTTCTTCTCTTTGAAGAAGGAATCTTCCACCCTCAGTCTTAGGAAAAAATGTTTGGTCAATCCAACAGCCTATCTTAGCATAGAAATACATGCTCTTATGTCTTCGTAGGTGTGCAGAACAACAGGGTTTACAGGATGGGGTATGGCCTTAGAGAATTCAATGAAAAGACAACTTTTCGTATTTTTCCGAGGGCATCATTAAGAGTTTGTGCATTGTTGGCATGCAAGGCTACTGCTTGCATTGGAAGGAGGGCACACCAATTGCAACTTTAGGAAATACAAATTATGGCCTGGTACCAGTACTAAGCAGAACTAATGGCAATGTCAAAGTCTGTATATTGTGTTGCAGTGATATAGCGCTTCATACCATTTCACAAGGTGCCAAATGACTTGCATATTTGTGTCTGCATATGTGTCTACTGATAAGTATGCTGGTGGATGAGTGTGTGTGTGTATGTTTCTATGTGATGGACATGGGGAGGGAAGGCTGTCTTTCTATTCCCTAAAAAAGACAGAAAATCCTACCAGTTTGTTGAGTCTATCATTTCTAAGCAAAAGTGCCTTTAGTTTTTCTTTCTCCACTTTGACAAAAACCTCCAGGTCAATGTGAATTAAGTGAGATAATACATTTCCATGACTTCTTTGGTACAACTCCTATTGCAACATGTTGATGTGTATGGTCATGTGTCCACTTTCTCAGCTATCACTGCCCAGCTAACTGGTATGCCTGTTTATTGGCTGATGGTGTAATTAAAACACAAGAAACTTTTGTCCATTGATGATGCCCATAATCCACCCGTGCCCGGCCTGGCACTGAAGCCTTGCAAGGTGAAGGGGGATTCTTTAATGTGGCATTGTACACAGGAATATGCTAAATTGAGTGTCTTCCTCAGCTGTCTCATTCCCTTTCCTGGATGCAAGAAGAAATCTGCCTTGCATACGTTTTGATAGCAAAGCATATGAGATAAATGACAGCAGCTCTCAAGTTGAGCGAAAAATTTATTTTAGAGCATCAGGACAAAACTGTTTTTTTAATCATGTTTTCAGTGACCCTGCTATGGCTCAGTAGCAGGGGCATAGCGGAGGCCCCAACAGCCCCTAGCATTTCTTGGTTTGAAGGGGGGGCCCTCACCCTATAAGCCATGCCATTGCAGAATGTGTCCAATGGCATGGAATAAGAAATAGTTAAATGCTCTGGAAATCCACTCTACTTTTCCAAGATGGCCCTTGCAGTGTAAGGGGGGCCCAACCCTTCAGATGGACCCCATTGTGCCCATGACCAATGGCTATCTGTGCAATCTGGGATACGCTGGGGTCCCTCATCACATTCTGCAAGCGGGGACATCATTTTGTCTTATGTCACTGCTCAGTAGCTGTATATTTTAACAAAATAAACCACCACAACACCGCAGCTAATTGTGAGTGACATGTATGCCATTAACTTTGTGAATAGAGAAGTGACAGTGGTTCCAGTACCATACAGGCACCTCTCCCCTTTTAGCCGGACACCTCTTGAAGCAGGAAGGTGGCCCAGGACTGTCAGTTATATGGTAGCAGCTTCCTGTCAAGATCTGGTATTTTCAATGTTGCATTTATGTTTGGATTTAAAACCTCTGTTAAAAACAAATCAGAGCACTCAAGTCAACCTATGAAATACAAGTTACCTATCAATTTGTTTTTTACATTCAACCCGGTTTCTAGTAGATTGACGATTATTATATATTCAGGACTACAAATACCAGAAGGCAAAGGAAAACAGGAATGGAAAAGCTCCTACAACAAACAAAGTACACCTCTAGGTTAAACCACCATTGCATGAATGTGAGATTCTGCAGATTCAGAAACAAACGCAGTCTGAAATGGATTGGTACTTATGTTCAAACCTTTTTGGACATCTGTAAGATGCAGTACATTATACAATTGTACATTTTATATTGCATAATACTGACAGTAGGCACATTTGAGAGTGACTTGGGAAGAAACAATTTGAGAGCTGGCTTTCATTTTAAAATAGTAAGCACTGCAAGCTCCTTATCCAGCTAATTGGCCTCATGAGAGACAGAACTCATAAGAAGCACACTATTGTGCCCGCTGGACCAGCTGCTGTTGAAGGGTTTACAAATATTCCCATCAACCAGCTTTTACATGCACAATCATACATGCAGCACACACAGACTTCAACCTATAGCACAACACTAAGCACACTACATATTAAGCAAAAAACTAGATAACAGACACAAAAATAAGTCATCACGATTACAGCACATATATCAATCAATCAATCAATGACACTTGTAAAGCGCGCTACATACCCGTAGGGTCTCAAGGCGCTGGGGGGGGGGGGGGGGGGGGTGCCGCTACTGCTCGAACAGCCAGGTCTTCAGCTTCCTCCTGAAGGAGAGGTGGTCTTGGGTCAGGCGCAGGTCGGTCGGGAGGGAGTTCCAGGTCTTGGCAGCCAGGTAGGAGAAGGACCTTCCTCCTGTAGTCGCTCTACGGATGCGGGGGACGGCGGCGAGGGCGTGGTTGGCTGATCGAAGGTGGCGTTTGGGAGCGTAGAAGTTGACTCGGCTGTTGAGGTAGCTCGGGCCTTGGTCGTGTAGGGCTTTGTGTGCGTGGGTGAGGAGGCGGAAGGTGATTCTTTTGCATATAAGCCTTACATACTAAGCATAAGCATATAACACACACATGTCACAACACAACAAACAAACAAACAAACAAACAATACATACTGAAAAAACATACATACACACATCATGCTCAGCTATATTTTTAGCTTCACTTTGTCTCTTCCCATAGCGGATGCAGGTGTAGAAAGTGCTCCTATGTAGAATCAGTTATTACGGCTTCATTAAATACTGGTCATTGTTATTGTTTACATACCATACCGCAATTTTCAGTGAACCTCTACTGTCAGAAAGGAGCATTTAGTAACTAGGTGAGTACCAATCTTGACCCACAGCACCAACAGCTCATTGAGAATATCACTTTTGTGCATGTCTTGTACCACACGCACAGTAGCTAAGGTTTTTTTAAAATATCTCTTTATTAACATTTTCAAGCATGAAAAAAACTAGGGGTGGGCATAGTTCGCGAAGTACTGCTAGCATCCGGCACTGTGCAATCATTGAAAACAGCATCTTGCACAGTGCGAGCTGTACTTTTCTGCCGCTTGAGTAGATTTTTACTCGAGCTGTAGCTTTCTCAACGTCGACTGGTAGTTTCTCATCGCGAGCGGTCGCGAGCATGCGTGACCACTCGCAATGAGAATCCTGAGTTCCCTGCATTGAGAATCTCACCGGAAGGTTTATTTTCCATGCTCACGATTGGCAACTTGATGTTGCTGATCGCGAACAAGGAAAAATTCTCGCGAGGATGTCATTTTCATTGCTCGCAGTCGCCAACTTGACGTTGAGGACCGAGAGCAAGCAAAAAATTACCGCTGCACTAAGCTACGCTACGCATGTTTGCACTGTGCTACATGCAGTGTGCATAGTGCGAAGTTGCGCAAACTTCGCAAACTACGCAAGCGTAGCTTAGTGCTTTGCCCAGGGTTAAAAAAAATATATACATTTTGCAGTATTGTTACTGTAGCTCTGGGAGGGGAGCAGTCTTACTTCAAAGGGTTGCTAAGGCTTTTTTAATACTGATAAGTCTAGTCTGCTCTCAATAAAAATACATGCAATTATTGAATCAGCAGTGATGTAAAAGCAGTTGCTCCTCTCCGAACAAAAACTGCCCATCAAAGCACTGGATTCTTTTATGAGTACCATCTCAGATGAATTGGCTTTCTAACAAATTTATTTGAACAGTGATTTAGGAGTGAAAAATGCACTATTTTACCCACTTGAAGAAGGCAGGCGCTCTTGCTACAGTCTTATTTTTGAGCATTGTCCATGCAGTAGTGGAATTGGGCGACGGCATCGGTAGAAGAGGGATGCACTTGAGAAGGAAGTGGGTAACTTCTTACAAAAGAAGTTTGAGCCCTTGTACTGATTTATTTATTACAAATTAAGCACTGCTCCACTGCATTGTGAAATAAATCTCAAACTATTTCTTTTATTTGATTACTGAAACTGCTACCCCATAAGTATTTCGAAAAATGTGCCTAATGTGTAGAGAATCCTATTGCTTCATCTATCACGTTAAGACACTCATTAATTAAATGCTTGTTTTGCTTTTCAACTTTTGCTTTTTTTAAAGGGTCTTTTTCCTAAAATGCTATTTCACATCTTGTTTATTTTCAATGTATCCTTCCAATTACACTTTATTATCCCATATCCACTTTTGATATCACCAAATCACCAGTGCATCTGTATCCCAGGCCTTGTGACTCTTCTCTCCTCTTGATTCTTAGAAGTCAAACTAGGATGGTATAAGTAGTTTCTAAGCAAACAATATCATTATGTGAGACACTAAGCCTAGTACAGTGACGCAATGGGGCCTACACTGAAACTTGGAAACTGATACAGAGGCACCAAGAAGGACTCTGGGGCACTTACAATGGGCCACCAACACTGTCACTAGCACACTGCAAAAGGAAACCAATGATGACATGGGAGCATTAATGTGAGTACAGCGACAAATAGGCACTTGCACTTGAACACTAACAAGGGGATACTGGCACAGGGGCACTAGCAAATGGCATTGTTGGTAAGATAATGAGACAGGCAAATCAACACTGACTCTTGGGCACTGGAACAGGGGTACCGAAGCAGGACCATCAATTCTTACATGGGAATAGTGACATTGGAATGCGGACATGGGACACAAACACTAATTCTGGAACACTGACACAGGGATCCCAGGGCACAAGGATACTAACACTAAACAGTGGGATATAATATTAGACTGTGATATAATATACTGACACAGGGACACTGACTGGGGAACACATCATTAGTTAACCTGTGAATGCCAACAGAGGTTACTGAAGCAAGGATACTGACATGGAGACACTGCCATTGGGACACAACACTAGAACACTGACCAGAGGCACAAACAATGGGATGAGGATGTTGGTAACGTGGCACTGGAAGTCGTTCATTGACATGACACACATATTGATATTGGTACACATTAGGACATTAACACACCAGCACCTCAGTGATGCTGACAGAAGGGCTTTTGCACTGGGACAGAATCACTGAGATGCAGATAATGGAACACCAACATGGAGATATTGACTTGGGGACAAAGACACTGGTGCAAACATTGAAGCTGGTCCAATGCCATTGGGTAGTGGTATGGGGAGATTGTCATAGGGACTTTAGAGTATAAACACATTGAGGCTGATTCACAGAACTAATCTGAGATAAAATCCTAAACTTAGTACTTTTGGTATTCACAGAAGGCATTTAGTACTAGTAAAGTTAGGACTCCTAACTTTACTACTACTAAATGCCTTTTGTGAATACCGAAAGTCGTAAAGTTAGGATTTTGTCACAATTTAGTAGTGGAGAAGTTAGGGCTTCAAACTTTACTACTACTAAATGCCTTCTATGAATACCAAATGTAGTAAATTTGGGATTTTATCTCAGATTACTTCTGTGAATCGGTCCCTTAGATATTTATGCTTGAACACATCACCAGTTGATACAAGGACAGTAACACAAGGGCACTTACTGGGGGTATGCAAAATGGAGGTACTGACCTGTGGTTGCTGAGATTGGTCACTGACACTGGGATACAGACACAAAGGCACTGACATGGGGGCACATACAGAGGGTCACATACACAGAAATTTACACTGTGACACTGACATGGACATTGGACACTGCAAAACTGCCAAGGGGTTACTGCCCAGAAACACTGGGTACAGGGACAGACACAAGGAAAAGTGAACACAGAGACACTGAAACTATCAAGGTACGTTGGGATTGAAATACTGACATAGGCACATGGACAATGACACGGAAAAAACGGACAGGGGTACAATGGCACTGGGGCACTGGTGCAAGGGCACTGCCACTGGGACATGGGTAGATGAGGAAATGGGTAAACTGACATTGATACTGGAAAACTCATGATGGGAGAGAAATAAAGGGACACATATGCAGTAACAGTGGCATGTGGACACTAACCCAGTAACACTAGTATGTCCACAAACATGAATGCGGAGGCACCTACACATGGGTGCCAGCATTGGGATACTGAGTCATAGATGCTACATCCAAAGAGGGCATGAGTGACAAGCACAGAGGTACTGACACTTGGTCATTGGCACCCAAGAAATAACACAGAGAAACAGTTGCATGGCCCGAGACACTGGAACACCAACACAAGCACACTGCGAGGAATATATTGACATAGGAACAAAAGGATGTCAATGCTGGCAATGGAACACTTGCACAGCAATAGAACAGTTCATCACTGCCACTGAGACAAAGACACAGTTATTGTGTGGCACTGACACACTTTACTATGTAAAGGTACACTTTGATCACTTTCCAAAACTCATGATATCCCACATAACATCATTAACAGCAAAATCACAAGGGCAATACATGTTAACTTTTGTGAACGGGTCTACACTGCATTGCGCTGGGCAACATGAATCACTGGCTGCTCTTTCTCAGCAACCATTCTACCAAAGGGATGCCTAACAAATGATGAACTGGAGGCAAAATACAAGGCAATATGCAAGTTCCCAGTGTCAGTCAGAGCCTGATTGGTACAGGCTCCTATTGTCCATAAAAACATTGGCACACTTGAGCACCAGCGGTGGAGCTTGCTCTGTCCTAAGCTAGTATCCCACGTCGACCAGGATAATATCCCCCAAGGGATACTTTGATCTACCCTGTCCAAATGTTTTAGATCACTCCGATTATATCCAATATTTGTGCATAGTTAGAAAGGCATTTGTGGTGACTAATCAAGGGTCCGCACACCCCTTTTTGATTTGGGACACACTGAAAGCTTATATTGGGGGAATTTCACAGTCATTTATTACTCAGATTTCTAAAGCAGATAGTGAAGAAGAGAGATATATCAGGGGACAACTGAATAGTTTAATTCAACTGCATATGTCACAGATCACATCTCACTCTGCTGCCGGTCAAGCCACATATTTGCAAATTATGGGTCTACAAGGCCACATCTCTGCCTTCATAACTGGTCGAATAAAAAGCCTTTCAATTGTGTCAAGACCTTCCCCTGACATATGGTGCCCCAATTTCGTTTATGGTTGTGACCAGAGTGTGGCAGTAACACCTCTCCTGATCTCTAACTATTTCTACATCTCCTCCTGAATGCTGATGTTGAGTCAAAAACTGAACAACATTCAGCTAAATAAACCCTCATTGGGGGGATGCAGAGGCGGAGAAAGTAAAAGGAAGAGAGTCACAAAAGACAGAATTGGAGAGATGGAAAAGAAGGGACATTCAAAGAAAGGATAAAGAAGCAGTAAATGAAAGAGAAGAGGAAACACTAAGAAGAGGAATTAGGCTCGATCCCAGGCCCAGGAGTTTGAAGGGCGCCCAATGCAGCCCCATAGGTGGGATTGCACTGTCTCGTCTTCACATAGATGTTGCATACTGGCTCTGAGAAGACAGCCCTGGCTTCTAAAGTTTCCAAAGGAGCCAATGAGCTTGCCTCTCGTACCCTTCCTGCAATTCTTCCAAATGGTATGATTGTGACCTAAGTTTGTGAAGTTGTTAAAGTCAAGATTTTTGTGCCCCTTTTCAAGTGGCTTGAAGAAAATATTCACCATCTTCCATTGGATTTAAAAGTTGAGATGTTTACAATGTTAAAGTTAACTGACGAGAAAATGGGGCTTTCCCTTCTGACACCATGTAGCTCCTGCAAGGTCATATTGTTCAGTTTATCGGACAAAACTACACTAGTGCATGAATGTAAGAAAAGCTGGAAACACCAAAGTGTAAAGTAGCAGTAGCTTACAAAAATGCCCGGTTACTCACCGGTAATATCCATTACTCCGAGTCCGGGTCTCCCCGTCCCATTCCTGATACGTGAGCAGCTAGTCTGCTCCACAGAAACCCCTACCTAGCTGAGCTGTTTGCACTTCCCCCTATGATGATGTCACCATCACGTGACTACAAAGGGGGAAGTGCAGCAAACAACATCCTGAAAATACCAAAGATACCCAGAATGAAAAATACAGACAATCACCCAAACAAGAACCCAAACCAGGGAGGGAGGGAAGGGCTCAGGAATGGGACGGGGAGACCAGGACTCGGAGTAATGGATATTACCGGTAAGTAACCGGGCATTACCTCCTCGTCCTGTCTCCCCATCCCATTCCTGATACGTGAGCCCATACCCAAGCACACGATGATTGACAGAAAAAAACAGACCACACAGGTTTGAGAAAACAAACAGGTCCATTTAATTCACAAAAAACAGTACATTTCAAACATCATGCACCACAGAAAGGACATGAGCCCCAAAGGCAGCAGAGGCCGCCATCCCCAACTGAAGCCGGTAATGGGAAACAAAAGTATGGGGAGAAGCCCATGTGGCAGCATTGCAAATGTCCCTCAAGGAGGCCCCCTTGAACATGGCCCAGGAGGACGAAACGCTCCGGGTCGACTGACCCTGAACAGAGGAAGGCAAAGGACAGCGGGCAGAGTCGTAAGAGGAAACCACAGCACCCCGGACCCACCGAGACAAAGTGGACAAGGAAGGACGAAGCCCCAGCCCCGAGAGGCCATAGGTGACAAAGAGGGAATCAACCTTCCTGAAAGCAGCCGTACGCTCCAAGTAGATGCGGAGAGCCCTCAGCACATCCAACGAATGGAGGAGCACCTCCTCAGGAGAGGCAGGAGTCGGAAAAAACACAGGGAGAACAATATCCTCCTGACAGTGAAAGGAAGACACTACCTTAGGGAGAAAGAACTGACTCGGGCGAAGAATCACCTTATCCTCGCAAAAACGCAAGAAGGGCGGGGAAGCCATCAGCGCCCCAATCTCATCAACCCGCCTGCCAGAAGTAATGGCCACCAGGAAAATAACCTTAGCAGAAAGGAATTTCAGGGCCACGGAGTCCAAAGGCTCGAAAGGAGGACCCGTCAAAGCCCGCAGAACCAGGGGAAGATCCCAAGGAGGCACAGGAGAACGGGAGACAGGACGCTGAAGCAAGAAACTCCGCAGAAGGCGGGCCACCAATGGGGAGACAGAGGCAACGGAGGAACCCCGAAAAGCAAGAACGGCAGCCCACTGAGCCCGCAGGGAAGAAACAGCAAGACCCAGGAGGAAACCATCCCGCAGGAAGTCCAAGACCCTCACAGCGTCACAGGAGGCAGAAGAAAGACCCTTCCCAAGGCACCAAGAAGAGAAATTCTTCCAGTGACGGGCATACGATTGCAAAGTGGAAGGACGTCGAGAAAGCTGAAGACAATGGGCAACCTCCACCGAGCACCCGAGATCCAGCAAACTCAACCTCTCAAGTGCCAAACCCCCAGCCGGAGGCGGCGCAGAGAAGCAAGGCTCAGAAGAGGAACCCTCAGAGGGGAGGGACACAGGGGAAACCGCCAATGAGGGCGAACAGAAAAGGCCAGCAAAAGGGGGTACCAAGACCGCCGAGACCACTCCGGAACAACCAGGAGAACCTCCGCCCGATCCCAACGAATCATCCGGAGGACTCTCGGAATTAAGGCAAATGGAGGGAAGGCAAACAGCAGACCCTCCGACCAAGGAATCGAGAAAGCATCGGTGGCCCACGCCAGAGGAGAGGGAACGATGCTGCAAAACCGAGGAAGAAGGGCGGACTCCTCCGAGGCAAAAAGATCCAGCCAAGGAAGGCCGAACCGGAGGACAATCAGATCGAATAGAGCCGGAGACAGACAGAGGGACACCGAGGACGGGAACACCCGGCTCAAAGAGTCCGCAGGCCCATTCTCCGTACCCGGAAGATAGACCGCCGTCAGAGACAAGAGATTCGATTCGGCCCACAGGCCGATCTTCCGGGAAAGGAGAAACAGGGCACGACACATGCCCCCCTGGTGATTCACATAAGCACGAACCGCCTGATTGTCGGTCTGCACAGAGACCGCCCGACCCCGAAGGAGAGGAGCCAACCAAAGAAGAGCCAACCATACAGCCCTCAGCTCCTTCCAGTTCGATGACTGGAGGGACTCGAAGCCGGACCACCGACCCTGAGCCATGGAGGCACCCAGAACGGCCCCCCACCCCAGAGCACTGGCATCCGTGGAGAAAACGACCACAGACAGGGGAGGAAGGAGATCGAACCCCCGGGACAGAGACAGAAGGGACAACCACCACTGGAGATCCGCCTGAATCCCCGGAGTGACAGGGATGAGAGTCTCGTAGTCCAAGGAGACAGGATCCGAGTGAGACAGGACATGATGCAACAGGGGGTAGAGATGCAGCCTGGTCCAAGGAAGGAGATGCAGAGTGGACGCCATCTCCCCCTGACTCCGCAACCAGAGACGGGCAGACACCCGGGACTGGGACAGAAGCCAGGAAAGGTGACGAAACAAAGTCAATTGGCGCTCCTGCGAGAGAAAAACCATGTCCAAGTCCATTCTGAAGAGAGCCCCCAGAAATTTCAGGGACTGGGAGGGCACCAGGGAGGACTTCCTGTGGTTGATAAGGAACCCAAAGGACCTCAGCAGAAGACACACCCGGTCCACATCCAACAGAGCCTGCGAAAAAGAAGGAGAGACAATCAACCAGTCATCCAAGTAAGGAAAAACCAGCAGCCCCATGGAATGAAGAATACCCACCAGAGGGGCCAACAGCTTGGTGAACACCCTGGGTGCAGAAGAAAGGCCGAACGGGAGCACCCGGAACTGAAAATGCCGGCTCCCCACAGCAAACCGGAGGAAACACTGGTCGTCCGGATGGACAGGAACATGAAGATAAGCATCCATCAGGTCCAGGGACGCCAGGAAGCCACCCGGAAGGACTAGAGGCAGGATGGACTGGAGAGTCACCATCTTGAAAGGACGATGGAGCACGAAGCGATTGACCCGCTTCAGATCCAAGACAGGCCGAAGATCCGAAGTGTCTTTCTTGGAAACGAGAAAAAGAATGGAGTAGCACCCCATGCCCCTCTCCAGAGGAGGCACCTACACAACAGTCCTCTTCTCCAACAGGAGCCGTACGCCGGCCAACAGAGCCTCTCGCCGCAGAGGAAGACGGGGCAGAGGGGTCCGAACAAAACCCAGAGGAGGAGGAGAGGAAAACTCGATTACGGCAACCCTCCGAAACAGTCCGAACCGCCCAGGCATCCGGAACCGACAACCACTGGTCGCGGAAGGACTGAAGGCGACCACCAACCGGCAAAGGCAGAGAGTCATTGGGAGGAGGAGGAAGCGGCGGCGGGAACACCAGCAGTGGCCCGGGGCTTGGCACTTCCAGGGGCCCCCCGCCCACGACCCCTGCCACGAAAGGGCTGAGAAGCGCCACGAGCAGGAGGCCCAAAGGCGCGACGGAAACCAAACCCACGACCTTGGGAAGGGGGGCGGACAGGAGCCACCAGCTTGCGATTCTCCGCAGATTGCTTGACCAGATCCTCCAACCGAGGACCAAAAACCTTGGAACCATCAAAAGGCAACTTAAGGAGGACTGACTTCTGCGAAGAGTCCGCCTTCCAGGAACACATCCAAATATGACGACATGCAGCGATGGAAGCACCAGAAGTGGCCGCCGCCGCCCCCAAATTGTCAAAAGAAATATCCGACAGGTACCGAACCTGCTGCTCCATCAAAGACAAAAGAGGAGTGGCATTCTCGCCGTCCCGCAGCAAAACCGACAGGGACTGGAAATCCTTAAGGAGCGACTGAACCATATAATTGGAGTAGGCAGTTGCACGGACGGAAAAATTGGAAGCAGCATAAGAACACTTTACAGCACCCTCAATTCGCTTATCCACAGCGTCCGTAGGAACGGCGTCCTCAGAAACGACCAAATCCTGAGAAGAGAGGCCAGCCATCAGATTATCCACCTTTACAGCCTGAGGGAATTCAGCAGAAAACCCCTCCAGAGGGTAACGCCGAGACAGGAAACGCGGAAAAGCTGACTTATCCACCTCCTGCCACTCGTGGGATAACACCTTGCGAATAGCACCGTGCAAAGGCAAAGAATCCGGAGCAGGCTGGACATATTGCGTGAAGAAGTCATCCTCCAAGACATCAGCGGCAGGAGGAGAGAACCCCAAATTGGACCGAACATGTGCAAAAAGGTCAGAGAGCTCAGCACCCTGAACAAAACGTCCATGCACACCCTCATCCTCCTCAGGACCCAAATCATCCTCCGGGTCAGCCGGGGGATCCAGAGAAACACGAGGTCTCTTGGGAGGAGGACCAGCCGCATCCCTAGCCAGGAAAGCAGCAGCCACGGCCTCACTAACAAGGAGGCGCAGGGCATCCAGAGGGGACGCAGAAGAAGAAGCCTCAGCATCCATGAGAGCACAAGTCCAAAAACCACACCAACAGGCAAAAACAAGGACAAAAAAACATCCAAGAAGGACCCCTTAAATACAGGACGAGGACCCGAACACCTGTGGCAGGTAAGGCAATGGGCCGGCATAAAACAGCCCAATCAGCAGCCCACACGCCCCCAAAAGCAGAAAAAACAGGAGCGCCACAACACCACCTCCTGCAAAGCCCCAGCCTGCTAAAGCAGGGCGAAAAAGGACCAGAGGAAACCCAGGGACCGCCGCTGTAGCAGGCCAACCCGAGCCCGGTGAGGAAAAGCACAAAAAACGGCCGCTAACGCGAGCCGCGTGAACAAACAGTGCCCCCAGAACATAGACGGCCGCCAACGCGAGCCGCGTGTACAAACCAAGCCCCCAGAGCAGAGACGGCCGCTAACGCGAGCCGCGTGCAAAGAAACAGCCTGGGGGAAGCAAAAACCATAGAAGAAAAGACGGCCGCTAAAGCATGCCGCCGACCACATCCAAAAAACAGCAGGGAACTCACCTCGAGAGAACACCCAACAGCACAGCCAGGAACGCGGTCTACAGGATCGCAGAAAAAAAAGAACAGGATGTTGTTTGCTGCACTTCCCCCTTTGTAGTCACGTGATGGTGACATCATCATAGGGGGAAGTGCAAACAGCTCAGCTAGGTAGGGGTTTCTGTGGAGCAGACTAGCTGCTCACGTATCAGGAATGGGACGGGGAGACAGGACGAGGAGGTAATGACTATTCTCATTGTAGAGTAGGTGCTGTGTAACACGTTTTACGTTCTGAAGGTGGTTTCTGCATAGCTGCCAACTGTTCCTCTGCTATGTTTGTTGTTGGAACAACCTTAAAGGAGAACAAGGTTTTACTGGAGTTATTGAATTATACAAATGTTGCCATGCACGAAATATGAAACAACGAGGAGAGAAGAAGGCAAACAAAGGAAATGGGAAGCAATCAGCACTGAAAGAATGCGAGGAGAAATGGTGAAAGGGGAACAAATAGTAGAGGACAGTTAAAGAAGACTTGATGGTCAAACACATCCTGGGCTGCGCTGCACAGCACTTTCTCAGCGACTAGCAGTAAACACAGTCTAGAAGGGTCTGCAAGTAGCTGGGCTGCACAGTAAAATGCTTTACAGGCGTGCTTTGTTTATTTAACTCACACTGCTCGATGTGCCTGGGATGTGTTACGGCTGCCGTCCTCAGACTTAGCAAGCTAAGCTTGAGGTGATCAGGCCTCTTCAACAGCATGCCAGGGTTTTCTGCCAGCATGCCTAAGTGAAGGTCAGTTCACACCACCAGGACTCGATTCTCTCTAGTCCCCAGCGGCTTCTGAACCTCACTTCCTCTTCCGGACGTGACGTGACGACTCAGCAGAGGTCACATCCAGATATTAATTCCCCCTGCGGTGCCAAAGCCGGTAGTAGCAACCTCTGCTGAGGGCAGGCCCCGGCCCCGGGTCTGATTCGGCAGTGGGTGTCAGCCGAACCACGGTCAGGATGCAATATGCAGCTGCAGCAGGGCGGCAGATTTGTAACATGGAAGCACAGACTACTCTCAGCCAGAGCTGTGCAGAGGAAGATTAACTGTTTATTAACTAAACAGAGCCAGAGCTGCTGGTAAGTCTGCGGGGAGCAGCAGAGCCGGTGCACAGGTGCACAGAGGCGCCGGCGGCGCACAGTTAAGAGTGGCATTAAAAATTAGTCACAATGCATTTCAGTGCGCTGATGCGGAACACCACACTGAAAGGCGGTAGAGTCACACCTGATGCGTGATACTCGGCAGGTCTGCTATTTTGCAAGATATGGGAGATGCTAGTATTTGTGCTTGCTGCAGGCAATGGTTGTAGTAATCATATGTAAAAAAAACAGACCATAAACAGCTGAAAATAGCCAACCCACTGACCTGTCAGATCAGTCCTCCTACTGGTAAATTGCCCCACAGGAGAGACCCACCCTGCTCATCCCCCATATACAAGCAACATGCTCTCTGGGCTGAGTGTGACTTCATTCACTGACTAAACTAATGCTAATTTGAACACAGGGAATTGGTATGATTTCATTTGGTGTGTCAAACTATAAAACAGAATCGAAACCTGACCTGATCTTCAATTTGATTCATGGACAGTGTGTCTTGCTCTGTTGCAGTCCCAAGAGAAGCTGAAGACTGAAGAGAAATGTTCCTGTTTAGCTTGGGGCGTGGTGAACAGGACCCAGGATAAGTCGGCTTCCTCCTACCACCCTGTGCAAAATTATTACAATGTTGCTGTTTTCCCTATCCAAAAGCCTCTGGCTCTAATACAGCTTTCCCTGCAGGCATTTTCTCTCTCAAATCCTCAGCAAAAGCGAGAGTTTACTGATCATCTGTTTTGTACGACCTCAAAAGCATTGCAGAGAAAGCTTTCATTCTGAAAGCAACCTCTGAAATGCTTGCAGTTTCATTTAGGGGTACCAGGCATTTTTATTGGGGTGCCTGGCCCCCTTAGGCCCCCCCCCGTGGCTACAGCCCTGGCCAAAATACAGGTAAGTTGATGATTCCCCTTCAGCACCACTACAGATCTGGTCGGTCCCACGATCGTGGGAACCAGAGGCTCCGCGGACAGCGTAACGCCTTCCCACTGTGCTCAGAGGGAGAGCCGCGGAGTCACCAGGTCAAAGCCTCGTCCTCATCCACTGCCATCGGAGTATGGGAGGCTGCTTCTGGAGGTTATCATCGATCTTTTGGGCTGCGTGGGTGAAGCACTCGTCAATAGTGTGGTGGCCAGGCCTACCCACCAGCACGGCCGGCGCTAGGCATGGGCAGCATGAGCAGCTGCCCAGGGCCTCGCACTCAGCCCACCAGCATGAGGCCACGCACTGGTGATGTGTCCTGTTGTTTCCCTGCCGATCTATTTCAAAGAAAGGTGTCGCCTTGCAATTAAGGTCCTTCGGAGGGGCCCCCCTCCCCGGGCCTCTCAGGGATGGTGTCTGGAGGCATAGGGGAGGGAGACGCTCCCTTCAATTGCAAGGAGACCCATTCACAGACACTGTGGGAGGCCCATTATCCAGCATTTTTTGCGCCCCCACAGTTTTAACTTTTAGCCCACAAGCAATTCTCACACCTATCAACTGAAGGTGTGAGAAATGCTTGTGGGCTGAAAGTTAAAACTGTGGGGGGGCACCAAAATGCTGGAAAATGGGCCTCCCACAGTGTCTGTGAATTGTCTCCTTGCAAGGGGCCACTTATCTACATTAGAGGGGCCTCGCACATTCCATTTTAGCCCAGGGCCTCGCAAATCCTAGAACCGGCTCTGCCCACCAGCACACCTAGACCTCGCCCCTCTCGCACCTGCGACATAGTGGACCACGCAATGTATTGGTATACGGGCAGGAGAACACATGAGGGCTAGCCCCCTTTTATTTATAGCCTCCGGCCGCACCTGGCCAAAGGATGCGGTGCACCTAACATTCAGGGCAGTGGAGCCACCCTATTAATGTCCGGGTGGCTCACTACAGCAAGCACCACCCTGCAATCGTGATCTCTTTCGTAGGTACTTGACTGCCTCAAGATGAAAACGCTCAGTGGCACCAGAGTGCATGGAGCAGGCCTGTTCAATTTAAGAGTTTTGCAGTTTTTTCCCTGGTGTAGAAATTATGTATGCATGACATTTTCATAAAGTACGTTTTCACTGGGCACAATTGAAATGACGGGCAAAAATAATTGCCAGCGATAATTATCAGTAAAAACGTTATAAAGCTGCATAATTTATGTGGGGAGACGTGTTATTTATTTGTAATTACAGCAATTTCCATGAACATAGGAGCAGTTCATCGCCACCTCCAAACAGCTGTGTTTCCTTTTTCTTTTTAAATTTTTAATATTATTATTTAGTTTTCAAGGACATTTAAAATATGATTTGCATAATCCTCGTTTTTCTTTCTCCACCTCCGTGCTCATTCCGGGCACGAAGATAGACTATTTTTTTTCCTAGCTGTTACTATTCTGCAGGCTTAGTGCCCTGCTGCTTTTAATGACACATCGAGTGTACTGTTGGTAACTTTTGTGTGTTTGCTGTGTAATGCCAGTTTACACGCCCTAGGATTAGAGAGACTGCTGGAACTCTTCAGGCTTCGCAGAAATCACCAGGAGGCTGAAAAATAGGAAGGCTGGGTGTATGTTTTCATGGTATTTATCACTTTTACAACTGCTGTGGCAACGCGTTCATTTAGATACCAATAAATGTATATTTTCACATTTAAACAGAAATAGTGCTTAGTTTGAAAAACTTCAGGGCCCCAAATATTGTTTTTTGAGCCCGCTGTTTAACGTTGATGTTGCAGAATACTTTTTAAATTTCGCCTCATGCCTCTTCTCCCACCACACTACATTTCCTCTCTATCTTACTGTTCAATGTCCCTTTTCATCCCTTCTATCTCCATTGTTCACTGTTTTCCTATTTTCCTCTTCCTCCTTCTATTTCGCTTATTCTAGCTTTCTCGCTTGCTGAGGATGGTAAGTATTGTTCTAAAAAAGAGTGATTCCCGAGGGATGTGAGGTATTTATCTCCCCAACAAAGTCCCACAAGGTGTACCCAATGCTTACCTGTTCTTTACATCTAAACCATACACTTTTTTTCACAGTTTTATGCAGTACAAATTTAGCCCAGAAGAATTAGGAATTTATTTATAATCCAATTGTGCCACCGGTGTATTACTTTTTTGGATGCACCAGCGGCATAGTGTGCTGGCCCATTTTTACAAATCCACCCTGCTTGGCTTTTCGTGGCCTTGTAAATATTGCCCCCTTTCACACGTGCTCTGTGTGGGAGGGGCATTCCATGGGTGTTACTGTGGGTGTTCCCACACAACATCAATGGAACATGCTGCATTCCCAGATTGACAGGGTTTTGTAAACCTTGGAAATCTTATGATTCTTACGCCTCCCCAAGGGAGCAATAAGGGAAGTACAATGAGGAGAAATACCTATTATTTCTCCTCATTTTTCCTTTTTCTCTGTGTGCTGCATGCTTTCACGCCACAGAATACTCTCCGTGTTATGCACAGTTTTGCAGCTAGATACTGTGGGGCAGATTTACAATAAGTGGCGCATCCCTGCATATTAGCAGGGATGTGCCACTTATTGTGCGCCATGCCTCCGCCACCATTGATGCGCCGCATTTGCATTGCGGTGCACCAATGGGCAAAAACGGCACAGATGCGTGATGCATCTGTACCGTAAAGGCGGCGCATTGCTGGAGTTGCGTCGCAAGCGCGACACAGCTCCAGCAAGGCTCTGGGGGGCCCTATATTGTTAATGCTGCGTCAATCCTGACGCCTGCTTCAAGCAGGCGCAGGGTTTTGACGCAGCATGAGCCCCAAAGTGACTGAGTTTAATCTTGTAGATTTCACTCAGCCACTTTTAGGAGGCATTCCTGCGCCGGAAGGCCTCCTTCTGGTGCAAGACTTTACAACGTGACGCATCTCCCAGATGCATCAAGTTGTAAGTACCCCGCACCATGGCGCATCTTTTGTGCTGCTGCTGCGTCACAAAAGTGATGCAACGGCGGCGTAAAAGGGGTGCAAGGGGCTTGTAAATCTGCCCCTATGTGTTGTCGCATTTATAATTTGGATCACTATTATAGCTGGGATGAAGCCGTGAGATACTCGCAACAGATTACAGGTTGTTACTTTCAGTGTTTTTACCCTAATTAACCAGTTTCTACTACATGGGAGAACCACTGATACAATCACTGTCTAAATACCAATATTGTTATAGCCCTGAAGAAGTCGGGATATATATTACCTTACCACAAAACACATGTTGGCTCTTTGGCTGTATGAAGATATATTTCTGCAGATATCAACATCTGTCGTATGGACTGTCTCACGTGGATAATCAGCTGTATAAAAGAAGACTGATCCTGAACTGTCACTTTGAATTAAAAGTGGACTGAGACTGTATTTTGGAAGCAACTTAGTTAACTCATTAGTCTTTGAGTGCTGGAAAGGGATTTTTTTGCTGTTTTGTGTTCTCTTCTTTGAAGAGACTTTGTGGGGTTGAATTGGTAACCGACCCTCCCATCCTAGTATCACCTACATTACTATTGTCGTATCAATTTTCCCAGGACTAACTGCAGAGCGCCCTGTATGTCTGTTTGATACCTTGTTACCATATTCTCTAAATTATGTACAATATTTTAAATACAGAAAACATAGTAACTAGGAAGTATGTTACAAAACAATATGAAAGTAGAAAATGTGTTTTATAACATTAAAAAACCGATCATCATCGTATGAAATATTATGAGACTACTGATTCACCATAGAATCATTGAACAGTGGGTATTTTGCTCCATAATCAGCACTGTTCATATTATGACCCCAGTGGGCATGAGACTTATCTCAATAACAAAGAGGGAACTTCATGCCAATGTCAATATACACAATTGGGCCAAAGTGGGCTTTACCCCCGATATATTAGCTCTTTTGTCCACCAGGCAGTGATTACTATCAGCAAAGGGAAGAGTTCCCAAGGGTGACTGATCTGAAATAAATAGAGACTAACAACATTACCTTGGAAATTCAACACAAATAATGTTTAGTGTACACAACAGTGCAATAAATTATACAATAAGTCTCTATCAATTCAACATTGCATTTGTATGGATGTTATAATGTGCTCACACAGTCATAAATGTACATATAACTCTTCTTCACAATACAAATCACTAGGTTCCTTACTGTCCAGTGCCACAATACACTTGAATTCCAATTTTCTCAGTCACTTTTCCCTGTCACCACCTTGATTTCCAATGATATCCCTTCTATCACGCTATACTTCAAACCTTTCTCATCTCCTTTGTATACTCTGTAAAAGTGTCTGACCACTGGATAGGTAGTATCAAGATTTTGTTAAGGTCATAAGTGTTGTACAAGGTACAAGGGCAGCTTAATATATGACCCATGTATTGGCTTTTGCAATTAAAGTGCCCTCTAATTTTCTTTTTTCTCTTGCCTGGGATCACTATCTATGTCACATTTTCACCATTCTTCCATGCTTTACATTCACTACATTTTACAAAACCTTCCTTAGGTTTCAAGCAAGATTGTGTTTTGGTCCTGACATCACTCCTGACCAATATGTCTCTCATAGATCTAGCTCTCCTACAGATGATTTGTAGCCTCCTAGGTATCTCACCCCAATTGTAGGGTGCTACTTTTTGACAAGTTTAAGCATAGAAGGTTTTGCGGTGACCTGCCAATTTGGGCTAAAGAAAAAAGGGGATCCCAACACACATTTTACTCATTTATGTGCCCATAAGAACCATAGACACAACTACATCCCAAACGACTGAGCAGAGTTACACGAAATTTGGCAAAAAGCTAGATCTTGATCCAGAAATAGTGCTTATTGTGTTGTGGTGTAAAAACATTCAGAAGTTTTGGAGAAATTAAGGTTAAAGTAATGTGCATATATCACGCTGTGGAGGAACCGTGGGCTGACAGATCTGGTATCTGATTGGCTGCCACCACATCAATCAGGAAGTGGTGGCAGCCATCTTAGGACTCATGACTCAGGAGGATCTGTGAATCAGCTGGAAAAAAAATTAAAAGGCTAGCGCGGGATCCGCATTTGTTTCATTGAAACCCTGTGGGGTGGACCCCTACCCCTGGCATGGGCCAGGGCCCAGGGGGGTGATACATGTTTTTGTTTTTTGGAGAAATGTTGTCAGACACCCTTCCCTAAGCCTCTGGGAGGCCCTAGGTACCCCATGCCCCAGGGCAGAGGCAAAAAAAGGACTAAAAAGGCCCTGAGACCCCCATCCCCAGGGCCTGAAATGTATTAAAAAGGAGAGGGGGGTCATATGACTCTCCATCCCTAGCCTAAAGAGGGTCCTGGGGACTTCATTCCCCGGTGCCGAGTAATTAATTACGGGAAGGGCGCACAGCCCATCCTCCCTGAGCCAAATAAGGCCCTGGGTACCCCTTCCCCCAGGGCCAACATTTAAATAAAAGGGGAGAAGGACACAATGCCCCCTTATTGACCATTAAAACAGCCCCAGGGACCTCGACCCCTGAGGCCATGACACTCGTTAAAGGGAGGGGGGCTTCGCAGACCATTTCCATGAGCCTTTAGAGACCCAGTGTACCCATCTGCAAGGGGCTGGCTCAGTGACTGCATCCCGGGGAGAACACCCCTGGGACACAGTGTTTAATTAAAACCCCCCTGGGGTGGGACCCTTCCTGGATTGGGCCAGGACTTGAGTGGGGTGACACATGGTTTTATTTTTGGGGAAGGGGGTTGGATGACCCCCTTCCTGAGCTTCTCGGAGGCCCTCGGTACCCCATGCCCCAGGGAAGATGTAAAAAAAACAAAGTACTAAAAAGGCCCCAAAGGCCCCCTTCCCATGGGCCCAAAATGTATTAAAAATAAGAGGGGGTTGTGTGACTCTCCATCCCTAGCCTAAAAAAGCCCTGGGGATTCCATTCCCCGGAGCCGAGTAATTATTGAAGGGTGGCGTGCACAGTCCTTCCTCCCTCAGCCTAATTAGGCCCTGGGTACTCCATCCCCCAGGGCTAAAATGTAAACAAAAGGGGAGGGGGACACAATGACCACTTCCCGAGCTTTAAAAAAGCACCAGGAACTCCAACCCCTGAGGGCATGACACTCATTAAAGAGAGGGAGGCTGCGCAGACCCCTTCCCTGAGCCTTCAAAGACCCCAGTGTCCCCATCCCCCCCAGGGCTGGCTCAGTGACTGTGTCCTGGGGCACACACCCCGGGGCATAGTCGCTTTCCTGCCAGCTCTACCTCAAGAAGGGAAACATATGCTTGTGAAACGTTTTTAAATCTCCTGCCAAATGGGTACAAACATGGAAGTCTGCTCCCAGCTGACAAGAGATTTAAACATGCTTCTGTCAGCTGGGAACAGACTTTTGTTCTGTTACAGGAAATAAAACACATGGAGCCTCATTTATGCACCACAGGCCTTCCTGCTGCTCTGCTCTATGGCAAAATAACTTTTCCCTTGCTCCGGTGCACAGCAGGCTGCAGTGTGCCAATGCAGCCATCTTTGCACCATGGTTCAAGGGTGCCTGCGGTGAGGGATGTTTGTTTTTGTGCAGGAACTGAGACCTTCCTGCACAAAAGCAATCACAAGAGCCTTTTTCCTTTTTCTATGTGTGCTGCAGAATGGAACACACATAGAAAAAGGAAAAACAAAGAGAAATAAAGATATTTCCCTTCGTTGTGCCTCTCTTATGCCTCTCCTCGGGAGGCGTACATTTTTGGCACTGCCTCAGATTTACGGTTTCTTGTAAATCTGGGGCAGTGTCAAAATGCCATGGATGTTGATGGGAACACCCCCAGCAACACCCATTGCACGCCCATTTAACTCGGGAAACAGTGTTAAAGGGGACACTATTTTACGAGGCAGCATTAAGCCACAAAAAAGAGGCTTAGTACTGCCCTGTAAATATGGAGCAGGCTCCTGCGCCACCAATCGAAACAAAAATTGACATTCCAACGGTGTAAGGGTCCTCATAAACGAGGTCCATATTGTTCCGAAACAGAAGGAGCAAGCATAGAAAGCTTCTCCCTCCATGGTGGACCACTGCTGGCTCCCACACCATGCTGTGGCTGGCTGGGGCTTCGGGGGCCCTGAGGCCCTTGGGAAGAGTGCTCCGGGCCCAAGAAAACTCAGATGGGGGCAGTACAGTCACCCTCCCCTTTAAAATTAGATACAGCCAGAGGGCTGGTGTCCCAGGGCATTTGAAGGAACAATAAGGTGCATCCTCCCATTTTTGTATGAATTTTGCCCCAAGGGATGTGGTACCCTGGTCCTAATTAAGCTCACGGACGGTGGCCCTGTGTCCCCTTCCTCATTTATAATTGAATTTTGCTCCAGGGGATCGGATCCCAAGGGCCTTGTGGTGGGGGCTCCATGGCCCCTCCCCTTTTTGTTGAATTAGGCCCTGCGGGGTTGTGCTCCCTTGGGCCTAATGAGGCTCCAAGAGGGGAGCCACACAGCCCTGTCCCCTCTTTAATTGAATTCAGAGCTGGGGATGGAGTCCCTGGGGTCTATTAAATCTTGGGGAGGGGGGCTCCACCCCACCTTAATATACATGTTTTGGTCATGGTTTGTTGGGTACTTTGGACCCAAAGGCCAATCCTATGTCATGCACACCAAAAGCTGTTTGGGGTTGGCAGCCTGGGGGGTGGGTGGTTGGCTGCATTTGGTCATGCCCTATGGCTGTTCTGCCAACCCTTCATGGCCAAAGGTAATGCCCCGTCGGGGTTGGCTTTAGTGTGGAGGGCCACCCAATGGGAGGTGCTGGTTGGCCCCTGAGTACCCCCTCCATATACGCCACAGTGGGAACGCCACCATCGGGTAATCTCATAGGACATCCAATGAGCGCATTTATCCTCACCTTCAGTACCCAGCCAAAAGTGACCCTCTGGAGGCTCATCTAATCAGGAAGAGTACCCACATCTCACCAGTCTTTCGCTAGGAGATCCTGAGGCCCTGGGCACGACTGTCACCTATGAAATACCCTTGCTGCGCAATCTGAGGTGACAACCTCATAGGACATTCTCCTCATGTACAAGCCAGGGAAGGTCTGATCCACCTTCACTTGACACTTGCAGCTGGCTGATGCGTGCCACTTCTGTGATAGGGTGCCTGGGGTCAGCCATGCCAGCACAAACACCCCAGGTGGTATTGTACCAGAGACTCCCATGTCTGCAGACACAATAGGCCCCTCTATGCCACCAGAAAACAAACTAGACAAAGTCCTGGCCGCATTCAAACTCTCAAGTATTTCCATGAAGAGCAAGATAGGCTCTCTACTAGTGGAGATAGGAATTCCTTCAAGATGACCAGCGAAAACTCACAGACAGAGTTACAGAAGGGGAAATACCCCGGACACACTGCAGCCACAGGTCACAATGCGCCAGACTGAAATCCGAGACCTCTGGGGCCTAGTGAGAGTGCTGTTTGAGGGGGTCAAAGACATCAAGGAACCATCTTAATGGAGTAATATATGCATCCTGTATCTGCTAGAGGAGATCAAGTACCGGTGTCAACTATCCTTCCCAAAAAATGTGTTCAAATCATTCACCACTGCCCCAGAATTAATGCCGTTCTTCACTTTGGAAAGGGCTCACAGAGTGCTGCCTCTCCCCATGCTGGCCAACATCTACCACTTCAAAGACAGGGATGCCATTTAAAAAACTCAGAAAAGGGTGTGGTGATGAACAGAGTGCCTGAATTAAGCAGACCACTCTTACCCAGTCCAAAGATCAGGGCTTGATCCATCACCGTTTTTTAGCTCACTGCACCATCCCAGCTCAGAACTTGGCTATATGCAAATTAGTCTGTTCCTGTCCCAGTGCATGATGGGAACAGGGCAAACCAAACTACCAAGCCAATTCTTGTACTGGGAAGGAAACAAGCTTCCGGGGACCGGTTTCTGCCATTTCAGGCGTCGTTGGCCCGGCTTGCTTGAATCCTGATGGTGCAATGAGCAAGGGACTCACATCTGAGTTTGCCCTTCCACGCTTATGGTGGACAAAATAATTCAGAAAAGGGGGTGGTGATGAACAGAGTGCCTGAATTAAGCAGACCACTCTTACCCAGTCCAAAGATCAGGGCTTGATCCATCACCGTTTTTTAGCTCACTGCACCATCCCAGCTCAGAACTTGGCTATATGCAAATTAGTCTGTTCCTGTCCCAGTGCATGATGGGAACAGGGCAAACCAAACTACCAAGCCAATTCTTGTACTGGGAAGGAAACAAGCTTCCGGGGACCGGTTTCTGCCATTTCAGGCGTCGTCGGCCCGGCTTGCTTGAATCCTGATGGTGCAATGAGCAAGGGACTCACATCTGAGTATGCCCTTCCACGCTTATGGTGGACAAAATAATTCAGAAAAGGGGGTGGTGATGAACAGAGTGCCTGAATTAAGCAGACCACTCTTACCCAGTCCAAAGATCAGGGCTTGATCCATCACCGTTTTTTAGCTCACTGTACCATTCCAGCTCAGAACTTGGCTATATGCAAATTAGTCTGTTCCTGTCCCAGTGCATGATGGGAACAGGGCAAACCAAACTACCAAGCCAATTCTTGTACTAGGAAGGAAACAAGCTTCCGGGGACCGGTTTCTGCCATTTCAGGCGTCGTCGGCCCAGCTTGCTTGAATCCTGATGGTGCAATGAGCAAGGGACTCACATCTGAGTATGCCCTTCCACGCTTATGGTGGACAAAATAATTCAGAAAAGGGGGTGGTGATGAACAGAGTGCCTGAATTAAGCAGACCACTCTTACCCAGTCCAAAGATCAGGGCTTGTTCCATCACCGTTTTTTAGCTCACTGCACCATCCCAGCTCAGAACTTGGCTACATGCAAATTAGTCTGTTCCTGTCCCAGTGCATGATGGGAACAGGGCAAACCAAACTACCAAGCCAATTCTTGTACTGGGAAGGAAACAAGCTTCCGGGGACCGGTTTCTGCCATTTCAGGCGTCGTCGGCCCGGCTTGCTTGAATCCTGATGGTGCAATGAGCAAGGGTATACTCAGACATGAGTCCCTTGCTCACTGCTCCATCAGGATTCAAGCAAGCCGGGCCGACGAGGCTGAAATGCCAGAAACCGGTCCCCGGTAGCTTGTCTCCTTTCTGGGGAAGAATTGGCTTGGTAGTTTGGTCTGCCCTGTTCCCATGATGCACTGGGCCAGGGACAGACTAATTTGCATATAGCCAGGTTCTGAGCTGGGATGGGGCAGTGAGCTAAATAACGGTGATGGATCAAGCCCTGTTCTTTGGACTGGGTAAGAGTGGTCTGCTTAATTCAGACACTCTGTTCATCACCACCCCCTTTTCTGAATCATTTAAAAAACTGGCAGGCTCTCAGTACCCCTGAAGATTGAAAACAAGACAATAATGCTGATCCCGGACTATACTCCTGGGAAGATTCGTGTAAGTTACTTCTCTGTAACGAGAGACCATTTATCAGCCCATACTCCTAAGTCACTACAGGAGTATTGAGTTAGGCAGCTGTACTTATCTGTAATACTAGATGGGTGATTACCAAAGATTAAACATGCAAATTCAGGCTGGGCCAGTGGGGTCATGGCATTGAAACCCCCGCTCAAGGAGGAGGTCTGGATCTGTAGATATTTAAAAAAAAATAATTGCAGTGTATGACAAGTTCTGTCTGTAAGTCTGAAAAGTATTTAACCCCTAGCTCATTCCCTTAAGTCCTCTAGCCACTATTATGATGTTGATCGGAATGCCTCCGACCACCAGTTGGAGGCTTTCTGTTCGACATCCCTGGTTTGAGTCCGACTGCCTAATGACAATATAGGGTATATGCAGGGGGGTTTTACCCAAGAGAAGTCACTGGGACCTGGGTCATAGTAGGTACAATTAACGTGTAAGTCTCACCAATTTATTGTACGAGTCTCTTCTATTTAATTAAGGACCATTTACTGTTACAGGGTATTTCTAGTATAATTAACTAATACGTGCACAATACTATTGTTCGTACCCCGTACGTATTCCCAACCCGAGCAATCCTTCAAGTTACAACTAAGATGCTGATCGGCAATCCGATAGGTATGCTCCTCCCACTTCTTTTTATAATGTGTGCCTTACTATTGTCTCTAACTGCGATCTGTAGACCTTTATATTAATACACACCCATTATTAATATTAATAGGTTGATAGCCCCACACCCGTCCTGATGAAGACCCTGCCGCAAGGGTTCCATGAATTCCTGCACATAGTGGATCGAAACGTCGACAACCAATCCCCATGATTCCAGCCCCTCTCTCCGCAATTGTAACATTGATGTACTGTTCGGGGCATGTGTTGCTCAATTGACTTGATGTGATTTATGTTCATATGTACATTTCAAATTACGGTTCAGTCTTTCAGATTACCGTCTGTTTTTATGGTCACTTCTCCCTACCTGCACAAACCTCACTTTACCACCTCCCCTACCCTGGGCACTAATCAACCGTCTTTGCAATGAGAAATGCTGGATACTATATCCTAATTGTGTCTGCTCTGTGAATTAAACATTGCAGACCCTTTAATTGTGTCATTATCATTTAACTGTGTGTTAATTATTTCTGTTCTACATTAATGACAATATAGGCAGTCGGAAGTCAAACCAGCTGGTCATTCTGGCTGGCTTCTGATGAGCTCAAGGAGGCTGTTGGCCAGTCGGAACCGCATCGTAATCCCTTTAAGATGGTGTTTCCACAGTTAGGATTAAGATGTCAGTTTCACACAGCATTTCCATGCCAGAAAGTGACTTTGGGGCCCCCAGCAGTGCCCCCTTGCCTCTGTGGCCTGTGGTTGTTGGCCTGGTAGATACCTATGGTGCCCCACAGTAAATCCCTGCACCCTGTGGCAGGCACCTTGAGGTGCCTGCCACAGGGTTCAGAGATTTACACGAACTCCCATTTCTCTTTGGGAGCTCGTGCTAGTTTCTGACAGCAGCACAAGCTCCCTTAGGGAAATAGGACGTGCGGCCACAACATGTGCAGTCATATCGAAATAATACTGTCGGGACCACCGACCAGAGGTCGGTGGGTCCCGATTCTGCAGCGATGTTGGTCAGAGGCAACCCCGACCGATATCGTAATCAGGCTCTTAATTCCCAGCTGGCTCCAAGTTCCAAAGTAAGGAGAAGTGAAGCATTCAGGTAAACAGGGTTGTCCAGCAACAGTGTATAGGTGAGAAAAAGTGGTATTCCCAGCGACCTCCTCACATTGGTCCAGATCTTGTCAAGGACTGTCATAGTCTGAAGTCTAAATTTCTTTTTTTTATAACACTTTTAAATTTGCTACTGCTGATGCCAGGATCCTTCGTGATTGAAATGTAATTAAGCCACTGATAGAGTTATTCAAACTAGGCGAATAATAATGGTGCCATTTCAGAAGTGCCCATCCGCCTTAATTATTTGGAGTATTACTGTTTTTAGGGATCTCCGCTCTTCTTTCTCCTTCCGTATGAATCTTGTTAGTATGGAGTCTAACAACTTAAAATATCTATAGGGGATATACAAGGGTAGTGCTTGGAAATTTTTTGGGTAGAATATTAAATTTGATTAGATTAATTTGACCAATTAGAGAAATGGGCAAATGCATCCACTTATCCAGTAGTAATCCAGTAGTAATAGTCTAATCTGTCATAGTTGTGCAGTATAGTTATATTCATAGCATAATTTGATAGTAGGTTTCAAAATAATACCCCAAAACCTTCCGCGAGTTGTCACCAGAAAATCACAACTGCTCGCTCCCCGCTAAACTAAGTTGTGTTTTGTGAGCGTTTATTTTGTACCCTGAAACATGACCAACATCTATCACTATGTGCTCACCTCACTTGATTGTAGGCTCAGAGCAGAGTGAGCATATTACTAAATCATCTGCATAGACAGCCAGGGAAGAATCAAGGGATAGATACGGATTACTGGGGATGTTTCTCCATAAAAGATTGATATATGGCTCCATATATAAAGCATGAAGAGCAGCGGAAAGAAGGCATCCTTGATGAGTGCCTTGCAAATAAAAATAAAGGGAGTTAGCTCCTGTTGCATGCTAATCTGAACTCTAGGAGCTTGATATATAGCTTTGACCATATTAATGAATTTAGAATTAATATTAAACTGCCCAAGTGTTCATTTTAATTTTATTTATTTTTAATTTTATTTAATGTGATTTTATATAGTGCAAACATTACCCAAAGGTGTCAGAGTGCTTAACAAAAGAACCAATTGCATTGCATAAGGATTTTGGATTACATGAGTTACGTAAGAGATATAAACAGGAAAAAATTACAACTGTACAAGTGGAGCGAAAGGAGGGACAAATTGCAAATGTACAAGTTGTAAAGTCACTCATAGAAGAGATACAAACAGATAAACTCTAAAATCACATAGGAATGGTAGTAAGTACAAAGGTCCTTTACATATACTAGTGTTTAGAGAAAAATATATATACATATTGCAAATTCACTCAGGATCCATTTTAACAGCGATTAGGCTTGGATAATGATATATTAGATATTTACAGAGCAGGAAATTCTTGCCATCGTTCAGCCAGGTGTTCAGGTGGTATTGCACTTAGGGGTGGTGGGCTTGGGTCTGGAGGGATCCCCGAGTTGGAGACGTCCATAGGGGTAGAAGGCCGGATCGTGGTGGGAGAAGCAGCATGCTGGATCCCTGCCTGATCTTGAGGATAAAGAGGAGGGCGCTCATGGGCAGGCGGAACTGTGCCACAAAGTCAGGTCTCCCGCCTGGCTCAAGCACCCGCAGTGAGGCCCCGGCCAACTTGGTAGCTCCTATCTAGCACAGCCAGGTGCTGGGTGTTAACTCTGCCCCATTTTCCTCCCAGGGCAACACACCGCTTGTGTGGAACCCCAGGATCACCCCAGGCTGACCAGTGCTCAGCTGCCATGTTCCCGTGGACGATCCCTGTGATTTATCTCAGTTCTGAATGCGTAGAGGTGCAGCCGCAATTTTTGGGTCACGCACTGTCAGGCGCTGGTCCGTTATGCCACCAACTCTGCAATTTAACTGTTTCAAACGGCATCCGCTATGGTCCCGCTATGCTACTCGCTCTCTAAATCACCGCCGTGTGGCTCCACCTCACCTGCTCTGAGTGATGCAGAGGAGACCTCCCCGTGCGCAGCTTCCGTATTGTTTGCGATGCTCCTCGCCCAGCTTCCTGATGTCGACTTGCCTCCCGCGCCACTTCTCGCTGGTCAATCCTCACTTCCTATGGGGTTCCCAGTGACGCCAACCCAACCTCAGTAACTCGCTATTGTGAGGGAGCACTCAATGAGCCAGTTGCAGCATTTGCAGCAGCCGCCATTTTGTATTATACCTCGGCCGCAGACTTCTCATTCTGCCGCAGCCAGGAAAGGGATCAGCTTCTCAAAATGCCATCTCCTTTACTTTCGCCAATGCCTCCGATTCATCCTCAGCACCTTGGTGGTAGGTTTAGCGCTGTCTGATACCTCTTGTGCGCTCGGGACAGACATGGACCGGGAGCCGAGACGACTCACGTCTGTCCGGCCATCTTGCCACCTACCTCCTCAAGCAATTCACAGAGGATCTTCCAGGATACCAGATTGAATTCTTTCTCAGCACGATCTATATTTGTAGTGATTAGATTTGTGTGTGAAGTTGTGCCCTTCCCTGGAATGAAGCCATGTTGTTCGGGTGATGTGCGCTGAGAAATGTTCTTATTACCTCCATTAGCCAAGCGGTTGGTGAGTATTTTAGAATCAACATTAAGAACTGATTTAGGTCGATATAGGCTGCAGTCTATTGGCTCTTTATCTTTTTTAAAGAAACATTGTAATAATGGCTTAATTCCAAGAGGATGGAACATACACCAACAGTTGTCTAAATTTCTTTTAGCACTTCCAAGAGAAGTGGAGTGAAAGTAGATGCCAAAATGTATATTTCCGATAGAACAGGGTCTGGCCCTGGGGCTTCTCCTGATGGTAAGCTAGCGATGAGCATTCCAAGTTAATTCGCTGAAAAATCAGCATCCAACATATCATCATATCATCACCACTCATTTCTAGTTTGGACAAGTCTAAAGGAGCCAAATAATCATCTATGTGCATGAGGTTGCACTCTGACTCCTCCTGATAAAGTCCAGAATAACAAGTCAGAAAGGCAGATAGGATCTCGGAGTGTGGAGTGCAGACTCTCCCTGTAGTATCTTTAATTTGTTTAATAAACTTTTTGGGCTTATCGACCCGCATCAGGCAGGCCAGCAGTTTCCCTGATTTCTCTCCAATTTCGCATGACAAGGCCCACAATTAAAAGGCTTTTTATTCATTAGAACAGTTATAAAGGCAGAGATATGGCCTCGTAGACGCATAATTTGCAAATATATGGCTTGTTCGGCAGCAGAGTGACATGTAATCTGTGACATATGCAGTTGAATTAAATTATTCAGTTGTCCCCTGATAGATCTCTCTTCTTCACTCTCGGCTTTAGAAATCTGAGTAATACATGACTGAAATTCCCCTAATATAAGCTTTCATTGTGTCCCAAATCAAAAAGGGTGAGCGGACCCTTGATTAGTCACCACAAATTCCTTCTTAACTATGCACAAATATTGTATATAATCGGAGTGGTCTAAAACATTTAAAAACAATATCTAACCAACTCGGGTTGGTGTAAGCATGGCAATTGCCTTCCCATGGCAGTGCACTGGCTGAGTGACATGAATGTAAAAGATGCTGAATCTTGGTTTTACAAATTGGCAAAATTGAAGTACTACTCGAGCAGAAATCTATGCAAGAATATTGTCTGTGAGTAGGCGCTAGGTGGCGCACACGCAAGATGGCCGCACTGGTGTGAGGCTCCTGCAGCCCTGCGTGCATATCCTTTATTTATCCTGCTCAAGAGCTACTGCTGACTGCTAAAAATAGTATCCAGATGAAGATCTAACCTAATAGGAGACTCGCTGGCTATTTTGGGATGCTCCTGCTCCTGCTGTGGCACTGAGAAGATCCAGCCGGTGTGGGAGACGGGACGGTGAGGAGCCCTGGATCGGCCTGTAACGCTGCGCAAGGTCGCTCCTGACCACGAGGCGTCCAGGCCTCAAGACGCGAGAGGAGTGGAGAATCAGGAGCTGAAGCGCCGCTCATCGCGGCTGATTGCTGCGGCATACTTGCAGAGAGGTCTGCTTGCTGATGATTTATGAGCTGCGACAGCTGATGGGAAAGTGTCGGAGGAGGGAAGTGTGCTGTGTCACAAGCCCAGTACTGCTGACACACTGAGCACATTGTCGGTTAGAAGTCAGCCGCCATACCTATTCTAAGCATCACTGTGGCGCCAAAAGACTTACTGGAGCACTGGCGCGTGTCGGGGACGAAACTGTGCGGGGACGACACATGCAGAACAGCCTCGTCCTCCTATACCGGTGTGCCGTCGGAATCCAGGAGCCCGTGGTACTGCCTGCGCTGCACCTGCGGCCCTGAGCTGTGGCGCGCCTGCCCTGTCTTGAGCTCTCCTAACTGCTGCCACGGTGGGGGGGCTTGTGCATGGCATGGTGGCGAAGCGGGCTGAGGAACTAGCGATCCGCCCCAAAATGAGCCAACAGTAGTGCCACCTGGGACATTGAGCTGCAACTGAGCCCCCCCCCATCTTGAAGATTGGTGACATCAGGCGCATCCCGGAGGTTATAATTGCTGGGCAACATGCTGCGGCTGGTGCGGTGGAGACATTCATGCGGGGCATGGTAGCGGCGTGAATAAGTGCCCCGATATTATTAGTGGCGCCTTGGGACCTCACTACAGACTGCCAGCTATTTACAGGGAGGCCACCCCATGAGTCTGGCCTGACGAGGTGATGTGCTGAGGGCCGGGGCATCGGCCTGCGGAGATCCACAGCCCCCCCTCCCCTACTAGCTTGAATCTGAATCCGCAAAGCGGGCCTAATTCCCTATGGGAACACGTGCATAAACAGAGGTGAGCGGAATACCCAATCTGACTGTCTCACGACTGGCACGTTGGTGAAAAACGCGACCCCTGATGGAGAAGGAGTGAGGGCAGTAGGAACCTTGATACACCCTCTGTGTTGCCACTCCTGCAACGGCGAGCCCCTACTACTTGTTGCGAACCTCTGCTTTATCCCTGGTGAGATATAGTTGACGCTCTTTGGGGTCAGATGAGCGGGCTCCACACACAGGGCACAATGGGGAAACTGGATACCCGGCAGCCCAAGTTGAATTTTGAAGCGGCGAAACGCAGCGCTTAAAACCTGCGGGACAGCCCGGACTTAGATGGAGGAGAGCTGGCCCAGGGCAACATGACCGCACAAAACGCAGACGTGCAGAGTATCCTTCAAGAAGTTCGGCAGGGATTTGCTACCATTATGGACAAGGTAGACAGGATGTCATCGCGCATGGACGCCATTGGGCACAAACTGGAGGGGCATAAGGATCGTGTAACGGAAACGGAGAGGCGAATTTCGGAGACTGAGGATGCGACAGCCCAGGTCACTGGGCAGGCTGCCCGTTTGGATAGACTACTGCAAATGGTAGCTTTAAAGAATGAGGACTTGGAAGCACGAAGCCGAAGCAATAATATTCGAATCCTAGGCATTCCGGAGTCAACCAACAAAGAAAGGGAGGATGGAGGAGTATGTGGAGAAATTGCTATTGTCCTCAGTGGGAGCGGAGGCCTTCTCCAACCAGTTCATAATAGAGCGCGCACATCGTACATTGGGGACGTGTCCGGCTCCTGGAAACACCCACGCCCAATTATAGCGAGACTCTTAAATTACAGGGATTGCGATGTCGCACTCCGTGTAGCACGCAATAAACAGCAACTGGCCTACAATGGCAATACCTTTTCCATTTACCCAGACTTTACACCTACGGTTTAGGAGGAGAGATGCAAGTTTACGGTCGTTAAGAACAAATTGCGGGCGGCCCAAATTGATTATGCGCTACTGTACCCAGTGCGCCTCAGAGTTACGCACCAGGGTAAACAGCGGTTTTTTATTAAACCGCAGCAGGCGGAAGAATTCCTGAAACATTTGAAACGCACAAATCGCACTTATGGATCATTGCCGTCATCGCAAGAATCCTCCTCAGTGGGAGCAGAAGATGATTCACAATAATGGTTGAAATGTCTCATGTTGTTTATTCTTATTTGAACCGTGGACTGTGAACATTGGCGATTGCTGGACAGTTCAACTAATGAGGTCCATCCTGTAACTTGTTTAGCTGACTGGACGCTCTGAACTCTCCCCTGCATGCCCTGGGAACCTTCGGTTCCTTAGAGTCTGACCCCCCATACATGGTGGACTCTGGAACGAGGTGAACCTGTGCTGACACCTAGGGATACCCCCAATGGGCATTCCTCTACAGTTGTTCGCTGCATGGCACATGCAGTGTGAAGTTGGTATTTTCTTTTTCCTTTTTTTGTTTTCAGGGGGAGACGGGATAGGAGGGAGGGTGATTGTTTCTGGCAAGTTGGGGTTGCTTCAGTGGGTGGGAGAGGGACTAAGGGGGGAACATTTGGAATTACGTATGGCCATTATGAACACTGGATGGCATTCTTTTTTATTTAGCATGGACACCAGGCAGTATAGGAGCTGAGCTACTGGCACAGGGTAGAACAATGCAGTATGTATATTGTTATGAGCTGACCTGCATCCATCGAGTGGGGGGTCTCCTTGCTGGTAACCACACGAGCCCATGGCTGATACAGGCCACGAAAAACTGAATGTTATCACATGAAATGTCTAGGGGTTGGGAGACCCACGCAAAATGCGACACATACTAGCCTATTTGGACAGGCATCAAGTGTACATAGCCATGCTACAAGAGATGCACTTTAGCCCACAGAGAGTCAACACCTTTGCTAATAAATGGGCCGAACACTCAATCTTTTCCTCGTATTCCTCTTATGCGAGAGGGACGGCCATACTTATAAAGAAGCGCACACCTTTTCAGTTGGCTGGGGCTACCTGGGACATGCAGGGGAGATATTGTTTGGCATGGTGCAGACTGGGCTCCAACTCATTAACCCTGGCCTGCTGCTACGGACCCAATGTGGATGATCCGGATTTTTACACCGGGTTGTGGGAGAAAATCTTTGACATAGGCTCTAATCACATAATTTGGGGGGTGACTTGAATGTTACATGCAACCCAGACATCGATAGGTCACACCCTGCCCCCCCATCATTATACCAAGGCACGTACTGTCCTGCAAAATACGTTAATAGCCTACAGCTTGATTGATGCTTGGAAACATGCTCATCCCCATAAGTTGGAGGGAACACACTACACAGCGCAGGCGGTATGATGGGCGCAGCTAGATTATTTATTTATTTCCCGGGGGTTGGGACCCGCCATTTCCCTAGTGCAGCATCTGGCCCACACTTACTCAGACCATGCCCCTGTTAGGCTCAAATTGACCACAGCAGACTATGGCCCCGCGCTGTAGTTGGAGACTACACGCCCTTATCCTGCTAGATTCTGTTTTTCAAGAGGAGCTCAGGGACGAGGTGCGCAATTTTTTTGAGCGAAATAAGGACTCTGTTGAGTATGTTGAAACCATTTTGGAGGCCTTCAAAGTTACGCTAAGGGGCTATTGCATAGCTAAAGGGGCCGGAGTACTTAAAGATATCATGAACATGTTGCGCAAATTGGAAACAGAACTCAAAGGGTTAGAGACGAAGCTGGTGACACACCCGGATGGCCCCACACAACTTAAATTCAAGGAGACACTCACGGAGTACATGGACTCGGCACGGAGAGAGTCGGGCTTCAGGGGGAAATATTGGGTGGCTCGGCGTTATGGGGAGGGGTAAAGACCGGTGTTAGACCTGGCACCATTGGCGTGGGTCTCCCTTCCATTTTTGTTACTGTGCCTCATGTGTTTTGCTGGTGTTAGCTGCTCAGAGCACTGTGCCCCTGCCAATCAGGGCCACAGTGCAAGTGCTCCCTGTATAGAGTGTATATGTTGATTGGATTCCATGATTGGCTTATTTGGTTTACTGTCAGACCCCAGTAAAGTGCACCAGGAGTGCCAGGGCTTGTAGATCCAAATGCTGCTAGTGGGCTTGCAGCACTGGTTGTGTCACCCACAGAAGCAGCCTTGTAAAATGTGTCTAAGGTTGACTATTGCAGAACCTGCGTGCAGTCTGGCACTGTCATGCTGACTGGGCTAGTGCAACCACTTGCCAGTCCCTAACCTTCCCTTAACTTCATTTTAGTCACCCCAATGGTAGGCCCAAGGGCAGGGTGCATTGTAAGTATAAGGTAGGACATGCCCTGATGTGTGTGGCATGTCCTAATAGTGAATTACAGCCATTTTCGTTTTTCACTATTGTAAGGCTACCTGTTCTCATAGGCCAGAATGGACTGTTTGAATTGTTACATCCTATGTTCTTAACAGACTCAGGGAACATGGTAGAAATTCAAGTTTAGTATGCCTGAACTCAGAATAATAAAATACATCTTTTAGTAAAGTTTATTTTAATGTTCTATGTTTGCAAATACCACTTTTAGAAAGTTGGTATTTGCTTGCCTAACTTTTTCAGCCCGCCTCTGCTAGCATGTGTATCTGCTGTCTGGATTCTGTGTGTGACAGGGCTGGGGAATTCCAGGAGACAGGCTGGGCAGCCAGGGGGTGAATAGGAAGATTACACCAGGATGGGTGGGAGGAGTGCCCCTTGACTCTGAATAGGGCTGTGCTCTGCCACCACAATGCTGGCTCCACCCCCTGGGGAGCGTCTGATGTCTCTGCCCTGCACCCTAAAAGAAGAAGGCAGCCTCATGTCAACAAAGTGCTCAAGAACTGGACTCAACTAGGCAAAGGCCCCCTGGCCTAAAAGAACAAAAGATTTGTCGTATAAATATTGCAGCCCTGCTCCTAAGAAAATAGATCCTGCTTGAGGAGCCGCTGGATATTGCCAAAGAATTGCCCTGCTGCTGGATCCGCGATCTGAGTGTGACTCGTAAACCCTGTTCGCTCCGTAGCCGTGGCCGCCCTGCACGTGTGACCCCGCTCTGCACGAGCCGTAGCTCGCACTGTCCATTAAAGGGCCGCCCGCACCCCGCTGCACCCTCCCCACTTGAGCCACACTGCTCGCCGCCTTACATGCCGCTGGCAGTCAAAGACTAGAGCGTCCCGCAAGGAGAAACCGGCCCGTACGTTTGAAGCGTGCTGGCCTCCTGGCTCTGCACTCCAGAAATCTGAACGGCATCCCGGCTCGAAGGCACGACACGCATCACGCCCCGCACTGTGAAGCCCGACGACCCGGACCGTCCACTTCGACCTGTGGCCCCCGCTCGAACGCCCCGAACAAAGGCGCCTACACGAGCCGGGCTCGCACCGGAGAAGAGCCAACGCCCGCTTCTAGGACGCCTTCACCTGCCCCGAATCATTTTTACTGTATTAAATAACGTTTCTCCTGATTTGCCTTTGGCGGCTGTATTTTTAGACGCCACAAAGGCTTTTGATTCCATCGAATGGGATTATATCTTTGGGGTGATGTTGCGAATGGGCTTTCCGCCACTCTTCCTTTCCTGGATCCAACTACTGTACTGTTCACCTGTGGCTAAAGTGCTTGTGACTGGCCGCAGCTCCCGAGCTTTCCCGATCACGAGGAGCACCCGGCAGGGATGCCCACTCTACCCCTTGCTTTTTGCGCTCGCAATTGAGCCGCTGGCGGCGAAACTGCGGCAACATCAAAAGGATAAAGCACTGCGGTGCAAAATGAGGCAGATATTAATATCCTTATATGCTGGCGATATTACTCTGTATATTCGCGATCCACAACATAATCTAAACCCAGTCCTCCAGGAGTTCATAGTGTTTGGGAAACTCTCCAGGATCCAAATTAACTGGGGTAAGTCCTGTATTTTTCCCCTGACGGCGGCAGTGACTCGCTTCCCATTGGATTACCCTTTGGAGTGGTGCGAGGAAGAGCTGAGATAATAAGGCGTTCATTTCACAAGGGATAGAGATGAGCTGATGCGCCTTAATTACGGTTCAGCTCTGACGCGCATTGCAGATAACATCACCTGCTGGATCTCCCTCCCACTCTCAATGGCGGGATTGGCATCCCTCATTAAGATGGTGATTCTACCCCAACTGCTGTATCTGTTTTTGGACATACGTTTCATCCAGGAAACTACTTTTTCAAAACACTCAAATCTGAACTAATGGGCTTGGTGTCGGGGGGCAAGCACCCGAAGCTGCAGTTGAGTGTGCTCACTAGACCTTACTCGCAGGGTAGATTTGTGATACCCAACTTTGAATTATACTATATCAGCGCACAAGCCCACTACGCATACTTCTGGGTACACCAACCGAGATATATGCCACAAGTGGCGGCAGAGCACTGGCTCGCACATCCGGTTCGGCTTGAAGGCGCACTGTATGACGAGCCAGCTGGAAAGGAAAACATGGACTATTGCAGCCTGGACATACATAGGACAGATGTTAGATACACCTCTGTTCTATTCCCCACTGCTACCGCTTACATACCATCCCAGTATGCCCCTTCTCCAGGAAACAGTCTTTCTCAAAATCATGGAGCGTACACACATCAAAACTTGGGGGGACATGTGGTGCATCGCAAATATGTGGCCCTCGCACTACTGATGGCAAAGAGGAGGGTGGCATGCCCTATGGGGCAGGGGAAGGGCGCCCAAGTTCAAAGTCTGGATTGACGACTTAGTGTATTGTCAAGAGCAACTCACTACATACGCAGAACTGTTACCAGGAGCTTCCAGACCTAAGGACATTTGCCCCCCCCTGCAGTGTTATCTATTAACGCATTAGTGGGGCGGCCAAAGTATGAGATGCTTTAAGCACACATATCTATATGACATTTGGGTCACTTTGAGGGGCGGGGGTTTGATGCACCATGTTACTTGCACTAAATACTGAATTGGTTGAAATGTCCGGATGTGCCAGAGATGGACAATGTGAAGTACAATGGAATAACGCCTGATTATTGATGTAAAGCGAGGACAGGGCCTGGTACTGAGTCCGTTGACGAGGCACTTATGTAATGCCGTGCAAATTTTACGGGATGTCTCTTGCTCTGTGTATAGATACCCCATTGTGTCATGCTGAATAACGATGTACAACTCAATGCTCTATGGCAGTGGTTCCCAAACTTTTTTGACCTGTGGCTCCCTTGACCTAATCGGCAGTTGGCCGTGGCTCCCCACTATTTTTTTACCGGTGGGCGAGATGTAAGCCCAACCTCGGGAGTACTTCCTGTTGTCTTCCTTAAAGTAATTGGGACGCAATGAAGGTATTATAATCATATTTGTAACAAAATAAGAAGATAACAGTTGACGTACCATTTGACGTAAGCAGATCAGTTTATTTTAAAAGTATTCATTAAAAAGGTGAGTTTTTAAACATAAACGTAGAAACGTTACTGCCCCGGCTCTGATGATATGATATATCAAAGCTAGCTGCCACGATTTCAGGCTGCTTATGTGTGACATTTTCATAATTTCAGTGTAACTATGAGTGACATTCAATAACTATGAGTGACACCTTTCCGTAAGCAAAAGCAAGCAATGAAGACGAGGGAAACGTATAAATATCGGAAATTACACACATTTAAGCAATGGGAAACACTAGGAAGATATTAAAACTGCAGCAAGGAACCAGAAAAGGAAGGGCACTGTGAGACCTGACTGTACCAAACGGGATGTGAGAGGCCATACTGCTTGCAAATAAGCCTCATGTGTGACATTTGTGCGGTTTCAGTGCACTTATAAGTGACGTTCAACTGCCCAACGTGCGACACTTGAACACTTTCTCATGAGTAAAGCAAACAATGAAGTACACGGAAACTCATAAATATCAGAAATTAAATCCTCTTGAGAAATTAAGTTCTAAAAGTATCTTAGCCCCGCTCCCAGACTCACACAGACAACGCTCACATTGCACAGATCAGCAAGTGTTCTCTTGCTGGGCTCACCTTTGATACCAGTAGTAAGTCTTACCTGCAGTGCTAGAGAGCTTGCCTTTGGACATGAGAACTTGCTGGAAGTGCTCCAGTAGTCTATAAGAGGCTGCAGCTCACCGTCTCTGCTTCAGTGCTTAGCGTTTATTTTCATTAAGAAACAACTTGCCTCGTAATGTGTTGCCTTTGTCTTATTCCAGCAAGTAGTAGCAGAGACTCACCATGGACTTCGTTGTCCCTATCAGGATTTATATATGATTCAGTCATGCTTCATTTGGCCCTTTCTTTTGTATACAGACAAGGCATACAGCCTATTTGCCATTTAGAGTGTGACTTGGTATTATTGCATTATGCTGGTATTTAGAATTAAGTTGTATGCCATCAATCAAATGGTGGCACAAATGCTACAGATGTATATCGCTTCCGTTGTCTGGCCATGACGTCTCAGACTGTCTCTCAGGCAGCACTTGCCTGGTTGCAGCATACTTCTCAAGGTCCCCGAGTTGACAGGATTTTGAAATAAAATAAAAAACTTCCTGGTGCCAGTCAATGACACCGATCCTTTCTAAGCTGGCTAGCACACAGTGTACTGCTAATGAGGCTGGGCTTATGATGCCGTGTGTACCAGAGTTGCTAGGCCTCTCACTGAATCTGATCCGGAGCGAAGTGGTGGCTCAGGGGCACCGGAGAGTCCTAGTCAGGTGCATCCAACAGAAAAAGCTAAGCAGCCAGAAGAGCTCTAACAGGCATTATCTGAGGCAAGTTAGTTGTCCTGTATGCAGTACACGAGGCCTAGATTCTTCTTAAAGATGGAACAACTTAAGAGGCTATTAAGAAAATCACACGTTTTTTGTAGATTGCACCTCCTGAATTTAAGTATTTGAGCTGCTCTTATATGTGATCACTCGGTGCAATTTAGCCACGAAAACGTATTTAAAAATATGCGAATTAATGTCACTAGCTATTACTGCTTTAATAAATATCTGAGGTCCTAACCCAGAACACAGCCAAAGTGTAATAGAAACAATATGGCTGCCTATTGATTGTTATCGCCATGTACCAAGGTACACCTCAAAGTTACCCTTATGCAGGAGTACGAAGTCAATGGTAAAATGCATTGGTGCCCAAACATATTCTGGAAACCCCCCACCCCCTTTTATCTTTGCTACCTTTTGGTGAATCTCTGCGAAACTTTGCATCATCCATCAATTTAGAAGGAGGACTAGGTCTGCAGCGTTTACACATAGCGGCCAAACTCCCAGTAGGATATACATAAATTTAGGCAGGATTATAGATCATGGTGTACAGATGACTCTTTTTGTACAGGTAATTAGAGTAAGTATTTTTAAAGTTATAAGGTATTTTAATTAGTGATATCTGTTGTTGCAGTAGTTTAGTAAAATATCACACAAGCAATGCTGTACATGCAGATGACAAGGCATTAAGTGATTGGCAAATAACTGCCTTCACAAAGGTTAAAAGGCAATCATGTTGTTTTAATTACACTTTGGCCTTAGCTATAGTTAGATATTATGTTTTATATTTTCACCCATGTAGTACCACTTTATTAAAGTGGTAATAGGTAGGGAAAACTATTTATAAGTTTCAATATATATATTTTTTTAAATTACAGAGTACTGCCATACTTCCAAGGAAGGACCGCGGTACTTAAAAAAATGTATGTTAAAATATTTAAAATACATTGTACCACACCATATTTTACACATGTACTGTTGTACATTGCAAGTTACATTTTCTACATATTTACATCTTTACAATAAACTCTACATACTACTGCAATAATACCTAAACATTATCGCTCTATTTGAAAAAGTAAAACGAAAATATGTTTGTTAAAAAATTATAAATAAACTGTACTACACTATGTATAAGTGACATAGTGTAATACAGTGTATTTTTAATTTTTATACATATATATATTTTTTTCCTGTAACTACTGCAGTACTTTGTCGGTACTAGTGCAGTACTCAGTAAACGTTTTGTTAAAATGTATAGAAAAATAGAAATAGATTTTGCTACCTATTACCACTTTAAAAAAAAGGTAGTACAAAAAAGTGGTAATATGTAGGGAACAGTAATTGAACCTACTACTTATCTATATCTAAGGTCCTGACACAGAATGCAGCCAAAGTGTGCTGAAAAATATGTCACTACCAGGACATGTACAACTAAAAAGTACATGTCCAACCTTTCAATTACAAGGCACCCTGTCCTATGAGGTACCTTGGACCCACCTTAGATGTGACTTATTTGTAATAAAAGGGGAGTTCATGGTGTGGAAAACGAGTTTTATTGCTAAGTGGACAGGGCAGTGTAAAACTGCATTCAGGCTGCAGAGGCAGACCTGAGACATGTTTTAAGGTGCCGAGTTGTACAAGAAGTGCTGAAGGCCCAATGGTAAGTATACAAAACAGTTATGGATGGAATGCTTGAATTAATCTCAGCCACTGGTAATCAGTCAAGTCGCATGCCAATCCATTGTTATTTTGCACATCGTGCTACCTCAGTTTGGACCCATCTCAACCCTGCTCCAATGGAAACAGTCCAGCCTGAACTGCCATGCCAGGCCCCCCCCTTAACCTGAACACATCAACCCATGACATGTTTTGCTCTAATTATGGTGAGCAAAAGAATGATGGGTTGACGTGCTACTCTAGCTATTGCTAGTGGTTAAAGTTATTGCAAGCAGCTTCCCTTCACTTTTTGTGTATTTCAATTACCGCCCCGTGATGCATGGGTATGCCCTGACATAGGTCCCATTCTCACTGTGTCACTGGAACCAAGCTGCACCCAGCACATGAGCCTATAATTAGGGTGGAACTGGTCCTGTGTTAATTGTGTTCTGGGTCAGGGAGAACCTGACTTGGAAGTTCGGGCTGGACTGTTCCCATGAGGAACAGGGTCAAGACTGATTTGCGTATGACTGGGTCCAAATTGATGTGGCATGGTGAGCAAAAGAGCGATGGGTTAGAGTGCTACCCAAAATTATTGTCAGTGGTTAGACTTATTGCAAGCAGCCTCCAATCACCTTTTGTGAGTTTCATGAAGCTCCCTACGTGGTGTAAGTATGCCCAGACATGGGTCCAATACTCCCTGTGGCACTGGGACCAAGCTGTACCTGGCTGATGAGCCCATAACTATGGCGAAACCCGTCCTTGTTTGCTTGTGTTCTGCTTCAGGGAGGATTTGGCTTGGCAGTTCGGGCTCAACTATTGCCATGAGGAACAGGGTCAAGACTGATTTGCAAATGGCTGGGTCCAAACTGAGGTGGCATTGTGAGCAAAAGAACGATGGATTGGAGGGCTACCCCAGCTATTGCCAGTGGTTAAACTTATTATAAGCAGCCGGCCATCACCTTTTGTGTGTTCCATGTGCCCCCCTAAGTGGTATGTGTATGCCCAGACATAGGTCCAATGCTTAGTGTGTCACTGGAACCAAGCTGTACCCAGCTGGGGAGACTATAACTAGGGTGAACTGGGTTGCTTGTGTTCCGGTTCGGTGAGGACCTGGCTTTGCAGTTCGGGCTAAACTGTTCCCATGAGGAACAGGGTCAAGACTGATTTGCATATGGACTGCTGGGTACACACTGAGATGGCATGTTGAGTAAAAGAACGATGGGTTGGTGTGCTAACTCACTATTGCCAGTGGTTAGCCTTATAGCAAGCAGCATCCCATCTCCTTTTGTGTGTTGCAGGCACAATGGTAGCATTTAGTCTACAGACCCTGGGTGTATGGCATACCACTCCACAAGGGACGTATAAGTAAGTTAAGTATGCCAATTGTTTATAAGCTCATTTAACCATGTTTTGGAAGGAGTTAGCACAAGCAATGTAGCACCGGTTAGCAGTGGGTAAAGTGCACAGACTCCTAAAGCCAACAAAAATAAGTTCAAGAAAATGGAGTAGGAGAGGCAAAAAGTTTGGTGTAGACCACCATAAGGCTAACAGGTTCTGGGCCCAATGGCATCTCCCGGATATGTATATATGTGATGCTGCGACATGGGCTCCAATTCTGACCTTCCTGGCTAACATGGCAGTTAGGAAGAGACCTCCGCATTTGTGGACATCTTCTATTATTGTAACTGTCTTCAAAAAGGGGGACATGCTACAAGCTGACCAACTGTATCAGTAACTGCTTATCTGTGTTTAATTAATTCTGGTTTCCTACTGACAAAGCCGCATCAATAACTGTTTAATTGTGTTAACTGAATGTCCTTTTCCAAAACTTTCTCAGCACCTTCGACAAGTGTTAATTGTAAGGGTTTCTGAAGAAATGCGTTTAACATTAAAATTGGCTCTTTATTCGGTCAGTTAAAATGCTGCAACTTTGTCCCACTAGGATTAACATCTCCCCTTTCCATCTGTAAATCGGTTTTCACAATTCATCCCTTTGCGCAGCTTTATAGGCTGCTTTTCTGGCCCTTGAGGATTAAAATCGCCCATTAAATCTCATAACCGGCCCTTTGTAAATCGTTCCACACATTAACTCCCCCTGCGCAGGAGCCCAGAGGCACCACTCTCTCCTAGCGCATGTTCAGACCGTACCCCATTCGCGCATGCGCCAAATGACACACTACGTTGTCTCTGCGCGCGCCCGCACTGCTACACGCTATTAATGGCGGCGCCGGTGCTCAGTCTGTTGTGAGCTATCGCGGAAGAGATACCTGGACTCCCTTCTACTGCCACGACGTGACGCCCGATTAAGTAAGTTTATTACCGCCCACAAGGAAAAGCCTGGCCTTTTTATTATGCCTTAGCCACGCATTGACCCAAGTTTTTTGCAGTTACAGGCGCCAAGACTGCTGCAAAAGCGACCTTGCAAAGCGAACCCCTTCCACTAACTTCGGGTTCTCACAGTTAAACCCCTCGAAGTGAGTAGCTTATACTTCATACAGCCTAGTAGTGATAAGCATCGTTTTTAAGGTCCAAATTAATGTAATTCTGTTCTTTTTGTATAAAGTTCAAGTAGGACCCTCGGCAAAGTAGATGTGACCGAGCGCTACTTGTTCCCCTCAGTGGAAGACCCATGCTTTCACTAAGTAAACAGTAAGTTGCAGTATGAGTGGCTATTCCTCAGCCCGCCTTTCTCTTCATCAATAGAACAATCCCTGAACCATTGTTCAGTAACCAAGAGGAGAGTCTTATCTTGTGCTGGAAAACATATTGATTTTATCCGCCCAATTTATTAACTGTCCCTGCAATTATAGACTTTAACTACAGCCCTTAACCGTTTAATGTTAAAAATTAACCCTTTAATGTTAAAAAAAACATCCCATGCTCACTACCATTCTCTATTGCCTACAGATTCAAATTGAGTACAGCAACATCTACTGTATTGCCAACTAATCATCCTTGCCTTAAAGAGCACCGGCAAGGTATATACATTTTTAATTTAATTTGTTCACTTTTGTATAAATTAATTTGTACCAGCAATATATGCGCTCATAACTCTTGACGGATGAAGCGCCATACACTAAGTCGAGGTAAAATCATATGCCTCTCTAATTTAATTTATTTCAATTTAATTTTAAAATGAGTCTTCATCAAATGCCCATGTGTTAAGATATGTACATATGCATGCTTTGTCTTTTCCCCGGGAGCGAAAAAACTAATTTGCAATTAAAAGTATACATGTAGGAATGCCATGTGAGGCATACATGTAGGAGCCTGATTTTAATTTTAAAATTCTTACAGTTTCAGGAGGCTCATCTGTCCTGATGATGATCTAGATTAATATAGATCGAAACGCCGTCGACCCACCCAAGGAATTTCACCCGTTCTATTTGTATATAATTGTTGTGTTTTTATCCTTGTTGTTGTTGTGTGACAGTTCGTTCACTTTGATCACTTATGTCACGTCCTGCACCTTAGTATTCACTTGAGCACCTGCAATACAGTATAATTATTTATGGATACCCTTAAGAAAAGAGAGTAAAATAAAAAACTCCTACCAATACCTACTACCTCTGCTCCCCAGCGACTTATTAAGCACTCGCTCTCTGTTCTATTCCTCGCTAAGGACCTCTTAAGGCCTACCCTGAACCATTGTTCTTCCAAAGCATCTTGTTACCCCAGGTTCTACTGTATGGGGTTCCCTTGTGGACAACCCGGCATGCTATAGGCCCAACTCCCTTCTCGACTCTGTGGTGAAGGTAGTTGGGGGGACCCTCCTGGATAGACTAGGAAAGGGAGCAGAGGAAAATGGTACCATCTCACAAGTATAGTATGGATTTCGTTCTGGGATGTCAATCGTGGACCAGTGGTTAAATCTATAAATGGCCTAAGTAAAAATACAGTTGCTCACCCCGTTCCTATTCATCTTGGGCTCAGGGATCCAACCTCTGCATTTAAATGTATCAAACAAGGAAATTATTGCAGGCTACATTATTTATGGGGGTTGATCGTGACATTGTTCTTTTTTATAAGGGGCTTGAAGATGAACACCACAGCCTCAGTTCACAATTCTAGTGATCTAAAATGTTCTTGTAGCTTTCATATTCAAAGGTGAGTCCAAAAGGGCTGTATTCTGGCCTGTGTCTTTTTAATTTGTGTATAAATTGCGTGGAGCAGGCCCTCTTTGATACTAAAGCAGATTGTCCACATGTGGGAGCCCGATCTCTATCAGTGCTCTTATATTCGGATGATGCTGTTATCATTGCCAAAACAAAAAGGGGTCTACAGTCCTTGTTGAATTGTTTTGCTAACTTCATGGAGGATTTGGATGTATCTGTTAATGTTCAAAACTCCTATGTGATGGTGGTTGGAGTATTTTCATATTTGTATCTGCTATTTGACCCCTCATGGTGTTGGTGTTCTGTAGTGAGTAGGAAGAAGGAGGAATTTACCAGGGCAAATGCATCAGTGTTCAGTTTTGCGTCAAGGCTTGGTAGAAGACCAATTCCGGCCTTATTCCAGGTTTATCATGCAAAAAGCATTTCAAAGGCAGCTTATGGGAGTGGAATCTAGGTTTTGTTGATGGGATCGAACTTCAGATCGTGGAAAATTGATTCTTAAGAAGTCTTTTATGTGTTCAACGTAGTGCACCTCCCTTTTTGGTGCACGCAAAATTGGGCACGGGGTACATCACAGATATACTGGCAGATATAACAGCTAATATAATAGCAGACATAAAGGCATAATTCCGCCCTTTTTCTTTACGGGTAGATAGTTGGACCAGGCCCGCAGCCAAATTGAATGGGGAGAACTTAAAGTCTGTACGTCAGTTGACAGGTCTCTGCCGATTCCTATGCTTAATTATATCAAGAATATTTTGTTAAATTTAGGCAGGGGTGAGCAATCTAGCTCACTGGAGGGATTTGTGAGGTCTGACCTTAATTGGGGCGAAGAACTTTTATACTGGCTGAGGTCTGCCTCTAGAGAAGAGGGTCTCCTTTTGAAACCCCGATTGCGTGTCCATCTTCTGCTCTTTCTACTTCTCTTTCTACTGAGCAATATCTCCTAATTATAAAAAAACATGTATTAACGATTTTTGCTGACGAGATTTAGGTTTTATCTTCTCAATATTTTGTTGGTGTTGAAGAACCGGGTTTTCTTAGAACCCAGCGGTGCCAGGGACACACCCGAAGTCTTCGGATTCACCTGTCTTGGAATACAGAGACACGGAATACTTCTAGGTGGCGTCAGAGATAAAATTTATTAGCTGCAGCTAGTAACAGTAAACCAAGCAATACAACACGGTGTACAACTAAGGAAACTGCTCAAGTTTCATAGAGCAAGACATCGCTTTTTATACACCATATTCTCATTATAAATGTACACCCACTGCGCAAAATTCTGACCAATAGGACACATTTTCTAACTGAGTATCACATTAACAAAAACCCAATTTACAGTAATCAAACCCAAAAGTTAATTATTAGGACTGTCCCAATTTCAATTTCCACAAGCCGGACAAACTCATAATTGAAAGCACTACCCATGTAATGAAAAGTCGTAAGGAAAGAAACAATTCAGATGTTGAGTAGGATAAGATATGTGCAAGAAACTAAAAGTTAACGATATCCTGAACATTGATTGGCAATTTTACACTAGAATCAAACCAAGGGAAATTGGCCTCGCGAAGGGTCAGTTTCAGGTGAAGAGGTCAGCGTCCTGCAGTTCACTCACAAGTCAGAAAAGGGCCTGTTAATGCATACATGAACAATGAGGCCCATGCAACTTTGTTCATTCGGTTACCTCCACGGCCTACGTGAGGGCAACACAAAAATGGCATCACGAACAACTCAAACAAAATGGAGTCTGGTTCGAAATCACGGAACCTCAGTCCCTCCTTTTGCCATTACGTAGGCAATTACCTAAACTCATGTCAATCTGAATCTAGGTCTATATCTATTCTCATTAGGTCATTAAGGTGTTGCTGTAACATCATCTTATTATCCTTCACTTCTCTCGGGACTGGTCTCCTCACACAGATTATAGCACAAAGACTACAAATGGCGGGACCACACTGGATGCATAAGCAACACGAGAAAAGGATTGATAAAGCCATACCAAGAAACCTCAGAATCTTCCATCCCCATTTGGACAGCAGTTCCCAAAACCATTCTATCAATGACCAGTTCCCTTCGTTCACATGTATAGACTCAGCAGACTTATGTAACCTCAAGATGGCTTGGTACACTGTCGGGGCGTTATCTGGTATGAAAACACAGCAACTAGACCCGATCAATTTACATACCCCTCCTATATCTCCAAGTATAATATCTAAAACAAAGCGGTTCTGTAATGTCATAAGGCAATCCGCTTGAAGCTCAGCTGTAATATTGCTAAGGGCATCTGCAGTCTCATTTATAGTGGCTTCGACCACTCTTGTAAGCGGACGAATATTCCTACTTTTAGCCATAGGACCCCAAAAGGGCAGAAAACCCTTAAAGAAGTCCCCAACTTCTTGTGCGACAGTATCTTTCGCATCAATAACACCTCTACCATATCTTGTCTTATGGTAATTGAAAGCAGCTGTATACGTAGGGGGAAGCAAAAATGCCACATAACATGTGCCTGAAAAATCAGGAGGCAACCATGTATATGCTCTGTCGTAACAAACAAAATATGTGCCTTTAGCTGGCACGAACGGTGGAGATTTCTGGGATGTATAGACATAGGTGTGAGCACACACACTCTTACCAAGCTGTGCTCTCGGATTCTGACCATTACCTTTCAGACAAAAATGACATCGGTGGGGTACAATCCAAATAGGAGGAGACCTTTTCTGTCTCTCTTTCTCTGTCAGATTAATGCTATATCTTGTCTTGTTCCAACCAACATATGCTCGTACCTCATCTTTAGGGATAGCATTATACGCATCAATATCTCTGATCATATCTACTATTCCCTGTATCAAGGCATTATTACTCGCATTTTCTTTGACGGAACGTACAAGAGATGCTTCATTCGCATAGATAAACATTGATTGGAGTGCCCATACTGACCCATTAGGTGAAAAAAGCAAAACCAAATATGGCATTCCCTTATCTGTCGTATGTGGTATAAGACCACAAACCCAACAATTTGTGGTATTTACGACTAGCTGATGCTGATGTAACATCTGTATAAACGAATTGTTCACAAATTCTGATCTTCGTGTCTGTTCATGTTCAGGCAACGTATGAAACTCATGTGGGGAAACAGTAGAAAAGAAAGAGTAGGTTGGGAGGTAGATGCAGGCGTCTGTTGTGAAACATAGATGATCCAACCCACACAAACCAACGTAATATTCAAAAGCATTAGAAAACACAATAATAAAAAACATTTGTTACGAATTAATGTACACATTTTCGCTCTGAAATCGACTCTCTTATCACTCTTATCAGACTCAAAAGACTCCATACTCTAACGTGCTGCTCACAGCTATTACCTTCTTCACTTAAGTGTGCGTCAAGATCGTACTAACGACCCTGAACCACAGACCTTGTGTCAATACGCGGCTCTCCCCTTAAGGCTGTACCGCGACCCTGCAGCTGAGTCCGGATGGTGACTCGAAAAAGAAAAAAAGTAAAAAAGTCTCTTGATCTGACAAGGTGTAATTCACTATATAAAAAAATTCAGATTTTATTTGTCCATGAGAACAGTCTTTCTTAGTCTCAAATATGTAGCGTTCTTTACCAAGCACAGTTGGGTCTTTAAAAAGGAGCCCCGGATTCGTTGTGTTGAGATGTGGAGGCACAGCAGCTTGCAGAACATCATCATCCTTGCGTTCTAACCGAGTCCATGTCAAATGAGCATCACTAAAAGGCACAAATCTAGGAACTCTTTCACATTCAACGTCGGCTATACCATCCTTCACCCACTTATCATACAGTAAGGGCAAAGGGACCTTCTTGCAATGGGTAGCATGTACCCAGTTTTTTTTACCAGCTACTCTAACACCAGTTCTAGTTACTAACAGAACCAAATAGGGACCAGTCCATCGCGGCTCCAAGTTTCTAGTTCGTTGGAAGTTCTTGGTCAAGATGTACTCTCCAGGTTGAATCGTATGGCCTGGATCTGCAGTAGCTGTCGGCAAACTGTCATAGACCTGTTGGTGGAGAACACGTAATTTAGCAGTCAAGTCATGTAAGTAATCCACCAACATAGGGTACTCGATCTCACTGTATTTTTTAGGATGAGGCACACCCCAAACATTCGCTGGACGACCAAAGACGATTTCGTATGGGCTAAGTTCCACACGAGAATGCACTGTCGTCCTTGTTGACAAAATAGCCAACGGCAAGGCATCTGGCCATGTAACACCAGTGCTCGCTTGTATCTTAGCTAGCTTCAGCTTCAAAGTGCCATTATAGCACTCGACAAGTCCAGCAGACTGGGGGTGATTCACAGCATGGAATTTCTGATTGATACCCAAACCCGCACACACTTTCTTCATAATCTGACCCACAAATTCACTCCCATTGTCGCTCCATACAATTCTCGGCAATCCGTACCTAGGGAAATACTCTTTGAGCAAAACCTTGTCTGTAGATAAGGCAGTATTATCCTTTAGGGGGTAAGCCTCTATCCATCTGGAAAAGGCACAAACAACCACAAGGACATACTTCAAATTATTGTATCTCTCCATGTGTATGTAATCTAACTGTATCACTTCAAACGGATAAGTTGGAGGAGCAAAATGACCAGCTGGAGTTGGAGTTCCCTTTCCAGGATTGTACTTCAAATAAATCATGCAATGTTTCACCACATTCTCAGCACATTTCGGAATTCCAGCATTCTGCCATACTGGAGCCAACAACTTGCATATTCCTTTCGAACTAATGTGAGCCATTCCATGAGCCATGGTAACCACTGGGAGCATATACGCGTCAGGCAACAACCATCGCTGGTGCTCCGACAACTCAACCCAACAACCTGTCGAATCCAACATACCCGTACTTTCTCTCCACGTACTCACTTCTTTTTCCGTAGCTTCAGCCTGAATCATCTTCACACTTTCTATTGTGTCTTCACACATTCCACCAGCCATGACCCATCTAGCAGGGCCCGCAACATACATATGGCTCATCATATCTCTCGCCGTTTCCTTCGCAACTTCATCCGCACACACATTCCCTCGACCTACATCATCCACAACTTTCTTATGTGCACTACACTTCACAATTGCAATCTGCTTTGGGAGAGTAAGTGATTCCAAAAGTTCATTCACTAACTGCCCATGCTGAATTTTCGCACCATGAGAAGTAAGAAATCCTCTTTCTCTCCACAAACGTCCAAAACTATGGGCAATACCAAACGCATACTGGCTATCAGTATAAACATTCACTCGCTTTCCTTCTGACAACACACACGCTCTAGTCAATGCAATCAACTCTGCTGCTTGCGCAGAATTCTGTGCTATACGTGCTGTCTCAACAACTGTATGTAAAGTTGTGACGGCACATGCTGCAGTCGTTTCACCATTCGGAAGCTTGAAACACGAACCATCTACCCATAGGGTACCATCAACATTCGTAAGAGGAGTATCTTTCAAATCAACTCTAGCCTTCGTTTCTTCCTCTGTCCGAAGAAAGCAATCATGCTGTTCTTGAGCATCTGTCTCTACAGAAATCGTCAATAACGTAGCTGGATTCAACACATTACATCTCTTAATGTGAACATGGCTAACCAAAAGAGTTAGCTCATAACTTGACAGACGTGCACTAGTAAGGTGAAGAGTCTTAGTCCTATTCCATAAGGTATCCACTGCATGTGGGACCATCACAATCAATGTATTATCCAATACCAAACCAGCAGACTGTCGGATAGAAACAGCCGCTGCCGCTGTAGCTCTCAAACAGCTCGGCAACGCTTTAGCTACCGGATCTAACGTAGCTGAAAAATACGCACATGGACGCTGCTTGTCTCCAAATTGTTGAGTCAATACTGACAATGCACAACCTTCTCTCCTGTGAACATACAACGTGAAAGGTTTACTGTAGTCAGGAGTACCCAATACCGAGCCGAACACAATGCATCACGTAATTCAGAAAAACTTTTCTGACAATCATCAGACCAAGGGAGAGGGTACGGAGTATCTTTAAGAGTCAGCGCCAATAGAGGTTTTGCTAGCAGGGAAAAATTAGGGATCCATTGCCTACAATACGAGGTGATACCCAAGAAAGAACGCACTTCTCTCTGTGTGGATGGCACACTCATTTGCGCAATTTCTTGAATTCGTTCTGGGGTCAACCTTCTTCCCTCCTTCGACAAGAGATGACCTAAGTAGGTTACTTCTTGTCGGCAATACTGTAACTTTGAAGGTGACACTTTATGATGAAGGTCAGACAAATGTCGTAACAAAGAAAGAGTAGCCTCTTTACAAATCTCTTCATCATCAGCAGTAATCAACAGATCATCAACATACTGGATAAGAGTAGCACCAGTAGGCAACACAAAACCATCAAGCTGAGTTTTCAACGCCTGACTATAGATAGAGGGACTTTCACAATAACCTTGAGGAGCTCTCTTAAACCGGAAGCTGCTGCCTCCTAAAGAGAAGCCAAAAATATCTCTACTTTCCTCGGCAATTGGAATACTGAAGAAAGCATTCTTCAAGTCGATAACAGAAAACCAGGCTGCCGAAGCAGGAATCAGAGTCAACAAAGCAGTAATATCCGGGACAACAGGAAACTGTGGCACCACAATCTTATTCACTTCTCGAGGATCGATCACAAACCGGTACACAGGTGGCTGAGAAGCATCAGTGCGCTTAATTACAGGCAGAACAGGACTGTTACACACTTTACCTCTCGTTTCTTCAATTACACCCTTCTCAAGAGTCTTGGAATACAGAGACATGGAATACTTCTAGGTGGCGTCAGAGATAAAATTTATTAGCTGCAGCTAGTAACAGTAAACCAAGCAAAACAACACGGTGTACAACTCAGGAAACTGCTCAATTTTCATAGAGCAAGACGTCGCTTTTTATACACCATATTCTCATTATAAATGTACACCCACTGCGCAAAATTCTGACCAATAGGACACATTTTCTAACTGAGTATCGCATTAACAAAAACCCAATTTACAGTAACCCAACCCAAAAAGTTAATTATTAGGACTGTCCCAAATTCAATTTCCACAAGCTGGACAAACCCATAATTGAAAGCACTACCCATGTAATGAAAAGTCGTAAGGAAAGAAACAATTCAGATGTTGAGTAGGATAAGATATGTGCAAGAAACTAAAAGTTAACGATATCCTGAACATTGATTGGCAATTTTAGACAAGAATCAAACCAAGGGAAATTGGCCTCGCGAAGGGTCAGTTTCAGGTGAAGAGGTCAGCATCCTGCAGTTCACTCACAAGTCAGAAAAGGGCCTGTTAATGCATACGTGAACAATGAGGCCCATGCAACTTTGTTCGTTCGGTTATCTCCACGGCCTACGTGAGGGCAATACAAAAATGGCGTCACGAACCACTCAAACAAAATGGAGTCTGGTTTGAAATCACGGAACCTTAGTGTATCCCCGGGACACTATGCATTTTATAATGTTTTGTAGATTTTATGAGGTCCCAAGAAAGGCGTATATTATACCATTGCTAAAAAGAATGAATTTTTTCCAAGAGCGTTCAGCCCATCTGTACTTGCAATTGTTACATGAAGAAGCTATTTTTAATATGGTATGCTTTTCAAAAGCTGCTATGAGACTAAGTAAAACCTGTGACAAATTTTTAACTTGTTTGTGAGAGGTCGGTTTTTATGTTCTGTGTCTATTTTTAGGTATAATCTTTTTTTTTATACAATTAACTGAGTAAAGCTCAAATTGATTGATTTAGCTGACACGTGTCCCCCGCAGTAGAAAGTGGGGAGAGCGATCCAACCCTTTGGGAGTTCTCCTCAATAAGGCAGAAAAACTTATATAGACCATCAGCATTGGAGTGGTTTTACTTAGGCCGGTGATCCACGGTAAAGTCATCCACCAGTAGGGAGATGGACCATCTCAACAATTTTGGATTCTCAGCCTCATTTGAATAAACCACATGAGGGACATGTGGCCTGTCTGAACCTGGAAATGAGTCCCAAACAAGAATGGTCTCCTCTTCTTAAATGCCTCCTGTAATATTCAGTGAGGCTTAAAAAGCCCCTCACCTCTGTCTGAGTCTTTGGGGGCTCTGAGGCCAGAATAATATCTATCTTGTCCTTGAGGGGCTGCACCTTACCCCAGCACCCAAGGTTTTCCAACTACACCATAGATCCCTGCTCAATCTAGCACTTATTGGCCTTGATTCTCAGGCCTGCCTGCTGCAGGGTCTGAAGCACTTCTTGAAAGTGAAATAAGTGGTACTTCCAGTTGCTGCTGAAGACAGCTATGTCATCTAAATATGTAGTACCCTATTCCGCACTTCCCTTCTAAGATCTGGTTCACCAGCCTCTGGATGGTGGCAGGGACATTTTTCAGCCCAAAAAGCATCACTTTAAATTGAAAATGGCCCTCTGGGGTAAAGAAGGTTCACCTTTCTTTAACTTCCTCAGTCAGGGCAATCGGCCAGTAACCTGAAGCCCAAATCAAAAGTGCTCATGAACTTGGCAGCTGCCAACCTATCAAGGAGTTTATCAGCTCGGGATGGGGTGTGCATCAGTCTTGGTGACTGAGTTAAGTCCTATGTAGTCAACACAGAACCTAAGCTCTCGGGCGGTGCCCAGTGGAGCCACCTTTGGTAACAGCACCAATGGACGGGACCAGGGACTCCTGGAAGGCCAATGACCCCCAATTCCAGCATCTTAGAGACTTCTCCTCTGATGGTGGCCCTAACCTTGTCAAACAGCCTGTACATTTTAATTTTTGACGGGTAGGATGTCCCCACTATCATCAATAAATAGATGCTTAGGCCCAGGAGTGAAGGCAAATATGGAGGCAAACTGTTCCACTAGTTGGTGACAGTCCCTCTGCAGCTCTGGGGTCAGAATAGGGGAAAGGTTGACAGAGATCAGGGAGAGATTCACTTTTCTCCTCTTACCCATCAATTGGTGCCAGCTGCATGGGACCTCAGACCTCTTGTGGTGGGGTTTGAGGCGGTTGAGATGGGGTATCCTTTAGGGGTTTCTGGGGATCTTGCGGTCTACCATGTAGGTGGACTCCCCTTCCTCTTCACCACCTCATAGGGCAAAGTCTAGCGTTCCTGGATATCTGTGGGCTCCATTGTCTCATCACCCAAACCTTTTGAGCAGGCTGGAATGCCATCATGGTAGCTGCTTGGTCATACCTTTGCTTCATGGTCTCCTGGCTAGCCTCCAAGTTCGTAGAAGTCTACATCTTGAAATTGACCATCTGATTCCAGAGGGCTAGCACGTACCTTACCACATCCTGAGGAGGTTTCTAGGGAGCCTGTCCCACCCTTCCTTGGCCAGACTGAGAGGTCCCCTAACAAGGAGACCATACAGTAGTCCAAATGGGCTAAAGCTCACTCCCCCATGTGGTGCTTCCCTGTAAGCGCAAAAAACATGCATGGTAAGAGGACATCCCACTTCTGCCTCATGGGCTCAGGTAGGCCAAAGATCATCCCTTTGGGGCATGTGTGGAACTTCAACAAGCCTATTTGTTTGTGGATGGTAGGGTATGGATAACCTATAGGTAACCCCACACTCCTAAGTAGACTTCATGTAGGAAGACATGAAGTTGGAGCCCCTGTCTGACACCACTTCTTTAGGGAGACCCACTCTGGAGAAAATTCCCATCAGGATTCTGTCCACTACAGGTGCAGTGATAGTACTCAGAGGGACAGCCTTGGGGTACCTCGTGGTGTGGTCCAAGACCAGGATGGACCTGTTGCCTATGGCTGTTGTGGGGTTCAGGGTCCTAAAATATCAATGCCCACCCTCTCACAGAGTGTAATAATATAAGGAATGGGATTCAGGGTCAACTTTTAGCTTTTTCCTAGTCTTCCCACTAGCTTGGCAGTTGAGGCGGGTCCTAGAGCATGCATCAGAAGCTGTCTTCATCCTGGGAAAATAGAATTGGTGGCAAGCCTGGCAAAGGCCTCATCCTGCCCCAGTTGTCCTGCCAGGGGTATCTCATTAGCCATCCCTAGTAGGAAGGTCCTGTATCATTGGAGAACTACCAACACATGAGTTGCCTCATGGTCAGGATCCCCAGCCTCACTATACAGGACATCATTCTCCCAATATATGAGTTGATCGGTAGAGATGTCTCCAGCTGGAATTTAGGTTGCAGCTTCATTCCCTCAACTGTTGTGAACTGTACAGAACTTCTCCCTAGTGGTTCCCCCTTTACTTGCCACCTGCAAGTTCAGGCAGGTCACCAGGCGGTATTGTCCTCCCCGGTAGGCTAAAGGCCATCCTCTTCCAATGCGCCATCCACTCGTATTGCGGGACATTCAGTTGCTGGCTTCCCATGCCCCTTGCCCTTCCCTTTCCTGGCAACTGTCTGAGCCATTTTTCCAGTCTTTAGACCTTCTTGACTCCCTCCTGGGCAGCCATGAACCTGGTGGTCGCCCACACCCACTCAGGCAACCCTAAACTTCCAGGTATGACCTGAGCTCCTCTTCCTTCCAGGCTGTGTGCTCCAGGTCATTTCCTAACACGTAATCCTCAGGTATAGCAGGGCTCACAGCAGACCTGAGACCCCTACTCAAAGGGAACTAGAGCAACTTGGCATTGGCTTTCTTGGTTGTCCGCTTCTACACCCTGGTGGAATGTATTGGTATGACCTGCTCTGAGGACACCAGATGACACCTAACAGTAGTTATACTAAGTCCAGCGTCCCTCAAAGCCTCCCCTTCTGCCCATTGATTTTGACCCACTGCCTATACTTTCATGTATTAGTGGGCATGTGGGCTTTGAACGCCATTTCCTTGTCACTCAGGGACACAAGGACAATCTTAATTGTCTCACCAAAACAAACTGAGGCACATCTCCCAAAGCGCTACACTGACCATCCCATGTGACTGCCCATCACTGTGAGGTAGTGCCATATTGAAGCACTTGGCATGTCCCTTGACATGCCCATATTAGTAGCACTCATAGCACTTAGGGACAAACTTTCCAGTATTCCTGTCTATGAAGCCTTTCTTCTTTTGTCCAGATTGGGATGGCCCTCTTTTGCTTGTGAACTGTTTTTGGGGCCTTGAGAGAACACTTTGTATTTTATTATTATCTCTCCCTCTTTCTTTTATTGTGAACCCTGACCACCCTTTTGAGAGTCCCCTCCAGAATCCTTCTTAGATAATCTGGTGCTACCTTAAAATCTGGCTTCTCAGCAATATTCCTGCGATCAGTAGTTCTGGTATCCACTGGGTGTTAGCTCAGTTCTGTAAAACGAATATTTATTTATTTATTTATTTGAAAGTTTTATAGAGCGCGAACCAGATCCTTGCGGATATCAGAGCGCTTTACAGGCAGTGAAACTTATGCAGCAAACAGTATAAAATAGCAATGTATAGCAAGCGGTGAGCGTTATACAACACATTACAAAATACAAATAGGCTTTGGGTCGTAGTCGCACCCCAGGCACCATAGGCACACAAGATGCGTATCCGACACGGACATCAGCTTGTGACAGGAGTCGCAAGGCTTGGAGCCGGTCCGACGATGGACATCCCTCGTGCACCAGGAGTCGATAGACTCAAAAAGAGGTCAACAAAAGTCAAAAAAAGTTTAGTCAGGAAATGACTAAGGGGGAAGCTCTCTCTGGATCTGCGCTAGGCTGGCGCGAAAAAAGAAAGAACTGACGTCAGCGATCAGGGTGCCGTCTAAGTAGGCACCGCGACATCATCCGGGCGACCTTGACACCGATGACGAACGTGAAGTCGACCGACGCCACCTATCGACTACCAGGGGTACTGCTGAGAAAAAAATCTCCGGATCCAGTCTGATGCCTGGGGGTAATAAGGTAAGGACTCTATAACAAATAGTCTCTTTCAGATGCCAGCTGATCGTAGCCAAGCATGGAAACAAATGGCAACTCTGGTGCCTATAGCCCGTTGACTGAGTCATTTAACATGTGTTCCCTCAAAATTAGGTTGTACAGTCCAGTAAAATCATCGAATTTGCTGCCCCTCCTCCAGACCTTCATTGCCTTGCCAGCATAATCCAAGAAGTTCAACCTGGACTGGTTTGGGAATTTTGTTGTCCCTAAACCTCTGACTTTTCAGGGTTCAGCCCAAATTTAGCAAAAAGTATGGCTTTCACGGGGGCATTCTATGTATGATCCTCAGCCTCTAGTATGAAAAGAACATCTATCCCCACTGTGGGTATGTGTTTCCACATGCTACCTCCTAGTACTTCTCTGGGTGCTTGTATACCCTGAGTGCAACTTCATTTGCAGCAAACCACTTGTCTATCTCTCACCACACAGGTATGCACCAGCTTCTGTGGGATGCCGACTCTCACCTCCCCAACTTACACTGTCCGTACACTGCCACCCTAAGGCCTTCTCAGACTCAGCCTTCTCCTTTGCTAAGGTTCTTTCTACCTTCTCCTTCCCAGCTTCCACTCAATTTGGCTAGATCCCTCTTGAGCTTCTTCTCTTTCCTCCCGTCTCCCAACTCCACTTGTGACAAGCCCCTGGAGGACTGCTCCCAGCCCTATCTTGGGTATGCTGGTTTCTCTCTGGGGGTAGTTTGGCTCTCCCTGCAGCTCCTGGCCCCCCTCTGGCTCCTGTTCATCATCTTCATTTAAGTCCATGTCCTCCTCAGGTCATCCTCTGCTGCTGCTGACGACAATCTTTTAATCTCCTCATAGGCCGACAGGGTTATCTGTAGAGCAACTTCGGAAGCTTTCTTGTCCACATACAACCCCCTCTGCTTGCAGAGCCTTTGCAGTTCAGGCCTGTTGAGGTTATAAACATTGATCAGCTCCATCCCCATGGTAGTGAAACTTAAATTTAGAAAAAGGTAAAAGCTAGCCAATGGGAGACTAAGGAGAATTTAAAAAGGATCCAGTTAGTATCAATATATTAAACTGCCATAAATTACTGTATATCTGCACAAACAAAAATCCTGATCCACACAGAAGGATACCAATGTAAGAAACTGGGATTTTGATTGACTGGGGTGTGGGCCCTGGTCAAGCAACAGCCACAATCCCTTGTAGGGTGAACCACAAAAAGTCATTAAATTAACCAGTGCTTAACTCTGGATGGCTTTGCAAAAAAAGCAATCAGGCTTAACTAAGAAAATAGTACACAAGACAAATCCCACACTAGTTTAGAAACATAGAATACATTTCAATAAATTATTTGACACCATATTACTATATACATGCTTCTTTAAAAACATGTTTAAACTCATGTTTTGGTACTGGGGGCGTTCATTACGATGGCGGACGGAAAAGCCCTCTGACCGCCGTGCTTCTGGAAAGAAAATGCCTGCATGTTCCGGGGCAAAACCGGCAGTGACATTACGATACGATGAATGTAAAATCCGACCGCAGCGGTCTGATTTCACAATAAGCCATCTGCCATGACCGGAAAAACAGAAATTCCTACCGTGCTGGATGGAAAAGCTGCGGAATGCATTAAAAAGGCCGATCTTCACGCAGAATGACCGCAAGTGAAATTATGATGAGATGGCGGAGCTGGCATAACGATCATTGCGTTATGACCACTGTCATATGCAATTATACAACACAAGGCCTCCAAGTGTGCTTGCCCTCATACACATCTGACATGCCCCAATGATACACCCCTAAGGTACTGAAAATCAATAAAATCCCTGGTCAACATGAAAAATACACTGGAAGGCATTCCGCAATTTGACACACTCACATAGCTGAGTATAAAACGAACGCCTTCCCTGATCATCATCCTTTGCACAACTCCAGCAGTGAAGGGCCATACACCACAGCTAAAATGAGAGGCAAATCATCACACAACACACCATCACACCCACCCACACCAACTCTTCCAACACACACCTTACACATCTCCACTACCACCTTCCTACCTACACTTGTCACTTATTTGCACATCACACACCATGTCAGAGAAACAAATGCCTAAATTCACAGGCAATGATTGTCAGTGATGGTAGACGAGATAATTAGAGTAGAACCACATTTTTGTTTGGAAGCATGGTCCAACAGACACCACTAGTCAGAAAAAATAAAATGTAGGAAAGGGTAGTCAACAAAGTCAATCCAGTAGGGACCACCCTGTGCACACTGCGTGACATCAAGAAGAGATGGCATGACGTAAAGACCAGGGTGAAATACTGTGTCAAAAAACAACAAGTGATGGACTGAATGTGGATCAATGTCACACACTCCCCCAGTCAAAAGAACTGGGCCCAAATCCATCGTTTTTTTGCACTCCACACCACCCTGGGTCAGATAATGGCTTTATGCAAATCAGCTCTGACCCTGTTGCCCCATGGGAACAGTCCAGTCCGAACTACAACAGCCATATCTTTCCCAGACCGGAATCAAGCATCCGAGGACCGGACCGGTTTCGAGGTAACACCTCTCTTCAGCCCGGCTAGCTTGACTCCAAGTGGTGTGGAGTGCCTGGGACCCACGTCTGGGCATCCCCAGCGCACTTAGGGCGGCAATTGCAAAAAACAACAAGTGATGGACTGAATGTGGATCAATGTCACACACTCCCCCAGTCAAAAGATCTGGGCCCAAATCCATCGTTTTTTTGCACTCCACACCACCCTGGGTCAGATAATGGCTTTATGCAAATCAGCTCTGACCCTGTTGCCCCATGGGAACAGTCCAGTCCGAACTACAACAGCCATATCTTTCCCAGACCGGAATCAAGCATCCGAGGACCGGACCGGTTTCGAGGTAACACCTCTCTTCAGCCCGGCTAGCTTGACTCCAAGTGGTGTGGAGTGCCTGGGACCCACGTCTGGGCATCCCCAGCGCACTTAGGGCAGCAATTGCAAAAAACAACAAGTGATGGACTGAATGTGGATCAATGTCACACACTCCCCCAGTCAAAAGATCTGGGCCCAAATCCATCGTTTTTTTGCACTCCACACCACCCTGGGTCAGATAATGGCTTTATGCAAATCAGCTCTGACCCTGTTGCCCCATGGGAACAGTCCAGTCCGAACTACAACAGCCATATCTTTCCCAGACCGGAATCAAGCATCCGAGGACCGGACCGGTTTCGAGGTAACACCTCTCTTCAGCCCGGCTAGCTTGACTCCAAGTGGTGTGGAGTGCCTGGGACCCACGTCTGGGCATCCCCAGCGCACTTAGGGCGGCAATTGCAAAAAACAACAAGTGATGGACTGAATGTGGATCAATGTCACACACTCCCCCAGTCAAAAGATCTGGGCCCAAATCCATCGTATTTTTGCACTCCACACCACCCTGGGTCAGATAATGGCTTTATGCAAATCAGCTCTGACCCTGTTGCCCCATGGGAACAGTCCAGTCCGAACTACAACAGCCATATCTTTCCCAGACCGGAATCAAGCATCCGAGGACCGGACCGGTTTCGAGGTAACACCTCTCTTCAGCCCGGCTAGCTTGACTCCAAGTGGTGTGGAGTGCCTGGGACCCACGTCTGGGCATCCCCAGCGCACTTAGGGCGGCAATTGCAAAAAACAACAAGTGATGGACTGAATGTGGATCAATGTCACACACTCCCCCAGTCAAAAGATCTGGGCCCAAATCCATTGTTTTTTTGCACTCCACACCACCCTGGGTCAGAAAATGGCTTTATGCAAATCAGCTCTGACCCTGTTGCCCCATGGGAACAGTCCAGTCCGAACTACAACAGCCATATCTTTCCCAGACCGGAATCAAGCATCCGAGGACCGGACCGGTTTCGAGGTAACACCTCTCTTCAGCCCGGCTAGCTTGACTCCAAGTGGTGTGGAGTGCCTGGGACCCACGTCTGGGCATCCCCAGCGCACTTAGGGCGGCAATTGCAAAAAACAACAAGTGATGGACTGAATGTGGATCAATGTCACACACTCCCCCAGTCAAAAGATCTGGGCCCAAATCCATCGTTTTTTTGCACTCCACACCACCCTGGGTCAGATAATGGCTTTATGCAAATCAGCTCTGACCCTGTTGCCCCATGGGAACAGTCCAGTCCGAACTACAACAGCCATATCTTTCCCAGACCGGAATCAAGCATCCGAGGACCGGACCGGTTTCGAGGTAACACCTCTCTTCAGCCCGGCTAGCTTGACTCCAAGTGGTGTGGAGTGCCTGGGACCCACGTCTGGGCATCCCCAGCGCACTTAGGGCGGCAATTGCAAAAAACAACAAGTGATGGACTGAATGTGGATCAATGTCACACACTCCCCCAGTCAAAAGATCTGGGCCCAAATCCATTGTTTTTTTGCACTCCACACCACCCTGGGTCAGATAATGGCTTTATGCAAATCAGCTCTGACCCTGTTGCCCCATGGGAACAGTCCAGTCCGAACTACAACAGCCATATCTTTCCCAGACCGGAATCAAGCATCCGAGGACCGGACCGGTTTCGAGGTAACACCTCTCTTCAGCCCGGCTAGCTTGACTCCAAGTGGTGTGGAGTGCCTGGGACCCACGTCTGGGCATCCCCAGCGCACTTAGGGCGGCAATTGCAAAAAACAACAAGTGATGGACTGAATGTGGATCAATGTCACACACTCCCCCAGTCAAAAGATCTGGGCCCAAATCCATCGTTTTTTTGCACTCCACACCACCCTGGGTCAGATAATGGCTTTATGCAAATCAGCTCTGACCCTGTTGCCCCATGGGAACAGTCCAGTCCGAACTACAACAGCCATATCTTTCCCAGACCGGAATCAAGCATCCGAGGACCGGACCGGTTTCGAGGTAACACCTCTCTTCAGCCCGGCTAGCTTGACTCCAAGTGGTGTGGAGTGCCTGGGACCCACGTCTGGGCATCCCCAGCGCACTTAGGGCGGCAATTGCAAAAAACAACAAGTGATGGACTGAATGTGGATCAATGTCACACACTCCCCCAGTCAAAAGATCTGGGCCCAAATCCATTGTTTTTTTGCACTCCACACCACCCTGGGTCAGAAAATGGCTTTATGCAAATCAGCTCTGACCCTGTTGCCCCATGGGAACAGTCCAGTCCGAACTACAACAGCCATATCTTTCCCAGACCGGAATCAAGCATCCGAGGACCGGACCGGTTTCGAGGTAACACCTCTCTTCAGCCCGGCTAGCTTGACTCCAAGTGGTGTGGAGTGCCTGGGACCCACGTCTGGGCATCCCCAGCGCACTTAGGGCGGCAATTGCAAAAAACAACAAGTGATGGACTGAATGTGGATCAATGTCACACACTCCCCCAGTCAAAAGATCTGGGCCCAAATCCATTGTTTTTTTGCACTCCACACCACCCTGGGTCAGAAAATGGCTTTATGCAAATCAGCTCTGACCCTGTTGCCCCATGGGAACAGTCCAGTCCGAACTACAACAGCCATATCTTTCCCAGACCGGAATCAAGCATCCGAGGACCGGACCGGTTTCGAGGTAACACCTCTCTTCAGCCCGGCTAGCTTGACTCCAAGTGGTGTGGAGTGCCTGGGACCCACGTCTGGGCATCCCCAGCGCACTTAGGGCGGCAATTGCAAAAAACAACAAGTGATGGACTGAATGTGGATCAATGTCACACACTCCCCCAGTCAAAAGATCTGGGCCCAAATCCATCGTTTTTTTGCACTCCACACCACCCTGGGTCAGAAAATGGCTTTATGCAAATCAGCTCTGACCCTGTTGCCCCATGGGAACAGTCCAGTCCGAACTACAACAGCCATATCTTTCCCAGACCGGAATCAAGCATCCGAGGACCGGACCGGTTTCGAGGTAACACCTCTCTTCAGCCCGGCTAGCTTGACTCCAAGTGGTGTGGAGTGCCTGGGACCCACGTCTGGGCATCCCCAGCGCACTTAGGGCGGCAATTGCAAAAAACAACAAGTGATGGACTGAATGTGGATCAATGTCACACACTCCCCCAGTCAAAAGATCTGGGCCCAAATCCATTGTTTTTTTGCACTCCACACCACCCTGGGTCAGAAAATGGCTTTATGCAAATCAGCTCTGACCCTGTTGCCCCATGGGAACAGTCCAGTCCGAACTACAACAGCCATATCTTTCCCAGACCGGAATCAAGCATCCGAGGACCGGACCGGTTTCGAGGTAACACCTCTCTTCAGCCCGGCTAGCTTGACTCCAAGTGGTGTGGAGTGCCTGGGACCCACGTCTGGGCATCCCCAGCGCACTTAGGGCGGCAATTGCAAAAAACAACAAGTGATGGACTGAATGTGGATCAATGTCACACACTCCCCCAGTCAAAAGATCTGGGCCCAAATCCATCGTTTTTTTGCACTCCACACCACCCTGGGTCAGATAATGGTTAAACCCAGATCTTTTGACTGGGTGTGAGTGTTTGATTGATTCAGATGCTCCGTCCATCACCACCCCCTTTTGGCCGCCATAAGTGTGGCAGGGTATGCTCAGACGTGAGTCCCTTGCTCACTTTGCCACTGGATTCAAGCAAGCCGGGCTGAAGAAGGCTGGAATGCCAGAAACCGGTCCTCGGAAGCTTGTTTCCGGTCCAGGGAAGACATGGCTTGGCAGTTCGGGCTGGACTGTTCCCATGAGGCACAGGGTCAGACTGATTTGCATATAGCCATGTCTGAACTGGGGTGGCAGAGTGGGCTAAAGAACGGTGATGGATTAAACCCAGATCTTTTGACTGGGTGTGAGTGTTTGATTGATTCAGATGCTCCGTCCATCACCACCCCCTTTTGTACCACTTTTGGCCGCCATAAGTGTGGCAGGGTATGCTCAGACGTGAGTCCCTTGCTCACTTTGCCACTGGATTCAAGCAAGCCGGGCTGAAGAAGGCTGGAATGCCAGAAACCGGTCCTCGGAAGCTTGTTTCCGGTCCAGGGAAGACATGGCTTGGCAGTTCGGGCTGGACTGTTCCCATGAGGCACAGGGTCAGACTGATTTGCATATAGCCATGTCTGAACTGGGGTGGCAGAGTGGGCTAAAGAACGGTGATGGATTAAACCCAGATCTTTTGACTGGGTGTGAGTGTTTGATTGATTCAGATGCTCCGTCCATCACCACCCCCTTTTGTACCACTTTTGGCCGCCATAAGTGTGGCAGGGTATGCTCAGACGTGAGTCCCTTGCTCACTTTGCCACTGGATTCAAGCAAGCCGGGCTGAAGAAGGCTGGAATGCCAGAAACCGGTCCTCGGAAGCTTGTTTCCGGTCCAGGGAAGACATGGCTTGGCAGTTCGGGCTGGACTGTTCCCATGAGGCACAGGGTCAGACTGATTTGCATATAGCCATGTCTGAACTGGGGTGGCAGAGTGGGCTAAAGAACGGTGATGGATTAAACCCAGATCTTTTGACTGGGTGTGAGTGTTTGATTGATTCAGATGCTCCGTCCATCACCACCCCCTTTTGTACCACTTTTGGCCGCCATAAGTGTGGCAGGCTATGCTCAGACGTGAGTCCCTTGCTCACTTTGCCACTGGATTCAAGCAAGCCGGGCTGAAGAAGGCTGGAATGCCAGAAACCGGTCCTCGGAAGCTTGTTTCCGGTCCAGGGAAGACATGGCTTGGCAGTTCGGGCTGGACTGTTCCCATGAGGCACAGGGTCAGACTGATTTGCATATAGCCATGTCTGAACTGGGGTGGCAGAGTGGGCTAAAGAACGGTGATGGATTAAACCCAGATCTTTTGACTGGGTGTGAGTGTTTGATTGATTCAGATGCTCCGTCCATCACCACCCCCTTTTGTACCACTTTTGGCCGCCATAAGTGTGGCAGGGTATGCTCAGACGTGAGTCCCTTGCTCACTTTGCCACTGGATTCAAGCAAGCCGGGCTGAAGAAGGCTGGAATGCCAGAAACCGGTCCTCGGAAGCTTGTTTCCGGTCCAGGGAAGACATGGCTTGGCAGTTCGGGCTGGACTGTTCCCATGAGGCACAGGGTCAGACTGATTTGCATATAGCCATGTCTGAACTGGGGTGGCAGAGTGGGCTAAAGAACGGTGATGGATTAAACCCAGATCTTTTGACTGGGTGTGAGTGTTTGATTGATTCAGATGCTCCGTCCATCACCACCCCCTTTTGTACCACTTTTGGCCGCCATAAGTGTGGCAGGCTATGCTCAGACGTGAGTCCCTTGCTCACTTTGCCACTGGATTCAAGCAAGCCGGGCTGAAGAAGGCTGGAATGCCAGAAACCGGTCCTCGGAAGCTTGTTTCCGGTCCAGGGAAGACATGGCTTGGCAGTTCGGGCTGGACTGTTCCCATGAGGCACAGGGTCAGACTGATTTGCATATAGCCATGTCTGAACTGGGGTGGCAGAGTGGGCTAAAGAACGGTGATGGATTAAACCCAGATCTTTTGACTGGGTGTGAGTGTTTGATTGATTCAGATGCTCCGTCCATCACCACCCCCTTTTGAAATACTGTGTCAACAGGAACCCCAAGTCAGCTCAGAGGACTGGCGGTGGCCCTCCCATTCCACCACTAACATTCACTGAATGGGAGGAGAAGGTGCTTGCCGTCCTGCATCCAGATACCCTCACAGGAATAGCTGGGGGAATGGAGACTGGTAAGTACCAACAAATGTATCCCATCACACTCCCATGTACTCTCTTACGCAACTATAAAGCTACACTTTCTAGACTTAAATGCACTTGTGTACAACACACTATTCCCAACACATGTCTGACATATCTACCATTTCCTTCCTCTGATTTACCTCAAATGTAGCTAGCAATATGTCCATGGGGGATGTGTACAGGTAGCCAGCACAAGCACTCCCACCAGGCCTCCTTGTCTCACAACTGAGCAGGATGGAACACTCTCCCCCCCAAGAGCCGTGTGTAACCTATTACCTTCCTCTGCTTCACTTCACCCGGGAGGTAGCCTTCTCAACAGGGCCAGCACTACAACTCCCACCAGACCCCCTTGCCTCGCAGCTGAGCAGGATGGAACACTCCCCCACCCAGAACCATGTGGCAGCCATTTCATTGCTATGCTTTAGCTTACAGGTAGGTAGCCTTCTCAACAGGGGGGGGTGTAGACAGGGAGCCAGTGCTAAAACTCCCACCAGGCACCCTTGCCTCACAGCTGAGCATGATGGAACACTCCCCCAACCCAGAACTATGTGGCAGCCATTTCTTTGCTATGATGCAGCTTACAGGGAAGAAGCCTTCTCATAGGGAGGGGGGTGTGGACAGGCAGCTAGCACTACAACTCCCATCAGGAACTGCCACTTTTTTGCCGTTTCAGTCCGCAGCGCCCACCTGTATTACCATGCCTGCATTCCGGCTGGTATTGAGATGCCATCTGGATTAGTATCCTTTAAGTTGACTTGAAGGGGGACGTCATCACTGTATGTTATATGCTTTAGGTGTAATATGGTTCCTGCTATAATAGGCATATATCCTGTATTAAGGGATCTCCTCATGAGTGTGATGTGATGTTAATTGAACCGTTTTAAATAAGATATTTCTCGTCGCTTTCCCATTACTGAATTTCGCTTGAACTAGGCTGACTAAGACGACCTTATAACTTGGAGGTGGCCCTGTTGGTCAATTTTAGCCTTTATTGTGATATATTCAGGGTGACATCACTTAAATATAATACCGCTCACTGACGGGAAACAACACCTTTACACTTGGATGTGGCCCTGCTGATCTATTTTACATTTTTTGTTGAGATACGTACAGTGTTACATCTCTCACTACAATACTGCCTTTTTGACGGGGAACGTTATCCAGAAAGAAAACTCCCGGCTATTTTCAAAACGCCTAAAGGGGCTTGACCCTATCCGAATTCTATGCCCAGTAGAAGTCCTGTAAATGGATGAAATGCTTCAGCTGTCCATTGTGTTGAACACTGTTTTTTTCCTGGAATAAAAATAAAGAAAAAAAGAAATACCAAAGACTTCTTTAATTTTTGGTTATGGACAATTGACTTGATTGTGCTGATAGAACTCTTGGGTGGTACACCTTTGATTTGTTTTAAAAACTCCCATCAGTCACATTGCCTCACAGCTAAGTGGGATGGAACACTCCCCCACCTAAAACCATGTGGCAGCCATATCTCTCCTCAGTGCCACCTAATAGGTAGGTAGTCAGTGCGTGCACCCTGTCATCTTTCTCAATGTGCATGGAGCCATATGACCACCACATCCCTCACTTGTTAGCCAACTCTGTACAGATCCATATGTGACATCCAGTGCGCACACAGCTAAGCCCATGTAAATGTCACATAAATCACAATTTGAATCACTAAGTCCCATGCAAATAAATTCAGGGCCCAATCATGCAAAGCACACAATGCAATGTGTAAGTTCTATCATTGTTTCAAAGCATGAAGGCTCATATGAACACAACACATGCATAGACAATCTGTCAAACAAGCACTGGCTTTGCCAATAGGTCTCGCATTAATTAAGTTTGAGCTATTGGCATTGCTAAATATTGCAACACCAATTGCAACAAAAGTCTATAAATTGTAGACCAAAAAAAATGTGTATTTATTTTTGTAGCAATTGTGCCATGCTGCGCTTTAGATGAATATGTTTAAAAGTAAAGAATGCCATGCTGTGATTGCTACAATAGTTAATTGTGGATGCGTTAACAATTGATGTGTGCACTGATGGCTGGTGGTGTGTGTGCCTGTAGAAATTGTGCACTGCCGGCTGGTGGTGTATGTGCCTGGTGGAAGTGTGCACTGACGGCTGGTCACCTTGTGCTGTATGGCCTGCATGTGTTATGACTTATACCCGCATGCGTTACTACGCACGCCTACAGAATGGCGCTGTTGCCTATGTTTTTTTTTATTGACCAATCTAAGATGGGCATTACTAAGATCGTAAATTTCAATAATGCAAAAAATAAAAACTTAAGAGAATGAAAGCACTTTTCCTGTGGCAGAGCACATGGTAGCAAATGACAGCTGCCAAGAAAGACCTCAAAAAAATCTGCAATGTCCACAATTAGTAACAGAGCAATGGGGAGTGCGGAATAAAAAACAAGCAGTGCTGTCAGCTCCAGCTGCCATTAAGTCCACCGCATCCCACGTAGACGCAGCCATATTTGAGAGGGAGAGAGGTAGAGGCAGAGAGAGAGGTAGAGGGAGAGAGGTAGAGGGAGAGAGGGAGAGAGGTAGAGGGAGAGAGGTAGAGGGAGAGAGGTAGAGGGAGAGAGGTAGAGGGAGAGAGGTGGAGGGAGAGAGGGAGAGAGGTGGAGGTAGAGAGGTGGAGGTAGAGAGGTGAAGGTAGAGAGGTGGAGAGGTGGAGGTAGAGAGGTGGAGGTAGAGGGAGGTGTAGAGGTAGGTGTAGAGAGGTAGAGAGAGAGAGAGAGGTGGTGGTAGAGAGGTAGAGGTAGAGAGGTGGAGGGAGAGAGGTAGAGGGAGAGAGGGAGAGAGGTAGAGGGAGAGAGGTAGAGGGAGAGAGGTAGAGGGAGAGAGGTAGAGGGAGAGAGGTGGAGGTAGAGAGGGAGAGAGGTGGAGGGAGAGAAGTGGAGGGAGAGAGGTGGGGGAGAGAGGTGGAGGGAGAGAGGTAGAGAGAGGTGGAGGTAGAGAGGTGGAGAGAGAGGTGGAGAGAGAGAGGTGGGGAGAGAGGTAGAGAAGTAGAGAGGTGTAGAGAGGTAGGGAGGTAGAGAGATGAAGGTAGAGAGGTGGAGGTAGAGAGGTGGAGTCAGAGAGAGGTAGATAGAGAGAGGTGTAGAGGTAGGTGTAGAGAGATAGAGAGAGAGAGAGAGAGAGAGAGGTAGAGAGAGAGAGGTAGCGGGAAAGAGGTAGAGAGAGAGAGAGGTAGAGAGAGAGAGTTAGGGAGTGAGGTAGAGAGAGAGGTAGAGAAAGAGGTAGAGACTAGAGAGAGGTAGAGAGAGAGAGTGAGAGAGATAGGGAGAGAGGTAGCGAGAGAGGCAGAGAGAGAGCTGTGGCAGCTGGGTAGTGTCTGCGTGTCTTAAAGCTTGTGTACGGTATTAATGCAGCGTGAAGGTAGGGGAAAAAAGACAACAGAGTAGATGCGTACATGGTCAAAGGCAAAGAAATAGTCAACAGATGGGTGTTGTGTGACCTTTGACTGTGGGTGCGGTTTCCTTTTCCAATGAATCCTGTAAACAATCGGGTGTAATTTGCTGAGTCCAAAACAACTCAGTCCCCCCAGACAAACTCTATGGATGTAGGGGTGGAAGTAAAAAAAGTAGTCACAGCGAGTCGGACCAGAGCTGAGCCAGGGGTCTTCCTGGGCTCTAAGAGCGTGTGCACGAGCCCAGCCCGAAAAATGTTTGGCATGTATATCATGTAAAAATGAGACAAACTCTCTTCTAAATTCAAACAACTACATTTCTTTAAAATGCAGATGTTCACCCTGGTACAACAGTTCTAAATATTTGCAGTGTTTTGGGCATTTTTTTTAAATCAACCACCAAAGTAGCGAAGTACAACAAGCATTGGCGTTTATTAGTCAAACAAGCACATGAAAAGAAGAAAAAAAAAGATGTGAGCACAGTGTGAGGGTGAGGGGGCAACGCAGGGGGCAGGATTACAAACGCCAGGGGAGAGGGGAGCAATTGGAGTGCGGCGGAAGCATCAAAGGGCTGGGAATGCATGGGGGAGGGGCGCAACACAGTGACAATGTCACATACTTAAGTGAAAGGAAGCAGCAGTTGCATGCAGTGATAAAAAGAGAGAATGTATAGGAAGCAAAGAAGACAAAGGGATATGCAGAATCTAGCATATAGCTTCAGTTTTTAGAAATAAAGCTAAATGTTGAAAAGGTCATACCTCCCCATTAAAATGTCTGCGGTTTTGATTTGTGCATTAAATCAATTACTTCCTAATGTATTTGTTTGATGTACACGTTTCTGTATTATGGTGTATTGTTTGGGGGTTGACATCGATAAAAATTGGTTAGGCGGAGATCAGTGGCTACTAAAAGGGATTCATTGGAGGTCCTCAGAATTCAGAAAGTTAAGCAACACTTGCATAGTGCTTCGACTTTTAAAAAGTGCTGAAAAGCTCAAATCTTTCCATAAATATATCAATATCTTTTGTTTCTGAATTCAATCAAGTACGAGAACAGGTGTAAAGCCAAAAGAAAAATAGAGAAGGGACCATTAGAAAACGCCAGTGCACTCGTCACACATCTCTGTAGCGTTCACACACAACGGCTAAGTCTGCAGGCGCTTTTTACAAAGCGGCGCACAATACAGACTGGTAAGTTCAAACAAGCGTAACCCATGCATTTCTGCGAGTGTAAACTCTGCAAAAATAAACTTGAAAAACAACACCACCAGAAAGAAATGTTTTAGAGAAATACAGTCATGCTATTTTCCCAACAATCCACTTTACTATGACCTGGTTTGAACCGCAAAGAAGCACAACCTTCAACAGCGACAACAAATGCATTGGACATATGGACATATTTTGATTTCAGAAATAGTAAAAATATAAAAAGTAAAACAAAACAAAAAATCACAAAAGAAAAACATGTTTCACTCGCACGTGGGACCTACATCTCCACAGAGCCTAATGATGCCAGGGAACACTGGGACAAAAACAAACAAAAACATATTTAATAACGTTAAAAAAAGTAGATCAGCATTTAGTAAGACACTCTTCTTACATCGTATTTCTATACTAACTCGTACTTGGGACAGTCACGAGAGCTGCTGAAGCGGGGAGTTGTCCGGTTGCTGTCTGCAGACTTTGTCCCAGAGGAAGAAGTAGCGCTGAGAAGCAGCAGCAAGACACCCAGAACGCAGTACATTTTGTTTTCAGGCACAACTAAATAGCACGCAAACACGGCTCGGGCTTCTACAGAGCAGCAACAAAAATGCCTGTTAGTTGCTCTGTGCTGAAGTTATAGGTTCCCTCCTCTGATGGTTGTATAATCAGGGAAAGGGTATTACACACACATGCATCCCATATTTCAACAGTATACCAAACATTGAAACATTTCATTGTATACGATATGCGGAAGTCATATTTTGCATGAAATACGTCTGCATGTGACTTTCATGCTTCTACTGTGAGTAAAAGCTGATTCAACCCTCAGGAAACATGGCTTTAATGTGAGATTACCAACCTTGTGGTAGGCAAGGCTAGAGCCCGTGCAGCCCGTGCAGGAATGGAGACAAGTTTAACAAGAAGCGCAAGCAACATGAGCGGCCGGGAAACTGAAAGTACGGCCGGCCACCGGCCAGCCATGAATAATTAGGGGAGGAGAAGCCGCAGAGCACACGCTGGGAGAAGCCCTTTGATGTGGTGGCGGCCGTGAACAAAATGCAATTAGGAGGGAGGGAGGCTGATGCGCGTGCTTGTTTGGTCACGTGATTCACGTGAACTCAAAGAAAACCGCACCAAAAAGCCCTTGGTTTCACGAGTATTTTGAGCACTTGAATTCTCTCCATTTCCCATTCCTTCGGAATGGAAAAGGCGAGCCCTAAAAAACAAAACCATATGATTTCAAACAAAAATGACCAACCGTCATTAGGTAGTTTAGGCATAGCTGAAACAGATTCTCAGAAAAGTCTACAATATCTCAGCATAAACCAAAGTGGATGTTCACCAAATTGGTAGATGATGACATATCTTTGTAAACACACTATCTGTACATGTCAAATGGTTATCACACTAACAAGTAATGTATGTACCTCCACCTGTCATGATGCTGATAATTTTTTACCAATACCAAGTGATTACAATGTAAAACGTTTTGTGTATCAACTAAAACATCCCAAACTGGATCACCAAGGTTGTGGAGTGTACTTTACTGACAATCTAACCTCTTTTAAACAGGAGATTCATAATCAACAGCTGGCGAGAACACCACCAACCAGCATAGCCTGTCTCCCCCCCCCTCCGGAACGAGAAGTCCCTGATGCTAATTCTCTAGGTTTCTCGGATGAGGAGCAACAACCTGGCCCCTCAGGACTGCCAGGGTGCACTCCGTCTCAGGGCCTCATTGTCCTCACCACCACAACTATCAACACAGCAGTGACAACTACGCTGACCCCTGTTACAATGACCTGTGCTGCATCCACCTCCACCATCACCACCACTGCCTGCAACACTGTCCCTGGCTCGGTGGGTACCAGCACCACCGCCCAAGACCAGGATGCCGGGGACAGTGTGCGGTGTGTGTGCGGTGCGTGTACAGCCAACGCGACAGGTCATTGTCAGCAGGGTAGGTGGGAGGGCAACTGGGGGACAACCATATGAGGAGAATGTGACAGGAGCCCTGGCCACCGCCACAAGAGTCCTTGGTGCGGACCCATAGAACCAGGGATAGATGGGCCAGGTTACAGAGGAACTACGTGAGCTCTGCCTGCTCCAGAGGTCCATGGATACACAAATGGGACAACTTGTGGATCTCATGGGCCATCTTGTGGGTTTTCTGAGGGACATACATGCTGCTCAAATGACAGCTCACCCACCCTCCAGTGGTGAGCCTGCTGATACTTCCACCACCTCGGCTGTGGCAACAGACAGGGGTGAGCTGCAAGACAATGACTTCTCAGACTCATCTGAGCCTGCAGCAGAGAAACCCTGCCAAATATAAGAGGGGACATCCGAAAAACACCACAGGAGGGTCACGTGGCAAAGCACCAACCAAAGCAAACTCGCTGAGCCAGTCATGATGTCACCAGTGTTGCACTGAACATTGACTTGGGAAACAACCTTTACAACGCAACTTTTACAACGCACTACCATTACAACAAAACTTTTACAACGCAAAAACTTTTACAACGCATACCATTACAACGCAAGTACTTTTACAACGCATACCATTACAACGTAAGTATTGGTAAGTATATAATTATATTTAAAATTTTATTTTGTTTGGGTTTTTGTTTGGGGTATTTTTAGGGTTCAGGGTCAGTTTTCAGTTTTTGGGTAAAGGGGTATTTTTAGGGTTCAGGGTCAGTTTTCAGTTTTTGGGTAAAGGGGTATTTTTAGGGTTTAGGGTCAGTTTTCAGTTTTTGGGTAAAGGGGTATTTTTAGGGTTCAGGGTCAGTTTTCAGTTTTTGGGTAAAGGGGTATTTTTAGGGTTCAGGGTCAGTTTTCAGTTTTTGGGTAAAGGGGTATTTTTAGGGTTCAGGGTCAGTTTTCAGTTTTTGGGGTACAGGGGTATTTTTAGGGTTCAGGGTCAGTTTTGGGTTTTTGGGGTACAGGGGTATTTTTAGGGTTCAGGGTCAGTTTGGGGTTTTTGGGGTACAGGGGTATTTTTAGGGTTCAGGGTTATTTTGGGGTTTTTAGGGTACAGGGGTACAGGGTAAAACATTTTTTAATTAATTTAATTAAATTAAATTAAATTATATTAATTACAATTAATTTAAAATAAAAAAAATATTATATACTTACCAATACTTACGTTGTAATGGTATGCGTTGTAAAGGTATTTGCGTTGTAAAAACATGCGTTGTAATGGTATGCGTTGTAAAAGTTTTTGCGTTGTAAAAAATTCGTTGTAACGGTATGCGTTGTAAAAGTATGCGTTGTAACGTCATACATCCATTGACTTTGTTGATTATCCAATCCCACATTGCCATGTTGATGGCAGGAGTTTGTTGGACTGTGTAATTCCATTATTGTGATGACTACTCTATTTGCATCTTTTACTGACAGCTCATACGCTCAGTATGCACAACTAACTTGCAGAACCCGGAAATTTGGCACATAAGTGAGAGTTAATCAGATCCGCATGACATACCACTTGCACATTTATTGAATGGTAATGCTTCCTGATATGGTAGATGTGCTCACGTGCCTGTGGTGGAACAAGGCCAATTTGTGTGCAGTCACTGGCTCCAACAACATTATGTATGTGACCAAGGTCATAAAACTCCCCCTTCACATCTGCCAATTCATGTCTCCTTGGAAAGTGAATGTTGCTGTCCTTGTAGGTCAACAATGCAGACAGGACATCATGTAACACTATGCTGCAATGGCCACCATGTACTGAAACAACCCAGTGGCAAAGAAATGCAGAGTGGCCATCACCTTTACTGTTGGTGTCAAAGCTGTTGGATAGGTTCGGTGAGGCCTCAAATGGAGCTCTAACTGAACACGTAGCTCTTGAAGGGTAAAGCAATTCAGACAGAATTTCTTAATGATGTCAGTATCCTCCATTGTCTCCCGCTCTGGGAAAGGCCAATACACAGGGGGTCGTCTCCTATGTATTCTGGCTCTGGACACATGTAAAAATGAGCCAGAGATGAAATGTGGGTAACAGCTTAAATAATAACTAGCACAACCACAACATTGACAGAACTGTAAAAACAGCTTAATGCACAAGTGACATGCCTAGACATCTTTATATCCTGTAGTCATTCATGTAGCCAGGATGTACCTAATAACTACTGTCAAATCTAAGTCAGACAATGTGTATGTTATATGGTATACTACTACATTATGTGTCCCTAGCCCTGTGTGTATCTGACACAGCACATGTGGCTAATAGCATCAATGCTGAGTTGTATGTATTTATTTTGAAGGTTTTATATAGCGCGAACAAAACCCTTTCGGGAATCAAAGCGCTTTACATGTCATATATTGGAAACAAGTATAAGCCTAAAAACATACAATTAGAGGTGATTTAGATATAAAGTGCTCAAAAGTACAAACTAGTAATTACAATATGGTGCTCAATAATACACTCAGGTAAAAATGGTAAGTGAGGGCAGAACTAAATCTAAACAATGGAGGTAATATAAAGGATACAGTAACATGCTAAAAACAACATTTGCTTTTCCAAATTTTTAGGTCTCGCAAAGGGCAGCGCATGCGCTGTTTTTAAGAGGCATTAAGTAATCGATGTGGTAGGTGAAACTCTGCCTATTAGCAGTAGTTTCTGCTGCCACTGCCATTTGTTAACTCTGGCATTTTTTTTGTAAGCAGGATTATTATTGGCTTTAGTCCGATGCGTCACTTCCGGATTGCTTCCCTTTTGCAGGAAGCAGCACCGACTAACGACAGTTTTGCTCCGCTGCCTGGTGGTATGTAGTCATGTAGGGACTACTTCCTTGTTTTTTCCATCAGTGCGGCGTTCGAATAGTTAATTTTGTTTTGTCTCCTACGTGCTCACTCTGCACGCACACTGCCTGTGGTTGCCTTGGTGCTTTGTGCATGTTTGCGCAAGAGCAGCAGTTCCCCAGCACCGACATGCTTCACACCTTCCTCCTCCTGCCGGTGTGCGGAGGTCCCCGCGACCATCTCACCTTGCTGACACACTCTACGAGCAATACCGCCGATGCAGCTCGTCACAAGCTCCACCACGGCAGCACAGAACGTCGCAGAGTCTGGTACCGCCTTGCTTTTTTAACTTGCTGCTTGCTGGCCGTGGCTGGGTGTTGAATTGTATACACTTTTTGTAATCTGTGTGGCACAGACGGTGTGCCGCGCTGCTTACAAAAAAGTTACAATAATGAAAAATTAGAGTTTGCGAGCCACGCCTTTCTTTTCTCTGGCAAGGCTCACCAAACAATTCTTTCAATATTCTGAATTTTAGGTGATGGGGCCGCTCTCTGGCCAGCTATCAAGATGGCAAGGGCGAGGCAGCGTGAGTCTGATAGCAGCACCTGGCTTGCTTTCCTGGTCTGTGTTGAGTAGGCTCCCTAAACCTGGCACCTCTATTGCTCCCTCCTTCCTGCTGCTCTTGCCACTTGTCGGCACTTATTTCGCCCTGGCCACTTCACTGTTTTCCCCATCACATTTTTTTTTCTTTTGAGCACAATAGCTGCAATTTCCTGTCCGAATGCACCTTGCTTAAAAAATGCACTTCGTCACACTTCTCATATTGTCTTTTTGCGGATGTTAAAAGCATTGACAAAGCCAATGGTTCTGTATTGGCGAAACTCATTGGCTTTGCCAATGTTTGTCTCCTGACACTGATGCGACCTGGAACTTCCTGAGAGCTGTGGAAAAGAGATCCCAATTTGAAAGTAACTTTTGTTTAGGAATCGCAGGTTTTTTTGCGCTCGTTTGAAATTTTCCTATTACATACTCTTTCTCATGCATTTATTTTGTAGCGAGAATGGTCACACTTTGACTTTAACAATGCGTTTGGGCTGCGTCCTGACTTCTTTAACCCTACTCTCGTCTATTCCAAGCATCCTTCTAGGTTTATGGCTATTGTTGTCTAATTGTGGCACCCATTTTGTTCTTTGCTGTATTTATGTGGAGGATCACCCTATGCTCCTATGCGATATTTCTCAGTAAATAAAGGGTTAAATAAATGTCATGTGGGTGCCACCACTTACTTCTTTTCCCACCTGCCAATGTGAACTTAACTATTTACTGATGTCTATTCGTGTTTGCAATCTGCCAATTTACTCTTAGCAGATTATCACAGCATGCATACTTGATAAATACATTCTGACATGTACCATCTAATAAATGCATACTGGAAGCAGCAAAATATTTATTTTTACTTGCAACTTGCCTTAATTTGTGATTTTTATGCCAGTTTTATGGATTGAGAAATCAGAACAGATGTATTTGACAGACCTCCCCAGCTGAGCTATGCTTAATATATTTATTCTCCCCACTGTTGATATAACAAATAGAAGACCTTGAAAACAATAAAGTCGCAAAAGGGAACAGAGCTCTTGTAGGCCCATTGAAGTAGCATAACAAATCATCAAACTTAAATATTTACTCTTTATTGTTCTCCAGTCCGTTCCACAAATTACTATCATATGTTGTGATCTCCTGGAGATGTTCAATTTCCATTGTAAGGTCCACTGCCATGTTCTTACAATGCCTTTTAGTTATCTGTATTACAAAACAACACATGAATAAAAGGTATTGTCATTTACGATGCCAATAGATCAAACTCTCTTGAATGTGAGCCATAACAGAAATACTAGAGCACCAATATGCACTTGGGCGAACCATGAAAGTTCTTTACAAAGACACAAATATGACCAAATTCACAACCACATCCGCAGAAGTAAAACTGAAGGTACATTACCCATGATGCACATGATTCACAGACATAGAAAAGAGACATGCATGACAAAACTCACAGTACCATTACAATTTTTCTTTTATCTATAATCCATATCTGGCCAACTGTATGTTGTTGTTGTGTATTCAATCATTTCCTATTTATTTGGATCTACTCATCTGTACCTAATGTAACTATTATGTTTCCATCAATGTAAAGCGCTCTGATACCTCTGGGTCTAGTTAGCGCTATGTAAAACTGTACAAATAAATACTGAAACATAACAAAAGAAAACCTCCAGGTGTAATTAATACCAGCACATATTGTGCAAAATAAACATAGAAACAATAGTGTGTGAAAACATCAGCCCCAGAGTTATTGAAAAAGCAGAAACACCAGTGGGCCAAGCTCCCACAGGCAGCCTGCTTTGGTATTGAGACGTATGGCCCAATTTTTCAATTGAAATATCAATGAAACAAGCACACACAGACAAACAGACAATAGCTGGATGCAGCAGAATACCTACCTACTTTAATGGTGGCTATGTACAATGTAGTGTGATCTTATTTCAACACAATTATTTTGATCCTCAATATGTATAAACATATTTTTATAATTGACGTTTTTCATTTGAGTTTCTCATCTAGAATGCTCAGATTACCTTTTTAGAATTTGAAAATGGAGAATATTTAAAGAGAAATTCATTCACTTTTCAGCTACAGGGTGAGAGGTGCAAAATAATGCAATTTGGAAACCAATTTAAAAAGAACTCGGCCAGAAACTGAGGATGCAAATATTCGTTCAAGCTCTGTGTGGATTGAACTAGTATTCAAACCCAAGTGTAACAGAGCTTTTTATTCATGTTCCCTTTCTTAAACCTTTCTGAACCCCCCCAAATATTCTCCCATTGCTTGAGTTTTCCTCTACCATTCCAACATCTTAAATCCATCAGCACTTATGACACTACCTTCTGCTCTCAACTCTTGAACAAATTTACAAAAAAAATGGGTTAACCATCCTGGCCCTTTTAAAAATATATACTAGTATTCACTTTTTTACAGTTTCATTCATCACCTTTGTTCACTCACCTTTTCTGTTTCTTACATCCTACATTTGCCCACCTGCTTTCTATTCTCAATTGCCCTATCCTTTTATTTACACTTTTAATTGATGTATCCTCCATCTTTGGAAGATTCTTGTTTTGTATATTCCCTAACTGTAATATGATAACACTGAAAGGCAAAGTGCCCTCCAACTTCAGCTGATGTATTTTCCCCAGCAGCTAATATTACTCAATAACTATTTTTACATCCCTGTATCTACTTAGGTGTTTGTCGGAGGGATGGTCAGAAGCAGAAGCGAGGAGGCCGTATGTGTTCAATATTGGGGTTTTATTAAAGTAATTGCCAAACGTGAAAACACACGGTTAGTGGCAAAAACAGTTCTTGGCTTGAACAAAAAGCTTCAAAAAGAAAGGAAGAGACGTGTAGAATGGAGGCAGATTTCCCAGGACTGGAATAGCTTGATGCTTTTCTTCGGATTTCAACAACTCTGTGGTGATCAAGAAACCTATTACGGGTTTCAACAGGCTTGGTGGGCTCCAGAAACCTATTACGGGTCTCCACTGGCTTGGTGGGCTCCATAAACCTATTACGGGTTTCTACAGGGTTGCTGGGGTCCCGGAATAGACTCAAAGAAAAGCAAAGTAGCGGTCAATATACTGTCCTTTATAGGTGCAGGTACCGTCACCAAAACCCCCCACATAAAAATGAAAGAGGACAAGTTGTGGGAGGTGTTTAGAAGACTCAAAAATGAGGAAGTTAAGGGAAGTGCAGGGGAAGGGAAAAACAGGCTAAAGGCTCGAGTTCTGTAACCACCTGGGCACAAAAACGTAGCGGAGCTTGCTGCGCTTTTATTATACTCTCTTATGGGGGTATTGCGCTCTGCCTAAACACCCGTGTCCCACCCCTTCCCTCAGTTACACTCTCCTCCCATCAGTCCCCGGTTCCATTCACGTACCGCTGTGAGCCCACAACCTCAAGCTTTAGTCATACAAAGCACATCATCATTACAAAATGAGCCCAGTGAGTGTCAGCTGGACAGCTATTGATATAAATACAGCACTGTTTACAGATATATATGCACATTACGTGGTCAGTCCATCATGACTGTGGGAGAAGTTTGCATGACACAGATTGGCATGTTCACAAATATGATAGCCAATTCAATATGAAATTCGTATACATGCCCACATGGCTGAAATTCAACATGTGAGTATGGACATAGCAATGCATTTAATGATGTGTACTGCCATGACATGTTTGGGCATACTTAATTTAAATGTCATACTCTCAGTTCACTTTACAACAAGCTGAAATTAATTTTGGTAAATGTGGTGTGATCAGTGATGCAATTCGCAAAGTGAGTACATTATGTGTAGAGTCTCACATGTGTATACACTGTGTCAATCATTCTCATTGTACATGCATATGATTCTTGTGATGGACCACTATTTTCGTCAAGGAAAAGCCCTCAGGCCTGTCAAAATAAATGCACAATGTATCAAGGCTCCATCATTAAAATTACTTAGAAAGACATATGTGTTGTCCACCCTCCTATTTGTGAAGCAGCAATTAGAGGCCTGAGGAGTACACAGGACAGGTGTACACCTTGTGACAAGAGTGGGAGAATGTACGATCAGGTACCTAATTGTGACCTCCATGACACGGTAGCTATGCAATGGTCAAGGACATTAAGGGGTGTGTAGTGTAAGACACAGTGAGTCTGACCACTATACATCATTTACAGTATATCGCATGTCATGCTCACTCACATAATGCATCACAGATGAGGCCCAGTTTCACCTTGATTTCTGTACTGGCACTCTGCATGTGTATGAGATGGGCAGGTAGGGGGGCGGAGCTTGCCAGGGAGCAAGATGGCAGCATAGTTCTCGGGCTCCGCCGAGCCATCGCAATATTTGCTATCATCCTTGCCAAATGTGCACACTACTTTCCTGAAATCGACCTGTCCTTGCTGGAGGATACTACCGCCATACCCCTGAGCCGACAGATTCAGGATTTGGTGACCTCCAACCGTTGCGGTTGCCATTTGCGGCGGAGGCCAGGCTCTGCATGCGGGGCTGGCGGCGGGACGGAGATCATCAGCTGGCTGCATCTGTCTGCTTGCACACTCACTATGAGCATTGAGAAGTCTGAGTACAGGCCTGCTGGTGGAGAGAGGGCTGAGGGGTTCCCTGTACAGCTGTGAACAGGGCCAGAACTGCAGGAGAGCGCGAAGGTGAAAATGGAGGCCCGGTCCAGGTGCGTTTTCCCTGTGGGGGCGTGACCGGCAGAACGTGCCTTGTTCGGTGAAGTAGGCGATGGATGCCTTTGGACTGCTGGGCCTTCCCCTTCCTAGATCCTTGTGCTCTGCATGGACCTTGGGAGGCAGAGGGGATTTTTGCCACTGGAGAGTCTGGTATGGAGGTTCTGGCTGTGGCCATTTTGAGCACCCCTGGCCCGGTTGAGTGGACGGCCTGGGGGGACACAATGGACAGGTGCTGCGCTGATGAACAGGCAATGGGACCGATTGAGTGCCCCAAGTTACACCTATGCGTGACTAACTGCTCTTTAGGGGTTTCGGGAGGGTGCTCCCCAGGACCTCACATAGCTGCAGCAGGACAGCATAGCAACCATAGGACGGAAGGCCACAGAGCCCCTGAACTACTTCACATTATAGCCCTGGGACAGTGGCTGATGGGCCATTACACGTGGCGAGTAGAGAGCAAGGACTATGCGGGAAACAACCTTTACAACGCAACTTTTACAATGCACTACCATTACAACACAGTCATTACAACGCAACATCCCTTACAATGCATGCCATTACAACACAACCATTACCACTCATGACACTACAACGCATACAATTACAACTCATGTCATTAAAACGCAGTCACTACAACGCATACCATTACAACGCATACCATTACAACGCATAGTACCCTTACACTATCCAACACTTACCCTACTGTTGCATCACCTGGAGTTAGAATAGTAATTTTTACCCCTACACTATCCAACACTTACCGTACTGTTGCACCCCCTGGAGTTAGAATAGTAATTGTTACCCCTACACTATCCAATACTTACCATACATGCAATGTAATGGTATGCGTTGTAATGGTATGCGTTGTAAAGGTAGTATGTGTTGTAATGGAATGCGTTGTAAAGGTAGTTTTCAGAAAATTTGTTGTAATGGCATGCGTTGTAATGGAATGCGTTGTAAAGGATGTTGCGTTGTAAAAAATGTGTTGTAAAAGTATGCGTTGTAACGTCATACATCCAGCCTACGCATGAGAGTATGCTCTGATAAACTCCAGGGCCCAGATAAAGTGGAGGCCATGGCCCTATGCAGAGTCTCTTTGCAGGAGGTGATGACATGGATTTGGTGTTGAAGCGACCAGGACTGTGAGGAGTCCGTTTGCGGATCATATCCAGCACAAACACAATTTGCCCACCCACGACTGCAGGACGGTGCGTTGGTCTCCAGACTGGAGTGGACTACCTGGCGAGAGTTAGTCACGACAAGGGGCATTGGCAGAGCGTGTGTGACCCAAGGGCCTGGCGCTAAAGAGGAGACTCTCTATTTGAGCTGTGACATTCCTCTCTCCCTTCCGGAGACCACCAATGTGGGCAATGTGGAACTGTTTGTTGAAAATTTGTTAGAGACGCTGTTTGGCCATGACATTTTCTCTGCAATGTTGATAGGAGAGCGCACACATCGCTCGCTAGGTCCAATTCCCCCCCCCCCCCCGGTGCGCAGCCAAGGCCGATCATTGCTAAATTACTCAATTACAGGGGCAGAGATGCGGCGCTGAAGGCAGCACGGGAAAAGCAAACACTTCACTATGAGGGGTCCGCATTTTCGCTGTACTCGGACTTCACGGTTCGTGTTCAAGAAGCATGCAGACAATTTGCACCTCTGACAAAGCAGCTATGGGAACAGAATTAGGACTACACCATGCTGTACCCAGCGAGATTGACAGTGAACAAGGAAGGGAGATCCTGCATTTTTTTGGACCCTAAAGCTTTGCAGAAAGCCCTGAAGGAATGATTGAAGGAGAGACCGCCACAGAGGAATTCCCCTCTCCATGAAGGGGCCTCTGGAGTTGAATTGGATGAACAAGACTTACTACTGTACTATAATATCTGTCAGATAAGTCATTGTGGGGTGGGGGTAAAACATGGCAAAAGATACATGCCTGTTGTGCACTATTGTTGAGGGTAGCGCTGAATGTTTCATAAAATGCTTCTGATAAATAAGGGAGTATTAGATATGGACATTCAGATATGGGCTAGAATGGTGTCAAGATCAATTGTGATGGCTATGGTCGGGGAGATAACAGCTACTGGCTTCTTAGCACAAACTAGTTTGTGTAAAGCACATGACTTGCTTGATGGTGAAGGGGTTACCCTGTTGCACCTGCATCCGCGGTGCAGGTGCAGTGCCCAGGCAACACCTGCCCCAGTGTGTGATCCACAACCTGGAATTTTTCTGTTTTCTTTTTTGTTTCTTGTTTGGAACTGTTTTTGCAGATCGAAATGTTAGATGTATTGGCTGGGTTAGTGGAATTCCGCCATTGCAAAGTTGGGGCATGCAAGGCGTGGGGGCGGGGTGGGGGGACAAAGAGACACAAGGTACATTTTGGCTACAACACAGAGAACATAACACAGATCAAGGGTAGAGCAAAGCTTCATCTGGTGGCAAAGAGGGCAACACAGATAAAAGAGAGATGGGTTAGAGGGTCTACATGTCTGAACACATGACTCAGGAACAACCCACTATGCTTAAAATCTTGACCTGGAACGTTTGAGGTCTGAACAACTACAGGAAGTTGAAGAAAGGTATGGCACATCTCAACAGACATAAGATAGACATAGCGTTATTACAAGAATCCGATCTCCCACTTAACTGTAAAATGCTGGGTTGCAGGGAGCTCCCTAGTAATATCCATGCAGCAGGGTTCAAGACTAATGCGCGAGGAGTAATCACTTGGCTGAACCAGAAATTGGGGCTGCAATTTTGTCCATTGGACATGGACAGTGATGGGAGATATGTGATCACAAGATGTAGAGGGAAAGGAATAGACCTAATTGTGGTTAACATATACGGCCCGAACTTCGATAACCCTGGCTCTTTTGAAGAGATTTCTAGGAAGATGGGACAGCATGAGCAGGCTTACCAGTTATGGGGAGGTGACTTTAATTGTGTGTTTAACCCACAATTGTACCGGTCGGGAGGCCCGGAGAGACGCTTGACATCGACGGCCCGAGCAATTAGAGGGGCAATGGCGCAACTGGTTCTATTGGATGTGTGGAGAACGAGATCCCAGGTAGGGGGAGGATATACTCATTATTCTTCATACCACAACTTACACACCTGTATAGACTACTTGTTGGTTTCTGAAAATCTGTATACAAGGGTCCAGGACTGTGAATGTTAGAAATGGGATCCCTGGCTGGCCAGGGCTTGCGCCAAAGTCATTCAGAGACCACCACTTCCACGTCAGGGCAAGGGAGTTACACGCCAAGATAACCCCTGCTCACCCCCTTGGTAACGTAGCAAGAGCAGTAAGGCTAAACTCGGAGGCAATGTGAGTTAAGTGTTTGCGCACGCACCCCCAGCAACAACACCCAAGGCTCACCACAAAGGAAACTCCACACAAGGTTATGTATAAAAATAGCCTTTGTATTACCAAAACACATTAGATAAAAACACACACTTTACAATGTGCCAACAGGCACGGGCAGAATTTACAGGGGATATGTACAAGACAGGGCCACCTGGACCACTGTCAGAACACAGCACTTTTAGAACTTAGCACTTGGTAGAATTAGCACTTAGAACATAGAATATAAAATCACTGTAGCACAAATTAGCACACAACCCGTAACTATGGGTACCAGGTAAGTACCACCTACGCAACCCTAACCACCTTAGGAGAATATTACGCAGGGAACCAGAACCTCACTAGCAACACCTGTACTAGGAGAAAAACAACCACCTAAGTATCACAATACCTGTAGTGGTATAAGCATAGGAACATTTAACACATGATGCATAAACATACATTCAGCGGTGTAAGGACAAGTCACATGATGCATCACAACACATTCAGAGGTGCAGCAAAAGAACAATTGCGCCAAACTCACATAAGTTCACATAAGATATACTCATTATTCTTCATACCACAACTTACACACCTGTATAGACTACTTGTTGGTTTCTGAAAATCTGTATACAAGGGTCCAGGCTGTGAAGTGCTACCCTGCACTTTGTCAGATCACTCACCGGTGCTCTTGGTCTTGGAGTGCCCAAGTAAACGCATCCCTTCCTTCACATGCAGATTTCCCCCTTATTCACTACTAGATCCTGACTTTAAAGCTGATATGTCGGAGGCGATAGATAGCTTTTATGAGCATGTTTATAGTGTCCGTCGATACCTTCGCTAAAGTGTGGGAAACTTTTAAAGTGTACATAACAGCCATTTCTGTGACTAAACACTCAGGTGTCCTCCAAGCATTGAGAAACCGGCTAGCGGAGCTGGAGAAAAGAATACAGATCCTAGAAGGCAGGCTGCAATCCTCCGCTGATGCTCAGGCACAGGGGGAACTTCAGAAGTTGCTCAGCAAGTTTCATGACACCGCCGACTCGGAACTGAAACACCTAGGCAAATATTCCACGGCCCGAAGGTATGGGGAAGGCGAGCGTCCAGGCTCAGTTTGGCTTCACTGCTTAGAAAGCGTAGGGGGAAGGTGGAGGTGACGTTAATTAATGATGAACAGGGAAACCCACTACAACACCACTACACATCGCGGACAGATTTCAACAATACTATTCAGCACTGTATGCCTCTGCGCCGATTTTAGACTATTTGGTGCATATTAAACTCCCTTGGCTAACGAACGCACATAGGGAATATCTAATGCAGCCATTAGAAAAAGACAAAATCTCTGCTGCATTGTCTGGAATGCGAGCTGGTAGCTTCCCGGGTGCCGATGGGCTAACGGTTTCCTTTTAAAAAGAGTTTAAGGATTTACTTGTACCACATCTTCACACCCTATTTGAAGAGATCTACAAAAGTGGACAACTGCCTCCATCTATGCAAGAGGCTCTTATAGTTGCCATTTTAAAACCAGATAAACCGCCCTCAAAGTGTGCATCGTACCGCCCATGGTCTCTGCTGAATGTAGATACAAAACTGCATGCTAAGATATTGGCAAATCGTCTCACACCACTTATCCCGTTGCTGGTAGAACCGGCCAGCTTCGTTCCTTGTAGGAACTTGACATACAATCTGCGAACAGTATTTGGGGCAATCCAGCATGTCAAACCAGAAGTGCAGGCAGTGGCTGTGTTCCTGGATATGGAGAAGGCATTCGACTCCATTGAATGGGCCTTCATGCGACAAGTCTTCACGCGCATTGGCCTGGGGGGCATATTTCTGCAAATGCTGGGAGTATTGTATAAAAATCCAGTTGCCAGAATAAAAGTAGGAGACATGGGCACAGATACCATACAAATAACTAGGGGGACGAGGCAGGGATGCCCGCTCTTTCCACTCCTTTATGCGCTGAATGCAGAACCGCTGACCTGCTCAATGAGGGAATACCATAGATACAGAGGTCTCCATTTCCTGGGGTATGAATTGGTGATTTGGACATACGCAGATGATACACTGCTTTACGTGCGGGACCCCGAAAAGAATCTACCACCTGTCCTTCGGGAGGTGGTTCAGCTTGGTGCATTGTCATGTCACCAGGTCAACTGGTCCAAATCAATTATATTCCTACTCACTGGCGCAACAGAGCAGTTTTCCCTAGGTTTCCCTTTGCAGTGGACCACAGACCTGGTGAGATACTTGGGCATCAGGGTACAACCAGATTCAGAAGTAGTGTTCCACGAAAGCTATGGAGTCGCAGTCAGTAAGCTGGAGGATGATGTGGAGCGCTGGCTCAGACTACTGCTCCCGTTATTAGGTAGGATCTCCATTATGAAGATGGTGGTACTACCATGGTTTTAGTTTCTGTTTACTAACATCCCGATAGTTCTCCCCGGGGTCTTTTTTCCACACTCTTACAGCGCTCCTGCTCCGGCTGGCCTGGGCTGGTAAACATGCTAGGGAACGATGGGATGTCCTATCATTGCCTTACCGGATGGGCAGCCTAGGGGCACCAGACCTGAATTTGTACTATAGGGTTGTGCAGTGTGCACATGCTCATTTTTGGATACATTGCCCAGTAGATGCACCTCATCTCCAGAATGAAAAAGTTGTAGCAGCACCGCTTCTAATGCTGGTGCTTTTATTTCAGCCTCCGAATCACAGAACTGGGACTCTAGTTTTGATTAATTTGACCGTGCATGCTTGGCACTACCTTCTTAAGTTGCAGGCTGGAGTCATACTATATTCTCCATTGGCTCCTCAGGAGTGGTCTTGTTGGCTTCCGGCATGCACAGACAGGGGGGTAACTCAGGCTCTAAGCGACATCAATATTACTAAGATTTGAGATTTGTTTGGGGAGGGTGTGGCTAAGAAGTGGAAAGACGTAATTACTCAGGACCAGCATGTTACACTACTGCACAGATTCCATTTTCATAGAATGAGGCACTCGCTGAGGGGAATACTGGGAAGTGATTTCACTGAGCCACCCGAGGTTGCTTCACTTACTACCATGATGAAAACAGAACTGCCAGAACGGCTGGTATCCAGGTTATACAAATCGGCACAGGAATATTGTGCAAACCATTATACTAAAGCTCGTCTGGCCTGGCAAATAGATCTAGGGAGGAATATTGATGATGAAATGTGGAGGTACTGTTGCGAAAGCACAAAACGCATATCACAAAATGGCAGGCACCGATTAATCCACTTAAAATTTTTGAATAGAATATACTACACCCCTGAAAGGCTACATAGGTATGGATTGAGGGAGACCATTAATTGGGACAGGTGCGGTGCCACTTCAGCTGCTTTCCATCACTTCGCATGGGTTAGCCCGGGGATTGCTAATTTATGGGATGCAATTTTTCAAACTTTGGGGGAAATTGTAAAAGAGCAGCTCACTCCAGACCCCGCACTGGCGTTACTGGGGTACTCTAAACATTTACCCAAATCGATCAGATGCTTAACAGACATGGGGTTGCTCATGGCAAGGCATAGGGGGGCTATATGCTGGTCCCGTGGCCCGACCCCTAACATGGTCAGCTGGTCGAGAGACATGGTATACTGCTGCACGCAGACAGACAATATAGTGAACTCTTCCCACCACGCAACCACCCCAAGAACGTCTGAGAGAGCTATACAATTTATAGGACCGCTAAGGACAATCAAGAGGGCAGTAGAGTCCCCCCTGCTTTGACAAAGTACTCATGGAGGCGAATGGTCGTGTAATGACACCTCCAAAGGTCTCTTAGGTCTGCTTTCAGTGCTCCATAGCTGTACAACTCTGGTATGTCATGTTGGGATTCGCTTGGCTGTCACAGTTGACTGAAATTACCTTTCAGTCTCGCAATATCCTATATGTTATATTGTAAGGTACCTCAGTTGACTGTACATTTGCTCCTGTATTGTAACTCTCTGAAGTAAGAAGTATGCCATATGTTGAAAACGATGTTGTCTGTGTAACTCGCCTTACTGAGCAATATATTTCTGCTGTCTCTGCTTGATATCTTTGAACTCAGATGTACTGTATGGAGTGTCTAAATAAAATATTATATGGGCAGGTAATGTGTCCATCATCATAGATGTTTACATTGTAATAAGATGGCTTGCTCCAAGTGTACTATGTGACATGGTATATGGCCTCTGCTGTCCATTGATGTATCTGTGTGCTATGTGTTTACATGCTCCTGGACTGGCACACAGTGGTACACAAAATAGTGTTAAAAATATTTCTCTTCTTGTCTCCCATGCCTACAGCTCAAGGTCCATCAGTATAAGGCCATATGGAGGGCCATTGCCCGCAAGGTGAGGTCCCTGTGGGTCTCAAAACCGACGCCATTCAAACTGCCACAAGAGGTGGGATTACATCTGTCGCTTCAGCAAAAACGTCGCAGAAATGACGCTGGGGCTGGTCCCTCGTAGTGACAGGTTGGAGCGCAGGAGCATGACCCCACTAATGGCCTGCATCCTAGCAGTCACACAGCCAGAGCTGGATGGACGCTTGAGGGCCCAACAGCAGCAAGTTAGGGGTGAGTGTTGTGCTTAGTGTGAGTTTGCGCATGAGTGACTGCATTACTCCCATTCCAGAGCAAGCTGGACCTCTGTGATGTCTCTAGTGTTATGCAATGGCTTCTAAGTAGCCTCAGTGGTGAGTGCAGAGGTTTTGCATGAATACAACGTTGTGATTCTCAAGTGGGAAATACATGAACAGTGTTGTAGCAATTCATTTTGACATGTTTTCATCTACCATCTGGTGTTTGAACTGAGATATTCCTCCACAGGAGAAGACGTTGTGTTAAGTGTGTATCCCAGTACCGTTGTCAGCCTTGTGCGTGCTGTGTGGCTTCCACAATAGTGTGTTCATGTGATGATGTGTATGTGAACAGAGACGCACATATGTGGACTCAGGGTGCAATGTGTTAGCAGAGGTTACACCTGTACCATGGTTTGTGTTTTTCTAAATGATACCGATGACAGCATCAATGCAAAACATTTAGTCAAATATCAGCAGCATAGCATCACATGAAGTAATTTCCTGCAACAGTGACAGCAAGTGCACACAGTCACTGATGGTGTAGATGGGGATGATTGCAAGGATGCATTGGCTGATCTGCATTTGATAATTGTGCACATGGCAACATGTCTGTAATGGTTAGGCAGTGGAAGTGTACAGCAATGTAGGTAAATGTGTTGATTGTAAGATTGTTTTGACACTAGACCTAACATGGTTGGATGTGATCAGTGGGTGTGTCAAATTGTGATGTGAGTGAGGTGTTGTCAGTGACTTGTGTTGGCCAAACAAAATGTCACTCAGAGCTGCAGTACTCAGTATCTGTGCATTGTGAGGTGTGTCCATATGGATCAATGCATGGTGACATTGTGGCTACTGCTTCCAATCAGTGAGTGATTTCTTGGGACATTGATGTGTAATGGATGTCATAATTCGGCAAAACATAGGGATGTCAGATGCCAGAGCCTAGGTATTGGCCCACATTAGCTGTTCTTATGGAGGACACTCATTGCTTCATCCACAGAAGGCACTCTCATGCCTTGGATCATTGACGGCTTGGCAGGCATTTTAAATGGTTTGGTATGTGACATGTCACTAGATGCAAAGGGCTTGCATCACATTTCCCAAATCATGCTATTGTGCATTGTCTTTGTGACAACATTAGTACACGGGGCTTATTAGCACTTCATTCCCACAAAATATGTGTCCATGTGACAGATGAAGTAGTGTGAGTCTCAGAGAAATCAACTGGCAGTGAAAAGCAGCGAGCATCATGTTAGGGTGCATTGAGAGATTTGTTGTGTGGACTTCCACCTATGGACCTTTTCTCCGCAATGGACCTTTTCTCCGCACGGGAGGTCACGAACTTGATAAAAACTCTCCCACCACTAAAAGCAGCTGGCCCGGATGGGTTACCTGGGGACCTTCTTCGAGCATATCCAGGTGAATGGGGGGTGCTGATCTCTGCACTCCTGAATGCTATTATCGAGGGAGGATCAGTGCCAGAGTCCTGGAAAGGGGCAGAGGTAGTCCCAATTTTTAAAAAGGGTAGTCGGGATCTACCAGGGAACTACAGGCCAATAAGCCTCATAGACTCTACCCAGAAGGTGGCGGGGAAAGCTATCTTGGGGAGGATCCTCCAATGGGTGGATGATAACCACATACTGTCTGAGATGCAAGCTGGGTTTCGCTCAGGCACAGGAACCATCGAACAGGTTTTTAGACTCTTGTTATTATACTGGAAGGTGGTGGAACTGGGCAAGGGCAGTCTTTACCTGGCCTTCATAGACTTGAAGACTGCCTTTGACCTGGTTCCTAGGGAGGAACTTTGAAGGGTGCTGTATGGCCTCGGAATGCCCCCCTATATTCTAAATCTCCTAATCAAACTGCATAATGCCAACTATGCCCAGGTCAGATGGGGTTTGAACGGGGAAAAGACCGATAAGATCTCGGTTGCTAGGGGTGTCCGGCAGGGCTGCGTTCTAGCCCCCACCCTATTCTCCCTCTATGTGAATGGGGTGGTAGAGCACCTGCTTGAAGAACCAGCAGACGCCCCCACATTGGGTGGCGTAAAGATCCCAACCCTGTTGTTTGCCGACGACACCCTCCTCATTTCGAAAACCCCCCAAGGCCTACAAAAGCTCCTAAACCACTTCCAGGATTTCTGCGTAAACAGAGGACTTGTCATCAATGTGGACAAAACAAAGTATCTAATCATGCACCCCCCTCGCAAACTTGGCCGCCCACCCATCCTGAACTCAATCCCCCTTGAAAGAGTGTCAGAATTTGACTATTTGGGAATCCGTTTGAGCGATGCGACGAGCTAGACCCCCCACATTAACAAAATGACTGTAGGTCACAAAAGGGTGGGGGGAGCTCTGTTAAAGGAATACAACAACTCATCAAAACATTGTGTAGCTCCGATAATAGATATCTATAAAGCTCGCGCAGTATCCGCATCACTCTATGGAGCTGAGTTATGGGGCCTAGGCAACATGGAGTCTCTGTCTAAGGCAGAAAACAAATTTCTCAAGGACCTTTTGGCTATCCCGATAAGCACCCCGACAGTTCCGGTGTTCCTGGACGCAGGCTGTAAGTCAATTAAGGACCAGGCCCGCCTTCGACCACTCCTGCTCTGGGCTCGCTTGTGGAGGGTCCCTGAACTAAAATCTTACGCAGATGGGCTGACAGAGGTGATGCACTCAGATGGCTGGCAAAAGATTAAATGGCTTAGGGACATTAAACATCTGCTCGGGGACCTGGGACTGGGCTCTTGTTGGTCTACACACTCATCACCCCCAAAAGAGACCCTGAAAAAACTTTATTGGGAATGGGTTTCAGCCAAGCTTATTAGCAACCAGCGACACTGCAACTCTACCGCAGCGTTTTTGAAAATTAAAGACGTTGTTGCCCTTGAGCCATACTTAGACTTTATTACCATCCCCATGGATCAGGCTCTCTACATTAAATTTAGACTAGGGATTTTACCCCTAGCCGATCTCCTCTCCAGATGGAACACACCAAAACAGGCATCACGCCACTGCGCCTTATGTACCGATAGACCCGAAACTGTGTCACACTTTCTCTTCGAATGCCCGGATTACGTGCGTCCTAGATCCCACTGGCTCAAACCACTTTGTAGAGAATTGGGCACTCAACAGTGTTTGGTGGCTCTACGGATTCTATTAACAAACACCACCCCTCCTATTGTTTGTGCAGTATCTAAATTTTTAAAATGGGCTTGGTTGATCCGCTTAAAAAGACTGTCTATTTCAATTTAATCTCTTTTTAACTAAATTATTCTGATCAATTGCTATTTCTATATGTTGTTCTTAATGCTCAGTCTTTTTCGCTATCGAAGTGCTGTTTTAAATTTGTTATGTAAGTGCTTTTATGATATATGCATATCGAAATAAAGCTATCAACCAACCAACCAACCTAATTTACACATCTACAAAGTGGTGCCCATTGTTAAACAGTAGTTGTGCTTCATTGGCAAACATAGTGGGTGTAAGGGGGTAATGTCACTTAACAATGTTTAGGTTTCTGTTTGTATTTGTGGGGTTCAATGAACTCATACTTCAAGTTTGAGAAACACAACATATTTGGATGTTTAGCTCTCTTACCGCAGGCATGTAGTGTGCCTACAGACGATAGGATGTGATTTTGAGATATACACACATGCACAGAAATTTGGCAGTATCAACGCAACATGGAGCATGACTATCCACTAAGCATGTTTACATGTATCAGCTGATCATGCCAGGAATTGGGATTAGGCATACAGTACATGGATAATTTGGATGTGGGGCTTTCAGTGCAAGTATTTCTATTTGTATAGCAAATCATGTTTGTGAGCAGGCCACTTTACTCCACCTATGTCTCTGTCTTTTGCAGCATCTAACGAGAGCAGGGAAGGAGATGGGCCCGACACCGTAGGGGAAGCTACTGGCATTACTGGTCCCCAGGAGTACACTGACACTGAGGGGACCAGCGCATCGGAGGGTGACAGGATTGCCCTTAAGGAGTCTGGTCCTGAAACACCTACCTCAAAATCTTCACACTCCAGCGGTGACTCCTCAGTGGTGACAGACATAGGAAGTTCAACATCTGCTTCTTCGTTTCCCACACCCCGTCCTGTGTCCACCCTCCCTGATGCTCCCCCAAGTGGCATCCAGGCCCACAGCCCTAAGTCTCCTTTCCCACAAGGCATCGCTGTCCCTGTCTCCCCTGCTGCCCTCAGTGTGGAGGCCATTGACATCTTGCTGCAGCTGTGGGTGGGTCAGACCAAGCTCCTGAATGCCCTCCAGGATCATGGCAACAAGTTTTCACAGGTAGTTGCGTTCATGTAGAGCATTCATTTGTACATGGGTGGCCTGCACAGAACTGTCCAGTCTTTGTCCTCCACTGTGATGGCAGCCATTCTGCAGTCTCAATCTCCCAGTCCTACTCCTGTTCCTTGCGCTACCACACTCCCAGTGATCCCACCTGACCAGAGCACACACACACACACACACCAGATCACTCAGCACCCAGTCATCTGCACGCAGCACACAACAACAGCACTCCAAGCGACAGACACCATACACCATCCCCACAGCACACTAAAAGCACACATGACCGCACCACAACCAGCTCATCACAGGACACTCAGAACATAATGGATAGAAAACATGCACCCACAGTGCATACCTCACATTCCTTGCCCTCTAAGCACTATCCTATCCCCACACATGATCCAAAATCTACCCAAACACTTGCCCTGACTGCCATGGACCTGGTGACTGCCACAACAGGCACCACCCCCTTCAAAGGGCTGGTTTGACAAAGATTTCCACTTCCACTATCACCCCTGTGAAGCGTGGTGGAGGTAGCAAAGAGGGGGAAAGTACCTCCACAACAGGCCAGGCAGGGGAAAAGGCCTCCAACAACCCCGCGTACCACCAGGTCTGGTAAATTTTCCCGGAAAGATCCACCACTAAAACCTGCTACACTTTTGGGGAAGCAGGAGGCAGTTGGGGCCACCTCACTTGTCACTTGAGGAAAGACACTTGGTGGATATCGGATCTCCAAACAATTGAGACCCAACCCTCCACATCCACCATCAGCCACTGAGCCTACCCCCAGCATGTCTCTGCCTCCCCGTGCAACTACTCCACCAGGTCCATCCAGCCCTCAGACTAGCACATCCATGGATCCCTCTACCTCAGCCAGTTCTCTCCCTCCCAGGCCTAGTCTTCCGGTTGGCCCAGACAGTCATCCCCCTCCCAGTTGCACTTCTCCACAATTTTGAAGCTAAGTCCCCCCTCCCACCCCATTCCTCCCTGAGCAGTGCCTAGACTGCCCGTTTGATGCCCCTATTATGGTGAGATTCCCATGGCGGTGGACCGTGTTGCAAGTTTGTTGTGCAAGTTTTAATGCATACATATGCAAACTCACAATTTGGACTGGCTGTTGCCCTTGATGTTTTGCACTTTTGATGCAGATATGGAGTTTATGTAATAAAAAATTATTAATGTTGTGATCTTTGTCACTGGACTTGCTAATGATGCAGCACAATGTATGTGCACATGTTCATCTGTTCCATGCTCTGAATCCCACATTCACATTGCCATGTACTTTCTTGCTTTTGCAGAGGTTCCCAGAGGTTATAGCAGCTAATGTGCTTATTGACTCAAATGCTTTATGGGTCCATGATGCTTGTCTGTGATGGTCAACTCTTGTCCTCTTCTTTGTTTTGTTGGGGCTCTAATTTTTTACACATGTTATATTTGGATGCTCTTCATAAACAGCAGCTATTTCTATTTACATGATGCCTTCAGGGAAAGACAGGGTCCATCATACTGTGGGTTCTATGTTGATGTATACACACCAGTGTAGACGTGTAATCATCTTGCGTAGGTATGGCTTCATTAGGATGTGTGCACTTGGGTACTCATACAGTGTGATTGTCCTGTCATTAGCTGACGTATTGATGTATATATACCATCAAGTATGACCCTGTTACACATGTATGATCCAATTGATGAGTGCCTGTTTGTTTACATGATCAGACACCTGCTGGAGGTTTTGGGCACATGTAGGAGTTGGTTGCTGAGCAATGTGCAGTGTGTCGGTGTGACCTTGCAGTCCTAGGGTACACCTAATTGTTGTCCACATCATTTGTGAGTATGCAGAGTGTGTCACTGCAATGTCTGTGTTGTGAGTTTTGGGCTCAACCATGGCTCTTGCTTACCTTTGTTCTCACTGCGCTGACTGGCTCTGGCAAACAAACATTATATTTGACTTTTCACATACATTGATATCAATGTACACTTTATTTACTCCACTATGTGGTATTCAGAGTCATACCAGCCCCAAGAAAACTATTTGATGACTACACATTGTGAGTTATTCCTCTATGTGTTTTTGCTCGGTACACTCCTCACCTGTTTACACCACTTCAGTCAAATATGTTCCACTCCATGCCTTGCCAGTGTTTGACCCTCTGCACCACTCTATAGTGTGACACTATACTGTGGGAGGATTATCTGTGTCCAGAACCATTGTGCCCCTCAGCACTGTTTCACAATTCGTTATGTACTATTTTATTATACTTGATTGCAGTGATGGTTGCTCACGTACAGTACAGATGAGTTTCCAGCACAGTCCTCTAGTCAGTTTCCATGCATATGTGGTTGTCTGAGTTGTGCAGCAGGAGGTGATTGCTAAAGTGGGATGTATGACGTTACAACGCATACTTTTACAACGCCTACCTTTGCATCGCAAGTTTTACAACGCATACCTTTACAACGCATAGTGTTTTTAGGCACTGGATAGTGAATAGTTTAATTTACTATTCCAACTCCAGTCCCCGTGGATAGTAGGGAAGGTGTTGGATAGTACATTAAACCTATTCCCTATCCTAGAGTGCCCCCAAGCGCTATGCGTTGTAATAGTTTGCGTTGTAAAAGTTGCGTCATAATGGTAGTGCGTTGTAAAAGTTGCGTTGTAAAGGATGTTCCCCGCTAAAGTGTGTAGGTGTTTCCTGAGGTACTGCTACCCATCCTGAGTGTGAAGTGATATGTGTGCTGTGATGATTTGTGATGTTCTTGTTCATGGTGGTGAACTCAGATACGTGTGATACTGGTTTTAGTGGTGTTCACACACTGCTTACAGTGCATGCACTACAGTCAGTGGATGTTGCATTGTCCTTGCCAGGTGTGAGTCCCCCTGATGTCCAGCTGAGATTGCTATGTGATGTTTTTGGATGTGCATATCTTATGAATTTGTTGTTGAGGGGTGCAGTCTTTGTCCTGTGTTGGCTCTTTCTACTGACAGGGCCATGTGTGTGTAATGTTTTTGTTGCAAGACACTGTGTGTAAGGAGTTTGTGTATTTCAATGGGCGAATTTTGCGGATCTGCGGTCCGCAAATTCGCGTGAAATCGCGAAATAATCTGCGAATTTGCAGATTTTCCAGCGAACTCGCTGATTTTTTTGCGATTTGCACTGTAGTACTTTCTACTGGCTATTCCAGTAAGTGCTACATCGTTGGGTAAATGTATAGTGCTTTACCTACACTTCAGCTGCGTAAAGGGCCAGAAGATTTGTCTCCACTGACCATGTGTGCCTGTAACTTTGCCACCGCGCCAAAAGGCGCACAGGTCCCTTGAGTGAGCTGTTCATCATAGATGGGAAAGGGCGAGAAGACAATTGATACCGCTAGTGTGTGGTGCTGGGCCAAACGAGCGGGGCTTCTATGTGTGTCAACATGCCTCTTGTGTATAAAGGGTCAGAGAGCGAGCAGGGCAGCAGGTGAGGAGACAGCAGCCTCCTGGTCACAGGAACTGCACGGGGATTGCGCTCAAGAAACTCATGGATTCAAAGACCTACCTCGAGTGTTACAGCTAATTTTCGATGGAAGATATGGGGTTAAAGCACACTTGTCCAGCCTCGACCGTGCTCACTAATATTGGGGCTGATTAAAACGGTACTGAATTTGAGCTTTAACTCTGGCACCAGCTTTATTTATATCTGTAAGTGCTTCCTGTTGAGGTTTAATTTTTGTGACGGGAGCCTCGTGCCAGAATGAATCCTGCCCTGCATAGTTATCCACAAAGATGCCACTATTTTTAACAATACCTCTACTCAGCTGGAGTACTTTCAACTGGCTAATCAGTAAGTGCTACTTCGTTGGGTAAATTTGTAGTGCTTTTCCTACACTGCAGCTGCGTAAAGGGCCAGAAGATTTGTCTCCACTGACCATGTGTGCCTATAACTTTGCCCCCGTGCCAAAAGGCGCCGAGGCCCCTTGAGTGAGCTGTCCATCATAGTTGGGAAAGGGCGGGAAGATGATTGATACCGCTAGTGTGTGGTGCGGGGCCAAACGAGCGGGGCTTCTATGCGTGTCAACATGCCTCTTGTGTATAAAGGGTCAGAGAGCGAGCAGGGCAGCAGGTGAGGAGAAAGCAGCCTCCTGGTCACGGGAACTACACGGGGGTTGCGCTCGAGAAACTCATGGATTCAAAGACCTTCCTCGAGTATTACAGCTAATTTTCGATGGCAGATATGGGGTTAAAGCACACTTGCCCAGCCTTGACCGTACTCACTAATGTTTTGGGCTGATTAAAACGTTACTGAATTTGAGCTTCAACTCGGGCACCTGCTTTATTTATATCTGTAAGTGCTTCCTGTTGAGGTTTAATTTTTGTGACAGGAGCCTCGTGCCAGAATGAATCCTGCCCTGCATAGTTATCCACTAAGATGCCACCGTTTTGTGCAATACCTCTACTCAACTGGAGTACTTTACACTGGCTAATCAATCAGTAAGAGCTACCTCGTTGGTTAAATGTACAGTGCTTTTCCTACACTGCAGCTGCGTAAAGGACCAGAAAATTTGCCTCCAGTGACCATGTGTGCCTGTAACTTTGGTCTCTTGAGTGAGCTGGCCATCAAAAAAAAAAGAAAATCCGCCCGCGAGTGAATTTGCGAATTTTGCTGCAATTTCGCAATATTCGCGGATCACGAAATTGCCAAAAATCCGCAAATTTCGCGAGCGGAACGGATTTTTGGCCCATACTTAATTCAGATGTGTGTTGAATTTATACTGTGTATTTATTGTGTGCATGTCACATGCACAATGTGGCGTTTTGTTTATTTGCTTGTTTTTCATGCACAATTGTAAGGATTGTGCAGGATTGTGCATGTGAATGCTTGTGCAATACACTGACACCATGCTCACTTTGTAACTGGTAGAGTGTCTATGGCTGGCTTGGCAGATTTGTCTGGATGCACACAGTTTGTGGTTATATTTGTCATTTGTTCATGTCAGTTTGGATTCGCTTGGATCATGCTGTCTGTGCAGTTGGCCAGAGGAGAAATGTTATCTGTTCCAGGGTGGACTTGGATCACATTGCCTATCCACTCTTTTGCTGCACATGACCATACTTGTTATAGTTCTTTTGGTGTGGTTTGTGAATCAAAAAACACACCAAAAGAAGTCCAACAAGCATGGACATGTATTTGGCAATTGGTTTGAGGTTAGCATTGGATCACACATCCCTGATTGGAACATTTTTAGATACACACTAGGGTGTAGCATTGGGTAGCAGGGAGCTCATAGGACTTTATTTTCACCCTTATCAGAGCTTTTCCCAGCTGTAGAGCAGTGTTGGTGGAAGATGGGTAGATGAGGGGTATGTGTGAAGGTTATAGTTGAGTTTGACAGTTAGGGAATGTCACTGTGAGCCATGTGTGTTGTGCTAGTGGCATACACATGTCATGTTAGTTGATACAGATGAGGGGCTGGTAACTGTATGACTTATGACAGCTTATCTCATTCTGGTCCAATGCATTACCTGCATTGCTGTATCACAGGGATACTGCACAGATGTTACTTTCATACAATTTTAATCTCTGTGCCACACATGTATTATTTGATGCCCTAAGTGTAGTGTCATATGTGGTACCTCTTGAATTCCATGTACATAAGGTACCAGTCATTTCTCCATGCTTTTCCTGCACTGTGCCCTCCACTTTAGAATAGTTTACTTGTTATTATACAGTGCTGCTGACTTACTGTTTGCGCATGAGCCGGAGTAAGAGTGTGTGAGCTTTATCAAGGACTTGAAGACTCACCATTTCCAAGGTTGTTAATCTACACAGTGACTCTTCATTGAGAAGAAGGTAGGTGTGAGGAAGAGGAGGGTTGTCATGAGTCTCAGGTCTGAGTTTATTGCTGTCAAGATGGACTCTTCCTGACACTTTGGTATTCATTCAATACTTTATAGTTGGTGCTACCTTTGTCGAGGTGGAGTTATGGTGTGGAGGTGTTCTGTGAAGTGGCAGTGTAGTTAGTGTTGTTGATGTACAGGGTATTCTCACCTGGTGTTAGTAGTTAGTGGGCAGTACACAAGTCAGTCAAATGCACACCTTTGCTTACTTTGAGTTTGCTGTTTGAGTCAGATACGTTGTACTGTGTTGCGTGGTATGCACTATCATTATGTGGTATGGTGTGCTATTGTATGTGATGAGTCTACCAATGTCTGCTTGGAGTGTGTGCTGAACTGTGATTATGTGGCAGTGGTATCCAAATCATATGTCATCTACCTTGGCTCTCTTACTCATCCAACACCTTGTTGGGCTACTTTGATATACACATACACAACCTGGTTGCTCTGCCCTCCTCTGTTCCACATTGTATGTGGGCTGACCCTGATTTGACTGTAATGATGACTATTGTCCTTTTGAAGGGACTCTTGCCTCATCCCTCACTCCTGTTGCTATGCAATTGCTGATGAACCTAATGAGATGTCACTATAGACAGTGTGCTTTCACATGACTTCTTGCTGCAGATATGTTGTGCTGAGTTGTGCCTCTTTTTTAAAATTTGTGTGATGGAGGTTGTAATGAGGATCTTGCTTGCCTGGAACAATGTGCTCGACTCCTACAACATTGTGGGCAAGTGTTACTGCCGCTACACTGCTGTGGTGACATGACCACCACGACCGGGCTAGATGGAGATGGGTGCCCGATGCAGAGGTGACAATTTACCTAAGTACAAGACATGGGTACTTTGACTATGGTATATATTCCTGCCTCCAACAGGGTGTCTGATATAGACAGGACATGTATTTCAGCGCAGCAGTTGTGTGTTGTTGTTGTACAGGGGTTGTATGCGGGGATATGTTTTAAACTTACCTGTGGTGTTGAACGCAACTGCATCTTATCTGCTGGTAGTGAATCAGGTACAGCAGTGGCAGGGATTGTAGAGCAGGATCCATGATGTGCGGGAACGTGTAGGGTTGTCTCAGACTCGAGTTTCTATCTCCACAGTTGTGCTTCCGCCATCTTCGATGAGCTGCTTTCTCCACCGCGTTCTGATGGGCTGTTTGATGCATTGTGATCTGATCGGCGGCCGGATTGTCATTCCGCACGGCAGGCTTTCTCTATTGGCTCCCTCCTGCACCATTGTGTAACGATATTTCTGGCGGATCCGGAAACACCGCAACGGATGTAAAAAGGGCTATCTTTGACCGTTGTAATATGGCAGTCGCAAGGACCGCCGCAGGAGCAACTAAATTGACTTTTTCTGCCAGCACCACGGAGGTGCCTATGACCGCCATCGTACCCAGCCCTTAAGTTTCTTTAAAATTCATCTCTAATACCTATTTTCAGGCTTTATTTGGGAGGTCACGGTGGACCCCTTAACCACGACCATCTCCCCTTTTCCATAAAGGGAAAATCACATGTATGCACACTTATTACTGTATTTTACACACTAGGAGTTTATTACTGTACTTTTCAAACTCATGTTATTCTAATGTATTTCTAGAACAAGCATCTCTAAAACCTCTTTTTGCAGTCAGGCTGGAGATCCCGATGACGTCTGCAATTGCAATCCCCGCCGATACGGCTCGAAAGCAGAAAGCAAAAAAGCAAAAAGCAAAAAGCAAAAAGCAAAAGCAGAAATTCAGTAGTCACCACCGCATTCATAAATGATAACTACATAATTATTTTAACCATCACACTAGATGACTCACTATCTGAATAAAAACATTTATCAGAATTTCAATTTCTCTGTTACAATGTTTATTAATGATTCACTGATATATGTTTTCATATTTCCACCAATATTCGCCGTGTTGCAGCGTTAGTAGTGACGACCCCGCAAAGATATATGGGACTCAATGCTGGTGGTCACGTTGTTGTTGCTAATATCGCACATGATTAAAATGTATTAATTAATTCAACTGGTTTTATACTGTATGCTTTTATGAGTTTTTTTATCTCGAATAAAGCAAATTTGACTGACTGACTGACTATGTCTTACATCACCTCAAGCCTGTAACATGCATCCTATTGTAGGTATTGATCAAACACCTACCAGGATCAATGTTCTAAGTTCCCTATAGTCTGGATCTACCCTCTTCGCAAGAGCTTTCTTCAGACGACACTTGGAAGAAAAGAAACCAAAACAAATAAAAATAGGCAAAGAGTTTCTTATTTGACTCTTCAATATGATATCTGTTACATAACAATCTTGATCAAAGGGTAGGTACTTCTCTTGTAAAGTCTTGCAATGGTTGTAAGATAGTTACCATCATGCCAAATACAATAAGCTTATACGTGTCCAGTTATTCCTTCATAACTGAACTGTTTTGGGCGCATAACTTTCCATGCATGAAACCTAGGAAACGTAAGGTTTCTCCAACAGGGAAGTAATGCAGCCCTTGTGCCCTTCAAGGCACCTCTACTCCCCCGCAAGAGACTGCTGTCGCACACGTCTCAACCAACAGGGGAGTCCGATCAAGACACACAAAGTACTCACCACCTTGTTGAATGGGCGGTATATGGAAGCCAAGGAAAATTATGCCGGTGCTCCCATAAGCCCCCCTGCACAAGACCACGCGATCCGTGCGCCACATCCAACAGGGGAGTCCGATCCACAATGATGCATCCGGTACCGTTGCCAAAGTCAAGTCCGGCAGACGGTCAGCATGGAAGTGTGATAGCACGCTCACCGTCCCCGAAGCAACAGGAGTCTAAAACGAGGTGTCCGACATCAGGTAGACTGGAATAATAATCGGCAGCGTTCTACAGCAGCGGCCGTTGTTATCCTTCCGTAACGCGACGTCAGTATCATGTGATATGTGACTCGCGTGGTGTCTAGGGGAATGTAGTCTCTTGCCTTGTCGTGCAGGTTGTTTGTGCATGGTGGGCAGAGAGCGTAACCCTGCTGGAATCCTTTTATCTTTTTTAATTTATTTTTTATTTTTATTGAGATGGTTCCGGGTATCAAGGTACATAAAACAGCAGGATAAGATCAGAGATTGAAATTGATACATGCATCTTACATTTGCAACAATAAAAAAAAAAACACAGAGGCCACACAATGCTAGAAATAAACAGTTAGATCAATTAAAACCAATAGATCTTTCACGTCAATCTTACTTATCTAACTTCTCTCCACTTTCTGAGGGGAGCCCAGATCTTTTTGCAGAATTCCCTCGATTTCTTTCCTTTAAAATCATACAAACATTCCTCTATATTATGAGTTCCCAGGAGCCTCGTTATCCACATCCGAAATGTGGGGGCTACAGAGTCTTTCCATCCAGCCGATATTAAAATCCGAAAAACGGCCATGGACAGAAAAATAAAAGCTTTGACATCTTGTTTTATCTTCATGTTAACATCCCTGCCGATCAAAACAGTCGTTGGAGATAGAGTGATCTGTTGCTCTAGCAGCCCCGCTAGAAACCGTTCAATTTCTTTGAGGACTGGTGTAAGACTCTGGCAGTGGTAAAACATGTGCAGTAAGTCTGCAGGGCCTTGATCACACCTAGGACACCTGTCGTTTTCTCTCTTACCCCACATGAACAACTTGGCAGGAGTAAAGTACAAATTAAAAATCGTCTTGTAATGCTGGGCCTTCAGATTTGACGCTCTCAGTATTTTCTTATTCAAAACCAACGCATAATCAATGTCTACATCTGGATCCCCAATTCTTTGAGCCCAAGAAGATACAGTTTTTTCAATGTCGTCTCCCAAACCCTGCTGAAGATAGCTATAACCAATTTTGATCTTCTTACCACCTTTCCTTACATAATCCGCAATTGGGTTAATCTCTTGAATTACAATCCTGGGTTTGATTGACTTGACTGTTTGTTCCAGTTGTCTATATAATAGCCATTGGCTAGCTGGTATACCATAATTCTGCTGTAGTGTCTCAAACCCCATTATCTCATCGCCAATCATAACGTCCCCCAGACATCTAACACCCAGCCCCTTCCATATCCTACTATTGCTATTCTGGCCCAGATGAACGAAAGGATTTGACCTCCAGAGATCTAATGTGCTGTTAATTTTTGGTATCTTCAAGAATCTCATTATTGCCTTCCAGGCCCCCCAGGCACTAAGCAGCACCTTGCTTCTAATCCTTTTGTAATATCTATAGCTGACTTCTCGTGTAAAGAGCCCCAGTGCTCTTTCACCTACTAACAACTCATATATAGTGGGGGTCCTGTAGATACCAATCGGCAGTGCTATTTCTTCATATTTAAATAAGACATTCATCTGCATCATTAAACAAACCCAATGATACAGCCTCAAGTTTGGTGCTGACAGTCCCCCTCCCTCCAGAGGTACAGATAATCGGGCCAGTGACCTACGTATTTTCCCGTATTGCCACACGAATTGGGAGAAGACTGCTTCCATTTTCTTCAACAAGCCCTCTTCAACTAATAAGGGGATAGCACGGAATAAATACAGTATTTTAGGGAACATTGACATTTTCAGTACATTCACCCTACCAAGCAGAGATAAATGTAATACATCTATTCTTTTTAGTTCCTTTTCAATTGCCGCAACCAAGGGTACATAGTTCTCCTGTATAATTTTATCGACATTCGCATTAATCCTCACCCCGAGATATACTGCAGACTCCACAAACCTCTGGTCAGCTTTATAGATATTGTTTGTACTAATTATTAATGTGTTTTCTTCATTCAGCTTATAACCGGAACAGGCCCCATATGTTTTAGCCAGTTGGCACAATTCCACCATTGCTGTCTGCGGATTAGTGGTAATAATTGCCAGGTCATCTGCATATGCCAATAATTTAGTAGTATGACCATTTACTGTTACTGGGGAGATTTTGTCTGAGGCTAAGATTTCCCTAATCAGGGGATCTATATAAAGTGAGAACAGTATTGGGGAGCAAGGGCATCCCTGACGGGTACCTCTCCTAATTACCACCTCCTCCGAACGCATACCCATAGCTGTAATCCTAGCAACCGGATCTGAGTACATTGCCTTGATTGCTTTCAGACACTTTTCCCCAAAGCCTTTTCTTCCGAGGATATCCCATAAAAATTCCCATACCACGCGGTCGAAGGCTTTCTCCGCGTCGAGGAGGATCATGGCCATTTCTCCCCCCGTGGCGGCCATAGCATCAAATAGCGAGATCGCACGCGAGGTGTGATCGGTGGTACCTCTACCTGGAACGAATCCATGCTGCCACGGGGAGACGAGCTGGCCAATGATACCCCCCAATCTCTTTGCCCAAACCTTCGAATATAATTTTGTGTCAGCAATAATCAGCGATATTGGCCGATAGGAACCCGGGTTCTTCTCTGGTTTCCCCTTTTTATGAAACACCACTATGTTGGTCTCTTTCCAGGAATCAGGAATCTCCCCGGAGCAGATTATGCCATTAAATAGGTCAAGCAGTAGTGGAGCAATTTCCTCCTCTAAACTCTTATAGACTTCCAGCGGGATCTCATCTGGGCCCGCCGCTTTCCCTGGTGCTAGATCCTGTATTGCATTCCTTATCTCGTCAATGGTTATATCCTTGTCCAGCTCCTCCCTACTTCTATCATCTAGAACCGGGCATTCAACCCCAAACCCCTGACATGAGGCTGGTCCCCCCGCCTCCCGGTCATATAATTTTTGATAACATTTCTGGAACACTCCTACTATCTCTTTCGGGTCTGAATACTCTGTCCCATTATCCTCTATTCTGGGGATATTATTTTTATTATTTTCTTGCCTAATCCGCAGTGCTAGCGCTCTTCCAGCTTGTTCCCCTGTCTCGTAGCGCCTTGCCCTTGATGCCTGATACTCTCGGGTTTCCTTTTGTGTAACCACCCTCTGAATATCTCCCTTGATCACAGCCATAGTTCTCGCGGTTACCCTGCCATCCTGGCCTAGCCCTATTTCCTCAATATGCTGTTTCTCTGACATTGCCAACTCCAGAATAAGCTTCTCTACAATATTTCTATCCTCCTTCCTTAACCTGGCAGAACAGCTTATTGTTTCCCCCCTTAAGGAGGCCTTGAAGGCTTCCCACACCCCAGTTCGGGATGAGCTATATCTATTGGCATCAAAGAACTCTTTCGCCCATTGTTTAAGGTGTCTTACAAACCTATCATCATTTAACAGTTTCCTTTCGAATGTCCACCTTGTTGTTTTCCTCGAAATATTGTCCACTTGGTATAGTAGTATCAAAGGATTATGGTCAGATACTGTTCTGGGAAGCTTAGCAGCTTTAACATTACATAATTCCCCTACCGAAACAAAAAAGTAATCCAACTTAGAGTATTTCTGGCAAGGATGCGAGAAATAAGTAAAGCCTGGATCAGCGGGCTCTTTTTCCCCCCAGACATCAGCTAACCCATGCAACTTAACTAAGGAACCTAATGCCCGAAATACCTTGGGTTTATGTCCCGTATATTTAACTCCCTGCCTCCAATCAACCGAGATACTCATATCTCCACACATAACAATGGGGGTCCCCCAATCTGCCAACTCCTCCTCCAGAACATCAAATACTGTTGGATCATCCTCATTCGAGCCATAAACCACACATAATGTAATACCTACACTTAGTTCTACTAGAACCCATCTGCCAGTCCCGTCAGAATTGGTGCGTCTCACACCCCCCACATTCCATTTTCCCATGATGGCGACCCCCCTTGTCATTAACGGTTGCGACGAACAACCTAATAGGGCATACCCATTCATATTCAATAGATTCCTTTTTGCCCAGGGCAGATGAGTCTCCTGTATACACAAGATATCTATATTATTAAACTTAACGAAATGACTCAATCTCTGCCGTTTCTTCCAGTCGTTTAGCCCCCCTGCATTAATGGTACAAATCTTAATGTGTGACATCGCTGGTGTTACTGCTGCATCCAATCTGTCTGCTCTTATCCATTACTCTGCTAAATACTGACTCCTTGCCCATTACCATCTCGATTCTTTTCACTTTTCTCCCCCCTCTCCTTCCCCCCTTCCCCCCCCTCCCCTTCCTTCCCTTCACCCCCTCTTACCCCTCCAACCCTCCCCCCACCCCCTCTTGTCAGAGGCGCTCAGACCTCCGGTCTGTGCACGTGATGGCTCGCAGTTGAGACCGAGGAGATTTCCGATAACCTACAAAAAACAAAACCTAACCCTTTAATGTTAGAACCCCCCTCTGTTGCGCCCATATCCCCACCACCCTACACACCACACCCCAAACACCACTCCTGATAACCGTCCCCTTTTTTTTTTCCCCTTCCCTCCCCACAATCATTGACCATCAAAAAAAGTCATCTTTAGTCCTCTTTAAATTATTTCCTTTTTTTTTTTTTCCCTTAAACCAGTTTCCTTATTCTAGTCTATCAACACGTTGGGTTTCGGATTCATCTTAACCATTAGATCCTTGGTCACCTCTGCTCTTCAGCATGTTGCTAAACCCTTTGTGCATCCAAATACTCCTTGGCTTTAACCTCAGAAGAGAAGTACAAGGTTCTACCACCGTTGATTATTTTTAGCTGCGCTGGATTGATCATATATGCCTGCATACCCTTGTCCTGGAAGGGTTTTATCATCTGTCTTAGTCTCCAGCGTCGCTCCACGGTAACGTGGCAGAAATCCGGATGAACAAAAAAAGTTAAGCCATCCACATCCTTTTTCAAGTCCAGTCTTGCCCTTTCTGCTATTGCCTGCCTCAGATTAAAGTTACCCAGAAAGATAAGAATTGCTCTGGGCTTATCCCCCTCCTTGGCGTTTTTACGGACCTTAAAAGGGGTGCGATGGGCCCTTTGGATCTCCCTTGCCCAGTCCCATCCCTTCAGCTCCGTGAAGGCATGCTCGAACAGTTTGGTCACAAAAGCTCTCATGTCCGACCCCTCTGATCCCTCCGGAATCCCCAATACGCGTAGATTATTCTGTCGAGACCTATTCTCCAACGCCTCTAGCTTCCATTGTACATCTGTCATCTGTTCACCCTGGAGATCTACCTTGCTTGAGGTGGCCGCTGTTTCCGCCTCGGTCGATACCACTCTCTCCTCCAAATTAGTGACCCGATCTCCCAGATTCACACATACTTTAGTCAATTTCCTCACCACCCCTTGCATTTTTCTCACTGCTGCCTGTGATTTGCGACTCACTTGACAAGCCTCTTCCCTGTGCGCGATTATCTCCTGGTGTATCACCTCCAGAAGTGTCATCTGTGCCGCTTCCCCTCCCGGGCTCCCAAGTAGGGGGTTAGTTGTCGGATAATCACATCTACGTCCCTGTGTTTTTGCTCCTATAGTGGACTTCACCGCCGTTGTTGGGGGGTTGAACTCCTCCTGGTCCAGGTCACTATCCGTGACCGAGCCACTGGCTTCTTGCTCCAGGCTGTCGTCTTCCTCAGACCATTCCCCCCCCTCTGAGACCGAGAAAAATATCTCGCTTGGAGCTTCCTTCTTATCGCCCACTTCCTCATCCAACACAGGAGGGCCTGAGTCTATGTCCTGGGTCACAGGGATATTATTATCAGCTTCCCCCAGGAGGCCAACATTCTCTAGTGAGTTCGTTAGAACATTTAACTGAACTGGGGTGTCAACTATATCTTTCGTGGCCCCTCCACAGTCTTTTGGGCAACTATCCACCTCAGACACTTCAGCTGCGGCCTCATTTTTGGGATCTTTTTCCTTAGCCACTTTTATAAAGATATCAGAGATAGGGGTAGTACCTTGTTTGCCCTTGATTGCTGCTTGTTGCTGCGCCATCTTCCTCATGGGGGATGTTTGTTTTTTATTTTTATTACCTTCATGTTCCTTCTCCTGGGCTGTTTCTGCCAACTCAGCTGCAGCTTTTCTTCTTGATGCAGCCTTAGCACTTGCACTCGCTTTGGGGGCCATAATCTCCCTTCTCCGATCTTTATCTCCGAATTGCTCCCCAGAGTCCAGTTGATTATTGCCCCTCTTCTTTTCCGCCTCCGCGGACTCCAGAATGCTCCGTGCCTTCTGCCGCTGATGTGCCTGCTGATGCAGCTGAAGCTTCCTGAGCCGTGCCTCCGCCCGACTCCGTGAACTCCGCAAACTTTGCTCCGCTAGCAAGCCTGCTCCGAGGACGTCTCCTAACTTGAGCGACTTCAGTACCTGCGTCAATTCCAGAAGGAGCCGCTTGAGCGGCCGGCGGCAGGTAAGAAGTACCATAGGGCAGTCACTCGGTTTAACGTTTACTCCGCCGCTTTACAAATTAACTTTCTGGCAGCTTTCTAACTCCTCGTTGGTGTGTTTTGGTGTGCGTATGGCCGGCGGTGCCCTGATTTCCCTATCTCAGAGCCAAAACCGCATCTCCTCGGCCTCACTGCTTCCCGAGAGCATTTCTGTTGGCTCACCCAAGCACAATTATTCGCAAAGTCATTGCGAAATATCCGTGGTCAGAGATATATCTATCATTTTGAGCTTAAATTTCTCAAAAACTACTGGACAGATTTGCACCAAATAACACCACAATCTGGGTAACAACATCTACCTTTCTGTCAAATTTAGTTTCATTTTGGATCACTGATACAAAATCGAACAACAAAAATATTGAGTCAAAAATATCATATACAAACATATCCACACCCACACACAAAACAGAAATAACACAAACATCGATAAAAAAATTGTTGAAAAAAATCTCAATAACAAAATTATCTACAACAAACATAAAGAACTCAAAAATATCGATAACATTAAAAGAAAATGAACACAGCAAAACATTGATATAACTACTTTTGACATCACAAACATCGAAAAGAATATATATAAACTGTACAAAAATAACATTTAAACATAAAAATAAACTATTTTCAATAATATAATAAAATAACATGTTCCAAACTATTTAAACATATACAAAAAAAAATTGTAACGTTAAATAAAACAAATACGCAAAAAAAACAAATAAATAAACAAACAATACAAAATAAAAAAAATCACAACTACCAAATAAAACATAAATATATATCATATATAAAATCACATTTAGCTACATACACATTTAAATAACAATAATAAACAGACATTAAATAAACTTAATAAATATTAAACAAATTAAAAGGTAATTGCTAAAACATGTGTCACAGTTGTAGACTTTGGAGTATTGATCAAGTATGAATACCTGACTGATAACCTCATGCTGGCTTAAAATCTTTATTCATTTTCTGGTTTCAGTCACTTCAGTGGCAAAAGGGGGATTAACCACCTAAGTACTTGGGACATGATGGTCTTGTCCTCAATGTAACCAGCCCCTTTGGTCAAGAGGACAAGACCTTATTGTCCTTAGCACTCAAGGTGGTATAGGGACTAACAAACATGTTGTCTGGCAACATGTTGTTGGTTGTCGTGGCTCTCTGTGTCATACCAGTTGGTATACAACCTTTACCACGCAACTTTTACAACGACCTACCATTACCACGCATTTTTTACAACGCAGGATCCATTACAACGCATACCATTACCACGCATGTATTTACAACGCATGTACCTTTACAACGCATACCATTACAACGTAAGTATTGGTAAGTATATCATTTTATTAAAAATATTATAAGTTTACGTTTTTGGGTAAAGGGGTATTTTTAGGGTTCAGGGTCAGTTTTGGGTTTTTGGGTAAAGGGGGAATTTTTAGGGTTCAGGCTCAGTTTTGGGTTTTTGGGTAAAGGGTATTTTTAGGGTTCAGGGTCAGTTTTCAGTTTTTGGGTAAAGGGGTATTTTTAGGGTTTAGGGTCAGTTTTCAGTTTTTGGGTAAAGGGGTATTTTTAGGGTTTAGGGTCAGTTTTCAGTTTTTGGGTAAAGGGGTATTTTTAGGGTTCAGGGTCAGTTTTCAGTTTTTGGGTAAAGGGGTATTTTTAGGGTTCAGGGTCAGTTTTCAGTTTTTGGGTAAAGGGGTATTTTTATGGTTAAGGGTCAGTTTTCAGTTTTTGGGTAAAGGGGTATTTTTAGGGTTCAGGGTCAGTTTTGGGTTTTTGGGTAAAAGGGTATTTTTAGGGTTCAGGGTCAGTTTTGGGTTTTTGGGTAAAGGGGTATTTTTAGGGTTCAGGGTCAGTTTGGGGTTTTTAGGTAAAGGGGTATTTTTAGGGTTCAAGGTCAGTTTTGGGTTTTTGGGTAAAGGGGTATTTTTAGGGTTCAGGGTCAGTTTTGGGTTTTTGGGTAAAAGGGTACAGGGTAAAAATTAAATATAATTAAATTTAAATTACATTAAATTAAATTGATTAAATTAAATTAAATTAAATTAAATTAATTAAATTAAATTAAATTAAATTAAATTAAATTACATTATATTAATTTTAATTAAATTAAATTAAAAAAAATATTATATACTTACCAATACTTACGTTGTAATTGTATGCGTTGTAAAGGTATATGCGTTGTAAATACATGCGTGGTAATGGTACTTCGTTGTAATGGATCCTGCGTTGTAAAAATTGCGTGGTAATGGTAGGCGTGGTAAAAGTATGCGTTGTAACGTCATACATCCATACCAGTTTATACACATTATTGTATCTATCCGTATTTATTATTTTTCCCTCTCAGTTCAATTGCATCTCTAGGTTCTATTCCTCTAATACAGTAGTTTTGTGTAGTTGAGTACCTTCTTCAGCTGCTGTCTGCTTTGGTTTCTGGTGGCCTCGAGAAATCATCTTCTGGTATTACGGCCTATACAGAGTTTCTCATAGCAACAACTACCACTGATCGCAGAATCCTGAGTCTAGCCTATATTACTGCTATATTCCACCAAGCTGCACTCCATACTCAGCTGTGTTTCCTACTAAATTGCAGCTTGTAGAGCAAATCCCTCAAATTCTTTCCAGCAGTCTTTCAGTACGTCTCCCCACCTATGCAGAGCCCAGCCTGAGATTGAAATGCAGTCTGGTGTTTTCCTCTTTCGCTACGCACCCTCCACTCCGGAATTGCTACAGCTAGCTAGTAGCTTCCCATTAGCATTATGCGTTTGTATAGTTGATCTGGAAGAAAAATGCTTTTACCGTGTTTGCTCAGGATGGATAAACCACAAAAAATGTGACAATCAATTAGGGAATTGTAAGAGTGCTACTCGCCTTTGAGGGTCTCAAGGCGCTGGGGGGGTCCGCAGTTCCGTTCAGTCGAAGAGACAGGTCTTGAGCGCCTTCCTGAAGGTAGTCAGGTAGGGGGTGTTAGAAATTTGATTTCTGGTTGGCTAAGGCTTGCGCCAAGGTCAGGCAGAAACCACCATTCTACGTCAGGGCAAGGAAGTCACCCGCCAAGATAACCCCTGCTCACCCTCTTGGTAGCTTGGCACGAGCAGTCAGGCTTATCTCAGAGGCAATGTGTAAAGCGTTTGCGTGCGCACCCAGCAACAACACCCAAGGCCCACCACAAAGGAAACTCCACACAAGGGCATATGTAAGAAAATAGTCTTTGTATTATATGACAAACATCAGATAATAAACATATACTTTACAAGGTGCCATGGGCGCGGGCAGAATGTAGAGGGGATTATTTACATGGGACCGCTGTCAGGAGTAATCGCTTTTAGAACTAGCACGTAGAACATATCATAACTGTATTACCAAAATTAGGACATGTAGCACACAACCAGTACTCACTGGTAACGGGTAAACACCACCTACGTAATCCTAAAACACCTTAGGTAAATATCACGCAGGGCACCATGACCTCACTAGCATCACTGTTCTAGGGCAAACAACCTCCTAGGCATAAAAACACATATTTAGAGGCATGGGCAAAAGCATTGCATCAATCACATTAGGCAGGAAATCACATCTGCGCCAAACACATAGGGCCAAACATGTATCCCACGCAAGGGCACAACACAAGAACTGTCCCCCAGGCCAACTGGCCTCTCTGGGGGTTGAAACGCCCTGTGTCCAGAACAGTCCAGGCAGGCTGCGCAGGCAGCCAAAAGAGATGCAGGGGCCTACACGTAGCAGCTGCCCACTAAGTGCTGGGCAGCTGTAGAACAACTCTGGGCTCCCACAGGGACAAGGGGCCCAAAACAACGTGGGAACTTGGATCCTTGGAGCCTCGTGGGCTCTGCAGCAATGTGGCCCCAACGTTGGAGTCCCCCCTCTGGGGATTCGAAATAAACAAAATGCCCCCAGATCCTTCTAGGCTCTAAACAACGATGCTGGCCAGACGGAGTCCGGTTCTTGGACTTGAAAACAAATGCGTCCCTCAAGAGCCATGGGGGGCCTAAAACAAATATGCCCCCACAAGCCTCTCGGGGCTCGTCAGAAAATGGGCCGCCTGGAGCCTCTCAGGGCTCGGTAACAAAGCAATGCCCCGGAGCCTCTCCGGGCTCAGTAACTAAGTAATGCCACCTGAGCCTCTCTGGGCTCTTCAAGACAGAAGCCCCCGGACATTGGAGTCCCTCCCTGGGAGACTCGGGATTAAGTAAGGCCCCACGGGCCTCCCGACAGATGGCCCTTGCTCTGGAGGGGAGGGGCGGGCACCGGCAATGTGCCCCGATGCCCCCCTCTCCTTCTCGGGCACTCACCGGGTCTCGCGGCGGCTGTCTCTCTCTCTGGAGCTTCCTAGGCTCCTTCTCACTCCTGCTTCCCCAGCAGGCGGCCGGGCTCTCTCTCGGGAGAGCCTCTCTGACACAACGCGGCAGGTTCCTTCTTCTCCGGGCAGGAGCGCGGGGTAGCCTCCCGTCCGCTTCCTGGTTCTCCTGCTCCTCCCCCGATGACGCGGCGGGAGGCTCGGCCGGTTGGGCCAATCCCAGCGCGGACTTTGCTGGATGCCGGCGGCTGCCTTCTCACGGGAGACTCGGCCTCTGGGCCGCGGCAGTGATATTCCCCCGGCAGATATGGGGTGGGCACCCTCGAAAATTACACAAATACGGCCCAACAGAAGCGGCAAATAAGCGGGGTGGGCTCCCGCGCCGCAGGACTTGATAAACACGGGTGAAGTGCCGGGTGGACACCGGCTTCTAGCACCAGCAACCAGGGGGATCCCCACGCCGGGGAATCCCTCTAGGGCCCAGGATCCAGCTCACATGGTCCTCCTAGGCAGGAGGCAATCCCCAGTGGCGGTCCTCTTGGCACCCAGCATCAGCAGCAGGCCCCCCTGGCTTGGATCAAAAAGAAGAACATCTTTGTAAGGGGACACAGCCCCTTTTTATTCAGTGAAAACCTTTGTCTGTGTGTAGGGTGGGGGAGAAACCAGTCGCAGCTGGTGTGGGAGCACTCTTGATGTGCTCAACCACCCTTTCTATTCACCAGTTAGGCTAGGGTCATTAGACGCACCACAGGGTGCAGACCCAGCATTGTGGGGGGAAACCATAAGAACCATAAGAACTCTGCTACTAATACACACTCTCAGATCAAATGTCGTAACTGGAAAAAGATTGATTCCATTGCTTTACATAGTATTCTGGAATCTACGATACCAGAAGATACATCGGATTCACATGAAGCATCCAATAACTACGAGCATTGGCTGCATAAGGCATTTGACCACTTAGCTCCCCAAAACAAATTGCAGCCAAATCGCATCAAACCCTCTGCGGCCTGGTTTTCGGAGTCATTAAGGCTCGAAAGACAACGCTGCAGAAATTTGGAGAGGCGTTGGCGCAGGAACTATGACAACAACGATAGAGAAACATACAAGAAAGCGTTGTTGAGTTATAGAAAGCTTATTATTGCAGAGAAATGTAATTTTTATAGCACGCAAATAGAACTAGCTCATAACTCGAGCAAACAGCTATATCAGGTGGTCAAAAAGCTAGCAAATCCTCCTGCCCCCCCCACCACAGAACCATCCCAAATATTCTGCAACAAAGTAGCAGATTTCTTCCAGGCTAAGGTTAAGGATATTTTTGATAACTTTACAAAAAAAACGACCACCGGTTCTGCCACTCTGGACATTCCTCTCATTTCACCAAAACCAATCTTTGAGGTCTTCTCTCCATTATCCCAATCGTCCATGGCAGAGCTTATGAATACTGTTAAATCAGGATCACCCCTGGAACCATGTCCTCCACTTATCCTTAAACCAGTTTCCAACTTAATAGCCCCGGTGCTTACCAACATCTGTAACACCATGTTTCAGACAGGCGACTACCCCCCAATCTGGAAAAAGGCAATTGTAAAACCTCTTTTAAAAAAACCCACCTTAAACCCTCTAGAGCCCAAAAGCTATCGCCCTATTGCCTCACTCCCTTATCCTTCAAAAATAATTGAAAAGGCAATGAACCAACAGCTGTCGAATTATATTGACCAGAACAATCTACTTGACGACACCCAGTTTGGGTTCAGGAAGGGCCATGGGACCGAGACTGCTTTGATAAAGGCAGCAGAGGAGGTCAGGATAATCATGGACCAGGGTGGTGCAGCGATCCTAATACTTCTGGATCTATCTGCAGCCTTCGACACGGTCGATCACACCATCTTGATCGACCGTGTCGCTGCCATTGGCATTCAGGGTAGGGCCAGAGCAACCTTAACATCCTTCCTGGCCGAGAGAGTGCGGTCCGTGAAGATGGGGTGCTATTGCTCTCCTGACTTTACCTTGCCGTGTGGAGTTCCTCAGGGCTCTTCGCTAAGTCCGACACTTTTTAACATCTATGTGTCGGACTTGGCGAGGGTGATTAAGTCATTTGGTATAGGTTTAACATCATATGCCGATGACACCCAACTGGTCCTGGCGATCCACAAAAATGGAGAAGTGGCAGCGAATTTTCAGGAGGGCATGAAAGCCATCAGTACCTGGATGAATCAGAATTGTTTAAAGCTAAATTCTGACAAGACGGAGGTGATGGTATTTGGTGAACTGACCCCGCCTTGGTCTCCAGTCTGGTGGCCTTCGGAGCTGGGAACTCCCCCACCACCAGTATTTAAAGTGAGAAATTTGGGCGTGCTTTTTGACAACAAGCTAGCCTTTGTCAGCCATGCCAACGCAGTGGTCTCATCTTCCTTCTTTGCCCTTAGAATGGTAAAGAAATTGCTTCCATTTCTTCCCCTAAATGCAGGCAAGACCCTAATGTCCACCCTAGTATTATCTAAGGTGGACTACTGCAATGGCCTGTTGCTTAACGCACAGGAGCAAGTTCTGAACAAATTACAGCTTGTTCAAAATGCTGCCGCAAGGATTCTGACTGGCACACATAAATACTCATCCATTTCCCCCATCATTCGCGAGCTTCATTGGTTACCGATTAGAAGCCGGACAAAGTTTAAGGCCATGTGTATTATTTACAAGGCTTTGAACAAAAACGGACCAGAATTCCTCAAAAAAGCAATTAATGTGTACAAGCCTAGTCGAACATTACGTTCATCTTCAGCCCAACAGCTCCAAATTCCACGTACAAAAAAGGCAACATGGGGAGACAAACGTTTTGTGGTGGCTGCCTCAAAACAATGGAATCAGCTCCCTTCCCACATTAAACTTAGCCCTTCACTATTAACATTCCGAAAACATCTCAAGACCTGGCTTTTCAATCAGTAAATTATCAATGGAATTCCTCTGCAATCTGTGAACTCTAGCGCCGAGACACCGGAAGGTATTTGTGCGCTTTAGAAATTTTATAAATAAATAAATAAATAAAGCCCAGCCCTATTCAGGACTCAGGTGCACCCCTCCCTCACATCAGCACGCTAATCTCTCCATTCACCACCGGGGCAGACCCATCCAGACTCCTGGAGCCAGGCTCACCAGCCAGCTCCAGCCAATCACGTGCCAGCACATTCACTGCACACGCACATCCATGTCTAGAAGTGGCACTTCCACACTAGACACATACACGCCGCACACATCATTGCGTAGCATTCAATCTCACGAGTCCGCACATACCAAACTCAAGCCTGCATTCCCCACACATCAGGAACTAACATGGTCACATACATTCCCCATGCATTCCTATGGGAGGGCAGGCCAACCTCACTACACGCATGCTCTTTACCCTGGGACACAGGGAAAAAGTGTGCCAAGCCAGAAATCACGAATGCCAGGTTACCATCAAAAGCAAAAAGTTCAGGGGTGAACCAGCCAAAAAGGCCCTGGTCTGATGTTGATCTGGAGCTTGTTCCAGGTCTTTCTTGTAATGTAGGAGAAGGTTCTTCTCCCTGTTTTGGCTCTGCGGGTCTGTGGGGTTTCGGTGAGGGCACGGTCGGCAGATCAGAAGTTTCTTTTGGGTATGTGGAAGGTGATTCTTCCATTGAGGTATTGGGGTCTGGTGTTGTGGAGGCATTTGTAGGCATGGGTGAGTATCTTGAAGGTGACTCTCTTCTCGACGAGGAGCCAATGGAGATTCTGTAGGTGTTGGCTGATGCCCTTGTTTTGAGGGATACTGAGGACGAGTCTTGCGGCTGTGTTCTGTATCGTCTGGAGCCTGCAGAGTAGAGACTTGTTGATGCCGGCATAGAGGGCGTTTCTGTAGTCAAGTCTGCTGGCTATGATTGCATGGGTGACTGTCTTTCTTGATTAGGGGGGATCCATTTGAAAGTCTTGAGGAGGATGCAGAGGGTTTTGAAGAAGCTGGAAGCGACAGCGTTGACCTGTTGGGTCATGGAGAGGGAGGAGTCGAGTATTGATGCTGAGGTTTCCTGCGTGGTCCATGGGGGTCAGAGGGCTGCCAAGGCAGTGGGCCACTAGGTATTGTCCCAAGCTGATGGGATGGTTCCAAGGACGAGGACTTCTGTCTGTTCTGAGTTGAGCTTCAGGCAGCCGTTGCTCATCCAGGATGCAACGTCCTGCATTCCTTTCAGGAAGTTGAGTCTGCTGTTAGTGGTGGAGGATGAGCTGGGTTTCGTCATCCTAGGATACTATGCTGAGGCTGTGCTGTCTGACGATGGTGGTGAGGGGGGCCATGTAGATGTTGAAGAGGGTTGGGCTGAGCGATGATCCTTGGGGTACTCCGCAGTTGATTTCCGTGGGTTCGAAGAGGAAGGGTGGTAGTCTGATCCTTTGGCTTCTGCCAGTGAGGAACGAGTGGATCCAGTCGAAGGCAGTTTCTTGTATGCCGGCACTGGGTAGTCTGGCAGCAAGTGTGTGGTATGAGACAGTGTCGAATGCTGCTGACAAGTTGAGTAGGATCAGGGCTGTGGTGTGGCCTAGGTCGAGGAGGGTGTGGTTGCTGTCTGTAGTAGCAAGTAGGGCGGTCTCGGTGCTGTGGTTGCTGCGGAATCCGAATTGGGAGGGGTCGAAGATGGAGTAGGTTTTGATAAACCTAGTAAGTTCTGCGTTGACGGCCTTCTCTGCAACTTTTGCAGGAAAGGAGATGAGCGAGATGGCACGGTAGTTCTTGAGGTATGTGGGATCTGCTGAGGGCTTTTTGGCCAGGGGCTTGACTTCTGCACGTTTCCAATCGTCGAGGATGGTATCAGTCTCAAAGGTGGCGTTAATGGTGCATCATAATTCTGCCGCAATGGCGGTGGTGGCTCTGTGGTAGATGTGTGGTGGGCAGGGGTCTGTGGAGGCCCAAGTAAATGCCTTTCATGGTTGAGGCGGTCTCTTCGGTCGAGACCAGTGTCCAGGTGGAGATGGTGGGCTGGCTGGCGTTGCCTTGGGTGGGATGATTGCTGAGTCAGGTGTCTGGTCATTGAAGTTGTGGTAGAGGTTTTTGATCTTCAGGTGGAAGTAGGATTCGAGCTTGTCACAGAGGTCCTGGCAAGGGGTAATGTCCATGGCTTTGCTGGGGGCCTTGGTGAATTCCTGGATGATGCTTAAGAGTTCCTTGAAGTTGCTGGAGTTGGGCAGGATTTTGTTGTGGATGATCGTTCTTTTGATGGTCTGATGCATTGGTGGTATTCCGTCATGGCGTTCTTGTGGGTTGTGTGGTTTTAAGGCATTTTGCTGTTTCTCCAGTTCGTTTTGAGGGGTCTGCAGATGTGTCTTGGTTTTTGGAGGTCGATTGTGAACCTGGTGGTTTTCCTGTTCCCAAGCTAATGTTATTCCTTAATAAATGTAATATTATAACTATGTGTGCTAGAGCAGAGCAGAGTAATGTATTTTTCTATAAGACATTGCACTGTTTAAAGCACATTAATCTAACTTGGAAATTCTCATAGTTAGTGAATGCACTACCACTAGCACGTCTCTGAAACAGGGATTAACAATTGTCTTTCCCTGTTCACGAGCTATCCTGCCTATAGCTCCTGTACTCACACAGAGAATTTCCAGGATATGTGCAAATGCTGTAGAAAGTATAATGTCCTGATCTATACCCTTGAACTCTTAACTGTGCTAAAACCCTAGTGTATCTTATCTAACCTCTAGATTCTCTGCCCCGCCTATACACTCATGCTGCTACCCCTATCATAATCCCACAATCCCTGACTTTACCATAATACCGCTACCCCCACCTTTACCCTAGTTCTTCTAACTTGCCTAGATCCTATTACTCTTACACCTAAGTACACCATTTTAGCTCTGCCCCTACATATAGACTTTCAGCTCAACCACTGCATGGACCTTAGTACCTTCACCCCTACCTATAACCTAGTACTTCTACAGTTACCTATTCCCAAGTACCTTGTCCCTACAAGTGCTCTAATACATCGACTAGTATCCCAATAGCTCTTTCCTTTTCAAGTTACAATTAATCTCTCCACTTGTTTGCATTGCCTTTTATTTTGTGCCATTTTCCAGTTCTTCTTCCCCCTTCACTTGGTAGGTTCTTGAAAACGAAGTTCCATCCGCCTGCAGTAGGCATCTTTGCAGTCTTTATTTTGCATGTTCTGCCTACTGTCACATGCCAGGGCAATCACTGAACAACGTGATTTCTATGAGCAAATGTATTAATGTATTGTTTTGTTATTTTTTTTTGAAGTTTATATATAGTGCTATGACTGGTACTAAAGCGCTTTCTAGAGAACCAAACAGTTTACACGAGTATTTGCAGCATATGTGGCGAGTTTGATATGCACGTTGTAGATCTGCTTTTAGGTTAATGCCACAGTTTAGGTAGATTTAGATTCATTCACCTGCTCTCTGGTAGGTTAGGTGCTGCCCATGTCTACAAAACTGCAGTTTCTTGCTGTGTCAGGATTCAATGAGACAGCTGAATGAAGTGTGTCACCCGGCCCAACCAATCATTGTCTCCTACGTGACGTCTGCACGCACCCACGTCGCTGGGCTTTCAGCGTGGTATAAATAAAGTGACCTCATCAGAAAGGTTTATATACAGGGCACCTCCATAGAGTGCACCTCTTGATTATTCCGCGGGCTCTGTTTCCCCAATACAACAGTCTAGGAGCCCATCTGTAGCAGTCTAAAAACACATGCATAATTACATTTAACAGTATTTTTTTTTAATGTAAGAGGGCTTGTGTAAATCTTTTACACAGATGCCTGAAAAAGAGCGTAGTTGAGAATTATCAAGTGAGAATGCCGTTGTAAAATAAAAGACTCGCGGCCGTGGGACAACTAAGAGGATAGTGATGGGGTCTGCTTTAGTAACAGGATTCCAGCTCTACTCGGCACGTTATCCTACTTCAGCACCGCGTGCATTGGAACAGAAATCAAACTGCAACATTTCCAGTGATTCATTACGAGGAGCAATCCGCTTTTTAACCTTTGACTCGCCACTCTGCGGAAATCCGCCCACGACGGGGGCCTTTGGCACTCTAATGAAACTTTTATTGTCCGAGCTGTACTGTTTCTCATGATGAGTTCGCGAGAAATTGGAAATTGAGTTCTACGCAGAAGTACAATTACCTGGTGATGGAATGAACTTCGGAGCGTCGAGAATATTATGAAGTGCAAAGGGGCTGGTGCTGAAATTGAAAAGAAGGGGATCAAATTAGTGTGAATTAAGGAGAGGTGGATGAAGGGGAAGCCACAGGGATTCTTTGCTTGCTCGGCAAAGTCGCTTTTTGGGAGTGGTTCTGAAAGGGATAAGAAAGGTATGATCTATTTAATTCAGAAGCTGACTTGGAGAGCGAAATCAAGCTGCTGCTGTGTTATGTATAATACAGATGATGCTATAGGCATCATTAAAAATATTCACAGTGCCACTAGGTGTCTACAATCGATGTAACCCAGCGGTATCTAACTGTAGTTGAGGTCGATCAGATTCCAGCAGGCTTTCAGCATAACAAATAACTATGCAAATGAGTTCCATTCAGATTAATTGTGCGGAAGTTTACCTTAAGTGGATATACTGAAAATGTGCATACATACACAATAAGACAGGGAGAGGTTAAGCACCCATGCACAACCTCTCTAAAAACACATACAGATGATCTGCAACTAATATTCAACACCGACAACCCATCTGATTCTAGGTCTGAATTCCAAGCTACCATCCTGCATATCCGCAATTGGAAAAACAGCCATCACTTAAAGTTAAACCTATACAAAACCGAGCTGGTCCTGAGAGGAGGTGCTCAAAATCCTTGGAATTCCCTTTTTTTGGCCAGCTGAGCTGGGCTCTCCCTCAACCCCAACCTCCTCAGCTAAGAGCCTCGGGGTCACAATAAACTGCGACCTATCCATGAAGTCTCAGATCGGAACGGTAGTCTCTACATGTTTCTTTCAGTTGCAAAAGATACAAAAAATCAGCAGAGTTCTTACTAGGGAAAGACTAGTGCTGGCAGTTCTTGCCCTAGTCATCTCTCACATAGACTACGCCAACTCACTGTATTTCGGTTTGCCGCTTTATTTAGTCAAAAGACTGCAACTTGTGCAGAACCAGGCTGCAAGACTGATTTTTATTCAGCCCAGATGGCAACATCCTTCTCCTCCTATGAGGGAGCTAATTTGGCTCCCCATATCACAACATGTTGTGCCTTCAAAATTGAATGTCTCATTTTCAAATTCTGGCATGGCACCTGCCCTAAATTTACCTCCAATCTTATTCAGAGACACATACCCATCTGCAATTTGTGCTCAGCCCACATGAACCTTCTGGTCACTCTGTCCTACAAATCAAAGCGGTTAGGCAGAAGCAGATTTGCGGTGCTGGCCCCCCACTTCTGGAACGGCTTTCCCCTTGATATTAGATCCTGTACAGACCCCCTGAGATTCAGGAGACTCTTTAAGACATGGCTGTTCATTAAGGCATATGAATAACTCATCAGGACTTAGGCTACTCCAATATATAGTAGCAAGAAAAAATGTGATAGGTCACCTCACCCACTGATTATCCTGACATGCTTCATCGTTGTTGACCTATCCACACCAAAGTAGGAGACCTCCTTGGTGGACTCAACTGCCAATCAGGAGTTCTTAATAAATTGTCCTGCAAAAGAGCAGGTATCCAGATGTCTTCCTAAAATTCTCTTAGTGTATACCCTGGAAGTTTCTCTATAAATAGTTGGGGACCCTTAATATAATTAAAAACATGACACCCTGCGTGGCTTTGCATGATCTCATAGATATGGAGTAAGGCAAGGCAACACAAAGTTCTGCGTTGCCTTACTCTGCATCAAGGAGACGTTCCATAGGCGTTGGGGGTGGGTGTTCCCATGCAACACCCATGGATTTTAAGGCTGGCCCAGATTTACAAAATCACGAAACTTGGGGCAGCTCCTAAACCTTATGACTCCCCATAGCAGGAATAACAATGAGAAATCTTTCATTTCTCCTACTTTTTTCCTCTTTCCATGTGTGCTGCATTCTGCAGCACACAAAGAACGAGAAAAACGCCTCTTGGAATTGTTTTTGTGTAGGAAGGTGTCCCTTCCTACACAAAAACAATCCGGCCAACAATGCTGACACCCTTGCACCATGGTGCAAGGGTGCCTGCATTGGCGATAGGCTTCAAATTGTGCACTGGCTGAAAGACAGGAGTGCACCTTATCTTGTAAACATGGTGCATTCCTGCCTTTTGAAATTTGCGTAGAGCAGCGCAGCAAAAAGAAATGCAGCGCTGCCCTATGCCAAAGTTTTGTAAATGACGCCCTTAGTATTTAGCACATCAAAATCCACATGTTATTACTTTTTACCACACATTAGGCCCCAATAAAGGTCACCAGATTTGACCTGAACTTGAAATTTTGATCCATATGAATTTATCTATAAAACCAGAATCAGGACCTATGATTTCTTGAATAATTGTGGAGCACATACTCACTTTCTAATTACAGTTGGAGTTTGTAGCATGGTTTGCTTTGAGTTTAATTGCAGTTAATTATTTTCACAATAAAGCACCTTTTTTTTTACTTTCGTCAATAGTAAAGCAGCAGTCAGTGTCTTATCCGAAAGTCATTCTATGATGAGAGAATATGATTTCACTAAGGGGTGGGGAGAGGTAATCCACTTTGTTTATAGTAGAAGAAAAGCTTTATTACTACACAAACAAAAAAGGTCGAACTTGAAAGAAGGCACTATTTGAACTGTCAAGCAAGTGTTTTATTTTTTGTGCTACAGGTAAAGGGTAATACCTTTTTTGACTTCAAATTGTTTACATTAATGTTTTCTAATGGAACAAGGATTAGACCTGTTGTGCATAACTAGGAACATATGCCCTGGAATACATACCTGTCACTTTGGAGTAAAAATGAGGACAGGAATCATAGATTGATTTCAAGGAAAACTGTTGAATTAGACGCAGATTCCAGGTGATCATGTAAATTCTGATTCCCTTAAAAACTCTGGTAGCAAAGGGATCAAATTGCGAGATTTTCTGTAATTAATCGCAACCCTGTGATTTGTTTCTGGTGAGTTTCAAATGGACAAGACCTGCTGAAATTTACACAGTGAAAACATCGGTATATTCTGATGCATGTGGAATTTAGTGTGGGAAGGGACAAATTCTGCATGTAATTTCTGATTTTCCTGAGGAAACCTTTGAATGTGAGTATTATTTTACTGAACCCAGAAAATTGCTTACTCCCAATCCTTTCCACTCGGATTCGGCTCTTTAGTGGCACTCCACCTCCGCTACCACCTCCATCCTCATTAAGACAAAAACCCTTTTTTCCATCATGAGCAGAATCACATTGACACTTACGCTGGTTGTGAAGAGTAAATCGAGGTCAGTGATTGGAAACAAGGAAAGAACTCTGAAAAGGTACTACCCACCATCTGCTGCTAATATTGGTAATCAACTGTGCTTTTGCATCAACTAATTCTACCAGCAATTACTTTGGTTTGAAGATTCAAAAATGCATTGGGCCTCCCTATATTTTCTGGCACTCAACCCAACCAAAATAAGCATTGGCATAGCCAATAGGTCTTGCTTTAGGGACCTTATAAGTGATTAGCTATGCAACATTTGATGTTGTTTAATGAAGGATATTGTGCTGGATAACTAAACACTTATAATGTCCCAAAGGTGAGACCTATTGGCTGTGCATTGGAGGGCCTTATACGTGTTTAGGTAGAGCTATTGACGTTGCCAATGTTTCTAATCTGTGCTGTAGAGAAGTGTGTCTGCTGTGCAGCATGCTAAGAAGTTGTAATTAAAAAGTGTAAGAAGCACTGAGTGATGGTGTGGTGTCATTGAGTGATGCTGTGCTGGCCCTGAGTTATGCAGCGGTGGCATTGGGTGATGCTGTGCTGGCCCTGAGTGATGCTGTGCTGGCCCTGAGTGATGCTGTGCTGGCCCTGAGTGATGCTGTGCTGGCCCTGAATGATGCTGTGGTGGTGCTGAGTGATGCTGTGGTGAAGGTGAGTGATGCTGTGGTGAAGGTGAGTGATCCTGTGGTGGCCCTGAGTGATGCTGTGGTGGTGCTGAGTGATGCTGTGGTAAAGGTGACTGATCCTGTGGTGGCTCTGAGTGATGCTGTGGTGGTGCAGAGTGATGATGTGGTGGTGCTGACTGATGCTGTGGTGGTCCTGAGTGATGCTGGTGATGCTGTGGTGGTACTGACTGATGCTGTGGTGATGCTGATTGATGATGTGGTGCTGCTGAGTGATGCTGTGGTGGTACTGAGTAATGATGTGGTGTTCCTGAGTGATGCTGTGGTGGCCCTGAGTGATGCTGGTGATTCTGTCGTGGTACTGACTGATGCTGTGGTGATGCTGATTGATGCTGTGGTGATGCTGATTGATGCTGTGGTGGTACTGAATAATGATGTGGTGCAGACCTTCATTCATAAACAACAAACAAGTGCCTTAACTGTTATGAGGGGCATACCGAACATCTTCCCCCACACATCATGAGGGTAATCTTTCCCAAGCCCTTGTTTTAAGTCAACAGCACAAAGCATGTTGGGATTTGTAGTATCCCTTTCTCGGCCACACGTTGGTGACTCGGTAATCACCTCCTGCTATATGTTGTCAATAGTAGAGCCTTTGTGGCTTTCTTGAGCACAGGCCAAATATCAAACGTTGCCTTGCAGTTTTATCCACAAACTATTCTTCACGTTTACTATAACTTAGTCAATGTACTTTTGATACAAATGTGCTTTATTGGAGAGGATTTAATTTAGAATCTCGAAAGTTCCAACTGGATTCGATTTAGAATCTCGAAAGTTCCAACAATACACCCCCAGGCGCGCAGATGCACGCTTCTTAATAACTGGATGTGTGCATAACCTCAAATTCCAAGATTGCTGTCTACCACTTAAGGCCGACGTTCGCAGTCTGCCTACGTGCTGTTTGCGAGTCTCCTTTTTTTTTTTTTTAAATATTTTTATTAAAAAAATTTCTTGTTCCATTGGCACACAACATACAAGAGAAAAACAAAAAGAAATTGCCATTTGTTTAAACAGAGATCACAATGCAAAACTTAAACAAACTAATTACTGTAAAAAAGATTTAAAGAAAAACATATAGAGGTGGAAAAAAGAAAAACAAAATCTTATTGACTATGGCTTGCACTTACTCTCTCTTTCCAGCAATATACGGGTTCCCATATTTTTAAACCTAATCTTCTTGCTCTTTTACCTTTCCTAGCATATATACCTTTTTCAAGGTTAAATATCCCCAATAATAAAGCAATCCATTGTTGTGTTGTGGGAGGGAGAGGGTCCCGCCATACTCTAGCAATTAACAACCTATACACTGCCATTGCTAAGAATACAAATTCAGTATTGTCACCCCTAAATCCCCTAACCCCTAGCATAATAACAGTTGGTGTTAGAGTCACATTTAAACCAAGTGTATGTCGAATAAATTCTTCAATACCCTTTCGTAAATTATCTAATTGGGGACAAAGTGCAAAAATATGAATACTATCTGCTGCCGGAGCGTCGCAGCGAGCACAAGTTGTCCCTGTAATCGCACCCCACTGTGCAATGCGGTCCGGTGTATGATAAAGTTGATATAAAGTTTTAAAATGCTGCGATTGAAGAGAAGCAGAACACAAAGCAGAACAACCTAAATCCAATGAATCCAAAAAGCACTGATTCTGTACCCCTAATTTTCCTGCCCACTTGTCCCCGAATTTCCCAGTGTCATCCTTCTTTAATTCTGCTAAACTAGCATAAAAAAATCGTATAGAGCACTCTCCCCCCTGATCTATGGATTCCATAAGATTATTTTTCCGAAATCCACATTCTCCTCCTTTTTTCTTCTCCAAAAAGCTCCTAACTTGCAAATACTTAAAAAAGCTATTTCTTGTTATATCGTATTTCGCGATCAAATCTGAAAATTGTAAGATGTTCCCATCCATCCCCATCAGATCCCCTATTTTTTTTATACCTTTCATATTCCAGTCTGCCATTATAGAGTCAGAGAAGATCAAGGGTGGTAGTGCTCTATTCCTATATATTCTAGTATACCTATTGTATCTTCCCAATCCGCATTTTTTTACTACCGCTATCCAGATATTATATGCAGCTTTAACTGTTTTAAAACGTGTATGTTTGTAGTAAAGGAAATCCGCACAATTTAGAAAAGCATTTGAAGCATCTGCCCCCAATACGATAGAGTATACCATTGTCGAAAATGATCTAACATTCAAATCTAAATCGCCTGCACCCAGCAAGCCCTGAGTGAATTGTAGTACAGATGCCCAGTAATACAACCTGAAATCCGGGACCCCCCATCCTCCAGAAGCCCTCGGCAAAGTCATAAACTTATAAGCCCTTCTAGTCTTCCCATATGACCATATAAATTTATTTAATATCGATTCCAACTTATTAAACCAAATTGATTCAAAAAAAAGAGGGATGGTGCGAAAGAGATAAAGGAATTTGGGGAGTATAATCATTTTTATAACATTTGTACGCCCGACTAACGTAAGCCTAAAATTATTTATTCTGACCAATTCTGTGCTTACGTTCCTAATTAAAGGGGAGATATTCCGTTCTACCACGGTGTCCAGATTAGGTGAGATCTCAACTCCTAAATACACTGCTGCTGGAACCACCCGTGTATCTATATATTGAACCTTTGTATTTTTAATAATCTGTGTTTTTGCACTATTTAATTTATATCCAGATATTCTGCCAAATTTACTAGCCTCCAGCTCAACCTCCCCCATTGCTTTAAATGGATCTGGGGTGATTATAGCAACGTCATCTGCATACGCTAATACGTTAACCTCTAATCCGTTTGAGACAAGAGGTGAGATATTAGGATTCAACTTCAGATAACGCAAATACGGATCCATATATAGTGCAAATAGGAGGGGAGAACTAGGACAGCCCTGTCTAGTACCTCTTTTTATTTGTACAGGTGCGGTTAAATCTCGATTTACTTTAATTCTAGCTGTAGGTGCCTTGTATAGAACCTGGATTGCCCTAATATATTTGTTGCCAAAACCATATAATTTCATTATTTCCCACAGATAATCCCATGCGACCCTGTCAAAGGCCTTCTCGGCATCGAGGAATAAGGCTGCCACAGGGCCGCCGGCAACTTCCATAGCATCAAAGCAAGTAATCACTGTTCTAACATGTGTTGTGGTGCCTTTCCCGGGGATAAAGCCATGTTGTTCCGGTAAAACTAATTTGTCTATGACAATGGACAGCCTTGTTGCCAAAATTTTTGAATACAGTTTCACATCTGCATTCATAAGGGCGATTGGTCTATATGACCCTGGGGCTGTGGATGGCTTGCCTTTTTTTAAAATAACTATAATCTCAGTGCCTCCCCAGGAATCTGGGACTGACACTTCCCTCTGTGCTTGTAAAAGGGTATCCAATAATTCCAAACTTATAGATGAAAAAAAAGTTTTATAAAATTCGATTGGGATGAGGTCTGGTCCTGCAGCCTTAGAGGATGGAAGTTCTAATAATGCTATCGTAACTTCCTCCAATGTTATGTCAGAATCCAGCTTAATCTGATCTTCCATTTCCAACATATCTAGCTGAATATTTCCCAAATAGTCTCTTATTTCATCCCTTATTTCATTGCTACCCACTCTGGTATCAGAATCATACAAGTCCGTATAGTATTTCCAGAATTCATTCCTTATACCATTAGAGTCTAGGATCACATTTCCTGAGTTATCTATTATATTTTTAATATCCCCAGCATTAGCTTTCTGCCTAGTTCTCACAGCAAGTATATGTCCCACCCTCTCACTATACTCAAACACCTGTTCCTTTTTTGCAAGGTAATTTGCAGCCGTTTTACTAGTAACCCTTTCAGCAATATCGCTCTTTAACATCATTATTTCCAATATTTTATTATCCAATGGGCTCCCACATATAATAAGTCTACTAAGTTCTGCCTCTGCAGCCAGAAGTGAATTCATTTGAAGTTCTGTCTTCTCTCTATCACTCTTCTGTCTAAATGTTGTAAAACTAATTGTCTCACCTCTTATCCCTGCTTTAAAAGCATCCCAGATGTTGCCGCTACTTGAACTACCCTTGTTGTTAAGCCAGAACTCAGTTATCCATTTCTCCATATGTTTACAATAGTTCACATCTTTTAACAACCCTCTTTCAAATGTCCATTTATAAATTCTCCTAATTATACCATTGAGATTCAATGTCAGTAACAATGGATTATGATCTGACATCAGGCGTGGTAACTTTCTAATAGATACATTCGATAACAAAACATTAGAAATTAGGAAATAATCTAATCTAACAGTAATTCTGTGTGGTGCTGAAAAAAAGGTGTCACCGTCACTCATTGGATGTAAATTCGCCCATACATCTGATAAAGCATTATGCACGGCCATATCTACTATAGCCCTATGTACCCTCTTCTTACGCCCATTATAGCCGTGATCCCTTTGTAGCTCAACACTAGCGGGACGATTAATGTTGAAATCCCCACAGCACACGATAGGTTCCACCCAAGTTGTCAGCTCCTGATCCAAAAATTGAAATATGTCTGGTTCATCACACGTTGACCCATAGACAGAGGCCAAAGTAAATCTAGCTCCCCTAAACACTACTTCCACAATGGCCCATCTTCCCCACATATCTACCTTATTCCTAATCACCGTGCATTCTCTCCCCCTGCCCAAAATTGCCACCCCCCGTGTTTTTGAGGCTTGTTTAGTATACGCCAATACTTCAAAACCCAACTGCCTTAACAAAAAACCCTTGCCCCCCTCCACGTGGGTCTCCTGGAGACATATCAGATCTGGACTTAATGCCTTACAGAAAGCAGAGACCCGTAATCTCTTCTGAAGGTCATTAAGACCACAAACGTTCATTGAAATAATTCGGCAAGCCATTAAAAGACATCAAAGATCAAATCCATCTTCCTTTCCCAGTTTCCCTTTCTCTTCTTTCTTTCGTTGTTCCGCCTTATACTAAAAACCTGTACCTGACTCTCGCTAGATCTCTGTACATATGTTGCGTGTGATGTGTGCCATTTCCTCCCCCCCCCTGCCCCTCCCCCTCCCCTGTCCCCTCCCCTGTCCCCCCCCGAGCACCCCCACCCCCACCCTCCCCTACAGGCAAATAGGTCACTCATGACCTATGTGTGATCGCTAGGGAAACAGCAGTCGCCACTACTCCCCACTGCCACTAAATAGCAACAAAACCCCACTTATTTATTTCTCCTTATACCCCAACACTTCCGTCATGTAAGCCTTTACTTTAATCTCAGAAAAGAAAAATTTAAACTGTCCTTTAGTTACTATTTTCAACTTGGCGGGGTATAGCAGATAAGCTTCTGAGCCCAGAGCCTGTATAAGCGGTATCATCTGCCGCAACCTCCATCTACGCTCAACTGTGGCATGACAGAAGTCAGGCCTTGCAAAGAACGTGACATTATTAAATGTCCGTCTAGTCTCAGGTTTAGCCTTGTCCAGTATTAACTGCCGCAGGAGAAAATTCCCAACAAAGATTAACAATGCCCTTGGTTTCCCCCCCTGGGCCCCAGTCTGGCCACTTTTGTAAAATGGAAAGCGGTGGGCTCTTTGGATTTCATGCTCCCAGTGCCATGTTGATAGTTCCGGGAAAGCCCCTTTTAACAAATTTACAGTAAACATTCTAGGGTCCTCCCCTTCAAGACCTTCTTCTACTCCTAGCAGTCTGATGTTATTACGACGCTGTCTATTCTCAAAGCCCTCCAGTTTCCAATTTACGTCTTCAGCCACCTTCTGATGTTCTTCTTTGTACGTTTTTAACTCTCTCAGGTCATCCTCTACCTTCCCAGCTCTTTCCTCCACGTGGGCAACCCTTTCAACCATTTCATCTTGTCTTTGACTTATTTTCGCTGTTTGCGAGTCTCCACTGCTTCTGGTAAATTTCAGTTTTACTGCTGAGGTGGTGCTGTGTCAGCTTCTGGACGTGCCTAGAGGTAATCGATGAAGTGACTGCGACAAAGAGATAATTAACCTGTCCCTTTCGACAAAGATTTCTCTCTGAGCCGGAGTGGGGCACCTCACGTAGCTAGGATGGCCACGCGCATGCCGACTTTATCTGGGGCAGAAAAAGAATTACGCTCCACCTATCCTGCAACAAGCGCAGCACTGCACACCAGGCGTGGAAAATAATGCCACCCATCCTGCACACTGCACTTAAAGCATCACAATAAAACGAAAGCACAATGCATGCACAGCCTACAGATATTAGAAGGCCACGAGGAGGGCATTCTTTGTAGCTCAGCATAGCCGTATGCAAAAAAGGAATTGCTACATGGTTACGTTGAGAAAGAAACCCTCCAAACAGTTCAACATTTATTTTAGAGAACGGATGAAAAAAACTTGCTTGAGTTAAATTTAGAGTCTTCGCCGTTTGTCCTTCCTCGGCGCATGCAGACAACGCATGCAGGCAGACACGTTAACACTCTATAAGCAGGCTTGTGAAAAAGAAAGAACTCTCAGAACTTGACCCCTGCCTGTGAGGAGCGGCGCAATTTAAATACAAGCGTGCCGCGTTAAAAAGTGTTGGCAAAAGTCAAAGCGCTTACCTTGTGGGAGCGAGCCACGGACACCATGTGTTTGCAAGTTAATTACAAACATATGGTGTCAAGCTCGTTCCCGCAAGGGAATCGCCAAACGTGCATGCGTTGCCATTGAAGGCAATGCAACGCGTGCATGTTTTTGGGACAAAAACCATAGCGATTGCTACTGGTCTTTTTCGTATGCAGCGCATGCGCGCTGAGTAAGCAAGACCTAAAAACAGCTGAGTTTTGCAGAGTTTCCCTGGTGAGCTGATGAGCTATACAGCTGCCTCGGCAAGAGGCGAGCAAAGAAGCCTGTAGGCATTCCCATCCCATGAAAAAAGATTTAGAAGAAAAGGACGGAGATAAATCAAACAGAAACAGGAATAGCAGGTGAAGAAGACTTCCAGTTAGATCTGATTACCCCCTTGACAAGGATAAATCCTTGATCCATAAATCTGGATTCCCCTCTGTGGTGTTTAGTGTGTTTGAAGAGGCCTAGAAGGCTGCACTCAAAGTGGTACATGTTGCCACTTCCTAATGTGGTTGAGACAGTGGTACAGATCTAGCTTCAAAAAGGCTACTATGTACCGACAGTCCCACAACATGTGTTATATAACCACTTCAGGCTCCTACATTTGGGGCATTCAGAGATTCCATTCAGAAAATTGTATTTATTGACTTAGGAGTCAAGTATGCCTTATGTAGACCATTGAATTGGATGTGCTTCAATCTCTCATTGCAAGGTATCTTATGCAGGTGTGTAAGGGATTTGTCCCATTACTTATCATTAAGAGCTGTGCCTGTATCAGTCTACCAATTGTCCCTGAGTTTGTCGAGAGATGGGCCTGTATGTGATTGTATAGGCTTCCTGAATCACTATACCAGCTTCCTTCCCAATCCAAAGTTGTATGAAGCCTGTACTGGGTTAAGGGCAGGCAGTTCAGCACTGATGATGGCCCAGTGAGTGTGCATTGCTCCAATGTATTCCCTGATTGCTAAGAATTGCCCAAGGTCCAAATTATATTAGAACATTGTAATGTTGGGAGCTCCATTAGAGGCAGTGGCGTAGCTCAAGGCTGGTATAAGCCTTCTGCTCCAACATTCCAATGTTGGTCTACCTATTTCTTCATTTTTAATTTAGAACATTCTACCTTCAGTGGGTGTAATGTTCTAATAGCCTTATAGCCCTTCTGCCTCAGGCTATGCCGGTTATTTAAGGGCCATACCCTCATTATGCTCAGGGCCTTTACCAACTGAAATAGCCCTTGGCAGCGGGCTATACGGCTATATGCCTCCAACACTAGTTCAAAGGGAAGGAGGGTGCCATCCTGGATTAGGTCACAATCAACAGAAGTCCAACATTTTAACAGACCTCAATCACATTCCTAGTAAAGTCTTGTCAATATTCTGAGATGTCCTGGAAGTGGGGCATACAGAATTGTAGGACTAGTAATTTTTAAGCATTTGTAATAATTCGGTAAGACCATGCACAGAAGGCAGGATAGATGCTTTAGAGCATTAGTAGTAGTAGGTAGAAAGAGCTCCTGTAGCTGTGTATCATTTCAAGCGGTAGATGCAAGGGCAACTTGAATCTCTGAGCGACCCACTAACCAGTGTGATGCACACTGGAGCTGCACTGTCAGGGAATCATAATCAAAATTGGGGGCCACACATATCCCCAATATTCAGGTGGGAGTCCTAAGTTAGCAAATGAGGCCCAAAGTCTACACTTGTTTTATATTACATCCACTACCTAGAGAATATATTAGACAGTTTCACTAAAGGCATAGAGGCAAGCTTAAAAAAAATAAAAGGTCCATGTAATGTAATCATTTTGGCTAGGGTAATTATGCCAATTGTAAAAATTGGAAGAGACTTCCAAAAAGTTATTTGAGATATATAAGCATGGGTATATCTTTTCTTAGGTTGCCATCAAGTATTTCTTCTCGTCTATTAAATATTATTTATGCCAAAATGTTGAAACATTGAGAGTTCCTGGATAATTGTGCTACCCTACATATCTATGCTATGCGCCATACATACGAGACATACAGGATATAAGCAGGATTTACTCTAGTTCACTCCTATGCCTGATGTCCCTTTGAATTCATAAAAAATAAGGGCTATTGATGAACTGCCAGCACATTTATCCCAGAGGTATATCATCATGTCATCTGAATGAATATATACATCATGAACAAAGTCTTAATTCGAATACCGCCTCCATTCCTTGACAGCCTGGCATCTAGTACTAAATTCTATCTAGTCTCACCCGAGAATCCAAGGCAAATGTGAGTATCTCATGCGTTTGAAGAATGTTTTGGAGAGTAAATGGGATTGCTCAGTATTAGGGTGTAGATGTTAGAGAGCTACCCTGCTGTGCTGTCCAGTAACCCTCTACCAGAATGTAGTGTCTCTCCCATCTACCTCAGCTGAGATCATCCAAAAAGGAACTCCGCTCACCCAAGTGAACTTCCCTTAGTGTGATCAGAAAATCCAGTATAAAAGCATGGCCCACACATCTTTTATATAGCTCGACACATTCTATATCTGTTAATTGAGATTTCTGGAAGAATGCATTATTAATGCCCCTGTGTTTGAGGTAAGTGTATATACTATGTCATTTAAAAAAAAAGTAATTTAGTCATCGTATTAATTTCACATATTCATTGCCCAGCCATGAGTGTTACAAAGTGACCCCTTTTTGAGTGGTCACCCCCAGGTTAACATTTTCTTGGGACTCATCTGCTGGTAATTAATCTTGACCTCTAACACTGCCACACTTCTATCCAGTGGCCAGCATATGTGCTCTGACTGCCAAACGTGTTGAAATTGTGTTAAAACTTGATCGTCACATTTAACTTTACAATAAGGCCATAATATTTGATGTAGAAGTACACCCATGGGATCTAAAGTTAAATGGCACTTGTGGACTTCAACCACTAGGGGTATATTTTCCTGATAATGCCACAGTGCGATGCTGAAAGCCATCTTGCTGCACCAAGCTGCATCATTAGGAAAGTGCAAGGATGTGTCATATTTACAACAATACGACATATTGTTAATATCTGTGAATATGATGTCATAACGCACCACGATATGTGCGATCACAGCCCTCTATCGGTGTATGGCTGCAGCCTGTTTGAATTATTGGACAAATATACCAGGAGAAATATTATTCCTTGGAATTGATATAATATTATTCGGGACTCATCACATATTTAAACGTTCGTACATCCAAAAGCCCTGAAGAAGCAAACTTTTTCGTGAAACACGTGATGGCTTGTCTGTATTCATGTTTTGTCAATGAAGATGTAGTCTTATGCTGATGTTTGAAGAGATTGAAGAAGATTTTCTATGATTATTTAATCCCGGAACCATGAACGAGAATAAAAAGATGTCTTATTGACCAATTGCAGTTGTAACTTGTTTTTCTCAGCACATGACCTAAAACACACCATGATATATGCAGGCCCAACCATGGCAATACCAATAAATGCAATGTCGATGCACGCCATAAAATGTGCAAGCATAAACATGTCAATACAAGTAGAAACATTTTGAATGCATGCCATAATCTATGCACACATAACAATGTTAATATCAGTAAAGACAATATCGATGTACGCTATGACAACCATATGGAGAATACTGAGGATGTCGGCAAAAATGATATCAGTGACGCCATGTTAATTGTAAACATTTTAATGAACTATACAATTGCTGTTGGATTCACCCAAGGTGATCTTCTCATCAAATCCTAGTCAGAGATACATGGTCAGACAGGCCCTGCGACTCAAACCCGAGCCTACCGATGGAGAGGTCACAGGTGGGATTACACTTAGCCCAAAGACAAATGCGCACCCAGGGAAAACCCTCATTGATCCCACAGATAGGCAGTTACACCACAAACAGTTCTGAGGAATGTGGCCCCAATAAAACACGTTTGGCCAAAGGCGCGTATTCCCAAGATGCCACAAAGATAGATGCTACATAAAGTCAGGAACACTAAGCCCATCAGGACACAGTATACACACCACATATAGTGATCATGTGCTTCCTTTGGACATCTGGAAACATACTCCACGCTAGCTCTCCCGAAGTCGAGAGCCATCTGTCTCCTCCTTACCAGATGGTAGTACTTGTTGTTTACGATGAGGCCAAGGATGGAAGATCGGTTTATTGTACCTCACAAACAGAATAAACGGTTGGCCAAAATTTCTGTCCAATGAGAGACTTTCTTCAGAAGCTACTATGTCGATACTCTCACAGCCGCTGCGTTTAGTTAAACTAAACTTGTTCCAGTTTTGCCAAACACCTCTTGTCTTTTCATTTTTTAAGGAAAATTCATATTTGAGCAATGGTATCCGTGTGCTTGCTTCTGCGCTGGCGCGCAATTGGATGCCTAGCGCCAATGCAGGCACCCTTGCACCATGGTGCAAAGGTGCCTGGGTTACAGGGATAATTGTTTTTGTGCAGCAGTCTATGATGGCGATTTCCTCCTTTACATACAAAGAGGAAAAAATGAGGAAAAATAAAGGTATTTCTCCTCATTGCGCCACTTTTACACCTCACATGGGAGGGCATTAGAATCTGGCGCATTCCCAGGTTTATGAAGCCTTGTGAATCTGGGAATGCGTCAGAATCCATGGGTGTTGAATGGGAATACCCACAGCAACACCTAGAACCCTTTCATGCAAAGTAATGCGTAAAATGGACCATATTTACAAGGCCATGAAAAGCCATGCCCCGCTGACTAGACCCTAACCATCCTTGTAACTAATGAGGCTGCAGCTGGCACATAGGAACGGTCAAGGAATAGAACGTACTCTTTTATCTATAACGTTTGACATGTATCAGCTACAGGACTTCATTGTAACAACGAAATATTATTTGACAACTGGAAAGGCCATAGCTTTTGTTTTTTGAAAGAAGCTGCCCCAGAACACCTCTGGATGGGCCCACAGGCTCTGCACAAGGCGAGCTGTTTCCCCCCAGCTTAGATTTTAAGAGTGAGGGCACTGTGGGACTGTTTGGTAAAACACAAACCGCTGAAAAAAACGGTAGGCTTGCCCAGGGAGCTACAGGAGTCAACCCCACCCTTGAGCTTGTGCCATGCATTAATGTGTTACCCCAATGCATGTCCTCAGAACACTTACTGGACATGGGAAGATCAGGCTGGACAGGTCTCTGACCTGGGAGAAGCCCTGTAGGCCTCAACCTGCTCCCTCCTGTTATTTTATGGTATATGTATAGTATAGGGTGTTATCACCAATGAGGGTATCATGGCGTTTCACAGATGTGTGAGGCTAGCCCCAGGTCGGGAGGACCTACTCGAAAAGCCAAGTTCTCAGCTTCTTGCAGAATTCAAGAAGAGAGAAGGAGCGTCTGATGTAAAGTGGGAGGTTGTTCCAAGCTATAGAAGCAATATATAATAAGGATTGACCTCCGGGCCTGCTTTTGTGAATGTGTGCGATGCGTCCTTATAAGAGTCTGGCACATTAGAAATACTTGGAGGTTTGGTGGAAATATATGAGGCTGTTCAGGTAGGCTGGGCCTGTGTTGTGTAATGTTTTATTTGTATGTGTTGTGGAAGAGTTTGAACTGTGCATGTGTACCAACAACCAGTTAATCTCCCTCAGGTGTGGTGTGATGTGTGACAGGTGTGGGAGGCTGAATACAAGTCTGACAGCTGTGTTCAGGATGGTCTGCAGTCTCTTTGTAGGTTGCTTGGTGAATCCTTTATTGAGGAAGTTCAAGTAGTCCAGTCTGTTGGTGATGAGGGCTTGAGTGATGGTCTGTCTGGTGTTGTCTGGTTGCCACTTGTAGAACTTTCTCTTCATCTTTAGAGTGTGTAGGCAGGCTGTGGTTATGGGGTTGACCTGGGCAGCCAAGTACAATTTTTTGTTGAGGATACTGCCATTCCTTACTTGTGGGCTGGGGTGGAAGTGGATCCAAGGTGAGTCACAAAGTGGAGTCCCATGACGTGTCATCCATTCTGAAGATCACCACTTCTTTCTTGTTGGTGTTCTGCTTAAGACAGTTGGACTTCATCCAAGCATCCACTTCGATCCTGTAGGTGGTGAAGATGATCATTGTTCTGGTTGATTTGTCTGATAGGGAAAATATCAGTTGTGTGTCATTAGCGTAGGAGAGAATGTTGATGTTGTGTGCAAAAAAGTAGTATAAACTGGTGGTAAAACAATGGCAAAAGCAAGAGTGAAAGCAGTGAAATACAGTGTGAAACAGATGCACAAATAAAAACAAAAAAAGCAATGGGAAGCTGTGGTGCCACAAGGTTACAAATGAGATTAAAAGCAGTGAAAACACTGGTGGGGCTAGGTCTGTACACCTGCATAAGAAGGTCCTGGAATGGGGGAGGTGAGCTAGGTGGGTGTGGGTGGCCTGGAGGGGCATGGGAGGCAGTAGTGGAAACATTGGAAAATATTGGACATAGGGGAAACAGAAAAGGGGGGGCGTGCTTGGCGCCTGACGGGGACGGCGGCTCTCATGTGAGCGCTCCCGGTCTGAAGGGGCTTTCGCTTCACACTTCATATCAAAACTTCCTGCAAAGCGCATTTTCATGCACCGGAGCTCACGGACACCAGCGGGCTCCTGTCGGCGGAACAAAACGAGCAGCGGAATGGTCGTTTTTCACACGCTGTAGCGGACGCGGCTGTGAGATAGTTGCGCCCGCCATCTTGGGTCCTGTCACCACGGACGGCGGCGCTCCCGTTCGCTAACCATGACAGCCTACCATGGAGCCCTTCGTGCCTCCAACTACTTTGGGTGAGCTAACTTCTGCATTTCAGCACCACCGCTGGGCAACTATCTCTCATGACGCCTTTTTTTCAGTGCATTCAACAGCCTCCACTTCTCTTCTGACGACCTGGGCGGCCATGTTTGCTGATTGTTGCTTCTTTACCTCAGGCACCCTGTATGCCTACTCAGCTGCAGCCTACTCTATATTATGAGAGCGTTTCATTTCCTCACGCTCTTACTTTAATAGATATCTACTACGTGAAGCTGTCCTGCGCACTGTTTTTACAAGGTTTTTTTTGTTTTTTTTTGTTTTTTCTCTCTACATGTTCTTCTTGCATCTATGATGTTCCTCACCAGTTAAATCTCTGCTGCACCGCCATGTGCCATCCTTGCATGCCCTAGTGCAGTGCTGTTTTTTCGCTCTCAACCTCAATGTGCTGCCTCTTCAAATGACTCGAATGCTGCTCCATTTATCTGCGTAAATCCTTGGCGTTCCTGAATTCTGCGCAGACAGCTCTCTTCTTCTTATTTTCATTTTTTTTTTGGGGGGGGGAATTTGCTTGTTTCCCTCCTATCACGAACTCCTGCGCACACTTGCAGCTGTCTACAGACCAGCAGAGATTACTACTGATCTTTATTTTCTCTCACCAACAACTCCTTTTTATGGAAAGAAAGGCAATTTCTCGCACTCCCAAGACTCCACGTCGTGTATTCATTAAGAACTCAAAAGTCTTCTCTGCATTGGCGCACCTCGAGGCCTCTCAAGCGCTCGTCACTCAGATGTCGCAGTCTAGCACGGAGCGGCCTGCCCAGCCACCAGGGAAAGTCACGCAGAAACGCCTTAAAAAGGATCCTCCATCGCCAACAGGATCTACTTCGACTGTTTCCATGGAGCTTCTGCTGGAGGAAATCCGTGCCCTCAGACCTTTCATGGAGGAAACTAATTCTAAGCTACAGGTTCTCACCGATAATTGGTCTCAGATGGATGCCAGGGTGACAACAGTAGAAAAGTCTTTGACCTCTCTCCAAGAGTCGTCCTCCAAGGTCTCCCACATGCAGTCCCAGATTTCCTCCCTTCAAAAGCAGGTTGAAGAATTGGAGAACCGAAACAGACGCAACAACCTCCGTCTCTATGGCCTGGCAGAGAATTGTGAAGGGACTGACCCCATCGCCTTCTTCAAGTCTTTTTTACCCAAACGCCTTCATTTGCCTGAGGGTACTACGCTTAATATCCAGCGTGCACATAGGTTGGGCCGCCTCCCTTCTACTCCTTCTCCCTCTTCACGGCCGAGAGGTGTCATCATGTACTTCTTAGAGTACACTGACCTTCTCAAAGTCATTTCAGCAGCACGTGCATCACCTCGTCTTCAATGGTCAGGATCCAATCTCTTCTTTGCGCAGGATTATGCCAAAACTACAGCAAGCCGTCGTAAAGCCTTTTTAGACATGAGACCAGAGCTTCGTGCTCTTGGAGCCAGATACGGCCTTTTTCATCCTTGCCTGTTCAGAGTTACACACAACAACAAGACCACGACCTACGAGGATCCTGTTCGTCTCCGAAGTTTCTTGAACGCTGCACAGTCATCTGACATGGACTTCTCTGGCTCCTCATCAGCTTTCCCTCCATGAATCTTGTTTTCCGTGACTTTACTGGCCTAACCAAAATTATATGTTTCATGTTTGATGTTCGCTGTTTTGTTGTTTGCCTTTCATGGATTTCCCAGCATCTTCAGTTTCTATGTTCCTTTTGACCCCTCCCTATCTTTCTTCCATCCTCGATGGATGGCCAAGTATTCTCTTTTAACGTTGTTCTGTTTTCTTCTTCCTTCATTCGTCTCACTCATTTATGTTTTCGTTCCCTTTTTCTTGCAGGTTTATAGTCTGTTTGGCGTTTTCCCCTCGACCTGTCGGTTCGCTTGCATTGGATGCTTGCTTCCTCTGCCTGGCGCTCCCCTCCCACTCATTTTTCCTCGTCTCCTTTCCCGGGTGATCATTCCTCCCCGCCTCTACCCTCCGTAAGTATGTTTTCCCTTTCCTTCCGAATGTTCACTTTCCTCATTGCGATTGTCTCCCTTTCAAGTTCACTAGTTTCCTTTATTCCACAGGTGTCTTCCTTTCATATTTCTCGACAACTCTTCTACTCTCAATTCCTTCCTATCATTCTTGCTACTTCACGGTCTACCTTCTCCTATTTCTTATATCAATTGATTCTATCTCTCTCTCCTCCGCTCTATTTTCTACTCCTTCACCCCTCTTTTTCTCATTTTAATGCATTGCCTTTTACTGCTTTTCCTACTTTCTTTGACTTTCTTCTTCCTCAGGGGAAACAGAAAAGGGTAGGAAAGGAGACAGAGGCAAGAGACAGCAGGTACAAAGCGCAAAACAGTGGCAGAAAAAGGGGCACAAACAAAAGAAAAGCAGCGACAAAACAATGGCACAAACAAGAGCAAAAAGCAGTGTAAATAGTGGTAAAACAGAGATAAGGAGTGAAAAGAGGTGGTGAAACAATGGCACACATGAGAGAAAAAAACAGTGAAAAACGATGGCGAAATAAGTGCACAAATGAAGAGCAGTGAAAAACGATGGAGAAAGATGGCATGAAAGAACAGCAGTGACAAAACAGAGGCTAGAGAAGAAAAGGCTGTGGTAAGAGAGTGTGAGAAAGAGAGAGAGAGAATGAGAAAGAGAGAGCGGGGGACAGAGCAGTGAGGCCGGAGCTCACATCATCAAATGAATTAACATGTTAAAATCAGAGCTGGCAGTAGGGCTGTTGGGGGATGAACTTCATAGTCAGGAAATAGCTACGAGGGCTGCCCGCTGTCTATTTACATTTGCACCAGAAAGGTAGTTATTTTCAGACCACATGTCCATCTCTGCACCTGGGGTCCACTGACTGACTGCTGCAGTCAGGAGGGCACACCAGGATTCATGGGTAGGTTGTCATACTGCTCTGCCCAGTACAATGCTTCCTCAGGTTAAGTAAAAAAGAAAGTATGGTGAACCATTGAGATTTTCAGATTTACTGGAATAGGGACCATATTTTAGGTTTAATTCTCTAGCTTCTGTTTTGCTCCCATAAAGTGCACATGACTGCGCTGTACGACCACGTTATAGTCTGGGAAAGTCATTATTCTTCCTCCTTCTACAGAATAATGTCTGTCCTTCCTAGTTGCTTGTAAAATAGCAACTTTATTTAATCTGTTCAGGAGTTTTGCCAATACAAGCAGTGGTGGAGTCCAACCAGGGTTTTTTCCTTTGACTGGAACTCAATGCACTCGTACCACAGGGAATATGGATGAGAGAGCTGATTGTGCCACCTCCTTGGCCAGCCCATTCTCCACATAGCTTGTTGGATCATTGCCCTCGATTGCCTCCAGTAGCTCGACTATGTGCAAGGTGCTTCAGCAGGATTGTCCCTTCACATCCTCTGCCCTGCCCTTCAGATACCACATGTGGTCTAGCAATTCTCCAATCTGCTGTTGAAGATCTAATATATGTGGTTCAAGGTCTTGTAGAATATTCTTGTTGGTTTTGACTCTTTCAGAGAGTTTGCACTTGTCTTCGGACAGCAGGCCATTAATGCCAAAAAAAGAATCCACATTGGTCTTAAGGACGTTTCCTTGTGTCAGTGGTTACTTGCAGAATCATGTCTCACTAGGATGGAGGGGTCTGGATCAGCTGTATAGCCCTCCGACCTAACGTGAGGTGTAGTGGAGGGTCAGTTTTCATTGTTCGTGCCATAATTTCTTGATGAAGATTGTTTCCTGAGGTGCCGACTTTTCCCCCATTGAGTGCAATGTGGTAATATAGTAGAGTAACGGATTATGGTGAAGATGATGGATCATGATGTACTGGTGGCCTAGGGATTGGTCTGCCTTGCCCCAGGACTGGGTAATGAGTATGTACAGTGGAGGAAGAGCAGCTGACTTCCCAAACAAGTTTCTCTTTCTGCTGGAGGAAAATGCTGATCTCCAGCAACACTGCAGGTTTAAATCATGACATGTGCAGCCCTCCAGTGGGAATCCTTTAGTTAAGAGGTCTCAAGAGTCCCCACAAAAGCACACTGTGGAGACAACAATCAAGTACAAGAGAACTTGGGCTACATGCAGCACTGTCAGACTGTGCTCACCTCTGTCTGTCAAGTTGATGCCCCCTCATGCCACTGAGGCCACCAGCAAAAGGTGGTCTGATCATACTTCAGGGGCACACAGGACCTGGGGTCAAAGGAGCTCAATAGTATGATAATGCAGGTGAGGGTCAGATCATGTGAGTGTACAAGGTAGCAGTTACACTCCTACTCAGTGGAGGGGGTGGTCCAAAACACAGGTATCCCTGGGAGTCCAAGTGCAGTCAAAGGGCCCATCAGGGAAATATACGGGAGTGGGCAGCACTGTCACCACCAGGCCAATGAACTCACAATGTCAATGCTCCTCCTCCCCATCAGCATGGACCCCAAAACCCCCAAAAGCAAAGTAACTCATCGGGTTCTGCCACCAAGGGCCTGCATTCCTCAGAGGGCGGCTCCCTCCTGAGCACCCACCCCACCTTCACTCTTCAGACGAAACAGGTGCAAAGCCCTCTCGTCACTGATGTTGACTGTCTTGGCAGGATTGCTTAGTCCTGTGCAAGGTGTCCCAAGCACCTAAGCACACCCCAGCCTGGATAGTTGGGCCAGGCCCAAGTCAACAGCCACAGCATAAGGTAATCTGGTGCCATTCAGTGGTAGGTGTGGTACCAGTCTACCAATACATATGGTGCTCTTCTCTTTGTCCTGTAAGTTGTGGGTATCCTGGTCTCCCCACAACAGCAGACTGCTGTTTATAAGGATGGGCCACAGTCTGGAATGCTACTCCATTCATTCTCTATTTTAGGCGGCCCAGCCATGCCTCCTTTCTTTGATGTATTAATGGTATCTCACCAGATTTTAAAATACATATGTTGATATGCTTAAAGTATGAACCTAGCCAGAGTAATGGAGTTCTGTGCATTATGGAATGAGGTGTAATTAGACACTGCAATATCATGTATATCTAGTGGGGATTTACAAAGTCTTATTTCACATAATAGAACTGATTTTCACATATGTACATTGTAGGTGCAAGGAGATTAAGGGTCCTTTTACATGTCTTGAGTAATTCAGATGGGGCCAGTAAAAGAAGAATAAATGGTCACAATGTTTTTTTCATTTCTGGGCTCATTAACCTATATGAAGAAACAATTTCTACTTACTAGAGGAGTGCAGGATTTGCTGCCATAGTCATCAAAGTGTATATTTTCATATAATAAACAAAAAGAGTATGTCTAGTTGGAGCTGGAGATTCGAAATCAATGGGTGTTATGGAGTGAACTCTGAGAATCCCCCAAGGAAAGAGGAAATAACTGCTGAACTTGCAATGTCGGGTCTGTTTCACAAGGTAATCCTTCAATCGCCCCTACAGTTTACTCAGGATATTTCAGAGATTTAAAATGTAAGAGACAAACGTGATACGTCCTAAGTGTTGTTTTTTCTGCTGGGGCCAGCAACTTTGGGGCATATCAGCAAGGGCCTGCGATAATTATTGTTCAGAGCTTTTAACGCGAGGATAATTATCGCAGGCTGCCGTTGGATTCTATCGCGGAGATAGCGTGCTATCAGCAACGCTTATCTCCCAAGCGATAGGAATCCATGCGTTAGCTGAAAAACAGTGTGATTATCACTGGAAATCCAGCGATAATCGCACTTCGACCAGCGATACCTTGCTGATAGGGCAGGGTGGTTTTAGCCATGTAATCCAATTGGATTACATGGCTAAATCAGATTACAAGCAGACGTAAGGAAAGAAGCGATAACTGTGGTTAGCGCTACTTTTCTAATCGCTCTGCTTGTTTGCGTTCAGCTTGATAATTGCAGAAATGTCGGTTAGTGACATTTCTCCAGTTATTTTGGCACGGAACGCCCACTTTGCATCTCATTAGAGATGCAAAGCTGGGCGTTGTTGTAAGAGGAGCTAAATCAGCAAAACACGCGATAGCATGTCTTTGCTGATAAGGCAATGAAATTATCGCCGCTTTTCGCCCAAAACGGATGCAAAAGCGGCGATAATTTCATTGCTGACATGCCCCTTTGTTACTAGCCCTATCGGCAATTCGAGGTCACTCATAATAAGGCCCTTAGATTGTGCCTTTATATTATACTATTCTATTCTAGCAAATGGACATCTATTTGAATGAATTTCACCATAGAAAATATGAATTTAATTCAATGCTTCTTGGAAAGGAATTCATATAGTGAATGCCATGCTTAAAGAAACTACTTGTTCTCATATTAACTTGTGAATAAAGCAGAGAGCGAAAATGGCCCTTATCAGATGATAGCCTTCATTATTCCATCAGGAAACTGTACATTTCAGAGACACAGGTGCAGAACTGAAGATGCACTTCTGTAGTGAGGAGAGACACATTTGATATGTTTCTCTCATTTAAATCAGGGCCGACTGCTTCTTCCATCGAATATATGATCTCTTCTGCAAAGGCCAGTTACCAATCGTTCTGCACTGCCTACCAAATGAATAGATTGTTCCAAGGGTTCCTGAACTAGAGATCATTTGGGTAATCCAGCTTTGAAATTCCTAAATTTAAGCGTTATGGACTAGATGTAGACAGGTGTCTGAGGTTGTTCATGTGTTCCAATAAACATAATCTCAGTCCTGCGGATATTAATTTACACTCAACTGCTGTGCATCCTTCAGTAGATATTTTATACACATGAAACTAAACTGCAATATTGGTTGAGGGAGTGGACCACTATTGCATTGATTTTTTTTATGCCATTTGCATAGCAGTAGAAATATACCCTGCATTTTAACAAATAATGGCTTCCATAGCCCTGTTGGGGGGGGACAAAACGGCGAGCTTTGAGGATCCATACATCCCAGTTTGAGGAGTAGAGCACATAGCACTCAATAGACAAGGTTGATAGTCAAAGAATATTTAGACCAAGTCAAGGCACTAACTTTGTCATCTGTTTGCGAAGGAGCACTGGATGACCAAAGATATTGAATAAAGTGAATTAGCCCATCAGCATCAGTATAACATTTTTGTTCAGTATCCATGATAAGTCAAATGTTGTCCTTCATGTAAAGTATGGAATTTTTAGTGTCTAATTTACACTTTTGTGTTTACTACTTTTTGCCTTTACTACCTTTATTTCTTCTTGAATTTCCTTTTTCTATGTGCGTTGCATTCTGCAACACACATAGAAAGAGAAAAACTCTTCTAATTTTTGTGCAGTAAGGTGTCCCTCCCTACACAAAAATCAATTATCTCTTCAACACAGACACCCTTGCACCATGACGGAAGAGTGCCTGCGTTGGAGCATGGCAGCGCATTGTGCGCCAGCACTGGTGAAAAGGTCTGGAATGTGCAGTGTTTTGTAGTTAGGGCGCATTCCTACCCTTTTCTTTTGACGCAGGGCAGCACAGCAGGAAGGCTTGCTCCGCTGCAGTGCATCAAAATGTTGTAAACGAGGCCCTGTGTGTTTCATACCTGGCAGCTGCATCACTAGCCCACGTAATTTCTGCAGAGTAGACCTCGGACAGCACGAACTCACTTTCCTAAGAGAGTCAAGTGCTATAAAAGGGTACTTGATTCCAAGTAGAAAGAAGATTGTGCCCTTATTACTTTGTGAAGGACACACATCATTCACAAATTATAACCCACTTTTTAACAGACTTGACCTAGAAGTGACGAAGAGCTATTGTGGATTTTCAGAATAGCCAAGCTGTTGAGCTTGATTTCACTCAAAGCCTCTTTCTTTCACTGTCCTAAGCTTCTTGTTTCTTTATCTAATGTTTGGGGTTCAGTTCATTGAAGGTTGTTTCGCATTATCACTGTTTTCCATCTTTTTCGTTCTTGCTCTCTTTTCTGTCTTTTGCGGATGGTCGAGGTCTGAAGAAAATAAGCTCCGGCGGCAAAAAAAAAGGTACTGAAAGTGTTTCCAAACCTTACGGCTGTGAAATTATTTCATGACAATCTCTTTCCAAAACCTAATACCTTCGGCAGTTGAATACTAACCACTCTTTCAAATGTCACAGCGCGAGTCGTATTTTAACCGAGGGAAATGTCTACTGTCCTAGGATTAGAGTTGCAGAACTCGAATAGGCTGACATAGAAATTTAGAAACATATAGATACAAACACATCAGATGCCACGTCACTCCTAACAAGACACAAAGGTTGCATTCAAACAAGTCTAACATCCGCTCGGTTTCCATAATTGTAATTCTAATCGTGGCCTACTGAGAGAGAGAAAAAAAACGCAAAAATTAGCACACAAAAAGATTACAATTACAAGCCGCATGAAGGCAATTTTACGCCGTCGGTGACATTCAATCACATTTGCAGCCTCGCCATCTTGACAATCACCGAATTTGGTTCGATGCAGGTGGGTAATTCCTTTCCTTGAAGCCCCCCTCACTCTGAGCAGAAGATAAAGACTTCCATTGCCTTAAAACGGTTTGCACTGCGCGGCGAACAGGCCTCACAACTGCTGGGGGGCTCCCCCGCGCTTTAACCTACATTTATATTCATAACGCTGCGCGGCTGTCCCTCCGTGTGCGCGTTGCTATCTCGTACCATCAGCATAAAGTAAATGCTGTTGCCATATCCCATAACCACCTCTCAAGAATAAAACACCTTGAGTAAGCACAAACAAGGAGAAGTAGCCCCTGGGGAGCAGGCGAGTTATAGTTTGAGCGGAATGCGTCTAATGCAGTTCCTATGTACTTAGTGGTTGCACAAACAGTCGGTCTCAATGCCCTGGTTATGTATATTTAATGCGGCAGAACGCCGCGTGGGAACTTGAACATCGAGGGGAACGTTCCAGTGAGCTTAAGGAAACAAGTTTCCCTCAGAGGCAACGAGCTGCTCTCTAAATCCTCATATGAAGGTCTTTTATGAGAGTGCAGTGTGAGCTGGAGCGGGCCAGGACTTGCCGACGTGGCAATCTTGACCTCTGAAGATGCTTGCTTTGATTGTATTGAACTTGCAGTTATATAGTGGGTCATACACCTGGTCAGACGTCAAAGCATATTTGGGGAGGAGTAGCGTGCTTTACCACCGGGAAGTGTTTGGTTATAAGCAGGACTGTAAGTGGGATGCAAAGAGGGGGGGGGGTCTCTTAAAGGGGCGTGGCCAGTGTAATTAAAGACGTGGCTTAAAACACCCAAGCTGCAAATCTTTGCTTAGCATAGTGTGCCGCTCGACTTGTATTTTGCATCCAGATATATGATGCAACAAGTAACATCATACCTGCAACAAGTCAGGACTATTGGCTTTGTCAGTGGTTGTTAGTTGCATAAGATAAATAGGCAGCAACTATGGCTTGTATATAATATTGAAAAAGTTCCACTTAAAGCCCTGGTGACACCACGACAATATTGCTGCTCCTGAGTTTCAAAAAAAGAAGGGAAATCCAGAGAGAAAATGACTCTCTTTAAAGGGTTCCCTTCCCCCTATAACGCTCACCTGGTATGAAGTAATGCAATAACTTTTCCACTAGTAAGAAGTGAGCAGTGTGAGCATGCGCACATCGCTGTGCCTGCTGTCACTGTCCGGAAATAAAACGAACCACCTGTGCTAGGGACTCATGAAAGAGACCCGTATCGAGGCTGCCTTAAAAAACAACTGCAGGTGCTCAGCACCGGTGAGACCCGACCCACTAAGCCCCTGGTCGTAAGAGTGTTGATTTGCAGTTTGGTCGATATGGGAAGTGTTTTGTTCTGTGAGTGAGTGGTCAGAGTGATGCCCTTTTATCTTGTCTCAAGCTCCTAGCCTAGGCATGCAATGGCGAGAAAAGCAGGCATTGAATGCATTCGCTTTTCCTCTAACCCTCCCCACTAGCCTGGTGCTGTTGCTCTCTAATATCTCTCACATTGTACTAGGGAACCTAGAGCTGCATAATATGGGCTCCACCCCTTATACGTCACAATTCTGCAATTATATATTCATATACCACTTTATATAAAAGATAATGTCCGAAGGTATTTTTACTGTAAAGTCTTTATCAACTGTTTAATAATTTTTTAATGGGTTTATGAATGCTGTTTTTATTAACATTTCATGTATTGTATGCTTGTCTTTTATTAATTTTATTTCGAAATAAAGACGTAATGACCTGACCTGACCACTTTATATTCACTGTGTGACTTGATTTCCTTAGCGTGTGTGATGCATTTAGATACATTAATGGAATGTAATCATGGTAGAGATTAGGGATGCACACACAGATGTACAAATGTTTAATTGAACCTTGTAATCATGTTTTTTTATTCACGTTTTGCATTTATTCTTAACGTGTGTATGTATAATCAAGTTTTCAAAGTTCATTTTGACTACTGAGTTAGCTTAGCCTGACTACAGGCCTCAATTGAAACGTGTTTAGACTTCCCAGTATGCTATTTCTTTTCTCCTGCAGGTGTGTTGTCATGCTTCTCATTAGCTAGCGAAAAGCCTATTGTTTGTATTAGACTATCGATAGTGAGGTCTCCAGGGAGGAACCTGGCAGCGAACTTGGAGATCTGTTTCTCACATACCAGGTTGTGGGCTGCAGTCCCTGTTGGATGAGATAGGAAACTAAAAGGAGGGTGCAGAGGCTCTTCTTGGTTACCAATTTGGTTGGTTCCTGGTGATGCAAGAGAAGGTAAGGATATTTTTGAAGCTCTTGTTACTTTAATTGGTGTTTCCATAGTTAATCAGATTCATTCTAGACTCTTGCTGAGCTTTCCTGAGATTGTAAAGCTTTATTCTAAACACTATTTTCCCCGTTTTTCTAAGACTTCTACTGAAATCTATACTATGCTGGCACCTTCTAGGCTTCCTAAATGGAAACCCTGATTAGATGATCTTGTAGTCGATCTATGTTCAGAAGACAGAAGGAAAGTTTATTTATGGAACACGTATTTACAATAATGTATTTCATTATTGTGTCGGTTGTCACTATTCTGCATCTAATTTACCAATCTAAGTGGCGTCTGCCTTCTTAGATTGGAAAATTAAAAAAAATGGCGGGCCCATAATTCTGTCGGCATGCGCATGCATGCATCTGTGTGCGAGCATACATCATACCTCATGCACAAACCTACAGAATAAGCAGCCGGCAACAACGGCTGTGTCATCACGCCTTTTTTTTTAATTGACTGATGCTACACAGCATGAGCAAAAAGCATTTTGCGTTTTGTCGATGGGCAAAGAGCATTGTGATTTCTCTTGATTCTGCATAGCATGGACTAAAACACTGAAATAGCTTATTAGGCTTGAAAGGTGAAACCTAATGGCTTTATCAGTGCTTGTTTTTCAAGCAATGTCAGGAGCAGCAAGGCGGTTTCATTCAATACCCACATTTTTAATGCCAAATGAAAATTAGATGTATATACCTGCTCATATCACCACACTGTTTATAGTGAAGCCTCTTTCAAAAGTGTGTCTGTCCAGATTAGAAAACTCAGCTGAAATATGCGACATTCAGAACCACACAATTATAAAGTATACTCGCAGCCGCGATCCACATTTTACATCTCTCCATGCTTTGAACAATGCTGGGCAGCTTCACTTCTAACACCGGAGGGCGGATTGCTGGTCGTCTTTCAACATGGCCGACGCTCCTGCATCACTACTTGACGCCGCGGTGTTGATTGCAGAAACAGTCATTTACTATCCTCCCAGTCCATCAATCAATCAGATATCAGTCAGTGCGGTGTGCAGCCTGGCACATTATCGACAGACGGGCGAGATGTTCGTACAAATGTACTTGAGGTTATTTGTGGGATTTTAGATCGATAAGAACCAGGAAAAGCAAAGGCCGAATTCGGAAAGTGCATGTCTGCAAAAGAGAACATTTGGAGGCTTTGGTTTCTGACAGGCCCGGCTGAAAGTCGGGGGTTAAAGTATACTCCGGTAGTTGCGGCGACACTGGGAAGCTCCAGCGCCAGGGAAGACCGCTCCCCATAAGGCCCTTGCAAACAGTGTTTACTTTCTAAAAATACAAATAAGCACGGGGTTTATTTGTTAGGTCCTCCATCAGCCATGCCGAATGCAGAGGTTGCTGAATTACAAGGCTGCTGTAATGTTGGGGGCCCTGGGCCCTCATTGCTAGGAATGACTGACGCAGACACAGTCAGCTACTGGGTACAACTGGCCCAGAGCACATGGGCTCGGCCCCTTTTATTAAAGCTGTGTCACCTGACCAGTGACATCAGTGGTGGGTGGGTGTTCAGTGTGCTGGCTTACAAAGCACTAGACTGCTGACCGTGATTCTGCATCACTACATCCCTCCCAAACTTGGGGGAAAACGAAAATAACCGAAAGTCCAACCTGTGGGAGAAAAAAGTACAATTTGCAAACCCCACTACAAAGTTCAACCTATGGGATAGAAAATGTACATACAAATGTAACACTGGACTCTATGATTTGAAGTGAGTCTCTTTGGTGGATTGCAGGTCGCAGATGGTGTAGTTGCTGCATCCAGGACAATGATTCATTCTGGCATGGTTTGCCGTTGTTTGGCGGGTCCTATCTTCTGTCTGCGCCGCCTGGACGTTGTCCTTTGCCTTGTCTTTGTTTCACACCACTGGTGACAGTTGGTAGCTAGATAGAAGGATGACGTGATCTGAGTATTGTTTGTCTTCTCAGTTCTCCTCTTCAGTCCTGGTCCTTGGTGATGTCTCTGGGCAGGTTTCAAAGTATTTCTGGGCAGATGAAAGGAGTAGGTGCATACATCCCTCTCACTAGGATGCCCCTCTTCGCTGGTATTCCTCTCTCACAAGATGTCCGGGAGGACCTCTTTGCCAGGCTTCCACTGGACTGGTGTTGTCGGTCATGTTGCTCCACCATAGCCTTCGGGCCGTGAGCGGGGCGCTCCACGATCTTCACCGTTGTGTCCTAGTTCCACCTGAAGGTTACGCTGTTGACTCTTTTCTTGCACATGAAGCTTTCCTCTCCGTGGGTCTTGCAGACGCACCGCTGTGGATCTGTCTCTCTTGGGGGACTTGCTGCCACCAGAGTCCCTTGAGGCCTTTGCTTCTTGGGCTGCCACGGGTTGATGTGGAGTGGTCAGTTCCTCAGCCGGATGTGTGAGCACTCTCGCTATTCAATCATCCGCTCAACCCCAAAGATAGATTGTTGTCAACAGTCCAAACTTGCCCTCTTCTGCGATTGCCACATGGATGGATGGCTTGTAGGTGGATACCTTTAACTTGTGCCGTCGGTGTTCATGCCAGGCCTTGTTCTCTGTTGCACTCTGGTGTTCTGGTGCGAGTCACCATCTTCTTCTGATGGGTGTGTGAGTTGACTGGTCACACCTCTTTGCTTCTTGTGATCTTCTAGTGGCACCGTGGCACTCACTACCCTTCTTCTCCTCCATTCCTTTCACGACGTGGTCGGTCCCTTTTCCTTTTCTTCAACCACCCAGGCCATCTCCGTGTGGCGTGCACTCCACACGAATCTCCCTGGTTGCGTCCTACCCCTAGGACACACTTTCTCTTCTTCCGATGGCCAAACCAGGCATCGCACCTTTCTTCCTGTCGCTCCTTCTTCACTTCGGGTCGGTGTCATCAGACCTCTTCTGGGTCCCGTCCATGGACCTCTTCTTGATCTATTCAGTTACTATGCCTTTGATCTTCTGGCATGTCTTCGCAGTCGTGGTCTTCTGACTGTCAGCTTCTCCTTTCTTTTCCCGGGCGACCAACTGACTGGCCATCTTCTCCTTTCCTTTCCGGGCGACCAACTGACTGGTCATCTTCTCCTTTCCTTTCCGGGCGACCAACTGACTGGTCATCTTCTCCTTTCCTTTCCGGGCGACCAACTGACGGTCATCTTCTCCTTTCCTTTCCGGGCGACCAACTGCCTGGTCATCTTCTCCTTTTCTTTCCGGGTGACCAAGTGACTGGTCCGCATCTGGCGGTGACTTTCTGGCAAGTCATCTTCGCTGTGACCTACTGACAGGTCTCCAAGGACGCGATCCCTGCGGTACTCGGTCGTGGTGGCGTGGAGTTCCTTCACTCCTTGCGCGTTCTGCGCAATGCTATTCAGTCCTGAGGTGTGGAGTTCCTTCACTCCTTGCGCGGTCCTGCGCAATGCTGTTCGGTCCCGAGGTGTGGAGTTCCTTCACTCCTTGCGCAGTCTTGCGCAATGCTTTGCTTCTGGCGCATTCCTGCGTCGTTTCTTGAAGTGTCCCTTGCGTGTTCCTGGATTTTCCGGCGCGTTCCTGCGTTTCTGGTGCGTTCCTGCGCTGCTGGTGAGGCAGTGTTCTTGTTCTTCTGGCGCGTTCCTGCACAGTTCTATGCTGTCCTGTGTCACTGGGCAGTGACGGTGGGTTTGTGAACACTGTGGTTTGTGTTGATGCGCAGTCACTTCGTGTTTTGCTTTTCCTTGTGCACTACTGTGCTTCAGTGGAGGTGCCTTGATTCTCTTGCTGTAGGTCGCAGCAGCCTGAGATTGCTTCTGTGGCAGAATGCTGGTGGCTCTTGACACTGTGCATAGCTACAGTCCTGGGGTGACTGCTGGTAATTAGGCTTGGTGAAGGTGCTACACTTGTGACCCTGTCTATTGTTGGAGGCAGAGTCTCGTGTTGGGGACATGACAGGGTGTAGACACTGTGTGCAATGTATTTTGTGCAGCGGATGCAGTGCTGCGATTTCGCCACTGGGTGGCAGTGTTCCATACTTTTCTTGGTGTCTTGCAGCTTGCTGGGATCCGTGGAGAACTGCTTCTGTCTTGCCTCATGCTGCACTCGCCGCCCTGGGGTGGTGAGAGACCAGACTGGCACCCGAGGGCTGCTTCCTTCTTCACGTCTTCGGGTGCAGGCACACTTAAGCCAGGTAGGCTCTTTTCGCTTCTCTGTTCCCGCCTGCAGCAGCTTCTCGGTGACGGGAGAGTGGTTAGCTACTCCACTCCCCGTCTCTGCTACCGATGGTGCTTGGTATGCGGCCGGCGGTGTCTCGGGTCCCGCGGGCTGCTCTCCCCACGCTGCAGGCTTGACCTGGTATCTCCTTCACTCCTTCCGCCGCTCCCCTCACTCTCCCACGCTGTGCTGAGGGGGAGGGGCAACTGGTGCAGTCTCTGTCAGCAGGTCGCGGGTGGGCTCCGCTGACCCTGCTGGTTAGGCTGGGCAGAGGGAGTTTGCGCTGCTCGTACCTGCTGCGGGTCGGGCGCTGTTCTTCCTCGCTTCTCCCGCCCGCAGCCGCTTCTCAGCTTATGCGCTGCGGTGGGAGCAAGAGTCGGTGCTGCAGTGCGGGTGTCAGCGGGGACCGGATGCGCTGATGGCAGGCCGCGGGTGGGCTCCGCTGGCTCTGCTCATGTATGGGGCAGTGTTCACTGTCGCAGCGGGTGGGCTCCGCACTTCAGCCTTGCATAGCGGGGGTCGCTACACGCTACACTTCACTCAGGGTCCGGCAGCTCTCCACACGCTGCGGGGCCCCTTCCCCACCTCCGCGGCAGCTTGAGTCCGACACTGCGCGGCAAGGCAGGGATGGTTATATGTAGGCCGCGGGTGGGCTCCGCGAGCCTCGCTTCCTGATGGGAACAGTAGCGGCCGATGCCTCATCGCCGTAGGCAGGCCGCGGGTGGGCTCTTCGAGTCCTGCTTTCCTTTCACGGCTCTCACCCTCGCAGCGGCAGCCGCCCTCCACACATGCTGCGCTGCGGGGGAAGGGGCTGGAGACGCTGCAGGCAGGCCGCGGGTGGGCTCCGCCGGCGCTGCTTTATTTGAAAATTAAGGTGGCTGTAATTACGCCCGGCGAGGCGTGCTGGCCATGCGGGTGGGCTCCGCAAATGTTTAATCATGAGGGGGTCGCTTCTTGCTTGCGCGGCCCCCTAGGCAATCTTCAGCGTTCGGGCTCACCTCTGGCCGACGGGCCTTCCTCCTCCACGCGGGTGGGCTCCGCTGAGGTTTCACCGAGCGGTGGCAGCCGATGCAGGTGGGCTCTGCATGGCTCTCTCTCTTCACCCCAGGCAGGGGCGCAGTCGCGGCCGACGCGGGTGGGCTCTGGTCGGTCCGCTCATCACCCCACGCAGGGGGCCTTGTAGGCTGGGCTCAAAGGTGTGGGGTAGGCTCCCAGTCACCTTCTCGTCTGCAGGCAGGCCGGGGGCTCGGCTTAGGCCCTGCAGGCCTCTCGGCGCACGGCGCCGCTTCCCCAGGAGAATGCCCTGCACATGGGCACATCCCTTCTTCTTTCCGGGGTTTTTCAGCTGCGGCACGCGTGGCTAGCGTCCGCCCTCCTCGTCGCCAATGTAATGTTGGGGGCCCTGGGCCCTCATTGCTAGGAATGACTGATGCAGACACAGTCAGCTACTGGGTACAACTGGCCCAGAGCACATGGGCTCGGCCCCTTTTATTAAAGCTGTGTCACCTGACCAGTGACATCAGTGGTGGGTGGGTGTTCAGTGTGCTGGCTTACAAAGCACTAGACTGCTGACCGTGATTCTGGATCACTACAGCTGCCTCCGCCTCATGCCCCTTTCTATCACAACCCTACACATCCTGTTTCTTCATCTCGCTCTTGCAGGTTCTTATTTATCTCTTCTTTCCCCGTTTATCAGTGTTGTCCTAGCCTTCTCTCCCTTCTACTTTCCCATTGTCTGTCTTTCTTTCTCTTGCTCTGGGTCAAAGTCTGATTATAAAATTGTAGGAAGGTGGCTACCTGACTATGGTTACCCCAGATTTTTTGCCTGTGTTTAGCTGTTTTTTTGACTTAGTTGACCTGGTTCCCTGCTAATCAGGGCCCCAGGCCATCTCCTCTCTCTGTAAAATGGATTCCATGTACCCTAGGTACATACCACAATTGGAAATGTACTCCTTGTCAGCCCCTGTATAATGCACTATAGGTGCCCAGGGCATAGGGGCCACCAAGGCCAACCAGGGGCTGCAGCATATCTTTTGCCACCCCTGGCTGATTCTTAAATTGACACAACTGGCTGATCACTCAGCTGGGGTAAGGTGGTGTAATCACCCCTTACTTAGGTATAGTATACCTATATCTAAACCTATATCTGGACACATATAAACCTGTGAGCCACTCCTATGGAAGGCCTCATCAATCCTGGAGGCAGAGTGCGTGGTTTAATGTGAGATGGAGCTCTAGCATGAGCTGAGCCTGTCTGCAGCTGTCGGGAACAACTCCCTAAGCTGTTTCAGGATAACACCATACCATATACTCTTAAGTGCCTTATAATCCTCGCGGTTATATAGCAACTCTGGTTTGGCTTTATCAAAACATGTCGTGTAAGGTGTCATACGATTTGGAATACTATCCCCTCGCCAGGTCTGGCGACGGGGATAGCATTCCACCCCTCTAGAGGGGTAAGACATGTTACTTTACTTAAATGCGGTTAATTTCTAAAAGGACCTTAGATCCACAAAATGGATGCCTCTGCCACAGACAAGAGTCTGACCCCCTGAAGCTGACCGAAACTCAGCCAAATGGGGCCTGGACAAAGGGTTTCCTGTTGCAGGGAGGTGTTACACCCCCTCAGACAGGAGATAGTGGATTGTAGCAGGGAGGTTTGAAAGAAACCAGACACTGCATGGGGAGCACAAGGCTGCCCCTTGCATAATCCGGCCAAACCGGTTCTGGGGCACTCCAGCCCTCGTGCCAGGGCGGCCTGGATCAAAGGAAGGGGGTGTATCCACCCACTTCCTGGGTCCCACCCATAGGAGGGGACCTAGCAGGTAATCACGCCCCCAGATTCGAATAAGAGTGGGAGCAGTGCCAATGCACAACAGATTTCCTGGAAGAAACATTAGAAACGAAACTCTGGACCCTTGGACCTCCAACTCAACGTGGAAGCCCGAAGAATCTCCCTTGTGGTCAAGGAGTGACCACCCTGCAGCAGCAGGCACCATCCAGCCCTCGACGTCTACTTTGTTGCAGTTCCCGCCGGAACTCGAGCGACAGAGATCGACGAGATCAAACTTGCCTGCCTTCCAACAGCCCGATCCACAGTCCCTGCAGAGCTGAGACCCGTGGAGGCGACCGGAAGCGTGGGGCACGCCATCTTGAATTGACCACGAGACGCTGACCGTGCAGCCCACGAGTGACCCTCGAAGCTGTGCACCGGGGTTTGAGAAGCCCCCACCCTGAGCCACTCTTGAAACGAAGTTCAGCCCTCCACACTCGACGAGTGCTGCGTGGGGCCCTTCTGCTCCATTTGGCTCAACGCGTTGGCCCGGTCACTTGCCAGCCGGCTAGTGGTCCCTGTGCCGACGAAACTACAAAGAAGACTCGTGAATCTGGTTGCTCCAGATTCACACCAGCTCCCCTGAAAAGGAGCCCCCACTCTGACCTTCCTGGTTTGAGTGAGAAGCAATCTCCCGGTTCCGCGTGGATTGCTTTTGCCAAGTGTTGTTTGCTCCAAACTTGATGCCGATAGCGCCGACGGCGAGAGACTGCGTGGGACAGATCATGACCTGCTCCTGGACGTCGCAGATGCCCCAGAGCCCACGTGACAGCGGAGAGAAGCTCCTCGACGACCACCTGATTGCGCCCGACATTGCCTGGTTCCGTCCTGGTTCCACCCTGGTCACTGCTGAGTGACCCAGACTCTGTCCCCTCTGCTTTCAGGTACCCTTCGACTTGAGTCCACCCTTGGACTCCACCGGACACTTCACTTTCAACCCGCCTGCAGCCCTTTCAGCTTCAAGCACCAAGAGCCTGCGTGTCAAAACCCGACGCCACTTCGACCCTGTGCACCCACTTCCTGTGGGTGAGGTAACTTTGCTCCGCCGGTGTTCCCACACTGGTGCACATCTCTAGGGTCTGTGTCTTAAGTTTTGTTCCTCTAGGTTCAGCGGAAGTGTCCTTAAACTCTAACTTTACACTTTTTACGCACCATTGGTTAACATTGGTGCATGCGTGCGCTTTCCGCACTGCTCCCGAATCCCGAGGGCCATTCCCGACTTCAGCATTGCTTGTCCTGACTGCTCCCAGCGATTCCCTAGGCCCTAGGCCTAACCACTGCTCGAGTGGCATCTCTTATACCACTTGTTTAGTATATGGTTTGAGTGGCCCCCTGCCCTCATCCATAATTGTGCAACTTGTATGTTTAAACAGTGCTTTTGATTTAACGCTTGTGCCCCTTTATTCATAAAGAATACTGGGGATTGTTTTTAGTAATAAATACATATATTTTCATAATATATACTTGTGTGGTGTCCTTTCATTTGATATTACAGGATTGTATGTGGTAAAACAGCTCGCTTAACACGACCTCTTAAGTTAAGCCTTTAGGCTGCTTAGTCCATGCTAACCCTAGGATAGCTTGTCTAATAAGGTTGACTTACAACCAGACACCATAAGGGATTGCTTGGTCTGATAATCGGTGGTTTCAGAATTGGAAACATCACCTATCAGGCCAACTTCTCACATTGGTGAGCAGCGGTGCGGATTTGAGCTTGCTGTTGTTTTACCATTGCAATCTTTGTATCAAATTGAAAGATCACATCAAGTACCTCTAGGTACATATAAATCAAAAGCTTAGCATATTAAGTTCTACTGCACTTAGTAGTTGTAGATTAAAGGGATTAGCACACCCTGACTACAACTCACTAGCAAGGTACAGTAGGGAAACACTTAGTGTAGGTAAGTGCACCACTTACACCTCACTAGCAGTCATGTCTGACACAGGAAAAGCCTCAGGGTCTACTCCTGTGACAGTTGACCTTACCAAGGCAACTTCCAGCTATGACAAGTTAACCCGAAAGGACTTGGTTGCCTTGTGCATCTCAAGAGGGTTAAAAAGGGGCAGAAGTCCCACCTGCCAAATCCTGATAGATATCCTAGAACAGGATGACTTAGAAAGGGCGAAGGAAGCTTCCCTAGAGACAGGAGATGGAGGGAACCCCCCTGTAACTGATCCCCCTCAGGAGGAAGAGGAAGAAGAAGAGGAGGAGGAGGACTCAGAAGTTGAGGACCCAGAAGATCAGGATCAGAGGGGTAGCCAGGTCCCAGTTGCCAGGCTTAACCAGGCCAACTTAGACCTACTGGGGAATGGAGAGGACCAGCACCTCCCCAGATCCCACCATGTTATTCTCCCAGGCAACAGAAGAGTGAGATCTCCCTCAGGGGACTCTCATATTTCTAGTGCCTCAAGAGAATCACAGAGAGGCATGACTGCTTCTCAAAAGCTAGAGCATAGGGCCAGAATGAGGGCTGTCAAACTCCAGATAGAGAGGGAGGAGGTAGCCTTGGCTCAAGCTAGACTTGCCTTGGCAAGAGAGCAGAAATTAAGTGGTCTTGAGAGAGCCTGCATGGTACAGCAGGTTCCTGGGGAACAGTGGGCAGCAATCTTATGGTACTCCTTTTCAGAGAAAGGGAGAGATAAGCTCCTCACTGTCAGACATGAGGATGCAAACAATTACAAAGTCCTGAAGAGTGTTCTGATAGATGGGTTTGGCTTAACCACTGAACAGTACAGGTTGAAGTTCAGAGACACCCAGAAGACACAGACTCAGGACTGGACTGATTTTGTTGATTGTGCAACTAAGGCTCTGGAGGGTTGGCTACATGGCAGCAAAGTACATGACTTTACAGGATTGTATAATTTGATTATGAGGGAGCAGATCCTACATAATTGTCAGAACCAGCTCTTACACCAGCACCTGGTGGACTCTGATCTGACCTCTCCCCAAGAATTGGGAAAGAAGGCAGACAAATGGGTCAGAACCAGGATTAGGCCTAAGAATCAGGACAGTAACCAGAAGAAGGAGTCTACCAAGCCTCAAGATAAGGGTGGGGATAAAAATAAAGAAAAGACTTCCCCAGGGCCCCAAAACTCCAAGGATGGGGGTGGGTCCCAAGACACTTCTTCAACTGAGAAAAAGCCTTATTGTTATGCTTGTAAACAGGTTGGGCATTACAAAACAGACAACTGTTGTCCCAAGAATAACAATAAAGAAAATATACCTCCAAAGCCAGCTCCAACACCTCCTGTTACTGTCAGCAGTAATCCCCCAGGAAGTGGGAGCACACCCAGGAATCTGGGTGGGTTTACTTTTGGAGCCCAGGAGGACCCTGGCCTATCCAGGTCCCCATCCCCAAATGATCTTGTTTATGAGACTGGCAGGGGGTTTGCCAACTTCTCTGATTGCCCAAATACTTTGAGCAAATATAGACAAGAACCCATCATCAATGGTTTGAAAGTTGAAGCTTTCAGAGACACAGGGGCTAGCATCACCATGGTGGCTGACTGTATAGTCCCCTCTAAGCAACTTTTACCTGGTGCCACATACCAGGTAACAAACATTGATGGCATCAAAACAAATCATCCCATGGCAGTAGTAAGTCTCAGCTGGGGAGGTGTCATTGGCCCAAAGAGAGTGGCAGTGTCATCAAACTTGCCTGTGGACTGTCTACTTGGTAATGATTTGGAAATCTCAGCCTGGGCTGAGGTTGAACAGGAAATCCATTCTAGAATGGTAAATTCCAATGGAAAGGTTAGTGGGGCTGTAATGGCTACAGCCCCAATCCAAGATGTCCTTCCTGAAAAGGTTGGTAGGGCTGAGAAACTCTCTGCCCCATCTTTAGCAAAAGCTCTTCCTGAACAGAATAGCAAAGCTGTTATGATAACAGCAGAAACCCAAACTGCTTCTCCTCCTGAAAAGGTTGGTGGGGCTGTGATGGCCACAGCCCCAACTCAAACTGATATGTGCGTTGTGAAGCCTGAAATGATGGATAACTCCACACAAACTGAGAGCATGGAGGAGGAAGAGAAATCTCCCCCTCACCAGACTTTAGGACAGGATCAGCCTCCTCAGGGAACTGATCTTACCCCTGATGAAGGAACTGCCCCAGAGGTTGTTAGGCCTGGCCTGACAGAGCCTCTGATGGCGGTGGACCCTTCTCAGGTGGGACCCAGTCTGGAGCAGGTAACCTGCCCCTCTCTCCCTTGCCTTAGCCAGCCCAGGGCTGCAGAGGACAAGAAGGACAGTGAGACCCAGAGGGCCCCCTGTCAAATAAAGCACCCCCATCAACAGATTAGGGGCACCAAAACTAGTAGCCCTAGTGAGGTGAAAACTTTAAAAACTCCTGAGGGAGCCCCCTTAAAGACAGTTAGGGACCTCCCACAGATGGATTCTGTTGGGCACAGACAAACCTGGGACCCAAGGGGCCCAAACCTGAACTGTCCCTCCAGCAAGCCAAACAGAGGGACCCAGCCTCCAGCTTTAGGTAGCCAGAGGTTGACCCTGAGAGCACAGTGCAACTCAGTTAAAGAAAGAAAGGCACACATGGTGGAAGATAATTGGAGGAAGCCAAGCCCTAACTTAGTAGAGCCTCACTTCAATACTCCATATCCAAACCAGCCTTTAACTTTGCATAAACACACCCAAGGTAGTGATTCCCTATGGTGGAGACCCTCTAATACCCAAAGGGTGAGGGACTGCTTAGTGGACCATGAGACAGGGGGTACCCATGCTAGTGCAGGTACTTCCTTATATGGCCACTCAGGCAATATAGGCTTACCTGGCCAAGGATAGCCTTATCTCCTTTCGTTTGGGGGGTGGTTATGTAGGAAGGTGGCTACCTGACTATGGTTACCCCAGATTTTTTGCCTGTGTTTAGCTGGTTTTTTGACTTAGTTGACCTGGTTCCCTGCTAATCAGGGCCCCAGGCCATCTCCTCTCTCTGTAAAATGGATTCCATGTACCCTAGGTACATACCACAATTGGAAATGGACTCCTTGTCAGCCCCTGTATAATGCACTATAGGTGCCCAGGGCATAGGGGCCACCAAAGCCTACCAGGGGCTGCAGCATATCTTTTGCCACCCCTGGCTGGTTCTTAAATTGACACAACTGGCTGATCACTCAGCTGGGGTAAGGTGGTGTAATCACCCCTTACTTAGGTATAGTATACCTATATCTAAACCTATATCTGGACACATATAAACCTGTGAGCCACTCCTATGGAAGGCCTCATCAATCCTGGAGGCAGAGTGCGTGGTTTAATGTGAGATGGAGCTCTAGCATGAGCTGAGCCTGTCTGCAGCTGTCGGGAACAACTCCCTAAGCTGTTTCAGGATAACGCCATACCATATACTCTTAAGTGCCTTATAATCCTCGCGGTTATATAGCAACTCTGGTTTGGCTTTATCAAAACATGTCGTGTAAGGTGTCATACGATTTGGAATACTATCCCCTCGCCAGTTCTGGCGACGGGGATAGCATTCCACCCCTCTAGAGGGGTAAGACATGTTACTTTACTTAAATGCGGTTAATTTCTAAAAGGACCTTAGATCCACAAAATGGATGCCTCTGCCACAGACAAGAGTCTGACCCCCTGAAGCTGACCGAAACTCAGCCAAATGGGGCCTGGACAAAGGGTTTCCTGTTGCAGGGAGGTGTTACACCCCCTCAGACGGGAGATAGTGGATTGTAGCAGGGAGGTTTGAAAGAAACCAGACACTGCATGGGGAGCACAAGGCTGCCCCTTGCATAATCCGGCCAAACCGGTTCTGGGGCACTCCAGCCCTCGTGCCAGGGCGGCCTGGATCAAAGGAAGGGGGTGTATCCACCCACTTCCTGGGTCCCACCCATAGGAGGGGACCTAGCAGGTAATCACGCCCCCCAGATTCGAATAAGAGTGGGAGCAGTGCCAATGCACATCAGATTTCCTGGAAGAAACATTAGAAACGAAACTCTGGACCCTTGGACCTCCAACTCAACGTGGAAGCCCGAAGAATCTCCCTTGTGGTCAAGGAGTGACCACCCTGCAGCAGCAGGCACCATCCAGCCCTCGATGTCTACTTTGTTGCAGTTCCCGCCGGAACTCGAGCGACAGAGATCAACGAGATCAAGCTTGCCTGCCTTCCAACAGCCCGATCCACAGTCTCTGCAGAGCTGAGACCCGTGGAGGCGACCGGAAGCGCGGGGCACGCCATCTTGAATTGACCACGAGACGCTGACCGTGCAGCCCACGAGTGACCCTCGAAGCTGTGCACCGGGGTTTGAGAATCCCCCACCCTGAGCCACTCTTGAAACGAAGTTCAGCCCTCCACACTTGACGAGTGCTGCGTGGGGCCCTTCTGCTCCATTTGGCTCAACGCGTTGGCCCGGTCACTTGCCAGCCGGCTAGTGGTCCCTGTGCCGACGAAACTACAAAGAAGACTCGTGAATCTGGTTGCTCCAGATCCACACCAGCTCCCCTGAAAAGGAGCCCCCACTCTGACCTTCCTGGTTCGAGTGAGAAGCAATCTCCCGGTTCCGCGTGGATTGCTTTTGCCAAGTGTTGTTTGCTCCAAACTTGAAGCCGATAGCGCCGCCGGCGAGAGCCTGCGTGGGACAGATCATGACCTGCTCCTGGACGTCGCAGATGCCCCAGAGCCCACATGACAGCGGAGAGAAGCTCCTCGACGACCACCTGATTGCGCCCGACATTGCCTGGTTCCGTCCTGGTTCCACCCTGGTCACTGCTGAGTGACCCAGACTCTGTCCCCTCTGCTTTCAGGTACCCTTCGACTTGAGTCCATCCTTGGACTCCACCGGACACTTCACTTTCAACCCGCCTGCAGCCCTTTCAGCTTCAAGCACCAAGAGCCTGCGTGTCAAAACCCGACGCCACTTCGACCCTGTGCACCCACTTCCTGTGGGTGAGGTAACTTTGCTCCGCCGGTGTTCCCACACTGGTGCACATCTCTAGGGTCTGTGTCTTAAGTTTTGTTCCTCTAGGTTCAGCGGAAGTGTCCTTAAACTCTAACTTTACACTTTTTACGCACCATTGGTTAACATTGGTGCATGCGTGCGCTTTCCGCACTGCTCCCGAATCCCGAGGGCCATTCCCGACTTCAGCATTGCTTGACCTGACTGCTCCCAGCGATTCCCTAGGCCCTAGGCCTAACCACTGCTCGAGTGGCATCTCTTATACCACTTGTTTAGTATATGGTTTGAGTGGCCCCCTGCCCTCATCCATAATTGTGCAACTTGTATGTTTAAACAGTGCTTTTGATTTAACGCTTGTGCCCCTTTATTCATAAAGAATACTGGGGATTGTTTTTAGTAATAAATACATATATTTTCATAATATATACTTGTGTGGTGTCCTTTCATTTGATATTACAGGATTGTATGTGGTAAAACAGCTCGCTTAACACGACCTCTTAAGTTTAGCCTTTAGGCTGCTTAGTCCATGCTACCCCTAGGATAGCTTGTCTAATAAGGTTGACTTACAACCAGACACCATAAGGGATTGCTTGGTCTGATAATCGGTGGTTCCAGAATTGGAAACATCACCTATCAGGCCAACTTCTCACATTGGTGAGCAGCGGTGCGGATTTGAGCTTGCTGTTGTTTTACCATTGCAATCTTTGTATCAAATTGAAAGATCACATCAAGTACCTCTAGGTACATATAAATCAAAAGCTTAGCATATTAAATTCTACTGAACTTAGTAGTTGTAGATTAAAGGGATTAGCACACCCTGACTACAACTCACTAGCAAGGTACAGTAGGGAAACACTTAGTGTAGGTAAGTGCACCACTTACACCTCACTAGCAGTCATGTCTGACACAGGAAAAGCCTCAGGGTCTACTCCTGTGACAGTTGACCTTACCAAGGCAACTTCCAGCTATGACAAGTTAACCCGAAAGGACTTGGTTGCCTTGTGCATCTCAAGAGGGTTATAAAGGGGCAGAAGTCCCACCTGCCAAATCCTGATAGATATCCTAGAACAGGATGACTTAGAAAGGGCGAAGGAAGCTTCCCTAGAGACAGGAGATGGAGGGAACCCCCCTGTAACTGATCCCCCTCAGGAGGAAGAGGAAGAAGAAGAGGAGGAGGAGGACTCAGGAGTTGAGGACCCAGAAGATCAGGATCAGAGGGGTAGCCAGGTCCCAGTTGCCAGGCTTAACCAGGCCAACTTAGACCTACTGGGGAATGGAGAGGGCCAGCACCTCCCCAGATCCCACCATGTTATTCTCCCAGGCAACAGAAGAGTGAGATCTCCCTCAGGGGACTCTCATATTTCTAGTGCCTCAAGAGAATCACAGAGAGGCATGACTGCTTCTCAAAAGCTAGAGCATAGGGCCAAAATGAGGGCTGTCAAACTCCAGATAGAGAGGGAGGAGGTAGCCTTGGCTCAAGCTAGACTTGCCTTGGCAAGAGAGCAGAAATTAAGTGGCTTAGATGCCACTGGTGGCAGCAATATTCCTAAAGAGAAACCCAGGTCCTATGATAGTAGAAACCTGACAAAGATTGTGCCCCCCTACAAGGAAGGGGATGACATCCACAAATGGATAACTGCTCTTGAGAGAGCCTGCATGGTACAGCAGGTTCCTGAGGAACAGTGGGCAGCAATCTTATGGTACTCCTTTTCAGAGAAAGGGAGAGATAAGCTCCTCCCTGTCAGACATGAGGATGCAAACAATTACAAAGTCCTGAAGAGTGTTCTGATAGATGGGTTTGGCTTAACCACTGAACAGTACAGGTTGAAGTTCAGAGACACCCAGAAGACACAGACTCAGGACTGGGCTGATTTTGTTGATTGTGCAACTAAGGCTCTGGAGGGTTGGCTACATGGCAGCAAAGTACATGACTTTACAGGATTGTATAATTTGATTATGAGGGAGCAGATCCTACGTAATTGTCAGAACCAGCTCTTACACCAGCACCTGGTGGACTCTGATCTGACCTCTCCCCAAGAATTGGGAAAGAAGGCAGACAAATGGGTCAGAACCAGGATTAGGCCTAAGAATCAGGACAGTAACCAGAAGAAGGAGTCTACCAAGCCTCAAGATAAGGGTGGGGATAAAAATAAAGAAAAGACTTCCCCAGGGCCCCAAAACTCCAAAGATGGGGGTGGGTCCCAAGACACTTCTTCAACTGAGAAAAAGCCTTATTGTTATGCCTGTAAACAGGTTGGGCATTACAAAACAGACAACTGTTGTCCCAAGAATAACAATAAAGAAAATATACCTCCAAAGCCAGCTCCAACACCTCCTGTTACTGTCAGCAGTAATCCCCCAGGAAGTGGGAGCACACCCAGGAATCTGGGTGGGTTTACTTTTGGAGCCCAGGAGGACCCTGGCCTATCCAGGTCCCCATCCCCAAATGATCTTGTTTATGAGACTGGCAGGGGGTTTGCCAACTTCTCTGATTGCCCAAATACTTTGAGCAAATATAGACAAGAACCCATCATCAATGGTTTGAAAGTTGAAGCTTTCAGAGACACAGGGGCTAGCATCACCATGGTGGCTGACTGTATAGTCCCCTCTAAGCAACTTTTACCTGGTGCCACATACCAGGTAACAAACATTGATGGCATCAAAACAAATCATCCCATGGCAGTAGTAAGTCTCAGCTGGGGAGGTGTCATTGGCCCAAAGAGAGTGGCAGTGTCATCAAACTTGCCTGTGGACTGTCTACTTGGTAATGATTTGGAAATCTCAGCCTGGGCTGAGGTTGAACAGGAAATCCATTCTAGAATGGTAAATTCCAATGGAAAGGTTAGTGGGGCTGTAATGGCTACAGCCCCAATCCAAGATATTCTTCCTGAAAAGGTTGGTAGGGCTGAGAAACTCTCTGCCCCATCTTTAGCAAAAGCTCTTCCTGAACAGAATAGCAAAGCTGTTATGATAACAGCAGAAACCCAAACTGAGTCTCCTCCTGAAAAGGTTGGTGGGGCTGTGATGGCCACAGCCCCAACTCAAACTGATATGTGCGTTGTGAAGCCTGAAATGATGGATAACTCCACACAAACTGAGAGCATGGAGGAGGAAGAGAAATCTCCCCCTCACCAGACTTTAGGACAGGATCAGCCTCCTCAGGGAACTGATCTTACCCCTGATGAAGGAACTGCCCCAGAGGTTGTTAGGCCTGGCCTGACAGAGCCTCTGATGGCGGTGGACCCTTCTCAGGTGGGACCCAGTCTGGAGCAGGTAACCTGCCCCTCTCTCCCTTGCCTTAGCCAGCCCAGGGCTGCAGAGGACAAGAAGGACAGTGAGACCCAGAGGGCCCCCTGTCAAATAAAGCACCCCCATCAACAGATTAGGGGCACCAAAACTAGTAGCCCTAGTGAGGTGAAAACTTTAAAAACTCCTGAGGGAGCCCCCTTAAAGACAGTTAGGGACCTCCCACAGATGGATTCTGTTGGGCACAGACAAACCTGGGACCCAAGGGGCCCAAACCTGAACTGTCCCTCCAGCAAGCCAAACAGAGGGACCCAGCCTCCAGCTTTAGGTAGCCAGAGGTTGACCCTGAGAGCACAGTGCAACTCAGTTAAAGAAAGAAAGGCACACATGGTGGAAGATAATTGGAGGAAGCCAAGCCCTAACTTAGTAGAGCCTCACTTCAATACTCCATATCCAAACCAGCCTTTAACTTTGCATAAACACACCCAGGTAGTGATTCCCTATGGTGGAGACCCTCTAATACCCAAAGGGTGAGGGACTGCTTAGTGGACCATGAGACAGGGGGTACCCATGCTAGTGCAGGTACTTCCTTATATGGCCACTCAGGCAATATAGGCTTACCTGGCCAAGGATAGCCTTATCTCCTTTCGTTTGGGGGGGGGGGGGGTTATGTAGGAAGGTGGCTACCTGACTATGGTTACCCCAGATTTTTTGCCTGTGTTTAGCTGGTTTTTTGACTTAGTTGACCTGGTTCCCTGCTAATCAGGGCCCCAGGCCATCTCCTCTCTCTGTAAAATGGATTCCATGTACCCTAGGTACATACCACAATTGGAAATGGACTCCTTGTCAGCCCCTGTATAATGCACTATAGGTGCCCAGGGCATAGGGGCCACCAAGGCCTACCAGGGGCTGCAGCATATCTTTTGCCACCCCTGGCTGGTTCTTAAATTGACACAACTGGCTGATCACTCAGCTGGGGTAAGGTGGTGTAATCACCCCTTACTTAGGTATAGTATACCAATATCTAAACCTATATCTGGACACATATAAACCTGTGAGCCACTCCTATGGAAGGCCTCATCAATCCTGGAGGCAGAGTGCGTGGTTTAATGTGAGATGGAGCTCTAGCATGAGCTGAGCCTGTCTGCAGCTGTCGGGAACAACTCCCTAAGCTGTTTCAGGATAACGCCATACCATATACTCTTAAGTGCCTTATAATCCTCGCGGTTATATAGCAACTCTGGTTTGGCTTTATCAAAACATGTCGTGTAAGGTGTCATACGATTTGGAATACTATCCCCTCGCCAGTTCTGGCGACGGGGATAGCATTCCACACCTCTAGAGGGGTAAGACATGTTACTTTACTTAAATGCGGTTAATTTCTAAAAGGACCTTAGATCCACAAAATGGATGCCTCTGCCACAGACAAGAGTCTGACCCCCTGAAGCTGACCGAAACTCAGCCAAATGGGGCCTGGACAAAGGGTTTCCTGTTGCAGGGAGGTGTTACACCCCCTCAGACAGGAGATAGTGGATTGTAGCAGGGAGGTTTGAAAGAAACCAGACACTGCATGGGGAGCACAAGGCTGCCCCTTGCATAATCCGGCCAAACCGGTTCTGGGGCACTCCAGCCCTCGTGCCAGGGCGGCCTGGATCAAAGGAAGGGGGTGTATCCACCCACTTCCTGGGTCCCACCCATAGGAGGGGACCTAGCAGGTAATCACGCCCCCCAGATTCGAATAAGAGTGGGAGCAGTGCCAATGCACATCAGATTTCCTGGAAGAAACATTAGAAACGAAACTCTGGACCCTTGGACATCCAACTCAACGTGGAAGCCCGAAGAATCCCCCTTGTGGTCAAGGAGTGACCACCCTGCAGCAGCAGGCACCATCCAGCCCTCGACGTCTACTTTGTTGCAGTTCCCGCCGGAACTCGAGCAACAGAGATCGACGAGATCAAGCTTGCCTGCCTTCCAACAGCCCGATCCACAGTCCCTGCAGAGCTGAGACCCGTGGAGGCGACCGGAAGCGTGGGGCACGCCATCTTGAATTGACCACGAGACGCTGACCGTGCAGCCCACGAGTGACCCTCGAAGCTGTGCACTGGGGTTTGAGAAGCCCCCACCCTGAGCCACTCTTGAAACGAAGTTCAGCCCTCCACACTCGACGAGTGCTGCGTGGGGCCCTTCTGCTCCATTTGGCTCAATGCGTTGGCCCGGTCACTTGCCAGCCGGCTAGTGGTCCCTGTGCCGATGAAACTACAAAGAAGACTCGTGAATCTGGTTGCTCCAGATCCACACCAGCTCCCCTGAAAAGGAGCCCCCACTCTGACCTTCCTGGTTCGAGTGAGAAGCAATCTCCCGGTTCCGCGTGGATTGCTTTTGCCAAGTGTTGTTTGCTCCAAACTTGAAGCCGACAGCGCCGACGGCGAGAGCCTGCGTGGGACAGATCGTGACCTGCTCCTGGACGTCGCAGATGCCCCAGAGCCCACGTGACAGCGGAGAGAAGCTCCTTGACGACCACCTGATTGCGCCCGACATTGCCTGGTTCCGTCCTGGTTCCACCCTGGTCACTGCTGAGTGACCCAGACTCTGTCCCCTCTGCTTTCAGGTACCCTTCGACTTGAGTCCACCCTTGGACTCCACCGGACACTTCACTTTCAACCCGCCTGCAGCCCTTTCAGCTTCAAGCACCAAGAGCCTGCGTGTCAAAACCCGACGCCACTTCGACCCTGTGCACCCACTTCCTGTGGGTGAGGTAACTTTGCTCCGCCGGTGTTCCCACACTGGTGCACATCTCTAGGGTCTGTGTCTTAAGTTTTGTTCCTCTAGGTTCAGCGGAAGTGTCCTTAAACTCTAACTTTACACTTTTTACGCACCATTGGTTAACATTGGTGCATGCGTGCGCTTTCCGCACTGCTCCCGAATCCCGAGGGCCATTCCCGACTTCAGCATTGCTTGTCCTGACTGCTCCCAGCGATTCCCTAGGCCCTAGGCCTAACCACTGCTCGAGTGGCATCTCTTATACCACTTGTTTAGTATATGGTTTGAGTGGCCCCCTGCCCTCATCCATAATTGTGCAACTTATATGTTTAAACAGTGCTTTTGATTTAACGCTTGTGCCCCTTTATTCATAAAGAATACTGGGGATTGTTTTTAGTAATAAATACATATATTTTCATAATATATACTTGTGTGGTGTCCTTTCATTTGATATTACAGGATTGTATGTGGTAAAACAGCTCGCTTAACACGACCTCTTAAGTTAAGCCTTTAGGCTGCTTAGTCCATGCTACCCCTAGGATAGCTTGTCTAATAAGGTTGACTTACAACCAGACACCATAAGGGATTGCTTGGTCTGATAATCGGTGGTTCCAGAATTGGAAACATCACCTATCAGGCCAACTTCTCACAAAAATGAATCTCAGTCCCTAGAAACGAGAGCTGGGCCTACCACTGGCACAAAACAAGCACCGCCTATTGGGCCGCAAGCCTATTGAAGTTAAAGCGCCTCTTCATCAAATGTTGCAAGTGTATCCCGATACAGGACAGATATACGAGATTCTTTGTTAAAACTATGTCTACGTCAACCATACAAACCGGGCACACTGTGCACTTTCATACAACAGAACACTTTAAAATAATACTCCTGATACGTACGCAGCACAGCCCAAATACGTTACCAACTGCTTGTTACTGTGTCAAATACCACTTACTCCCATCAAACCCCCAGTAACATCCTTTAAACACCAGGGCCATATTAAAGAGATCCCCCTTGGGCACTTTGGTATTGCAGAAGGAGTCGCAGATGCTTGTGCGGCCCCTTCTGTAATACCGATCGCGCTGGCACAATAAAGCACCAGCACTATCTGCAGGGGGCCATCCCTCATTTGCATGCGGGCATGATTCATGCAAATGAGGGAATCCCATTGCCTCTGCGCCTGTGACGTATTACAGAAGCGGGCACAGAGGCAAAGAAGCTGTCAGGAGGTGCACTGACAGTGTACCACCCAAAAAGTGGTGCACTGTCAGTGTGCCCCCTGAGAGCAGCTCTCTGGTGGGCGGAAAGAGGGTCCCATGGATCACACAGACATCCCCTTGCAGGTGGGTGCAGTCACTGACTGCACCAGGCTGCAAGGGGGTCTTTTATTCCCTTTGAAAGTGCAGGCGGGGCCACCTGCACAGTGAAAACGTGGAGGGACATCAAAGCAGCTGCTCTGTTTTTCACAGGAATGAGCTTCCCACAGGGCAGCAGAAGTTTGCGGCTGTCCTGGGAGCATTGCATTCCAAATATTGAAGTACATTTTCCTTGTTTGCACTGGGCTCACCATTTAAAAGGTGAGCCTACTCAAACACTGAAATGCGCATTTACATAATTCGGGCCCAGGAACATTCACCAACAGCTCATTAAACCTGGATCAGTCCCAAGCACAGAAACATACTGATTCATACTACCAATAGAAACCAAAACAGACTCTGATCTATGACTGATACCCCAGAGTTTAAGGGAATGTTGCTGCTCTAGATTGCCAAGTCGAGATTCTGTGCTATACAAAAGCCAATAATATAACATAATGTACTGTAACGTAACGTAACGTAATGTAGCGTAACGTAACATAACATAACACATCATAGCATAACAAAACATAGCATAACATCATAACATAACATAATCACATCACATAAGATAACATAACATAACATAACTGTAAGAAACTGGGTTATTAGTGCAAGCAATAGGTACACAATTGTCTCCTTATTGGGAACCAAGTACCTCATCATAGCACCTGATTCTCAGGGTAGTGAAGCAAAGCAGTTCAAGGCCTACTCAGTAGAGGTGGTGTGGGCTAGTAATCTTCATCTGCTGGCAAGCAGCAACACTCAAAAAATGATTGTCCAGTCAGTGCATTTTCTTTGAGAAAGGAAAAGTACATGTATTACATACAGACACACAAACACTACTAAATACTGCACAATAAATTATGAATACATACATCAGGCAAGTGGCAATACATTTGATGACTTTCTCATATTAAATTTGACCCCTATGGAGTCATGAATCCCCTATAGACACCATAACTTATACTAAATTGAGCATCACAATATGGAGGGGTGTCATTTTAAACTTAAGCACGCTTATTGGCTTTGTCAAGGGGTCACCCCATTATAAGAACAATAACCACATGTTAACCCCTTCTGTGCGTTGGACGGCCGGGTGCCGTTTGACGCACCAGTGCTCATGTGCGTAGGATGGCCACCGGCCATCCTCGCACATGGCACAGGGAATCCTTCTGGTGCGGGCACCAGAGGGATTCCCTTTACCTTCCAACAGCCTCGGGAGCTGGGTAAGAACTTCCCTAGCTCCTGAGGCTGCCTGCATAGTTTCCCTGAAATGACGATCAGCGCGCACGCTGCGCTGACGTAATTTCAGTGAAACCGGAACTGAAATGAGCCAAGAGGCTCATTTCAGTTTCACTTTCTACGTGCTCAGGGGGCTATCTCAGCCCCCTGAGCACGTAGAAAGTCAGGAGAGGTATCGTTGCAAAGGGGAGAACCTCCTACCTAGTAGATCCCTGCTTGGGGATCTCCCCTGGAGTGCGATCCCCAAGCAGGGACCCACCCACGCGGCACCAGGGATGGGGGAGCAGCCCCTTGGGCAAAGGCCTTTGCTCCCTCAATTTTTGGACCATATTCAGTCTTTCTGCCTCCAATGGGGGGCAGATGAGGAAAGTATTATTATTATTTATAATTATGGGTGGGGGCTGCCCAATGTAGGCATGCCAACGCCCCAACCCACATGCCGCAAAAGTACAATCTTTCTGCCCCCCGGGGGGGGAGCAAAGCCCACCAGAAACCAGGGATTTTGTTTTAAATGCAAATTAAGGGTGAGGGCTGCCCAATGTGGGCATGCCAATGCCCCCACCCCGCAAAATTATAGCCCATAAGACACCAGGTTTTTCCCCCGATGAATTTAGGGGTGGTGTTGCCTAAGATGGACATGCCAATGCCCCCACACCTCCCTCCCACAAAATTCCAGTCTTTCTGCCCCTGGGGGGACAGAAAGCACCCTAGATGCCAGGGATTATTTTTTATAGGACCGGGGTTGGGGCTGCCCAGAATGGGCATGCAAATGCCCCCACCCTACCCCCACAAAGAAAACAAAAGACTTTCTGTCCACCAAGGAGGCATATAGAGGCAATAGCACTTGATCTGCCCGACCCGGGGGGCTGAACGCCCACTAAGCGTCAGGGATTTAAAAAAAAATATATAGGTAAGGGTGGGGTCTGCCCAGAATGGGCATGTCAAAGCCCTCGTCCCCCCCAAAAATGCTACACTCTTTCTGCCCCCCCTGGGAGGCAGATGGGACAATAGCACCTTATCTTCACCCCCAGGGGAGGGGGGCAGAAAGCCCACTAGCCAACAGTGATATTTTTTCTCAAAAGTTTGAGATAGGGGCTGCCAGGAATAGGCATGCCATAGCACCCACTGACCCCTAAAAAGATGCCACAGTCTTTCTACCCCTCCCAAAAGAAAGATGGGGGCAGTTGCCTCCGAGGGGAGAGGTGTGGCGCCGCGGCCAGGGCGACTGACGCTGGAATCTGGGGATCACGGTTCGATCCCCGGCTCCGGCGGCAGATTAGCCCAGCACCATGTGACTCTGGGCAATAGCTCGCTTAATCTTCCCGATGGCCCCCAGCGCCTAGAGCCCCTTACGGGTGATTGTGCGCTTTACAAATGTGGACTTTACTTTACTTTTATCTGCTCCCCGGGGGACCCAGACAGCCCACTATGAGCCAGTAATTATGCTAGCTTTTTTATACACAGGGGTGGGGGCTGACCAGAATGGGCATCCCCATTCCCCTGACCCCCCAAAAGAATAGCCACAGTCTTGCTGCCCCCCTCGAGGGCATATCAGGGCAAAAGCCCCCAATTTCCCCCCTCCCCAGGGCGTAAGAAAGCCCACTGGGCACTGACTTTCTTTCGGAATGTGCCTAGCTGTGGATTTTGGGTCCTAACGCAGCCGGCACCTAGGGAAACATATCAAACCTATATATTTTTGAAAGCTAGACACTGAGGGAAATCCAGGATGGGGGAATGTGTGGCTCTCACTAGGTTCTGTTACCCAGAATCCATTGCAAACCTCAAACTTAGTTAAAAAAAACAAATTTTCCTCACATTTCTGTGATGGAAAGTTCTGGGATCTGCATGGATCCACAAATTCCACTTATCACGCATTTCCCAAAGTCTTCATAGAAAAATGGTACCTCACTTGTGTGGGTAGGCCTGGTGCCCGCTACAGGAAACAGCCCAAAATGCAACGTGGACACACCACATTTTCACAGTGAAAACGGACCCTTTTTTTTGCAAAGTGCTAAGCTGTAGATTTTGAACCCTAGCTCTGCCAGCACCTAAGGAAACCTAGCAAACCTATACATTTTTGAAAGCTAGACACACAGGGAAACTCAGGAAGGGGTGACTTGTCTGGCTCCCACACTGTTCTGTTACCCAGAATCGTTTGGAAACCTCCAACTTTGTAAAAAAATAACACATTTTCGTCACATTTATGTGATGGAAAGTTCTGGAATCTGCATGGGACCACAAACTTCCACCCATCCCGCATTCTCCAAAGTCTCCTAATAAAAATGGTACCTCACTTGTTTGGGTAGGCTCAAAGCGCAACGTGAACGCACCACATTTTCACAGTGAAAACTGACCCTTTTTTAACAAAGTGCCTAGCTGTAGATTTTGAAGCCTAGTTCTGCCAGCACCTAGGGAAACCTAGCAAACCTATACTTTTTTGAAAACTAGACACCCAGGGGAATCCAGGATGGGGTAACTTGTCTGGCTCTCACCAGGTTCTGTTACCCAGAATCCCTTGCAAACCTCAAACTTTGTAAAACAAAAACACATTTTCCTCACATTTCTGTGGTGAAAAGTCCTGGACTCTGTGCGGTTCTGCAAAATTCCACATACCCCACATTACCCAAAGTCTTCCGAGAAAAATGGTACCTCACTTGTGTGGGTAGGCCTCGTACCCACGACAGGAAACGGCCCACAACGCAACGTGGACACACCACATTTTCACAGTGAAAACTGACCCTTTTTTGCAAAATGCCTACCTGTAGATTTTGAACCCTAGCTCTGCCGGCACCTAGGGAAACCTAGAAAACCTATACATTTCTGAAAACTAGACACTTAGGGGAATTCAGGATGAGGTGACTCATCTGGCTCTCACCAGGTTCTGTTATCCAGAATCCCTTGCAAACCTCAAACTTTATAAAAAAAGAAACACATTTTCCTCACATTTCTGTGGTGGAGAGTTCTGGAATCTGCGTAGATCCACAAATTTCCTACCACCCAGTGATCCCCCAGGTCTCCCGATAAAAATGGTACCTCACTCAAGTGGGTGCCCCAAAGTACCCACGATAGGTAAGGGCCCAAAACATATTGAGGAGACATCAAAATGACCTATCACAAAACAACCTGGTTTTGCAAGAGGAGTCACCTGTGTTTTAGGCCCCAGGGTCGGCGGTCATCTTGGGAAATCTACCAAACCCACACATTTCTGAAAATTAGACACCAGGGGGAGTCCAGAAAGGTATAGCTTGTGTGGGTCCCTCCAAGTTTTCCTACCAAGAATCCCCTGCAAACCTCAAATTTAGCTGAAAAAATCACTTTTTTCCAAATTTCTGAGTGGGAATGTTCTGGAATCTGCGTGGATTCACACATTTCCTACCACCCAGCATTCCTCCAGGTCTCCTGATAAAAATGGTACCTCACTTGCGTGGGTGGGACAAGTACCCGCAGCAGGCAAGGGCCCAAAACCTATTGAGGCGACATCAAAATGACCTATCCCAAAACAACCTGGTTTTGTGAGGGGGGTCCCATGAGTTTTTGGCCCAGGGCCCGGTGGCCATCTAGGGAAACCTACCAAGCACACAAAATAGTAAAAATAGGCAATGTCCCAGTAAAATGCCAAAATTGTGTAAAAAATGTTGGTTTTCTGACAAAAGTTTGTCAGTCCCTAAAAGCTGGGAAAATGGTGATTCAATCCCCACAAATCCTTTGTTGATACCATTCGCAGGGAAAAAAACAGACACTTTCATTTGCAACACTTTTCCCCATTTTTCCCGAAAAAAACAAAATGTTGCTGTAATTTGGCTAATATCTGGGTCCCCTCCAGGGGAGTCCACAAACCCAGGGTACCTTTAGAATCCCCATGATGTTGGAAAAAATGGGCGCATATTTGGCATGATACTTTATGTGGCCAAAAAGTTACAGGGGCCTAAGCATGAACTATCCCAAAAAGCCAAAAAAAGGGTTAGCACGGGGCCGGGGGAGGGGGGGAGAGTCCTAGCAGCGAAGGGGATAAAATTCACAGGCATACCAATGCAATCAGTAATCATTATCAAAATAGCACTTTGAATATAGCGTTGCACATCACATGTCAAAGTCTTTCTTTACACTCATCAGGCCACATACAATTGTATTGTATTGTATTGTATTGTATTGTATTGTATTTTACTCTTGTATAGCGCGACTGCCACCCTACGGGTATCCTGGCGCTCTTGAGGAAAAACATTATCAGATGGAAACCGCAAATTGAAAGACTAGATGATGGGCGCCGGGGTCTCAGACTTTGGCGAATAGCCATGTCTTTAGTCTCTTTCTGAAGCCTGTCAAGGAGTCGGCTTGCCTGATGTTCTGGGGCAGCTCGTTCCATAGGCGAGACGCTACTATGCTGAACGCTCTGCCTCCCATCCTGGATCTCTTAAATCTGGTGGTTGTTGCCAGACTTAGACTGGAAGAGCGAAGAGACCTAGTGGGCTTGTACCATGTGAATCTTTCCTGCATTGGTAGAGGACCCGTACTGTGTAACGCTCTGTAGACTATGCCACCATAAGACCAACTACATCAGTTCCCTGCATTCTAGAGCTGTACAGCCAAAGCTGCAGCCCAAGGAGTGTTTTGAAATAATACACCCCTTTCCTGAGAGTCAATAAATCAAGAGCCCCTGCAACTTAGTAGAATGTTTTAACAATCATGGGGGTAGGGCAGGCTGCTGTAACACCTGCAGCCCCCCCCCCAAAACAAAAAGAAAATCCCTTTTTTGTTCAGTTGAGGTGCATCTGCCCACTCCTGGGTCTCACCGAGCCAAGAAATATCCAAATTGAGGCCACTTTTAAGCTATTATGGGGCACCCACTCCTGAGGAAAATGCATAGTTAATGAGCGGCTTAATCTGCTTCTGCCATCTAGTGCCACATGTTTTTCTCTTTGTATTTTGTGTCTTGTACTACACGTTTCTTTGCTTTTTGTGAGGGGGGATAGCATGGGGAACCACTCTTACGCTGCTCAACCTGCTCTGCTCCTCACCCACGCCCCCTTCAGTGCTGAGTGGGAGCCAGTAGTTAATTTCACTATCCTGATCCTCATGAGCAAGAAGCAGGTAGGTCAGTGTGTGTACCGCTCCACCCGTGTCGAGCTTGGGGGTGAGAGCTGCACAACGTAATGCAGATGGGCTTTGCTGTGCCTTCCTTTGCTTCTGCCCACCCATAATGTATCAGCTCAGTGGGATGTCTTCGTTGTGCTGCCACTGGGGAAATGGGGTACCACTGAGTCCATCAGAATTCGGTTGAGGGGCCCCCATGCACACCCGCTCCCCTTAACAAAAGAAAGAAATATCTCTGGACCACACCCAGGCCCTGTTCTACCCCGGGGGTAATTAAATGAAGTTGCAGCAGAGCCACATACACTCTCTCGCTCTTTGTAGGCATGTTTGAATGGGAAAATCTTCCTCGACCCAAAACTAGGTCCCCATTGGGCTGTTTGTCTTGATCCTAGACTCACTTTTCTTCTCTAGTCACCAGGAGCATTTGCAGCAGGCTTCATAGGCTCTAAAGTGGTGCACTTTGCAAAAAGCTGATTTAACAGGCTCATTGTGACAGCCCTTTCCTCTGCTTTGCTCTCCACAGTCCCAATGAGCTCCTGGCCATCCTGCAGGGCACCTGGGTTGCAGCGAAGCCCAAGTCTTCCCAAAAACTGGTCCTCAGTGGGCATAGAGGGATCAGTGTCACTGACCCATCTGGTCCTGGGGGTCAGCTGTAGGCAAAGTCCTTAGTCCTTCAGGGGCATTAGGTGGTTTCTCCTTCCACTGTCTATGATTCTGGTGTCACCATCCAGGTAGAGGGTCTTGCTGACCGGAAAAAAGAAGGTGATTGGAGAGGTTTAATCTTGTGACTGAAGCTGCTTTATTTTTCCAGATACTATGGGGAGGGAGATGGCATAGTAAGAAATGTGTGTTTTAGAATGTATTTGCAGCTATTTCTGTGGGTTCGAGGATAAAAAGTGATTCAAACATAGAGGAACAAGAAGAGAAAATAACGTATAAACCTTTTGAAAAGTAAAAAGTCTTTGTATGTTGGACCAGCTTCATTGGATTGACATGAAAATCGACTCACCTAAATGACATCACACACTCTTTGAGCTCAATTATATCACAATAGATGACTTAAAATGAACTTTCACCCTATATCTAATAATGTGATCAAAGAGAAAAAGTATTGCTAAATCCTAAGAAGAGTCACAAATAAGAGATTTGAAAAACAATACTGGTCATGTCCTTGGATACAATCCATATGGACCATGAAGAATATGAATTATCTTATTGGCTTGATTTACTCTTATTATTGTTAACAAGTTTTGACTTGAAAGCAACTATCACACTCATGTAGCATAGATGGGATTTGTCTTCCCACACATCATTAGGTGCAGTCTTGAGATAACTTTAGCTTTTCTGTCATCTTCATGGATTAAACAAAAATACATACTTTGAGGAGCCTTGGCTTAACTCTCTTCAACCAATGCTCTGTTCAGAACTCATTCTTGTTTTGCTTCCACCCATTGCAGCTTACAGCATAGAGCAGCCAGTCAACCCACTTTCATCCACTGACTACCTAGTTCTATGAGTGTAATACATGGATATTTTAGAAAGACTATTTGAATGTTCTGGGTATTTGGTGTGTACATTTCAAAGAACGGAATAAATGCACGTTCTCCAATTTTAAAATGTGAACTGTAAAACTAAGGGGCATATGTACAAGCTCCTATCGCCACCAAAACGTCACCTATAGTGATGTTGTGGTGGCAATCGGTGGCAATAGGGGCTGCGACTTATGTACAAGGCAGCGTTAAGCCACTTAACATGGCTTAACGCTGCCTTGTAGATAAGGCACCCTTTCATGCTATGGTTAGCATGAAAGGGGTGGGCAATGGGTGTTGCGGTGGGCGTTCCACAGCAACACCCATTCATTTCACGCTGCCCCCTCTGTACAAGGATGGCGTACATAGGAGGCAGCACCAAAATTAAGACCAGGTAAAAACTGGTCTTAAGATGGCGAAAGAAGGAGAAATGCATTATTTCTCCACATTTTTGCTTTTTGCCATGTGTGCTACCTAGTGCAGCACACATGGAAAAAGCAAAATGCCATTGTTTGTTTATGTATATATAAGGCCTGGCCCCTAATGGCTGCCAGGACTCAAAAGTGCACTACTTGTAATAAACAATTACTCTTTTTTAACATTTCAATTGTATTTAAACCATTAGTATTCAGTTCATTTCACAATCGACATTTATCTTGACATATACTTCATGACGTGATTCAACAAAATAATAACATAAACAAATCATATTTAAATGTGTGAACCCAATGCATTTCGGGGCTTGAAAGCCCCTTCGTCGGGGGTCTGTTAAAGAAAAAAGGAAATCATATTACTCTTGGTGCTTATAAGTTTCACAGTTGCTACTTCTATTTAGCATCTTTTATTTAATAAAACTATTTAAAATCTTACCTCAGACTTTAAGGGAAACTTTATGCTTTTAGCGGGTTCAATTCCTAATATTGCATTGTGATCTGTATAAAACTGAGTTGATTTAGTTTATTTTCTGACATATTTTTTGGTGGAAATAATTTTATAGTTTAATTCTAAAGTTGTTATGTTTACCTGTTTCTTGGTTCAAATTAATCTGGAATAAATACGAGTTTCATTGTTTTAGTCTCTTTCAAGTTGTTTTAGTTACATGAGACTTACTTTTGTTACACAGAATGATTTTTTAACGCTCACCTGCTGGTGTCAAGATGTTGTTCCTATCTGTGGTGTTCCCCCTATTTATGAATAATAAAGTTTTATTGAGAAAAAACGTTCAATGTTTGGATTAAATACCTTTATTTATTCTGAATAAAATTAGTTACCTGCGAGCCTAAGCTGTGTAGCGTTGGTCTCGCTTAGATAGGGCAGTTTTATCTGGTGCTACAAAATAGAAAACTAGATGTTAAAATTGGGTTTAATGAATTGCCATCCGAATATAGGCGTTAAATAACAGCTTTTATTTACCTTATGTGACTAAGCTCTAGGACTTCGTTTTCGTCAGCTTACAGAGACCTACATGGGGAATTAAAGAGGTGCAATTTCACTGTCTCTTGGCTATTTGCTTAAAAATATAACGTTCATGCCTGTCATGCGCTTAAAGTAATTATCTGCGGTCCTACGCTGCGAAGCTTCGGTTCCGCGGTACCTGTAATATAGCAGCTGACTGCAGAGTGAAGAGAGATGAAGATTTTTTAATTTTAAGTTAAGCGTCTAAACGCTATCACAAAACCAGTGTTTTCTTTAACTCAATATTGCGCTTACCGAATACAGTGCATTACAATCATTAGCGAAAAATCTAGCAATTGTAATCCAAAAGGCAGACAAAGGAGGGGGCCTAACGATAATGGATTCTACTTTCTATTTACGCAAGGCACAGAGCATGTCAGTGATGAAAATACATATGCGAAATTGGACAGAGACCCGACACTAGAAATCACCCAGACTTTGGAAAAAAATTTGGACAAAGCTGAAGAATTGAATTGGATCAATACAACAACTAAGCGTTACCTGAGGCAATTGTATCCCAGAAGGCCAAGGATATATTTCTTACCAAAGATTCACAAAGATCTTAAAAATCCACCGTTCAGACCTATAGTGTCTGGGTGCTCCTCAATTTTTGAAAATCTTGGCATATTTATAGACAGCCATATGCAATCATTCATACACCAATGGCCTACATACTTGGAAGATACGTCGGACTTCCTAAGAAGCCTGACAACCATTAACATGGAGTCAATAACAGAATGGACTATTTGCACAATTGATGTTACATCATTGTACACGTCTATACCACACAAGCAAGGGCTTGAAGCAATGGAGTGGGCATTGATGAGTGGAGATAAACCAGAAGAAGTCAAATGCATGATAATTCAACTACTAGAATTCTGTTTAGAAAACAGTTATTTCACATGGCAAAACGAATTCTATATTCAATTAAATGGCACAGCGATGGGATTTCCCGGAGCTTGTATCTATGCTAATATCTTTATGGCCAAGTTCGAACAAGACTACATCCTGCAAGATCCAACATGGCAAGAAGGCATCGTGTACTACAAGCGGTACATAGACGACATCTTCTTAATTTGGAAAAAATCACCGACAACACTAGTACAAAATATTAAAAGTTTGAATATGGCCAATCCTCGAATTCAATTCACGTACAATATGCACGCAGAAGCTTTACCATTTTTAGATGTAATGGTAGAAATCAAAGACAAGTTCATACACACAAGTGTATACAAAAAATCAACTGATAAGAATACTGCGGTACTGTATGGAAGTTTCCATCCCGCAAACCTGATCAACAACTTGCCAGTGTCCCAATTCATGCGGATAAAGAGAATCTCATCTGACCCAATGACTTGTGAAAGAACCTTAGAAGAACAAAAACAAAAATATTTGGATAGAGGATACCCAAAGAAAATACTTGAGGCACAAATTGAGAAAATAAAAACTATTCCCAGGAATGAGCTTTTACAAAAGAAGCCTAAGAAAATGAACAAAAGAATGGTGTTTGTATCTAAATATTCCACAGCATCCTGGGATATAAAGAAGAAAATCAAAAAACGATGGGAAATTCTTCAAATTGAGAAAGACTTTGGTTCATTATTTCTCGAACAACCCTTGTTTGCCTATAAAAGGGCTCAAAACTTGAAAGAATTATTGAACAAACCTAACAAATCCATAGGCAACATAGAAGAATCAAAAATTTACAAAGGGACAACAAAATGCCATAATTGCAAAAACTGCAATAACATAATTCCCGGGAATATAATACTACACCCAAGAACAGGTGAGAAAATTCCACTCAAGCACAACGCGACCTGCAATTCAGAGCATGTTGTATACACCATCAAGTGTCCGTGTGGGCTCTTATATGTAGGAAAAACGGACAGAAAGTTAAAAGTACGACTATCTGAACACAAGAGCTGAATAAGAAATAAAAGTGCAACATCGCCACTGGCCCAACACTGGACAGAATTGCGACATTCTATAGCACAGTTAAAGTTTCAAATTGTAGAACAAGTTCCGCAGAAGTTAGGTTCAGACAATGCTAAGACCCTTCTCCAGAGGGAAGCCTACTGGATACCAAGATTACGGACATTAGTCCCTTGTGGACTCAATGACAAGATGGAGATGATCTGCTTTTTATAAGCAGAAAGAAAGACAGCTAGTCCTAAGCACCCGGTCTTCTGACCCGTGATGCACCCAGCATAATTTATAAGTTACAAAAGCATACACCATTCATTAAGGAATATATTGAGAATTCATATTGTAAATAGTCAATTCATACTGAGAATTATATTGTAAATAGGCAGGAAGAGTATTAATACCTAACAAATGCAAAACTAATGTGTGCTTAGAAAATAACAGGTAGATTAATTGAAGATGATGTTTACCTGAGGTTACGAAGCACAAGTTACATATTGTTGATTAATTAACTGTTTTGTTTGCTGTTACACTCGCAACATATTGAGGTACTCTTTAATGTTATTTCAAATTGTTTACCTAAATTCCTAATAAGACCCATTTACTGCACTTTCCAAATAACCTACTAATAATGGCCGTCGCTTTAAAAAGCTTTAGTCCTACTACCATAGCGTGAGCAAAGAGGAATAGAGAATGTCGCTTCAACAACCTATAGTCCTTTCACTATATCGCCGACAGAGGAAAATTAGCAAGAATAGAAAAGGGACTTAAAAAACCATTGGGCAGAAGCACTAGCAGCATGGAGAAGCCTTCGTTGACAAACTAACGATAAGATAATTCGGTAAGCGCAATATTGAGTTAAAGAAAACACTAGTTTTGTGATAGCGTTTAGACGCTTAACTAAAAATTAAAAAATCTTCATCTCTCTTCACTCTGCAGTCAGCTGCTATATTACAGGTACCGCGGAACCGAAGCTTCCCAGCGTAGGACCGCAGGTAATTACTTTAAGCGCGTGACAGACATGAACGTTATATTTTTAAGCAAATAGCCAAGAGACAGTGAAATTGCACCTCTTTAATTCCCCATGTAGGTCTCTGTAAGCTGACGAAAACGAAGTCCTAGAGCTTAGTCACATAAGGTAAATAAAAGCTGTTATTTAACGCCTATATTCAGATGGCAATTCATTAAACCCAATTTTAACATCTAGTTTTCTATTTTGTAGCACCAGATAAAACTGCCCTATCTAAGCGAGACCAACGCTACACAGCTTAGGCTCGCAGGTAACTCATTTTATTCAGAATAAATAAATGTATTTAATCCAAACATTGAATGTTTTTTCTCAATTAAACTTTATTATTCATAAATAGGGGGAACACCACAGATAGGAACAACATCTTGACACCAGCAGGTGAGCGTTAAAAAATCATTTTGTGTAACAAAAGTAAGTCTCATGTAACTAAAACAACTTGAAAGAGATTAAAACAATGAAACTCGTATTTATTCCAGATTAATTTGAACCAAGAAACAGGTAAACATAACAACTTTAGAATTAAACTATAAAATTCTTTCCACCAAAAAATATATCAGAAAATAAACTAAATCAACTCGGTTTTATATAGATCACAATGCAATATTAGGAATTGAACCCGCTAAAAGCATAAAGTTTCCCTTAAAGTCTGAGGTAAGATTTTAAATAGTTTTATTAAATAAAAGATGCTAAATAGAAGTAGCAACTGTGAAACTTATAAGCACCAAGAGTAATATGATTTCCTTTTTTCTGTAACAGACCCCCGACACAGGGTCTTTCAAGCCCCGAAATGCATTGGGTTCACACATTTAAATATGATTTGTTTATGTTATTATTTTGTTGAATCACGTCATGAAGTATATGTCAAGATAAATGTCGATTGTGAAATGAACTGAATACTAATGGTTTGAATACAATTGAAATGTTAAAAAAGGAGTAATTGTTTATTACAAGTAGTGCACTTTTGAGTCCTGGCAGCCATTAGGGGCCAGGCCTTATACATTCATTCAAGGTGTTAGCAGGCACCAATCAAAGGTAGCACACATATCGTACAAACAAACTAAATAGATAAAAGTGTGCAGCACCCACACACATTCATTGTTTGTTTATGTACAGGAAGGTGTCCCTTCCTGTATATGAAAAACGTTGAAAAAAATGGTCTTTTGTTACTTTCATGTGTGTTGCATGAAACAGCACACATGAAAATGGTAGAAATGCAGTTTAGGATTGTTTATGTGCAGAAAGGGACACCTTCCTACACATAAACAATCCTCCCCTGTACGCAGACACCCTTGCACCATGGTGCAACAGTGCCTGCGTTGGCGCTAAGTTGCTAGAGGCAAATAAACTCAAGTTGGGCTAAGTAACGTGAGTTTTTTTTGCCTGCAAATTGGCCTTATGTCAGTTTTCGCCCGCTAGCGCCAGAATTTGTCTCGCCTTCACTCTAGTGTTAACACCAGCTTGCAGCGCAGCTACCTGGAACTATCGCCATGTAGTGACGTATTATAAATACATCGCTAATAGGGCAATCGTTTTTGGTGATAGACCGCGTTAAGAAAACTGCCGCCAACTAGCGTTAGTGTTAGTTAGCGGAAGTTCTTGTGCATATCCCCTTAAGGAGCTTATTTACAAGCCCCTTGGACGCCGGTATGTCACTTCTTCCCATATAAATAGTGATGCACCGGCAGCACAAGGTACTTGTAAACAAGGCCCTTAATTTGTTGAAAAAGCAAGAGGATAGTTGCAAGAAAATGGCACAGCGCAGCACTGCATGCAATGTGCAGTATTTACAAGAATATGGCACAGCCCAGTGTTTTCCCTTGTGCTTGCACTAAGAAAAGCTGCCTAGTGCCAAAAAGTCATTTGTGACAACAAGTCACTGGTTTTGTCTTAATTGAGTTTTGATTCCCATTCCTGCGCTCACGGAAATGGTTTCTTGATAACTAGATAGCGACAGGAATTTTGATTGAATGTATAAGATGCAACTTTTTCACGTATTGTTTTATATGACTGTATGATACTGTCACACTTGTTATTTTGTTAATAGCTTTTCATCATTTGTAATTCGTTTGCACTAATTCATTTGTGTCTAATTTTTGCATACAATGTTTTTTTCATGCTTTTCCCTGGCAAAATTGATGTTTGCTCAATGTACAGTTGACTATGTATCTTTCTTTGGTTTCTTAAAGATTTAAATGCATAAAAGCCTAAATGCAAATGACATTATTGTCAGAGTTTACTAATTAATGTGGTTTTCTCTGTACGGTTCATTAATGCGTGCACAATCATGCTCATAAGAGGCATAGGTAACCCCCCTTTTCGTGGCATAGTGCCAACACAGGCATCCTTGTACCATGGTGCAAGGGAGACTGTGTTGCAGGGATGATTGCCTGCAATGCAGGCACCCTTGTACCATGGTGCAAGGGCGTCTGTGTTACAGGGATGATTGTTTATGTGCAGGAAGGGATATCTTGCTGCCCATTAACTATCTGGATGATTCACTCTTTCTGCAGCACATATACAAAGAGCAAAAACGAGGAAAAATAAAAGTATTTCTCCCCATTGGCCATTCTAACACCTGCTATTCAGTGGCGTTACTTTTTGACACTGAATCAGATTTACAGAACCTTGTAAATCTGGGGCAGCGTCAAAAAGCAATGGGTGTTGCAGTGGAACTCCACAGGAACACCCATTGCACGCCCTGTTCACGCAGATAGCAGAGTGAAAGCAGACGATATTTACAAAGTGGCGTTAAACCACACAAAGTGACTTAACGCCGCTTTGGAGCAGGGCATTGTGCCACCAGACCATCAAAAATTGACAGAACTGAAAATACTGTTGTACAATAGAAGATCTTGATATTGTTGCTGTGCCATAGCTGCACTAAATTGTCATTGAATGTATATTTAAATTCAATAAATACGTTTTTTTTTTTTTTAAGTGAAGCTCCGGTGGCGTAATACCCTTGTAAATATGCGCCTCAGTTCATTCCTTTTTTGTCATTACAACAGTTTTTATGAATAATGTAAACACTGCCCTTTTTCCGACAAAGGTAAATGAATGAAGATTTTCTTATTTGGTAATATCTTTATTACACGTGTAAACTAATTTATCAGCCTCAGATGTCTCAAAGAGGTTTGCAAAGGATTCACCATCTGTTTCTTTATGTTTTATTCATGTGCAAAAAAACGTTATATAATACAGACTCGGGTGCAGTAAATATAAGAAAAAAACGTCAATAGTCTTGTTTCATAAGATTAAAAGCAACTTCTGCGATCAAAATTATATAAAGTCCTTAACAGACCCTGCTATGTTATCAAAAGGCAAGTATAATAGCACCCAGAAGCGCTACAAGAAAAGAAGCAAGAATGCAATTTGGTAATGCACACACAGAAACCTTTGGGAAGGAACTAAGAAATGAGAGAGGAAGGGAAATGAAAGAGAAGAGCGGCAGAATGGTGAAATTCCTTCAAAAAGAGATTGAACAAGTCGAGTGAGAATAACTACCCTCTGGCAATTGCCCTTCACCCGGGGAAATGTAAATAGTGAAAATTACTAACAATTATGCAAAAATGAATTGATTCATTTTTCATGCAAACCTCACACCATCTGTCCCTTGTTTGCATAGATGCTCATATTAGCATGGGTTAATCTGATTTATAAAGTGCTGATGAAGTCAATAATAACTAGTCAGATTCAGACTGCAGAGAATGCATAACACAAGAACAGGCAACATCAAACATAACATAGTATCTCAGGAAAACAAGCATTGGAAGAGCTAATAGTTCTGGCCTGCATTTTCAGTTATACTTCAGACTTGGTCCAACTGTTGATAAATGCTTAACCACACACACACACATGCACACACACAACACACACTCACACACACACCACACACACACACACACACACACAACACACACACACACACACCTGTGACCTTATCTGAAGTGCTACCCGAGTGCAGTCTACAGTCATTTTCCCATGGACCTATGAGTGGACAACTGGTGGGGAGATGTAGCAAGCTGACAATTCAAGCACTGCTCCCAGAGTTCTATTTGAAAAGATGCTCGTACATAAGTATTTTTGTTCTACTTCACTTTCGGAAGCATGACCTCTGGGAGACAGAGATTTATTTATTTATTTAATTTCTATGGCGCAACAGCTACCCAGAGGGTTTCCTGGCGCCCTGGATCTGTACTCAACTAGGAGGAGTCACTAGGCTATTAAATCAAAGGGCTTATTGACAGAATAGCCAGGTCTTAATGCCTTTCCGGAATTTTATATAGCTCGGTTCTAGTTGCAATGGAAGAGGGAACGAGTTCCATAAGGCCCGAGCCAGCTGAGCGAAAGAGTGCCCGTCCATTTGCACTCGCATGAATCTAGGGACTACAAACTTAGCCTGATTTAAAGAGCAAAGGTTACGAGTCGGAATGTATATATCGACCAGCTTACATAAGTAGCCTGGAGCCGTCCCCGTGTTTATTATGAACATAAAATAAAGTGCTTTAAACTTAGATCGATTGCCCATCTTGAGCCAGTGTAAGTTGTGGAGATGGTCAGAGATATGCGTCTGCCTGGGGAGGTGGAGAAGTACCCTGGCTGCCACATTTTGGATGACTTGCAGCCGCCGTGTGACCTCTTTGTTAGTGCCTAGATATAGGATGTTGCCGTAATCCAGTCTTGAGCCAATGAGAGCCTGGACTACTGTCTTTTGTGCCCCTTCAGGAAGCTGCCAAAGAATTTTCCTCAGCCATTTTAGAATGGCAAAGCAAATAGAGGCAATTTGTGCAGCTTGTTGTCACATAGACAGTTTGTCGTCAATCACAAAGCCCAAATTTCGAACGGACTGCACAGGTAGCGGGGTTGGACCCATTTCAATAGGCCAATTTAAAGGATCCCAGAGCTCTTTTTGTTCTCCAAGAATAAGCAGCTCTGTTTTATCGCCGTTCATTTTCAGTTTGTTGGCGTGCATCCATTCTGCCACCCTTTGAAGTCCAGCAAGAAGGGGAGATGCCTCCGACTTTTCTGCTGCTGATAGGGAGAAAACAAGCTGAGTGTCATCAGCGTAGGAAACTATTGTGAAGCCTGCTTCCTCTGCTATAGTCGCTAGCGGACTTCTGTAAATATTAAAAAGCAGCGGGCTTTAGATCGAACCCTGTGGCACTCCATAAGGGGAGGTCAGAGTGCTCGAGTTATTGTTTTTAGAAAATACCTGAAATGATCTATTGGACAGGAAATTTTCTAGCCAATTCAGGGCCGAGCTTCTCACCCCTATGCTTTCCAGAGTCTGGATCAGCGTTTCATGGGAGATGGTGTCGAAGGCACCAGGCAGATCAAAAGACAGTGGCCATATTGGAATGTACAAAGGTTAGCGAAGATAAACGATTGTATAATAAAATGCTGCATTTTGCTGGTGAGCACCATAAGCAATTCTCACGGTAGTCTGAACTCTTGACGATGATTTCTCCTTAGGATAGTCACTCCCAGATCCACACCTGCCCAACTCCCTCGTGCCACGCAGAGAAAAACATAAAACAAACCCTCACTAACTTAGATTACAACCTACTGCAATGCTGAGTAGCTTTGTTCATCGTACTACTTTTTAAGAAAGAGACGTGACTCCTAATGTTCTGCAAAAATGGATTAGGGTAAGTGGATAATAACTAAGTTCATCTTGAAAAGGCCTCCAAGCATGTAGCTGTTCTCTTGAACAAATGTGTTAGCACAAACAATCTGCTTGCTTCCAAGAGATTGTGGATTTGCAAATGTACTTTTCAGACTCCTCTTGCTGTGTAACTCTTATTTGCTCCACTTTTCCAAAGCTTTTCTATCTCTGTCTAATGCCAGGTTGATCCTTCCTAATATGGAAAATGTTGAGCTTAGTTGTTTTCAAATAATGCTCTTGTATATCCTGCTTTTAAATAAAACAAAAGGTATGTTTCGTCACATAATTTTGGTGCTTCCTGAACAAAGACTGCACCTGACACCACTAGAGTCTTGATATAACCAGACTCCCCAAAAATGTAGCTCGGTATCTTCGTGCTAGAAATGGAACTGAAGAAAGGAAACACAGGACTTCTTCAACAGAGTTCTGTAGTCTGAGGCCAAAATAAATAAATATGTCTGTATCCACACACCTGAGGAAGCTACACAGGCGCTCTGTTAGTGAGACAATATATTCACAACCCTCTGCTTTACTCATAATGCTTATCAGAATACAGGACAAATCTAACTTAATCACAAAATCCAGCAATGCATCGCACTGTGATCTTTTTGATCCTCTTGCAAGTGCCTGGACTCGATCTCCGATCGGCAGAGAGGCCGATCCTACTCCTATCTGGCACCTGATCTTTGGACTTTACTTCCTCTTGCACTTAGTGAAACAATAACCACAATTTGTTTCATAAACTAACATAATCAAAGTGGGTTTTTCAAAGCATCAAATGAACTTCTCTTCTGATGGTCAGGTTTTTGGGTCATCTGCGCCGGGATGCCCTGTGGGTATCCCTGTCCACAACTGTACCTGTTTTACAAACCACATTTATTCATCCATTCATAAATGCAAATCTGATCTTTTTCTTACCTAGAAAGTGCACGAGGTGCTTTTGAATGCAAGAAGCCACTGGTATCAGAAAATCTGGACGTGCACTTCTACCCAGGAGTCTGAAGGTAAGTGAAAAATTACTTCATTTTGAAAAGTAGCTCTGCTTCTTTGCCCCTGATTTCGTTGCCTGTACAAAACACAAAATCAGCAAAAATATGTTTATATCCAAAGGATTACAGGTGCTTAAATATCCGGGTAAGCGTGTGTTTAGAGCTTGGTGGGCGTGATAGTTGTGGAAGTGCTGGGAAGTCTCTTAAGAACATTTGGGCACACGTATTAAAACAACAAGCATTTGCAATGCAATAGGTCTTGCATTCATTAAGTTTGAGCTATTGGCATTGCTAAATATTGCAACAAAAGTCTGAATTGTAGGCCACAAAAATGTGTATTTATTTTTGTAGCAATTGTGGCATGCTGCACTTTAGATGAATATGTTTAAAAGTAAAGTGTGCCATACTGCGATTGCTAGAATAGTTAATTGTGGATGCGTTAGCAATTGATGTGTGCACTGATGGCTGGTGGTGTGTGTGCCTGTAGAAATTGTGCACTGATGGCTGGTGGTGTGTGTGCCTGGTGGAAGTGTTGAGAAACAGGGAAGTCCCATTGGTTAACCACAAAGGTGGTTTAGGTTAATCAGGTGGTGCCCAGAATCTTGTTTTTTAGCAATACCAATCACACAGAAATATTTAAAACGTAATACACAACTTATTTCACTAGACATAGGCCAATCATAGTAGAAAAGATGTCAAATATCATTTGTACCTATATTGCACACATATTACTTATTTTTGATCAAAACTAGAGAGAAAAACACAGGAGAATTGTTTTTAGAAAAATATGTCATTTGTCTATTTATTCAAAGTCACAAAATATGGTAATTGTAACAGATAATTAAAAAAATACAATATATTGTATAATCAATAAAAACATATAGAATCAAAGCTATAAACAGAGACAATTTATACAATGTAAAATTAAAAATGTTCGCAAGAACGGGGGTCGACGCGGCGTTTTGGTTTAGGAGAAACAATTTCAAACCTTCTTCAGGACCAAGTTCTGAGTTTAGATGCAGGCTTCCGGATAAATTCTAGAGGGCCAGACTCCCGCTTATACAATCCGGGTGTTAACTGAACTGCATGTTCTCATGACTTTCTATATAGCATGGGCAGTTCTAATGTCTTGTGCTTTCAATAGGCAGGGTCACGCTCTGGTAGTAGGAGCCACCGATATTGATTTTCTGATTTACCAGATTTTGATCACTGGCACATCGATATTACACAAGCTTTCTCAATTGGCTTGTGTTGAGGTCCGCGTTCATGTGTTAGCATGTGTTAGCGGGGATTCTCCTGACACTTTAATTTCGTATTCGGCCTCCCTGCTCCTACTCCGACAGCGTTGCGTGGATTCAGCAAAAATAGAATGGTGGAAGTGTGCACTGCCGGCTGGTGGTGTGTGTGCCAGGTGGAAGCGTGCACTGACTGCTGGTGGTGTGTGTGCCTGGTGAAAGCGTGCACTGACGGCTGGTGGTGTGTGCCTGGTGAAAGCATGCACTGATGGCTGGTGGTGTGTGTGCCTGGTGAAAGCGTGCACTGACGGATGGTGGTGTGTGTGTGCCTGGTGAAAGCGTGCACTGGCAGCTGGTGGTGTTTGTGTGTGCCTGGTGAGAACGTGCACTGACGTCTGCTGGTGTGTGCCTGGTGGAAGCGTGCACGGATGGCTGGTGGAGTTTGGGCCCAGTGAAAGCGCACACTGATGGCTGGTGGTGTTTGTGCCAGTTGAAAGTATACACTGACGACTGATGATGTTTGTGTCTGCTGAAAGTGTGCACTGATGGTGTGGTTGTGTGAGTGTGTGTGGTTGTGTGTGTGGTTGTGTGTGTGGTTGTGTGTATGGTTGTATGTGTGGTTGTGTGTGTGGTTGTGTGTGTGGTTGTGGTTGTGTGTGTGTGTGTGTGTGTGGTTGTATGGTTGTAGTTTTGTGTGTGTGTGGTTGTGTGTTTGGTTGTGTGTGTGGTTGTGTGTGGTTGTGTGTGTGGTTGAGGTTGTGTGTGTGTGTGGTTGTGTGTGTGGTTGTGGTTGTGTGTGTGGTTGTGTGTTGTGTTTGTGGTTGCGTCTATGGTTGTGTGTGTGGTTGTGTGTGTGGTTGTGTGTGGTTGTGTGTGTGGTTCTGTGTGTGTGTGTGTGGTTGTGTGTGTGATTGTGTGTGTGGTTGTGTGTGTGTGGTTGTGTGTGGTTGTGTATGTTTATGTGTGTGTGGCTGGTGCTGGCATGTTCTCTGTCTCCCAACCGTCTACATGGACCTTCAGTAGATGGTGGATTTCTATGATACTCATCATCAAGCAATTGTAACAGCCACTGAAAGCACTATGCCTGCTCACTTCACTCTCACAGAGAACAAAAGCACAGCCCTCATAAAGGAAAGAGGAGACACAACCAAACAGAAGTGGGTAGGAGGCAGGAGCTACCTCAGATATATATTGACGTTCTGGGAAATGGACGGTGAGGGAAGAAAAAAGAGAGGTGGGTCAGTGTGGCAGGGAAATATGTATATTTTGAAATATATGTGCAAATTGGACCATGAAAGGGATTGGAGTGTGACACTAGACTAAGTATCTTGCTTTCATGAATAACAAGAACGAGAACAACAGAATAAGAGCTGGGAAGGCGCCATACACACAAGATGAAATATATAGGGGCAATGTGCGCTACATTTCACTAAAGAATGCCAGCGACAAAATACACAGAGCCACAGGGTGTTAGAAGGGAGGTCGGACAGTGGAAAAAAGAAATATAGCAAAGAGAGTGAACAGAGGAATCGATGCAGTACGAATGAAACGCTGCGGTGAGTCATGGGAAAAGACAGAAAACGTGCATGAAAAGCAAAGGAAGCAAGCTGAACGTCAGGGGTGTAAAAGGAGGCGATAAAGGAGGAGAGAGGAGAGAAGAAGGGAGGGGAGGCAAACTGGAGGGCATGAAGGGATCGAAGGCAAGGGAAAGAAAGGGAAGATGGACGTGATTAAGAGGAGCCACAGACTTCAGAAAAAGATGGGTCTATGAAAAAGGCCTCAATCAAACTGGGCAGTAAATACTTCCTACTTGTTGCCACTGTAATGTTGTGCACCAGGCCAAATAAAAAGCGGCAATAACACCTTGAACTTACTAAAGGAAAGTAAGAACAGTATTGACAGCATAAGATAGTGTTTGAGGAGACTGATGGGTGCAGCACCTTCCTCTTCTGGAGAAAGCCCACAAAAACGATAACGTGCCTTTAAAAACGTGAAAAGCTTCGAATTTTACATCAGTAAATTAAAGAGGCTGGTACTGCCACAGAAAGAGTGGTGGGAGTTGAGCGGCAAAGGCTACAGCAACGAGCTAAATAGCTCATTGAACAAAAAGAATGCCAACAATCACTCAGTTACATATGAAAATAGTCCAAATCACCCTAACCTCACTTATACAAACAACTAAGGTATCTTGAAAACAAATTAGGAGTTACCAGAAGACCTTAAAAGTGCACTGCACCTGTCAAAACTTTAGGCCATACTCCAATACCCTCCAGCTGCAACTCTATGATCGCCTATGGCATTCTATAACAAATAGAACCCCTTCACAAAGTTTCCATCATTACAAACACTGCCCGCGGAGTGCTTTATTTTGTCATCTTTCTGCTGCGAAGGACTCAAAAGTGCTTGTTTATTGTTGAATCTGCAGCGGCGGTTTATGCCAGGTTCTTTTTGTTATGCAAAAACGAATTGAGCAGATCATGCATGTGAGCGTATTGAAGCTAATTGCCCTCTCCCCCTCATGCTAATTTGTTCGAGAGTTTCTGTTTCCCCATGTTCTTCTATGATCAGGATACTTACTTGCATTTTACAATTGAAATGCAACCAGTAAGCAAAACACCAAGTGACTATTTTTTCAAATTAAGTGTTTGCATTTCAGAAGTAAAATGCATCACAAATCGTGTTGCCTGACTTAACTGCACTGAAGGTTGGCGAGCAATTGTGAAAAAAGCGCAGCGCCCGCAGATAAAATTAAAGCACGGCGCTTTGAAGCTGCAAATAAAATTAAGCGCTTATAAAACCGGTGCCACATTGATTTAAATCAAAGCATTTGTTGTTCAAACAGCGATGGTAAACAAGCACGCATCTGATTCCGGAATCCACACAACTCATTCTGGTGTTGTGGGCTGCTAATCAGCTGCTATAGGGGAGGAAGGAAGGGGGGCAAGTTGGAGCCCTGGAGCAACTTGCTGCCTGTTCCTTCGACCCGCCCCAAAAATTCTTTTTAGAAAAAAATGAAGAGGCAGGATGCAATTAAGGAGTGAGTGGGGGGAGGCACAGGCAGGGTTGGGGGAGAGATACTGCAGCACACAAGGGAGAGCAGAGGAGAAGCACACAAGGGAAACAAGGACTGGGAGAGAAGGGAGCTGGGAATGCCAGCAGGGAAAGTGATGGTGGGAAAGCACGCGAGTGGTGCACGCGCAAATGGTGATCACTTTCGTTGCCACTTTGATGTTCTCAGTCGTCGCGCGGCTCACTGAGAACATCAAAGCGGCTGCGAAAGTGATCACGCAGGCTGACAAATGGTGCGCGTACCCAGCGCATATGCACTGTACCCGATCCGCCTGCAGCCTTTGGGAGCACTTTCAGAAGCCCCTTACTTAATATCTCGCTGGGCATCGCTTATGCGATAGCTAGACGAGACCTAAAAATGCACTGACAGCAATGCATAGTTGGACAATAAATGCCAGATCAGCAGAACTAGGCACTGATCAGCATTCACTATTCCGCCATACAGCAGGGCACCATGCCAGAGACATCGCATGGAGAAGGTAGGACAGAGAAGCACACATTGCAGCCTGTTCACTATGTAGCTTTTGTGTGAATCAAGGCGCTGGGGAAATAAAATCATAAAAACACTACCGATGCCGGACAGAGCCAATGGTAATGCTGACAAAGAGTGTCCCTTTAGAGTGGAAGAGAGCCCAAGTGCGACCCATCCGCAAGAATATCGCTACTGCGTGGGCTGACATGACTAATTTGAGACCCATTTCCCTCTTACCATTCTTGGGAAAGCTCATAGAAAAGCATGTCAACAAGCACTTGTCTAATCACCTGGAACACACTGGTGCACTAGATCCATCTCAGTCGGGCTTTAGACCAAAATACAGCACGGAAACAGCATTGCTGTCAATTACCGATGATCTACGCATGCTCCAGGACAAAGGAACATCAGCTGTCCTGGTGCTGCTGGATCTATCGGCAGCTTTTGATACCATCTCACATGAAATTTTGGTCGAGCGCCTGACTGAGACTGGACTAGGGGGCATGGCATTGGCTTGGCTAAAGAGCTTTCTTCTGGATCGAACCCAATGTGTCACCATGGGAGATTTTCGATCCAAGGAGACCAGGATTACTAAGGGGGTGCCACAGGGCTCTTGTTTGAGCCCTACATTATTCAACATCTATGTGGCCCCCCTGGCGAATATCCTGAGAGCCTTTGGTTTTTGCCCAGTGTCATATGCTGACGATACTCAGCTGCTCTTTCCCTTTGACCATCTAACTCCAGAGGTATTACATTCTTTCTCTGAGGGGATGAGAGCAGTTTCCCAATGGATGTCTTTGAACAAGTTGCAGTGCAACGTTTCAAAGACAGAGGTTATGCTCTTTGGGGAGGCTAAAATCTGCTGGGCTCCTGACTGGTGGCCTCTAGACCTTGGCCCAGTCCCTGAGCCTAAGCAGATAGTCAAGAACCTAGGGGTCTGTCTGGAACAAGAACTCAGCCTGAAGCAGCATGTTACCAACATTGTGGGGTCCTGTTTTCGAACTATAGGACTACTGCGCAGAGTCTTCCCACTGCTTCCAGACACCATTCGAAAGACCCTGGTCCAGGCGCTGGTTATCAGTCGTCTCGACTATTGTAATGGTCTCTTGTTGTCAGCTAATGAGGAGGATCTGGACAGGTTGCAGGTTGTGCAGAACACTGCAGCTAGGCTGGTGGTAAATGCTCCTCCCAGAACACCATCAAAACCACTTCTTGCCAGGCTTCATTGGCTCTCCATTCGTCAGAGAGTCACCTTTAAGATCTGTTGTACGATACATAAAGGACTTCATGGTTTGGGTCCCTCTTATCTGGCAGACAAGTTTGTGCCGTATGTCCCTTCCCGTGCTCTACGGTCCAGTGATCAATTGCTTCTTATGATTCCTAGGATCAAGCGGGCAAGGCAAGGGGGTAAGGCTCTGTCGGTAAGAGGACCGAAGATTTGGAATGGCCTCCCTCTCCAGCTTAGGCAGCTTGAAAATCATCTGGCCTTCAGGAAAAAGCTGAAGACGTTCCTGTTCCATGGCTAACTTTACAGTCTCAGAATTGGATTGCAGTTATGTAACTTGTTCTCCTGTAGGTTCGGCAGTCATAAACCGCGGAGATACTCCCCAGGGAGTCTATTCTAGCGCTCTACAAACACGCAAAAATAAAAAAAAAAATAATGCCACCCACTACCATTACGTTTACATGTGACTCACAGTGCTGATAGAATAATAGAAGCAAACACAGAAAATATTATGAAAGAAAAGTTTGCTGGTATCAAGAAGGTAATTAATCATGACGCAAATGTATGTGTTAGCCCTGTCAGTCTGAGCTTGGTCTTCTCTGACCTTTCTGCCTTACTCTTCCATTTTTGCTGATCTCGTTGTTTGGAGGCCTTAGGACTCTGAAGTTTACACTGCTAACCAGTGCTAAAGTGCACGTGCTCCCCCATTTAAACATGTTAAAATTGGCCACCCAAGTGGTGCATTTAATTTACTTGTAAGCCCTAGTAAAGTGGTATCACATGTTCATCGATGCTGACTGTTTTGTGATAAGTTACCTGAGGGTTTAGCACAGGTTAATTTGGGGTTTCCTTGTGACTTCACCCTGACAGGAATTGTGTTTTCTGCTTGAGGTGTGTTTCACCCCCTCAACCAGTAACCCAATTTCCTACACCATGGCCCTGAACACAATGTCAGGTGGGCCTCCTTCTGTCCGAGGGAAAGGAACTGCCCGACCATGGGTCGACAGTTCCACAATCCCACTTAGTATGCAACCGCACAGAAACTCCCATTTTTCAATGGGAGCTTGTGCTGCGGGCTGAAAATGCCTGCCGCACAAACTCACATTGAAAAATGGAAGTTTGTGAACATCCATGCACCTTGTGGCAGGCACCTCATGGTGCCTGCCACACGGTACAGGTATGTTGAGGTCGGATGCGGAGGGCTAGGGTGGAAGGGGGCCCTGCTAGGGCCCCCTATGTTGCTTTCCGACATCCTTACCCTTTGCTGTCGGAAATTGGCATCATAATCCTGATGATGGAAACACCATCCTTAAGGGATTATGTTGCCTTTCCTACTGACTGACAGGGTCAAGTCGGATTCACGTTGGATTCCCCTGCAGGTTTAAACTCCGACCGTGGTCATCCTAATACGACGGTTGGACGTTAAACCTACCATGTCCGGCGGAAAGTCTCTGACCGCTGGTCGGAGGCTTTCCGCCCGACATCGCAATTGGGCCCTTAGCATCCACAAAATACTGTTGAGTAATACTAAAATCTGTAGACAAAACTAGGACGATAATAAATCAAGGAACTAAAACAAACAAGAAAATTGATGATGTAAGAAGACCCAAAGTGAGTTGTTGTGTACTCAACACAATAATAATTCAGGAAATGATAACCTTGTGCTATGTTCCATGCATTTTCATCTGGAGCAATTCTCTCTGCTCCCTGAAGCACAATGACTTCAACCACTTACTAATGGAACTACACTGGCTCCCCTTTATGGTTCCTAACATCTTCAGAATCACCTGCATCACCACCACCCTAGAGAGGGAGGACTAGCATCCCACATGTGAAACAATATTACCAGGCTACCACTGAAAGAGACTGGTACAGGTGGCAGGTATCCTTATATGGAAAGTACCATGGTATGACACATAGACCCCTTGTCTTGATGTCTACTTTTAAACCTGCAATCTAGCAGGGATGTACACCTCCCCAGTGACCATGTCCTCTCCTGCAGTCTGGAACACAGTGGCCACTAAAAAAGCAGCTCAACTCTTTTCCATCTTCTCTAACCACTATTATCTTGAAACTTGACTTCTCTATCACAATTAACTCAGAGGAGTTTAGGACCTGGCAGTAAGCTGGTTATATGTCAGATATTTGAAACTTCAGGCATCTCCCCTTTTAATCAACTGAAAGTAGAATACGAAATCATGCTTTAAAATAAGATCATTTACAACAAGGGGTGGTGAGGGACAGAGTCTCTGAATTAAGCAGAATACTCTCACCCAGTCAAGAGATCAGGGCTAGATCCAACACCGTTTTTTAGCTCATTGCACCATCCCAGTTTCAGAACCTGGCTGTATGCAAATTAGTCTGTTCCTGTCCCAGTGCATGATGGGAACAGGGCAAACCAAACTACAAAAGCCAATTCTTACACTGGGAAGGAAACAAGCTTCCGGGGACCGGTTTCTGGCATTTCAGCCGTCTTCGGCCCGGCTTGCTTGAATCCTGATGGTGCAATGAGCAAGGGACTCACATCTGAGTATACCCTTCCACGCTTAGGGTGGACAAAATTATTTACAACAAGGGGTGGTGAGGGACAGAGTCTCTGAATTAAGCAGAATACTCTCACCCAGTCAAGAGATCAGGGCTACATCCAACACCGTTTTTTAGCTCATTGCACCATCCCAGTTTCAGAACCTGGCTGTATGCAAATTAGTCTGTTTCTGTCCCAGTGCATGATGGGAACAGGGCAAACCAAACTACAAAGGCCAATTCTTACACTGGGAAGGAAACAAGCTTCCGGGGACCGGTTTCTGGCATTTCAGCCGTCTTCGACCCGGCTTGCTTGAATCCTGATGGTGCAATGAGCAAGGGACTCATGTCTGAGTATACCCTTCCACGCTGAGGGTGGACAAAATTATTTACAACAAGGGGTGGTGAGGGACAGAGTCTCTGAATTAAGCAGAATACTCTCACCCAGTCAAGAGATCAGGGCTAGATCCAACACCGTTTTTTAGCTCATTGCACCATCCCAGTTTCAGAACCTGGCTGTATGCAAATTAGTCTGTTCCTGTCCCAGTGCATGATGGGAACAGGGCAAACCAAACTACAAAAGCCAATTCTTACACTGGGAAGGAAACAAGCTTCCGGGGACCGGTTTCTGGCATTTCAGCCGTCTTCGGCCCGGCTTGCTTGAATCCTGATGGTGCAATGAGCAAGGGACTCATGTCTGAGTATACCCTTCCACGCTTAGGGTGGACAACATTATTTACAACAAGGGGTGGTGAGGGACAGAGTCTCTGAATTAAGCAGAATACTCTCACCCAGTCAAGAGATCAGGGCTAGATCCAACACGTTTTTTAGCTCATTGCACCATCCCAGTTTCAGAACCTGGCTGTATGCAAATTAGTCTGATCCTGTCCCAGTGCATGATGGGAACAGGGCAAACCAAACTACAAAAGCCAATTCTTACACTGGGAAGGAAACAAGCTTCCGGGGACCGGTTTCTGGCATTTCAGCCGTCTTCGGCCGGGCTTGCTTGAATCCTGATGGTGCAATGAGCAAGGTACTCATGTCTGAGTATACCCTTCCACGCTTAGGGTGGACAAAATTATTTAGAACAAGGGGTGGTGAGGGACAGAGTCTCTGAATTAAGCAGAATACTCTCACCCAGTCAAGAGATCAGGGCTAGATCCAACACCGTTTTTTAGCTCATTGCACCATCCCAGTTTCAGAACCTGGCTGTATGCAAATTAGTCTGTTCCTGTCCCAGTGCATGATGGGAACAGGGAAAACCAAACTACAAAAGCCAATTCTTACACTGGGAAGGAAACAAGCTTACGGGGACCGGTTTCTGGCATTTCAGCCGTCTTCGGCCCGGCTTGCTTGAATCCTGATGGTACAATGAGCAAGGGACTCATGTCTGAGTATACCCTTCCACGCTTAGGGTGGACAAAATTATTTACAACAAGGGGTGGTGAGGGACAGAGTCTCTGAATTAAGCAGAATACTCTCACCCAGTCAAGAGATCAGGGCTAGATCCAACACGTTTTTTAGCTCATTGCACCATCCCAGTTTCAGAACCTGGCTGTATGCAAATTAGTCTGATCCTGTCCCAGTGCATGATGGGAACAGGGCAAACCAAACTACAAAAGCCAATTCTTACACTGGGAAGGAAACAAGCTCCCGGGGACCGGTTTCTGGCATTTCAGCCGTCTTCGGCCGGGCTTGCTTGAATCCTGATGGTGCAATGAGCAAGGTACTCATGTCTGAGTATACCCTTCCACGCTTAGGGTGGACAAAATTATTTAGAACAAGGGGTGGTGAGGGACAGAGTCTCTGAATTAAGCAGAATACTCTCACCCAGTCAAGAGATCAGGGCTAGATCCAACACCGTTTTTTAGCTCATTGCACCATCCCAGTTTCAGAACCTGGCTGTATGCAAATTAGTCTGTTCCTGTCCCAGTGCATGATGGGAACAGGGAAAACCAAACTACAAAAGCCAATTCTTACACTGGGAAGGAAACAAGCTTACGGGGACCGGTTTCTGGCATTTCAGCCGTCTTCGGCCCGGCTTGCTTGAATCCTGATGGTACAATGAGCAAGGGACTCATGTCTGAGTATACCCTTCCACGCTTAGGGTGGACAAAATTATTTACGACAAGGGGTGGTGAGGGACAGAGTCTCTGAATTAAGCAGAATACTCTCACCCAGTCAAGAGATCAGGGCTAGATCCAACACCGTTTTTTAGCTCATTGCACCATCCCAGTTTCAGAACCTGGCTGTATGCAAATTAGTCTGTTACTGTCCCAGTGCATGATGGGAACAGGGCAAACCAAACTACAAAAGCGAATTCTTACACTGGGAAGGAAACAAGCTTCCGGGGACCGGTTTCTGGCATTTCAGCCGTCTTCGGCCCGGCTTGCTTGAATCCTGATGGTGCAATGAGCAAGGGACTCATGTCTGAGTATACCCTTCCACGCTTAGGGTGGACAAAATTATTTACAACAAGTGGTGGTGAGGGACAGAGTCTCTGAATTAAGCAGAATACTCTCACCCTGTCAAGAGATCAGGGCTAGATCCAACACCGTTTTTTAGCTCATTGCACCATCCCAGTTTCAGAACCTGGCTGTATGCAAATTAGTCTGTTCCTGTCCCAGTGCATGATGGGAACAGGGCAAACCAAACTACAAAAGCCAATTCTTACACTGGGAAGGAAACAAGCTTCCGGGGACCGGTTTCTGGCATTTCAGCCGTCTTCGGCCCGGCTTGCTTGAATCCTGATGGTGCAATGAGCAAGGGACTCATGTCTGAGTATACCCTTCCACGAAGTTGGCTGTAATGCCAGAAACCGGTCCCCGGAAGCTTGTTTCCTTCCCAGTGTAAGAATTGGCTTTTGTAGTCTGGTCTGCCCTGTTCCCATGATGCACTGGGCCAGGGAGAGACTAATTTGCAAACAGCCAGGTTCTGAAACTGGGATGGTGCAATGAGCTAAAAAACGGTGTTGGATCTAGCCCTGATCTCTTGACTGGGTGAGAGTACTCTGCTCAATTCAGAGACTCTGTCCATCACCACCCCCTTGTTGTAAATAATTTTGTCCACCCTAAGCGTGGAAGGGTATACTCAGATGTGAGTCCCTTGCTCATTGCACCATCAGGATTCAAGCAAGCCGGGCCGAAGACGGCTGTAATGCCAGAAACCGGTCCCCGGAAGCTTGTTTCCTTCCCAGTGTAAGAATTGGCTTTTGTAGTCTGGTCTGCCCTGTTCCCATGATGCACTGGGACAGGGACAGACTAATTTGCATACAGCCAGGTTATGAAACTGGGATGGTGCAATGAGCTAAAAAACGGTGTTGGATCTAGCCCTGATCTCTTGACTGGGTGAGAGTACTCTGCTCAATTCAGAGACTCTGTCCATCACCACCCCCTTGTTGTAAATAATTTTGTCCACCCTAAGCGTGGAAGGGTATACTCAGATGTGAGTCCCTTGCTCATTGCACCATCAGGATTCAAGCAAGCCGGGCCGAAGACGGCTGTAATGCCAGAAACCGGTCCACGGAAGCTTGTTTCCTTCCCAGTGTAAGAATTGGCTTTTGTAGTCTGGTCTGCCCTGTTCCCATGATGCACTGGGCCAGGGACAGACTAATTTGCATACAGCCAGGTTCTGAAACTGGGATGGTGCAATGAGCTAAAAAACGGTGTTGGATCTAGCCCTGATCTCTTGACTGGGTGAGAGTACTCTGCTCAATGCAGAGACTCTGTCCATCACCACCCCCTTGTTGTAAATAATTTTGTCCACCCTAAGCGTGGAAGGGTATACTCAGATGTGAGTCCCTTGCTCATTGCACCATCAGGATTCAAGCAAGCCGGGCCGAAGACGGCTGTAATGCCAGAAACCGGTCCCCGGAAGCTTGTTTCCTTCCCAGTGTAAGAATTGGCTTTTGTAGTCTGGTCTGCCCTGTTCCCATGATGCACTGGGCCAGGGAGAGACTAATTTGCATACAGCCAGGTTCTGAAACTGGGATGGTGCAATGAGCTAAAAAACGGTGTTGGATCTAGCCCTGATCTCTTGACTGGGTGAGAGTACTCTGCTCAATTCAGAGACTCTGTCCATCACCACCCCCTTGTTGTAAATAATTTTGTCCACCCTAAGCATGGAAGGGTATACTCAGATGTGAGTCCCTTGCTCATTGCACCATCAGGATTCAAGCAAGCCGGGCCGAAGACGGCTGTAATGCCAGAAACCGGTACCCGGAAGCTTGTTTCCTTCCCAGTGTAAGAATTGGCTTTTGTAGTCTGGTCTGCCCCGTTCCCATGATGCACTGGGCCAGGGACAGACTAATTTGCATACAGCCAGGTTCTGAAACTGGGATGGTGCAATGAGCTAAAAAACGGTGTTGGATCTAGCCCTGATCTCGTGACTGGGTGAGAGTACTCTGCTCAATTCAGAGACTCTGTCCATCACCACCCCCTTGTTGTAAATAATTTTGTCCACCCTAAGCGTGGAAGGGTATACTCAGATGTGAGTCCCTTGCTCATTGCACCATCAGGATTCAAGCAAGCCGGGACGAAGACGGCTGTAATGCCAGAAACCGGTCCCCGGAAGCTTGTTTCCTTCCCAGTGTAAGAATTGGCTTTTGTAGTCTGGTCTGCCCTGTTCCCATGATGCACTGGGCCAGGGACAGACTAATTTGCATACAGCCAGGTTCTGAAACTGGGATGGTGCAATGAGCTAAAAAACGGTGTTGGATCTAGCCCTGATCTCTTGACTGGGTGAGAGTACTCTGCTCAATTCAGAGACTCTGTCCATCACCACCCCCTTGTTGTAAATAATTTTGTCCACCCTAAGCGTGGAAGGGTATACTCAGATGTGAGTCCCTTGCTCATTGCACCATCAGGATTCAAGCAAGCCGGGCCGAAGACGGCTGTAATGCCAGAAACCGGTCCCCGGAAGCTTGTTTCCTTCCCAGTGTAAGAATTGGCTTTTGTAGTCTGGTCTGCCCTGTTCCCATGATGCACTGGGCCAGGGACAGACTAATTTGCATACAGCCAGGTTCTGAAACTGGGATGGTGCAATGAGCTAAAAAACGGTGTTGGATCTAGCCCTGATCTCTTGACTGGGTGAGAGTACTCTGCTCAATTCAGAGACTCTGTCCATCACCACCCCCTTGTTGTAAATAATTTTGTCCACCCTAAGCGTGGAAGGGTATACTCAGATGTGAGTCCCTTGCTCATTGCACCATCAGGATTCAAGCAAGCCGGGCCGAAGACGGCTGTAATGCCAGAAACCGGTCCCCGGAAGCTTGTTTCCTTCCCAGTGTAAGAATTGGCTTTTGTAGTCTGGTCTGCCCTGTTCCCATGATGCACTGGGCCAGGGACAGACTAATTTGCATACAGCCAGGTTCTGAAACTGGGATGGTGCAATGAGCTAAAAAACGGTGTTGGATCTAGCCCTGATCTCTTGACTGGGTGAGAGTACTCTGCTCAATTCAGAGACTCTGTCCATCACCACCCCCTTGTTGTAAATAATTTTGTCCAACCTAAGCGTGGAAGGGTATACTCAGATGTGAGTCCCTTGCTCATTGCACCATCAGGATTCAAGCAAGCCGGGCCGAAGACGGCTGTAATGCCAGAAACCGGTCCCCGGAAGCTTGTTTCCTTCCCAGTGTAAGAATTGGCTTTTGTAGTCTGGTCTGTCCTGTTCCCATGATGCACTGGGCCAGGGACAGACTAATTTGCATACAGCCAGGTTCTGAAACTGGGATGGTGCAATGAGCTAAAAAACGGTGTTGGATCTAGCCCTGCTCTCTTGACTGGGTGAGAGTACTCTGCTCAATTCAGAGACTTTGTCCATCACCACCCCCTTGTTGTAAATAATTTTGTCCACCCTAAGCGTGGAAGGGTATACTCAGATGTGAGTCCCTTGCTCATTGCACCATCAGGATTCAAGCAAGCCGGGCCGAAGACGGCTGTAATGCCAGAAACCGGTCCCCGGAAGCTTGTTTCCTTACCAGTGTAAGAATTGGCTTTTGTAGCCTGGTCTGCCCTGTTCCCAAGATGCACTGGGCCAGGGACAGACTAATTTGCATACAGCCAGGCTCTGAAACTGGGATGGTGCAATGAGCTAAAAAACGGTGTTGGATCTAGCCCTGATCTCTTGACTGGGTGAGAGTACTCTGCTCAATTCAGAGACTCTGTCCATCACCACCCCCTTGTTGTAAATAATTTTGTCCACCCTAAGCGTGGAAGGGTATACTCAGATGTGAGTCCCTTGCTCATTGCACCATCAGGATTCAAGCAAGCCGGGCCGAAGACGGCTGTAATGCCAGAAACCGGTCCCTGGAAGCTTGTTTCCTTCCCAGTGTAAGAATTGGCTTTTGTAGTCTGGTCTGCCCTGTTCCCATGATGCACTGGGCCAGGGACAGACTAATTTGCATACAGCCAGGTTCTGAAACTGGGATGGTGCAATGAGCTAAAAAACGGTGTTGGATCTAGCCCTGATCTCTTGACTGGGTGAGAGTACTCTGCTCAATTCAGAGACTCTGTCCATCACCACCCCCTTGTTGTAAATAATTTTGTCCACCCTAAGCGTGGAAGGGTATACTCAGATGTGAGTCCCTTGCTCATTGCACCATCAGGATTCAAGCAAGCCGGGCCGAAGACGGCTGTAATGCCAGAAACCGGTCCCCGGAAGCTTGTTTCCTTCCCAGTGTAATAATTGGCTTTTGTAGTCTGGTCTGCCCTGTTCCCATGATGCACTGGACCAGGGACAGACTAATTTGCATACAGCCAGGTTCTGAAACTGGGATGGTGCAATGAGCTAAAAAACGGTGTTGGATCTAGCCCTGATCTCTTGACTGGCTGAGAGTACTCTGCTCAATTCAGAGACTCTGTCCATCACCACCCCCTTGTTGTAATTAAAATAAGATCAGGCACTAGCTGTAAGCAAAATGCAGTAACCTCTGGTGAGCAGACATTTGACCAAGTATAGGAAGTGGCTACTTTTCAAAACAAGCATTTGCAATGAAATAAGTCTCGCATTTACAAGAGTTAGAGCTATTGGCAATGCAATAGCTTAAACTCTCGCAAATGTAATACTTATTGCATTGCAAATATTTACTTGTTTACTAGTATTCATGCAGCGCTTGCACATTCATGGAGGCTGCGCCTCTTTCTTTAGAGAAGCCGCGTCTTAAGAAAGGGGCGTGGCCGATATTAAAGTGAAACCGCAGCATAGGGCGCTTTGACAAAAAAAAGCATCTGTTTCTCATACCATAACACCTCAATTTACTTCTACACACATCCGTGACTCTCACTGGCACGCATACCTGAAAATGCAAAGTAGGAGGCCACACACCCTCATATCACCCCAAAGAATGGAACGACTTTACCCACCACATCAGAGCCTCGTCATCACTTCTCAAGTTTTGCAAGAAGCTGAAGACCAGTCTCTTTTCTAAACCGCACATAGGAGACAGAAACCTGCCCACCTGCAAAGCGCCTGGATACCCTCACAGGTGATTAACATGCTTTACAAATACACGCAACATTGCTGCCAACAGGTTCTATGTAATGTGCAATATATCGGAAGATATTGTAACTTGCTGTACCCTTGTATCATACTACTGTTGTAAATAGTTCTGATGCCTTCGGGCAATGTTGGTGCTGTATAAAATTGCAAAAATAAAATAAACCTAAGCCAGTCGTGACATTTCAACAACAGCATGTGCTTACATTGTTACCACTTAAACTACGAGTACGTTACTCCAACATGCTGTTGTCTTAAAAGTCAGCAGTGGCTGATGGTGTTGAATGGGGGGTGGGGTCTCAACACGGTGTAGCACACATATTAGAAGGACTGGTGCAGAACACAAACCTACACACCTAGAATATTAGGTTATGGCCCTCAGATTGCTATGTGAGCTGGTGTGCACAGAACAAGAGGTTCCATTACACACACACACTCGTGGCTTCTTCGTTGAGAGTGCGTGTTTCCAAACTAATGTACTGAGTGTTACTGCGCAGTTTTAAACAGCTTTTTCAGTAAAGGTAGAAATGGAAACCAGAAAACACAAAGCAATCCAAAACAACGTCTTTATATAAATTGCATTCAGAATGGAGAGTTGGGAGAATGATAATTCTGGGAATGAAACAAGGGCCCCTTACAGCGGAAGCAGCACTCCACCGCTTCTCCTTGCGGACACTCCAGCAGCCTCGGGAAGCGAAGGTATTTCCGAAACTACAGCGCCACGCTCGATCTCCAGCACACAGACTGCCATGCACCAGATAGCCCGCCCCAGCCATACACACAGACTATTTAAGTATTAAATACATTTAAAAAAAATCTAATAAGACAAAGAGCTTAAATAAACAAAGAAACCCATGGGGGGAAGAGAAAAATCTTGTGAGGCGCCACAGTAGAGACGTGAGTCCCAGGCTCTCCACACCACTGGAGTCAAGCTATCCAGGCTGATGAAGCCTGATAGCCAGAAACCGGTCCTTGGATGCTTGATTTCGGCCTGGGAAAGACATGGCTTGGTAGTTCGGACTGGACTGTTCCCATGAGGCACAGGGTCAGAGCTGATTTGCATATAGCCAGTGTCTAACCCAGGGTGGTGTGGAGTGCAAAAAAAACGATGGCTTTGGGCCCAGATCCTTGTACTTGGGTGAATGTATGACATTGTTCTACATTCTGTCCATCAACTGTGTTTTTTACAGTAGATGACCTGGCAACTACAATGAATCAGAGGAAAAAACTAAAAATGTCTGGAAAAAAACAAAAATTCTAAATCAGGTTGACGTGGTTCTAGAGAGATCCATATCAGCAAACCTTTCAATGATGGTACAGTGGATGTTTGTCTGAAATCTACCTCTCCCCTGCCTCTCTCTCCCAGCCTCGTACCTGATCTTGGTTGTGTTGCCTGTTACATTTAACTCTCAGCATTCCCTCTCCATGACACTCAAGTTATCCTAATTTTTCCGCTTCTCTTATATCTACTTCTCCTATCCAAGCACTGCCTTTCACCTTTCATCTTTCTCTCCAGCATTCACTTTGTTCACTGATTCTGCCCCATCATGTCCACCTCTCCCCTCCATGCTCAACTCTTCATGTTTTATCTCTCTCTCACCTCTTATCTCGTTTGCTGTTTCTGCCCCTGTAGCTTCCGCTGCCTCCTATATGCACTACTATTCACCACTCTTCTCACCGGCCTGTTATCTTGCTTCACCTCTTGTGCCAGGACGCAATACAGGCCTCTGCAGCACAGATGGGCCCACAACACTTCATAGGGCCCCCAACCCATCAGGGGGCTCCCATTCAGCCCAGGACCAATGAATATCTGTGAGATGTGGGAGACTCAGGGGCCCATTATCACATTCTGCAGAGAGGGACCCCATCATTTTGAGTTACACCACTGCTCTTATGTAAGTTACAATATTTTCTCCTCTTCCACCCTCTCACTCTCCCCAAGCTGGTTATATTTCTTTTTTTGCATGCTATTCCTTTTGCCTAACCAACATTCTTCCCTTCTTTCATTGATTCTGCCATTACATACACATCACTCCTTCCTCTTCTCCCTTTCCTTAAGCGTCTTGTTCTATATAGCCCCTTATCTGCAGCTCTCTGCTGTACTCTGTCATCTCCCCCAGCTCTTACTTTCTTTTGTTTGTCTAACCCCTTTAGATGTGCCTCTCCCTCAACACTTCTAGTAAAACCTAAAAAGAACACCAGAACTCCTTAGATGTACACAGGAGCACAGGAATTAAGATTTCAGGTGTAATCAACCATGATGCCGGGGAGTAGTGCTACCTTTTTAGATGTGCAAGACAAGGAATGGTGTGTGTTTTGATTGGTTAAATAGCTAGGGTGTATCTTAGATGGTTCTTTGTACTCACCTCAGGGTGGTAAGGATGGATGTGGGGTCACCACTCCTTCCCTCCTACCAACTCAATGTTGTCATCTCTACTATTCTTTTACAGATCCTATTGTTCAATATTCCTTTGTTTCATGTAAATTACATGAAAATAAAAAATAGTAAGCGATTATACTCGACTGCAGTTACTGTTTATGTTTGACTCTGTTCATGTTACTTTTGGATGCACATGCTTGTTTGTAAAATAAAATAAAATAGAATTGTAAAAAAAAATAATAATAACCACCTCTCTCCTCCGTTTTCTGCTCTTCAACCCCTTTCCCTTCTTTGCAAGTGTGCAGAGCCCATCGGTATGTGAGGTCACTGAGTTTAGGTCGAGCCTAGAGCAGCGCATGCTCTGCGGCTCGACTTTCAGTAAGGGGCTTTTCAAAGTGCTACCCACAAGCTTTTCCTGGCCTAAAGCTTGCGTGCATGTGTGCACGAACGCACGCAGCCGCCATCTGCCTTTCTTATCTCATTAAGCCTTGTTCTAATGGCTCCTCTCCTCGCACTCCCCCTCCCTTCTGCCCCTCCCTCCTCATCAGCTTTATTCAGGCTCCTCTGCTTGCAATACCCCAGTCCTTCTCCCACCCCCCTTGTCGTCACCTCTGCTTGCACTACCCCCTCAGTACCCCCGCCTTTCTCAGCCCGCCCTTCTTGTCAGCTTTTTAGGTCTCGCCTACTGTTCTTTCATACTCGGTCCCCATGGAACTGCTGACTTTTTTGTGCTCAAAACGTCCCAGCTATATGAAAGGAAGTGTTCCTCATTTATAGGTTTTTACAGCACTGATGTACTTTCCCCGTTGTCCCTCTATCGAGCCACTTGTCTGAATAATCTCAGACATAAAGTGGAACAACCATCCGTTCCTTGCCCAAAAGTTAACTCCATTTAAGTTTCTGGAGCTGGGACTCAGCCTTGGATTTCCTCGTCTCATTTTTCTTCCATACCTGCCCTTTCCTTCCCCAGTTCCTATTTCCGGTTTTCTCCTCTCCCTCCCCATTGGCCTTGCAAGCTCACCTTTACTTCCAAACCTCCCACATACCTTTCATTCCACCCCTTTGACCGGCCTGCCTAGCTTTAATTTCCAGTAGAGAATGCTCAAGCAACTGAGGAGCCTGCCGGGGGTCACTCACTCCACCTCCAGCCAGTGGTTCACATCCTCTCTGGGCTCGCTTTCTCTCTGTGTCAGCCTGGGCCGCTCCCTCCCTCCAGCCTCCTCCCCCTTCGTCTCATCGTGCTTTTTTTTCCCCCTTTTCTGAATGAAGGGAAATTCAAGGCAGGTGCACAAGTCTGTGATGAAACTTTGGTGGAGATTAATTTAAAAACTGAACGGAGATTGGGTGGGGGGATGAGTGGGTTTATTTACTGAACTGACGTCAAACCGTGGTCGGTTATGGGAGATTTGCTGTGTGTCACTAACAGCGCCACGGGCGCCTTGATTATTGAACGAAACAGGAATCCTGTCACCTTAAACTGTCCGCCTCTCAGAGAATTAATCGGAGGCGCCGGTTCGACCTGAAGGTGAAAAGATGACGTATGCCACACAGAAGTCGTTCGCGATTTGTATTGTCAGACTGAAAAGGAGCATGAACACGCAACAATTTCTCCTTCTCCTAAGCAGCCGGTGCTTCCTGAAGTTTCTTCATGCTGGTCTTGGCAAGGTGAACAGGCAACATAGACAGGTTTTGCTCAGTAGGAATACGCCATACTTATTTGTTAAAAGTGATTTTCTTTTAATACGCATCAGGCGGCAGCCTAAGCAGTAGTTGTTTGTATAGGGGTCCGTAAAAACTGCTGACAGGTCTGGTGCTGCTAGATGATCCTCATGCTCTGCATTACGCCCTTCTTCCCTTCCACCTTGCATCCTTCTCGCCCTCCCCCTTGCACCCTTCTCCCCCTCCCCCTTGCACCCTTCTCCCCCTCCCCCTTGTACCCTTCTTCACCTCCGCCTTGCACCCTTTTCTACCTTGCACCATTCTCCCCTCTGCCTTGCACCTTTCTCCCCTCTGCCTTACACCCTTCTCCTCTCCACCTTGCACCCTTCTCCCCTTCCACCTTGCACCCTTCTTCATCTTGAACCCATATCCCCCTTTGCCTTCCACCCTGCTCTGCCTTGCACCCTTCTCCCCCTCCCCCTTGCACCCTTCTCCCCTCAGCCTTGCACCCTTCTTGCCCTTCCCCTTGCACCCTTCTCCCCCTCCCCTTGTACCCTTCTCCACCTCCACCTTGCACCCTTTTCTACCATGCACCATTCTCCCCTCTGCCTTGCACAATTCGCCCCTCTGCCTTGCACCCTTCTCCCCCCTGCCTTGCATCCTTCTCCCTTCTCCCCTCTGCCTTGCACCCTTCTCCTCTCTGCCTTGCACCCTTCTCCTCTCTACCTTGCAGCCTTCTCCTCTCTGCCTTGCACCCTTCTCCCCCTCTCCCTTGCATCCTTCTCCCCCTCTGCCTTGCACCCTTCGCCCCGTCCGCCTTGCACCCTTCTCCCCCTCCGCCTTGCATCCTTCTCCCCTTCCACCTTGCACCCTTCTCCACCTTGCACCCTTCTCCTCTCTGCCTTGCACCCTTCTCCCCCTCTCCCTCGCATCCTTCTCCCCCTCTGCCTTGCACCCTTCGCCCCGTCCGCCTTGCACCCTTCTCCCCCTCCGCCTTGCATCCTTCTCCCCTTCCACCTTGCACCCTTCTCCACCTTGCACCCTTCTCCCCTCCGCCTTGCACTCTTCTCCCCCTCCGCCTTGCACCCTTTTCCACCTTGAACCCCTATCCCCTTTGCCTTGCACCCTTCTCTGCCTTGCACCCTTCTCCCCTCTGCTTTGTACCCTGCTCACCCTCCCCCTTGCACCCATCTCCCCCCTTGCACCCATCTCTCCCTCCCCCTTGTACCCTTCTCCGCCTCGCACCCTTTTCTACCTTGCACCATTCTTCCCTCTGCCTTGCACCCTTCTCCCCTCTGCCTTGCACCCTTCTCCTCTCTGCCTTGCCCCTTCTCCTCTCTGCCTTGCAGCCTTCTCTCCCTCCCTCTTGTACCCTTCTCTCCCTCCCCCTTGTACCCTTCTCCACCTCCGCCTTGCACCCTTTTCTACCTTGCACCATTCTCCCCTCTGGCTTGCATTATTCTCCCCTCTGCCTTGCACCATTCTCCCCTCTGCTTTGCACCCTTCTCCCTTCTGCCTTGCACCCTTCTCCCTTCTGCCTTTTACCCTTCTCCCCTCTGCCTTGCACCCTTCTCCTCTCTGCCTTGCACCCTTCTCCCCTCTGCCTTGCATCCTTCTCCCCTTTGCCTTGCATCCTTCTCTCCTCCGCCTTGCATCCTTCTCCCCTCTTCCCTGCACCCTCTCGCCCTCTGCCTTGCACCCTTCTTGCCCTCTGCCTTGCACCCTTCTCGGCCTCCCCCTTGCACCCGTTTCCCCCTCCCCCTTGCTCCCTTCTCCCCCTCTGCCTTGTACCCTTCTCCACCTCCGCTTGTACCCTTTTCTACATTGCACCATTCTCCCCTTTGCCTTGCACCCTTCTCCCCTCTACCTTGCATCCAAGCATTGGCATAGCCAATAGGTCTTGCCTTTGGGACCTTATAAGTGTTTAGCCATGCAACAGTTGATGCTGTTTCACCAAAGATATTGTGCTGCATAACTAAATACTTATAAGGTCCCAAAAGCGAGACCTTTTGGCTATGCCAATGCTTGTTTTTTGTTGTGAGCCCTGCAGGATGCTCTGTGTTTCATTCATGCAGGGGCAGGGCTCACCTAACAACTCACATCAGTTCAAGTGTCTGCCTAACGCTGTTATCATGCAGATGCAGAGATTAAGCTAAGAGAAAGAGAAGCAGGGAAAGCTAATCACTGCCACAAACCCTGCCTCTCCAGTCTGCAGCACCTCAAAGGGATGCGGTGTCATGTTGCCATTTCAGCCCATGGCAGCCAAGCCCAGGAGAGCCCCACCACCCATGGCAGCCAGGCCCAGGAGAGCCCCCCCTTGTGTCTTTCACAGTTCACCAAGTCTGGGAACCCAAATGGAGGGTCCTGCCACCTGGAACAATGGCACCATTTCAAAAGCAACCCCCTTGCCCCCTCCTGTGGACTCCCATGATGGTGTGCGTGTAGCGGCCAGGACCTTGGCAAACGAGTACTTTGGCTGAAAGGATAATTGCCAAAATAAAATAACTAACAAACATCAAACTAGAATGAAAAAAGGTATTTACTGACAGGTCAATAATAGGCGTATAGATATTTAAAAATGAATCATTTTTATTACATTATGAAATAGAATCGGTGTACAAATGTCGGGAAGTACAAGTATTTTTCTTATTTTCATGGGCTGTAGCTTTGGTAGTTGCTGTAAACCTCCTTTTCAAGATGGCTGTTTCGTTTATCTGCACCATGGGCAGTATTGGCCCGCCGCCTATACCACCACCCGAATGGACAAGCGGCAAGTCTACGTAGATTGATAAGCAGCGTGGTCACTTGTATCTACTCTACCAACCTTTGCGTGACATTAACCACGGAAAACTTCATGATAATGAACACAAGTAAATCAAGTACAAGTATAAAAACAAGTAAAACACAAGTAAGGGGGAGAAGGCACGGAAAGAAGTTCAAGTTCAAGTTCAAGCATTTATAAAGCGCACTACTCACCCGGAGGGTCTCAAGGCGCTAGAGGGAGGGGTTCATTGTTTATCGAATAGCCAAGTTTTCAGTTCTTTTCTGAAGGAGATGTGATTCTGAGTAAGGCGGAGGTGGGTGGGGAGTGAGTTCCAGGTTTTGGCAGCCAGGAAGGAGAATGATCTGCCACCCATGGTGGTTCTTCGGATGCGCGGGACAGCAGCGAGGGCTTGAATGGATGATCTTAGTTGGCGGGTGGGATAGTAGAAGGACAGTCGGGAGTTGAGGCATTCTGGTCCTAGATTATAAAGGGCCTTGTGTGCATGGGTAAGAAGGCGGAAAGTAATTCTTTTGTTGACGGGAAGCCAGTGGAGGTTTTTTAGGTGACCGGTGATGTGCTCTTGGCGCGGGATGTCTAATATGAGTCTCGCTGATGCGTTTTGGATGCGCTGGAGCTTTTTCTGCAATTTTGTTGTGATTCCCGCGTAGAGAGTGTTGCCATAGTCTAGTCGACTCGTGACCAGTGCATGGGTGACCGTCTTTCTTGTTTCGAGGGGGATCCAGCGGAAGATCTTTTTGAGAATGCGAAGGACGTTGAAGCAGGAAGACGATACGGCGTTGACTTGTCTGGACATTGAGAGAGAGGAGTCGAGAATGAAGCCAAGGTTACGTGCATGGTCAGTGGGAGTGGGCGCTGATCCCAAAGCGGAAGGCCACCAAGAGTCGTCCCAAGCTGAGAGGATCCAAGGATGAGCACCTCAGTTTTGTCTGAGTTGAGTTTTAAGCGGCTCTGTTTCATCCATTCGGCTACTTCTTTCATACCTTCGTGAAGGTTGTCCTTGGCGGTGTTGGGGTCTTTGGTGAGGGAAAGTATCAGCTGGGTGTCGTCGGCGTAGGAGATGATGTTGAGGTTGTGTCGACGTGCGATGGAGGCGAGGGGACTCATGTAGACGTTGAAGAGGGTGGGACTGAGTGAGGAGCCTTGAGGTACGCCGCAGATGACTTCGGTGGGCTCTGAGTAGAAAGGGGGAGTCGGACTCTCTGTGTTCTCCCGGCTAGGAACGAGATGATCCAGTCCAAGGCTTTTCCTTGTATGCCGATGTTGTTGAGGCGTTGTATGAGGGTGTTGTGACAGACAGTGTCGAAGGCGGCGGAGAGGTCGAGGAGAATGAGGGCCACTGTTTCACCGTTGTCCAGGAGTGCTCGGATGTCGTCGGTCGCCGCAATGAGGGCGGTCTCGGTGCTGTGTTTGGCTCGAAATCCGTTCTGTGAGGGATCCAGGGAGTTGTTGGATTCAAGGAAGGCTGCGAGTTGGCTGTTGACGGCTTTCTCGATGACTTTGGCCGGGAAAGGGAGGAGGGAGATGGGTCGGTAGTTTTTCAGTTCTGAGGGGTCTGCTGTTGGTTTTTTCAGAAGGGCGCTGAGTTCGGAGTGTTTCCATATGTCTGGAAAGGTGGCTGAGTTGAAGGAGCAGTTGATGACATCGCGGAGTTGGGGAGCGATGATGGAGTCAGCTTTGTTGAAGATGTAGTGGGGGCAGGGGTCAGAAGGTGAGCCAGAGTGGATTGAGTTCATGAGGCGAATGGTATCTTCAATGGTGATTGGGTTCCAGGAATTGAGGTAGTTAGTTGGAGGGGTGGGATCAGAAGGGGGTGGGGTGAGTTGGTCATTGGTAGTGTTCTTGAAGCTGTTGTGGATGTCGGCAATTTTGTTGTAGAAGAAGGAGGATAGCGCATTGCAGAGGTCTTGGGAGTTAGTGATGTCGTTGGATGCTGCGGGTGGGTTGGTGAATTCTTTGACGATATTGAAGAGTTCCTTGCTGTTATGAGAATTGTTGTCGAGACGGTCCTTAAATGCTGATTTCTTGGCGGATCGAATCAGTTGGTGGTGTTTGCGGGTGGCTGTCTTGAGGGAGGTCATGTTGTCTGAGGTTGGTTCTTTTCTCCAATTCTTCTCCAGGGTGCGGCATGTCTTCTTGGATTTTTTAAGGTCATCATTGAACCAGGGAGCCTGTTTGCTGAATGATTTCAACTGGTGTTTTTTCAGGGGTGCTAGTTCGTCCGCACTGTGTGTAATCCATTGCCTGAGGTTTGTGGCCGCTTGGTCTGGGTCCGTTGTTAGGGTGGGAGGGTTTTGGCTGAGGGATGAGAGGAGTTGGTCGGAAAGAAAAGAGTGCTCATGCAACACTCGAAGTAAAGAGGCCAGTATCCATGGAAGGATGCACATTACAACATGGCCGTCATAAGGAGGGACTAACAACCTATAAACCAATCGGAAGGCAGCATTTAGAAATGACAAAGACACAAGCCAATGAAAAAGTGGGCAGGGGAGTGGGCGTGGCTTCTCCCCTGTACTCTACTACCACAGATCAACCCCAGAGCAGCGCTTGTGTGCTGGCTCAGGGCTCGACCTAAAAATGACAAGCATTTTCTCTCTGAGTTATACACCACATTGACACAAGCTGCCCCCTAAGAAAATTCCACTGGGCAGAGGAAGTGTGAGTGAGAGCTAGAATGTAACTTTTTGGATAATGAGTGTGCAGATATCTTTCATAGAGAACGAACCATAGCTAGGTCAGCAGCTGGAAGGTAGGCTATGGTGAAAATCACCCCCTACTGGTACCTGACCATGCCCAGGATATACCTCTGGATTCAAGAGTTGTCTGTAACTGTTGGAGTGGATACTGAAGCCCTGGATCCCTGGTGCATTTGATCTGGAAATTTTGCACTCTATCTCGCAATCGGACTCAGGTGCAAGATGCTATTCAGAGACTTTTTAAGGCATGGGCAAAGTGGGCCTGCCCAGGGCCCCAGCCTTTCACAGCCCCCCTATAGAGCTAGCTCTGTCCTTGCTCTGATTACCTTGAATAATTCTTAACAGCTTGTTTTAAGTACCGTTTTCCTCGAATGTATTTTTAACATGGGTGATGTATTGGAGTCTATTACAGACATTTCACTGAGAAATGTTTGTTTTGCGGTGCCATGCAACAGCCAAAAAAAAGTGGGGCAGATTTACAAGCCCCTTGCGCCACGTATAAGTCGATGTTGCGTCACGCAAGGTGGCGTAAACGTGGCGCATCCCTATGAGGTATTTACAACGTGACGCATCTATGGAGATGCGTCACGGTGTAAGGCCCTGCGCCACATGAAACCTGCATCAGGTTTCATGTAGGCATTCCGGTGCAATGGGAGGCGTTCCATCGCAGGAACGCCCCTGAAAAGTGACTTAGTGAAATCTACAAGATTTCACTGAGTCACTTTCCCAACGCTGATGCGTCAAAACCCTGCGCCTGCTTGAAGCAGGCGTAAGGCTTGACGCACCATGTAGAAGATAGGGCAAGTTGGAAAAGTGCTAAAGTTGCGTGCCGCACGCAACACAACTTCAGCACTGCGCCAACTTTACGCCCAAGATACGACACGCATCTGTTCATTCCTGCGCCATGGTGCGCCGCATTGTAAATACGGCGCATCATGGGTGGCGCAAGGATGAACTTGCGCGCCGTATCTTTCCTGGCGCATCTCTGCCGATTTGCAGAGATGCGTCAGGCAACGTAAATCTGCCTCAGTGTCTTTTATATCAAAACAGGACCTCACATATAAGAAATGGCAGGGGGTCACAAAGATTATTAGCAATAATATTAAAGAGCTGCTGTTGAATTATAATATTGAAAACACACATCACTATCCCTGAATATTAGATGCAAATACATTTAGAAATTGGACCAATGTGCCTGTGCCATGTCAGTGACCTGGTCAAAGAGGACATGAAAAAGCTGAAATTGGATCATAAATTCAAAGCTATCACGAACAGGGGCCCGCAAAAAACGCTTGGCCGAGGGCCCCCAAAATCCTTAGGATGGACCTGATGATATTGACATAATCTACACCACTCAAATCCCACTCTTCCCAGCATATGCCCTGATAGGCCTGCCCGACTCACAAACATTCGCATCACACACTATAATTGGCTGGCCTGGGGAGTTTACCTCTTGCCAGGCTCCCGGTCACAGGCATGGTTGTGTTTTTTCTTTTTCTTTTTTGTTCTTCTACTTTTCTCTATTGTATTCGATTAAAATGAGAACCAATAAGCACAGCTGATCCACAAAAGAAGCTGTGTCATTTCCATATCCATCACAATGAACACCCTACATATCTAGCTGATAAGCTCACAATCCTCTTTGGTTCCTGTCACTCCCACAGCCAGAACACCTTTTTAAATGTACAGGGAAGTGCAGAAAAGAAAATACAAGGCAGCAGGACTTCTACATCAATGCACCCAGGATCTGAAACAACATGCCGCTAACTATCAGGACTGTAACAGAAGCTGCTCCAACTTAGGAAACAGTTGAAAATGCACCTCTGCAAAGAAAACTACATCACAATGCATTAATGTTCCCAGAGCCCAGCTTCCTCTCCTTTCACTCTGTGAGCGTATCTTTTCCATTGACTCTAAATGGTACTTCACTGCCATTTGGCTAAGTTAACTGAACAAGTGCAGGAGCTTCTACTTATAAAAGAGGTTCTGTTTACCTGCACACCACTTAATGTATAAACCAGTGCTCCTTGTACATAGGTGTCATGACTGTCAAGTAGTCATATTATGTTAATGTGGTATTCATTCAGTGCCTACTACTAAGGGTCTGATGCTCTGAAAAGCAATATGCAGTACATTATAATATTTATATGGTATTGATTCTAGTGGCAGGGAATGTTAAAAGGCTGAGTTTCCTCTGCTAGGATTTGAACGTGTGGTTGCATGTTAAATAGACATCTCAGAAGCATTCTCATCATCTAATAAGCTAGGTTACCTTCTACGTGCCATGTAGCATTTTGGTCTACATTTAGGACACCTACATAAATAATGTACTTAAAACCAAATAGTTTATCCCTTTACTGTGCATCCTGTAAACAAAAATACACATGCACATAAAGGATTTGCTATTTAAATGACAAGAAATGTATTTTGGAAGCTAAAATCGAACTATCCCTGCTTTAGATTTCGGTTTTCCATGTGTTGCCTTTAAGAAATCAAAAAACTCAGGAACTGATTTAGGTCTTGGTGGTCTTACCGCCGTCCTGCTGAGACGGCGGTTCCTAGTACTCCACCAAGTCGACGGTCTTTCGTCCGCCGTATTTAGATGCATGCCGGCTGCCTCCCAGCAGTTCGAGTCGACAGAGTGCTTCCTGCCGCGGTCACTGCACGCTGCCGCTGATGCGGTGGACTCCAATGTTGGTGAATACTACCTAGTCGCCTTTAGTTTGGCGGGTTCCCGCTGTGCGTATTTAATTTCACAGTTGTGCTGGCGGTTTACTAGTGATGAGAGGTTTACATTAAATGATGGAAACTAATAGACTTTTAACTAAAATATAGATTTCCAACGTCCTTTATTACACCGTTTAGGACTACAACATCCATCATGCAACATTAAAGCACAAGAAAAACAAATCCGATCCTTACGAGTCAGTTTCGGTAATTGAGTCTATATCCTTGATGAACATCAAAGCCACTCAAGCAATCCAAAACTGAGCAGCTACGACATTGGAGCAAGCATGCATATTTATTTATTTATAAAGTTTTATATAGCGCTAGCTAGACCCGTGGGTATCAGAGCGCTTTACATACACAAAGGGGGGGAGGGCGCGTTCCCTAGCCTCCAAGCATCTTGTGGAGGCCCAGAATGACAGAGGGTGGTTCTCTTAGACTTCCAAATATCATTCATGCCCTGGGAGAAGGTCTTGCAGATCCTACATTCTCAAGGCTTGACAGGAATATCTGGTGCATTGGAGTTTGGTAAGTTACACTTTGCAAAGTCACACTAAACATCAATGTCCTGTGTGTTCTCAACTCAGCAGTTGCCAATATGTCTTGCACATATTTTCCTAACATACAAACCTCCCCGTATCAGTATCCAATGGTTTGGATTGTTTGTGGGAATGTGTTAGTACATCTAAGATTACAGGTGTCAATCTCCATTACATCTCACATGATGATATGGTTCCTGTAAGTGTTAGAACACCAAACTACCCATCACCCATATGTGTGCTAAAATGTAAGGGTCTGGCTCATTTCCACTGCATATTTTTTACAGGTATATTTCAGTAACCATTTTGCAAATGATGGGAAGTTGTCTTTGAAATGACTCTAACTATCATGATGCCCTGTTTTCGGTTTCTCAAAATAATAGTGCAATGCAATGTTGCTCATTCCCTCTTTCATAACAGATTTCAACATATGGTAAAGTATCATGTAATGATCAATCCCTTTTCAATTATCTCTTCTGAAAATGGTTTGCGTTGTTTCTGAATGTTGTTCTATTCTTCCTAGCCAATTGTATTGATGTCATGAGTTTCACTAATCAAATCATGTTGACCCAAAAATTGGCAGGCATGAAAATTACTATTCTGAATATAAGTGGTACTTGCAAAAATGAACACTGCACTTTTCACATGATAACTAATGCCAAACATCCATGCAAGTAGTGGAAATGTCTGATTGCAGTCGGATAGACCTTGGAATTGCCAATTACACATTTCACCTCTCTAACCTGTTGGGCTGAATGTTTGCGAGATATTAGTTTTGCTCCCTAATCACTTCATGGACATTTCAGGACATCTTATTATCTGCTGATTTAAAGTTGTATTGTTTGAAATTGATAAAAGTTCAGGTAATATGTTCAATACCACTGGAAGCTATCATTACAATAATCTCTACCTATTTTGTCTTCTAGTTATCTACATTGTTTGTCTCTCTAAAGATTTGAATGTACAATACACACTTTTACTAATAAGAATGTTCTCTATTTCTCAATAGGTCAAACAGGCCGAGCACGTGGGCAGGTTCTAGCCACTGAAGAAACCTCCACTTCAGCCCAGGATCGAACCTTCAGTGAGGACAGCAGTCCTAGTGATATGGTGGAGCTTGAAAGGCCTGGCACATCTGGTTGCTCTGGGCAGACGGTTCCAGTGACAGTCCCTGTGCTCACACAAACACCTCCCACCCAGGTTGTGACACCTCAGCAACCCAAAGATCCCAATTCCTGTATTCCTCCCACTGTGACACCGATTGTGTGCCCCCCAGTCTTGGATGATATTGAGATTACAGCACCACCAGCTTCTACTCACCCAGGAACCAGTCGGATGGGGCACACTGGGTCCGAGTGCACAGTGTAGTGGAGTTAGGAGTCATGAGAGGGTATTTGTGGGCCAGCATACTGGGTCCACCGGGGTCACTGACACCCAGTCCTCCATTACACAAGTCTTGGGAGCCTACCATCAGTCCCAAGACATGATGGCCTAGATACTCACCAATTTCTGGGAGATGAAGCAGCTGCAGAGGGTGCACAACAAGCAGATTGAGGCCCATTACTCAAATATGGGTGCCCTGATCAGGGTGATGCAGGAAATTTACACCCTTATGTATAGGGCTTTCTCTGCACCATCTACCCCTTCATGTGGTTGTCCTACAACATCTACCATCTAGCCATCTACATCAGCCACAGTCACAGGATTGAAGGTCCTGTCATCGAATGAACCATCTGCAGCCCCTGCCAGCAAGAAAGCTCAACGCTAATGTCCTCCAATGTGTGCGTGCCATTCACTCTGTTGACTATTTCTGGAAACTGTTGCCTTTTAGATGCCAGAAGTATTTTGGACATTGAACTTCAAATCCTTTTTCGGTCTCCAACTTTGGTTTCATTCACCATGACTGACTTCTTCATTATTTGCTTTTCTTTTGGTATGTTCACACTCTTTAATTTCATCACTTTAATACAAAAAATTTATAAGTCAAAAAGACATAGACTGGTATATCTCAAATCAATACATGTATTTTATTCCATCATATTGTGATAATGACAAAACATCAGACGATTGTATAAACATATATGATTTGCAAGTAGGTAATGTTTATTTCAAGTTCCCAAACATAACTCCCAAACATGTCATCCCATTCAATCAACTACTATGTTTATCGCATTTGACTAATACTTGTCTGTCAACATTTGCCATACCAATCTATACATTACACCAATACTTAGTGCCAGTTGGCACATTTCCAGTTCAAGACCTTGTTAACCTGGAAGAATGGGAAATGTCCAAAACAATAAGATATCACAGGCAACTTAGCATTAATTCATGTCATCAGCTGGAGTCAGATCTTCTGGCTCAGATAAGGAATCCCACATCAATAGTACCAAGAGACAAAACCATGGCAGCACTACATTTTGTCAACACAGGGTCATTACAAGCCACTGTTCTAGTATCTGGTGTGCCATAAGAAGTATGTTCCACAATGATGTGACACATTAACACCTACATACACTTTGAACACAATGAGGATGTTACCAAGGTGAAAGGAGAGTATCATGATTTGGCTCCACTACCACATGTGTTTTGACCAAATGATGCTACACACATTGCTTTAGTGCCTATATACCACAAAGAACAAGTCCAATGTACTCTTCAAATCTCCCATTCAATCACAGTTCAAGTTGGCTTGCTGCCAGATTTGTACATCCAAACTCTGTGTCTGATTTTCCCAGTATTAATCCAGGTTCTATTTGTACTTGGAAACAGCACCATATACCTGCAAATGTCACAACTCTGAAATGTCCAAATGATGATGACACCGTGAAGGAACATAAAACCGATTTTTTTAAAAACATTATCAATCACACATAAGATGATGGCCACATTACAAAGTCAACTTATGGAGGACACAGTTTCACAAAACAATCAGGAATAACCAATGTAACTTAACACTGTAGTCAATGTATCCACACTTTGATTAATAAATGCCTTTGGCCTAATTTCCAATGAACGTGTCCTTCCCAAGTAAGTACCACCACATACTTCTCTCACCACCATATCAATAGTTGGTGTAACTGAGAAAGACATGACATGTAAAGATATACTTAGACTCATGAGACAAACTTGTCAATGACATCAAAACATAAGTCAACTCCTTCCTCTTCAGCACTATCATCACTGTCATCCTAATTAGACATATCAGGAATCTCACCCGGAGCCTCTTCATGGTTTCCATCCTTTGCAAATTTAAGGGATGTTCCGCTGCAGGGCGATGTTGTGGAGCATGCAGCAGGCCATGGTAATTTGGCACACCATAGTGGGTAAGTAGACGAGGCCTCCATCAGTTTTGTCCAGGCAACGAAACCTGGCCTTTAGGAGCCCAAAACCTCGCTCCACTGGCAGCTGTGTTCTTCCATGGTCCTCATTGAAGCAGACTTCTCCAGGCATTTTTGGATGAGCAGTGCCAACAACCATGATCGATTGGGATAAGCTGAGTCTCCTAGATGCAAGTAAAAAAAGAGCTAAAATAATGTTACACAGTTCCAGATTATGCAATTAGAAATTCCCCAGACAATATAATGAAAGGTGGTACTGACCAATAGGTCGGGTCTGCTCAGGTCCAAGTTGCGACATTTGCAGGGTTATGGAGCTGTTCCGTAGTACAAAGGAATCACTGAGAGAGCCGGGAAAACAGGCACAGACACTTGTGATGCACAAATCCGGTAAGCAGACAACTTTAACGTTGATTGAATAGAAGTTCTTTTGATTCCGGTAGACCTGTTCTCAGGCGTGTGGTGGCACTAAGGCAATATGTGTGCCATCAATTGCTCCAAACACATTTGGTAGGTGACTCAAACCGTAGAAGTCACCCTTCACATTGTCAAAATCCTTTTGCCATGGAAACTGGATGAAGTTATTGATGTGGCTCATCATTGAAGACAGAACCTCTTGTAGCACACTATTGAAAGTTGGCTGTGACCTACCACCAGATTCTGCCACAGTGTAATGGAAGGATCCTGGGGCCACAAAATGAAGTACTGACATGATTCTGACAATTGATGCAATAGATGTGGGATTTCTATTGTGAGGCTGAAGATCTGGCTCCAGCTGATTACATGAATCAAGTATAGTTTACATATTCGACCTGAACTTCTTGATTAAATCCCTTTCATCAATGGTGGCAAGGTCTGCAAAAGGGCGGTACATCTAATGCTATTGTCCCCTCACTCTCCAAGGGATTAATGTGTCTGCATTGGAAAAACATGTGCACACTTTTTACATCATCCACAGCAACATATTTGACGAGTAACACAAAGTCAAGTAGTTTGACAAAATATATATAGTTTAATACATATTTTGAAGCAACATTTACTTTCTGTCCTATATCTATCACAAATGGCATTTGTGGCCTTAATATGAATCTTAAAAATAAATGTGTAAATAATCCATTTTATATGTATTAGTTACACATTTAAAAAAATCCTTTTTCTTCCAAAATACCATCAACGGGGGTGTACACAACACTGTGCTAATATCATGTTTCAGTAGAGTAATGCACTACACATACATTTTTCTTTAACAAAAAATATGTGTCCATCAAAGTGTGATTATATGAACAAACTAGCCCCCATTTGGAGTAGTGGTGATGTCCTTAACAGTCACTAACTCACTAGTTTAAACTCCTAAAATGGTGGGTGCCTGACCTCACAGATAGGAGAGTAAGAATTAGACGGCGGCGTAAGTCAACTGTGCAGTGGGCGGTAAACTTCACGACGGACACAGCCATTGGCTAACATTGGTGAACATTATGGTAGAAGGCCAATGGCTGTGTACGTCTCAGCTGAAGATTGTGTACGTCGAGTACATGTATGCAACAGTTGGAAAAAAGCTCCCTTGCCTCATAGCACTGCTGCTATCAAGACCGCCTCCATTTTTGCTGCTGTTTCTCACCTCTCGGAGAAACCATGCCAAGTCCAATAGGTGAGAGGACCCTCCCTTCTTTCCAGAGGAACTGGAGCTGCTGGCAAAGGAGGTTCTTTCCCTGTATGGCCAGCTCAATACTCAACAGAGGAACAGGTACTTGTCTAGAATATATATGTGAATCTGTCTAACAAGCTCTTTTCCATTTACACAGGTTATAATATCCCTTTGAGTTCCAGAGTGAAGTGTAATGATTGATGTTAAGTATCACATAATGTGCTCCATACATAGGACAATGATATTAAGGATTTGTAAGCACTCTCAACTTCCAAATAAACAACACCATCAAAATGTGTTGTGTGTTTAAAGCCACAGATTCAAATTGCTGTGTATTTAGATATCTTTGTATGTATATGTGTGATGAAAAAAGCTCACTTGCCTCATAGCACTGCTGCTATCAAGACCGCCTCCATTTTTGCTGCTGTTTCTCACCTCTTGTGTGGGAAAACAGCTCAAATTACAACCGATGCCCAGGCTGCTGGCACAAGACGCCTCTTAGTTCCCTTCTTGAACAGTTACCAAATAAAGAGACGGGCGCTGGCAGCGGGAAGGCAGGAACAGATTTTTATTTCTCATGAGGAGAGCCTGTCATTTCGGACACACGCACAATGTCTTCAAGAGGTGCTCTAACAAGTTTCTCTGAGGCTCCGTCTTTTATACACAGGTTTATGAAGCACAAACATTCCTTATTGCAATAAAGAAACTTTGAAGTACGAAAAGGCATGTTTGGAATCCCAGCTTCAGGCCTATTCCCACACCCGTCGCTCGGATGTTGTTTCCCCTCCCAAATGTAACATGTGATTGTAATCTAGCAGCCGGACATTCCAACAGGACACGAGGGCAAGAGGGGGTGGTCAGATCTAAGGTTGGGCAGGCGATAAGATCGGGCACTTCGGTTGGTGTATCACGTTTCGCTATGCGGGCCAGGGGTGGGGGGGTACATCCATGAGGCTTCGTTTATGACTTGGGACCGGGTCGAGAGGCCAGGTGTAGCCGGGGGGGGTCATCAGAAGAGGGGAAGGGTGTTCCTGGGAGCAATGTAGGGGGTGTGGGTCAGGCAGGGGTGTCATTTTTAGAGCAGGGTCGCGCAGAGGGAGAGGGTTTTATGGCCTATGCATGAGAGAGCGGGGGCTGTCGGGGATGCTTGCGAGGCTGGGGAGTGAGGGGAGAGAGAGTGGCTGGCTATCGGGAGTGGGCAGAGAGGCCTTGGTGCCTAAAATGGCTGCCGTGTACGTGCGTGCATGGGCCTATCCTGGCGAGATGATGCGGGCAATGCTTCGCGGTATTCGTTCTGCTTACAGCGAGGGGTATGGTGAACACAAATGAACGCCGCTTATGTACATATACATTGTCATTTTCCACAGTCGCCGCTTTTTAACATGAGTTAGTTCATTTCCGTGTTTATCATAACTGACGGGGTGTACATATAGCCATGTGTGGTCAATGAAATAGCGTTTGTCAATACTGGCGGGTTGCACATAACCCTGTGCAGTCGATGCAATAGACGTGGTGCAATACATATGAATTTACATTTGTCGTGATATATATACAAGTCTAGAGATCGGTATACAACTCAGTCGGAATCAATCAAGGAAATGTCTCGACACATTATGGAACCATGTTCTGACTCTCTTTCCGGCGGTATCAATGTACAGTAAAGAGTGGCCGATGAAACATTTTGAAAACAATACAAAGTGGTTGAGGGAGGAATTCAGTTCAATACAAGCAATTAGTCCGGGGGGGGGGGTAGAAAGTCCAGAAAGGGGAGGGGGGGTCTTCGCCACAGTGTCTTTTTAGCAGCAAGCCATCACTGGTGGGCTCTAGTAGTTCGTTTTCCTCCGTTGGCGCTGTTGAGCACCGGCTGTGGAGCTATAGGTCCAGCTCGGATCCATCCTTACGTCGCAGGGTGCGATCTGTCCTCTGCTGTTAGACCACAGCCCTGTTTCCTAACTAATCTTTTTAAGGGTGCCTCATGCTGGGCACCTGCATTTCTTTCTCATTCCGTGGCAAACCCTATTCTACCTAAATGCTGTTCTTCTTCTCTGAGTCAAAATCCATGTGAAAAAATAAAAAAGGGGGTGTTGTCGGATAATCGAGGGAAGAGAGGGCGGAGTGGGATCAGATCTTTGAGACAAACCAAGGGAGCAAAGGATAACGAGCAGGCAGGCCCATCGATCGGGCTCAAAGGGGCGGGGACTTCTGGCACGCGTGGGTCAGCAAGCAGAGGGCTTCAAGGCAGCCCTCCATCCTTTCATTTTCCGTGTTTGAGAGTGGTGCCTCGTCCCGCGTCTCGTTGCTCTGCGGCTCCACCTTTGGTCGAGGTCACATGTGCTTCATGATCTGCGGCTAGGCTGTGCGTCACGTCCGGCCCCTCTCCTCCGGTGATTGTGTATCTTTGAATGGGTACAAATAAAGCTTTAGAGAACTGGCAGGAGAAGACATTTATACATTCCAATTCCGCCCCCAATCTTAAGTAGTTGGGGGTGCGTTCATCGGTCACGTTCAGAAGTTATCACTATGGAGTATGTATGCGGGCATTTCTACTGAGTTTGCACTAAGTCTATTTGGCGTTCATTCATGACGTATATGGAGAGAAGTCAGGCTCCTATCAACTGCGTATTCCATCAAACTAGAAATCGGATCCTTCGGTGGAGACTCGTCTTTCTAACCCAAACCCTGGCGGTCTTCTACCATCATGAGAGAGGGACGGAGGCTAAACATTCTTTTCTCGGGGAGCAACGGTTAATCAGGGTCATCAGTTATACTTCGGGATATGGAGCTGGGGTCAATCGGGAGAAACGAGGACGCTTTGGACATCCGTACTTGGGTGCAGAGAGGTGGGGCAATCTGGGCATTGGGGATTGTGTTTCTAACGAACTGAGAACAGAAGGCCATTGACATATAGTCCCCCGATAAAAAGGGCCAGATTAGGGGACATCAGTCGTCTTACCTGTCCTTTCCTCCTTAGCCAATTCAAGTTTCATTATTTTACAGAAAGGAGAGGTAGTAATATGGCAAATTACAATTGTTTTAGTTTCTGTCAATTTTGCCGAACACCTTTGTGCTCGAAAAACCAATTAGGCTTGTGCCGGCGGGGCACAACGTTACCACACAAAGGAAGAGGGAACAGGGGGACCCTCAGAGAGAGAGAGTCGTCCGCATTCTAAACGAACTATTCGGTACACGTACGACATGGAGAGAGAGAGAGACCATAGGCCATTTAGTGCGCACACAACACAGAACAGCAGGGGTCAAGTTATATAGAAACACAGGCTGAGGGACGACGTAGATCCATACATTACGTACACATGAATTCAGGCGGGGGTGGGGGTAGTACATGCATTATATACAAGAATCCAAGACAAAACATAGAACAGTACTTGGCCAAAAAGATTTCTTCCTGCATGCTGCGCATCCTTAGTATCCTACTTAATTCATCTGGCTGCCTTTGCTGGTGGCCTCGGTTGCAAATACTTACGGATTGGTGTCAGTACAACGCGGATTTTTACATCGCATTCCGTTACAACGGAATTTTTACAACGCAGGATCCATTACATAGGATGCCATTACAACGCATGGCATTACATAGCAGATGGTATTACAACGCATGGCATTACATCGTAAGTATAGGTAAGTATACCTTTTTTTTAAAATGTTAAGTTAATTTAATTAATTTAATTTAATTTAATTTAATTAATTTAAATAAAATACATTTTAAAAAAGCCATTAATTTAATTTAATAAAATAATATCTATTTAATAAATGTAATTTTAATAAAAAATGGGAATAATTTAATTTAATTAAAATAATAAAATTAACTTAATGTACATATTTTTATAATTGATATTAAATTAAATTAATTGAAATAATGTATTTAATTTAATTAATTTAATTTAAAAAATGTAATTAATGAAATAAAATTAATTTAATTTATTAAATATATTTTAATTAATTTAAAAATGGTAAATATAATTTAATTAACCCAAAACACAAACCCCTGTACCCCAAAACCCAAACCCTGCCCTAAAACCTAAAAACACCCCTGTACCCCAAAACCCAAACCCTGCCCTAAAACCTAAAAACACCCCTGTACCCCAAAACCCAAACCTTGCCCTAAAACCTAAAAACACCCCTGTACCCCAAAACCCAAACCCTGCCTTAAAACCTAAAAACACCCCTGTACCCCAAAACCCAAACCCTGCCCTAAAACCTAAAAACACCCCTGTACCCCAAAACCCAAACCCTGCCCTAAAACCTAAAAACACCCCTGTACCCCAAAACCCAAACCCTGCCCTAAAACCTAAAAACACCCCTGTACCCCAAAACCCAAACCCTGCCCTAAAACCTAAAAACACCCCTGTACCCCAAAACCCAAACCCTGCCCTAAAACCTAAAAACACCCCTGTACCCCAAACCCAAACCCTGCCCTAAAACCTAAAAACACCCCTGTACCCCAAAACCCAAACCCTGCCCTAAAACCTAAAAACACCCCTGTACCCCAAACCCAAACCCTGCCCTAAAACCTAAAAACACCCCTGTACCCCAAAACCCAAACCCTGCCCTAAAACCTAAAAACACCCCTGTACCCCAAAACCCAAAACTTGCCCTAAAACCTAAAAACACCCCTGTACCCCAAAACCCAAACCCTGCCCTAAAACCTAAAAACACCCCTGTACCCCAAACCCAAACCCTGCCCTAAAACCTAAAAACACCCCTGTACCCAAAAACCCAAACCCTGCCCTAAAACCTAAAAACACCCCTGTACCCCAAACCCAAACCCTGCCCTAAAACCTAAAAACACCCCTGTACCCCAAAACCCAAACCCTGCCCTAAAACCTAAAAATACCCAAACACCCCAAAACATATACCTCAGTACCCCAAAACATATACTCCTATACTCATACTTATTAAAAAAATTACTTAAATTAATACATTTAATTTATAATATTTAAAAACATAAATAAATATTTTTATTTATTTTTATTTATAATTAATAATAATTAAATCAATTATATAATATTAAATAAAATTAAAAAAAATTATATACTTACCAATACTTACGATGTAATGGTATGCGTTGTAATACCATCTGCTATGTAATGCCATGCGTTGTAATGGCATCCGATGTAATGGATCCTGCGTTGTAATAGCTGCGTTGTAACAGCATTACGACGTAAAAGTTGCGTTGTAAGTGATACACACCAATACTTACACCTTTGTCAATTGTTCGGGAACTAACCTGGTCAGGCTAATAGTCACGGTGGGATCTTCGAATCAGTTTTAGCGAATGGGCATCCAGGCTGAGGCAACGGAGGGTGTCAGTCGGCAGAACAATGGGGCAGCTTTAAGTTTCATGTCTATGAGGGTGCAAGAAGGAGGTGGTAAATCTTAAACATTGACAATATTCCTAGTCTTCCAGGAGGAGGGTACTTGGGTAAACCTCACCCCGGAATATTCCTGAACCTTTCCCTATTTAGTTACCGTATGAATTTACTCATAGGTGCACGTCATTCTTGGTTGCATTATTTGGGGTGCCGGTTGGAGTCATATTTTGTCATACTGCAATAACCCGCCAAGTTTCTGTTTCAGGCCACCCTCCCAGTCGCTGGGTTCAGAGAGAGAGGGACAGTCGTTTCTAGTAAGGGAGTGCTATATCTTTGTTTGTTCGACGGCCGTTCGATCATCACTTAAGTCATACATAAAACATTTCTCTCATCAATCCAAATGTGTGCAACGTATATTCAGTCGAGCTATACACATCAGGGCATACACGCGTGCATTCATATCACACAAATTCGTCACGTTCTCAGGGGCAGTCCCCATAGACAATATACAATTTTCCTGTGTCGAACCATGGCGTGTTGTTTAGGCTTTCTCCATACTTCGGTCGACGTTCCGATGTGTCCTGCAGAAAGAAGGGAAAAAGAAGGGGGGTGGGGGCAGCGTTTTTAAAACACATCAGCGCGCATAAACCCGAAAATGCTTTTACTTACCACATACTCGACCTATCTCCGCGGGATGCAGTCCCTTTTATCTCGGCGTTTAAGCCCAGAGGGACCGGTAGTGCGGGAGAGATAATCATTGATGGACTGTGTATTGCATAGATCACCCAAGTGTAGTATAACGGATCGTGGGTAGGGAAGGGTCAAAACAAAGGGCAGTCAGTGTAGAGTGGGGGGGTGGACTCGTGCTCTCCTTCGAGGAGGAGGGGGGTCTACAGTGGTACAGGGTTGTTTTTGTTCATCAGACACGGAAACTAGAGGGGCTAGGTGGCATTCCTTCGGAGTGGCTTAGGGGCATCTGAAACAATTTCCCTGATACATGTGACACATAAAGTAAAGGCTAACTACCGGGACCTTTATCGATTGCTTTACGTTGCACAAAAACATATATAAAAAACACACACACAAGAAACCTGGACCATTCACATTTGCGGTATTCCTGTGTACTTTGCTTTTAACCTTTAAGTAATCGAGTTGCTTCATTTCACCTGCATTTTACTTATATCGGAAACAGTGGCCATTTATTCGAAACTTACCAATCTGAGCGCTACAACTATGTTTGCTTTTCAAAAAACCTTTATTTAAAAATGTTGGCGCACAAATACGGGTCTACAACCACGTGGGCCGGCCACGGAGCAGACTGGAACGGTACATGAGGGGAACGGAGTCGGTGGTCGCTGATTTCATAAAGGTGCGACAAGTGCAATAAAATCATATCGAAAAATCATTGTGGGCAAGTACCATAAGTGTCAAAAATTCGAACTTTCAATAATACGGTAATCAATGACGCGCCAGAACTCAATATCAATTCATTGTCCGAATGTTCAATCAGTACCCATCCCCTCCCGCCATGCGCTTCAAAAACTGCATACATATCTCATGATCTCAAGGCTGCGCAACCGAAGTTGCGAGTTTCATTTGTGCCGGCGCCATTTTGGGCGAGGTCAGGCAGGTCCAAGTATAGTCAAAATGTCTCCACCAACTCGTGGTTGGACCAGAGCCTCTTTCGGCAGTCCAAAAGTTTCGTTAAAGGGCAACAGAGGGGGCCGTCGATATGAACCATCAGTCAAAAAGGGGGGAGGGAGGTAACAATCTTTCCTACCGGGTCATACTGGCGTTCCACCGGAACTGATCAAATTGGTAGTCGGCAGGATTTCGGTCATTCAAACTGAGGCTGGTGCCAGCATGAGAGCGCCAACGTCTCGCGGCTACATCTTGGTCGTTCCGCGAGCAATCATGGCAGTCATTCTCCATCGGGGGAGGGGGGCCCGCGGGGTCGGGGGCCCTTGCGGCTCTCATAGAATCTTCAAAGTTGAGGAGAACGCTTCTGGACGGGGAACTCTTTTTTCTAGCTGGCAAGCGACCTGGTCATCTTTGCACGCCAGGCCCAATCCTGCAGAGTCGACCGTCATGTTACGAGTTCCGCGGCAATCAGCAGTCGCTGGCTCGCAAGAGCAGACGGACTCCAGCCTGTCGGGCGTGGTGTTGCACCGCCAGAGTGGACGAACCCTTGTCGGGTGAGTGGAGCGTTGGGGGTGCAGCTGAGGGGCCTCCACCTGGGGAGGTGGGAGAGGCTCGTCCGCGCCGCCTCTCCCTCCCAGTGCACCCCACGCCGTCTCCCGGTGCTGACATTCGTGATGGCCGAACCAGGCGATGCGAGAGGAGGGGGGTCGGAGGCATAAGCAAGACATCCCCCCCCGTGGCCTGCAAGGTGCCAGAAGAGGAGGATGGGAATACCAGTACATTCCGGGCCATCCATCCCACGACTTCTCCGGCCGCTGACATTCGTGGTGGCCGGACCAGATGATGAGAGAGGTGGGGGGGGTCGGAGGCATAAGCAAGACATCCCCCCCGTGGCCTGCAAGGCGCTAGAAGAAGAGGATGGGAAGACCAGTACATCCCGGGCCATCCACCCCTTCTCCTCTCCGGCCGATGGCGGCCAGCCGGGCCCCGCCCTGCACGTGTCGAGGCCTCGTCTTCCGGATGGGCGTGACCGTGGACCTGTTGCACTTCGGGAGCTTCCGGAATGGGGGTAGGTATCTGCTGACTTGTATCTGCCTTATGTCACCGTTAGGGCGGCAGAGCCTAGCTACCTCGTGACTGCCGTGATGTCAAGCTTGGCTTCTCTCACCACTTTCATGTTTCTTATTGCGGGCTGTTTCTAACGTTTCTTATTTCTAGCGAAGTCAAAAAGAACTCATCAGTGGCCTACTGATTTTGCTCGATTTCTTTTTACTTCCTTTTCTAGTGTGTTTCGTGCTAAAGTTTCTGTTAACAGGATACGGTGATTACTTCGTATTTTACATATGTCCTTTTTATTAGGGGCGCCCTCCGGTTGAGCCAGATGATCTACCTTTAATAACTGGTCCGGGTGGAACTAGTTTACCAATCAGTGGGGAGTAGATAGGCATGACAGATTACAACGGGGGACAAAGGTCCGCATTATCTACCCTTCACTACTTGCAAAGACTAGACAGAATATTTCTATTCCACGTTATTTGCAAACAGAGAATACCTCAAAAGAACTATTCCTTGAACAATAAATGTCCAGACAATCAATCAATCAATGGGGAGAAAAACAGGCATGACGGATTACAACGGGGGACAAAAGTCCGCATTACCTATCCTTCGCTATCTGCAAAGGGAGACAGAATATTCCTATTCTTTTCTGTTTGTAGACAGGGAATATCTCAAAAGAGCGATAATCGATAAAAATCGATAACAAACAATCAGTGGGGAGAAAGATAGGCATGACGGATTACAATGGGGACAAAAGTCTGCATTACCTACCCTTCACTATCTGCAAAGGGAGACAGAATATTCCTATTCTTCCCCGTTTGTAGACAGCGAATGTCTCAAAGAGCAACAGAGCAACAGAGCAACCAATCAATCAGTGGGGAGAAAAATAGGCATGACGGATTACAACGGGGGACAAAAGTCCGCATTACCTATCCTTCACTATTTGCAAAGAGAGAGGAACGTTCCTATTCGTCGCTGTTTGCAAACAGAGAATGTCTCAAAAAGAACCAATACTTCAAGTAGCAACCAAGGCTAAATGAACCAATCAATGAACAATACCAGTATTTAAATGCCGATTATCAGACGTAAAGACGTCCTACTTAACCTTACCCGGACCGGACCGTGTGGACAGTTCTTCGCCTTCCCTTTCCAGTGCCCAATCGTTCTCTTACTCCATGTTTTTACCGCAGCATTCCTGTGGGATCCCAGTCAGGACAGTAGGTCGCTTGAGAGAGGTCCGTTCGGAATCGGTGAAGTTCATTCAATCGGCAGCCGGACGAGGGCCCTCTCAAGGCAGGTATACTCCAATCATTCAGATGTTCACCCCATCGTAGGGACCTCTCTCACCGGACCTTATGTCGCTGATGGGCCCCGCGTTGGGACGCCAATTGTGGGAAAACAGCCCAAATTACAACCGATGACCAGGCTGCTGGCACAAGACGCCTCTTAGTTCCCATCTTGAACAGTTACCAAATAAAGAGACGGGCGCTGGAAGCGGGAAGGCAGGAACAGATTTTTATTTCTCATGAGGAGAGCCTGTCATTTCGGACACACGCACAATGTCTTCAAGAGGTGCTCTAACAAGTTTCTCTGAGGCTCCGTCTTTTATACACAGGTTTATGATGCACAAACATTCCTTATTGCAATAAAGAAACTTTGAAGTACGAAAAGGCATGTTTGGAATCCCAGCTTCAGGCCTATTCCCACACCCGTCGCTCGGATGTTGTTTCCCCTCCCAAATGTAACATGTGATTGTAATCTAGCAGCCGGACATTCCAACAGGACACGAGGGCAAGAGGGGGTGGTCAGATCTAAGGTTGGGCAGGCGATAAGATCGGGCACTTCGGTTGGTGTATCACGTTTTGCTATGCGGGCCGGGGGGGGGGGTACATCCATGAGGCTTCGTTTATGACTTGGGACCGGGTCGAGAGGCCAGGTGTAGCCGGGGGGGTCATCAGAAGAGGGGAAGGGTGTTCCTGGGAGGAATGTAGGGGGTGTGGGTCAGGCAGGGGTGTCATTTTTAGAGCAGGGTCGTGCAGAGGGAGAGGGTTTTATGGCCTATGCATGAGAGAGTGGGGGCTGTCGGGGATGCTTGCGAGGCTGGGGAGTGAGGGGGAGAGAGAGAGGCTGGCTATCGGGAGTGGGCAGAGAGGCCTTGGTGCCTAAAATGGATGCCGTGTCGTGCGTGCATGGGCCTATCCTGGCGAGATGATGCGGGCAATGCTTCGCGGTATTCGTTCTGCTTACAGCGAGGGGTATGGTGAACACAAATGAACGCCGCTTATGTACATATACATTGTCATTTTCCACACTTGGAGCAAGCATGCCACGTACAACAGGTGAGAGGACCCCTGCCTTCATGCCAGAGGAGCTGGAGTTGCTGGCAAAGGAGTTTTTTTCCTGTTTGGCCAGCTCAATACTCACCAGAGGAACAGGTACTTGTCTAGAATATATATGTGAATCAGTCTAACAGGCTCTTTTCCATTTACACAGGTTACAATGTCCCTTTGAGTTCCAGAGTGAAGTGTAATGATTGATGTTAAGTATCACATAATGTGGTCCATACATAGGACAATGATATTAGGGATTTGTAAGCACTCTCGACTTCCAAATAAACAACACCATCAAAATGTGTTGTGTGTTTAAACCCACAGATGATTCAAATTGGTGTGTATGTAGAGATCTATGCATGTATATGTGTGATGTACTTGTGATAAGTTGCAAAATAACATCATGGCAAATGGTAAACACATTGTTAGAAATGGGGGTCTCTAGTTGGCAGAGGTAGGTACATTTGCCCAAATAGGGACCCTTGCGTCTAGTCAGGGTAAGGGGATACACACTCTACATAACCCCTGCTCACCCCCTTGATAGCTTGGCATGAGCATACAGGCTTATCCCAAAGGCAATGTGTAAAGTATTTGTACGAACACTCACAGTAACACAGTGAAAACACCACAAATGGACACCGCACCAGTTTAGAAAAATAAAATATCTTCATCTAAACTAAACAAGATCAAAATGACAAACATCCAACATAACAAAAACTCAGTAGAATGTCTTTAGAAAGGTTGTTGCAAAAATAAAATTGTAGATGATAAATGCGACACTTTAGTCTCAAAGTACCTGGAATGCGTAACGCAAAACAAACAAAAGGGGCGCAGAGAAGGCGATGCGTCGATTCTTGCTACATTTCAGTTCCGATACGACTAGATGGCACGTCGATGCATTGCGACGATCCGGTGCGATGCGAGAAAATGGCGTCTTTACTGTGATGCGACAACGTAGAGGCGATGCATGCACACCCAACAGCCGTGCGGCGAACTCTGTGGTTTTCTGAGCCACAACAGGCCCTGCGACACCCTTTTCCGGTGATGTACCGACACTCTTGGTGACGGCCACATGCTTCTCCCGTGTTGCTGCACCGATTAGCAGCAGGGCGCTTCCTCAGCGATGCGACGGCCCTGCGACACACTTCTCCAGTGATGCGATGGCACCCTCTCTGCGGCGACACACTTCCCCGGTGATGTGACAGTGAACAGAGGCAGAGGCGACATGCTTTCTTGATGATGCTACAGCGGCGTCACACTTCTCTCTCATTGCGTCACGCTTCCAGCTCCCCAAAGCAAAAAGGCCCCACACACAGTTACAGGCCCTCCTGGCAGACTGGAACACCAAGCAAGGAAGTTCAGTGAAGCTGGAGTGAAGTCCTTTTGTGCCTGGGACTTCTCAGGCCCTTGGAGACTTTTCTTCAGATGGACACAGCACACAGCAAAGTCCTTCTTCAAGCAGGGGACACAGCACACAGCAAAGTCCCTTTGTCCTCTCCTCAGTAAAAACAGCCAACTGCAGGCCAACCCCCGACACACAGCAAGGGCAGTACTTCTCCTCAGTCTCTTCAGATCATGAAGTAGTCTAACTTTCAGGGGTTTCAGCTCTCATATTTATACCCCAAAATTGTTTGTTCTCTATGTGTGATGGGTCCGGGACCCAGTCAAAACCAGTTCTGGATGCACTCTGCCAATGCACAACTTCTTCCTTTGTCAGTGTGGGCCAGGGTCATCAGACGCACCACAGAAGGTGGAGCCAGCATTGTGGAAGGCAGGCACAGCCCTATTCAGGCCCAGGTGCTACTCCTCCCACCACTCCAAATGCAGATAGGTCTATTCAGCCTAGTGCTGAGTCACCCAGACTCCTGGAGCCACCCCACCCCCTGTCACTCCCAAAACAGACAGTCAATCCACAAACAGGTAGAGGCACACAGAAAGGTTGAACAAGAAAATACCCACTTTCTAAAAGAGCTATTTTCAAACACAGAATTTAAAAACCACCCCTTCTAAAAGATGTATTATTAAATTCTGAGTTCAGGGATACCAGATTCCAATTTCTATCTTGCTCCTATGGGAAAATATGCAGGTACAGATGTTACACAGCATTTCCAATTCTGTCCAATGGGCAAGATAGCCTTTCAATAGTGAAAAAACAAAATAGGCAGTATTTCACTATCAGGACATGTTAACAACACCAGCACATGTCCTACCTTTCACATACACTGCACCCTGCCCAGGGGGGTACCTTGGGCCTACTGTAGGGGTGTCCAATGTGGAAGAAAATGGAAAGGCATGGCCTGGCAAGTTCGTGCACTGGCCAGGTCAACATGGCAGTTAACAAACTGCGCACAGGCACTACAGTGGCAGGCCTGAGTTCTCTTTTCAGCGCTACTCATATGGGTGGCACAATCAGTGCTGCAAGCCCACTAGTAGCATTTGAATTACCAGCACTGGCACACTCAGTGCACTTTACTAGGGACCTACTGGTAAAACAAACAAGCCAATCATGGATAACCAATCACACTAACAATTCACACAGGAAGCACTTGCACTTTGGCACTGATCAGCAGTGGCAAAGTCCCCAACGCATTTAAACCAGCAAAAACGAAATCCAACACAGTGTCAAAAATACAGGAGGTAGAGGCAAAAAGTCTGGGGAAACCACACCAAGGATGCCAGGTCTAACACACATCATATACTCTTTACACCTGGAATTTATGTATGTACTGTGTTAAAAACATTTGAAAAGGATGTTAGCTATGTGCATAGTCTTACAAATCAGTCAACCTAGATCAGGGCTCCCCAAAATGTAGTTTAAGTGCTACCAGTATCTCCCAGGCCCTTTCAGACTACCACACAGCCTTGAGGTCACTTATTGGATGGGCACAACATGACCCTTATAATGTAAAAGGTGAGGAAAAACAGTGTTCATGTGACATCAAGATCACATGCAGATAGCAAGGCCTGTCATTGAGCAGTGTTCATTCAGAATCATTGGCCAGGCTGGGCCTAAGTCACAGGGTCATACAACGGAAGCACTGAGGTACAGCTGTCAAGAACATATATAATTTGCAGGTCAAAATTTGATGGTGTGCATAAAATATGCTCCTGTATACTTGTAAATGGACAACAGTTGAAAAGGAGAGTTCCCTGACTTTTTTATCTAACACTTCTTTTCAATTGACTCACATTTCAAAGAATGCTATTTTCCAACTCCCGGAACCTTATTCAGAGTACCCACTATTCACTGTGCAATAATTATTAATGTTTAGCCTTCAGTAGTTCAGAATGATTTACACTGATCAGAAGGAGTTCACATCACAGATTATGTAGGGGTCCCTGGGCTAATGATGTCACAGGCCTTGAGGTGTGTGTTTAGACCATGACAAGGATGTGGATGGGCAACAGGTCACTATTATCGTGTGCATGAGGATATTGGTTTAGGTCAGCATGTGACAATACACATGTCGAATACGAACTTATGCATTATGCTTCTGATAGGTGCAGATACTATTTGTGACAGAAATACAGACAAACAAAAAGTCACAATGCCATTGTTTGTTCTTTCCTTTCATGTATCCATCCAGGTCAATGCCCATCAAAAGCGTGACATATGAATGGCCATCGCCAGGAAGACCCTGGGGGTCTGCATGCAGAGCAGCATCCATTGCTGCAAGAGGTGGGAGGACCTAAGACACTGGACCCGTTATATAGCTGAAGTCTAGCTCCGAAAGTACGCCCAATGTGTGACAGGCGTGCCTCATACCCTGACCCTCTAATGGGCCTCATTCTTGCAGTGGCCTATCTGGAGCTTGATGTCAATTGAAGGCTCAACAGAAGCAACAAGGGGGTATCAGAGTTACCCATGTTACATTTTTTGTTACAGCCAGGATTTTTGCCATCAACCTTCAGGGTGGCCCATGTTCAATGCTCAAGAAGAGTTTTTGAAGGTGTAAGTTTTGTACAAGGAGTATGATGAAGTGCTTTGTCTACTGTTGTTGGATAATGACCCCACCTTATTCCTGTCCGCAACCGATGGAATGTTCTGAGCAGACAAAGTGCTGACTAAATTCCAAACTTATATCATGTTGTTGGATGTCATGAGGGACAGTTGAACCAAACAGGCAGATCGTCTTTATTGTGTCAGGCGTGATGCTCCTTGAATGATGTGGATGATGTCATGTTAGCCCTATGACAGGTGACATAGCATACTAGGCACTTATCATAAAGTGGAAGTACCAAACGTCACATTGGTAAGTTGGGATTCTACACACACCAGAGTGAGCATGTGATCCAAAATGACTACTGACTGCAGAATTGATGGCCACATGTTGCTATTAAATGCAAAAACAACAGGTGCTCATCAGCCTGGATAGCTTGATTCCAGTGGCATGGAGAGCACGGGACTCACGTCTGAGCATACCCGTCCCACTCGCGGTAACAAATGCAAAAACAACAGGTGATGAACAGAAATTGGTAACAGTTAATCGGAGCGCTCAGCACAATCAAGGTACATGTAATATTTGCAAAGTAAATGTGGTGCTCAGGAAGACAAGAGGGTTGGTTACCACAGCCCCCGAAGATTAACCACAAAGGTACAAAATGATAAATATTCCTCCGAGCACTCATTCAATAGTACAAAGTCTTTGTGTGGTTTTCACCGATCCATTTAATGTCCAAATCTTCACTTGTATTCAAATTATAAATCCACAAATTGATAAGACACAGCCAACACGTGTTTCGTCAAGTCAGTATGACAAATGACTTCTTCAGGGCTGCAACCCAAAATATTTACAATAAGTAACAATTTCTGTACATAATCCACAAAGCATATCAAACTCTCCATTTCATTTTTAAAGAGAGAAAAAAGGGATACACCCTCAAACCATCTTCGATATTAAAATATTCTGAAATAAGTGTTGTAAGAAGGAACAAATATACCAAGTTCGTGCTCGTATCAAGAAGTGGCCTGTACATGTCCATAAATTAAAAATATAAAGAACTATCGTTCTGTAATAATCTCAGGTCATGGCTATGGATTACCGGTGATACCACAGACACTCGGCTCACGCTCAACGAGATTAAATTGTGTCACATCATAACATAATAACTCACCAATATGATATACATTGGTGTCCTCATAGTTTCTCTAATCCGGTAATTACAAATCTCTAGATGTCCAGATATCCAAAACCGGACTCCAGTCTGTGTCTAAGTACTAGAACTTGTAGTTACCTGTAAATATTAAGCAATAATGTCATGGTATGTATTAAAAACACATGACAGCAAGAATTGGTTGTCTCTCTACATATTAATTGACGATCTCAGGTTAACCACGATATACTCATAGTAATATATCCTCACCTCGTAAGTCGTCTGTAATAATCAGGAATTCGTCGCTCCCAGTATCTAGTCTATATAGTTCTTCTGTATTACACGTGTGCGTGTCTGTAACCCAAGCAAACAATAGTAAAGCGTCTAGCTGCTAGTTAATTCTAAAGTAAAGCTCTATTAACTTTCTCACGCTTACCGTTAACATGGTACTCTCGAGTGTAGAGTGGCGTTCAGCGCCAGCGCCATCTTGTAGTTGCTTTTTATAGAGCGCTGGGAGTTACGTTACTCTACCCCAGCGAACAGCTATATTCAAATAATATATAGCTCAGACGTTGTCCAAACATGATCAAAATCGAGATACTCGTTTGGAGAAGGGTATAGGAAATTAAAAGCCCTAGTCTAATAATGCGTCATTTGCGATTGATCTAAAAGGATCACGTAATTCTCAATATTCACGAGTAAATATCATATATCTTGGTTTTTTCTCACTATTGTCATCCTACAGGTTTTTGATAATATAGTGTCGTATACGAGGTTTAGATATTGTTCGAAATATAAAACTAAAAAAAGTAGTGTCATAACCCGCGCCATCTTGGAACAGTCATGACGTGTGATTCTGCATAAGTATATATTCATACTTAGTCCACATTAAATAGGTATAACATTATCTTGTACTATAATAAATCAAGGTCCAAACAAATTCTATTCTATCGTCAGTCATGTCCTTATAGTAACAATGAGTCCATTAACTAAAATTCACTAATACTCACTATGCGTGGGACCGGGCATCCGCGGCATCCACAATCACCCAACCACCAAAACCAATGCTGACAAGTTTTTCAATTGCAAAAGGATTTGGAGAGGTAAAATTGCTCGGCAGTAGGCAAAATCTAATTACAATATTAATCCAAATATTGTTCAAATGGATAGTCCCCAAAAGGTCAGTAAATCCTGATAGGGGAATGAGAGCATAACATACACTAGAGCTGTCTATATTCTGAGGCAAAATAATTATAAATCCTGATACAATGTCTTTCCGAAAAAAGGGGGGGTGCACAATATACATACAATCAACATAATCAAACATTTCTGATTGTTGATTTTGTTCTTCTAACATATACATATTTCTACTGTCCTAGATAGAACTCAAATTCATGATCAACTTTAAGACCACATTCAACGGCTTTCAATTTGATTAGCCATAACACTTCTCTTCTTCTTAGTGTCAAAAGTCTATTCCCCCCGCGGGGATCAGGTTTAATGTGATCTATTCCATGATAAGAAAATACATGTTGTTCTTTGTTTTCAAAATTCTGTACCATATGGGATGCAATCGGATAGCGTGTATCACCATTTTTCAGAGCTCTAAAGTGCTCAGCCATTGTCTTTGAGCCTCCTAATCGTCCTCCCCACATATATCTTACCACAAGAGCAAGTGATTACATATACTACGAATGTAGTATCACAGTTAATGAACATTCCAATGGTGTATTCGCCTGAATTATTATACTCAAACCGCAGTACCTTCTTTTTTGCCCATCTACAAGAAATACATCTCCCGCATTTGTAAAAGCCTTTGAAGCTGTTAAGCCAGTCTGTTTTATTCAATTTGTCAGGGTAACTAGGACTCAACATATTTCTCAAAGTGGTTCCTCTCTTGAAAGTCAAACTTGGTCTGTCATAAAGATATGGTCTCAAGTCCTGATCCATACGGAGGAGATGCCAATGTCTGTTTAAGATAGTAAAAAGTTTTGAACTACCCATACCATAATTCGTTATTAGTCTGACCCTCTGATCTCTTACTCTTACTTCTTTACTTTGTCTGATTAAGGTAGACTTCCTTTTAACTTTCTTGGCTCTGGATACTGCAGCTCTACTTACATCCTGTTTGTATCCACGATTCAAAAATCTGTCTGACATATCAGCTAAGTTTTTATCAAAGTCAGAATCAAGGGGACAATTGCATCGGGCCCTATTTAACTCCCCATAGGGTATAGCGTTTTTTTGACTACTGGGGTGACAACTCCCAGCATGCAAAATCGCATTGCAACTTGTTGGATTCCTGTACATTCTGCTCCTTATCTTGTCTCCTTCTACAAACAGCTCTACATCCAGAAATGTAATGCATTGACTATCATAAAAAGTAGTAAATCTGAGATTGTATACGTGGTCATTAAGATAGTCAAAGAAACCTTTCAGTCTCTCTACCGTTCCAGTCCATATTAATAGGCAGTCGTCGATAAAACGACCCCAATAGTGTATATATTGTGTCCACTCACTTCCATCTGGACCCCAGAACAGAATGCAGAACAATGTCATACATTCAACCCAGTACAGAGATCTGGGCCTAAAGCCATTGTTTTTTTGCTCACCATGCCATTCCAGTTTGAACCCAGCCATATGAAAATCAGCCTTGACCCTGTGCTCCATGAGAACAGTCCAGCCGAACTGTCAAGCCAGGTCCTCCCTGGACTGAAATCAAGCATCCAAGGACCGGTCTGAACTGGGGTGGTGGAGTGAGCTAAAGAATGGTGTTTGATTAAACCCAAATCAGTTGACTGGGGTTGAGTGTTTGATTTGCTCAAACGCTCCGTCCATCATCCCCTTTGGTATCACATGTTGCTATCAAGACATATCCAAAATATGTTCAACATCAAAAATACTTTTTCAGACTTGTTAAACAGTGACAGGTTTGCATAATGTCTTACTGTTTCACAAATGTGTGTGCAATGCATTCTGCTTTTGGCCAAATAATTGAGACAGCTATACAATTTTTGATGAAACACAAACAGGGATGTGTATATGATGGTGACAGAGTAACACAAAGGCAACACATTTCCTCAATGTCCTTTGTCATGTCCAGATGAGCTATCAATGATGGAGTAAGATGGAAAACTTGAAGGTATTTTGTAAGATGGAATGTTCCATAACATACATGCATGAGTATCCTGTCAGGAAAACTCATGACTCATTAGGCAAATGTTGAAATGAATGAAGGTGTACTATGTTGCTGTTAGGGTTTGTACAAAAGACATAGCCCATGCTCACATGATATTATAGTGTAAGTATATGGCTGTACCCATGGTGGAAGATAGTACTTAGATTGCCTTTGTTTTATTATTATTATTATGCAGAGGTTTGTCTATACAAGAGACTTGGTAAATTATAGTGTTGATTATGTTGTTTCATGTTACCCCATTGTGAGTATTTTATTATTGTTACATTTGCCAGTGCTTATTTTAATATGAAAGTCAAGCTGAAACAATTAATGCACTTGCCAGTGCTTTTATGTAAAGTCAGGCTACATATGTTTTACTGCTCACTTTGGTAAAAGACTTATTTCCAGGGCCGGACTGGCTGTAGCGGGCACCAGGCAATCCCCCGGTGCGCCGCATGGGTCTGGGCCAGTTTTGGGCCCCTGGGGGCCGTTTTTGTCACAGGGTCGTCCCTGTAACAAAATTGCCAGAAAACCCACGGGGGGGAACCCTCATTCGCATGTGAATATGTGCATTTGTCACTGTCCCACTAGCTGTCACGGTATACCACCTTTACAACGCAACTTTTACAACGCACTACCATTACAACGAAACTTTTACAACGCAAAATCTATTACAACGCATGCATTTACAACGCAGTCATTACAACGCATGACACTACAACGCACACTACTACAACGCATACCATTACAACGCAGTAATTACAACGCATACCATTACAACGCAAAACTTACCATCCAACACTTACCCTACTGTTGCACCCCCTGGAGTTAGAATAGTAATTTTAACCCCTACACTATCCAACACTTTCCCTACTGTTGCACCCCCTGGAGTTAGAATAGTAATTTTAACCCCTACACTATCCAACACTTACCTTATATGCAATGTAATGTAATGCGTTGTAATGGTATGCGTTGTAAATGTAGTATGCGTTGTAGTGGAATGCATTGTAAAGGTAGTTTCTAAGAATTCGTTGTAATGGTATGCGTTGTAATGGTGTGCGTTGTAATGGATGTTGCGGTGTAAAAAATGCGTTGTAAAGGTATGCGTTGTAAAAGTGTGCGTTGTAACGTCATACATCCGCTGTCACATTCATCGGCACCTTACCAAAGGTAAGGTGCCGATACATCGTTACACACCTACGAGGTCACGACTGACAGTGGCAGTGAATGTGACAGCTAGATGGACAGTGACTAATTCACATACTCACGTGCGTATGAGGGTACAGGTATGCCCGTAAGGGGCTTTGTCCCGGAACACTAATAAATACAAAACAATTGGTGAAGGATGGAGTGACAGACCCATGCCCTGATGAAATTGCAGTGAGTTTGCTTTGGGCAATGAAACATGTTAGCCTTTAATTGAGCAGACACACAGCACTGAATAAAAATCCACTAGCCAATGTGATCAGTTTTAATTTTACTTTGGGACAGGCGGAGCTAAGGTTTAGACCCCGTAGTCCTCTTTGTGGGATTGACCCTGCGGTGCATCGGATTTCTCACTGATGTACAGGCAGTGTTTGACATCCTAGCACCAGTGTTCATTTTCTTTCTTTTTCACTCTCACAATTTTGTGTTTGGGACTGGTGGTTGCTAATGATGAGAACCTGAGGTAGCGGGCGAGTACCTTCCTGCTTACCCCCATGGTGTTACTCTCGTGAGCGACCACCAGCCCTCTCACACATTTTTTTATTCTTCATCTCTTCTCACTTATCTGAAGGTCCTTCTTCACATGAAGAGGGGAGTGATAGGGGGTGACATTTGTTGAAATCAAAGCAACAGTTCAATTTTAAAAATTGTTTGAAAATGGTGACCCAGATCCCTAAAGCACAGATGGTATAACCCTAACCGCTGCCCCAACATAAAGTACAATAGTTGGGTGGGGATCTGAGGATGAGACTCACTGTGTGAACAGGTCCAATGTTGCATTTGACCCCAACCCCTGCCCATGTCCCCCAGCTGGGTTGAGTGAGGAGGCTATTGCACTCCTAAGGAATATTTCTTTAGGCAAGATTGCACCACTGAATGTTATCCAGGGGCTTGGCAGCCAACTGTAACAAATGGCAGCCTACCTAGAAGGCATTCACAGGACAATATGCAGCCTCCTAGCCATCCCAACCTTGCACTGCAACTCCCATCCCACCCCAACCCCATTCAAATTCCATATTCCCAGACCTGTGCCAAGCGCACTCACACCTTTGCATGCACCTACTCTCACAGACACAAGCTGCACACCTACACACAAACACAAACAACACAAAATAAAGAGGCACACATCAAACACACAGACACCACCCCAACCCCCAGCATAACCACCGACATTGTACACATCACCACAGACACATGCACCTCCCTTAGCACTATCACATACACTGCACCCACCCCCACAGATACATCCAATATCCCGAGCACTACCACAAAGACTGCAACCACCTCCACAGGCACATCCACCACCAACATCGCAGCCCCAGACACTACAACCACCATCACAGACACATTCATCCTGACCGCACGCAGCACCTCCACAGCACACACACTCAAGAAACAGACACAGCCAAACCCACCCATGCAATACATACCCACAAAGCAAGGCACACCCACATGTTCACAACATACACCAAACCCACAGACACATGCACCATCAGCAGCCACATGAACAACAGGCACTTACACCTCCTCTAACTTCCAACCCCAACTCCCTCGCAACCATCCTACCCATTTTCCCCATTAAAGTCTTCTGTTTGCCCTTGCTCGGAGCCCTGCCACATGCACCCCCTCCTAGACACACACCTAACACTTGCACTCCAGACCATCCCTTCCACATGCCAAACCACCCCTCAAAAGACCGTACTTCCTCCACTACCCCCCAAGGTACCCCTAAAAAAGGCAAAGACCCCATCCCAAAAGCAATGCCACACATGCCAAAACCACACCCTCCTGCCCAAATCCAAGACCAATTCTCCCAAACTTCCCCTCCCAATCCCAAGGACACCTATGCCAGAGTCAACACCCCCCTCCACGTAACATCTTTGAGGTGCCTCCTCTGCCCACTAGATGTCCCTTTCTGGAGAGGTTCCCCTGGCAGTGCAATTGGTCTCAAGCTGAGTGCATGACGCACATGTGCACAAGCCTATGTGGACACTTATTATGGACTGGCATTTGCCTAGTTTCACAGTAGTTGAGAGTTTTCACATTGTCAATAATTCACAATTTTCTTTTCACAAAGTTTGTCCTGGCATTATTGTATCTGTGTAGTTGTTTGATTACTAGCAATCTTTCAGTGTAAAATGTGTAGTACCTATTTTTCTTTAGCTTGATGGTGGGAACTACTACACACTTTTTAAATGTCTACTATGTAAAGTGCCTACACTGGTTCATATCATATGTGATTTGAAATTAGGGGGCCTATGTACAAGTGAAGTGGCGGAGTGAGGCGTTAGCCTTCCTGGCTTAACACCTCACTCCGCCACTTCAGAAATGCAGGGCTGCATCATATTTACAAGAATATGGTACTGCCCAGTGTTTTACTCCTGCGCTGGCAGCCTAGCACCAATGCAGGTACCCTTGCACCATAGTGCAAGGGTGTCTGCGTGCAAGGGAAGATTGTTTATGTGCAGGAAGGTTCTGTGTATGCTGCTTAATGCAGCATACTCAGAAGTTGCAAAACTGCATTTTTTAAAAGTGATTGTTTATGTGCAGGAATGGGGACCTTCCTGTCCATAAACAATCATTGGCCGTTTGCTGTTTTCATGTGTGCTGTACAACGCAGAACACATGAAAACAGCAAAAACGAGGAGAAATGAAACATTTCACCTTGTTGTGCCAGGGTAAGACTATGTGTTCCCTTGTCTTAATTCTGGCTCTGCCTCCTATTTACACCTCCCTTGTGAATAGGAGGCAGCATCAGAATCAATCGGTGTTGCAGTGGAACACCCACAGCAACACCCATTGCCCTCCGCTTTCACGCTAAGCATAGCGTGAAAGGGGGCCTTATTTACAAGGCAGCGTTAAGCTCTGTTAAGTGGCTTAACGCTGCCTTGTAAATAAGGCAAGGCCCCTATCACCATCACAAAGTCAGTGAAAGTGATGTTGTGATGGTGACAGGGGCTTCTAAATATGCCTCTAGGTGCAGCCGTTCAAAACAGAAGTCAACACTTGCATTTAAAATAGATGTTGAGACATTATTTTAAAATATTTTACTATAGTTGTGTTTGTTTCACCTTGATAACCGATAACTCTGTACACATATGCATTTCACCTTGTAACATGATGTGCAAATTGAAATTGTACACAATACAGGACTGGCACTAGATAAGGGGAAAAGTTACATTGATGGATATGTAGAGTGCTTCAGATTTTGGACTGCCATTGATTTTCCAGGTAATCTATGAGGTGAGGGTTACAGCCTGTCTAGTGCAATTTTTAAATGAGGTTACATTGCACTTATCACAATGATGCGTGATGTGTATTTTTTTTGTGACAATTTTCATACTTTATTTCCACACAACTGTATGGTGAGTTTCGTTTGTGCAAGTGTTCTTTTTTGTAAGACAGGTGGCACCTGATTTATGAACACAATGTGGTTATACAGGTGTGTTACTTTCCATTTCTTAAACGTCAACATTAGAGACATATGCATTGCACATTGGCATGTTATTGCTTGTGTGAATAATTTAATAATGCACGAGTCCTGAGCATATGTGAACAGCCCAGTGAAAACAGGTAACAGGTAATGATCAGGTTACCTTCAGTTCCTTTCAACGTTGTTGATTTGCCTCGTGAGCAGCCAGCAGGATGTGTAGGATCAGTGCCGGATGAGTGCCATGGCGGAACAAGAAGTCAGTAAAGGTGAGTTTATACCTTATATGCATTCCATATCCCCATCTCAGGTGTGGAGGTTTCTCTGCCACAGTTGTGTCGGCGGGAAGTCACATCATGATTGGCCCAGAGGATAAACTGGCGGTCCACCTTCCAACAGCTGCTTTTTCGCAATCCTCCATCAATGTGGTAGAGATTTCCTGGTGATGACAGCGGGATCTTAGTGGTGTTTCATCTATGCAATAGCCAACATCTGAATAGAACGGGCGGACCTTCAAGTAACGGCGGGACCCATCCTGCCAAGATTTGATTAAGGCCTAAAGTGATGGATTGAATGCTTGAATCAATCTCGGCCACTGGAGCCCCATCCCAATCCATCATTTCTGCCCAACATTCCACCTCACTTTGGACCTAACCATATGCAAATCAATCATGCCCCTGCTCCAATAGGAACAGTCTAGCCTGAAGTGCCAGACCAGGTCCTCTCTGAACCGAAAAACAAGCAACCCAAGATGAGTTCACCCTTATTATGGGCTCTTCAACCAGGTATAGCTTGATTTCAGTGGCAAAATTAATATGTTACCTACATCTGGGCATACACGTCACACTTAGGGCATAAAAATTAAAGTGATGGATTGAGCGCTTGAATTCATCTCAGCCACTAGCGATTGCTCAGGCACCCAGGCCACACAGTGGCATGGTGTGCGAAATAACAATAAATTGGGATGCGGGCCAGAGTAATTACCAGTGGCAGAGATTAATTCAAGTATTCCATCCATCACTTTTTGTATACTTTAGTGTGTTGCCCTAAATGAGACAGGTATGCCTAGACATGGGTCCGTGTACACTGTGTCACTGTATTCAAGCTATACCTTGCTGATTATCCTTAACTAGGGTGAAACTTGTCCTAGGTTGCTTGTGTTCTGGTTCAAGGAGGAGTTGGCCTGGCACTTCGCAATGGACTGTTCCCAGAGGAGCAGGGTTAAATTTGATTTGCTTATGGCAGGGTCCAAACTGAGCAGGCATGGTGTGCAAAATAACAAAGGATTAGGATGCGGCCTGAGCAATTACCAGTGGCTGAGATTAATTCAAGCATTCCATTTATCATGTTTTGTATACTTTAGTGCATTGCCTTTAAGAAATGTCATGATCCTAATCAAGACCAGACATCTTGTACGGGTGTCATTTGTGAGCTGTCAGGACCAGAATTTACCACTGTCAACAGGCGCATAAAAATTCTGCACTGCATTAGAAGAGTTGCCTGTGCTGCAAGAAGTCTGTATTCACTACTGTCACTTTACTTAGCATAATTTACTGTAGCAACTATCAGCTTTAAATACATGCGCTTTGCATCAGCTATGGCTCCTTGGCAGCCGTCCAAAACACGTTTTTAATTTGTGTTGGATCAAGTTTCTGCGCTTCCTCCTCTCCCAATAAATTCAGAAATAAATAGGAAATGAACCCAATTAAAATTGACAGGAGGCGCCGGCATCAGTTTTTAAAGTGACTGTCGACGAAGGCGACTATGGAGCATTAGCCCTGCAGGGTTATCACTAGAGTTTCAGACACAGGCCTTGAAATCCCAGAGCTGTGGTCCAGCATTTAAAAATGATGCGCAACAATAAAGTCATAGTAGTCGAATACAATGAATAAGACTATTACTGGTTTATGCTACCATATCTGCTCTTCAGAAAGGTTTAGCTGGACAATTTAGCAAATAGCATATGTATATATTCTGTTAATGCAATGGTCATGACCTCCCCCATGTAGTAAGCAAATTATATCACAAACTACATTGATGTAATCGTAGGTAACATTATTATCACCTTAAAATTGACATTATTGGCAGCATAATAATGTATATATATATATCATTTCTTTATTCATATATGTGTTATTTAATGATATCATGTTAAGTTCTGTTATTTATTGGCAAAAATATTGTGAGGCAGGGCATACCTTTGTCATGGGAAAGCTGAGACCATGTCCAGAGCACCATCCTTCAGAGGGGCACACAAAGCTGTCTGCATTAAGGTCATGTAAGGAGAAGCATCTCTGTTTGTTGGCTCCAGTGTTTTTTAAAACATTTTTGTAGTCACTTTTTTGCATGGCACGTATATTTTTCTTAAATCCTTATCTGCCCCCTACCTTTACATCCAAACGCCAATGCTTAATTTGCGCTGGTGGATGCAGGTGAGATCCACCGGCATCCCATGTTGGTTACCGGCACTTATTTTTCCTCGACAAACTTTGATAGAGTAACAGAGGGGAAAACACAAAAGGGCAAAAGATGGAGGAAGAGAAAAGTGGAAAAACAGTGACAAAGGAAGAACACAACCTGCAAATATGAGATAAAGACCAGGGAGTTTCAGGTGGTGGATTACAGAGGCATGGTATGGAATCAAGACTACCAGCCTTGGTATTTGGCACACAGGCCTTTGATAGTATCATAAACTAGCACCATAGCGGCAACACATCCCCTCTTGCACCATGGTGAACGTGTGCCAGTGTTGCGTCCTCAAATGACTTAATGGGTGTAGAGAAATATTTGTGCACCAAAAGCAAACAATCAATGTAATTTCTCCACTCTGTGTGTCCTGTGGAATGCAGGACACATAGTAATTGGACATCAATCAATCAATCAGGGGTTTTAAAGTGTACTACTCACCTGTGAGGGTCTCAAGGTTCTGGAGGGGGTTGCAAGCAGCACCGTAGAGCATTCAAAGAGCCAGGTCTTGAGGTCCTTCCTGAATTGGTGCAGTATTGCCTTAGTCGAATACAGAGGGGGAGTTTATACCCGGTCTTGGCCACCAAGTAGGAGAAGGCTCTGCTCTGGCCCTGTGGGTGCAGGGTACCATGGCTAGGGCAAGGTTGGCAGAGCGGAGGTTTCTCTTGGGGGCGTGGAAGGAGATTTGTTCATTGAGGTATTGAGGTTCGGTGTTATGAAGTGCTTTGTAGGTGTGTGTGAGCAGTTTGAAGGTTATTCTTCTTTCGATGGGAAGCCAGTGGAGGTCGCGGAGGTGTTGAGTGATGTGGTCAGGTCATGGGATGTCGAGGATAAGTCTGGCTGTGGCATTCTGGACAATCTGGAGTTTTGCGGAGGAGTTTTTTGTTGATTCTGGCATAGAAGGCATTTCCGTAGTCCATTCTGCTGGTGTTGAGTATGTGGGTGGCTGTCTTCCTGGTGTCAGGGGGGACCTATTTGAAGGTTTTGTGAAGAATGCGTAGGGTGTTGAAGCAAGTGGAGGACACAGCATTGATCTGGCAATTCATGGTGAGTGAAGAGTCGAGTATGATGCTGAGATTTCATATGTGGTACGTTGGGGTGGGGGGGTTCCGAGGACGAGGGGCCCCCAGGTATTGTCCCATGCGGAGGAGGTGGAGCCGAGGATGAGGACTTCTGTTTTCTCTGAGTTGAGCTTCAGGCAGCTGCTGCTCATCCAGGTTGCAACGTCTTTCATCCCTTCTTGGAAACTGCCCCATGTGATGTTGGGTTCCTTTGTGAGGGAGAGGATGAGCTGGGTATAGTCAGCGTATGAGATTATGTTGAGTCTGTGTTTTCTAACGATGGTTGTGAGGGTGGTTGAAGAGCATGGAGCTGAGGGAAGATCCCTGGGGTACTCTGCATCTGATCTATGTTGGTTCAGAGTGGAAGGGCGGGAGTCTTATTCTTTGTGATCTGCCTGAGAGGAAAGACCGAATCCAGTCTAGAGCTGTTCCCTGGATGCCGGCTGTAGTAATCTTCTATGTCTGCTTAAGAGTGTGGAGTGCCCAACACCTTACATTCCACATTCCTATGTGTGTACTGATTGTTCTACCTCTTGTCAGTTGCTGTTGACTGGCCAGAGGGACAGCTGCGATATCTACTCTGCTCATTTCAAATAAATTCACCACTTAATACAGTCTTGGTGTGGATCTACTTACTACATTTTCTGGCGACGATCTGGCCAAGTCATCAAGAGAGAGTAGCGTGGCTGACGAATTCCAGCGTGCGTTCTTTGAAGAAAACCCGAAGTATTGCGGTGAAACTGTGACTTAGAAAAGGAATCGCGCAAACGGACCTGTCACCCAACAAATAAACGCGCTACCGAAGTAACAGTGAGTAAAACACAGTAAATTAACTTTAGCGCATTTACAGTGACAGTTGGAGTGTGCGCGAGCAGAGGCGAGCTGTGACGTGCAGACATCACAAGTCACCAAAGTCTCCAGTGTGCCCGATCACCTATAGAAAACTGCGAGAGTCACGCAGAGTACGCTTGGAAAACAAGCACTATTGACTCCTGAAACAAGCGTGAAGACGACGCGACGGCCATTTTGTGATCAAAATAAACACTCGGGTAATTCAATGTTTCGTGTCACATCTTGAAGAACAGATGTTAGCACGGAGATGTTGACTAACATGTAGTCTCCAAACAATAGAATTCTAAGGGTGAAAATCGCGAGGATAACTAAGAAATAGTTAGAATTTACACTTAAAAATTTTTTTTTTTTTAAAAACAACATGACCTCTGGGGACTTTGAAAAGAGACTGGTGAGTCTATATATAAAAAAAAAATTCTTCCCTTTCTCTTCACTACATTACTCAAGTACAATGGCCAACCAAGGCACAATAGTGACACCTCCAGTATTTTTAGCTTCACCAGGACCACTCTCTGTAGAATGGGAAGATTGGTTACCAATGTTCGAGAACTATATAGATGCCATAGATGGTTCAAAATTTAGTGCAGCTAGAAAAAAAGCATTACTGTTGAGCAATTTAGGAAAAGAGGGTCAACGTATTTTCAAATATTTGCCTTTAGCAACTTTACCCAATGGCAATGCAATTAAGGATGTATACGAAGAGTAAAAAAAAAGATTAGAGACCAGATTTGCAAAGGAAATCAATATTGTAATGAATAGGTATCAATTTTATACTCACAGACAGTCTGAAAACCAATCTGTTGATGAATTTATTTCAAAGCTGAGAGAGTTATCTCTCAAATGCAAGTTCGGAGCCATGACAGATGAGTTAGTTCGCGATCAACTCATTGCACACTGCAGATGCAAGAAAACTCAGGAAAGACTTTGGGCAGCCAAAAACCCTAGTTTGAAGGACGCTATTGAGATAGCTAAAGTGATGGAACATTCACAATTTTGTATGCGAGAAATTAACAAAAAAGGAGAAGTCCGTTCTACCAATGTTTCTTGTGTCTCTGCGGAAGACTCAGACATTGCAGCAATCTCAAAGGGGACAACATTTTCACAGAGAGGCAGACAACAATATAGATCTTGTTATAGGTGTGGTAGCACATATCATAATGCTGACAATAGAAGATGTCCTGCTGTTGATAAGAATTGCTTAAAATGCGGAAGAAGAGGTCATTTCTATAATATGTGTAGAAAATCATTCAAGCAGAGAGTTGCCATAATAGAGGATATTGACACTTCTTTATCTCAGAGTGTGAGCACATGTGATACTAACAATGTTGTTTCTTTACAGGCGGACATAATTCTTTGTGTTGATGATCCTAATGACCAAAAGGGGAGAAAAAACAGACCCAAAGCGGAATTTGAAATTAATGGTGTGAATGTGTACTTAATGGTAGACTGTGGGTCTATGTACACTATTATTCCAAAGTACATGTGTGATAAATTGTGGCCTAATCACATATTAAATCCTAAAGATATCAATCCAGGAGGATATCAGGGAGAGAGTATAGACATCATAGGGTACATGAAGTCAAGCATTGTATTCAAAGGTAGACTAACTGATGGCAAGGTATACATAGCTAAAGATGGACCCCCTATTCTAGGATGGATGCATGAGTTTGATCTTTCAATAATTATAAACCCAAGAGCTCCAACACAAGTTTTAGTTGTCGAAAATCCTACAATAGAAGAAATCTTAGAGGAGGCTAAAGAGGTATTCAAGGAAGAATTGGGTTGTTTAAAGGGCTATGTACACAAAATAATTCTTAAGCCCGACTCGATTCCGGTGCAACATAAAGTACGCAGAACACCTTTAGTAGCTAGAGAAGCCATCAAGGGAATGCTTCAAGACATGCTTGATTCTGAGGTCATTGAAGTTGCAGAGAGTTCACCATGGGTTTCACCAGTAGTTATCACAGAGAAATCGGATGGCAAGTTTAGGTTCTGCATCGACCTCAGATCTCTCAATCAGAATATCGTTGTGGATACATTTCCACTACCAAATATCAATGAACTAGTTTTAGCATTAAGTGGGGGTAAGGTTTTCTCAAAACTTGATTTGAAAAACGCTTATCATCAAATCAGGCTACATGAATATTCGAGACCACTGACATCCTTCATTACTACAGAAGGTATTTATAGATGCATCAGGATGCCTTTTGGATTATGTTCAGCAGCGAGCATCTTCCAGAGAATGATGAATGTGTTGTTTAAGGGAATGAAAAACATTATTTTTTTCCAGGATGACATTTTAGTGTTTGGGGACTCAGTGGAACAACATAACCACACTCTTCGAGAAGCGTTGTTCGAAATTAGAGAGTCTGGTCTTACTTTAAGACGTGAGAAATGTAAGTTTCTTGTGGATAAAGTTGATTACTTAGGTTATGAGATCTCTGAATTGGGAGTAAAACCAAAAAGAGATTTGTTGAGTGCTATTCGTCTAGCTCCTGTACCCTCTGATAAAGACAAGTTACGTTCATTCCTAGGCTTGATAGAATATTATTCGAAGTTTATTAGAGATTTATCAACAAAAACAACAGAACTAAGATCGCTTTTAAAGAAAGGAGTTCGTTATGTCTGGGGTGAAACTCAACAAATGTGCTTTAATAATATCAAAAGGGACATATGTGGGGCAGATATTCTTACGCCTTTCGACACCAAATTACGGTCTGTTCTCACTGTTGATGCAAGTGCAACCGGATTGGGGGCTGTACTAGCACAGATACACAATGGAAAAGAAAAGACAGTAGCATTTGCATCCAGAACACTGACAGTCTGTGAAAAAAATTATTCAGTGATAGAACGTGAGACTCTAGCTGCTGCTTGGGCATGTGAATACTTTAGGAACTGACCATAAGCCACTCATCCGTGTATTGTTACCAGGAGGTGATGCCAAGTGCTCAGCGAGATTAACGAGGTTAGCTTCTCGCCTGCAGGAATTTTGTTATGATCTAGAATATATCCAAGGTTGGAGAAACATTCAGGCAGACTGCTTGTCAAGGTTGTCACTAGATTGGGACACAGTAGATAGAGAAGCAGTGATTAAGAAAGAGAATGAAGGTGCAGTTGCCGTGATACAAGATGTCTTGAATGTGTGTGAACCACAAGCATTGACCAAAGATGAATGGGTTGATGCTATGGTGAAAGATAGTTCTATGTCTGAACTTAAGAAATTGATACAACAGGGATGCAGGAGAGAGAGCACTGTTCCTATTTCCGTTAGACCATTCGTAAAATTAGTAGACGAGCTCTCTATTTGTGAAGATATGTTGATCGTGAGAGGAGATTTAGTCATTCCTCCGATTTCACTAAGACCAAAGTTGATGATGATAGCGCATGAAAGACATTTGGGACAAACCAGAACAAAAAAAAGACTTAGAATGAATTGGTGGTGGCCAGGGATGGATTCAGATATCGATGCTTGGGTCACTAAATGTACGCTTTGTAAGGAGAGTGACAAACGTTTAAAGATCAGTAGTCAAGCGACTCATGGTCATATAACTGATCCAGGGTTGCCCTGGCAAACGGTATGCATGGATTTCATAGGTCCTATGAATGGCCTCAGGGAGAACTTGTGCTTTGGTGTAGTTATGGTAGATGTACATTCTAAGTGGTTAATAGTAAAATTTACAAAGGACATCACTACGTTGACTACAATAAATGTGATGAAGAACATTTGGCATGAGGAAGGTATACATCTGTACTGCTGACAGACAATGGTACCCAGTTAACGTCAGCTGAGATGAAAGAGTTTTTGTCCACATGTGGTATTAGGCATAGTAGGACTTCGCTATATAATCCCCAAGGGAATGGCATTGTTGAGAGGGCTAACCGTTTAATCAAGAGTATCATTCAAATGGCGGTTTCTAATGGAAAAGATGTTACCTCTTTAGTCTCGGAAATGTTGTGGGCCTATCGCTCAAGTGTACACAATACCACCAATAGAACACCTTTTGAGATTATGCGTGGAAGGTTACCAAACACAAAACTTGTTCCCACTTGGTTGAAAGACTTGTTGACTAAAGACACGGTTCAAGACTTGGCAAAGCTTAATTCTCTACAAAACAATGTAAGTGCCAGTAGGAGACTAGAGAAGAGAATTTGTATAGGTGATTGGGTGAAGATACGTTCTGGCAGACTGGGAAATTCGTGTAGGAAGTATGTAGGACCATTCAAAGTGAAGTCCATGCTACCCTATGGGGTGATTCTTGAAAATGGTGACAGGTGGAATTTCAGGAAGATAGCTCTGTATCAGAAGGGCTACTTAGGTACAAATGATGGGGTCAAAGTTAATAGTCATGAGAATGTTTTGGATAACACATTTCTAGGTCTGACAGACAATGATTTGACTTCTCAGGGCAATCTTGCTTCGTACAATGCTGTACAGGGAGGAGGTGATGCCCCTGTTCCTGCTCTCATTTCACCAGGCTCATTGGACATCACTCAATCTACTCGAGAGCCAAGAATGCTTAGGAATCGATGTCCACCAAGTTATCTAAAAGATTATATTTGCAAGTGATTTAAGTTTAATGGATACATATCTTGTTGTTGTTATTTTTTATGTATTATTTGATTCACTTCTCTTACTCTCTGTATTTACACTCTTTAATTTGTTTCCTTGGAGTTCTGTGAAGAATTGTTTATTTATACTCAAAAGTATTATTTATTTAAGGAAAGAGGATATGTAGTAATCTTCTATGTCTGCTTAAGAGTGTGGAGTGCCCAACACCTTACACTCCACGTTCCTATGTGTGTACTGATCGTTCTACCTCTTCTCAGTTGCTGTTGACTGGCCAGAGGGACTGCTGCGATATCTACTCTGCTCATTTCAAATAAATTCACCACTTAATACAGTCTTGGTGTGGATCTACTTACTACACCGGCATTGTGGAGTCCGGTGGATAGTGTGCAGTGGGAGATGTGTCGAAGGCTGCTGAAAGGTCCAAGAGGATGAGCGCTGCTTTGTGGCCTTGGTCCAGGAGGCCGCGGATGTGGTCGGAGGCAGCTATGAAGGCGATCTCAGTGCTGTGGTTGCTGCGTAAACTGGATTGAGAGGTGTCTAGGATTTTGTTGGTTTCTACAAAGTGTGCTAGCTGGGTGTTGATGGCTTTCTCAATGACTTTGGCTTCGAAAGAAATTAGTGAGAAGGGCCTGAAGTTCTTGAGATCCGTTGGGTCTGTGGAGGGCTTCTTAAGGAGCGGTTTGATCTTGAGGTGGAAGAAGGAGCTGAGTATGTTGCAGAGGTCTTGGGAGATGGGAAGTCGGTTGTTTCACTATTGGGGCTAGCAAATTCTTGTAGGGTGATGAAAGGCTCCTTGGAGTTGTGGGAGTTGGAGAGGATTCTGTCTTGGATGAAGTTTCTCTTACTTGATTTGATGAGTTGGTGGTGGGCTGTGGTGGCAGCCTTGTACCCCAGAGCATGCTTCTGGGGTTTTGCGGTTTCTCCACATTTTCTCCAGTTGTCGACAGGAGTGCTTGGATTTTTGGAGGTCCGTGGTAAACCAGGATGCTTTTGTGTTGTGTTGTCTCGTGGTGTTCTGGAGGGGGGCGAGAGTGTTGGCGCAGTTGGCGATCCATTGGTGGAGGTTGCTCACTGCTGTGTTGGTGTCTGTCGTAGTGGGGAAAGGTATGCAGTTGAGGGCAGAGGTGAGGATTTCTTTGGAGACTTTGTTCCAGTTTCTGCATGTGTGGTGGGGCATGTGCTTGTGTGCAGAGGATTTCCAGAAGGTGAAATGGATGCAATGTTGGCCAGTCCAGAGTGGTTCCGCAGTGTGGCTGAAGCAAATGTTGTTTCCTCCAGTGAAGATGGAGTCAAGTGGGTGTGTGTCCGTGTGTTTCTGTGTGTGGGTGTGGAGACAAGTTGTTTCAGTACTATGTTGGTGAGGTTCTCCAGGAGGGCGGTGGTGTTGGGATCGCTGAAATTGTCTAGGTGGAAGTTCAGGTCTCCAGCAGTATGAAGACTGTGGAAATGAGGGTGTGGGGAATGATGAAGTCTGCGATGACGTTGGTGAAAGGGATGCGGGTCCAGGAGATCTGTAGGTGACTGTTCTGCAGAGCGTCGTTCTAGAGTTGGGTTGGGTTTGGAAGTGGAAGTTCTCCATGAGGAGGGAGCCATGGTTTGTGCAGGTGGTTGTTAGTCGGAGGGAACTTTTCTGGACGATGGCAAGGCCTCCTCCCAGGCGGTTGGAGCGGTCCTTCTTCATCATCTTGTATCAGTCGGGGATATCAGTTGCGATGCCACGGTGGGCGGCGGCAAGTGAGAGTTGAGGAGGTGCCAGATTTCTATTGCATATCTGTGCAGGGAGCGTACTTTGCGCTATTCCCCTGGCGAACTTCGCACTTTCCATCCTCATGTCTCTGGCTGTCGCATTGTTTTTCCCGGTCGATATCATGGGAAATCCCGTTGCCCGGGTTGTGGCTGGTACCCGACCCGCTCGCTCACTTCACGGCCGAGCAATGGCACCTTCAGGATGGGCTTCGGATGCATGCTATTAAACACCAGGTCAGCATGCAAACATGCGCAGGACATCTATGAGCTTCTCGACATAGAGAAGCCACTATGCCTCATGCTTACTGAGACATGGTGGACCGACTCTTCTAATCCTGACGTCGCTATGGCAATCCCGTCTGATTATAACATCTTCAGAAAGGATAGAGCCAAGGGAAGGGGAGGTGGAGTGGCGTTAGTGGTCCGGAAAGGAACCCCCTGTGCGATCCTGCCAGCTATTGACATCCGAGGCTCTGAGACCCTAGCCTTTTCTATCACTCTATCGCCCCACCAATCCTTTAAGGGACTGCTTATATACAGGCCACCTGGTGCACCCGGCACCTTCTTTGAAGATCTGGATTTGGTGCTGGTTGAGTTGGCCCTGAAAGCTGAACATTTTATCGTGGCTGGCGATCTCAACTTTCGGTTGGATGATCCATCCGATCCGGCTGCCACCAAACTCTCTGAGGCGCTAACCCCTCTGGGACTTATCCCTTACCTTCGGGAGCCTACGCATGAGAAGGGGCACACCCTTGACCAAGTTTTCTCGTCTGTCCCTCTTGAGGGTATAGAGGTTACTCCTGTCCTTTGGTCAGACCACTTCCTTGCCAAATTTGTGATCAAGGGCATAGGTAAGTCAGTGCCTACCCCGGCACATCAACAGGGTCGTGTCCATAGGGCATTCCATCGAGTAACCCCAGAGATGCTGGCGCAAGCAGTTGTGGCCCATCCCTGCCTCCTTTCAGGCGATCTAGACAGGGATTTGCAGACCATGCAGGACTGGTTTTTGGACAGGCTAAACGATCTTGCCCCGGAAGTAACATCTCGCCCGACACCGAAACGGGTCTCCGCGCCTTGGTTTACCGCTGCACTGTCGGCTACGCGGCAGCAGTGCAAGGTAGCCGAAAGAGCTTGGCGGGCACAATATGACACTGTTGCCAAACTGACCTATAAAACGGTGGTCAAGGCTTATCACCGGGACATTCGCCTGGAAAAAAAAGCGTATCTAGCCAGGAGAATTGATGCTGCTTCCAACTCCTGCAAGGAGATATTCTCCATTGTGAGAGAATTCACCTCACCTTGGTCGAACACCTCGGACCAAAAACCATCTGGTACCTGGGCTGCGGATCTTGCTGACTTCTTTACGAGCAAGATCCAACGCATCCAGGAGTCATTCCTGGTACCAATGTCTGTGGGCCAAACTGAACGTGACATCATCACACTGCCACAGACCGGGCCTAGGGCGACGTTGAGTGTGTTTCCTCCAATCTCTGCTCCGGACTCCCTGGCTCTAATAGGCAATTTAAAATCGGGTTCTCCCCTTGACCCATGCCCGGCTAAATTTCTAGCGAAAGTCGCGGAGGTGATCAACCCGTTGGCTAATCCGCTTTTGAATCTGTCGTTGAGGCTAGGTGTGGTCCCGCAAACCTGGAAGCAGGCGATGGTGATTCCCTTGCTTAAAAAATCTGGCCTAGACCCGAAGGCCCCAGTCAATTATAGGCCCATCTCCCTGCTGCCGGCCCTCACGAAGATTCTGGAAAAGCATGTTCAAGGCGTGCTTTCCAATTTCCTTGAATCTAATGAGATCTTGCACGCCACCCAATCGGGCTTTCGTCCCCATCTTAGCACGGAGACTGCGCTCCTGGAGGTTTCGGAAACCATTAAAGGGGTTCTGGACTCTGGGGGCAAAGTCATGCTGGTGATGTTAGACCTGTCGGCGGCTTTCGACACCGTTCCCCATGATGGTCTTCTCGCAAGACTTCGCGAGATAGGCATACGGGGGACGGTGTTCGACTGGTTTTCTTCCTTTCTTGCCGGCCGCCGGCAGACGATCTGGGCCCCGCCTGATTCCGCCGTGATGCCGCCTCTGGGAGTCGGGGTCCCTCAGGGCTCTATTTTGAGCCCGACCCTCTTTAACATCATTATGACCCCGTTGGCGGCACTGGTGGAGTCGCATGGTGCCCAGATCGTATCCTATGCGGATGACACCCAGCTCCTCTTCTCTTGTACGAGAGGAGGTGACTTTGATGGGGAGAGTATTCGGGATTGCCTTGGGGCTGTTTTTCATTGGTTCCATCTAAACAGCCTTAAGTGCAATTCCGACAAGTCCGAAGTACTTTTCTTTGGGTGTGACACCGAACCTGACTGGCAGACTTGGTGGCCACGGGATATGTTCCCTCCATCCTGCTCCTCTCAGGTTGCAAAGAATCTAGGGGTGAAGTTGGATAACAGGTTAACCCTGAAATCTCAGATCCTGGGGGTGTCGGGCATGTGCTTTGGCATCCTTAGGATGCTGCGGAGGTTTCTTCCTCTGTTATCCGTGGAACATAGGACACTGACAGTTCAGGCTCTGATTGGGTCCAGGTTGGATTATTCCAACATTCTCTACCTGGGCCTTCCAGAGTACTTGCTGCAGCGCCTTCAAGTGGTGCAGAACGCCGCGGCCAGGGCAATCTTCGGCCTTAGTAGGCGCTCTAGTGCCTCGGGCTTGCTGGTAACGTTACATTGGTTGCCCATCCGCAAGAGGATCGCCTTTAAGGCTCTGACCTTGGTCTATAAAGCTCTTCACAAGGGGGGAGCTAAGTACCTTCAAAAGAGACTGGTCTTTTATCATCCGACCAGGTCTCTGAGGTCGGAATCCCTGCACCTTGCTGTTGTCCCTCGGGTAAAGAAAGCGCGCCTTGGCGGGCGCTCTTTTGGATTGCTGGCATCTCAGCTATGGAACTCTTTGCCGCTGGCCCTGCGGGGAGCCACTAGCTTGCTGGTTTTTAGGAAAGGCCTTAAAACGTGGCTTTTTACTCAGTAGCCGTTCTCTCTTGAATTCCTGGCTCACTGCTCTTTTAGTCTTTCTTTTGGTGTTATGTTATTATGTTGCAGCTTTTTTGCCTTCTCCAATAAAAGCGCCGGGACACTCTTTTTGAGTAGCCGTGCGCTATAAAAATGAACAAATAACATAACATAACATAACATAACTTTGAGGAGGATGCAGCTCAGGGGCTTGTGTACGGTGGCGTCCGTTGGGTTGGAGGTGGCTGTCTGGGTCCAGAGGTGGGTGAAGGTGCAGTGGCAGTATCAGCAGGAGAACGGGCCTTGGGTATTGGTCTGCGTCAAGAGCTGGCAGTTGTTGTTGCGTCCAGGGTTGAGTGCGTGGAGGATGCTGGGGTCATAGCAGTGGGGGGTCGGGGACCAGGGTCCTTGGCACTGGATGCGGTTGGGTCATGGACGGGCACAGACAGGCTTGCATTTGGTGCACCTTCAGCTCACTAGCAGCGCACCCACTGCGTGCAGCTGCACATTGGCCGCCATTAAGTAGGAATCAGGGGAGGGTGAGCAGCTAGGAGGTGGGAGCGGGAACATGCTGGGGGAGGGGCAGTGGGGCAGCAGCATCTGGGAAAAGGCAACGCAAAACAGTAAGACAAAACAGAAAGGTCAGAAAAAGGCAAAAACCAGGAAAGACAGAAAAAAGCAACAACAGAAAGAGGATAACACACAGAGTGGCCGAGCAGAAGAGCAGGCTCTTCTACTAGACCACCAAGGATGAGGCGCAGGCAGGAGCTTGTGGGTGGAGGAGGGCCTCGAACACCTACCTAGATCACAAAAAGGCGCTAAATGCAGTGTCTTAACGGCAGAGCTGCATGAGGGGAGAGCAGTTACTCTGACCAGAAACAAAAAGACATGTAATTATGTATCCTCATTTCATCCACCCTTGGGAAGCACACTATTTGCAAATAGTTCCAGGGTCCCAGATCCTTGATTAAGAGGAAATGTGTGAGATCTTCAGTGGTGTTGCACGGGAAAAGCCTGCGCAAGGCCCATGGAACATATCCCTAATGTATGGTGCATCAATGCTGCACTTTGCTCTGGCTTGCCTTACTGCATATCTATGAGGCCATGAAGGGCATGCAGACAGGCCTCATTGATATGAGTTGAAGGCCTGCTCCACCAGAACTTCATGACCAGTGATGCTCCAGCAGCGCAGTTCACTTCTACATGTAACCCACAAGGGCATAGGCGATCTCAACATGTGTGACTGTGGTGATGATGGTGGTGATGGTGGAGGTGGTGGTGGTGATGGTGGTGGGGGTCTTCTTGGTGCTCCAAGCTGCTGTAGGATTAGGTCAATGGTGCCATTAAGCTTGCCAGACTGATTTGGGTATGTTCTGCTGTTATACCAGTGGACATGCATCATTTTCACACCAGCATTTCCGTAGCAGTAAAGTTTTGCTGCTATTGGGACTCTGAGTCTCTTTTGCCAAAGTAGGGGCATTTTCCAAAATTGTTGTAAATATGGCTGCGTCATGTTGTGTGGCTTTTTCAGGGGGGAATGCCTACGCTGCATAATCTTAGCGCTAACTGCTACAACCGTATCTGGTGCTGAGAAAAATAGGTGCAGGAGTTGAAACAGTGACACTAAAGGCCTCTAGCATGACTTTGTAAATATGGCTTTTTTTTTGCTTGCTCATAACATTGGTTTTGTTAATATAAAATGTTATTTTTTTACCTAACTATAAATTCCCTTTAACCTTTGTGTTTGTCGGTGAATTTCTATTTTTTCAATATAGAGTAACATATTATTACAATTCCTAAATAAACATTACTTTAACCTTTGTTTATTTCAGTGAATTCCTATGCTTTTTAAACGTAATTCACAATGTCAATTGCCACTACTGACTTTGTCAAAGTGTCAAACTACAAAAAGCGGATATAAAGCAGACATATTGGATTTGTCAAACATCTAACTATAACTATAATGAGTATATATATTTCATAAACTCATATTTGGCAAGGTTTACCAATGATGATTGAGGTATTTTATTTTTAATAAAGCATGTTTAATAAAAAACATTAAATACGTTTTTGAGTCTTTCAAAAATATTTTTCAAGTTACAAGGTGCAACCATAGAATCAACCTCAAGGTGGCTCTGCACTCCAGTTAAAGACCAAACAGCCCCAGCTTAGAGTGCCTTAAAAAGTATGATAGCTTATCATGGATTTAATGACCCAGGAGATGTATTATGTAAAATTATTGCTGGGGGGCTCCTGAACTCCCTCCAGCTCCCAACAGCATTAGAAATGTTTGCTGGTGTTCCTGCCATATCTAGGGTATGCACCAGCATCCACAAATGTAAACAAATAGCCCTTTCAGGGCATTATGGGATGCTCTTTGTTTGGAGCAGTGAACAATAAGTGGGCATTTTTTGTATTTAGTGGTGCAAATCTGGGGTAAGCTCAATCCTGGCTTCATTTGGTCCAGCCAGCTCCTCAGCCAGCACCATAGTGAGTGCTGAAGGGTGCCTGCACAATTTCTTTACTCCCTCCTGGGTGGGAGCAGCATTTTTCACTGCTCCCGCTGTAATGGGAGCAAAGTTCTGTTTTATGCCCAGAGGAGTGTAGGCAGAGTATACAGACACTCTCCCAATACACAAAACATCAGTGTCCCAGGGAATGGGATTTTTGAGACACTGCAGCCTCATTTGGTCCTGGGGTAAGCGTCACTGGGGCTGATCATCAGCGTGGGGAGGGGGCTGCACGTCCTCTCCCCATTGTAAATTATCCTGGAAGAGGTGTCCCCGGGGCCTGTTTAATACTTTGGGAGATTGGCTGAATATCCCACTCCCCAAAATACATAGATATGGGTCCTGAGGGATAGAGTCTCCTAGGCATGTGAAGGCTTGGGGGCTGCATACACCGGTCTCCTCAGCCAGCACCATACTAGGCGCTGGTGGGAGCCTGCACCATTTCTTTGCTCCCTCCTGGTTGGGAGCAGCATTTTTCACTGCTCCTGCTGGATGGGAGTAAAGTTCTGTTTTATGCCCGGAAGAGTGAAGGCAGGGCCCCACAGTCTCCTACGCACAAAACAGCAGTGTCCCAGGGAATGGGCTCTCCAGGACACTGCAGCCTCATTTGGTTCTGAGGGTAGCATCACTGGGGCTGATCATCAGCTTAAAGAGGGGGCTTCATGTTCTCTCCCAATTGTAAATTATCCACCCTGGAAGATGGTGTCCCTTGGGCCAGTTTAAGGCTTTGGGAGGTGGGCCGAGTATCCCACACCCAATATACATATTTATCGGCCCTGAGGGATGGAGTCTCCTAGGCATGTCAATGGCTCGGGGGCTGCGGACACCTCTCTCCTAATATTAACATACCAGCCTCAAGGGATGAGTATTCACAAACATATTAAAGGCTTGAGGGAGTGAGCTGTATAGCCCTCTTCCCCTTATTGATCCAGATGGGCCACCACCCTGGGCCTTGGCCCCCCGGGGTTTAAAAAAAGGTGAGAGACCACTTTTGTTCCTTATTGGTTCTGCGGATCCTCCATGGGTTTGCGGAATCAATTAAAAAAATTAGGGTTTTTGGCTCTTGGAGGGATCCACAAGGTGAAGGAGAGAAGGGCATCCCAATCATGCCCTCTATATGTTTTAAGAAAATACTTTTTATAGGTCAGGGGACTGAGTGTCTGAGTCTTAAATGGGCTGCCATCACACATTTGCTAATATGATGGCAGTCAATCGGATCTCCTCTTGAGATCTGATGGCTCTGTGGATCTTCCACGTTGTGAACTATCTATATTTTTTTAACCCTAATTCCTTGAAAACTACTGAAAGGAATTATATCAAATCACAAAAAGCACGCTTTCGGGACCAAGATCTTGCTTTCTGACAAACTTGATGTACTTCCATTCAGTCATTTTGGCTGAACAGCAAATAATTGTCATATAGAAAAATGAATGGGGAAAATGCATTTTGGGACCCCCCATAGACCCACTCAATCACTAATACAGCCACTGACATATCCACTCATATACCCATATAGGCACTCACACACTAAGTGAGTCACCCCAGAACTATTCACACACCTAGACACTCGCTCATATAGTCAATCACACAGCCACTTACTCACCCAAACAGTTACACACCCACCCACTTACTTGCTCATTCAAATAGTAACACATACTCACTCAGCTATACAGTCACTGACAGAAACATGCACTCATCCATATAGCCGCTGCCTCATTCACTCACTTATGCATGTAGTCACTCATATACCCCATCACACATATGTACTGCCTTTCACATACTCAGTTACTCCACCTTACTGACAAATGTACTCAATCACTGATACAGCCATACAGACACTCGCTCAGCCATATAACATCTCGCAAACGCACCTGTACCCCATACAGCCACTGACTCACCTACACACTAATCCATACAAACAGTCACACATTTCCTCACCCACAATCACTGACACCCATACAACCATAGAAGTAGGCAGACAACCAATCAATCTCCCATATAGCCATTCACATACCCACTAACACACTTATTCGCCCACTTAGACATCAACTGACTGAGAGATACACACATTCAAACAACCAGTCACTCATCCATGTATTCACTGAGATACCTAATCGCTAACTTATACAGTCAGTTACGCATACAATGAGTCTTCCATAGACTCACTCATGCACCCACTGATTCACCAATACACCTTGCTATATATATTTAACACTCATAAACATTTTAGAAACACTAACAGTCATCATATGATGTAATCAGTGATGTCATCAGTGATGGCATCAATGATGTCTTCAATGATGTCATCAGTGATGTCACTGACCATGTCATGAGTGATGTAATATGTGAGGTCATAAGCAGTGCAATATGGGGGTGCGAGTTATAGTTTACTCAGCTAACTATAATGACTGAATTTCTCTGGTTTTATACGAGTGAAATGTCAGCCTAAATATAACGTCTCTGTAACCTTTGTTTTTTTCGTGAATATATATATATATATGTGAAGGCACTTGAACTTTTATGAAAGCACTTGCACTTTCTGTCCATTTCTGATCAAGGAAACTAGAGTTGGAGTTCGTGTTGAGCTGCTATTTGCTGAAAAAGCGGCAACACCGACGCACCCTCAGTTTGGTCCTTCCAGAAATCCGGCAAGATGGTGGAAATATATGGCACATAGCGAGAAGCCCCCCTGCAGTACCAGAAAGCAACGCAAGGAGAGGAGCGCCCGGAAACTGTGGGTTGGAGGACGCTTGTAATCTGGGAAGTTGTCTTGCCGGATAGTGCGGAATCCTTTAAATTTCTGATTGGGAGAGGAGCCAGGGAGGCTACCTAGTGGGGCAGGATTATGGTTCTAGTTTTTTCAGCTACAACGTTTTTTGTGAAACAAGCGTTTTCGAGGTAAATGAGTCAAAATGGATTCCTCGACCAGAGAGAGAGAGGAAGCAGGGAACACATTGTTTGATGAGGAAGCCGTGGAACCAGCTATTCGCAATCAAGAATTAGAAACCCCTTTGAGTGAAACCAACATACAGTCCCTTATGTGCAAGCTTGAAAAATGTAAACAGACTGAAGTCTCTAAGTGGTGGAAGGTTAAGTCACTGGAAAGATACCTGGATGTTGGGAGAATCTCACAAGGTTTAAGAGTACTTATAGACCCCACATTTGAGAACCCACATTCAGAAATTCTGCAGGAGTGGGCCGCCAATAGCACAGACTCATCCCAGATCATGATGAGGATACTGGTTAAATATGCAAGGAAGGATCATTAAAGAACATTAGAAGATATCAAAAATGTGGAAAGCGAATTGAAAAAGTATGCCAAAGAGGAGGGTTTAGAGAAATTCGAATCAGACATGTACATTAGACCAAAGAAACACAAACAGACCATCAGGGACAGAAAAGAGACCACATTTCTCAGAGACAGGCTAGATTATCAGCGAGGGCAGATTTACACATTTGCTTGTCGCTTTGATAGTATTTGTCGACAAAGACTGTCCAACAACACGAGCTCGGAGAAAAAGAAAAGTAATGAGCGACACATAGAAGCTGAAAATAGCTCTGAGGGGAGCTCAATGGCCAGTTCGGAAGTGGATAATGGAATAGAGGATGGGAACAGAAGTGATAATCGCAACATGGACCAACAAGAGCCTCCATCTGTCATTGATAAGATGCATTTTTTATGCTTGGAAAAGAATCAAAATACCAGGCAAAAACCGCAACGAAGAAGAAAAGAGTACCAACGAAGCATAAGGCCCGACAGGGTGGGAATGGAGCTGCGATCAGGAGCCAAGTTGAAGGAACCCTAGCATCGCAAATAATGAGTAATCCAGCAACATTAATCAACTTGACTGATTTGATTCTCACGGAAGAATAAACTCAGATATTGTCACTGGGCCTTTCGTATTGTTAAGGGCAAACTTTATTTACACCCATACTTGCATTGACTTTTACAAGTTTGTTAGGAAGCTAAAGCTCAAAAAAGTTATTTTCCAATAGAAAAGAGCAATCTGGGAATACACAGGGAATTGCAGAAGAAGCTTCAGATTTAGAAGTTGGTGATCTGGAGCTGTTGCATGATTTAAATCAACTTGAAAAGGAATGTGAGGGATTGACAATAACTGGGACTTTAAGTGAAACTGCTGGTGCTTTTGGTTTTGGATATTTATGAAAACATTAAAACTGTGTTTAAACCAAAATCAGTCTTTACTCCAGATACCCCAAAGGATGCACTTGATGTTTTTTCAGAATTCGTAGTAAATGATTTAAAAGAGTTATTAATAACATCAAGTAAGACCTTGATGCAGAGTGACAGCCAGTATATCATGAAGTATTCAATGCTTGTCAGTATGATCAAAAACAGAAATGACATAGTTGTACGACAATCTGACGAAGGAGGCAATGAGGTCCTTTGGCCACTTGATATGTATAATGAGGAAGCTAAGACACAATTGAGGGACAATGAATGGTACCAAAAAGTCCCACACAGCAATTTAACAGAAGTGAAAAACAAATATCCTAAAGATCTTGCGAGATGGCGAGGTTTGGGCAAGCTATCTCAGGGCGAATATTTGTATTTAAAGGTAGGAAATCCAGTCACACCAAATCTTTATCTCATTCCAAAGGTTCATAAAAATAAGGAGAGCCTGCCAATGTAGGAGTCCACATCTGTTGGTTGGGTGGGTGCTGTAGAGGCTTGCGGAGGTCCCATGGGGGGCATGGGCAGGCAGGATCCTGTGGCCCCAATGCCTGTCTTGGGGCGTACCATGTTGATCTCTCCTCTGGTGAAGTGCAATAACGATGTAGTTCAGTCAGGCATGTGGACATGTTTCCGTGTGTTGGGATTGGTACCAACCCTCACCGCATGAACAATCCAGCACACACAGCCAACGTTGATGCAGAGGAGAATGAAAAGGAGATTGACCAGGTAGTGCCCAGTGAGCACTGAGGATGGTACGGTTTTTGAGGGTGCAGCAAGTCTGAATGAGTCCTGGCAGTATGCAGCAGATGGTGTTAACAGGACAGAATCACCAGGGGGGAGCACTGATGATGTAAGGCTTAGCCCGCACAGTGTGTTACCACCACGCAGCCGGGGCAAACTGTGGTCATGATGCCTCGATTGTCCCCAAAAAGAAACAAGTGGTCTGGGGCATACAGCATGCGATTGCAGGGGCCTAATAGACAGGGAGCTGATTCCAGTGTGTGTGCATCTACTCCCTGCAGGATATTGCAAGTAGGTGGATGGTTTGAGGCGATCTTGTGGTCCAAGTGAGCTACATCTGGCAGGGACCAGGGCATGCATAGGTAGGCCCGTCGATTTGATAACAGTGTTTGCTGTCCAGAGCTGCCACGCAATGGTTAGCAGTGGTGCCACGAGGGCCTGATCACTATGCCTTAGTTGGTCCAGGCCAGGTGCAGAAGGTCAGTGGGCGCTGCTGGTCTGAAGGAGGATTCATGCATCAGTTTCATTGCTCCTAGGTTGGTTTAGGAGAGCATGTCCTAGTTCACTGTTGTCCATTGGGGATTGTGGGTCGTCTGTTTAAGAGTGGGAGGCCTTTCCACCTTAAGTAATTGAATTGACTGCAAGCCACTGTTGTGTCCCCGGACCCGCAATCACGACAGGAGTCAGTCTGGTGGTCGAATACTTTATTCCTGTGCGCAGTGCCTGTCAGGTACGTCTTGCCTCTTCCATGGGTCTAAGGAAATGTGTCCTCCTGCCCCGCTGACCGGAACTAGTCTCCAGGGTCAGCCCCACCTCTTGTTCCTGCTGCTGGGTCTTAGTGCCCACCACTCAGGGCACGACATCTCCCCCCATGTTGTAAACAAACATTTTCTTGTCATTGTCTCCTGTCCCTGACATGTGGTAGAACGAAATGTCAATTGATAGTTAGAGAGGTAGTGAGAGAGAGAGAGAGAGAAAGAGAGAGAGAGAGAGAGAGAGAGAGAGAGAGAGAGATCCTCTTGCTGACCCCATTCCCCTTACATCTCTTCAATCAGTCTCTTTGGTCCCTTGCATTCTCTTCTCTGCCTTGTTTCTGCTTCTTCCATTCTTGTTTCTTCATCTCGCCCCTCTTCTGCTGTTGTTGTTGAGGGCTCATCTTTTTTTTCGGTCTTCACTTCCTTGACGTGCAAACTGTTTCTCGTGATCTGATAACGCCCTGCTGACGCTGTTGTCATTGGCCCTTTTACTCCAGTCACTGTCAGTGGGTCTTTTGAGAAAGGGCTGTCTGACTTCCTCATCTGTCTTTGTCACACTACAACTGTATCTCCCTCTTGTAATTTTGTCGGAAATGCATGTCTTCTTGCGTCAGCATACGCCTTCATTTTCGCCTTGGCTTCCTTGTCTTTGGCAGCCATGTCCTTTCGCTCCCTTCCTGGTGTCTCTTCTAGTTGTGGTATCCTCGTTCTGCTTATATGGCCCAGTACAAGTTCAGCAGGACACAACCCTGTGTGGCTGTGAGGGATGTTTCTGTAGTCCCTCAGTGTTTGGCACAGGGCTTGCCCGATCGATATTTGTGTTATTTTTGCTCTTTGCACTGCTTTCTTGACAGTCCCCATAAATCTTTCTGCCATCCCATTTGCCTGTGGCCACAGTGTCGTTATTTTCCGATGGCGTATTCCTAGGTAGTCCATGAACTTTCTGAATTCTTCTCCTGTGGTTCTGAAAAATCTGGATTCATATAATAGTACTGGACTCGAGAATAAAAACTTTGTCGAAACAGGACGAATTTGGTATCAAAAGACCGAGAATGACGAGTACATCAAGTACATGTATTTTCGGCATATTCGAGTGACGATTTCACCTCGAAATCGTCATTTACCTTCTAAACCCTTAGCTGCATGTTGCCCTTTACATAGGCCTTAATCCAGTTGAATTTGATTCCACAAGGACACATACTCCTTAATCGACTTCTTCCTGACCCCAGTACAAGTTAGAACCATTGCCCCAGGCCGAACTCGTTAGGTCAGTTCCCTCCCAGTGGCCGAGCAAGATAGCATCTAGGCTCAACCAGCCATAAAACCATTTCAGCGCGCACACCTGCCATATCTCGCTCACATCTTTCTCCACTCCTTTTCCTCACTTGCTTTATGATGGGGAGGTGACCATTTTTATTAGGGGTACAGCGATATCTGATGAAATGTTGGGCCTTGCCGGATGATTTGTTATGGGCAGCATGACGTGAAATATGTACATGTCATCATGACTCTGCTTTTCTTTTGTAATCAGTAACCATAAATGAAATACCACGAATCCAAGGAATGTTTTGCCCAAGGCTGAATATTATGTTTAAGAAGAGAAGCCTAACTTCGTGAAAGTGTGCAGTCTCCTGAATATACTGGCATTTGTACTTCTAGGACCCTGTCACCTTGGTTGCAGCCAATAAACTAATCTTTGACTTCACCTGGAATACTCTGAAGTTTCTGTAGGTCTGACTCAGGAGAACCCGAGGTCTCTGGGTGTTGATCCCCTGGCACCGCTGGGTTACCGGTTCTGTAGGTTCTGTACCGGTTCTTAAAAACCCAGTACCTCATTTGGCGCCCAGCGTTTGGGGCGATTCCAGTGGTACCAATCAAGCCTGAAGATCGTGAGGAGCTTCGTGTAAAAATTCCGGAGGAGGGCCCACCACCTCATCGACCCCTGCATGTCGACGTGGTCCGAAGGTCTTTACTGCGAGGTTCCCCGCTTCCCGACGGCTACAAGGACTGCTGCCCTGGCTATCGCCCTGATGTTGGACCCTTGAAGTTTTCGGTAGAGCGAAACGCTGAGACGAGTCTTCTGGTGAAGCCATCGATATTTTTCAGTTAAGTATAAGTGGAGCGTCTCCCAGTCCTTAGTTGGACTTACTTTGTGGTATCTTGGAGATACATAAGGTTTTTATTGGTTCTTGCAAGCACCATAACCGAAGGACTCGTGTATTCACGAGAAATATCGTAATCGATAAATCCTTTGAAGTTTTGGAACTAGACTAGAGAGCGAGGATGCCTAGTCTTAGACTCGGGAATTGGTTTTGTCTTGGTAGTAATAATAGGGACTCCCGATTGGAGGACTCATGTCCGGTTCCTCCAGTTGGAACTCCGACTTACGAGCTATACGTTAAACATGGGGTAGGCCCCATCGTTTATAACGAGGTATGGATTAAATACACTAGGAAAGACAGTGTTTTAAAATGGCCCCAATATGGTAGCTTTGATTCTGAAATCTTAGACAACCTTGAAGTTAAACTCTTCAAAAAGAAAGCCCGGCCGGCGATGTTTGACTCTTTCCGCTTATGGCGCAAAGAAGCCAAACAAAAAGAAATTAAATTAGCTAAGAAAAATAAGAGAGAAGGGGGACTTTCAGTAATGCAAGCTGCCGTGCAGTTTAAAGATAATGAGGAAGAGCAGATAAATGAGCAGTTGCACAGGCAACGTAAAATGGCAATAGATAAGTGTTATCCAGTTTTGCCGTCTCTTCAGCAAGGGACAGCAAAAGAGCGTGAAAAAGACCAATTAATGTCGCAATTATTAACTTCACCACCCCCCTATGCGCAGAATGCTACAGCACCCCCGCAACCTTTAGTTGCACAAGCTGCGCCTCTGGCTCTTCCACAGCACCCACCAGCTGTTCTTCAGCTGGCTCCTACTTCTTCGGTGCAGCCTCCTCCAGGCCCACCGATCACTTCTGTTTCACCTATGTTTTCTACGATTTTGCCTACAGTGCTTTCTACATCTCCTAATGTCCCCTCTATGATTTTGCCTAGTACCACATCTATTATTCCTCATACCTCTTCTGCCATCTCCACCCCCGCCTTATCTCACCCCGTTTTTTCATCTGTTTGTCCTTCAGTTTCACCTTCCCTTCGGCAGAAAATGGCCAGCACTGTTACTAATCTTCTTTTACCTGTTTTTGGGTCGCCTGCTACGACCCCTAACATAAGTAGAAGACAGTTGCGAAGTCAACTGCCTGATTATCAAGAGAGAGATTCCCTGAATGGTTTAACTCGGAAATGGGTCATGGACACTGCAAAATATGATTTACAGTCTGTCATGGAAGTCTTCCATCAATGGGAAGCAGCGACACAGAGATATGTGTTCGAACAAATGTGTGTCTTTCTTGCCGAGGATTTAGAAGACAATGATCAAGAATGCATCCCGCGAGAGATGTGTCGTGTACGATTTAAGTTTGGAGAGGGTATGATTGTAGGTCCCGATGTGGAAAAAGCAGTTGAAATGCTATTATCATATCGAAGTAAGGGAAGCAGTTCTGGGTCACCATCGGAATCTAGTGCATCTAGTAGGAAAAAGGCACGACAATACCCTATGAGAGAAGTTCCCCCACAATGGAGAGAGGGTGACGCGACAGCTGTCCCACCTGTCCTGCCCCCCTTTCACCGCGTATGGGTACATGTTCCATGGAAGCGAGCTGAAGTTTTAGCACTCAAACAAACACTACCAGATCCGCGTAAAAATCCTGCAGGGTACTATAAAGAATTGTCGCAAACTGCTGGGTCATGTATAATGAATTTGGCCGATATCGATATGTTATTCGGGAATGTTGTTCCACAGCCTTTATGGGGAAAAATTCGTCATGTAGATCATGACCAGGAATTAGGTGACACGTGGGCTAATATTACTGCTGCAGATGCACGACAAGTTGGTGGTGCTAAGCCTGAGCCTCTGATAGCGGAACTACCTGGTAGAATAGTAGATTACATGAAAACGATAATGCCTGCAATACACGTAAATTGGGATAAGTTATCTGCATGCAAGCAAAAGAAAGAAGAAACTGTGTCAGATTTCTTCACCAGATTTGAAGAAACATTCATTGACCACAGCGGTCAAGATATGACCACAGAAGGTGGTCAGAGATTGTTTGTCGATAAATTTGTGCACAATCTACTTCCAGACTTGTGTAGGAAATTAAAAGATTCGGAAAGTTCTTGGGCAGTCTCATCTTCAGCCCAGATATTAGCTACCGCACAGTACTACGAGAATAGAGACAAGGATGAGAAAGATAAAGTAGAGAAGAAAACTAGAGAACTCAAAACGAAGGTTTTGCTACAGCAAGCCTATCCGCCACGTGGTGGTGGTAATAAAAATAATAATGGTCCGAATCCCTACCAGAACACTTTTCAGCAGCCTCAGAGAAACTTGCAGAGATTCGATTACAATCAAAACCGCGTAGGTCCCAACCAGTGTTTATACTGCAAACAAGAGGGTCATTACAAATATGACTGTCCTGCCCTACCACAACGTGCAAATGGGATTTCTGGCGTAAGAGGTCGTGGTAGTCAGCAAGCGCCTAGAGGTAGAGGGCATGGAAACGCCCCTCAGGACGCACGTCCCCGTCCACCACAAAACTCTATGAACAGGTTTGACCAGCAAAATAACGTATCTGACAGGACAGCTCAATACTACGTTGATGAGTATTACACAGAAAATGAGCAGTGGGAGAATAATGATTGCTAGGACAGCCTTAGACAAGGAGAGGGAGTTGTTTCAGTTCCAGTAGATCAGAGTGGACCTTACGTTGAGGTGATTACATCGGGCGTGTCAGAACCTTTTCTGTTGGATACTGGTGCTACAAAGAGTTCTATTATGCACTCCAAACTCCCTGGCGCACCTTTGTCTGGCGAAATGAACGTTTCCGTAGGTTTTTCTGGCGCCCCGGTTAGAAATCCGATTTCTGACCCTTTATCTCTTTCTGTTGGTCCTTGTGAATTCGAAGCACCCCTTATTTTGACAACAGGTTGTGGTGAAAATTTGCTAGGATTAGATTTGCTAAAAAGATTGTATGCAACTTTGTACTGTTCTCCCTCAGGAGTACAACTGACTTTAGGTAAGAAAGTGGTTTCTCCCATGTATTTGTCGAGAAATGCACTTCCATCAGAATTGGCACTTCTACCAGATATTCTTTGGGCTACTGGTCCGAATGATGTAGGTCTTTTAGAAATTCCACCATATGTTGTAACATTGAAGCCGAATGTCAAAATGCCACGAATTCCCCAATACAGAATATCCAATGAGGGCGAAAAAGCTTTGCTAGCGATTGTTTACGAGTTGATCGAAAAAGACGTAATTGAAGAAACACGAGGCAATGTTTGCAATAGTCCTGTTCTGCCTGTTTTAAAACGAACTGACCCTTCTCAGCCACCTGTGTATAGATTTGTGATTGATCTTAGGGAAGTAAATAAGATAGTGGTGCCACAATTCCCAGTTGTCCCCGACATTACAACATTATTGACTATGATTCCAGCCTCTGCATCCTGGTTTTCGGTGATTGACCTGAAGAATGCTTTCTTCAGTATCCCGATTGCTGAGGAAAGCAGGGATATTTTTTCCTTCAGTTTAGGTGGTCGCAGCTTCCGCTTTAAACGCGCCCCTCAAGGCTACTGTGAAAGCCCCTCAATATACAGTCAAGCTCTGAAAAGTCAGTTTGACGCAATGGTTTTGCCCAAAGGTTCCACTTTCGTACAGTACGTGGACGATTTGCTCATCGCTGCGGATACTGAGAAAATCTGTAAAATGGCCACGTTGACATTACTGCGTCATCTATGTGATCTGCACCACAAGGTGTCACTTTCCAAGCTCCAATATTGCCGACAAGAAGTGACCTACTTAGGTCATCTCTTATCGAAGGAGGGAAGGAAACTGACCCCAGAAAGAATTCAGGCAATAGCTAAATTGAATGTGCCAAGAACGCAGAGAGAAGTACGCGCTTTCTTGGGCATTACATCGTACTGTAGACAGTGGATTCCAAATTTTTCGTTACTAGCCAAACCCTTATTGGCACTAACGTGTACAAATACACCCAATCCCATTCCTTGGTCGGAAGAATGTCAGAAAAGTTTTTTCGAATTACGCACAGCATTATGTTCGGCCCCTGTGTTAGGTAACCCCAACTACAGTAAGCCTTTCACATTATATGTCCACGAGAAGGAGGGCTGTACATTGTCTGTACTGACTCAGTTATACGGAGATAGACAGCGGCCATGCGCCTATTTTTCGTCAACTTTGGATCCGGTAGCACGAGCATTGCCAAGTTGTTTAAGGGCCACAGCAGCAGCAGCTGTTTCTATTCGACAGTCTGCAGGTCTAGTAATGAATAATACACTAATCGTGATGGTCCCGCATGCAGTAGACACGTTGTTAAATAGGACCAAGACACAGCACTTAACTAGTGCTCGACTGTCCAGTTATGAATTGACGCTACTAGCGAGCCATGTGCACATAAAAAGGTGCAGTACCTTGAACATAGCCACATTGTTACCAATTGCTGAGGAATCGGATGCTTCAGAACAGCACGATTGTTTCCTCAGAACAGAGGAAGAGACGAAAGGGAGAGTTGATTAATTCGACACTCCTCTTGCTGAATGTGATGGTACATTATGGGTAGATGGTTCATGCTTTAAACTCTCAAATGGTAACGTGACTACAGCATATGCTGTCACAACTTTGCACACAATCGTTGAAACTGCGCGAATACCACATGGTTCAGCTCAAGCCGCTGAACTCGTGGCACTGACGAGAGCCTGTGTGTTATCCAAAGGAATGAAAGTGACTGTCTATACCGACAGCCAGTATGCTTTTGGAGTGGCTCACAGTTTTGGACGATTGTGGAGAGAACGTGGGTTCCTGACTTCGCATGGAGCTAAGATTCAGCATGGTCAGTTTGTGAATGAGCTTCTTGAATCACTGACGTTGCCCCTGAAAGTAGCGATCGTGAAATGTAGTGCTCACAAGAAAGTGATTGATGATGTTGGTCGTGGAAATGCATTTGCTGATGAAACTGCTAAGGAAACTGCAAAGAATATGATGAGCCGAATGTATGTTGCGAGCCCAGAAAGATGGACGGGTGATGTTGGAATATGTGAAGACACGATAGAAAGTGTGAAGTCCATCCAAGCTGAGGCCACGGAGAAAGAGTTAAGCATGTGGAGAGAAAGTACAGGGAGAATGGATGCAAATGGTTGTTGGATTGAATCGACAAAGCAACAGAGATGGTTGTTACCCGATGCATATGTGCCTGCAGTGGTTACAATGGCTCATGGGATGGCCCATATCAGCGCGAAAGGGATTTGCGAGTTGTTGGCCCCAGTGTGGAAGAATTCAGGGATTCCCAAGTGTGCAGAGAATGTTGTCAAGAATTGCATGGTATGTCTGAAGCACAATCCTGGTAGGGGAACCCCAACTCCAGCTGGTCATTTTGCACCTCCTACGTATCCGTTCGAGGTTTTGCAGCTAGATTTCATACACATGGAGAGGTGCAACAACTTAAAATATGTGCTCGTGGTTGTTTGTGCCTTCTCAAGATGGGTAGAAGCCTATCCCCTAAGGGACAATACTGCCTTGTCCACAGCGAAAGCCCTTGTGAAAGAGTTCTTCCCCAGGTTCAGAATGCCTAGAATGGTCTGGTCGGACAACGGAAGTGAATTTGTGGGTTGTGTGATGAAAAGAGTGTGTGAAGGGCTTGGCATTAGGCAGAAGTTCCACGCTGCAAATCACCCCCAATCAGCTGGATTAGTGGAATGTTACAATGGCACGCTTAAACTTAAATTGGCCAAAATCCAAGCGAGCACAGGTCTTAAATGGCCTGACGCTCTACCCCTAGCACTCCTATCCACCAGAATGACTGTGCACTCGCGAATGAAACTCAGCCCCTATGAAATAATCTTTGGTCGGCCAGCCAACATATGGGGAGTGCCTAGGCCCACGAAGTTTAGCGAGCTGCAACACCCCATTTTGCTTGACTATTTGTATGAATTGACGGCTAAATTGCGTGTTTTATATCAACAGGTCCACAACACCTTGCCTCCGGTCTCTGAGACACCGGGTCACTCCATTGACTGGGTGCTTGTCCGCAATTTCCAAAGAACAAGAAACGACCAGCCCAGATGGACCGGGCCTCACCTCGTCCTCCTGTCTACAAGGTCGACTGTTAGGGTGGAGGGGAAGGCCAATTGGGTCCACGGGATCCATTGTAAGAAAATACCCTTCCCTCTGCCACATGACCAATGGGTCCGGAAAGGAGGCATTGACTCAGAGCGCACAACTGATGAACGTGTGAAAGAAGCCAATCCTGATTGCGAAAGTGGGAACATTTTTTCAGAAACTGCGCCACCACCAGAACAATTGAACTCTGTGGAACCTGAGCTACTATTTCTGGACCAGACAGTACCCGGGAAAAGACACTACCATTTGCGACCAAGAAAAACAGACTGAAGTAAAAGTGATTTATTTTATGATCCGAGAGAAAAAGTTGTGGACTAATAAAATGTGTGTTTTTCCCCCAAAATCCTATTTTTGAAAGTGCAGATTCTCCTATCTAGGTAACTTGCTTATTTTTGTTTTTTCGAACCGCCATCCGGGTTCCGCTGCTAGGGTCGCGGTTGATTAAAGACTTTTGGGTGCAGCTGACGACGATAGGTCGCTGGTTCCAGTTGGTCCAAGGGAGCTACCCTAGACTGACGGAAGCATCCTTTAGCAGAAACAACCTACCGCCGCGGGCAGCACCTTAGAGAGGATGGAGTTTCCTGATGTGGAGAGACCTGCCAAACAAATGAACTTTAAGCAGAGACTTTTGAAAACAATAAGGAAGAGAATTTTTATAATAATGTGTATTTTTATGCTATTTAGCGTAATGGTCTTTTTGATAAGCTATGTTTTATTCTCTTTTCATGTGACATTTGCGCCCACTACATCACCCATACCTCCTCCTACTGTTTCCTCTCATTCTTTCCACCCTTTGCCTGACCACGAATCAAATAGGAGATTAGAGTTCATTAATAACTCCTTCGTTCAGTTATTACACCAACACCAACTTGTAATGAACACAACCAACTGTTGGGTGTGTGGTCTCATGCCCCACACCACGGATAGAGGTATCCCCTATTTGGTCCTGCCATTTAGTCGCAATGGGTCAGTATGGGCATATAGGACAATATTCATATATGCACGAGAAATCCAACCCCTACGTTCTGTAAAAGACAACCTCAAGACTAGCGCCCTAGTCAAGGGTATAGTTGACATGATCAAGGAAGTAACTTCTTACGAAGATACCCCGGATGATGAAATACTTGCATATGTAGGTTGGAATGTGACCGGATTTGGCACTACATTAAGTGAGAAACAGCAAGCCAAGAGATCGTCCCCTATCTGGATCGTACCCCATCAAGGTCACCTGTGTCTGCAAGGTATTGGTAGGAATCCAAGAGCTCAGCTAGGGAAGAGTGTCTGCACAGAAACGTACGTTTTTGGATCCCAGACTTCCCCTGCCTTTTTAGCCGCTAAGGGTACTTATTTCATCTGCCATGATAGAGCCTATACATGGTTGCCCCCTGACTTCTCGGGCTCATGTTTTGTTTCATTCCTGTTACCTCCCACCTACACAGCAGCGGCGGATTACCATCGGACAAGGATAGTTAGAGGTGTTTTGAGTAAAGAAGACACTGCAGGTCAAGAATTTGGTGACTTTGCAATGGGTGTTCTGCCGTTCTGGGGAGCCATGGCTAACAGCAGAAACATAAGGCAATTGACAAGGGTAGTTGAATCCACCGTGATTGAAACTGCTGGTGCCCTTAGTAACCTGACTGCTGAGCTCCAGTCGGATCGACTGATGACCCTTCAGAACCGGGTCGCTTTGGATGTAATACTTGCGGACCGAGGTGGAGTATGCAAATGGATCCAGTCCAGTTGTTGCATTTTTATTCCAGATAATGCTCCAACAGTATACGGGGCCATCTCCAAACTACATAAAATATCCGAATCTATCCATGTGGATAAAGGAGATTGGTCATTAATGGGATGGTTCTGGGGACTGATATCTGCCTGGGGATGGAAAATTCTGATGGTCATTGGGATGGTCTTAGCCATTCTTTTCCTGTTCTGTCTATGCATACAGTGTGCTCCTGCAATATGTGGCCTCTGTGTTACATCATGTGTAAGGAAGCCTGTGTCAAGACATGAGCTCAGCACTAGAATGATGTTGCAGCAACATCTCAATGACTTTGGGAATATAGATCTGGACTCAGATTAACATGAGGATAGATTAATTGCCTATGTAAGGGCAAAAGGAGGGTCTGTGGTTCTGAAAAATCTGGATTCATATAATAGTACTGGACTCGAGAATAAAAACTTCGTCGAAACAGGACGAATTTGGTATCAAAAGACCGAGAATGACGAGTACATCAAGTACATGTATTTTCGGCATATTCGAGTGACGATTTCACCTCGAAATCGTCATTTACCTTCTAAACCCTTAGCTGCATGTTGCCCTTTACATAGGCCTTAATCCAGTTGAATTTGATTCCACAAGGACACATACTCCTTAATCGACTTCTTCCTGACCCCAGTACAAGTTAGAACCATTGCCCCAGGCCGAACTCGTTAGGTCAGTTCCCTCCCAGTGGCCGAGCAAGATAGCATCTAGGCTCAACCAGCCATAAAACCATTTCAGCGCGCACACCTGCCATATCTCGCTCACATCTTTCTCCACTCCTTTTCCTCACTTGCTTTATGATGGGGAGGTGACCATTTTTATTAGGGGTACAGCGATATCTGATGAAATGTTGGGCCTTGCCGGATGATTTGTTATGGGCAGCACGACGTGAAATATGTACATGTCATCATGACTCTGCTTTTCTTTTGTAATCAGTAACCATAAATGAAATACCACGAATCCAAGGAATGTTTTGCCCAAGGCTGAATATTATGTATAAGAAGAGAAGCCTAACTTCGTGAAAGTGTGCAGTCTCCTGAATATACTGGCATTTGTACTTCTAGGACCCTGTCACCTTGGTTGCAGCCAATAAACTAATCTTTGACTTCACCTGGAAGACTCTGAAGTATCTGTAGGTCTGACTCAGGAGAACCCGAGGTCTCTGGGTGTTGATCCCCTGGCACCGCTGGGTTACCGGTTCTGTAGGTTCTGTACCGGTTCTTAAAAACCCAGTACCTCACTCCGGAGAACGGTGGGCCATTGTCAGTCTTTAGTGTCTGTGAGGAGCCCCATGCTGCAAATATGTCATCCATGATTGGCAATCTCTCATTTGCAGATGTTGAAGCAACTTGCCTCACTCTTCTTGTTCCCCTCATGATTTTGCCATTTTTGGTCTCTGAAAGTTCTTCGTGGACTTTCTTGAACGCCCTCATTTCTTCTTCCATTACTCCCTCTTTCATGATGCTGTTGCTATTGACATGCCTCCACCTTTGTTGTCGCATCACCTTTTTAATTGCTTGCATAGTGCGATCCTGCTTTGTTTCTTTTTTGAGATCCTCCATCTTTATTGATGCCGGAGTGTTGTGCTTCAGTGTGAAGTTTAAGTGTTCTTCCGCTATTGATGTGACCTACGGTGTGTTTGGTAGAGGGTGTCTTGACATGTAGTCCGCCCTATTCTATTCCTTTCCTTGTTTGTGTACGATCTTGAAATTGTAATCCATTGGTCGTATTCCCCACCTTTCTATTCGTGGTGGTATCTTTGCGTTTCGGTTCCCATGGACAGTTACTAATGCCTGGTGATCCATTATTATCGTGGAAGGCTTTCCGTATATGGACATGTGGAAGTGTTCACATGCCCACACTGTCGCTAGACTCTTTTTTTCGGGCTGATAGTAGGCCTTTTCAATGTCTGACATGTTCACCACCGGTCTTCTTGACCCCCACGTGAACACTTCGCTTTCTAACACGACTCTTGTTTTGTGTCGTGCTACCTCTATGGTCACGGTCTCTGTCTTTTTGATGTTGTCTTGGTTCACCAGGTGTATGCTTCCTTTGGTTGTGCCCTCATCAGTGTCGACATTTTCGGTCATGAGGTATAGTCGTTCTACTTTTTTTTCTTTTTCATCTTCTCCCGACTCGGCTGACGAGCTTCTGTTTGTCGCTTCCACGTGTCTGACGTGTCTGCTTGCTGTTACTCTCTGTTTTCCCGGTCTTCCTTTTTCGCTTTGGAACTGTGGTCCCAAACAAACACTGGCAGAGTGATTGCTCCCATTGCATTTTCTGCAAATCTGGCCTATCGCCGGGCATGCCCCTTTGTGCGGGAACTCGAGACCGTATCGGTAGCAGGTTGACTCGTGTGGTCTCTTTGCTGCTTGTTCATTCTGACCCTTTTTCCATCCATTCGTGCAGTTGTACTCTGTCATGCGGTGTGTCTGTTCCACTCGCCGTTTCTTCCCCCGCTCCATTTGCTTTGCCTGTACTGTTGCCCTTGCTTCAGCTCTCGCCAGTGACAGTATTTTTTTCATTGATGTCGGTTCCTTCAAGATTCTTGTCTGAAGTCTGTGTCACGACATCCTACGATGATACGCAGGTGAATCGCTTGTTCATTATCGAACTTGTCGACCTCGCAGTGTGTTACTAACTTGTGCAGTCTCGTCGCGAACTCATCTAGTGATTCGTCCGTGTGTTGTAATGCCATTGCAAGCGTGTAGCTCTCAAACTCAATATTCCTCTGGGGGTCGAATGTGTTTGACAGGCACTTTATTGGCCCTTTGTAGATTGCCGTCTCTTCCGCAGGTAGTGTTACTATCCGGTCATCTATGTCATCACCAGCCAGATTTGGCAATAGATCCATTTGCTTGGCCTCTATTACATCCGTTGCTCGCATGTACGTCTCAACTTCTTTCATCCATTTTTCCCATCGGATCCCCACTTGTGGTTCCGACAAATTGAAAGGAAAAGGTCTGCGATATTGCTTTTCACTCTTTTGTTCTGCCATTTCTTCTGCTACCTTTGTGCGTTCCTTTGTGCTTGTTCTTTTGCTTTATTTCTTTTCTCTTTTCCTTGTTCTCTGTATATTCACTGTTCAGTGCTCTTTCTCTGCACTCTCTGTTTATGCTTAATGATTGTCTCTTGACTGTGCTCTTATCGGCACTCTGTGATTCTCTCTTGATTGTGCTCTTTGCGGCACTTTCCTCTTGACTGTGCTCTTATGTGCTCTTTGCGGCACTTTTCTATTATCTGTGCTCTTATCGGCACTTTGTGATTCTCTCTTAATCGTGCTCTTTGCGGCACTTTCCTCTTGACTGTGCTCTTATGTGCTCTTTGCGGCACTTTTCTTTCTTTTTTTTTCTTGCACTTTCCTGTGCTTATTTGATTCTCTTGTGTTCTTTTCCATGCACTTCCCTTTGTTTATTTCACTCCCCTGTGCTCTTATCGGCACTCTGTGATTCTCTCTTGATTGTGCTCTTTGCAGCACTTTCCTCTTGACTGTGCTCTTATGTGCTCTTTGCGGCACTTTTCTTTCTTTTTTTTTCTTGCACTTTCCTGTGCTTATTTGATTCTCTTGTGTTCTTTTCCATGCACTTTCCTTTGTCTATTTTATTCCCCTGTGCTCTTATCGGCACTTTGTGCTTCTTTTTTCGCTTTCTGTGCGGTTTCCTCGTTTTGCCTGACTTCAAGATGGCCGCCACTGCTCAGACCGCTCCTATTGGTCCTTTTTGCCTGATTCCAAAATGGCCGCCGAAATCTCGCGCGATTTCGGAGCCAATCTCGCTCTTGCCTGGCTTCAAAATGGCCGCCGCGCTGTTCTCTTCTTCTATTGGCTCAATTTGCCTGGCCCCAAGATGGCCGCTCTCATTCTCGCGAGAGTTCGCCCTCCTTTGAAAAACGAGCGCGCTTCACTGCCGATTCCTTACCGGAGCTGTTCCCTTCATCAGACGCTTGCTTTCCTCCTTGGGCCAGATTTCTTCGTTGTGGTGCCTCAGATTCTTCTTCTTGGTCGTGAATCAGGGTGGGCTCCTGGTCACGATCTCTTTATTCAGTCCTGGACGCGATAGTTTCTCTTCAGCAGCACACGCGTGATGTGAATCCCTCCTCGTCGCCAGTTGTCGTGTCCCTGGACCCGCAATCAAGACAGGAGTCAGTCTGGTGGTCGAATACTTTATTCCTGTGTGCAGTGTCTGTCAGGTACATCTTGCCTCTTCCATGGGTCTAAGGAAATGTGTCTTCCTGCCCCGCTGACCGGAACTAGTGTCCAGTGTCAGCCCCACCTCTTGTTCCTGCTGCTGGGTCTTAGTGCCCACCACTCAGGGCACGACAGCTACCACCACGCGGACTCAGCTCTGACACAGGGTCGAAGCACTGGCGCACTGCTATTGCTGTTAGTCTGCCTCGCGACCCTCATGTGTAATTGATTTGGCCCCTGTGGTGTCGTGCTGGACTTGTTCTAGTGTCTCATCAGACACTTGTATTGCCAGCCTCTCCCTTGAGGGCTGGACACACTTGCACCCCACACTCATCCACCACAGGGTCAGGAGTGACCTGACACTGCAAATAAAAGGATCCAGGTGCACGTCTCACAGGCAGTTTACTTACCATACACTGTCAATGTCACTCATTTAGTAGCATGTGGGCCCCCCACAACACTACAGCCCCCGGTCCGCCATAAGGCCCGGTGGCAAGGCAGCCACTCAGCAATACCCAAGTGCTAGGCCACTGGTGGCCCAATTAGCAAGGAGCGTGAGGCTGATAGGTGTTACGAGGGCACAGGGGGGTGATCCGCAGCCGTTTCATGGACCGCGGGTGGGGGAGTGAAACTTGTCCTAACTCATCGCTGCCCCCGATGTCCATGAGTAAATGGGAGGGCTGATTCCCTCCGGCACCACACTGCCAGATCAGGGGCACAGTCTTGAGGCTTCGTGGCCACAATCTATCTTTTGAGGGCTGCCCGCCGGCGTGGAATGGGACCTTCGGACTCCACCGCAGGTTTCAGAAGCCAGGTAGTCACCCAGCAGCACAGATGAGTGTGGTTTAAGGGAGATGTGGCGCGAAGCTCTCCTAGCTCGTGTCCGCCATCTTTTCCTCCGTACAGACTGGAGGTTCCATAAAAGACTCCTGTATGAAACCTGTTGTAAAGCAGAGTATATGATCCTACAGAGGTATACAATTACTGCACCCTCATCTTCTAGTTGTAAGGAAATTAATGCACAGTTATGTTCAGGAAGCAGAGCACCAGAGGCAGGAATTATTTTGTATTATTTCCGATGCATCCTTAGAAAATGGCTTTAAAAATCCAACAGAAGGCTCTGGGCTTATTTTTAAAAATAAAAGAAGGATAAGACACGCTTCACATGAAGCTATCACAGGAATCTATCTCGACTGTCTGTGAGGTAGCATGTTCCTGTCTAGCCATCTCACTTCAAAGCTGCACGAAGGCAGGACTGTCTGAAAGACAAGACTGTCTATGCAAATGAAAAAACAGAATGAATTTGCATTATTTATCGTATCCACACTTTTCATAAATGCTGCCTTCCACCTTTTGAGTAAAAGAATGTCCCCAAATTATCAATAACTTTTATTTTGATTAACGCTAGACGAGCGGAAACGGTTTTGAACACACACTTACAGAGAGGAGCGTCCCACTGCCAAATAACGAGCAAGAACAGTTTTTTTCTTCTTTTAAACAGCCATTAAACAGTCTGTTATTGTCCTTGAATCAATACTTTTCTATGTGCAGTTGAATTCTAGACACAAATAAAATATGTTTTTATTTGCATGGGTATGAAACATGTTCGGTTTGAAAACAAGTTATAATTTCAAATTCCGTGGTTTGCATCAGGTTAGCATGTTCAGTTAAGCTCTATTGAGTATAGTGATTAATTTGGGTTCGGAAGTCGTAGACACTTTATTTGTTATGTAATTTTTTGTTATTTGACATATTGTATTTATCTGTACCAGTGCTTGAACTCAATCACACTGTATTGTCGGCAAACTAGATATGCTATGGTAGAATGAAGGATAGCAATATATTATTTTTGGTTGAGCAGTGGAGCACGTCGAGGAGCGACAAAATCTAATTGGAAGAAAAATGTACAAGTTTTGCAGTCGTAAATCTGAACTTCCATTGCGCTAATTTTTTTGGCCCCAAGCAAGACCCTGTCATATTTGCTTGGCTGTTTCAATACATAAAAGTTCAAGTTCAGGCATTTATAAAGCGCACTACTCACCCAGAGGGTCTCAAGGCGCTAGGGGGATACATAGTCTATTGCCTTACTGCCCTCACATTAACCAGAAAATGAGAATCCAATCCAGAATCTCTGTAAGCATCAGCAGCAGCCTATCCATAAGAGTGAGAGGCCACGCCCACCCCTTTAGACATACATTAATAGTGTCTGTTACTTGAGCAAAGGTCGGCCTGACAGACTCTTGTCATGTTCAGATCAGGCAGCCAGGTGCTTGACATGCGCTAAATGGGCAGGCACCTAGTTGTCTGAGCTGAAGTTTGCAAGGCTAAATATGTTACAGCTTTGTCAGTATCACCTCTTCTGCCTTGAAAAGAGCTTGGAAGACCTCCTCATGCTGAGGGGAAGCGTCATTGGTAACCTCAGACCTGGGTGCTTCAGTTTTAAGCCTTGAAGTGCCCATGCCCTAGTATCTATCATTGACACCTCATCACAGAGTTGGGTGGGATCAAGAAGTCTCACTGATCCCACCCCACTCTGTGACGAGGTAAGCACTGCCTGGTCCTCGCATTGGCTGACCTAAGATCAACTGGTGAGAGGAGCCAGCAGTCCCAATCCTGCAGGAACATCGAGGCCAAGATCTCTGCTGCCACCGGGAAGACATTTTTATTTTAGTGGTTGATGTGTGCATGCAAAGCATGTGTATTTCTATGAATATATGTGTATTTGTGACTACGTGCTGTGAATGGCTGTATGTGTGCCTGTGTTCTGTGAAAGGATGTATGTGTGTGTGTGCTTTTGAATGGTGGTGGTATGTGTGCCCGCTTGTGAATGCATGGGAGTGTGAGTGTTCATGTAGATGCATGAGTGTATGTGTGTGCTTGTGTGGTCAGCCTGGCCCCCATCTGCTTGAATTTCTGGCCGTCACTAGCAAGCATCACATGTGCTATTGTGTGAACCCTCAAAATGTTGCATTATTTCCACAGCTCACTTATACCTCAAATGGACAATCTCTACCCCTGGAAATCACACTGCTAAAACCAGTGCGTCTTGGTGCCAGCCAGATACAAACAAAAGATGATAGTTTGAATCTCAGTCAAATAATGGCACAACATGCAATGTTAAACAGAGGCCAGACAAAATGTTGTCAGCTATTGATTCTGCTGCAGTAAGAACAAATGCCAGGTCATGACTCCTCCAGAAAGGAACACAAGCAACCCCAGAGTGGTTTGCCCAACTTGAACCTCATAATAAGGAGAAATACACAGCACCATTCCTTTCGCACAATGAGCAAGGAACCCATATCTGGGCAAACATGTCACTCTTAGGGAACCACACTGAAGAAAACAAAAAAATGATGAGTGGAATGATTGAACTAATTTCAGTCAGATGTAATTACTCAGGCCACATTCAAGTTCATAGGTTCTTTGCTGACCAAGCCATTCTAAAACCCCATCATGGGTTGGTTGTGTTCTTATCTGGAGGGGACCCTCTTTCACAGGCCAGGCTGGACTGTTCCTACTGGAGCAGGAGCAGAGTTGGTTTACATGTACCTGTCCCCTGCCTAGAGTGATATAGACGGTGAAATATTATTATTGTCTGGAATGCAGCCCTGAGTGATCACAAGGAACTGAAATCAATTGAAGCCATAACTTTGCTTTTTGTTGCAGTAGACTGTCTAAGTGCGACCGCTATGTCTAAACACAGGATGTGCTCATTGTGACACATGACTCAAACTCTACTTCTCAGACCTAAAGGGATTAACCCCTCCCCTACTGGTGACGGAACCACTCCGTCATCAGCTGCGGCCGCGCTGTGCTGATGACGGAGCGGTTCCGTCACGGCCCGCTCGGCGCGCCTGCGCAGCGCGAATTCCGCACCTGCGCTGAACGTTCCATTGAGCAGGTGGGGCCGTGACAGAACCGCTCCGTCATGAGCACAGCTCAACCGCGGCTGGTGACGGAGCGGTTCCGTCACCAGCATGCGGCCGCCGCGTGGCAGCCCTACTCCCTTAGCACTGCGGCGGAATAGCCGCCGCAGTGAAGGGGTTAAACTGCTCTGGAGTTGCATGTTGTTTACATCTTGAGGGGACATAACCTGGCTGTTCAGACTGGACTGTTCCTATTGGAGCACGACCAAGACTGATTTACACATGGCTGGTCTCTGGCTATAAAAAGTGTCATAATTGAGGAGAATGGTGGTCTGGAATGCTGCTTGAACAATTTATAGTGCCTGAGAATAATTCTAGCGTTCCTTCCATCATTCTTTCGTTTGGTGCTGTTGTCAGTCATGCTTACCGATCGGTACCTGGAGATATTGTCTTGATTGAAAGTGAACCATTTAAAACGGTTTCTGTGAATTTGGTACAGAAGTACTTGCCAGTGTGCTGTGCAACGTTTGAAAATAATAGAACGAGAATATTTTATGTCAATACCCATGTTCTTTCCCGCCGTTGTTCTGAGCCTCATCGGAACTAGTGGCATTTCACATATAGGTCTCAGATTTCCAAATTAACTGTTAAAAAACAAACGAATAGTTTTTTCTAAGATCTGTTTCGTCACTGACACAAAACACACGAAAATGTAAAGCTTAATGTGATTGTTGGTAATTGTTGTATTACTGGCACTGTCACGCGCCAGCCCCTGACGCGTGACAAAAAGTGTTCTATTGCTCTCCTGCGCGAGAGCCCCTACTGTTATCTCTGCCCCCTCATTGGTCCCCAACGTTCCACATTCAATTCCCCCATCCTCTGCCACCCCGAATGGTTCCACCTGATTGTGACTTCCTACCTCTGAACTTCACAGTTGTGTAGGGGGCTGTTGCAGAATAAAGCTTATGCTAAAAAAAATATTGTTAGCATTTTAATTCAGAAAGGGCAATTCACAAAGCAATGACATAGTTCTCACTGCGTCTGCGTCGCTGATTAACCTATTTGAGAAAGTTTCAGATGGAATCTAGCCCAGTATGGGAACTTTAAATAGCATAGTGAGTAGCCCAATTGCTTCGGCATTATGAACAAAAAGACAAATTATAAAATAAAATTGATAATGACAAACTCCTAAAGGTAAAAGTTTGCAATAAGTATTTTAGAAGTTTGCTTTCTTGACTTTCTCTGTGCTTCTTTTCCATCAGTTGACTCATTATCAGCACACCAACAGGAGCTGCTTCCAGTACTTTTGATTTACTCATTCCCAGGGTGAACTGAAAGTGTTTTACCACCTACAGTCAAGGTAGCTAAAACTCCTTAAATGACAATGGGGAGACTGATGATTGTTGATGATTGAATAATGTAGTAATTTTTGATTGCAAGCATGGGAGGGGTCCTTTCAACCCCTTTTCAGGGAAAATCTATACAGTCTTCTTTGACAGGGATCTTTCACTTCCTCCTAAATGTGTGTTGTGGTCATTGTGAGTACGCAAATAGGATTCCCATGGCTTTCCGAATGTTGTCCTCTTTGTGGAAACAATTTCTGCAGAAGAAGTTAGAGGATCTCTTCTAGACTGTCTTCATCTTGATGGGTTTGATATCCTTCATGAAGGTGTCAATGACCTCTGTAGCCGAATTGGAAAAGTTGTGGAAATCGGCATTCACTTCCAGCCATGACTGAAGAGATGCCTAGAATAAAGGAGTGACTTGAAGGTGTTTTTCCTGCAGTTGATTACATGGTCTTCCTCCCGGTTATAGGTAATTCGTTGCTGCAGGTTGTTTGAGAATAGAAGAAGGTGAGGGGCTTTAATGATTAAGACTGAGGTCCTCCTGCTTAACGTAGGGTCTGAGGACCTACTTGCACTACATAAGATGGTTGCATTTAGAGTGATGGCCAGGTCTGTCAGTATTTGACCATTCACCTGACAACAAAGCCAGGCATACTGTATGGGTGCAAATATTCCAGATATTGCAAAGCATCAGGTGAGATGTGGCTAGGTAAAAGACAAAATAACAAACTCCCTATTTCCTGCACCACTAAGAGAAATATTTCCCAGGTTAAATCCCCATTAAAAAAAAACCTCTGTGTAAAGGGACAAGCCAGTTGAAGAGTCTGGTTCCAAAAAGAGAAGGGTGTGTGTGCAAATACATTTTAAAACAATGTTGTACTAGGTGCTTAATTACCACCATGATCCATTGGGTAACAATCTCACTAGCTTATGACCCAGAAAATCATGACCCTCTGTCGCTATTCCATCCAACAATGAGGAAGGGGACATAATACATAAATGTTCTTCAATATCACCCTGCAATATTGTGTGGCAAGCCCTCACAAAACACTAAAGTGCTCAACTCCACTAACAACTAAAAATGTGTACAGGGAACTGTGTCAATGCAATTTTAATAGTCCAGACACTGGTGCATGGTTAAAAACAGAATCACATGTTCTGTCAAGTAATCAAGTATAGAGAGAGGTAGACATGTTTCCAGTTTAAGGCAATTTCATCCAGGGCAGAGGGCTTGTGATCACCCATTTCTGTACCGCTTGGGTGAGTGCATACCAGTGGACACTGAGATCAACAAATCATGTGGGTTCACACTGCTATATTTCCACCTGCGATGTCGGGGCTCCACTGTATCAGGGAGTTTCCTGTACACATTTCACAATGAGCTGCTAGACTGGAGATGTCCCATCTTAGAGGACTTGTCAAAGCCCCAGCGGACTCAGACATCTGTGTCTAGTATGAGTTGAGGAAGAGAGCACACCTAAAATCCATTGTGACTTGCTTCCCAGCTGGCCAAGACTGAATATGTGAAGAAAATCATAATCTGTATCACCAGAGAATGAAGGAATTGTTGAATAAACCCTAGAACCAAGTCTTTCAGTGAAACTGCCATAGCATTCAAAAGATCTAACTTTTTGGGAGCCCATTTTGTTCCTATTGAAGCCTAGGAGAGACACATGCATTATCAGAATTTTCATTAATTGTCTGAGTTGTCTGTCTTGGGCTACTTTGGGTCATTCTGAGTCTGGTACCATTAAAATATTAACCTGTAGTATATAATTCTGGCGATACAATTGAAGTTCAACAGAATTCTAACTTCAACAAGGATGCTTTACTTGTCATCAACCAGTACCAGTCAGTCTACTTAGTGCAGCAGAATGCATATGTTCACATTCCACATAAAAATGATGACTGTGACCAGCCATTCAAGACATACAGGACCTTCAAAATCTCTGACTTACAGTGAGTGCCAGCTATGAAGTTCCATTCCACTCAGTCTTATCATTTGATGCCGTAAATATTGATTTGTGGCAATATTTGACCCCAATAGTCTCTGGAACGTTGTATACTAGATACCCAATAACTATGGAGGCTGTTGAGGAAGATGTGCAAGCCTATAAATATTGAAAGCATTACTTACTAAGCTACATGCTCATAGAGACAGCTCTAGCCTGGGTTACAGACATAGATTCTTCAGTTGCAGGGCATAGGGGAAGTCATAGCTTTCAGCATAGAAATATTCTGCAGTCTCTTCTTCTACAGTGTTACACCCCCTACACTCACAAAATCTGCCATACTGAGTTCAGCTCAGAGGTGTTTGAGATTTTTTCAAGAAATAAATGCTGCTATATAGATAAAACCTGAGAATTTGAACAGTAAAAATGTAGTTTGTAACAACAGATAGTCTAGCTACCACTGCTATTAGCTAGTGTTGAATGAATTTGTGCAGTCAAACGCTTCCCTCTTTCAATAGTTTTCCTAAACTTCACACACAGCTCTACCTCATTGTGGAAATACTTTTCCACTGCTCTGATGGCAACTAGCCAGTTGATCCTGCGCAGCAGGTGCTCCATTCCTATCTGGAGGCTGATTGGAGACCAAGTCCTATTCATCTTGAATCAGGCATTCATCTGTATGGAATTTGTATGGGTGGTAATCTTCATCTCAAGCAAAGGGGGAACCATTGGTGATCATGTCATGGTTGAAGCTTAAACTTCACCTTTTCTTGTGTCATGCAGACATATCCGAGGAAGAAATGCAGTAGCTGCATTTGGTTGCCTGCCCCTATCGGCAAAGAAATCATAATTATACTGAGTGAGGGGACAGGAAAGAAATGTGATTTAATTAAACATGTAATGATCAACTATGGACTTGCGTTTGCCAAGTATTGAAAGAACTTCCAAATTGTGTTAAACAACATCAAACCCTCATTAGAGCTATGAAACAACCTTGCTTATTTCTTCCAAGACAAGATCGCGATCATATACAGAAACTTTGCACACCAGCCTACACACATGGACTTCATCGACAGATACGGCCCCACCACCACCGACACAAACCACAGATTCACTACCTGGGACCACCTCACCAACCAGGAGACCACCTCCATCATGAAATCCATCAACCTGGGAGCTTCCACAGATCCATGCCCCACCACATCTTCCACCTCGAAAACTAAAGGATTGGCCAGGAACTCACCACCCTGCTCAACACCTCAATCACCACTGCAACATTTCCCGATGCCTGGAAACAGGCCAAAGTCAGACCACTACTCAAAAAACCTTCTGCGGACCCCAGCTGACTCAAACACAACTGGATAATCTCTTGTTCCCATTCCCAGCCAAGGTACTGGAAAAGACTGTGGACAGGCAACTCACGACACACAAGGAGCAGAACCAGTTACTTGATGCCTCCCAATCCAGCTTCTGCAGCAATCACAGCACCGAGACCACCTTGATCACAGCCACCGATGACATTCAAACCCTCCTTGACCAAGGAGAAACAGCAGCTTTGATCCTCCTCGACCACTCAGTAGGCTTTGCCACTATATCACACCACACACTGATCAAAAGACTCCACCTTATCGGCATCCACTGGGGCACACTTTGATGGATCACCTTCTTCCTCAAGGGAAGAACTCAGAGGGTCCGTCTACCACCCTTCACCTTCGAACCCAAGCATATTGTCTGTGGTGTCCCTCAGGGCTCATCCCTCAGCCCCACACTCTTCAACTCATATATGACCCCACTGGCCAACATTGTCAAATCTCATGGCTTCAGCATAATATCCGATGCAGACGCCACCGACTCATCCCCTCCGTCACTGATAACCCTACCTCTATCAGGATCAACAAAACAAGTATCACCGATTGGATGAACAACTGCCTGAAGCTGAACACAGACAAGATGGAAGTACTGTTCTACAGCAACAACAGCAACCCATGGAGCGATGCCTGGTAGCCCTTCAGACCTGAGACCCGCACCCATACTCACCAACCACACCAGAAACCTCAGAATCATCATAAATAACAGGTTCACCACAAATCACAGATCAATTCCATCTCCTCAGCCTGTTTTCTCACTCTGTACATGCCACATAAGCTCTACAAGTGGATACCCCTACACATGGGACGAACCATGACACAGGCCCTCATCACCGGCTGACTGGACTACGAAAAGCTCTCTATGTATACATCTCTGCACACCTCCTACAGAGACTTTATACCAGAGAGAATGCCACAGCCAGACTTGTCCTCGACCTCTCACAATGAACCCACATCACATGCACCTCAAGGAACTCCATTCGCTCCCGTACAGAAGACAGGCCAGTACAAGCTGCTTACCCGTGCACTCAAGTCTCTACATAACCAAGGGCTCGCTTACATTAGCCACCGTCTGAACTTTCACCAATCATTGAGAAGATTATGCTAAGCATCCCTATCACTTGCACACACTCCCCTCAATGACTGCTGCTAAGTGGGTAGCCTAAAGGTTTGTTCAGAATGGGAAAGGTCCACAACAGACTAAACTAGGTTGTGGGAAAAACTTCCAAAATATTGACTACTAGCTCCTTTAAAATACCTATGATTGTTCGCAGCACCTACTATGGAATAAATCCTAATGCAAATGGGCCCTTTTAATAAGACTGAAAAGAACGGGAGCAAGGATGGAAATGGCTAGTCTAGGACAGCTGTTTTGCATTTAATAAGAAGTCCCACATGAAACAAGAATTCCCTGGGCAAACCTCAACTCAAGGAATAGATGGGCAGTTTAGAAGAGGGGGTGCATCAATATCTCTCTGTGAAAACAATGAATGTTCCCTTGGATGTAGTTAAGAAGAAGTCACACGAGTAAGGTAAGTGCAGCAGTTTATTGAATAGATCCTTCAGCACCAGCTTCCAGTCTCTCACTCAACATTCTAAGGGGAGCTCTTGGCCAACGTTCTACAGATGGAGTGTACCAGTGGGTGAGAAGAAAAAGGGGTAGGAAGGAAGGGAGAAAGAATGGAGGGAAAGAAGGAAGGAACTAGATGGGATTACTTTAAGTTACAACACATCTCCCTTTGAATAAGGGAATTAATACTGTAATAACAGAAAAAGACAAGATAAATAACTTAGAATACATTTAATTGTCTATGCTAGTGATACATTTTATAATCTGCTTGCCAGGATGGCGGCTGGTGATACCTGGGTTCAATGGAGACCTGTGCATTGGATGTTGATCCTTCTTGGTGTACTTAACTGGACAACACAGAAAAATGTACTTTGGGGCAGTTTGCTACATTGTCCATGTTCCAGGTGCTTCCATTCTCCAGCTCGACGGATTTTTTTTGACTCGTTTTATTCTCAAAGGTTTAGAGAATGAGGAAATTCTGGCTCGAGAAATGTTAGGCTTCTTAATGACCACCCATTGTCCTTCCTGCAAACTCTTGTTGACTGTACCCCATTTCTGGTCATATCTAGAATCGTACTCTAGTTGATGCCTCTCCACTTTTCCTAGAACAGATTTCCTGTCCACCGAGACCGGACACCCTCCATTGAGCCAGTTGGGTGTGAGTTTGTACCTGGGTTACACCCTTTCAGAGAGATAAAAGGAGCATTCCAGTGACAGCATTTGGTGTGGTATGATATGACCATAACATCTTTCCTATTGCTTCTTCCACTGGTTCACGGGATTGTGTCCTTTATCATCCTATTAGCTCTTTCTACCAATCCGTTGGCCTTTGGGCAGTAGAGCGAAGATTTGATATGGGTTATGGATTAAGTAGTCATAAACTGCTTCATTTGATCTGAGATCAATTGAACCCCATTGAACCCCATTGTCTGTTACTAGTGTACTAGGTATGCCTTCTTTAGTGAAGATGTCTCTAAGGAATTCAATCAATGAAGACGTGACCATGTTTGTGGCTATCCAATGAGAATGATAATCAATAAGTACAAACATGTACTTTTGCAAGTAGTTGAGCAAAATCGGTGGACCAATAATGTCCAAGCCTAACGTGTCCCAAGGCTTGGTGGGAATAGATACAGGCACTAGTGGGGATTTGCGGATAACTTTGGTTATGTCACAGGTTCCACATTCAAGGCAGTCTCTAACCCATTCCTCTACCATAGAATCTATTTTGGAAACCAATAGCTTTGCCTGATTTTGCTCATGCTTCAGCCTGGATGACCTTCATGGGTAATTTGGACGATGTGCTCATACATTTTTTTTGGAGGTATGATCCTACTACCACAATAGATGTGGTCATTTATGATAGATAGCTCATTCTTCACCACCCAGAAGGGTTTTAGGGTCTCTGGTAATTCTTGAATACTTTTCAGCCAACCTTTGCAAATGGTGTTCTTCAGTTCAGAGGGAACTGAGTCTTCCTTCACGCTTTTCTCCTATTCTTCCTTGTTGATGGCAGGAATGTTGATTGAAAGAATAGTTTAATCAGGGGGAATCACTTGAGATTTCTCATCAGTGACTGGGAGTCTAGAGAGGCAATCCGCTACACAATTTTCGTTTCCTGGTACATAGATTATGGAGTAGTTGAAGCCTTGTAGCCCCAGAAACCATTTGGAAATGCGCAGTGTAGTGATTTCCAAGCATTTGGTAGAAAATAAGGGAAGTAAGGGTTTGTGGTCTGTTTTCAGGATAATTGGGATTCCCCATAAGAAGAATCTGAAGTGGTTTATAGCCCAATAGCAGGCAAGGGCCTCCTTTTCAATAGTGGAATAGTTTCGTTCAGCTTCCTTCAAAGTTCTAGATGCAAAGGCTATTATTTTTTCTTGTCCATTCACATACTGTGTAAGAGATGCTCCTAACCCCTTCATGCTGGCATCAGTAGTTAGTGTTGTTTTGGCATCGAATGTGTTCAGAACAGGTGCCTCTATTATAGCTTGCTTAATTTGCGTAAACTCAGTATGGCACTGATGGTTCCATTCAGACGGTGATCCTTTTTTGAGAAGTTCTCTTAGAGAATGAACTTGTTCATATTTGAACATGTATTCAACTAGCCCAAGGAAAGATTTAAGTTTGCCTTTATTTGTAGGAGCAGGGGCCAGTTTGACTGAGTCTATCAGGCTTGCCTTAGGTTTGATTCCATCACCCGATATGGTGTGGCCAAGGTAAGTCACCGATTCAACACCTATTCTGCATTTGTCTTTTTGAGTAGTAAACCCTGCCTTGCTAAGTCTTGTTAATACCCCTTCCCGGAATTTATTGTGTTCTACTTCAGATTCCCCATAAATCAGGATGTCGTCCTGGAAACACATTACTTTGTTGGTTCCCTGTAATATATGCTGCATTATACGCTGAAATACTACCACAGCGGATGCTAGACCGAAGAGCATCCTTGAGAATTGGTAAACTCCGAAAGGAGTTATGAAAGCAGTGACAGATATGGAATCAGGGTGGAGAGCAACCTGATTGGTAGGCTGATGAAAGGTCAAGTACGCTGAAGAATTTTGCATCTTGCATGACTGCAAGCATTCCGTTGATGTTTGGGAGGGGGTGTCTGTCCACCCATATGTTGGAGTTTAAGTCTCTGAGGTCCACACATAAGCGGATGCTTTTCCCCCTTCCTTTGATGCTACAACAATGGGGGCCAACCATTCAGAGCTTTCAATGCGCTCTATTACTTTGTTGGTTTCCAATCTATCAAGTTCTGTTTTAAGTGGTTCTCTTATGAGTAGGGGAACTGACCAGGCTTTATGTACAACTGGTTTGCGTTTAGTTTTGAGTTTGATTTTATGTAGAAATCCTTTTAACAGTCCTAATTTATCGGTGAACACTTCAGGAAACGTCTCACAAATGTATTTGCCAGTGTTTGATCTCTCTACCAGGTAAACTAGTTCAGGTGCGTTTGGATCCAGCTTGATCCCTAAGTCTCTCTGGTGTTTCCACCCAAGTAGATTTGAACCATTTTTAGTGATGTATACTATTCCTAACGTGGATCTGTCCTTGAAGTCAATGTGCATAAGCAGCATGCCAACTAAGGGTATAGGGTTCGGATTGTATCTGCCCGAACTGATATCAGGAGGCATTAAAGTGTATTCTTTGCTCCTTGAATTGATTTTAAACGTGGCTTCATTTATGAGGGTATATGGGGAACAAGAATCAGTGAATACCGTATACGGAACATCGTCAAGTACAATTTCACATTTAGGATATGTGTTACTAGTAAACTCAGCTTGGTTAGATAATAGGTAAACAATGTCTTCATTGTGAATTGGAGCATTTGTCACCATATGAGTGACTCTTTTCTTGAATGCTTTGCAAACTTTTTAGAAATGCCCTCTTTTATTGCATTTACTGCAAGTGACACTTCTAGCTGGACACTTCACATTGTTCACTAAGTGGTTGGGATTACCACACCTGGAACACCTAAATTTGTTTTCATTGGAATGTTGATTCTCTGACTCCGTAGATGAAGATTTGAGCTTAGAGTCCTTTGTAGAGATGGGCTTAGAGTCCTTTGTGGAGATCCTATTTATTTCATTGTCCAAAACTTGTTTGATTTCAGTTGTGTCTTTCATCTCATTTATGTAGAAAGCGGTATGTTCTATGCTCTTTGCTTTATCAATGGCATGTTTTAAATCGGGTGCTTCCGCTAGCAGTCTTTCCTGAATCTTCATGTCTGATGTGTATCTAACTAGTTGATCCCTTATAAGAGATTCTGTTAGAGTTCCGAAATCATAAGTTGAGGCTAGTCCCCTCAGGACGGCAATGTAGTTATTCAACTTCTCATTTTTACCTTGTGACCTAGAAAATAATTTGTGACGTTCTAAGACTATGTTGATTTTTTTTCTCCAAATTGTGCTTCTAGTTTACTAAGAGAGATTTGATATACATCTCGCTGTGCATTCCCCTCACCCTCCTCATTGGGATTTACATTTTCAACTATAGAATCAGGAAGATAATCAAATATTTCTCTGCCATGTTTTCCTAAATTGTGCAGGAGAATATGTTGCCTGTGTACTGCAGAAAATCTGTCACCTCCTATAACAATCAAATATGATTCAAATTGGTTAACCCATTTCTTCCATGGTATAAGAGGTTCTCCTGCTGCATTAAGAAATGGGGAAGGGGGTTGAGACGTAGCAAAAGCATCGTATAGCATATGTAGAGGTGAGAAAAGTAAAATAAAAAGAATTAGGTAAAAGAAAGAGAGAGAGAGTGAAAATAAGAAAGAGCATAGTGGAGATACACAACACTGTAGCACTAAAGATAACAATCTAGATTATATAAAATGGAAAGAAAAGAGAAATTTAACACCGTCCCCTGTAAAGCTGCCAAAGTTAAGCAGCCCACGATTTTTCACATTTCAATATATATGAAGAATGAAAACAGTCCCCCAGAGTACTGACATATATGAAGCGTCCAATGGATTTGTTTTTTGTTTAAGCATCTTTATTCGATTCACAGAATCATCAAAGAAAAATAAAACAAAACATTACATTAAAAAACAAGAGCAAAAAACAAGAAAAGAGGATTTATATAAAAACAGACAAATATCTTCTTTCCAACTAAAAACAATTTCTAAAAAACTCAGTTTTTTTAGCAATACAGTTTTTTTAGCAGCAGAAGGAAACATTTTTAAAGTGCACAGTGTCTGGCAAGGAAGTACCTAAAGTGCAAGCTTATAATTTTAGCAGCATGAGATAAATGTTACCATTGCGAGGAGCCAGCAATCTCATCTTAATTGCAATAATTAAGCCCAATCTTTAGGGTTACAATTTCAATTTCCATATAAATAGTAGGTAGTAGTTAGCAGTTCACCTACAGAATCTTAGGTACATAAAGTGCAAGTGCCTGATAGAAATTAAATAAATTTGCTACCTTTATATGCAGATTCAAGTGCATAAAATTGCCTTCCTTATAAAAAACCAAAGCATCATAATTTGGCAAGTACGTTGCTTATCAAAACCTTAAGCCATGCTTTGTTCTAATAAAATTAGCAGCCAATAAAAATCTACTCATTCTAAATACAACCAGTCTGGAGCTTTCTGTCTTAAGAATACGCAACTTCTCAATATATTTCCTAATACAGAGGTTCTTACCCAAAGGTTTAATCCATTTTTTCCTGGGAATTTCATATAATTTACAAAAAAATAAAACAGTGCATGTGTAATCGCCTTCGACGTGGTAGAAAAAAGTTTCTTTATGATTGGGGTCGCGTTTTGTGTGAGAATCAATTTAGATTTCGTAATCTGGGGATTCCATGAAAGTTTGGAGTCAACGGTAACCCCAAGATATATGAAATTTGGAACACGCTCCAAGGTTACGTCATTTAACTACAGTTTATTTGTGAAAGAATTTTGGAGTGTAATAGTCATATACTTTGATTTTACCGGATTGATTTCAAGGCCCTTTTGCCTACAATACTCATCCAACGCATTTAGGAGATTTTGGAGGGCCCTGGGTGTTTGCGATAACAGGATGGTATCATCGGTAAAAGTTAACGCTCAAATGTGCTCATCTCCCAATTTCGGGGAGTCATGGGTAGTTTTTTTAAGGGCTTCAATCAAATTATTGACCTAGAGTAGAAATAGGGTTGGCGCCAGGCCACAGCCCTGGCGCACACCCCTTTGTATAGGTATCTCTTCCGTCAATTCTCCTGCTTTCCCCCAACGCACTTTTGCATGAACATTGCGGTGACCGGAGCCTTTCCTGAAGCCCCGTGAACGGAGTGGAAGCAGTACCCCGCAGCTGAAGAGCGGTCTCATGTACCAGGTACCGATAACACCGGGGGGGGGGCGCGTCGGCATTCCTCTCTAAGTCAGATGGACTCCCCTCCGCCGCATTTGCCTGACCCTATCATGGCGGCCGTGCCTCCTGTAATGGCGGTTTACTCTTGCACCCAAATCTTTCAGCCCGGCGCTGCCCACTGTCCTTGCGCCGGGGAGTACATTTGATACTCTGGTTGGTGTGGCGCCTCAGCTGACTCCACGGATAGCCTGCCTAGTGCCCCTTACCGCCTCTTGGCCGTCGCTGCGCACCTCCTCCACCTCGCAGTGACCATCATTGCAGACCTACTTACCAACAGCAAGGCCTGCTCCTGGGACCTGGGTCAAGCCGGGGAGAGCACTGGGGCAGCGCTCGGATGCCCTGTTTCCTCCATTGCAGTTTGCTGATACCTGGCTGCCTTCTACTGGGTTGGAGGGGACCACAGAGCCTCCCCCGCTTCCTGGCATCTTCACGCTTACCGGCCTGCATTCTATGGACGTGGCGCTGGTGGCCTCCCCCGCTTGGTGATCGGTAGACTGCCTGAGGTCCCGGGTTGTGAACCCTTTCAGCTTTATGGGATGAGCCCTCCTAGTCCTCCCGGTCGAAGCAACACAAGGATACTGGTGAAAATCTCACCCACCGTTTTAACCTCAAGATGGCACCTGAGAAGGAATGGACCTGTTTTTTGAATGATCCGAAGCAGATCCATGGGAACGTTTACAGTACTACCTACCCCCTACCCCTCCCCGGTCTACTCCTCTCCACTTTCCTGCTACTGACCTCTGCCCTCACCTGTCCTGGCCCTTAGTCCCCACCCTGTTTATCTGTGAATTTTCCCTCGTCATTTGAGATCTAGCTATTTTGTCTGATGCCAGATGGAGCTACCTGGTTTCGCTATAGGGGACACAGATCGGGGATTCCTTCCTTGGACGTCACCTACCCAGTCGGTCTTTAGCCAGACTTCCTTTCGTCTCTCCTGTCGTCTCTTCCCGCATCCTCCCTCTATTTATGTCTCTCCTTCTCTCCTCTCTCAATGTATTGAGACTGAACTATTTTGTCTGATGCCCAATGGAGCTACCCGGTTTAGCTAAAGGGGAGATGGGCGTGGACTCCCTCCTTTGTTGTCACCTACCCAGTCGGCCTTTAGACAGACTTCGTTTCGTCTCTTCCCCTATCCTCCCTTTCTCACCTTCCCTGCCCCCTCCCCTCTACGCTCCATTTATTTTGCCCTCCATGTTCTTTAAATGTTTTCCCATTGAGACCTAGCTATTTGGCCAATGCCCAGTGGAGCTACCCGATAGCTATAGACTAGATGGGTTTTGGGACTTCGCCCTCGACCGTCACCTACCCAGCCGGACTTTGGGCAGACTTTCCTTTGTCTTTTTGCCGTATCTCCCTACTACCTCTTTACCATTAACCCCTTGCCCTCTACACTTCACTTATCTCGTCTTCTATGCTCTTGTAATTGTTTGTCTAGCAACTGATGTAAATTGGAACTGATGTAATCTTGTAATTTTGTGGAACCTCATGTGAAGCGCTCAGATACCTCTGGGTCAAGCCAGCGCTATATAAAACTCTTAAAAGAAAAGAAAGAAAAGTTAACGCACAAATGTGCTCACCTCCCATTTTCGGGGAGTCATGGGTAGTTTTTTTAAGGGCTTCAATCTTATCATTGAAGTAGAGTAGAAATAGGGTTGGCACCAGGACACAGCCCTGGCGCACACCCCTTTGTACAGGTATCTCTTCCGTCAATTCTCCTGCTTTCCCCCAACGCACTTTTGCATATGTATTTTAATGGAGCCTAACCAGCTGCATTACAATATTAGTCAGAACCCCTTGCTGTAGTAGGTTAGCCCAAAGTAGGTCTCTAGGAATGGAATCAAATGCGGCCTTCAAATCTATGAAGGCCACATATAGGTGACCATGCCGCAACCTTGTATATTTCCATGATATAATTAGTAACCTAAAGACCTGGTCTATGGTGCTTATTTTCTTCCTAAAACCAGCTTGGCAAGGGGAAAGCACATTATTATCTAAGATCCACCCACTTAGTCTATGCAAGATCTGTTTAGCATAGACGTTTTGTAGTATATCTAGCAGACTAATCAGTCTGTAATTTGCTGGGTCGCCCTTCGAGCCTTTCTTATGGATTGGGACGATCTCCGCTCCTCTCCATGAATCAGGGATGCGCTGCCCACCAGCTATTCCATTTGAAAGAAGATTGATATACGGGGCCTAGACATCCACCGCATGTTTGAATAAGTCACCCGGGATTTTGTCAGGACCAGGTGCTTTAGAGGGTTTTATGGCAGCGATTGCCTTTATTGTGTCTGCCATACTAAATTATAGAGGGGAGGATGCATTAGTTAACAAAAGTGTACAAATATCAGTTATAGGAGCTTCAGTTGTTCGACCCGGAGCAGCATACAGATGGGCAAAGTGGTTATGCCAGGATCTGGGGTCCAAGTTGCAATCTTGAGCCATGATGTTTACCTTGGAACCGTTTGAAATGATCTTCCAAAAAACAAAACTGATCACCCTTCTTAATAGCTGCTATCAATTCCTCCCAACTGTCATCTTCCCACCTCCTACGTGCAACTTTCTGGACTTTACGATATATGTCCCTACATTGCCTGATCAAGACTATATTTACCGTTCTCAAAGCCTTGACTAAGTTTTGCTTAGCGAGTGCACAATTGGTGTCAAACAAAAGATTGGACTGTTCGGTCTTAATATTATGTTTGTTGTTAACAGAGACTGCTTTAGTTAAATGGGTTTTATACTCTCCATTAGCGTTTGGTGTACCTGAGTTATAGTTAGGCCACCAGAACAATTTTCTAAGAAATGTGATACAGAATCAGCAAAGATGTTATAGACATGTGTTAATGGTTTGATCTTACCCAGAATGGATGGCCATTTTAATGCCCTCCTGTTGTTGGAAACCACTGGCTCTATCACCTTGAAATCCCTATCTAATTGGGGAGGAGAGTACAACAAGAATACTTTCCCCATAAGATCTAGGCTCAAGGGGCAGTGATCACTTTCTTTTCTGCTTGTATCTACCTTGAAACCTTGGACAAGTTCCCGATGGCAAATACTTATCATAATATAGTCTATACAAGAGGATGATAACCCTCTTGAAAAAGTATTTGAGCCTCCATCTCAGACATTTCTCTGTCAGACCACACTCACGTGGAAATGCGTCTTCAGGACCCGGCGGCGCGTCCCATGCGTGTCGCACGCTGGTCCTTTCCACCGAGCGTCCTTCGGGACGCTGACGATGTGGATAGCATCCGGGAAGCCATAGACGCCTACTTTGCTTCTAATGACACCCCGGACATGCCTTTCCCGGTGGTTTGGGATGCTTTCAAGGCCACGATTCGGGGACACATCACCTCCCTGGCGATTGCACGCCTACAAACTGGAGGCTGAGTTGGCAGCGGATATTAAGAAAGCTGAGATGCAGGACCGGGAGCGGTCGTCTCGAGATACTAGGAGGAGATTGGCCACACTCAGAGGGCAACTCCGACTGCTGCGCACCAACAAGGCGGAAGGTGCCCGGTTGGCCTTGAAGCAAAAGTACTTTGAGGGAGGCGACAAGGTGGGCCGACTGCTGGCGGGAAGGCTGAGAGCACGCGCTGCCAAGGCCCACATAACTAGTGTCCAACTGCAGGACGGACCGAAAGTAGTCTCGGAGGAATCCAAGCAGACCGCATTTATGGGACTATTATACATCCCTGTACAGGAGTGATCCTGTGTCGGGGGATGCGATAGCAGCCGTCCTGGATGATTGTGAGGGGCCGACGATATCGGCTAGGGACGCGACGGAGCTAGAAAACCTCATTACGGAGGATTAGGTCACGATGGCGATTAAGAACCTACCTCTGGGGAAAACGCCGGGCCCGGATGGATTGCCGTTATCTTTCTATCGCACATTTCAGGCCCAGCTTCGGCCTCACCTCCTCAGACTGTTCAACTCTTTCTCGGAAGAGGTGGGTTCATCCCCTGACATGGGCATGGCAGAGATAGCGTTAATACCGAAACCCGGGAAAGACGCTGCAATGTGTGCGTCCTACCGCCCTATCGCCTTGCTTAATACGGATCTCAAAATATACACTAAGCTCCTCACCCAACGCCTAGATCCGTACATGCAGTGGCTTGTGGACCCCGATCAGGTTGGAATTATCCACGATCGCCAGGGGGCAGACAACGTACGCAAACTTGCGCACCTTGTAGGGAAAGTGCGACATTGGAAAATCCCGGCCTGCCTTCTCTCCCTGGACGCAGAGAAGGCGTTCGATCGGGTGGACTGGGCCTTCCTCAGGGCGGAACTTCGTAAACTCGGGCTGGGCCCGAAGATGATTGCTAGGACTATGGCTCCATACATAGGGCCCCACGCTCGAATTTGAGTCAACGGAGACCTAACACCGCCCCTAGCGATTCACAGGGGCACTAGACAGGGGTGCCCCCTCTCACCCCTCCTATTCGCTCTTGCAGTGGAACCCCTCGCTGAGCTTATTTGGCGTGACTCGGACATCCACGGGATAGCACACGGGGGACGGGACAACAAGGTGGCGATGTTCGCGGACGACCTGATCCTTACTCTCACACACCCGCAGGACTCCCTGCCGGCAGTCCATAGGGCGCTCTGCCTCTTCGAAAGGGCCGGCCTCAAGATTAACCACGACAAGTCCTGGGCCCTGAATCTTACCCTCCCGGCGGAAGATCTCCCCATCCTGAGAGAGATTGTGCCCTACCAGTGGGCTGAGCGCTATATCAAATACCTGGGTCTCACCTTGACCCCCTCCCTTGAAGACTGGAGCTACGTTAATTGGCGGATCTGCCAAAAGGAGGTCTTAGACGATCTGCGGCGGTGGAAACCCCTAATGCTGTCCTGGTTAGGCCGCCTCCACGCAGTCAAAATGTCGGTCCTTCCCAAAATCCTATACGTGTTTCAATGCCTCCCCACCCCAATCCTGCTGCACTGCATACGGAGCTTACAACACGAGCTCACATCCTTTATCTGGGGTGGCAAGCGCCCCCGTTTCTCCCAGAAAATCCTCATGGCCCCACGCGATAGGAGGGGACTAGCCTGTCCTAACTTGGTCCACTACTACTGGGCTGCGCACCTCCGATTTGTGATAGAGTGGGGGGTACGAGAGAGTGAAAAAGGGTGGCTGCACATGGACAGGGCAGTGACGGGACGCACTATTTGGGACCTGCCATGGCTCCACCGAGAGGCCCGATCCAGAAGTGCGTACCTTGCAGTGCCCACGAAAACGGTACTGGACATCTGGGATGCCGTCCCTGTCTCCAGGGGTCCTACTACGTTCCCGTCCCCGCATACCCCCATAGCAGCAAACCCTCACTTCCCGCCGGCCCATCGAACCTGGGCTTTTGAGAACTGGGTGCAAGGGGATTGTAGGGTGCTTTGTGACCTGTTCGACGGGGGCTCCTTCAAGTCGTTTGACCAATGTTGTGAGGAGTTTCTCCTGCAGCCTGCTGCGTGGCTACAATACGTCCAACTACGACACTGGGCCTCTGGAGATAATGTGTACCGGGCTGCTACGTGCGCCTTCACCCCCTTCGAACGCTTGCCACGCACCTTAGGAGGCTTGAAACGACTGGTCTCCCAGATTTACCACATTCTACAGCACCCGCCACTCATACACACCCACCCGTATCAGCGTCAATGGCAGACAGCGGTCGATACGGATATTACGCCTTCACAGTGGGATGCGGTGTGGAGAGATATCCCCAAGGTGTACCGGAGCATCCCGCAAAGAGAAAATGCCTATAAACTTTTAACTCAATGGTATCACACTCCCCTGCGACTTCACAAGATGTTCCCCAATGTTTCCCCGCTGTGCTGGAGGTGTCGGGCTGCGACGGGGGACTTCGTGCACATATGGTGGGCATGTCCACTCCTCACTGTCTTCTGGAAGGAGGTCCTTAGCCACATCAGGGGGGTGCTGGGGTTCCCTTTGCCTGAAGCCATAGGTACGATCCTGTTGGGTATCAGACCATCAAACCGTAAGGCCCTAACCCGTAGTGACTGGATTGTAACATTACAGATGCTAGGTGCGGCCAAGCAACTCATAGCCTTGTATTGGAAGAAGACTTAAGCGCCTCCAATAGCCTCCTGGTTTGTGCGGCTGTGGCACGTCTTGGCAATGGAGCTCTTAACGACGCGACTCCAGATGCGCCACACCCGCTTCGAGACAGTTTGGAAGCGCCTGGTGCGCTATTTGTGCTCCACAGAGCATGCACGACACATGCCCACTAGACTCAGGACCCTACATCTCTTTGAGGACGCCATTGCCCCTACAGATCCTACTCAGTGGCTCCCTTAGGCGACTCCTATAACTACTGAGCTCCAGAGGCTGACCCTCGTTGCCTAGTGCTGCTTTCCATCCGCTGACCTGCCCACCACACCTGCTAGCACGACCACCCCACTATTTTCTGTCTCTGGCTTACTTCCCCTTCACTTTCCTTTTCTCTCTTTCCTCTGTAGCTCTTCTATGTTCACATGGACCCCTGTTGGGTCGTTAGTACTCACTGGGCGTTTTGCTCTCTCACTTACTCACCCTGAACTGTAATTGGGGTTCTCTCAACGCTGAACAACTTCGATAGCTTCTCCTAAGCCACACGGCCGGCCCCTCGGGTTGTAGGCAAGGCGCTGTGTTAAATACTCTGACTTAACTAATTCTGTTGCGCATTCTTTGCGGCCGGCCTCGGATAGAGGTTGTGGGCTTACTGCTGTGTTTTTGTGCCCCTCCCAGGGGTTTTGTTCCAAAATAAAACAGACTTGTAACAAAAAAAGTATTTGAACAATTGAGATCTAGTTGGCTTCTGCCATTGCATGATCTAAAACCCTTCTCAATGGTAAAATGAAACATTTGTAATGATGAGACAGAAGGTCTCATCATTTTTTCTGTTACCAATAAGGGAATAACCATTGCTAGGTCTTGCTCTTCAGTGACCATATTTATTCCTTGCAATGGCTCAGTGCAACAATTAAAATCACCTCCCACCACAACAAGATCTTCAAGGTGGGTAGAATCAATGGCTTCCTCTAACTGGGTAATAATAACTGATTCCTTTGAAAGGTCTCTGGGTCTTATATATATATATATATATTAAACAAGTAAAACTTGTATTTGTTAGAAAATTCAAATCTAAGACCCAAGATATCATCAGAGGCAATGGGAAGAATAAGTATAGAGGCATTGATGTTATTTTTTATCCAGACTATGAGGCCTCCAGATGGCCTTCCTCTAGCTGGTTGGTGCGCCACTAAGCTAAATGTCCTATAGCCACTTTTAAATAATGGTTGCACTGCCCAAAATTCTTGGTAAAGACAGATATCAAATGAGTCAATATAAGTCTGCCAGTCCGGTTCTTACAATTTCCTTGCAAGCCCGGCTATGTTCCAGGATACCATCTTAAGGTGTGGAACTATAGTGTCAAAATTATCACCCGTGGTAAATACTTCAAGTTGCGGATCGAGATTAGAAGAGGACGTTGCTCCTCCCAAGGCCACATCAACATTGAGTTGATTACCCTCACGCCTATGACCTTCGGATGGAAGAAGTTGAGGGGATTGATCAACAGTTTGTGGGTGCCAACATGTTGGGATCAAAGATTGAATTATGACATTAATTTCAGGGTGGGTGTCCATAGGTTGGGATAGTCAGTCAATAGCTTTGAGATCACTATAGCACTTTTGGTTGTTAAATTGCTAAGTCCTCAGCTCTATTTTGCCTGATACCAATTTTTGATTTGAAGAGGGAGTGAGATCTCAGGTTCATAACAATTAGGTTCCCGGCAATATCTTTGGACCAGAAGGATACCCTTATGTCATTGAATTCTCAATGTCCTGGGGGATCCTTTCCACATTCTTTATATCAGATCTTATTATAGAATGACACTGCCTTTCCTTCCTAAACCAGTGAGTTACTTTGTTTACAAGAGACTCCCTTTCTTCTCTAGTGTTCAGGGCTAGCCTTGGTACATTGGTTAAGAACAAGCTATACAGCTTTTGCTCATCCCTAGGTGTAGTGTGATTGGACAGGGGGATCTATAATCCACCTCCTTGTTACCAGGCCACCTTCCCAAACCCGGTGCCCCCATCCGAGCCCCCGTTGGAAATTGGGTTTCCCAATTTCTATTTGCGTACCTATTCAGTCTATTTACTTTCCTATTTTGATCCCCCTGGAAATGCAGATTTGTTGGGCCAGGAATCTTAAAAGGCTCCGATTGTTCTATTATTAAAGTTTTCTTAAGTGACTGCCAAATTTACAGAGGATGAGTACGTGGCTTTTGCATGGAATATGACTTTTGGTTAGCAGCCTGGTTGGCATTTTGATATGCATTTAATGTATCTAAAGTTTTAGGTACCCGCTTTCTTACATTTGGGGGGTTGGCCTTCTTCCCCATGTTAATTGTAACCCCTGGATCAATAGCTCCTATTCCAAAATCAATTGGGGAATGATTAGTTAATGCTTCAATCTTTTAATTGTGGTGACCTCATCTTGGACAATGTTAAGCTTTTCATAAAGGTCCTAAACCAACTTATAGGTGGAAGTTAATTTATTCTGTGAGGCTTCCTCTACCAGACCCAAACCAATTGGTCTAGTTACAACTTCACTCGCTCGGTCATCACCTCGGTTTCCTTCCTCACTAATCACTAGGGGCAGGTATCTATTTGAGCATTCTATATTAATTACTTCGCTTCTTAGTATAATCTGTTGATCCCTTCCTGCGATACCACAGATGCTTAAAGCAGGCAAGGGAGTCGTACCCGTACCCCGTCTTGATATTGGAGGGGACACAATTAGTGTTTGTGAAAGATCTTTGTTATGGGGTTGGTGCACGGTGATAGCAGGACTATTTACCTTTACAGTATCAGCTTTTTCTTTCCTACTATAATAAGAGGAAATTTTACTTTTTCCCTTCGCATTGCTCTCTTTCTCTGTTGATAACATGCTTTCCACCTCCTCAATCAACTCATCGATAGCATCAAGTGTACAATTCTCAGCTGCTAGTCTAACTTGCTTTTGTGTTTTTGCAATCTTTTTCTTTCCCATAATCATATCAGATGCTTTCCTTTTACCCATTTCGTCTTACCAATTAGGTGATGGCTCCTCAACTATATTAGAGAGTATAATTTTAGCTAAGGTTGCAATAATACCGTCAATTCAATTATTTCAGAATCAATTGTTTGTGCTAAGGCACTTAACTGTATAATGTTAAAAATATCTATCTATAACTTATAAAAGCTACAAACTAATTAATAATAACAGCCAAAATATTAATAAAACAAGATTTTACAAGCAAAATGTGAATCCAGATGCTTACAAAAAAGAATGATAAAAAGTGTTCTCACTGTCAATGTTCAAGAAATCTAGTGGGTTCTTCTTATGAACACGCGTATATCTATTCAGTCTTACCGTCATTATTTGTAAAGTCAAGATAGAAAGAACCAAAGGGTATGGCACAGCCTGGCCTTCTCCAGGCTTTGACGGGCGTGGACGGGCCCGCCCTGGCCTGGGCTTTGCCCGAGCAGCGCCCGGGCACGCCTGCCTGTGTCCAGCGCTGCGGGAGCCCTGGTCCTAATTTAAGTGCCTTCTGGCGCAGGATAGTGATGCTTGCTTCTAGCGCCTCAGGGGACTCTGGGAGCTGGAGTCCCTGGTGCTGAGGCGTCCGTTGCAGTCCCCGCGGACTGTTGAAGAGCGGCAGGCAGGGCGGCAAGAAGTGTGCAGGGCAGTGTTTGAACCCGTTCTGCGGGAGCCCTGGTCCTAATTTAAGCGCCTCCTGGCGCAGGATAGTGACTCTTGCTTCTAGCGCCTCAGGGGACTTTGGGAGCTGGAGCCCCTGGCATCCCAGCTCCGAGGAGTCCGTTGCAGTCCCCGTGGACTGTTGAAGAGCGGCAGGCAGGGCGTCAAGAAGTGTGCAAGGCAGTGTTGGAACCCATTGTGCTTTGCACACGTGGGTTCGTATCCCATCCTCGTCGCCAAAATGTTAAGAAGAAGTCACACGAGTAAGGTAAGTGCAGGCGTTTATTGAATAGATCCTTCAGCACCAGTTTCCAGTCTCTCACTCAACATTCTATGGTGAGCTCTCGCCAACGTTCTACAGATGGAAGGGACAAAGAAGGAAGGGGAAGAAGGAATGAACTAGAGGGGAATTCTTTAAGTTACAACACATGTCTGTGTGGAAGACAGGGAGAATGTCTCAAATATACTACCTAATATTCAACACAACTTTCACATTGTATATATAGAAGGCCAGAGTGTTATTGGACTCTAAGATTCATAAACAGAATGTGGATTACAGGAATCATCTCAAGGGGTTCACAGCTAAATTAAAGATGAAGTTAGGGATACTTTTCATCACCTGTTCCTGAGGTGCAATTGCAGATATAAATGAGTGTGGAAAGAAACTAGTAGGAGTGAGCAACAACCTAAAAATATATTGTCTTGTTGATCTGGGGATTGTGAATGCGTTTCTGACATCCTTTGAGCAGGCTTGATAGAGAGAGCCTCAAGAGAAAGAACCCCTACATAGAGTTTCAGCAGAGTGAGGTGACAAAAGCGCGTGCCCTGTTTGAATCTAAAGATCTTCCTGTACTGTCATTGGAGATGCCAGTCTCTGGAGAGTAGGAATCAAAGCCTCCTGCAAGTAGTTTCATGCCAGCATCTAGTGGCCTCACAAAGTTACAGAACTTGGTAGCTACTTACAAGGTTTCAAAATACATACAAGAAAGGAAAACAAATGTGTCATACATCTATTTCAGCCAATGGGCATCTTGTCACGAGTCCTTCACTTTCTTTAACTTTCCCTCCTAAATATATAAGTAGAGATGCCAAATACAGATACTAAATGGACAAAAGTGGCTGATCAGGGACTGATCTTTTCCCTAATGTGTAAAGTGCAAAATTGCCATACAGGCGGCTGGAGTTAACATAAGTAAATTGCTAGTGAAAGTGCTTATATGCAAGACCGGGGCGGGAATATGTACGGTGCTAGATGGCCCATGGTTTTGCCCCTGTAAAGGTGCAGTTGTGCAAAACTATGCATCATTAAAGTGCCAAGTTAAACAAAGTGATTACCTAACCAGGGAACAGCTATTATGGCATCCCTAGCAACCCGTCCTTGGAGATTCCCTACTCGTGTGAAGTTTACCTTAAAAACTACAGATTTATCACGTCCTAAAATCAGGTTTGGGAGCCCCCTCCAGATTACTCATCGCTCAACCTATATGCCGATAATCTTTTTGAAAGTATTTTACAACTGGATTAGCCTCATGTTCAGCATTGTGTTGCATGGGTCCATAGACTACACCAGTGCAGGCCTACATGATCTTCGTTGGACCATCAATACAGGACAGATGCATACAATGGTGAGCAGTCTAAATATTGAGAATTTGTTTTCCAACCTACATTAATATCTAGGTCACAATATCGAAGGGACAGAATATCGATGTTAAGAATGTCGATGGACAGAATATCGACCCTTAGATAAGTAATATCGATTTTTTTTATATAGATGTAAGTAATATCAAAGTTAGTAATATCGATATCAAATATATTGATGTTACTAATATCGACGTTACTAATATCGATATTAATATTATTGTTATGTATTTAATGTATTTACTATGTGTTATATGTGTTTTGTTGAGTTTTCTACTTGGTTTAAAATATATGTATATAATGTTTATATGTTAATAATGTTTTTTTAAGTTATTTTTGTTTTTTAGTACCGTAGCGGGTTGTGGGTTTATAGGGTAATAGATTGGGAAGTAATTTAATTATACTAAATTACTTATTCATTTTTAGGAATTATAAATTAATTGTAATTAATTTTTGCGTTTAAGTTCTATAGCGGGTTGTGGGTTTATAGGGAAATAGGGTGGGAAGTAATTTAATTGTAATTAAGTAATAATTTATTTTAAATGATTGGTATTGATAATTATATAATTGTTAATTAATTATTAATTGGTAATTAATTTTCGTTAATTGGTAATACATTTTTATTATTTGATTAATTAATAATTATGTTAAGTGTATTCTTTCATTATTGGAGTGTGTTGTGTTTTTATGAGAGAATAGTTTTTGAAGTAATTGAAATGTAATTAAATAATTATTAATTGGGTACTGATACATAATTTATTGGACATTAATTATTAGTTGGTAATTCATATAATTTTTAATTTTTTGGTTATGAAAATTAATTTATTGTTGTTTTATCATTAATTGGTAAATTAAATATTATTACATATTATTTAGTGAGAAATGTAATTAATATATTCATAAGTAAATAGTAATTGGTGGTTAATGTTTAATAATAATATTTTTTTGTTATTAAAATATTGTATTTATCAATATTTATTATTGGGAAATTAATATTTATTAATTATTATTTATTGGTATTTATTATTCTTTTATTGCTAATGAATTATTCATTGGTAATTATGTTTTATTAATTATTTATTGCTTTTTGTCAATTAGAGTTATTGAATAATTAATTAAAAAAGTTATTTTATTTATAAGTATGTTATTTTTCACTTCTATGCTATCCAACACTTTTCCTACTATTGCACTCTCTGGAGTTGGAATAGTAATTTTATCCCTACGCTATCCAACACTTTCCCTACTGTTGCACTCTCTGGAGTGGGAATAGTAATTTTCACCCTTACGCTATCCAACGCTTTCTCTACTGTTGCACTCGCTGGAGTGGGAATAGTAATTTTTACCCTCCCGCTATCCAACGCTTTCCCTACTGTTGCACTCTCTGGAGTGGGTATAGTAATTTATACCCCTATGCTATCCAACACTTTCCCTACTGTGGTACTCTCTGGAGTGGGAATAGCAATTAATACCCCTATGCTATCCAACACTTTCCCTACTGTTGTACTCTCTGGAGTGGGAATAGTAATTTTAACCCCTACGCAATCCAACATTTTCCCTACTGTTGCACTCTCTGGAGTGGGGATAGTAATCTATACCCCTACGCTATCCAACGCTTTCCCTACTGTTGCACTCCCCGGAGTGGGAATAGTAATTTTTACCCTCCCGATATCCAATGCTTTCCCTACTGTTGCACTCTCTGGAGTGGAAATAGTAATTTATACCCCTATGCTATCCAACACTTTCCCTACTGTGGTACTCTCTGGAGTGGGAATAGTAATTTTAACCCCTACGCAATCCAACATTTTCCCTACTGTTGCATTCTCTGGAGTGGGAATAGTAATTTATACCCCTACGCTATCCAACGCTTTCCCTACTGTTGCACTCCCCGGAGTGGCAATAGTCATTTTTATGCGTATATCAAGAGAGAGAGAGAGAGGACTAGAAAGCTAGTCCAGATCCCCGGGGGTTTATATGTGGTATCAACAAGGACTAGCCAAGGGTGACCCAAGTAGGACTCTGGACTGTATTTTGTCAGCAGGCACCTAGTAGGTGTTCATGAAGCCCTCACCAACCAACCTAGTTGGTGGCATGCTTCATCATTGGGCCCACCCAGTGACACCTAGCGTGTCCGAGATATGCTACGACGCCTGATTACAGCAGAGCTGGTATGTTGCTGAGAGCGCAGTGTGGTGAATAGGGTGGTGAAGATTAAAACGGCTTCAGGGTGATATCAGTACCCGAGGGAAATTACATTTTAATGACTGGGTCTCCGTGAGCTGTTAAAAACAAGGCAGTGGGATGCTGTGGTGGTGAAGTTAAGACCGCCTGCATCCGGTGTAGGTCAACATGTTTTCAGCCAGTGCCTTTTGTATGCTGGCTTTCCTCAGGACCGTATAAAGTGAGTGCAATATTAAAATTATATATACAATTAAGTGAGCGTTAATCGACTATGTGTCGCACTCGCTAAGGTGCTCTTAGTGTATGAGGGGATTCCCTCATCAAGCATACCTTTACATGTAACATGTAAGACAAAACCGTGTAAAACAAAACAGGACATACAGAAGAGTCAATTAGCATGTGTCTAAGGTCACAATACATTGTTGCCGATTAATAAGTGCTTCGTGGGGAGGAAGGACTATAGCACGGCGAATGTGTAACAGCATGGGTGGTGCTGTTAGTGAATTTATCGGGAGAACATGATGTGGTGAGGCTAGAGAGCGAGCATCACGCACGGTGGTGGCATGAGCATAAGTGAAAGGGTTCTCATGCTGGCGAATAGCCTGGAGTAGGTCGGCGGAGGGAATGACCCTGAAAAATGTGGACCCCTGAGAGTTAGAGACCTGTGAGGAGAGAAACGCTTATCCGGTGGCTGCGTGATGTTCAGCATACTCACAAGGATGTTGGTCAATGCCTGCCTGGTACCTGTAGTGCCGCCATCAGTCTCCGGAACCAGAGTGAGATTTGTGGCGTGATTTAAATACTGTTCGTAAGTGCCAGCACCTGGAGGAGCGGAGAGATGATGGAGGGACTCTCGTTCCGGTGCTCGCTGCGGTGTGGAGACAACCTGGCGCGTGCGGAGAGACCGCTGTTTACCGCGTGCGTGAGGTGGTTCTAGAGGTCGCGTGATGCGCATGCGCGGCAGTTCTATCGTGCTGGGGATATCTGCATTGAGGGTGATCAGGGGGATAAGACCGGGAGAATAAGACCACATATGCAAGCACAGGTGCGGGGATGTGGGGGTATGTCACCAGGACGCTTGCGCAATAATCAGTTTATAAAGCCCCGTCGGTTGCACAGAGTGTGCGGGCGATCATGAGGGGTTTCATAGTATGGCATCATTGGGTCACCAAGACGCTTGTGCAATAATCATATTATAAAGGCCGTGGGTGCGGGCAATCATGAATTGGGGGAGTTACATAGAGTGGCATCATTGGGTCCACGTTCTTGGGGCCCGGGCACTATGAATTTAGGGAATTCCATGGTATGGCATCATTGAGTCCATATTGATGTAAAGAAAGGCAGAAAATCCAGCGTTGTTCCTTGCTAAGAAGGAACTTGTCATTGTCATTCCTGACGCTGCTGAATTGTTCAATCACGGTCCACGTCAAATCATTGGGAGTGTGGTTGAATTTGAGGAAGTGGTCTGTCAACTTGCTGATATTCTTTTTACACCTGATGGTGCTTCTGTGTTCCACTACTCATGTGCGTACTTTACGTGTGGTCATGCCGATGTAGCGGAGGCCACATGGGCATGTCAGGAGGTATACTACATTGCACGAGTTGCAGTTTGTGTGGTGCGGTTGGGTCCACGTTCTACCTGGTTCCAAGTCCAGGATTTTGGTGTTTTTGGTAAGGTGGCAAACACTACAGTCATTGCAGGGGTAATGTCCCGTGACTTTAGGTAGGCCCCAAGTGTTGAGGATGGTATTGGGTCCCCTTGTGTTTTGATGTTTTACTCTGGACACCTTTAAATCGGGCTTGAATTCTGAAATCCCTTGGCAGCAAGCGATTTTGTAATCATAAAATCTGGGTATGATCATAAAAATTATAGACATGTCTGTCTTTGTTAACGTAGTAATGGTCTGGCCATCTGGTGCTATGTTCATGGTACCTTACATAAGTTAATGTACTGAGGGGAAAATTATATAAAAATAAGATTATCATGTCTAGTACCAAGTAAACATCAACCATTAGGTCAATAGCCTATAAGAGCACTTTATCTGTTTGCACAACGTATTTTGTGGTATGAATAGGAATACCATCTATATTCTTGAAGCTCTTTTTCGATAATATATGCAATATTACTATAACTGCTCCTGATTTTAATCTGAACTCGTTACCAACATTGGGCAATTATAAATTACATCCATAAATCTTAGATCGAATTAGGTACAGACAAAGAATTAAACGCTTATTTTCGCCTTATAAAATCGTAAGTGCCTTGCAAATAATCCTGAACAATATTGGATTGCTGTTTATCCGATATGCACATTAGTAGCCGTGAACGGAAGTCTTTTTTCCTCCGCTCGTGCAGTATTGAAAACATTAACTAGGTCTGTTGGATAGTCTATCGTTCATATCGATTGAGAGCACAGAGATGATGACAAACATCTAGAGACCCGTGTACGTCATCAGGACGCGCCGAGGTAATAGGTATCAGCTGTCGTGCCTTAAGTGGCAAGGTAAAAAAGCGGGCTTATTTATATAAAGCCAGAATTCGAACACTTCGCTTTTATTGCCGCCATAGGAGGGAGCAAACGAGCAGAACCCCCGTGTTGATACGCTTCATCCAAAGATCGAAGGTATGTTTTTTTAACGACTAAAACGACTCTGGTCGGATAACATCATCGTTTTAGAATAGGGGTTTATAGTCATCAACATATTCTTTCCTATTCCATCCTTATGTTGCAGGTTGCCTGACCTACATTATCGTTTTTCCGGCGTATCTATTCTCACAATCACGCTAAGGTAACTTTAATAAAGATGTAACTACTGAAGTGAGTTTAAAACTAACATTAAGTATGGTGCAACAATGCTGGTTTATTTTTCTTTTTAGACTAACTAAACAGAGAAGGAAATAGATGCCGGTACCTTGTGTTTCCGGTTTAAAGCGTTTATAAACGTTTTTCATGTGAAGTGACGATTATAAATAAATATTCGACAGTTTGTTTAAGGTAGGAATTTTCTAAGTAAAGTTTTTCCGGAAAATGATTTAACGTAGTAGCATTAGAGCTGTAATGTTTATGGACTATATATAGTCTTGACCAATATCTTTTTGCGCATACCTGTACAGCCTTAGTGTATGTACTGCACTTTGACAACAATGTACTTGACGGGCTTAAATACTTAGCAAAGGCAGGCTTGCAGCCTTCTAGAATCTACCGTTTACATATAATTATTAAACCGCATCGGTATGTTAACATTGGAGATAATCTCTTGAATGGACAACAAACGATAGAGTAGGGGGCCCTGTGATACACTAATACTTCGGGAGGGAAGGCTTTTAGTTTCAATGTTTTAACTATTTGCATATAATGATTAGACTGTAATCGTCATCCATTATTGTAGATTTTTTGTGAACAGACCTCAACTAACACTAATAAGGGCCCTATGACATATAAATATATCGTCCCTTTTGTTTCCACCTGAACAGAGCCAGGTAACCTCATTGAAGTCTTCAAGAAATTACAAAATAAGACTGGATTTAATACCCTTGGGCTATATACGAAATTAATTATTCTGAAGGGCATCTACTTGAACTTATCAGGTATATTTATGCATTAGGTTAACATTTGTCAGAACAGTTTACCATAAATACCTAGTGGAACAATAAGAGTACATGTCTATTTTTCAGTATGCCATAATCTGATGCCATCTAAATAAACCTGCCCATATAGGAACCAGATATTCCGTGTTGTTTTCACGAAGCAGCTTTTCTCCATGTAAGTAATAATGACTGCCTTTTTCTTTCAATTGGTAGCGGTAGTTATGTTTTGACATAACCTATACTCTATTTATATCTAGAGTACTTTGCAGCCTTTTCTTTTTCTTTAAAACTTCTTTAACTATTGATGGAACTGTTGGTTAATGACCCCTTTTGCAATATGAATACACTTCGCTTGGAGTTGACGGATAGAATGCAAGGAAATATTTTTTGTTGAGGCAAAAGTCAAAATGTAAGACAGACGTGTTAAATAGTAATGTCAGTTAGATATAAAATAGAAATAATAATCTCTCATTGGGTTAAAATGAATAAAAAGATGGTTTCTTATGTATTATCATGAGTGGTTGCACTGAAAAACAAATATCGGATATATATGTACTTATATGTGAAAAGTTATAGACCCTTTAATAACTGCACAGATTTGATCGTGAATTATTGAAAGAGATTTGGATTTATGTGCATTTTACTTATATGAATTTTTTTATATTTGTCTTGTCTGTTTAGGTCCGTATCACATTTTTGTATATATGTTATGTACGAATGACGGTCACCTGACGAAGGCCCTTTGGCCGAAACGCGCATAGTTCCATTCAACCGCATTGCCTTCATCCAATTTTCCAACGACTGGTTATATCGTATATCACAAACCCCCCCCTTTTTTTTCTTCTGTTTTTGATGACAGTGTATTCATGTATTTGCTTTGTTTACATTGATTGTTTCTGCACTACTTTATTTGTAAATAATTCTCATCCATAGAATTTGATTGTTATGTATGTCTGAAAATATTTTTAAAGGAAAATATGAAATGAATAAGTAAAAATGAAAAAAATAAGAAAATGATTGAAATAAAAAGATTTAATAATTTTGAATATATCAGTGTTTCAGCATACATTTATTCAGTTGCTGTACAGTAGATATCATTGCACGTTGGTCTAGGGTCTATATATATCTTCAGAGTTTGCTACACCCTTTTTCTCTACACAGTTTGTATTCCCTACGAGTAGCTAACTAAGTACATTGTAGGGGCCCCCCTTTTTCCATTGAATTTCTACTCATGGCCGGTCCATGAGGGGTTGTCTAGTTTTTTAGAATATTGTCTTTACACAGTACCTATATATCTCATTCAATGTAATGAGTAAACTAATACACAGTGTATACCACAGTTCTAACTTGAAAGCCTCATATATTATATTGTTTGTATATCTGCTGTTCACACATAAGTGTTTATGGTAATTTAGGGTGATTTAGTTAACAGTTCCAGCTATATTTCTGTATCTAATTCTGTCACTTCTTTTCATCTGTTCTGTCCGAATCTATTATCTGCATTCATTATGGCTACATTAAAATCGCATGGCTTTAGTGACGAAGAATTTGCCTCTATGGTGGGATCTTCGGTTAGTTTTGAAACTAGAAATACAACAAATGATGAGCAATGTGGAGATCTATTAAAACTATTGGCTCTCAAAAAGAAAAGTAAAAGAACTGAGCTGCATGGAAGATTCATATTAGATTACCTCAAAGCAGGAGTTATTCCTCAAGGACTTCAGATAAAAAACATCCCTGGTCTATTTGTCCATCTAAAGCACTTTCTTGAACGTTGGTCCCTTATCTCTAACAGATGTTCTAGGGACCACATGATGCTTATAGTGGAAACAGTAAAAGAGGTTCTAGATGAATTAGCCAAAGAAATCACAGATCTTGAGGATAAGATAAAAAATTCTACAATAATTACAGACATCAAAAAAAAGTTAGAAGATGTAGAGATGGACCTCAATTCATACAGTGATTATCTATTTAAGCGAAAAATGGATAAATTCCAGAAAGATCTTCGCTTTTTTAGTATGGAAAAGGTATATCCATATTTGGCAGACAATTTCTATGCCCAAACAAGTGATAATGATCAAGAACATATGATACATTCAGATTCTAGATCTAAAAACTTCTCCACGTTTTCCAATTCCTCAGATTCAGGGAGTAACTCTAGCACGTCACCTTTCCAATCAAGAGGAAATCGTTTCAGAACTAATCAGGGTTATAGACCTTTTTTAGGAAGACGTCAATCGAGAGTGAATTGGAGACCGAATTATCGATCCCAGTATCGACCACAACAACACTATCAATACAATCAACAATACCAGCCACAGGGACAATATCCATCGAACCAATCATACCAACCTCAGGGTCAATACCAGCCCCAATTCCAGGAACATCAACAGAATACAGACAGGTACCTGGAAACGAGGAATGCAAGGTACTGGAGACAATGAACACAATACCTATCTTTAATTTAAGTAGTCACGACACCAATTCAGCCATGCTTGCGGTGCTTTCCAAAGGTCTTTCCTTTGTTCCCCATTCCGGGTTGAACAAGTTTGAATTGTTTAATGATATTGTAGGTCTCTTTCGAAAAATACGACTAAAAAGTTTCTTTGCTAATCAGGAATATGAGCCACATGAACCAAATAAATCTGGTCTGTCACCAAAATCGATCTTTACACCAACTCTTGATCAAGTAGATCCTGAAATAGGAATCTTTGAAAAGATTGTCACCTCTAAACTATATAATATTACCAAATATATACCACATACTCCTTACAATATTTCCATTGATGAACATAATGCTTTGTTGAAACTAAAGGAATCAACCCAATTGATTGTAAAGAGTTGCGATAAAGGAGGAGGTATCGCCATTTTTGACACTAACAACTATGTGGATAAAATGAATAATATGCTTAATGACATTAAATTCTATTCAAAAGTCACTAAGGACCCGACCAGCACCATCAAAAACAAAATCACCAGACTAATCACTAAGGCTTTAGGTAATGGGAATATTTGTCAGAAAGAGTTTGACTACATGAATATAGAGAATCCCAAAATGGCCAGCATATATGGGATCCTGAAAGTCCATAAGAACGAACTTGATCCGCCCGTTCGTCCAATAGTTACTACCATCGGGAGTGTGACAGAACCCATCTCTAAGTATATAGATGCTATCTTACGTCCCCATATAGATAAAATCTTGGGACACATTAAGGATACCAGACATGTAATCACCCAGTTTGAGGGCACCACGTTCAATGCCCACAGACAATGGATGGTAACATTGGATGTCGAGAGTTTGTACTCTAACATTCCCTGCGAAGGGGCTATAGAAGCCACTAAATGGTTCATTGAGTCTTTTAATATCGACTGTAATATGCCATTCATTTTGGATTGTCTGCAAATCATTCTGGAAAATAACATCTTTGAATTTGCAGGACAACTCTATAGACAAACCAGAGGAGTCAGCATGGGTGCTTCATGTGCACCAACAATTGTTAACATTTATGTGGCTTTATTTGAAGAAACATTTATTTTTAATGAAGTGGCACCTTTTTTTGAGTCGATTTTTTATTGGTCACGCTTTATTGACGATATTATTTTCATTTGGGACGACAACGAATACGTTTTGCAAGAATTTTTATCTTGGCTTAATGTCTGTGATCCCAATTTAAAATTTACAGAGAAAATAAGTAATTCGGAAATTGAATTCCTAGATCTAAACATTAAACATCTTGAGGGAAAACTGATCATGGACCTCTTCACTAAACCCACTGCTCGCAACACACTCCTTCATTACAGTAGCTTTCATCCTCCGTCACAAAAAGATAGCATTCCCTTCAGTCAATTTCTTAGACTGAGGAGGAATTGTACGAGATTAATAGATTATGACGAGAGGGCTACTGTAATGAAGGAGAAGTTTTTAGAACGTGGTTATCCACATAGACTGATACGTGAATCGTATAAGAGAGCTAGGTACTATGATCGCCAGCATCTCCTCACAGGCACAAAAGACAAACGAGATGCCAGTTTGGTATTTGTGACACGGCACTCCATGCTAAATAATCAGATACGACAAATCCTATATTCAAACTGGCATATTCTTAATGTCAACAAAATAGGCAAAGAAATTATAAATAAACCCCTTTTTGCCTATAAGAAAAACAAAAACATCAAGGATATAGTTGTCAGATCCAGGATGCCAACTATGAAGGTTAAGAGTCAAAGAAGCATAGTAACTGGGGCTCCAGTGACTGGAAATCACAAATGTGGAACTTGTAAAATCTGTCCACAAGCGATTGAGACTACACAATTTACCTTCAACAATACATCTATCCCCTTGTTGCATATGACAAATTGTAAAACCACAAACATTGTCTATCTGTTAGTTTGTCCATGCAACAAGGGATATGTCGGCGAATCTTCACGTTCCGTATGTACTAGAGTCACGGAACATAAATCAGCAATTCGCACGCGAAAAATGAATGCTCCCTTAGTCTCTCACTACCTAGACAAGGGCCATAAACCTGAAGAAATTCAATGGATAATCCTGGAAAAAATTGTAGCTAAGTCGGGTATCAACATGGACAAAATTCGCCGAAAACGTGAGGTTTTTTGGATATTTACTCTGGACACCTTTAAATCGGGCTTGAATTCTGAAATCCCTTGGCAGCAAGCGATTTTGTAATCATAAAATCTGGGTATGATCATAAAAATTATAGACATGTCTGTCTTTGTTAACGTAGTAATGGTCTGGCCATCTGGTGCTATGTTCATGGTACCTTACATAAGTTAATGTACTGAGGGGAAAATTATATAAAAATAAGATGATCATGTCTAGTACCAAGTAAACATCAACCATTAGGTCAATAGCCTACAAGAGCACTTTATCTGTTTGCACAACTTATTTTGTGGTATGAATAGGAATACCATCTATATTCTTGAAGCTCTTTTTCGATAATATATGCAATATTACTATAACTGCTCCTGATTTTAATCTGAACTCGTTACCAACATTGGGCAATTATAAATTACATCCATACATCTTAGATCGAATTAGGTACAGACAAAGAATTAAACGCTTATTTTCGCCTTATAAAATCGTAAGTGCCTTGCAAATAATCCTGAACAATATTGGATTGCTGTTTATCCGATATGCACATTAGTAGCCGTGAACGGAAGTCTTTTTTCCTCCGCTCGTGCAGTATTGAAAACATTAACTAGGTCTGTTGGATAGTCTATCGTTCATATCGATTGAGAGCACAGAGATGATGACAAACATCTAGAGACCCGTGTACGTCAACAGGACGCGCCGAGGTAATAGGTATCAACTGTCGTGCCTTAAGTGGCAAGGTAAAAAAGCGGGCTTATTTATATAAAGCCAGAATTCGAACACTTCGCTTTTATTGCCGCCATAGGAGGGAGCAAACGAGCAGAACCCCCGTGTTGATACGCTTCATCCAAAGATCGAAGGTATGTTTTTTTAACGACTAAAACGACTCTGGTCGGATAACATCATCGTTTTAGAATAGGGGTTTATAGTCATCAACATATTCTTTCCTATTCCATCCTTATGTTGCAGGTTGCCTGACCTACATTATCGTTTTTCCGGCGTATCTATTCTCACAATCACGCTAAGGTAACTTTAATAAAGATGTAACTACTGAAGTGAGTTTAAAACTAACATTAAGTATGGTGCAACAATGCTGGTTTATTTTTCTTTTTAGACTAACTAAACAGAGAAGGAAATAGATGCCGGTACCTTGTGTTTCCGGTTTAAAGCGTTTATAAACGTTTTTCATGTGAAGTGACGATTATAAATAAATATTCGACAGTTTGTTTAAGGTAGGAATTTTCTAAGTAAAGTTTTTCCGGAAAATGATTTAACGTAGTAGCATTAGAGCTGTAATGTTTATGGACTATATATAGTCTTGACCAATATCTTTTTGCGCATACCCGTACAGCCTTAGTGTATGTACTGCACTTTGACAACAATGTACTTGACGGGCTTAAATACTTAGCAAAGGCAGGCTTGCAGCCTTCTAGAATCTACCGTTTACATATAATTATTAAACCGCATCGGTATGTTAACTTTGGAGATAATCTCTTGAATGGACAACAAACGATAGAGTAGGGGGCCCTGTGATACACTAATACTTCGGGAGGGAAGGCTTTTAGTTTCAATGTTTTAACTATTTGCATATAATGATTAGACTGTAATCGTCATCCATTATTGTAGATTTTTTGTGAACAGACCTCAACTAACACTAATAAGGGCCCTATGACATATAAATATATCGTCCCTTTTGTTTCCACCTGAACAGCGCCAGGTAACCTCATTGAAGTCTTCAAGAAATTACAAAATAAGACTGGATTTAATACCCTTGGGCTATATACGAAATTAATTATTCTGAAGGGCATCTACTTGAACTTATCAGGTATATTTATGCATTAGGTTAACATTTGTCAGAACAGTTTACCATAAATACCTAGTGGAACAATAAGAGTACATGTCTATTTTTCAGTATGCCATAATCTGATGCCATCTAAATAAACCTGCCCATATAGGAACCAGATATTCCGTGTTGTTTTCACGAAGCAGCTTTTCTCCATGTAAGTAATAATGACTGCCTTTTTCTTTCAATTGGTAGCGGTAGTTATGTTTTGACATAACCTATACTCTATTTATATCTAGAGTACTTTGCAGCCTTTTCTTTTTCTTTAAAACTTCTTTAACTATTGATGGAACTGTTGGTTAATGACCCCTTTTGCAATATGAATACACTTCGCTTGGAGTTGACGGATAGAATGCAAGGAAATATTTTTTGTTGAGGCAAAAGTCAAAATGTAAGACAGACGTGTTAAATAGTAATGTCAGTTAGATATAAAATAGAAATAATAATCTCTCATTGGGTTAAAATGAATAAAAAGATGGTTTCTTATGTATTATCATGAGTGGTTGCACTGAAAAACAAATATCGGATATATATGTACTTATACGTGAAAAGTTATAGACCCTTTAATAACTGTACAGATTTGATCGTGAATTATTGAAAGAGATTTGGATTTATGTGCATTTTACTTATATGAATTTTTTTATATTTGTCTTGTCTGTTTAGGTCCGTATCACATTTTTGTATATATGTTATGTACGAATGACGGTCACCTGACGAAGGCCCTTTGGCCGAAACGCGCGTAGTTCCATTCAACCGCATTGCCTTCATCCAATTTTCCAACGACTGGTTATATCGTATATCACAAACCCCCCCCTTTTTTTCTTCTGTTTTTGATGACAGTGTGTTCATGTATTTGCTTTGTTTACATTGATTGTTTCTGCACTACTTTATTTGTAAATAATTCTCATCCATAGAATTTGATTGTTATGTATGTCTGAAAATATTTTTAAAGGAAAATATGAAATGAATAAGTACAAATGAAACAAATAAGAAAATGATTGAAATAAAAAGATTTAATAATTTTGAATATATCAGTGTTTCAGCATACATTTATTCAGTTGCTGTACAGTAGATATCATTGCACGTTGGTCTAGGGTCTATATATATCTTCAGAGTTTGCTACACCCTTTTTCTCTACACAGTTTGTATTCCCTACGAGTAGCTAACTAAGTACATTGTAGGGGCCCCCCTTTTTCCATTGCAATAATCATATTATAAAGGCCGTGGGTGCGGGCAATCATGAATTGGGGGAGTTACATAGAGTGGCATCATTGGGTCCACGTTCTTGGGGCCCGGGCACTATGAATTTAGGGAATTCCATGGTATGGCATCATTGAGTCCATATTGATGTAAAGAAAGGCAGAAAATCCAGCGTTGTTCCTTGCTAAGAAGGAACTTGTCATTGTCATTCCTGACGCTGCTGAATTGTTCAATCACGGTCCACGTCAAATCATTGGGAGTGTGGTTGAATTTGAGGAAGTGGTCTGTCAACTTGCTGATATTCTTTTTACACCTGATGGTGCTTCTGTGTTCCACTACTCGTGTGCGTACTTTACGTGTGGTCATGCCGATGTAGCGGAGGCCACATGGGCATGTCAGGAGGTATACTACATTGCACGAGTTGCAGTTTGTGTGGTGCGTTTGGGTCCACGTTCTACCTGGTTCCAAGTCCAGGATTTTGGTGTGTTTGGTAAGGTGGCAAACACTACAGTCGTTGCAGGGGTAATGTCCCGTGACTTTAGGTAGGCCCCAAGTGTTGAGGATGGTATTGGGTCCCCTTGTGTTTTGATGTTTTGGGCGAGTGGACACTAGTTGGTCTCTGAGGTTGCTGGATCTTTCATAGGCAAAGCGTGATGTCTCCCATGTCTTGGGGCCCGAGTTTATAATTTTCCAGTGTTTGCGGATTATCTTGGCAATCTGGGTGGAGGCCGTGTTGTATGTAGTTACACAGGTCATGGGTTGTTCTTTGGGCTCTTTGGTGATGGTTTCTAAGAGTGCCTCCCTGTTCTGGTGCGGGCTCTTTTCTTTGTCTTGGTGATGATGGCCTTGGGGGAGCCACGTTCTGATAGCTTCTGTGCCAGGGTAGCGGACTGCTTCTTGTAGTCAGCTAGTTGACTGCAGTTTCTGCGGATGCGTAAAAACTGGCCATATGGTAGATTCTCTCTGAGAGGTCTGGGGTGGAAGCTTTCGAAGTGCAGTAAGGAGTTCCTTGCCGTGGGCTTATGGTACGTGGTGTTCGTTAGTAATCCTTCTTTGGCCGTGATGTTGAGGTCCAGGAATGCTATTGTAGTGGCACTTGCGGTGCTAGTGAACCTCAGATAGGGGACTCTGCTGTTAAGCCAAGTGAGGAAACTTTCCAAAGTTAGACTTGAGCCTTGCCAGATGATGAGAATATCACAATGTATCTGCGCCATTTCTTGATGTTGCTGGTGCAGGGGTTGGCGTCGGTCAAGACATGGTTCTGCTCAAAGTGGTGAACGTATAGTCCCGCCACACTGGGAGCAAAGACACTGCCGATGGACGTACCGTTGGTTTTAGGTAATGGGTGCCCTCGTATTCAAAATAGTTGTCCTTAAGTGCAAGGGTTGCACAGTCCAGGATGAATTGGCGGGGTGTGTGGTGCGTCCAGGCGGTCTGTGTAAGGATGTCTCTAAGACACCACCACCTATATTATGGACACCAAACACCTCCTTAACATCATTCACAATGAACCGTTTGATACCAATACCCAACTTCTGGTAGGACTGGACATTGAGAGCCTCTATACCAGCCTCCCACAAGATGCAACCTTGCAGGTTCTTAGAGACATCCTTACACAGACCGCCTGGACGCACCACACACCCCGCCAATTCATCCTGGACTGTGCAACCCTTGCACTTAAGGACAACTATTTTGAATACGAGGGCACCCACTACCTACAAACCAACGGTACGTCCATGGGCAGTGTCTTTGCTCCCAGTGTGGCGGGACTATACGTTCACCACTTTGAGAGAACCTATGTGTTGACCGACGCCAACCCCTACACCAGCAACATCAAGAAATGGCGCAGATACATCAATGATATTCTCATCATCTGGCAAGGCTCAAGTCTAACTTTGGAAAGTTTCCTCACTTGGCTTAACAGCAGAGACCTCTATCTGAGGTTCACTAGCACTGCAAGTGCCACTACAATAGCACACTCTGTGCAACTGACGGGGCTTTATAAACTGATTATTGCGCAAGCGTCCTGGTGACATACCCCCATGTCCCTGCACCTGGGCTTGCATATGTGGTCTTATTCTCCCGGTCTTATCCCCCTGGTCACCCTCAATGCAGATATCCCCAGCACGATAAAACTGCCGTGCATGCGCATCACTCGACCTCTAGAACCACCTCACGCGCGCGGTAAACAGCGGTCTCTGCGCACGCGCCAGGTTGTCTCCACACCGCACATGCGCACAGCAGCAAGCACCGGAACGTGAGTCCCTCCACCATCTCTCCGCTCCTCCAGGTGCCGGCACTTACGAACAGTATTTAAATCACGCCACGAACCTCACTCTGGTTCCGGAGACTGATGGCGGCACTACAGGTGCCAGGCAAGCATTGACCAACATCCTTGTGAGTATGCTGAACATCACGCAGCCACCGGGTAAGCGTTTCTCTCCTTACAGGTCTCTAACTCTCAGTGGTCCACATTTTTCAGGGTCATTCCCTCCGCCGACCCACTCCAGGAGGCACACCAGGCTATTCACCAGCGTGAGAACCCTTTCACTTACGCTCATGTCACCACCGTGTGTGATGCTCGCTCTCTAGCCTCACCACGTCATGTTCTCCCGATAAATTCCCTAACAGCACCACCCATGCTGTTAAACCTTCGCCGTGCTATAGTCCTTCCTCCCCACGAAGCACTTATTAATCAGCAACAATGTATTGTGACCTTAGACACATGCTAATTGACTCTTCTGTATGTCCCGTTTTGTTTTACATGTTTTTGTCCTACATGTTACATGTAAAGGTATGCTTGATGAGGGAATCCCCTCATACACTAAGAGCACCTTAGCGAGTGTGACACATAGTCGATTAACACTCACTTAATTGTATATATAGTTTTAATATTGTACTCACTTTATACGGTCCTGAGGAAAGCCAGCATAGAAAAGGCACTGGCTGAAACATGTCGACCTACACCAGATGCAGGCGGTCTTAACTTCACCACTACAGCATCCCACTGCCTTGTTTTTAACCGCTCACGGAGACTCGGTCATTAAAATTTAATTTACCCTCGGGTCCTGGGATCACCCTGAAGCCGTTTTATTCTTCCCCACCCTATTCACCACACAGCACTCTCAGTAACATACCAGCTCCGCTGTAATCAGGCATCGTAGCACAGCCGGGACACGCTAGGTGTCACTGGGTGGGCCCAATGATGAAGCATGCCACCAACTAGGTTGGTGGGTGAGGGCTTCATGAACACCTTCTAGGTGCCTGCTGACAAAATACAGTCCAGAGTCCTACTAGGTCCCCCTTGGCTAGTCCTTGTTGATGCCACAATAGTAATTTTTACCCTGCCGCTATCCAACGCTTTCCCTATTCTTGCACTCTCTGGAGTAGGAATAGTAATTTATGCCCCTACACTATCCAACACTTTCCCTACTGTTGCACTCGCTGGAGTGGGAATAGTAATTTTAACCTCTACTCTATCCAACACTTTTCCTACTGTTGCACTCTCTGGAGTGGGAATAGTAATGTTTTACCCTCCTGCTACCCAATCCTTTCGCTACTGTTGCACTCTCTGGAGTGCGAATAGTAATTTATATCCCTACGCTATCCAACACCTTCCCTAGTGTTGCACTCTCTGGATTGGGAATAGTAAATTTAACCTCTACGCTATCCAACACTTTCCCTACTGTTGCACTCTCTGGAGTGGGATTAGTAATTTTAACCTCAACGCTATCCAACACTTTCCCTGCTGTTGCACTCTCTGGAGTGGGAATAGTAATTTATACCCCTACACTATCCAACGCTTTCCCTACTGTTGCACTTCCTGGAGTGGGAATAATAATTTTTTCCCCTACGCCATACAACACTTTCTCTACGGTTGCACTCTCTGGAGTGGGAATAGTAATTTATACCCATACAATATCCAACACTTTCCCTACTGTTGCACTCCCTGGAGTGGGAATAGTAATTTTAAGCCCTACGCTATCCAACATTATCTTTACTGTTGTTTTTTTTGGAGTTGCAATATTAGTTTTATTCCCTCTGCTATTTAATATTTTTTGTAATATTATAGTTAATGTAGTATATAATTAATTTTAACTTTTTGAAAAGTATTTTTTTTTATTTGTTATACATAATTATTTAATTTTTCTTTATGTATTTTTTGTGTATAGTTGTATTTGTAATTCATAGTATTTAAAAAAAATGTATGTTATTAAAATAATTATTAAAACTGATTATTATGTAAGTGTGTATAATATTTATTATATGTATATGTTTAATTAATGTTTTAATAAATGTTATATATTACTTATTAATTTTAAACATTATGAAATATTTGTAGTTATGTTTATTGTATTTATAAGTATTATTTAGTTTATTTTACATCTTTTCTTAACAAAAAAATCGATATTTTTAATAACGATATTTTTTACATCGATATTTTTATTTCTCAATATTTTTGTACTTACAATGTTGTAGATATGGGGGCCGATTCCGATTCGGGAAAAACCACTCCGAATTTCCATACAAATCGTACCCTGCAGCCTCCCCCGTACGTACGATGAAGTACGATTCGTACCAGGAGCAGGACTCCGTACGAATCGTACAAAGACCTTACGACTCTAATCTCCGTACAATTCTCCCTCGGAACCCGCTGTACGCGTCATCCGTATGGTGGAAGCAGGTTTTCCCGACCCAGCAAGTACGGTTCGTGTCGGGTATGCACCGTACGCCGCTTTTTTTACGGGAGCCCAAACGGTCAGAGAATCAGGGTACGCCTCGAAACAGGTACGGAACCCCCTCCCCCCGGGTACGGTGCGTGCACCCCATGAATGCAGGGGTACGGTTCATACCCCAGCGATCATGGGGTTTACGCACTGTACCCCACAATCATGGGGTGTACGTACCATACCCCACGATTATGGGGTGTACGCACCGTACCTCATGATCGCAGGGTGTACGTTGCATACACCCTGCGATCATGGGGTACAGTGCGTACACCCCATGATCGCAGGGGTATGCACCGTACCCCTGCGATCATGGGGTGTACGCACCCTACGGTGTGTATGTGATTGCGTGGTTGTCCATACGAATCGCCCTTACCTGACGTGGACCGTACGAATCGCGTCCTCACACCCCGGTCCGGAATGTACTCGTCGGGTCGTATGGCATGTGTGGTGATATGTTTTGCGCAACTTGGAATCATTCCATGTCATAGTGAGTGTTCCATGTACAGGATTCTCTTTGGGGCAGTTATTACTTTGCCATCCCCCCATTCTGCTACCAACTACACTCCATTCGAACTCATGAGAGGAAGAAAAGCTTGTTCACAAGTATATCCTTTCTGGATGGTAAGAAATTTTTGTCAAGGTGGCAACATGAGCAATATGTGGGATGCTGCTCATAGAAAATCCTCTGATGTGTGTTCTAAACAGGTTAAACCTGGAAAGAAAATTTCTCACAACGTTCAGATTGGAGATTGGGTCAAAGTTAAAAATCCTGTTTCTGTCAGGAAAGGTTTTTCTAAGTTCTCAGATTCTCAACAAGTAGTGGATACTCGCAAGAATGCGGTTAGATTGACCAATGGCAATTGGTGGTGCACTTCCCAGATTGCCAAAGATCCCTCTGGTTCTTCAAGTAATGTCAATTTCAAAAATGTTTCAGAGGGGGATGAGGTTAGGAAAAGTACCAGAGTGTCAGTCAAACCTAGCAAACTGCGAGATTATGTTTAACCCTGTTGTACTTTTCATTTGTCTTTCCATGAGTTATGTTTTCCTTTCACTGCACTTATTGTTTTTGTGTTTCTCTTATTAAAAGAGGGGAGGTGTGGTGATATGTATTGCGCAACTTGGAATCATTCCATGTCATAGTGAGTGTTCCATGTACAGGGTTCTCTTTGGGGCAGTTATTACTTTGCCATCTACCTGCCTGCTGGGACGGCTCTCCCTTCCTGCAATAAACTACTTCCAAAGAATATACCTCTTGTGTCAAGTCGACATCATTTCAGCATGTTTACGAATCGTACGGTTCACTGTGAGGGTCCGTGTCGTACGGTTTCAGCCTTGCAATTCGTACTGTTCGTGACAATTCGGACAGATTGATGAGATACGGATCGTACTACTCGATTCGGAGGGATGTGTACGATTCGTACGGAGAGGGCTCCGGATACGATTCGGACGGACGCTTTTTTTCCCGAATCGGAATCGGCCCCATGATGTTGATATTCTTGATATCGATATTTTTACTTCGATATTTTTGTAGGTTGATTTTTTGACCTTCGATATTTTGTCAGTAATCCATATACAATGTGTAGCAGTGTCTTGTTCACCTGGTGGCATAAAAGGCAGGACCTATCTTCACTTAAACCAGCCATTCTCCAGTTTGGCATGAGGTCTTGTGTGGGTATCTCTCCAAATCCTAAGACAAGAAATGACTGTTTGAGCTAACGAGCTTCCTAATTGCTCGTAAGATATTGGGTGGGATACCCCATCACTGAAGTTTGACCTATTGTTTGTTCCGAGGGACACAGTCAAAAGCGGCCTTAAAATCAACAAAGCACATTTAAAGAGGTGTCTCAGTTGCATTTGCTCTAGTTCTAATTAGGCTCAGGGTCATGAGATTGGTTAACGTGCCTTTGCCCCTTAAAAAACAGTTTGATTGAAGGGGAGTCTTCCATTGTTGAGCGACCAGGATTCCAAATCATGCAATAACAACATTGAGAACTATTTTAGTACAACATCCATCAATGCTATTAGTCAATAGTTATTGGGCGAGCATGCCCCGCCTTTTTTAAAAATGGGATGGAGTTTGAGCCCCCCCAGCTGTCACGAATAACGTTGTTTTCCAGGATGTAGTTAAACATTGATTCTAGCAAGCCCATTGTGAAGTGAGGTGTTTAAACAATGTCTGAGGTAGCCCATTAGGGCCAGGGTCACAGTCTGCCTGGGACTTTTTGACAACCTTCGCTACCTCGGTCGCTGTGATTATCCGCTGTGCCATAGAGGCTTAATTAGGACAGTAGGGGCTAGCTGTAAGTGTGACTTAAAAAAATTAACCGTCACTAATATTAGCATGGTTTGCAGCTGAGGGGCCTTTCTCGTTCCTGTTGATTCTCTGCCAGATTCGAGTCATGAGATTTAGAGGCATGTATTAACTGGGCCCATAATGTTTCTTGTTTGGATTGTTTATACATCCAGATCTCTTTTTTTAGCCGCCGTCACTCATTGTGATGTTGGCGTAATAAATCCGAATCTCCTTGGTTATTGACGTGTTTGCCGGAAAAGTTTGCCTGTTTCCTTTTCTATGTTCTGGATATGGGCGGGCATAATTGACGATTTAAAATAGTCAAGTCGAGATCCCTTTTTGTGGCTGTTCTCACTGTAGCTTTTAGTCATGTTATTGGTGAGAATTACCTATGTCACGATTGGATTAGGATCCATTGGAACTAGGACCTGTAAACTAGAAACTGCATCCTCTGCAATAAATTTGATGGAGTCAGAAGTCCACTTCAGGCATTTCAGATTTTTTGAGCATGTTTCCTGACAACGTACGAACTACCTCAAGTTTGCACTGGGATGCATTCACCATAATGACCTGAGGATTGTGATTGCTCTCCACACAATGGTATATACTGTAGTCACGAACCTGGTTGTAACGGAGCATTGAAACCGCGTTGCCCCAAAACCCTGACCAGGCAGATGGAATGTCAGATGTTTTTCGACCATTTAGTGCCAGCAGACCCAATAATTTGCAGGCTTTGAGTTCTTCTCCTGATTTGTCCCTCTGTATTTTCAATGGCATTGCTTGCTCAGGGAGAGGGCCAACCTCGTCAGTATGCTCCTCCAAGGGACAGTAAAAACGGTTGAGGTTGAAGACTCCAGTAACTAGCCAATGTGAATTATTATGGCTATCTTTCATCTGGGATAAATGGGCTACCATTCCTTTGGACAATGCCGCTTTTTGCTTTGGATTGATGTATAGGTTGATAAGGATAATAGCATCTTTAGACTTATTAGCCCAACCTTCCAGTTTTAATACCAGCATATTTGGGTCATCCACATACACTTCTTCTGTTTTACTCACTAGATTGGTGATTATATAAATTGCCAGGCCGCCTTTCACCCTTCCATAGGCTCTCTTTCTTTCTGCTGGTTTCGTATAGTCTTTGTAGCCAATGAGAGGGATACTAATCTGCGCCCAGGTTTCCGGGAACTTTAGGTTGTCGAAGGATCTCAGAAATCCTGTGGATTCTGGATCTGTGCATTTTGTCTGTAGACCGCTGATGTTCCAAGAACAGACTGACAAGCCACCCTGAACCATTTCTGGTGGCCTTCCTTCGACTCAATCTTGATTGCTACTAGCTCGAGACAGGGCTTGGGGTAACCAGCCCCAGGTGTTTTGTTGCTCATTACTTGTTACCAGTCTTCGCTGCTGGCCGGGGTCTGTTTCATTGGTTACTTTAACTCTCATCTTTGTGCGATCTAAGTCGATTTTATGATGAGCCAGAGGGGGAGACCTACTGCTGGCTCCTCTTAATACAGTCCAGTTGGAAGCCATGTGCTCAACTATTGACGGTCCTGCTAGGAGCAGATGGGGGAAATCTATCCCCATGATAGGTAATTACTTCAATGCCCCAGTCTTTTAGGGGTTTTTTCTTATCCAGGATCTGGGCTGGAAGCACCAAGGACAAGAAGGTGACCAGAGTGGGATCCGTAAGCTGTTACCCTTTTGCCGCAAGGAACTTGATTGATAAATGTCATCAGACTTGACATAGCCCATGCTTGGCAGGGCTTTGATCAACTTTAGGATGGTTGAACGGTTTAAGATGCCTTGCGAGCCCCTCGATATAAATTCCGGGATCCATAACAGCTTCTGACCAATGCTGTTTAAACCGCTGAGCTGATCATCATTGCCGACATGACCTCTTGAAGTCAATAGATTGTGACCATTTACCACCTGCAACTGAAGTTCCGGGAGACCCTGCTCCACAATGGGCTGTGTCTGAGTTTCTTCCTCCTTGCGCCCTTTCGCTAGTGGTTTCTCGGTGCGCTGTGTTTGATCTTCTCAGCTAGCTTCTTGCACAGGTATTCCCTCTTACTGAGAGCTACATATCGGGAAAAGGGCCCGCTGCATGTGGTATAAGATGCCCTCAGATTAGCAATAGATGCTGCCTTGTTGTGTGCAATGTCATGAAATGGAGCCAAGGTGGTACCATGTGCGTTTGGGTACATTGGCACCATCCCAGGACAATCCAGTCTTCCTGTTGAACAGTTAAAGAGGGGTAAACGATCTCTAAGTTACCCGGGAAGGTTTTATTCCTTCTTTTCCTTGCTCGTTTCCTTTCCCTTTTGGTTTGTCGAGATATCACAGGGGCATTGGTTTTTGTGCTCGCATCAACAGGAGATTCATCGTGGAAACTAGGATGAGTTCTGAGCTTATCGTCCACTAGTTCCACAGAGTCTTCATCTGCCAGCCTATTATTGGGGACTACTTGACTCCATTGAGTTGCCATCTTAGGACTGCATGTTTCCTTTTTGAATGTTGTTCCAGGCCGAGACTCGGGCCTGTGTTGTTTTTAACTTCACCCTTTATAGTTTGCATGATTGTCATGGGTTGCACTAATTTATCGACTACCTCCTTGTAAGAACAGATGTTAAAGTCATTTAGATGGATTGATTGCGCCCTTGTAACTAGTGTATTTAACTTTTCGAGTTTCTCATCGATTCCAGACGCAAAGATTGCCATGGTGTTAAGTAAATCCACCTGGATATCCACTCTGTTAGAGTGGTGAGATAGGGCCAGTACTGGTGCTTGCATTCAGTACAATAGAGCAGACCACAAATTAGGGGGGTTATCTCCGGGTGTCACCGTTCGTACTTTTTTGGTTAAGTCCTACTCTATGGTTGCTCCCTGGATGATTGCATTAGCCCCCTCCTGGGAGTCTGGCAGAGGAGGGTCCTCAGCATTATTTAATTTAAATTTAGGAAATGCGAAAAGATAAGGTGCTCCTTCATGTGACCACTTCTTCGGGGTCACAAGTGAGTGACCTGCTTGGTGGTTGCTTATTTGGTAGAGATATTGAGTTAATAAGTGGGGAGGTACAAGCATAGCTAATAACGTCCATCAACCTTTCTGGTCGAAATTTCTCGTTGATATTTAGTTGTTGAATATCATCTAGATCGCTTGTTGGCCGGAAGTAATCTGTTATTTTTGACAGGTTGGGCTGATCCAATGATTTTATATCTTCTTTGTCTTTGTTTGTACATTGGCCTGTCCTCAAGCCTGCAGTACAGGCAGCGGTGAGTAATGCCTTGGGGTTAGCTACTAAGTCTAGCTCTGAGTCTAGGTCCGAGTCTAGGTCCAAGTCATAAGTAGCACTACGTTTCCTCAGAACAAGGAATCACTGACGACTGCCCCGCTCAGTTGGGTTTGTGGTTTCCATTTTGCTGTAAGGTTTCCCAATATGGTGTCTCTTTCTTGCTTCCTTTTAATTTGGGCTTATACCTTACTTCGCACCTTACCGGATCTCATCCTTATTATTCTTATTGCTAGTTCATACTAGCTGTCTCAAACGAATCGTGGCAGTTACCTTACTATAACGACTCCACAGAATAGATTCTCCAGGAAATATACTCAGGTGCCCTTTCCGCAGATTGGCTCCCTTTTCTCGTGCTTAACTTTACCTCGAGAAACAGTGCAACCTTTCGTGGGTAGTTACAATCACAAGATGACTCCGTTAACCGGCAACGCTGTCTGCTAGCCTGCTGGTTTATTTTGTGCTTTCCCCTCCCAACTTGATTAATAAAGTTGATATAGGTTAGGGTAATACGTGACTGACAGGCTACTAGCAGGCAGCTGAATACCTGCTGCCAAGTATTTCCTGAGGAATGGGAGTGATGGAGTAGTGAAGGATGAAGTGTCACGTGGGGGGAGCTAAGGAGCTGGGGAGGAGCTGGCTACTACCCTAGCGGGAGTTCTCCAGAGCCCCCCGCAAGGCATGCCAAAGCATAGCTGGCCCGCTTCTGCAGGGACCTGGGCTCACACTCTGCAGCAAGCAGCTAAAAGCTGCAGTGCTCAGGGTATAGGGTACACTGCCACTCCCACTCAGTCACTCACCGTAATTGCTGTTGCCGCTAAAGATCGGGGGACCCTCACCTTGAATTCTCCTCTGCTAGACAACAATGAAGAAATAAGGTTTGAGGGGAGGAGGGGGGTAAGGCCTGTCCGGGGCGTGCCAGGGAGTGCCCTTTACATCTTACTCCACCTGCCAGGCACCAGACACAACTCGGCTCACAAGTTTAAGTGGAAAGCAGCTCACCTCTGATCAAAAAACACTAGAATAGGGCCTGTGTTACAGCGGGTTAAAAATAGGGCCATGTAGCAGCAGGATTATTTCTCAGGCTCCCGGGCAGCTCCCGGCTCTCAGCGTATCCTTCCCGCTGCTTTTCCCCACTTGCCGCCACTGCTTCTGCTGCTCCTCACAACAGCGGTTTGATTGGTTCAGATGCTCCGTCCATCACCAACCCCTTTTGTACCGCTCCTCACAACAGAACAGGAGTTTGCAGGGATGTCACAGTGGGTCTCAGGCTCGATCAATCAATGCAAGACTCGCAAAACTGATACAAGTAGTAAATGCCCTTTGTGAATACCGAAAGTCGTTAAGTTAGACTTTTGTCTCACTTTACCTTTGTGAATCGTGCCCTTTGAGTTGTTTGATTTTTACTGCAAGCCTTTGAAGCTTGAAATATTGGGATGGTAATATTGATGAGTAACGTGAACCAGAAACGATGGGTCTTGAGGAGAAGCCAATAGGATTCCTGTAAAATATGCTGTGAGCTTGATGGGACCCTCAGAGTTATTTCTTTAGTCACTTACAGTAATAACAACTTTTGACAACATTGAAAGAAAGAGGCAGTAAATAGACATGTAGAGAATTGTGCAGGGCCGGAATGAGAACCAAAACTGGCCCTGGCAAACAGCTCGGCTGGCCCCCCTGGGAGTGGCCGAGCTGTTTGCCAGGGCCGGTTTCGGCTGATTTTGTTACAGGGGCCGATTTTGTTGCTATGCTGCAAAAACGGCCCTGTAACAAAAACGGCCTCCAGAGGCCCAAAATCAGCCCCCACCCTAGCGGCCCACCGGGGAAACGCCCGGTGTCCGCTCCGGCCAGTCCGGCCCTGGAATTGTGTTGTGTGTTAACTCATGGATGCAGAAATGGAGAAAGTAAGGGAACCTACCTTGTGAACTATGGTTTTGTATGTAGAGGTATGAACATCGTATAGAATAATATCAAAAGGGCCTCATTCTGAGTGCTCCGGAAGTGTGACTGGTAATTCCCCCCTGAAATTATCATTACCAGGATAACTGGAAAATCGGGGGGAAATTACCTAATAATTCCTAGAGGGACCTTGAGGTCCCGCTGAAAAATGAGGCAACATTGAGGAATACTAAATACGGCCCAATTAACCTGGTTATTCTTCATTTCTCCTTTTATTCGGTGGAGTTACTGTAGATCCTCATTATGTGCCGCTAACTCATCGTACCAAACTCATGGGAATTAAAAGGTCACGAGGTGGAGTTTATTGCAACTGTGCTGGGAGTGTTTACATCTAGGAAGTGTTTAATTACGGGCTGGTGTGAGACAGTGCCTAATAGAACACTGAGGAGCCGATTTACTGATTTTTCACACAACATAACAACCAAATGCGCTGCGCTGGATTGTGCGAGGGGAATAACAAAGCACAGACCCATATCTAATATTATTAGCCTGCTACTGCTGCTGTCATCCCTGGCGCTAAATAGGCTGCCTTGCTCCATGTACAGACTAGCAAATTGCATTATGGTACAGAGTTGAGCGTGTGCTGTCCGGCATAGTGCGCCTCCTGTACAAATGCCTATGCCTAGAAATAATGCATTAGGATTCCACAAGTTCCATGCGTACTGTGCACTTCAGAATAAATGCAATCGGTTTTCCTTAAAAAAAAATAAAAAAATAAAAAAATCTTTTTATTAACTCCTGCTTAAAGGAGACTTTCGTTTCCACAGGCCTGATCTGGCTTCTTAGTTGATAGGGATTTACATCAAAACCAAAAAGCGACGCAAAGCAGCGCAAGTCACTTTTTGAGCCAAGCAAATGGCACGCATGGGCAGTGACGGCTACCGCCCCCTCCCAATGGACCCACACCAACCCGAACACAGACATGAAACATAATTGTCTTTGGAAGGCGGGGGATCCGAAGACCCCCCGGACGTATTTATTAAGATATAAAACAATCAAATTGTAATATAAAATATCAACATTTCCTATGCAAAATAACAGGATATTAGATACAATATTTTCAACAGGTATGAGAGGCTAACCTTAACAAACTTCTAATACAGATTGTTTCCTAACCAAATCTAACATCCTCATCTTAATTTTGCATACTACCATTTCTGGCCATATGGCAAGGTCGCTAACCGGTGTCAGGTCCCACTAGCTGCGCCTCCCCGTAGGTGCGCATGCGCAGCCGAGCCCGTTAATTACTCGGTCCCCGCCGTGAACTCCATTTACCCACTAAAGGAGGGCCCTGACTCTGCGCCATTGGCTGACATCATGAGTACGCGCGGGGTGGCTACCGGCCTATGGGAAGCGTGACTCACCCACCCGCGCCCCTTTGAAGCACCAGTTGACCCTGCCCCTGAAGTTCTAGGAGGGGCCATTGGCCCCTCCCCCCCCTGGGTGGGCACCTCCGAGGATGATGCCGCCCCCCCAGACCTTAAAATAGTTGGTCACCGGTCATGACTTTACCCCACATGTCCACACCTAATAAATACGACGACCTGTGGAAAAAGAACTATAGGACAACTACACTAACTAAATCACCATGTCATGTCAACATTGTCGAACTACTAAGGGAAAAAAGGCCTAACAAAAATTGTAACCAGACATTATACATCAACACCACTTTGTAAACTGGGAAAAAAGGCCTTGTTAGACTTGGGCCTTAGGGCAGGTTCACCCCTAATCTTTTTGCCTTTATTTGTGACCCTGTGTAGTGATTTTTGGGTCTTGGCGCACTTTTTCCCTGTGTCCCAGAGTGAAAGTGCGTGCGTGTAGTATGGCTGGCCTGCCCTCCCATAGGAATGCATGGGGAATGTGTGTGCCCTGGTAGTTCCTGATGTGTGGGGAGTGCAGGCTCGAGTTTAGTATGTATGAACTCGTGAGAGCGAATGCTGCGCAATGGTATGTGCGGCTTGTGTGTGTCTAGAAGGGAAGTGCTACTTCTGGACATTGATGTATGTGTGCAGTGAGGATAGTGGAGCGTGATTGGCTGGAGCTGGCTGGCATGCCAGGCTCCAGGAAGTCTGGATGGGTCTGCCCGGTGGTGAGTGTGAGATCAGCCTGAGTGATGTGTGGGAGGAGTAGATCTGTGTCCTGGATGGGCTGGGTTTTCCCCACACAATGCTGGCTCCGCCCCCCTGTGGTTTGTCTAATGACCCAAGCCTCCCCAGTGAATGAAAGGGGTGGTTGGGCCATCAAGGGTACTCCCAAGCCAGCTGCAACTGGTTTCCCCCCACCCTGCACCTCCTAACAAAGGAATTCTCTGTATAAATATGGGGCTGTGTCCCCACAGAAATTGTTCTACTTGTGGATCCTTGCCAGAGGGGGCTGTTGCTGCTGCTGGGGCCAAGAGGACCGCCACTTGGCTTGTCTCCCTGCCTGGAGACCCAGTGTGCTGGCTCTGGCCCTGCCCTGCCCCCCTGTCTGCCTCCAGACCTTGCTGGAGCTTTGCTGTGCTGGGGGAGCGCTCTCCCTTGTCCCCAGCGCTGGGAGCGCTTCGTTACTCCTAGCGCTGAAGAGCGCTTTATTTTCCCCCTAAGCGCTGGGTGCGCTTTATTTTGCTTCTAGCGCTTTGGAGCGCTTTGCCAGGCATCGCGAGTGCCTACCTCGCTTTATGTTTTGATTTGAAGGCCGGTGCCACCCGGCATTGCCCCGTACTTAGATTTGTAATTACCACGAGGGAGCCCACTCCTCGGGTACTGAGAGCCCGCCTGCCTGTCTACAGCGAGCCGCCGCGCTGCCCGCGGCGACCCGGAAGTATTTGGCCGACCGGCCAATCACTGCGCGGCCCCTCAGAGGCCGACCGGAAGTCCCGCCCCCCGGAGCCGAGCAGCGAGGAAGGAAGCAGCCGGCTCTGTCCTCGAGGCTCCCAGAGTGAAAGGGAGCCCCGCGCCGGAGAAGGAGGAGACGCATCCAGCCCCAGAGACCCGGTGAGTGCGGGGGCGTTTACCTTTGTGTCCCGAGCGGCCCCAGTTGGCAGAGGGCCGCTCCCACGACGCCGCATTCTTGTTGTGTGGAGCCCCGAGGCTCCTGGGGGCATTTCTTCGAGCCCGAGAGGCTCCGGGCATTTCTGTTTCCTGAGTCCCCGTGAGGCTCAGATCGCCCATATTTGTTTTGAGAGCCTGCGAGGCTCAGACCTGGCCTCATTGTTTTTGAGCCTAGAGAGGCTCTGAAGGGCACATTTGATTTTAGAGTCCCCCGTGAGGGACTCCATCGTTGTGAAGGGCACAAGGGGTGATAGAGCGGCCCCACTTGGCAGCGGGTCGCTCCCCCTGGTGTCGGCCCATTTGATTTACGAGCCACGAGGCTCTGGGGGCATTTTAATTGTTTTAGAGCGCAGAAGCTCTACATTGCCCATTTGCTTTGCGAGCCACAGAGGCTCTAGGGGGACACAGGCAGTTAGTTGGTTGTAGCCCCGAGGCTCCCACGCTGTGTCTCCCCACCTGTGTTCTTGAGCCCACGCGGCTCCAACGTTTGCCTACTCGCTATTTACAACTGTCCAGCACTTAGTGGACAGTTGCTACGTTTAGGCTTTTGTGTCTGTGCTGCCTGCGCAGACCTCCCTGACACTGAGACTCAGGGCATTCCGCCCCTTTCGAGGCCAGTTGGCCTGAGGGACATTTTGAGTGTTGTGCTACATGCACCCTGCGCATTGTGATTTCTTTGCTATATGATTCTTGCGCAAAAGTTCTAACCTGCACCTCTGAATGTGTTTTAATGTTACATGTGCAATTCTTGTTTATTATTACCTTTGCTAAAAGTGACCTGCTGAGGTAATTCTTTATGTGTTTATCCCCTTTGCTAAAAGTGACCTGCTTAGAGGATTGTTGGTGTCATTACCTTTGCTAAAAGTGACCTGCTTAGGTAATGCCTTGTTCTTTTATTTCCCTTTGCTAAAAGTAACCTGCTTAGAGGAATGTTGATGTTTGATTGCCTTTGCTAAATGTTACTTGCCTAGGTGATTATTTTAGGTTTCCTTCCCCCTGCGTGATTTCCCTACAGAGACTAGGGTGGCGTAGGAGGTGATAGGTTTTCCTTCCATAGGTCCTGATGATAAGGTCCTAGCTCCCTGCGTGATTTCCCTACAGAGACTAGGGTGGCGTAGGAGGTATTTTCTCTTTACCAGTAGTTACTGGTTGTATGCTACATTTACTATTTCTGTGTTACAGTCATTGTATGTTTATGTGCTAAAGTGTTATACCTACAAGTATTATTTCTAACAAGTGCATACCCCTGACAGTGGTCCAAGTGGCCCTGTCCTGTACATAATCCCTTGTAAATCTTGCCCGTGCCTGTTGGCACATTGTAGAGTGTGTGTGTTATCTAATGTGTTTTTATTATTATAATACAAAGGCTATTTTTGATATAACCTTGTGTGGAGTTTCCTTTGTGGTGGGCCTTTGGTTGTTGTCGCTGGGGTGCGCGCGCAAACGCTTTACACATCGCCTCTGAGATTAGCCTTGCTGCTCGCGCCACGTTACCTAGAGGGTGAGCGGGGGTTATCTTGGTGTGTGACTCCCTAGCCCTGACCTTAGAAATGGTGATCCCTGACTGACCTCGACGCGAGTCTTGGCCGGCCAGGGTCCCGTTTCTAACATTGGTGGCTAGCGGTGCGGATTGGACTTGCGTTTGCGTTGTACCACAGTGGCGACGGGCCACACTTCAAAACTCTGCAATTTTAGATAACCACATTTTTGGGATTATTGTTTTTTAGGGAAGTTCAGTTTTGCTTCTCCTGAAAGGTGTCATTTGTATTTTGTCCAGTACCTTGTTCCCCGCCCTGCTCCCAGAGTTTGGTACCTGTGTCGCTAGTGGTCAGGTTGAGATAATCAGGGGTGGTAGAAACTGCCTTACCGGTCCGAGGGGAGGGTGTGTGTGAATGAGTGGTGTGTTACACTGGACAGTGGAGTGCAAGTTCTGAGATAGGAATCTTGCTGAATTTTGTTGATTGTATACTCCTGTTTAGCTCAGACCCCCAGGTTCCCTGTGTGATCTCATCTCTAGAACGTCTGCCAAAATGGAGCCTGTTTTTGATCTCAGTGATCTAGTTTGGTACAGTATGCAGGAGTTGGAAAGGTTCTGTAGAGAGAGACACATAGGGGTGGATGAGTCAGATACTGAGAACCAACTTAGGAACCACCTGGTCCAATGGTATAAGGATCAAAGGGATCTTGAGCGCAGCGAGGAAAGGGCCCAGGCCACACGCCATGAGGGTGGTGAGTCTGTGGGGAGCCCTGAAGATTCTGATGAAGAATGTGAGTTGGATGATGACAGTGGTTGGGCCCCAGCAGATAGTGAGGACCCCATAGGTAGGGAGTCCCTTGCTGGGCCCAGTGTCAGTACCAGCGCCCCATCCCTTGTCCTGTCCCCAGAAGAGTGGGAAGATAGGGAGAAAGAAAGGGAGCACCAGTTAGCGATGGAACAGCTCATGTTAGAGCATGCCCAGGCTATGGCGCAGCTAGAGATCGAGAGACTCTTAGCGCAGGAGAGGATAGAGGTGGAGAGAAGGGCCATCATCCGTGAGAGAGCAGCCCTAGAGGATAGACTCTCCCCTGCGCACAGTTGTAATTGTCTGGATTCCCCAGAGAGGGTGGAGTCCAGTGGTGGCAGCTTTTTAAATATAAGTGTAGACAGTCCCACTCTCAGTTCCCCGAGTATGGTGCCTGTTTTCCCAGAAGAGGAGTTAAGGTTGAGATTCAGGAATCTTAGAAAACTGCCTCACCAGTCTTGGGAAGATTTTGAGGACGAATGTTGTGGGACACTGTTTGATTGGGTAAAGGTTCACACGGAAGATGATTTTGACATCTTTTTTGATTTGATTGTCAAAGAGCACCTGCTCAGTTGTTGTTCACCAGGGTTGCGCACACACCTGTTGGGGTGTGGATTGTCTGGCGCATGTGAGCTGGCAGCGGAAGCAGAGCGATGGGACAGTGCGAGAGGTTCTTCTGAGTCACTAGTGAGTGATTCCAACAATAGTGGGTCAGGTGTCTTCCAGCCCAGTGTGGTGGAGGAGGGTGAGAGTAGCCCAGCTAGGTCCTTGGTTAGTGAGGAGGGTGTAGGGGCTGACTGCCTGTCTCAGTGGAGCGGGAGTGAGTGTGTGACCGAGAGTCCCCAGACGCCCGAAGCCTTGTCACAGAGCCTGGATGGTTCCTTTAGGGAACACCAGGAAGGGAACCTAGACTTGCCTGTTAGTTCACTTGAGGGAGATCTCCTAGTGGGTAGAGAACCTGGAGCATCTGTAAGCGGAGCTTCCATGGTTATAGAGTCTGGCAGTACTGCTCCAGTAGGGAGAGTACCGGAGTCCAGCGTGAGGAGTGATTGGGGGAGTTCCCCAGTGGAAGAACCAGTGGGTCAGGGACTACCCAGTGGGGCTAGGATCCCGTGTAGTGACCATGGTGACACCACTTCTGTGCTGGGGGATCTTTGCGCACTGTCAGGTGGACAGGAGGCGGGAGATCTGCGCCAGGCAGACAGTCACCCAACATATGTGTCATTTGCTAGCCTCAGGGGGATGGTGTGTGAATCCCCAGGAGTCCTGGAGTGCCAGGCAGTGATTCCACCAAAGGTTCTAGACCGGAGGTTGGAGGTCCAGGTTCAGGATTCGCCTGACCTGAAGGGTGGGAATACTGTAAGCAGTGTCCTAACCAGTTCTTTCTCCAGAGGTACCGCCCCGGTTGGGAGGGAGCAGGACTCTGGAAGGGGGTGCAGAGGGTGGGAAAGCCCACCTCTGACCCCGTTACCACCTGAGGGGTTAAACCCTAGGTTGGGAGAGTGGTGTTTAGAGGGTACCCCTCGCAGGAGGAGGAGGAACCCTATGAGAAGAGGTAAGGGGAGGAGAGCCTTCCCTGAGACTCCTGGTCCACCTAAGGTTGTAGACCCTAGGCTGGAGAACCAGTGGAAGTCTAGCCCTGTCTTACAGACAGGAAGAGTGGAGCATGGCTATTATGTGCCAGGGGTTACTACCCCCCACTTTGTGAGTATACAGGATCCAGTGGTACCTGGGTGGCCTAGGGCCTGGTCCTGGCCGAGGGCAGCTGGAGAGTATCAGTGGGGTACCCCAGTTAGTCCCTACAGTAGTTTTAGAAGGAACCCTAGGGGTTCACCGTGGCGTAAAACAGGAGGGTGTCCCTGCAGTTGTGGGCCCGCGTCCTTGTTTTATCGCCCCAAGCAGGGAAGCCCATCACGGTGGTGATCGGTCTGCCCTGCGTTTTGGCTGGAAGGGGGTCGTGTTAGACTTGGGCCTTAGGGCAGGTTCACCCCTAATCTTTTTGCCTTTATTTGTGACCCTGTGTAGTGATTTTTGGGTCTTGGCGCACTTTTTCCCTGTGTCCCAGAGTGAAAGTGCGTGCGTGTAGTATGGCTGGCCTGCCCTCCCATAGGAATGCATGGGGAATGTGTGTGCCCTGGTAGTTCCTGATGTGTGGGGAGTGCAGGCTCGAGTTTAGTATGTATGAACTCGTGAGAGCGAATGCTGCGCAATGGTATGTGCGGCTTGTGTGTGTCTAGAAGGGAAGTGCTACTTCTGGACATTGATGTATGTGTGCAGTGAGGATAGTGGAGCGTGATTGGCTGGAGCTGGCTGGCATGCCAGGCTCCAGGAAGTCTGGATGGGTCTGCCCGGTGGTGAGTGTGAGATCAGCCTGAGTGATGTGTGGGAGGAGTAGATCTGTGTCCTGGATGGGCTGGGTTTTCCCCACACAATGCTGGCTCCGCCCCCCTGTGGTTTGTCTAATGACCCAAGCCTCCCCAGTGAATGAAAGGGGTGGTTGGGCCATCAAGGGTACTCCCAAGCCAGCTGCAACTGGTTTCCCCCCACCCTGCACCTCCTAACAAAGGAATTCTCTGTATAAATATGGGGCTGTGTCCCCACAGAAATTGTTCTACTTGTGGATCCTTGCCAGAGGGGGCTGTTGCTGCTGCTGGGGCCAAGAGGACCGCCACTTGGCTTGTCTCCCTGCCTGGAGACCCAGTGTGCTGGCTCTGGCCCTGCCCTGCCCCCCTGTCTGCCTCCAGACCTTGCTGGAGCTTTGCTGTGCTGGGGGAGCGCTCTCCCTTGTCCCCAGCGCTGGGAGCGCTTCGTTACTCCTAGCGCTGAAGAGCGCTTTATTTTCCCCCTAAGCGCTGGGTGCGCTTTATTTTGCTTCTAGCGCTTTGGAGCGCTTTGCCAGGCATCGCGAGTGCCTACCTCGCTTTATGTTTTGATTTGAAGGCCGGTGCCACCCGGCATTGCCCCGTACTTAGATTTGTAATTACCACGAGGGAGCCCACTCCTCGGGTACTGAGAGCCCGCCTGCCTGTCTACAGCGAGCCGCCGCGCTGCCCGCGGCGACCCGGAAGTATTTGGCCGACCGGCCAATCACTGCGCGGCCCCTCAGAGGCCGACCGGAAGTCCCGCCCCCCGGAGCCGAGCAGCGAGGAAGGAAGCAGCCGGCTCTGTCCTCGAGGCTCCCAGAGTGAAAGGGAGCCCCGCGCCGGAGAAGGAGGAGACGCATCCAGCCCCAGAGACCCGGTGAGTGCGGGGGCGTTTACCTTTGTGTCCCGAGCGGCCCCAGTTGGCAGAGGGCCGCTCCCACGACGCCGCATTCTTGTTGTGTGGAGCCCCGAGGCTCCTGGGGGCATTTCTTCGAGCCCGAGAGGCTCCGGGCATTTCTGTTTCCTGAGTCCCCGTGAGGCTCAGATCGCCCATATTTGTTTTGAGAGCCTGCGAGGCTCAGACCTGGCCTCATTGTTTTTGAGCCTAGAGAGGCTCTGAAGGGCACATTTGATTTTAGAGTCCCCCGTGAGGGACTCCATCGTTGTGAAGGGCACAAGGGGTGATAGAGCGGCCCCACTTGGCAGCGGGTCGCTCCCCCTGGTGTCGGCCCATTTGATTTACGAGCCACGAGGCTCTGGGGGCATTTTAATTGTTTTAGAGCGCAGAAGCTCTACATTGCCCATTTGCTTTGCGAGCCACAGAGGCTCTAGGGGGACACAGGCAGTTAGTTGGTTGTAGCCCCGAGGCTCCCACGCTGTGTCTCCCCACCTGTGTTCTTGAGCCCACGCGGCTCCAACGTTTGCCTACTCGCTATTTACAACTGTCCAGCACTTAGTGGACAGTTGCTACGTTTAGGCTTTTGTGTCTGTGCTGCCTGCGCAGACCTCCCTGACACTGAGACTCAGGGCATTCCGCCCCTTTCGAGGCCAGTTGGCCTGAGGGACATTTTGAGTGTTGTGCTACATGCACCCTGCGCATTGTGATTTCTTTGCTATATGATTCTTGCGCAAAAGTTCTAACCTGCACCTCTGAATGTGTTTTAATGTTACATGTGCAATTCTTGTTTATTATTACCTTTGCTAAAAGTGACCTGCTGAGGTAATTCTTTATGTGTTTATCCCCTTTGCTAAAAGTGACCTGCTTAGAGGATTGTTGGTGTCATTACCTTTGCTAAAAGTGACCTGCTTAGGTAATGCCTTGTTCTTTTATTTCCCTTTGCTAAAAGTAACCTGCTTAGAGGAATGTTGATGTTTGATTGCCTTTGCTAAATGTTACTTGCCTAGGTGATTATTTTAGGTTTCCTTCCCCCTGCGTGATTTCCCTACAGAGACTAGGGTGGCGTAGGAGGTGATAGGTTTTCCTTCCATAGGTCCTGATGATAAGGTCCTAGCTCCCTGCGTGATTTCCCTACAGAGACTAGGGTGGCGTAGGAGGTATTTTCTCTTTACCAGTAGTTACTGGTTGTATGCTACATTTACTATTTCTGTGTTACAGTCATTGTATGTTTATGTGCTAAAGTGTTATACCTACAAGTATTATTTCTAACAAGTGCATACCCCTGACAGTGGTCCAAGTGGCCCTGTCCTGTACATAATCCCTTGTAAATCTTGCCCGTGCCTGTTGGCACATTGTAGAGTGTGTGTGTTATCTAATGTGTTTTTATTATTATAATACAAAGGCTATTTTTGATATAACCTTGTGTGGAGTTTCCTTTGTGGTGGGCCTTTGGTTGTTGTCGCTGGGGTGCGCGCGCAAACGCTTTACACATCGCCTCTGAGATTAGCCTTGCTGCTCGCGCCACGTTACCTAGAGGGTGAGCGGGGGTTATCTTGGTGTGTGACTCCCTAGCCCTGACCTTAGAAATGATGATCCCTGACTGACCTCGACGCGAGTCTTGGCCGGCCAGGGTCCCGTTTCCAACAGGCCTAAAGAAAACTTACACAAGATATTTACACAATAAACTGGTATCAAACAATGCAAACAACTTATAGTTCCAGGGATGGTGGGTGGGGAAAAATCAGGCAGCCCCGAGCGCGGGGCACATCCAGTGTGGGGGAGCGTCCGGCAACAAGGGCCATCCGAGCGCTCCCCCCGCCTTTATTCCAGGGGCGCAGGGAGGGGGCAACACGCCCCCTCCACCCGCCCCTTCAGCAGCCGCCCCCCCTGACCCGGAAGTCTTCCGTCGCCTTCTGGGTCACGGTCGGGTGCCAGCCAATCGGTGGTGAGGCGCACACCCCCGCGTCATCACTGGACGCCGGGAGGTCACGCCCCACCACCGGGAAGCAGGAGGAGAGGGGGGTCGCCGCACCGCCATGCGGGCGGGGGGGCCAATGGCCCCCACTTTTCACATGTTCAGTGACGGCTACCGCCCCCTCCCAATGGACCCACACCAACCCAAACACAGACATGAAACATAATTGTCTTTGGAAGGCGGGGGATCCGAAGACCCCCCGGCCGTATTTATTAAGATATAAAACAATAAAATTGTAATATAAAATATCAACATTTCCTATGCAAAATAACAGGATATTAGATACAATATTTTCAACAGGTATGAGAGGCTAACCTTAACAAACTTCTAATACAGATTGTTTCCTAACCAAATCTAACATCCTCATCTTAATTTTGCATACTAACATTTCTGGCCATATGGCAAGGTCGCTAACCGGTGTCAGGTCCCACTAGCTGCGCCTCCCCGTAGGTGCGCATGCGCAGCCGAGCCCGTTAATTAGTCGGTCCCCGCCATGAACTCCATTTACCCACTAAAGGAGGGCCCTTACTCTGCGCCATTCGCTGACGTCATGAGTACGCGCGGGGTGGCTACCGGCCTGTGGGAAGCGTGACTCACCCACCCGCGCCCCTTTGAAGCACCAGTTGACCCTGCCCCTGAAGTTCTAGGAGGGGCCATTGGCCCCTCCCCCCCTGGGCGGGCACCTCCGAGGATGATGCCGCCCCCCCAGACCTTAAAATAGTTGCTCACCGGTCATGACCTTACCGCCACAGGCCAGCATTGTTACCCGACGATCTGGTCTCCCCCCTCCTACTCTAGAAAGGTCATACTCCCCTTACAAAACCTTCTAACCGTGCCAGTATATTCTTGGCCCACAGGACATTACCTGCCTCTGTCAAATGTACACCATCCCGGAGGTAGAAATGTTCCCCCCAAATACACCTATGAGGGATCGTCTGCAACCGGGGGGCTCGAAACAATTTGTCCAGTTGCGTGTTGATCCTCTTTACCGAGTGATTCAACGCCTTAACCGAGTCCCCCCCTCGCCACTGCCATCGAGGTATAAGTTGAGACCAAACTACCGTGCAACCCGGGCATGTCTTGGCCACCCACCCCGCAGTGGAGATGATTTCCTCGATAAGGATGCGCCTACCTAGTTTGGCCAGATCATTCTCCCCCAGGTGAAGTATCACCACTGACGAGGGGGCGGGCTGCTGGGATAGGATTTTCTGAAAATAATCTCTGAACTGACTGAGACATAAACCCCCCCCTCCCAAAGAAGGAGACTGAAAACCCCTTTTGCTCAGCCCTTTTCTTACTGTCACCTGAAAGAAAGACTTTTTCAGCGCGCCTCACATAAGAGTGGCCCACAATCCAAGTCACCAATGTCCGTTGCTCCTTCCGTCGCTTGTGTTGAGCTGCTGAAATTCCTTGACGCCCCGCGGCAAGTTCCTCCCCCGCGTAACAGGTTTGAGACACTGCAAAAAACGAGAAAAACACCCGGCGTGAGTCCCTTGGTAGGTTGCAACATGTCAATCCGTAATTATCGCTTGTAACAATCAGTAGACCATCTCCCAATTCTCTTAACATTCTCAGCTGGGAGTCCCCTACTCACTGCTTCAGTTGCAGCCCCAATTTTAAAGGAGTGGGTACCAAATTCCTTGGGGTCCAAGCCTGCCTTCCTGATCGCCGACTCCAATATTCTCCTAAACTGATACCTGGTCAATGGTGTCCCATCGGCGTGACTCAATAGTGCAACCCCCGCCGTCCCTTCCCGCTGCCTGCTAAAGACCTCTACATGCGATACCGGGCAGCAAGGATTGGTCCGAGCCCGGTGGAGCACTATGGTGTCCCCCCGTGCCTCCTGATCTGTTTTCGATCTTTGAATTGTTACCCACATTGTATCCTCCCTTATCTTGACGCAGGCACAGTGAAGGCCGCCCTGTTTGTCTCCTTTAGAAGCTGCTACCAACTCGCCTATTCTCAATGCCCCGTAGAACGCCAATGCGAACGCGGCTTTGAACAACAGTACTTCCCAAGTTGAACTACAGACCTCATGCAGTGCTGACAATAAGGCTGCTAATCGCACTAGCCCTATTGGTTTTCTTGAATCTACAGAGTGTCCCTGCATGCGGCGCCAACCCCTCAAGGCTTTGCGTACTAGAAAAGTGTTAGTGGGGTCCCTCACGCCCTTGGCCTGCGCAAAGAAGGAAATCGCCACCCTATGTCTGCTCGCCGTTGCCGCTGAGCGCCCTTCCTTGTGCATCTGCTCTAGGTAAGTCGCAAAGCTGTCCACTTGTGCCCACCTAACCTCCCAATCGTGCCCCAGGAATGTACGGTTAGACAAGAACGCCCCTTCATATGCTGTCTTGGTCCTGGGGGCTAGGCTAGCTACCACGAGGTCCTGTAATCTGGGGCACCAATCCGCCAGAGTGCTGCCGGGAAATGCGCTGGCCAATGGTCTGCTGCAGGAAGCTGTTCCCTGAATACCTGCATTTTAGAGCGCGAAAGGGCATCAGCTGCATGATTGAGGACGCCTGGCACATGTTTAGCTCTGAAAACTACGTTCCACCTTAAGCACTGCAGCACAATCTCCTTCACCAGGCGCAGTATGAATGGACAGCGTGCAGCCTGCTGGTTTATGCATTCCACCACACTCATGTTGTCAGACCAAAACACCACTGATTGATTACATAGGTGTTCTGGCCAGATCATCAGTGCTACCCACATCGGGAACAATTCCAGGAAGCCGATGTTGGTGGTCAGACCCCAGGTCTTCCATTCCTCTGGCCACCCTTGCGCAACCCATTTGGTCCCCAAGATGGCGCCAAAACCCACACTACCAGCAGCGTCTGTCCACAAACCTAACTGTGCTGATGTGGTGGGGGGGCCGGACCACACCACCCTGCCATTGAAGGTCTCCAGGAATGCCGACCATATCCACATATCCTGGCGAACCTCACATGACAACCTAGTGCGGTGGTGTTTCTCCCGTAGTCCTTTCATGGCCTGGGCAATGGAGCGTGAGAAAGGGGGCGCCATGGGGATGACCCGCAATGCGAAATTCAGTTGCCCCACCACCTCCTGCAATTGTTGCAGGGAGACCTTGTCTTTGCGTAAGCATTGCTGAAGTGCTGCCCCAAACTTTGAAACTTTGTCCCTGGGCAACCTGAAACACCCTTCCACTGAGTCTATTTCGATGCCAAGGAATTGTAAACACGTGGACGGGCCAACCGTCTTCCCCGGCGCCAGCGGGACCCCAAAATCCCGCATGAGCACGCAAAATTCCTGCAATGCCCAAGCACACTCTCGAGTGCCCGCTGCCCCAAGAAAGAGGAAATCGTCCAGGTAATGCATGACCCGCTGATGGCCTGTCGCCTGCCTCATGACCCATTCTAGTAAAGAGCTAAAAGTCTCAAAATATGCACATGATATGGAACAACCCATTGGCATGCATTTGTCCATGTAAATTTTTCCCTCGAAAGTGAAACCCAGGAGGTGGTGATCCAAAGGATGGACTGGGAGGAGACGAAAAGCAGATTCAATGTCTGACTTTGCCATCAATGCCCCTGGCCCTAGTCCCCGCAGCAGTTCCACCGCCTGGTCAAATGAAGCGTATCTCACACTGCATATAGCATCATCAATTGCATCATTCAATGAGCCTCCTCTTGGTGCTGAAAGGTTGTGAATGAGTCTGAACTCTCCCTTCTCTTTCTTGGGTACAACGCCCTGCGTTGAGCACACAAAGTTAGGGACAGGGACATCCTGGAAAGGGCCAGCTATTCTGCCTAGCGACAGTTCCTTCTTAATCTTGGCCGCCACTACTGCAGGATTATGTTTCACAGACAACTGGTTTCTACAATGTGCGCTGCCCGCGTACCCCCCAGCCGGTATCCTAAAACCTTGGGAGAACCCCTCCTGAAGTAGGGTAGCCGCTGTGTGATCCGGGTATCTGTTCAACCATGGTATCATCGCTAGAACATCAATAGGAGTGTGACCCACTAATCTGTCCCCTCTATTCTGGTTTCCTTCTCCCTCTCTGACCTTGATTCCCATTTTTGGACCTGCAAGTTGTTTCAGGGTGGGATGGGTGACCGCAAATTCCGCAGGCATGTCTAAATCTACACGTGCCAGCCGGTCTCGAGCAAGTTCGTTTATTGAAATCCCAGCACACCCCCCTCCTGTCTCCCCCCCCCTACTCTTTCCCGGTAATTCATTCCCCTGCGCTGGCCGAAAGGGCTGCTGGGGTCTGGCAGAGAACACTTTGACCTTACTGGTGGACTGGGTCGTGCATGTATTCCCTGAGAACTGTTTGTGCCAAGCCATTGAGTCAACCCTGTCCCATGTCAATGATGCATTAAACTCCTTGGATTTCCTAAAATTAACATCGTACTCTTTCCATGCATCCCCAGGGTACTGCTCACTCCACCCCGCAATCCTACTCTGGTAGCAAGCCATTGCTGCATGTACATCGGGAGTGCGTTCGGTCGTGATAGCCGTAAAGACTGAGAAGGCCCTGAACCAATTAAGCAAAGTCTCTTCTACCCTAAATCTAGAACATTGCGCCCTCCATTCACTAGGGTGCATCCATTCCTTCAGTGTCTTGGCATGTTCCATCTCCCTATTATCCAGCAACAGGGAGAAAATATATATATACTTTCCCGCCCAAATCATCTCTTTTACAGTCTGGGAAACATGTTGCGCTAAATCTTCCCTCCCGGACGGCATTGAGCCGTCACCCAAGAGAGGCAGAGCCACCTCCTTACCATTTCCAGACACTTGGGCCGGTACAACTCCGTTTCCGTTCGGCTGGGCGGCATTAGAACCTGTAAGGGGAGAAACAGAGGGCCCTGCAGCACTATCTGCGGCAGTCGCTGCTCTAATCTTTTCCAATAATTTCGCCGCCTCCGCGGAATGATCTAATGCGCCCCCCATCTGTAACCAAGGCAACACTGCCGCCAACTGGGCTTACAGCTCAGGGGGGATTGGGGCACTCACACCTGGCACTACAGCAGGCACACCCACCCCACCCGCCGGTACACCTAAAGGAACTGGTGGGCCAATGGGCGGGGGCGATGGCGTTATCGGGGCTGGTACTGGTACTACTGGCGTGGGGGGTGCAACAAGGGCTGGCACTGGAACCACCTGTGCGGGAACCAGAGGGGCACCCGGGAGTGGTGCCACCAGAGGGATTACCGGGGGCACGGCCGGGGCCTGTGGAGGCATTGGCGGCGCGGGAGCGGAAGGACCTGAGGGGAGCGTGGGAGCGGCAGAAACGTTCCTCGATCTCTTGGCCTTGCCCCTCTTAGGCGAGGTGGCGAAATCCCCCCTTGGTAAAGGGGGTGTAATGTGACGCTTGGGCCTAACTTGTGGCTCCGATGGACCATCAAGCCGTTCATTAAAGCGGTTCATCCTTTCTCCCAACTCATCCACCTTCCCCAACCTCTTATCCATGGCGGTCATTCTACGCATCATGGCCTGCATCATTACCTCCATTGGTGACCTCTTTCCACCCCTTGCCCCAGGCATATTGCCGCCAAATGCAACTACACTCCTGATTAACGCCCCCTAGTGCACGTGTGCACTTGTACCTGGTCAAAGATGGAGGATGTACAAGGGGCTGTAAGCACCATGCAACTATGACCGCAACACACCGGCTTGCCCGATTGTGCGGGGCGAGTGAACTCTAACATAAACTCACCCGGCGGTCACAAGAAGCAATGAAATGCAAGCCCCCCGCACTCCCCTTACCCGCCGTGGAGACTGGACACCACCCTGCGTTCGTCCAACGTCCAGAACCCACGCGCCAGCAACTGCAAAAGACCCCGTACTTGTGTCACCTAAAATGAAAGGCACGTTAATAATATGCTTTAACGAATTGAAATACGAAGAGAAAAAAGGGGGGGGGTCCCTTGCTTGATTTGTGCAGCTAGCAGGCAAGGCGCCTTAGAGCAACCCGAAGATGCCGTACTCGTGTAAGTGCGAGCAGTATGATACTCCCCCCAAGGTGTCCTTAAATACTGTAGGATCCTTCCGCAGCTTATATACACACTGCACCAGTCACTGAGTTAGGCATATTCACAAACACCCTTCACTTAAAAAACGATGTTCTCGAAACATCTGTTAATAATAGCAAGCCAATCCCCTAAAACTTGTATTTTTTCTAGTGGTCTCCCTTCTCCCTGCTGCCCTGGTCGACCCTGCCAATCGGTGGTGAGGCGCACACCCCAGCGTCATCACTGGACGCCGGGAGGTCACGCCCCACCACCGGGAATCAGGAGGAAAGGGGGGTCGCCGCACCGCCATGCGGGCGGGGGGGCCAATGGCCCCCCCCTTTTCATTTCCAGTGCAAACTACCTTTTGCACTTCAACTAACTGCCAATGCGAGGTTTTGAATCACCTTCCATCACTTTACCTCTATTTTCGACAGTGCAATGTGTCAGTAAACTGTGCCCGAATTTGCACGTGTTATGCAGTACACTTCACCAGCTCCGTTCTGCTGGAGCAGCATGCATGCTTAGAATAATTAACCTGGAGGCTGTCATGCGCCATATGTGACAGAACGGCCTGCGGGATCCTTGTTAGAGCAGTTTTGTTCCACTCTACAAAGCACACTAAGAAATAAGTCACATTCTCAGATTACTAAACCAAGAATGCAAAATGTGTAACCTGACTAGGGACTGCACATCTGTATGAGTCAGGGTTCGGTTTAGAATATGTTTTGATTCCTATTGCTTTTTTGGCATTAAACAGGGAAGAGAGGGCGTGGGGCAGGGGTGCATAGGGACATGTGAAACATTAATGATGTAATATAAAGCATTTTAGATTACCTAATGTACATTATGTTCTTATGTCTGCTTTGGCCCTGATAATTCCCAGCTCACATTTTGATTCCCTTGAATAAAATATGTGTCCCCTCCCCTTCCTTCTGTGCCTACGCAAGTTATTTTATCTGCCATTACCGACTGGTAGGGAGCTCAATTCTTACAACTTTGCCACAGTATGGATAGATAGATAATTTTGTGCTGACTAATTATACCCACAATTTGTTTAAATTTAAGTTTTTCCAGGAATTTTGAAAAATGTCCAGGAATACCCCAGGAAAGCTGCGATTGTCACAGCTTTCTATGTATACTCTCCTCTGTAAGCTTTTACGCACACAGAATATATAAAGTTTACATTTTCACATGTTTAATGCATGTGTACTTTTGCACTGTTCAACCAGGAGCGTAGCTTCCGTGGGAGTGTTTGGGGTGTTACACCCCCATAAAAATTTACTCTTTTGTAAATAGTTGGGGCAAGTTCTTTCAGTCAAATCTGTACTGATATCCGTACTATATTTATTATAACCGGCACCCAGAGAGCACCTTAGAGGTGGGCCCTGAACACCTACTTATGCTCTAGTGTTCCGGCTTTTTGGTATCATCCAGCCTGCCACCACAGGTGGGTTTCTGGCCCTTGTAGGTGAGAGCCCACACTCTCACTCTATTTCTTTATATGGCTTTCAGGATCAGTGTCCACGATTTACTCAGGTTCATTTATCTCTGAGTCACTGTACCCCCGGTGGGACATTGGGTTGTGGTGATCCCTTGCCGCTTCCAAAGAGGTCAGGGACCATACCTTACCCTCACGCTGGGAAAGGATCTGGAACGGGTTGTCCCAGTGGTACTTGGTCCCTGCAGATCTCAGGAGGATGAGTGATAGAGTACACAGTTTTAGTTGTCGCAGTAGTCTCAGAATTTTTTAGACATGTTTTTAAATTGCGGAAATCAATTGGTCTGGATGAATTTTAACTGCTCCCTTTTTACATTTCTGTGTAAATGAAATTTCATGATGTTGCTTTTATGGTTATTACTTATTAACCGAATAAAGTACTTTTTGAACTTTTTGAGTGATAGAGTATCGGAAACACAAGTATCGCTGTCGCATTCTGCTCAGCAGGGAGGGTGGACTATATCTGGGGTCCCTTTACCTGTAAGTCTGCCCCTCCAGGTAGGCTGTGGTGATGGGTGCTGAGTGCTTATGTTCAGCAGGGGCCCCTGTAAAGGGTCTCTTAGTGATGTAACAATTGGAAGCAATCACTAGTACGTCACCTGTGTTTCCGGTCAGCTCCTCTCTTATACAGGACCTGTCCGGATATCTACATTGGCCACAGGGTGCTGTGATGGGGAAGAGTTTGAGCCTCCAAATCACTTCCATGTTTGACTTCTGGCCAGGCCTCTTTGCAACTGTTTTTATGGGTAGTGTGGCTTGCATCTTGTTCCCTAGTGGGCCCTTCAGTCCCTGCCACTCATTGTGAAGCCCCACCACTTGCCCTGAAAATCCTGCTGCTCTTGTGGATTCTGACTTTAATCTTGTGCCAGACCAAGCCCTGATTCTTGTCTCTTTTGGACAAATAACTTCAGCACTTTAAATCATCACTAGTAGAGAGGGTTTGAAGTGAGATTAGAAATTATAGACAAGGACTGATGGATGAGACGTGAGGAAAGAAGAATGAAAAATGAGAGAAGATGACTGATAAATGAACAATGAAGAATAAGGTGTAAAGGATGATGACTGATGGAGTTGGAAGAAGGATGGAGGATGAAGACATAGGGATCAAGGGTGATGAATGAACAGTGATGGAAATTAAATGAGGAGTGATCAACGAGGAATGAGAATGTTGTAAAATGGCTACTTTGTCTTGGTGCAGATGGCACTTGCTGCAATGTGGGGCTTTTGATCATGTGTATCAATGAAAAATGTTTACATTATTATTGGAACTAATACTGAGGCCATAACCTGTAAAACTAGTGTGGCCATATAGATGTATTACCAGCTGAACTTCTAAGGTTCTGTAACCTGGTTTGAAGCACTAGCTTCCAGAACCTCTGAGATCTATCTGAACTGATGACTAGCTCTACTGTTTCATATTGAGAACAGTATGATATTTAGCTTTTCAACCCTGTCATATCCTCATAGATTGCTCATCAATATAGGGGACTAAAAATCTACTTCCCAGAAAAAGTGTGGCAATTTGAATCATGCCTGACTAAAAACAAAATAAGTCAAATCAGAAATGTTCACACCAGCCCAACACTGTAATAGGCTGCAACTTGAATGGGGTCATGGGGCCTGGTTGAATCATATCAGTCCATCCTCCTCAGATAACAAACTCTCAGCTTGCAGCCTAACTGGAAAATACCTGAGTGCCTGAATGGCAAATCTTGCCCTGAATATGAATGAAGATGCAGAGTAGAAAAGAGAGTCGAGAGTGAATGATGTATCCATTTTGAAACAGTATGTCTTATCAAATAGCATCTGGTATGTGAAATCAATGTAAAATTTGTTTTGTAATAGCTACATTGTTGGAAAATTGGGATGAAATTGTACCATTTTGCCTCTAATTTTAACCAGGAATCTAATTGGTCCTTCGTGAAGATCAGATTTGTTTGACAGTGGTGGAGAACAGGTACCTGAACCTCAATCTCCTTGTAAAATCATCAAATGTATTTAATGGGCCTTTGTTAGTTAACTCAAAACAGTGTAAGGAAGCAAACATCCTGAATACATTTCCAAATTTTTGAAGCCTATGTGACTCCACAGTAACAACCCAGCACTATACTTTGCTTGCCACATGTAATGGTATGGAACCCTATATTTTGTTGGGTAATGCCCCACAACACAGATTTTATCTTTTCCGGTTGCAACTTAATATGATCCAGCTTAGGGGCCTTTCTACTTACAGGATCTTGGTTTGATTGATTGCTAAGTTGAGCTTGCAATGGGACTTCTTGTCAAACCACCAAGCATTTCATGGTATTTTTCCACTGAATTGTTTTATAGATCATGTTTTTTATGCCCCATTCTTAGAGGAAAATCATTCAGTCACAAAAGGAGGGTTTGATTTAACTTCAGCACCTTGATTCGCCTATGGTCTGTATCGCTGTTTTAATTTTTATTGTCCAGGCTTTTAGGTTAACCCGTTGCGTGCGCGCGACGGCCAATGGCCGTCGCGAGCACTACCTCGGTTGTCCTGAGTACGTCCATTGCCCGACGCGTCCCTGCCCACTCAATAAAACTCCTCTACCGCAGCGGAATTTGCCCTGCTGTTAAGGAGTTAAGGAAAAGATATATATCATTACTTTTAACTTTTGATAATTAGTTTATGCACATGCAATTTAAATATTTATCTGGGTTCTGCTCGACCTGTTAAAATTCATGGGAGTGACAACTAGAAACGATTGACAGGTTAGTTTTAACTTTGTCTCATGTTTTTAATGTGTTATTACTTTTGTCATTGTATTGCTTTGTGCGCTTGATGAAATTAAGCATTTTATAGAGCTTTTAAGATATTTTTTTGAAATAGAATAAAGTTTAATGATGATGATGATGACTCCACAATAAAGACTAAATCATTAAATTCAACCACAAACGTTTATTTTAAAACATTGGGGCAACTAGTATATATGCTAACCAGAAAAACATCCAAAAGATACAGCAATGCGGTCTGGAGACCAAAATGTGCCAGTAAAATAAGTGATAATCAGACAAGATATAGAATTGGAAATCCACAATACAAAGGAAACAAATAGATGCAATAGAGTGCTCCATAAAGAACCTTTCCACCTCAAATCTAAACATATGCTAATGAGGAGCTTTTATGGTAGTTTCTATAGGGGAAGCATAGAAATGTGTCAACATGAGTTCTAGCTTCAGTAGAAGCCGTAAGGAAAGTTAGGAGTGTCCAGCATGAAGCTTTGTAATTAGAGAAGCCCCGCAGAGAGATATATATTTCCACTCAAAGCAAGGACAGCCTTCCTAAATAACTATGAAACCAATTAAATATACAACTAATAATAGCCAGGACATCCATATCTTGATGCCACCACCAGGAACCAATCAAGTAGCTGTGTTCAAGGGGAGTCCACTTACTCCCTAACTCCCCATCTCTACATCATCAGAAGTGCATCTGTTGGCCTTGGATGTTTCATTCTCCTGGTACATCCCAAACAGGAGATTTTCTCTCGCAATAGCCACTCTATGGGCCAGATGTAGGACGGCAAATACCGGTCGGTAACGTCCGATTTCGGCCGTTACTGACCGGTATTTAGTGTTTGACATGTAGGGGGCCTCATATTTACAGAATCGGTATATTTACTGATTCAGTAAATTTACCGATTCTGTAAAATACCGAATCTGTAATTTTACCGAATCGGTAAATCCAGATGTAGGTGGCTCCTCAAACAGTGCCACAGGCCATTACCGATTCGTTATTTACCATGTAATACTATTGCATGGTAAATAACGAATTCCAGTGTACATGCACATCTGTACATGTACACCTGTGCCATGTGACACACATACATGCCCTTAGGGCATGCCCTTAGGGCATGTATGTGTGCCACATGGCACACAAGCCAGAAACAGGGGTGCAACAGGGTGTCAAAGTGACACCCTGACCCCTTTGCAATTCGGTAATTTTACCGAATCGGTAAATACCGAATAATTACCTACATTAGATTTACCGATTCCTGAATACCGAATCGGTAAAATTCGGTATTTATGAATCGGTAAATCTAATTTACCTACATCTGGCCCTATGTTTGTTGCCAAATTTCTCCTACTGAGCCTCACTATCAGTAGTAATACATACAATAATTGAATAATGAAGATCACTGCGCTAGCGCTTGACTGTGACCAGGATTACTGAAAGCACTATATCGTTTTAAAGACTTTTTTAAAAACCTATTGATTGTCATAATATGTGTTTTTATATTTAGTGCTTAGCTCTTACTTGCATTCTGTTCGCCTACTCCCCGGTCCACCACAGCTTGTGCTGATTGTTGTGGAGGGAGGTCAAGCGACACCACTTCCTGGTTGCTCCATCCAGGGCAGCCATTTTGGGGAGGTTGATGGGCTAGTCTCCCCCCTCGCCCTCACTATTTTAGGGCGGGAATTCACTCATGCACGATCATTGAATAACGAAGATCGCTGCGCTAGCGCTTGACTGTGACCAGGATTACTGAAAGCACTATATCGTTTTAAAGACTTTTTTTAAAAACCTATTGATTGTGATAATATGTGTTTTTATATTTAGTGCTTAGCTCTTACTTGCATTCTGTTCGCCTACTCCCCGGTCCACCACAGCTTGTGCTGATTGTTGTGGAGGGAGGTCAAGCGAAACCACTTCCTGGTTGCTCCATCCAGGGCAGCCATTTTGGGGAGGTTGACGGGCTAGTCTCCACCCTCGCCTAATCTATATGGTCCCTCCTCTCCCGCGCAGCGGTGACGCGCAGCGGTAGCGCCGTATACGCGCCGAAGAGGCGCCAAAGAGAAGCCAGTCTGCGCCAGTCCGCGTCCAGACGCTTCCCGCTGGCCCTGGCCTAGGATTAGTCCATCACTATGGCAGGGACGCGTATTACCTACAACTCTCTCTTGCCACACTCTCTACGACCCCCCACTAGTCTCTCCTGTCGCCACTCCTTCTCCCCATCTAATTCTGAACACTTTTGCAAGCACTGTATGTGGAGCACCTCCCGCCCATATAGTTGCTCCCTCCCTTCGGGACAGAATTGGAGACTGTATCTTCTTAACTGTCGGTCGCTACCGAAACACTTCACGGAGCTGTTCCTGTTGATTGAAGAGCTCAATCCTGATGCTCTATTTTTAACGGAAACTTGGCTCCAGATGGACAATGACCCGACTACAACATGGGCCACACCTCCAGGCTACACCCTTAAGCGCCTCGACCGCCAGTCAGGGAGAGGCGGGGGCCTAGCCATCATATACAGGGATAGTTTTAAGTGTCGTGTTACCCCAAACCCCTCGCCGACCTGCGAGAGTTTACATTTTGCGCTCGACTTTTCCCCTACTACCACCTTCTCTGGTATTTTACTTTATCGTCCACCAGGCCCCCTCAAGAATTTCATTACGCAGATCACGGACCTCTCTGCCAACGCGGCGTTGACCTCGCCCAACTTCACCTTGCTCGGGGATTTTAATCTTCATCTGGACGACCCACATGATACGTCAGCCAACAACCTACGGGTCAACCTGCAAGCGTTAGACCTCCACCAGAGAGGCACTCAGGCGACCCACAAGAAGGGTCATCTTCTTGATCATATATATAGCAATACCAACCTTAATGTAGAGTCCCCTGTTCCACTACCCTGGACCGACCACTTTTTTGATACCTTTCACCTGGCTATCCAACTCTCCTCCCCCCTGTGATGCTCCTATCAAGCAGCCGGGTAGGAAATGGTCCTCACTCCCCCTCTCTGACTGGACTGCTGTTCTTGTCCAAGATCCCCCGAGGAAGGTTTTGACTCCTGCCTCTGCCTCTAACAAATTTGATCATTGGATTTCCAGCACCCTTGATCAGGTTCTCCCCAAACGCCCTTGTAAACTTATCAGAAGACCTAAAGTCGCACCTTGGTACACTCCCGCTCTAAGGTTACTAAAACTTGAGTGTCGTAAACTTGAGAGAGCATGGAGGAAGGACCGCTCTCAGTATAGGAAAGAGGATTATAGGGCTGTAATGAAGCTTTACAAATTAGAGATCAAAAAGGCGCAAGCCTTCTTCTATGAAGGGAAAATTAATGCAGCAGCCAATGCGCCTAGGGAAATCTTTAGGATAGCTAAGTCCCTTATCTCCCCTCCGGCGGAGTGTCCCACTGCCGAAGGTGCACAAGATCGCTGCAATGAGCTGGCTGCTTTCTTTTCTAAGAAAATTCTGACCATATACTCCTCTTTTAACAATCCTATGGTCAACACCAGCTCTATTTCACATAATTCAGCTGACTCTCTGGCTCTCTGTAAGTTGGACACAATTCCGCTTCTTGACGCTTGTGGTCTGGATAGACTAATTCCCAAAGTCACTTCCGGGTCACCCAATGACCCGGCACCCCCCCGGATCCTTGTTAAGGCCCTGGACGTTATTCGTCCTGTCATTCTGGAAACCTTAAATACCTCCATTGTTTCCAAATCAGTCCCACCTTCCTGGAAATGTGCCATGGTGAGGGCATTGCTCAAAAAACCTACCCTGGATCAGAGCAACCTGTCTAACTATCGCCCCATTTCGTTGCTCCCCTGGTTGAGCAAACTGCTGGAGAGGCACGTTAATAACATCTTAACAGACTATCTGGAGTCCAACTGTCTGTTGCGTGCCTCCCAGACAGGATTTCGTCCTCATCATGGTACCGAAACCGCTTTGTTAGCGGTTACGGAAGACGCAAGAGCCGTTCTGGATCAGGGAGGTAAGGTGGCCATTATCTTGTTAGACCTCAGCGCCGCGTTCGACACGGTAAACCATGCCACGCTATTACATCGTCTGGCTGGCATGGGCGTGTCGGGCGCGGCCCTAGAATGGCTCACCTCCTTTCTGAGCGAGCGGTTATTTCAGGTCTTCGAGGGCGAGACAGTCTCTCCCAAACATCCCCTTAGGTGCGGGGTTCCTCAGGGCTCCTCCCTGAGCCCTACTCTTTTTAACGCCTACATGGAACCTCTGGACAGGATAGTCGACCCCTTTGGTGTGCGTATTGTCACCTACGCGGATGATACGCAGCTGGTGGTCTCTCTAGACCACTCAGATGGATCATCCAACACCTTAGGTCCCTGTCTAGAGGCTGTTGCCAGATGGATGCAAGCCTCCTGCCTGAAACTTAACGGGGAGAAGACAGACATCATTCTCCTCGGGAATCCCTCCCCGTCTGTTCTTGCATCCGTCTGGCCACCATGTCTGGGCGTTCCCCCCGCCCCTAAGTCCCAGATAAAGAGCCTCGGGATCTGGCTTGACACCGCCCTTGACTTTTCGGTCCAGGCTACTAAGACTGCTGCCACTTGTTTTGGACTAATGAGGATGCTTCGGCGGGTGCTCCCCTTGCTCCCCTTCCAGGCGAGGAGGATCATGGTCCAGGCCCTGATTCTCTCCCGCCTGGATTATGGGAACGCTCTCTATCTGGGAGCACCGGCATCGGTGCTTCAGAAGCTTCAAGTCACACAAAACAGTGCGGCCCGCCTACTGTTTAATCTGTCCCGTCGGCAGTCGGCGAGGAAGGCACTGAAAGATCTCCACTGGCTCCCAATGGCTGCCAGAGTGCAGTTTAAGGCTTTGTGCATTCTGCACAAATCCTTCCACCGTACAGGCCCTGCGATTCTATATCCTCTGGTTACGCCCTATGTTCCAGCCCGTTCCCTTCGTTCTGGCACCCTGCAGCTGGCCACCTCTTCCAAAATCAATAGAGCCCGCTGGGGCGGCCGCTCCTTTTCCCACTCGGCGGCCAGACTCTGGAACGCCCTTCCTTTCGCCATCCGAGGAAACACCAACCTCCTGTCTTTTAGAAAGGCCTTGAAAACGCATTTGTTTGCCAAATTCTGCTGATCTACTCTGAGCCTGCGCTAAGCCTTTTTATCTTCAAGCGCTGCGAGGCCTCAGGGTAGTTATGCGCTATACAAATGCAATTTTTCATTTCATTTCATTTCATTTCTTTCTCTAGCTAATGAGAAACTTGATAACACACCACCAAATGACAGAAACCATTATACTGGCAGGGTGAAAAAACAGTTTTAGCTGAGGTCTAAAATTAGGCTAAGTTAACTCGAGACTCAAAATGGTTGTACCTTACAACAATATCAATTAATGGAAGGAAGCAATCCTTATTATTCATGAATATATATAATGAACATGAATACTTCAGCATAGTAGTTAACCTGATGCATTTATGAGTGAATTTTTAATGATTGTAAAGGTTACATATTATTAATTAATTTAAATGCATCACACATGGTAATGAAGTTAAACCACATGTTGAATATAAACGAAGTACATGGGTACATATAAGTATATATCTGACGTAAATAGGGACCGATTTACAGCACTAACTTAAGACAAAATCCTGAACTTACTACCATTTACTCATTTTGGTATTCACAGAAGGCACTTACTCATTTTGGTATTCACTGAAGGCATTTACTCATTAATGAATAAGTGCCTGCTGTGAATACCAAAATGAGTAAGTGCACTTACTCATTTTGGTATTCACAGAAGGCATTTACTCATCTATGAGTTAGTGCCTTCTGTGAATACCAAAATGGTAGTAAGTTTAGGATTTTGTCTTAAGTAAGTTCTATGAATCGGGCCCATAGGGTGGATCCTAAATTATGCAGCACCAAGGATATTAGAATAGTTCACAAGAGGTTAAACCATTTTGTTTTTGGTCAATGTATGTTTTCAAGAACAGAAGACGAGAACCCCCAACCCGTCCTTGGTAGGTCAGGCTCACTCTGTAAAATTTGGGCCTGCTTTTTATGTCCCCAATTTTAAAGATTCAGCAGTCAGCACAGAATTGTTCCTTAAGTGTGAACCCACCCTCTCTTAAAAAGGCCCCTGGGAAAAAATAGACTTGTTATAGAGCACCATTAAAAAATTGGGATAATTTATGAGTGCCTTCCTGAACTACCTGTAAAGGCAATCACTTTTTAGTTAATACATCTTAACAATTGTACTGTTAAATTCAGAATTGGGCCTGTCGTATTTTTTAGTAATTTCTTTATTACATGAGTCTCCCCTCTGTGTAGAGGATTCAGACAGTCGGTTGCGTATTTCACTCACTTTATAAAATTTGGGGTCGGAATTAACAACATTCAAACACTCTTTTGGGTTTCCAGTCCAGTTTTGTAAGGCATGCCTTGCTAATCAGGGAACACCCATTTGTTTTAATGCATGTGTGCCGAAGGCCCGTGCGTACAGTGCTGCAGTGCACATATACTGACCCTTCATGTTATACTAATCTGCTCCTGCAGAAATGGCTCGCTGCTGAAAGGGTTTTTAAACATTCAATCAGATGTCAAGATAATGATTGCAGCTGTGTCACAGCGGCCTTTGACAGTCCCTTACAGCCAGATTCATGAAGCAAAATTGCAATCGCAATAGCTGCAAATTAGCTATTGCGATCGCAATTTACAGAAAAAGCAATTCATCATGTGAAAAACACTGTTTATGCGTGTTTGCAAAAAATAATTTGCGAATTCGCAAAATAAATCGCAGAATTAAGGAGGACCCCCAATAGCGAATCGGAAATTGCGAGAATCCATGGATTCTGCGATTCATTTTGCGATTCCGCAAAATATCCGCAAACGCTATTCATGAAAACTCGCAAATAGCAAAAAACCCAAAAATCGCTATTTGCGAGCCGCAATTTAAGGACAACCAAAGCAGGTGGTAACCATTAAAGAAAACAAAAAAAAAAAAAAATTGAGCCACAGGTGCTGTCCTGAACAAACACACTTAAGGAAACACAGCAGTAGCATGAAGACTCTCACAATGCCAGGATTCTACATGGTGGTCAGGCGGCACAGGCTCCAGGCTGCAGCACGGAACAGACGCAGGATCCAGGAGAGAATATTCCGCTTGCGGGTCACCCTGCTGGTCCAAACAAGGGAGCAAATTTATGCTAAGTACCGCCTGAATGGGCCAATGATTCTTAAGCTGATCCGGGACCTTGGCCCCCTGATGCAGCACCCAACAAGGAGGACCAATGCCGTGCCTACACATGTCCAGGTCTTGTGCTGCCTGCACCTACTGGCCTCCGGAAGATTCCAGGGGATAGTCGCTGTTGCAGGGGGGATATCCCAGAGCACCATGTCCCGCTGCTTAAAGAGTTTCCTGGAGGCAATGCTGAGCCGCCTTCACCACTACATCTCATTCCCCACCACCCAACAGGACTTGAATGAGACCAAGGTACAATTCTACAATGTTGCCCAATTTCCACAAGTCATCGGATGCATTGACTGTACCCATATCCACATCTGCCCACCAGCACAAACGGAGTACATGTACAGAAACCGCAAAAACTACCACTCCCTCAACATCCAGATGTTGTGCAACGCAAAGACTTACATCACGGACATAGTGGCACAATACCCGGGGAGCACACATGACTCCTTCATTTTCAGGCACAGCGGCATTCACACACGACTGGCCAGGGGAGAATTTGGCGAAGGACACCTACTAGGTAAATACACATGCCCCCATATAATACACTGTGATCATGTAGCTGCGCAGGACATGCACTCACCCTCTGCTCCTTTCATGCAGGTGACAGCGCCTACAGTCTCTGTGAGTACCTACTCACCCCTTACCTCAACCCTGCAACACCACAGCAACGGCGTTATAATGCAGCACACATCCGCACTAGGAATTGCATTGAGAGGACATTTGGGCTTTTGAAGAGCCGCTTCGGCATACTGCATAAGACTGGTGGTGCCCTCAAATACGAGCCTGAGGTCTGTTGCCGTCTGTGCAGTACTGCACAACATTGCTACCAAGCGCAGGATACCTGTTGAGATATCTGGCAGTGAGTCGGAAGGGGACAACCGCCCACCTCCACATGCGCGTCTTGCACCTGGGGAAAATCCTGCAGAAGGACACAGCCGCCGCAACCACATCACTATTAACTATTTCTAGTGCACCCATTCCCCTCACACAACATTGCGCTCATGCATGACAAATGTAATAATGACATGAGTTTGAGTTAAAGTGAGAACATACATTTTTATTGTTAATTCACAATAATGTGGCCTTTGTTTTTCTTTGTGTCAACTGAGGACAGTATTGCTTCATACCTCCCCATGCAGGGGTAGAGGGCTTGCTTAGGTGTCCAGCATGGCCCTACAGACAGTGTTCAAGGTGTCACTGGCGCCTATGTCCAGATGCACCGATTTGTCTCTCAGGGTCCTGAGGGACGGTGTTGGGCCGTGATCCTGCTGTGGGCCTGCTGCTGCGGCGGCGTTCAGGCACCGGCGGCAAGGACATGCTGCTGTTGGACGACGCCACCTCGCTGACATCGTCACCCCCTTGGTTCACCATGGGCAGTGGGCTGCATGCAGAGCACTGCTGCTGTCAGCAGATCAAGTGACCTGGCCACATCCTGGCAACACTGTACCATTTGCCCCTGCATGGCAAGTGACCTGTGTGAGAGTTGCGATGTCGCATTGCCTAATATGTGGTTTGACCTGGTGTAGGCCGACAGGCGGGCCAGTAGTTGGCGGTGGCGGCGGCGGGTCATGTCCTGCTGGGCTACCAGCAGCTGACTATTTTCACGGACAGCTGCGGTCATCTGTCCGACATTGTTGGCAGTCTTCTGCAGCTGAAGATGCATCGCTGCCAGGTGGCGCGCCTGTGTTTGGTGTACCGCCAGCATGCAGCGTTCAATGGCCAGGCCAGGATCAGGTAGATGGAGTGCCCTGCCCGTGTCTGTTGAAGCTTGACGCTGCTGGCGCCTGAGTCCGCTGGACTGGGATCTTGCTCTGGCTGTGCGTCTCGTCTGCCTCCTAGCCGCTGGTGGTGTGGCCTGTACAACTGCCGTGGGTGTCTGTTGGGGTGGGGACTGGACACCTGTGGCTGCAGGGGTGGCCCTGTCCACACGGGGTGGTGGTGGTGGAATCACTGCAGGTGGCTGGGATGGCCCTGGTTGTAGGTCAGATTTGCCCTCAACCTCGGTGTCCTCCGGGAACTCCTCGATATGTAGAGCCTCGCTGTCAGTGCTGGGTTGGTTGGCAGCACCTGTGATGTGAAAGGGTGCATGATTAATGAAATGTATCTTGCACATGAAATGTTGCTACATGCATGCAGGTTTGCTTTCCCTGACTGGCTTTAGGAATTACTTTGATTTGACAGGTCTGGCTGTGTTGGGCTATCTGGGGAATTATGATTACACTACAACTACCACAATGCATTGGGGCATTTCAGGTGTGCATGGCCTGCATTACTGGGAATGTCATTTTGCTAGCTCAGGAGTCATGGGCATTGTTAGGGGACGGGGTCACAGTCGCATGGCACTTACCTTGTGATTGTTGGCTGGGTCGGGACGAGTCCAGCTGTGTAACACCCACGCAGGCTTCTGGTGTGAGAGTGTCCTCGACAAGGTCCTCCAATGGAGTGTTGGGTGTGGCAATTGGATCCCCTCCACCGGTGGCAACTCGCTCCCCAAGCCTCTCCGCAATGCGCTCCTTTGCACGACCTCTCAGGTCGTACCAACGCTTTTTCAAGTCGTCGATTGAGCGCTGGGTCACCCCGACTGCATTAACTTTTGCGCAGATGCGCAGCCAGATCCGGCGCTTCTCTGCCTCTGGCACCCTCCGGGAGTCCTTGCCAAAGAGGCGTACATGGTCCTTACAGACCCCCTCTATGAGGTACTCAAGTTCTTGTTCAGAGAACTTTAATTTTCTCTTCCTTCCTTGGCCACTGCTCCCAGCTGCTTCCTGGGACATGTTGGTGGTATGTGTCCTGCTGAGGTGGTGCAAAATCACAGTTGTGGAGCTCTTCACAATGCTACTTCCACTGTCTGGCTCACTGATCTGTTTGTGGGAGGGAAAAGCCTACTTCCTGGTTGTGATGTCATCAATGGGCTCGAAATGCGACTTCCCGCATTTGCGATCTTGCAGTTAGCGAGATCGCAAATTGCGATTTTGCTAATTGCGAGATCGCAATTTCAACACGGAAAACGGGCAAATCTGCGAAATTTTAGCGATTGTGGCAAAATCGCAATCGGAAATTGCGGCCAATTGCGATTCGCATTTTTCAATCGCATTTCTTCATGAATGCCATTCTGTGATTTTCAAATTGCGATTCGCTATTTTTCGCTATTTATAATTCGCTGAATGGCACTTTGATGAATCTATAGGTTAGTGCCTATGCCTCACCAAGTTATCAGGGCGTACATTAGAGAGCGCTCAGTGGTCGAAGTGGGCGGGGTCAGCTGGGCACGGCATGCCCCTACTTTTTTTATTTAATAGAGTCCATTTCCCTATTTTTATATTTAAAAAATGCATCCCAGGACAGCAGAAATAGCCAAGGCGTATAGATTAGGCTTGGCTGTTTGTGGTCGATGCGATGGTGTGAGCAGAGAAGGAAAAGGACTCTGGCATAGATGCATCAAGCTAAACACCACTCGCAAAGGGGCAGATTCTCAGAATCTGCCCCTTTGCGACCGGTATTTTTGCATTTGGGATGCATCATCCCAAATGCAAAAATCGCAATTTAAGAAATCGCAAAATCGCGATTACTTAAATTGCTATTGCATTTAAGGAATCTCAAATTGAGATTCCTTAAATGTAATGCACTAAAGTAAAAAAAAATAGCGATTTCGCTAAAAGGGGGAGCAAATTACCATGAAGTTGAACTTCATGGTAATTTGCAAAAACTTTGAAAAATGCACTACAGTGCATTTTTAAAAGTTCCATTTTACACACAAACATGCCCTTAGGGCATGTGTGTGTGCAAGATGTACCCATATGCAGATTTCAGGGGTGCAATAGGGTGTCCTTTTGACACCCTGGCACCCTTGAAATTGCAATCTCAATTTGCGACTCTCTAATTGAGAATCGCAAATTGAGATTGTCTTCCCATTCATTCCTAAGGGCCTCTAGGCCCACAGGAATGAATGGGGAGGTATTCCTTAATTGCGACTTGCAATTTGCGAGTCGCAATTAAGAAATTTTAAGAAATCGCTATTTTTTAAGCGAGTTCTTCATGCATAGCATTTTGCTATTCCTTATTAGCGAATCCTTAGTTTTCGCTAATAAGGAATCGCAAAATGGATGCTTGATGAATCTATGGGTCTGTCTTTTCCTTCTTGCCTAGAGAAGACAAGGATAGTGTCCACTTCTCCTGCTCTGCAGCTGACAGCTATCCCCCTCTCGTTCTTCCACATTCTCTTATTCCCTTTCTTTTTGTCTATGCCTTGCTCCTGCTCACTTGCTGAAAATCACAACTTCAAGAAGCGGCCCTTATTCCCTCCTTTCTCTCCTTTCCTTCATTCGTTTCCATGAGAAATGGATCCAAAACATAAAGAAACACTTTTGCTGAAAATGTAGCCTCTTTCTCACATTTTTCTACTCCAAAATTTAGCTTCGGGACTGAGAGGAAAAAAATGTTCAAATTACGAAAAATAAATAAATAGCTAAATAAAGCAAGACAGAATGGACTACTACCGGGTACACAGAGCGATCAAACACTACGGACAAACACGTCGGGAAGGAATAGGAATGCCAGGAAGTATTCTGTGCACTTTTGCTCGCCGCGCTTTAAACGTGCACATCCGCACCTTCAGCTCTCGAGCTAAAACTCGCTACGGTTTCTAAGGAACTTGCCAATATTGCTCTGTGTAGTCAAACTGTATACACGTGCTTTACAATTTGGGTTCACAACTACTACGTGACAAATCTGAGAGTGTCCTACACTCTTACTCACTCTCACTCTTACTCACTCATCACTTCGGCACCATAGCCGCACTGGCAAGATTTACAGTCTACTACGCTATCTCCACCTACAAGTCTAGGGCCCTGTTGGGCCGGAATTATCACTGACAGAGCGACTTCCACCACTCGCCCACAGCGCCTTTAGCCCTGAGGAGTAGCGGGAAGATTTTCCCATAAACGCGATGATACACGTGTCGGCTGGTTTACTTGTTATGAACATTAAAGACACCACCTACCAACGAAAGACTTGAAGAGATATCAATTACTATTGTTCATCGAATAGGCTTTGTCCTTGCTCTCCAGAGTCGACACCAATTGACTGTATATATTTTCTAGAGTGTGCGGGGGTATTCGAGTTTCTTTGTACGCAGTGTCCACCCGAGTTGACACTTCTTAGAGGGGTATAGGGTTTTCCCCTCAGCCCCTCTGTTTTGCACCTCACATCTAACAGTGAATTAACTGATTCTATTGCGCTAATTCTTAGCAGTGTGCCCCTTTCGAGAAAATAACCCTTTCCAAGCCAACACAAGGCAAGACAGAATGGTCACCATGTGGCCACACTGGTTGTATGCACACCCAAACACAATAGCACCACTTTAGAGAGTTTGCCAGTGAAGCGATACTTTAGCTTTCTCTTCTTTCTTTGAACAGCATTTTTTTTCCTCAGGTGTGGAAGTGCACAATTTATGGAGTTACTGCAATACCTGGTTGATGTGTGGATTAGGAAATGGTTAATGTGATCCTAATCAGTTGTTTGATTGATTTTAGTTTATAAAATGTGTACTGCTTCTCTGTGTTCATGGCTGTACCCTTTTTAAACCATACTGCTTACCTTTTGTGAGAATATAAGCAATGGACATTGAAACAAGTCCCTTCTGGGCCCTTTAGTCATGTGCTTGACATTTCAGGCTAAAACACTCACTAATTTCTGAATGAGTGTAAAAGCGTTAAGGTAACCATGATGTTCACATGCTTTATTTAATCTTGCATTCCCTATGAGTAATTGCTTTTTCTAGGATGTTATTTAATTTTTTCGGGCCGCATATTACTCTTGTCTAGTGCATAATTTGAATTGAGTTGCGTCCAGGTGTTTATAGCGGGGCACAATTGGGTTGTACCTGAAGGCAGTGCAAGTTTCACTCAGTGGGGCAGTATGGTGTTCAGTGGGGGAGAGGATGTGGCACTATGGTCAGAGCCTTCAAATTTGGAACAGGGAAACCACATTCAGCCTTCATGGCTTATCCACCAGACCACTCTCCTGAGGGAGCATATTCCCATGCCAAAACTTAGAAGGCCTTGCTAGACCTTAGAAGCCCTGGTGTTTTAGCACCAGAAGGAGGACCCTAGCAGTGGCAAGTATGGGTTACCCTTGAAGGCCTGTCCACCACAATCTATACAGAAGTTCACCTCCAGTCTTGCAGGCAGGCCTACGAAGTAGCACACCCTAGAGCAGAGGTCTTCAATCTGTGGGGCGCGACCCCCAGGGGGGTCGTGGAGTCCTGGGAAGGGGGTCGCAGATTTTGTTGGAGCGTGCAGCAGTTCCTGGCGTCAGGCTGATTGAGGCCGGGTGATAACGGCGGAGGCCTAATTCACGCCTCATTAACAAGTAAAGGTCTTCTGAAGACCTGTGAAGTACTCGGGTGTGCCTTTCTGTGTGTCCCGAAGCTGTTTCAGCCGGGCTCACTTACACGTGCTGGGGAGTGGGTCTGGGGAGGAGGCTGTAGCCCTTTGAGTTCAATCAATGGACTTAGCTGTGGGGTTTATTTTTATTTTGTACGTTTTATATAGCGCTAGCTTAACCCGTAGGTATCAGAGCGCTTTACAAACACACATAGTAAACAGCAGAAGGAGATTAGAGTCATTGGTTCAAGTCCCACGAGCCCTTATACCTGGCGCCTGTGCAGGAGAAATGTGCCTGAGACTGTTCTTCACGGTGAGGTGTTTATACAGCCTGTCTGCTCCCCCCCCCCAGCAGGGAAGCACAGAGATGCCCTCCCATGAGAGAGGAAGAAGAAGGAAGAAGACGCAGAGAGATACTGACCCCACCCCCATGAGAGAGGCACAGAAAAGGTGGGTGGATGAAGGATGAATGTATGTGTGGATGGAAGGATGAAGGGTGGGTGGATGGATGGATGGATGGAAGGAAGGATGAAGGATGGATGGGTGGATGTAAGGATGAATAGATGGATGTGTGAAAAGGTGGGTGGATGAATGATGAGTGGAGGGATGTAAAGATGAAAGGGTGGATGGATGAAGGATGGATGTGTGAAAAGGTGGGTGGATGGATGCATGAAAGGGTGGATGGATGAAGGATGTATGGATGGATGGACAAAAGGGTAGATGGATGAAGGATGGATGTATGGATGGATACAAGGTTGCATGGATGAATGATGGATGGATGGATGAAAGGGTGGGTGGATGGATGGATGAAAGGGTGGATGGATGAAGGATGTATGTATGGATGGAAGGACAAAAAGGTAGATGGATGAAGGATGGATGTATGGATGGATAAAAAGGTTGCATGGATGAATGATGGATGTGTGAAAAGGTGGGTGGATGAATGATGGGTGAATGGATGGAGGTGTGAAAAGGTGGGGGATGAATGATGGGTGGATGAAAGGGTAGGTGGATGGATGAAGGATGGATGGATGAAAGGGTGGATGGATGAAGGATGTATGTATGGATGGAAGGACAAAAAGGTAGATGGATGAAGGATGGATGTATGGGTGGATAAAAGGTTGCATGGATGGATGAATGATGGATGCATGGATGGATGTGTGAAAAGGTGGGGGGATGAATGATGGGTGGATGGATGGATGAAAGGGTAGGTGGATGAAGGATGGATGTATGGATGAAAGGGTGGATGGATGTATGGATGGAATAATGAAAGGGTGGATGGATGAAGGATGGATAGGTGAAATGGTGGATGGATGAAGGATGGATGTATGGATGGATGGGTAAAAGGTTGCATGGATGAATGATGGATGTGTGAAAAGGTGGGTGGATGAATAGATGGGTGGATAGGTAAAGGATGGACGTATGGATGGAAGGATGAAAGGGTGGATGGATGAAGGATGGATGTGTGAAAGTGTGGGTGGATGAATGATGGATGGATGTGATGAGGTCTAACAGGCGCATTTATGGTTGTCGATAGTTGATGATGAGGAGTACCAGTTTCTAGAATCTTTTGTCGTAAGGGGGTCCTTACGCCTAAAAAGGTTTTACAAGGGGGTCTCGGCATCAAAAGTTTGAAGACCTCTGCCCTAGAGCAACAGTGACTGTCACTGAGGTCACAGGACACTTGAGGCCTGTTCACCTCACCTATTGGTACCTCCATTGGCCTTGTTTCAGCAGTAGTACTGCAACTCACCATGGATCGGCAATGCAGGATTTGCACGAACACCACAGTAAGGGGTCAATTACGATGGCGGACGGAAGGACGACCGCCGGCCTGGAGTAGTCGGAAAATGCCTTTTTCCTGTCCGCCAGCCGCGTCCAGTCCGTCCGCAATATTAGGATGGGAAGCACTGTCAAATGTCCGTACGCCGCGGAAGAACATGCACCGCCGCGTAAATACACCCGACCCTGCGGCGGACGTAACCAATCCAGAGACACCGCCGTACGGAATGACGACTCCGACCGTCCTCTAAATCACGATGGCGGAAAAGACACAGCAAATCGCAGTGGAAAAACCACCAGCCTGAACACAGCGGATTCACCACAGCGGAGAGGCAAAACATTGCAGAGATACCCACCACCGGCAGATCGCCATCATGGACCCAGCTCTACACGCATTTCCGCTCCTCTTTCGTGCTCCACCACCAGCAAGTCATGTACCGTCGCCGACGACGATGCAGGTACGCAAACACACCAATTGCTGTCGGAAGGGGAATACCTGCCGGGGCCGTGACGTGCGGAGGGGGAGGGGCATGTTGGGGAAGCACCAATATATCAACAATGTAAGGAGACAACCAGGAATGACACAGAGAAACCACTACACACAAATAACTTGCTTTATTACACATAATAGGGGTTGACTCCTAGAGTATACAGGAGCATGGGCACTGGATAGAACAGAGCAGGAACATCAGAGGCAGCACATGAGAGGGCACAATGCAGCATCCTAACAGCAACTGGGCAGTGTTCACAACAGAGCAGGTACATCTGAGGCAGCACATGAGAGGGGCAACGAGCATCAACAGTCCATGGCACAGAGCAGGTACATCTGAGGCAGCACATGGGAGGGGCTAAGTGCATCAATAGTCCATGGCACAGAGCAGGTACATCAGAGGCAGCACATGAGAGGGCACAATGCAGCATCCTAACAGCAACATGGCAGTGTTCACAGCAGAGTAGGTACATCTGAGGCAGCACATGAGAGGGGCTAAGTGCATCAGCAGTCCATGGCACAGAGCAGGTACATCAGAGGCAGCACATGAGCGGGCACAATGCAGCATCCAAACAGCAACAGGGCAGTGTTCACAACAGAGCAGATACATCTGAGGCAGCACATGAGAGGGGCTAAGTGCATCAACAGTCCATGGCACAGAGCAGGTACATCTGAGGCAGCACACGAGAGGGGCTAAGTGCATCAGCAGTCCATGGCACAGAGAAGGTACATCAGAGGCAGCACATGAGAGGGCACAATGCAGCATCCTAACAGCAACAGGGCAGTGTTCACAACAGAGCAGGTACATCTGAGGCAGCACATGAGAGGGGTTAAGTGCATCAGCAGTCCATGGCACAGAGCAGGTACATAAGAGGCAGCACTTGAGAGGGCACAATGCAGCATCCTAACAGCAACAGGGCAGTGTTCACAACAGAGCAGGTACATCTGAGGCAGCACATGAGAGGGGTTACGTGCATCAGCAGTCCATGGCACAGAGCAGGTACATCAGAGGCAGCACATGAGAGGGTACAATGCAGCATCCTAACAGCAACAGGGCAGTGTTCACAACATAGCAGGTACATCTGAGGCAGCACATGAGAGGGGCTAAGTGCATCAACAGTCCATGGCACAGAGCAGGTACATCTGAGGCAGCACATGAGGCAGCACATGAGAGGGGCTAAGTGCATCAGCAGTCCATGGCACAGAGCATGTACATCAGAGGCAGCATATGAGAGGGCACAATGCAGCATCCTGACAGCAACAGGGCAGTGTTCACAACAGGGCAGGTACATTTGAAGCAGCACATGAGAGGGGCTAAGTGCATCAGCAGTCCATGGCACAGAGCAGGTACATCTGAGGCAGCACATGAGAGGGGCTAAGTGCATCAGCAGTCCATGGAACAGAACAGGTACATCAGAGGCAGCACATGAGAGGGCACAATGCAGCATCCTAACAGCAACAGGGCAGTGTTCACAACAGAGCAGGTACATCTGAGGCAGCACATGAGAGGGGCTAAGTGCATCAACAGTCCATGGCAAAGAACAGAGCAGGTACATCAGAGGCAGCACAAGGACGTGTGTCATGCGCCCCGTCCCATGGACATTAATAATGCAAGGGTGGTTACAATGGACAATCCAGACACCAAGTACAATGACATGTGAGTGATGGGAACTGCACCTCACAGCACAGATTTAGCTGGACTGATTGGCCCAGTAGCTTTGGATACAGTGGCAGGATCTGATACAGGATTGGGAGATACAGCCACAGTACCAGTGACTGACACATGAGCCATAGACCCAGACACACTGCCAGCACCAGAAACAGGAGTGTGAGACACAGCCACAGATCTAGTGACTGACACATGAGCCTTAGACCCAGACACACTGCCAGCATCAGAAACAGGAGTGTGAGACACAGCCACAGCTCTAGTGACTGACACATGAGCAAATGACCCAGACACACTGCCAGCACCAGAAACAGGAGAGTGAGACACAGCCACAGATGTAGTGACTGACACATGAGCCATAGACCCAGACACACTGCCAGCATCAGAAACAGGAGTGTGAGACACAGCCACAGCTCTAGTGACTGACACATGAGCAAATGACCCAGGCACACTGCCAGCACCAGAAACAGGAGAGTGAGACACAGCCACAGATGTAGTGACTGACACATGAGCCATAGACCCAGACACACTGCCAGCACCAGAAACAGGAGTGTGAGACACAGCCACAGCTCTAGTGACTGACACATGATCCATAGACCCAGACACACTGCCAGCACCAGATACAGGAGTGTGAGACACAGCTACTGCTCTAGCGACTGACACATGAGCCATAGACCCAGACACACTGCCAGCACCAGATACAGGAGTGTGAGACACAGCCACAGCTCTAGTGACTGACACATGAGGCATAGACCCAGACACACTGCCAGCATCAGATACAGGAGTGTGAGACACAGCCACAGCTCTAGTGACTGACACATGAGCCATAGACCCAGACACACTGCCAGGACATGTCCCTGTACAGTGACCAACAAATACCATGCCAGCATCTGAGACATGAGAGTGGCAGACACACACAGTGGCAGTACCTGAAACAGGAGAGGGCACAACTGACACAGTGCTACTACATGAGGCATGACAGCGAACAACAGACACAGTGCCAATATCTGACACATGAGAGTGAACTGCAGCTGCCCCACTAGGACCACTGAAATGATGAGCCACAGGGCTGTATGGGCCAGGATGCAGGGTGGCTCTGGGAGCTGGGGACAGCTGTACTGGAGCGACATTGATGTGGTCAGGTGTCACTGGTGTGTGTCTCTGTTTCTTTGGGATGTGTAAGGGCACGCTGGACATGACTGGACTGGTAAGTGGTACGGGCTCATCTGAAACATCACCCATCAAAGGTGGATCATGTGCTGGTGGTGGTCTGCTCTCTGGGGACGTGCTCGACCCTGCTTGATGCTTGCTCTGGCCCTGACTTCTGCCCTCTGTATCATGGGTAATGGGGGATGCAACAACAGTGTACTCCTTCCTCTGCTTCTGCGGGATGTGGATGGGAGTAGAGGTATGGGGGACTCCACCTCTGACACATGTGGTCTACGTTCCTTCACCAACACCAGCCTCAGGGGACGCATGGGTCATGTATGCCTGTCCTTGGTGGATGTCCTGTGAATGGGAGAACCCTTGGCTCTGGGAGGTTTCTTGGCCGTGTGAAATGCCTAGGCCCTAGGAGGTGTCCTGTCTTTGGAATGTGCCTCATCCGTGGGCGGTGCTCTGTCCCTGGGAGTTGCCCTGTCCTTTGTAGTGTCCTTGTCCTTGGGAGTGTCCCTGTCCTTGGGAGGTGCCCTGTCGTTTGTAGTGTCCTTGTCCTTGGGAGTGTCCCTGGCCTAGGGAGGTGCCCTGTCCTTAGGAGTGTCCCTGTCCTTGGGAGGTGCCCTGTCCTTTGTAGTGTCCTTGTCCTTGGGAGTGTCCCTGGCCTTGGGAGGTGCCCTGTCCTTGGGAGTGTCCCTGGCCTTGGGTGGTGCCCTGTACTTGGGAGTGTCCCTGTCCTTGGGAGGTGCCCTGTCCTTTGTAGTGTCCCTGTCCTTGGGAGGTGCCCTGTTCTTTGTAGTGTCCCTGTCCCTGGGAGGTGCCCTATCCTTTGTAGTGTCCTTGTCCTTGGGAGTGTCCCTGTCCTTGGGTGTGTCCCTGTCCTTGGGAGGTGCCCTGTCCTTTGTAGTGTCCCTGTCCTTGGGAGGTGCCCTGTCCTTTGTAGTGTCCCTGTCCTTGGGAGGTGCCATGTCCTTTGTAGTGTCCCTGTCCTTGGGAGGTACCCTTGCCTTGGGAGTACCTTTTAAGGGGGATGCCTCTGTTCCATGTGACTCCCTGTCCCCCAACACCCCTTGAGGATCCTGTGTGTGAACTCCAGGGTAGCTGATGTCGTGTTCTGTGAAAGATTTCCCTGTACTAGGGGATGGTGTCTGTAGCCTCCGTGCCCTGCCTTGCTGCCTGTGCCTGCTTCTAGTGCAATACCCAGAAAATGAGGCCTGGTCAGAAATGTCACTCTCCCCTGAGACATCAAGTGGTGTGGATGGGGGAACTGAAGTAGAACCTTGTTCATGCGACTGTTGAATGGCTGCAGACACTGTGTTGGATAATGACTGAACTGTTCTGTGGAGACCAGCAACATCGCCATGCATCCCCTCCATGAATGCTACCACCTGCCCCAACTTCCTATCGTGGTCTAGGAATGCATTGATCATGTTGGTCTACCCTACACACAGCTGTCGCAGAAGATCAACCGCCTCAGCACAAAGGGCACTTTGTGTCACAGGGGCAGCGGCAGCGGTGCCTGCACCGAAGGCCACTCTGCTCCCCCTACTCTGGCGAGCACGAGCAGTACTTGTTGCAGTTGGTGGCAGTGTGGGCTCTGTGTGCTGTGTACCGATTGAAGGTGTAGATTGCCCACTCCCTGTGTCTACCAACAGTGCTGACTCACCACCACTGTCTGAAGATGAGGACGAAGGTGTCTCCACATGTGAGTCCTCAGGGACAGTTCTGTCCCCCCTCTCCGTGGCTGCTCTCTTCAGTCTCAGTCTGCGTGTGTGTGATGTCTGATCCGGATGCATTGCCACCACTGAGCTCTGTCTTTTGTGGGTCAGTGCCCTCGGCCAAAGCTGAAAGAGAGAGAAAAGAGGTATACCTAAGTGCCACACTCACGTACTGCAAATTACAAAATCAAAACCTCCTTGACTGCTAACCAACATGTAGCACCCATCCTGCACACGAACCACCCCTACCAGACATCCTCATGTCAAAGAACCGGGGGTGCCTGTGAAATATGTACATCAAACAAACAGGGCAAGTGCATGCAGACCACCACACATGTGATGCCATGGGACCACAGACCTCAACGGCATGTCCTGGGACCCTGCACTACAATGCAACTGGTATGTCCACCTGGCTGACATGGATGCTAACGCTCACTCCGCAAATGGCACCAACATGCAATTGCAGCACAACATACACACCACGGATGTCACTACTGTGTCTGAGCAGCAATACATGCATGCACTCACAAGTCACAAACACATTCAGTCTGCTTACCGCTAGTTTGCTGCTGCTCCCCTCTCAACCAGGTGGACAGGTCAGGATGCGTCACAGCTATGATATGGAGCATTAGAGGGGTCATGGTACGTCGTGCAAGCCGGGATGATCTTGGAATCAGCCCCAGTGTCATCTCCGCCACATTCTTGCTGAGCCTGGAGATGTCGTCCCAGCGCTTGTGGCAATGTGTGTGTCGCCTATTGCACATCCCCACTGCCTGTACATCACGTGCTATGGTCCTCCACACGGCCTTGCGAAGGTGCAGCTTGACCTACCATGATGGGAGACAAGAGGGGGCAAGTCAGTGGACAGTTGGCCATTCACACAGATAGGAGCAACACGCATCTTTCAGCAGCCACGCACAGTACAACACATGTGAAGGTCCCACAGCACACCGCCAAGATTGCAGAAGCCAGGAGTCAGTGACCACCTCATGCATACCAACATGTCCCCCACTGCACTTACCACCTGTCCGGGGGCACCATAGAGACGTTCATAGTGGCGGAGCACACCGTCCACAAGGACCTCCAGCTCCGCTGCGGTGAAGGGACGAGACCGGATCTCTCAAACTCTCGGCATGGCAAGGTCTAGGACTGTGGCACAACAGCAGCAGTTGTTGGTGTGCTCAGCAGCAGCAGGTAGAGGTGATGGGTGCAGGCAGCAGTTGGAGGATTGCTCAGCAGCAGCAGGTAGAGGTGTGGGTGCAGGCAGCAGTGGCTGGAAGCAGTGGATGCGTGCTGCTGAAATTCACACATTTATAGGGCCCTGAGCTGATATCCGTGGCACACGTCTGCAGCAATTGGTTTTCCCGGGCTGCCTCATTCAAAATGAGCCAATGACTGGCCCTGCTGTGGCGGTGCACGGCTTCTGCTATTTTTGAAATTTTTGTTTAGAACAGACGAAGCAGGAAGAAACGCTGGTCGGGTGTGGAGGAGCCGAGGCGGCAACACGCAATCGGTGACAAAATATCGCTCCACAGCCGTTAGCCTCCACCCCTCAAGACGCTTAAACTTGTGAGCAAAGACAGAATCGAGCTCGGAAAGTAATGAGGTTTCTGAAAGTCTGCCAAGGGGATATAAGCCATAGGACTCAGATATTTTGAATGAAACGATACTGCATTCAGATACACCGTTCCTACAGGCCGTGAAATACTGCATCGAAGTGGCTTAAGAGGAAGAAATAAAAAAAGGAAAATTCAAAGACTCAGACCAGCCCTAAATTCTATGATGCGGATGTTCAAAATCCGGAAGAACCCTAAATCCAACATGAGACAAAGGATTTCTTAAACTTCAAGGCAACCACCCAGTGCCGCTGACAAAGAGAGACCAAAATAAACAGTCTTGAAAAAGATGGCACAAAATTGAAACTAAAGCCATCGAAACGCGTCGACGCTACAGAATTTGCATAATTGAGTTATCGTGCCTATCCTGTATATTGCAAGAATCAAATATGCCCAGGACTGGTTGCTTAAAACTAAGATACTCGATGTGCTAAGTCTTAATGACAAATCATATTGTCTTTTTGTTTGTCTCTCTTTTGTGTTGTGGTTGCATATTTTGATTAATTATAGGGCACTGATTGTTTGTTTTAAAATCCGTATCTTATGTTGAATAAGTTTGTGGTACTTAGGACTGTCTAAAATTTATTTGAGTCAGTACAAATTTTGATCAAGTACAATTGTTTTTATTGTGTTAACTGTTTTAAGTTTTTAACATAAGAATACATTTGATACAAGTTTTTATACATATGTTTTTGTCGTATTTGTCGAATGTAAATGTCCGGTATTAACATTTGGGCTTGATGAGCTAATAATTCTGCCAAGGGAAACTTTTAATCTACTGTTGACAAGTACCCTATTCCCCTGGTTGAGGGGGTCTCTCTCTTTTCAATTCAACAACGTACATGCAATGCTCCCTGATGTGTGTCCTGTGATCCGCTTAATTAGTGATGAGGGTGGTTTGTGGGATGTTGCAGTACAGTGTGCTGTGATGGGTCTGATTCAGTTTCCTGACCTGTGCTTGTTGTTATCATTATCCCTAGGACACTCCCACAGAGCCATGATTCTGAAGAACATTGATCCCTGCACCTGGTAATGACAACTACTAAGACAAACCTGTGTTTAAAACATGGAGGTCACACAGCCTTGAGTGTTTGAGTGGTGTTTATTTACAGGGTGTGGATTACTGTTAGTGCATATTTACAAATAGGTGTTGAGGGGAAGTGTGAGTTGAAGGTCATGTCAGATGACAACACCGTGGGGACACCACATTGTGTGATGTACACCTAGTCCAACAGACATGTGCCAATCCTTGGCATTGTGGGGCAAGATAGTTAGCAGAGTGAATGCCAGGCTCAAGGAAGGGTGAAGTCAGTGGCGGCCCCTCTTCGAGCGGGTGGATGGTGCATTGCCACTGCTCTCTGCTGGAACCAGCCTCGGACGGCCCCTCCGTCTTGGAGCCGAAGCGGAGCCAGTTGTGGGGGCAGGTTGTTCAGGGACCACCTCCCTGTCATGGCCTCAGGTGATGGTGGCGGTGGTGTTGGTGCCCTGTCCCGCTGGCCACTTGGGGGAGGGGGTGGTGGTGTGGCGCGGGATAACCACTCCCCCCAAAGAGCTGTTTGCTGCCCCATGAGGTCAGCAATTTGTCCCATGCGGGTGTCCATGGACCGCAACAGCTGGCAGGTCTGTAGCGAGTCTTGGTGTGCCTGATCTGCCTGTGCCTGCGACCGCTCGTAGGAGGCTTCCACTATGGCAATGGCATCCAGGGTCTCGGTCCCAGGATGGGCTGGGTCTTTTTCCCGACCTTGCCTTGCACCTGCACTCCTGTTTGTGAGGTGTGACCTCACCTGTGTCCTCCCCCGTCCACTCTCTCTGCTAGCCTGAGATGTTGATGGCCCATCATCGGACGATGGGTCAGGCAGGGTGGCACTGGCAGGAGTGGTGCTGGTGGCGGTAGTTGTGGTGGTAGCTGCACAGCCCACAATGGGAGGTGTTATGTTATGTTATGTTATGTTATGCACATTTGTATTGCGCACAGCTGCCCCAGCTAAGGGGCGTCCTGGCGCATGGCAGGCAATGTGCAACAGTTAGCAGAAACACAACACAGATAAAAGAGAATTTATTTAAAAAGGAAAGTTTTCAATGCTTTGCGGAAGGCCAAAAGGTCATCCAATAGCCGCAAGTCCGCTGGGAGGGAATTCCAAAGTTCAGCCGCCCTGACCCGGAAAGAGCGACCACCAACCCGACACAGCCTGTATCTGGGGACCACAGCGAGCGCTTGACTTCCCGATCTCAGAGCGCGGGAAGGAACATACCACGACAGGAGATCAGCAAGAATTGGCGGACCTACTCCCCTCAAGATCTTAAACGCCAAGCACAACACCTTAAACTGGATGCGTGATTTGATGGGGAGCCAGTGCAGAGATCTCAAGACTCCCGAGACAGAACTCGTTCGGGGTAGGCCAACAATGGCTCTCGCCGCGGCATTCTGCACGCGTTGGAGGCGGGTGGTCTCAGCCACATTGGTCCCTGCCAAAAGCGAGCTAGCATAGTCCAGGCGAGATAATACCGTGGCCTGGACTATCAGCTGCCTGGTACCACGGTCAAAGAACTTAAGAATGGGCCTCAGCGACCGCAAGATACCAAAACAGCAGGCCGCGATTTTCTTCGAATGGCCCTCATAACTAAGAGCAGGGTCCATCCAAACTCCCAAATTCTTAAGTTCAGTGACCGGGAGAGGGACCGGCCCCAGTTCAACGGGCCACCACTTGTCCCCCCACAGTTCCGCCCTCCTGCCGACGATCATGATCTCGGTTTTCTTCGCGTTGAGCTGGAGACAGTTGTTCTTCATCCAGCTTGCCACCGCCCTAAGTCCGCTCTGAAACCTGGGGGCATCCCGGTCCGCATCCCCACTGATAGTAACCGCTAGCTGAGTATCGTCAGCATACGAGACCATAGTCATGTCCCATTGCTTGACGATCTCAGCCAGCGGTCTCACGTATAGATTGAACAACGTGGGACTCAGCGAGGAGCCTTGCGGGACCCCCTGTCTCAGAGGAAGGAATTGGGACTGGAACGGTGGCAGGGCAACGCTAAAGAAACGATCGTTCAGGAAGGAGCGAAACCACTGGAGGGCAGAGCCACCCAGCCCGATCTCCTCCAGGCGATGCAACAGGATAGGATGGGACACGGTATCGAACGCGGCGCTCAGATCTAATAAAACGAGCGCCGCTGTCTGCCCCGCATCCATCACTGTGCGCAGGTGTTCAGCCATGGAGAGAAGGGCGGTCTCCGTGCTGTGGCCAGCACGGAAGCCGTTTTGGGTGGGATCCAAGATGTTAACCTGGGTAAGGTGGGCCGAGAGAACTTTGTTGACATGGGCCTCCATTACTTTGGTAGGCCAGGGAAGCAAAGAGATAGGCCGATAGTTTTCGGGCTTATCTGGGTCTAATGAGGGTTTCTTTAGAATGGGAGAAACCACCGCCCGCTTCCAGCTAAGGGGGACCGTGCCCGACTCCAGCGAGATGTTGATCAAGGAGTGTACCACGGTCCGGCCCACCGTGGTACCGTGTTGGTGTTGTTACACTGGCCAAGGTGGTGGAGGCTGGATGTCCTGGGAGCCTGATGGCCCTGGGAGTGTGCTTGGGCCAGCATCGTCCTCTGCACCCGAGGTGTCCATGGAATCTTCACCAGAGAGTCCTGGCTGTGAGGGGGGTGACTGGTGCTGGTGGTTTCTGGTTTTGCCTGTCAAGTTGCGATCACCTGAGGGACAGGAATTTAAGAATCAATGCTGTGGACATGACAGGTTTGTAGTTGTTACATTACACATATCTAGGGAATCAGGACATGGTTGCTGGTGTCATCATGTTGGTGTGGTACACAGTACTGGGCATTATGGTGGTGTGGAGGTGGGGAGACAATACTTGTATATGTGTGGTCCGGTCCTGCTATTGAATGGTACCCCTGTGAAGATGGCTACCTACCTGTAGGTTTGAAGGAGGAGATGCACTGGTCAGCAAATGGTGGGCGGACTCCATCTTGCTCTGGGAATGGACATGGGGGCCTGTTGGGAGTTGTAGTGCTGGACCCACCCACCCATCCCCACCCGCCCTGTGGACATGGGGCCTGTTGGGAGTTGTAGTGCTGGATACACCCACCCACCCCCACCCTCCCTGTGGACATGGGGGCCTGTTGGGAGTTGTAGTGCTGGACCCACCCCCACCCTCCCTGTGGACATGGGGGCCTGTTGGGAGTTGTAGTGCTGGACCCACCCCCACCCTCCCTGTGGACATGGGGGCCTGTTGGGAGTTGTAGTACTGGACCCACCCCCACCCTCCCTGTGGACATGGGGGCCTGCTGGGAGTTGTGGTGCTGGACCCACCCCACACCCCCACCCTCGCTGTGGACATGGGGGCCTGTTGGGAGTTGTAGTGCCAAACCCACCCCCACCCTCCCTGTGGACATGGGGGCCTGTTGGAAGTTGTAGTGCTTAACCCACCCACCGACCCCCACCCTCCCTGTGGGCATGGGGGCCTGTTGGGAGTTGTGGTGCTGGACCCACCCCCACACCCCACCCTCCCTGTGGACATGGGGGCCTGTTGGGAGTTGTAGTCCTGCACCCACCCCCACCCTCCCTGTGGACATGGGGCCTGTTGGGAGTTGTAGTGCTGGACCCACCCACCCACCCCAACCCTCCCTGTGGACATGGGCGCCTGTTGGGAGTTGTAGTGCTGGACCCACCCACCCACCCCCACCCTCCCTGTGGACATGGGGGCCTGTTGGGAGTTGTAGTGCTGGACCCACCCCCACCCTCCCTGTGGACATGGGGCCTGTTGGGAGTTGTAGTGCTGGACCCACCCACCCACCCCAACCCTCCCTGTGGACATGGGCGCCTGTTGGGAGTTGTAGTGCTGGACCCACCCCCACCCTCCATGTGGACATGTTGGGAGTTGTAGTCCTGCACCCACCCCCACCCTCCCTGTGGACATGGGGCCTGTTGGGAGTTGTAGTGCTGGACCCACCCCCACCCTCCCTGTGGACATGGGGCCTGTTGGGAGTTGTAGTCCTGCACCCACCCCCACCCTCCCTGTGGACATGGGGCCTGTTGGGAGTTGTAGTGCTGGACCCACCCACCCACCCCAACTCTCCCTGTGGACATGGGCACCTGTTGGGAGTTGTAGTGCTGGACCCACCCACCCACCCCCACCCTCCCAGTGGCCATGGGGGCCTGTTGGGAGTTGTAGTGCTGGACCCACCCCCACACTCCCTGTGGACATGGGGGGTCTGTTGGGAGTTGTAGTGTTGACTGCTTTGACAACATGCAAGCCTGGGAACGTAGGAGGCAACTTTTGTGATTGGTCATGGTGGGTGCATTTGAGCCCAGGACTTCACATTTGGGTGACTGTGTGGTCCACATGCATGGATTGGAGCCTGGGAGATGTGTCTTGGCAGTTGTGCAATGCAGATTGATTGATTGATTGATAAAAAATGTATAATGCGCAAAACAATAACCCGCAGGTATCAAGGCGCCCATGACAGTGTGATAATGATCATTGGTTTGTACTTACCAGCCTCAAGTCCCTCTTCGATTCCTTCCTGGCTCTCAGGGTGCAGTAGGCCCAGCACCTTCTCCTCCCATTCGGCAAAAGGTATGGGCTCCGGGGGAGTGTCGCTGCCAGTTTGTTGTGCCTGCAGGTGGTTCTTGGCCCTGATGCCTTTCACCCTTGCCTTGAGGTCGTGCAACCGCCTCTGGATCTCATGTTTAGTGCGTGACACGATCCCTGAAGCATTCACTCTGGTCACTATCCTGTCCCACATGGTGGTTTTCGTTGCCAAGGTGGTCTGCTGGACTAGGGTACCGAACAGATGTGGTTCGACATGGATGATTTCATCCACCAAGACCTTCAACTCACTCTCTATGAACTTGGGGTTTTTCTTGGGTGCCATGGTGTGTGATGTGCAAGGTGTTGGTGGGGTGGGGTGGGGTGGGGTGGGGTGTGCAGGTGTGTGGTATGTAGGGATGGTGTTGTGGGGGTTTGTGTGGTGGGTGTGTTGGTGTGCAGGTTGTATGTGTGTTTGTGTTTGTCTGTTGTTTGTGCTATTCTGCCTCTTTCTTCCAGCTGTGCTGTGATGCAAAGGATTGTGGTAATGGGAGGGATTCATTTTATACTCTGTGTGGTGGTTGTGTCCCAATGGTTGTTGCCAGTCAGGTGTTCCGTTGGTGTGGTGACTTGGGTGCTCTTGTTTGTGCTGGGGGGTGTCATTGGGATGTGTAGTTGTTGGGGGTGGGTGTGTGTCCTGTGTTTGGTGTTTTCTATTTACTTCCGTCCACCATTTTTTAATCGATTTGACGGCAGGGGTGTTGTTCGTTTGGTCCTTCCGCAGTCATGCTCCGTTTGTCGATGCTTTTTTTCCGCGGCGGTCGAGGAAGGTGGTGAGTTCCGTTGGGATGGCGGGGTTATCCTAATCATGCAGCCGAACCCTCCGCAGGTCTGGCGGCGGTTGGGCCTGTTTCCGCGGTCAATGCATCCGCGGTGGACGGTGTTTCTGTGGTGTTTCTGTGGTACCGTCCGCTTGCGGCAGTCTTTGATGTGATCCGTCCGCCGCGGTCGGTGTTTGATGTCAGATATATCCTAATCGCAACCGCGAATTATCCGCGGTGGGGTTGGGAGTATTTTTGCTGCGACCATGGTGGACGGAACCCATTTCCGTCCGCCATCCTAATAGGCCTCTATGTTTGCAAAGTTCACAGTCTCTCTGCTTTATGTACAATGCACTTTTAACATGTGCAGCCTGCTTTGGGGCCACTGGAATTATGCAGCAATGTAGGACAAAATTCTGTTGCAGTGTTGACTAAATTATGCAACAAAAAAAGGCTGCAGTGTAATGCGGTACATTTTCTGATACTTTATTATTTTGACATTTTTACACATACTAGCATGCTCTGCAAAGATTTTGCATCATAAATACCAGTGTAACATACAAAGGTAGCAGTGAGAAAGATGACCAGTCAACTTTTGCAAAGAGCCTTCCACTTTGCAGCAACAATTCACATTTTTTTGTAACTTTTGATCCGTCTGAGCTACAATTAATTAGTTAAAATCATCAGATTATGCAGCAGATGATGTATTATGTGGCAAATATGGCAGAACCATAATTATGTGGAAAATATTTGCAAACTTGTTAGAAAGGGTAGGAGAACTGCTCATGACAGAAACTGTATGGCTTGGGGACAAATGGCTTCAGATTCCACTTGTAAACGTATTTGGGAAAGTCTGTGATTGGAAACTATACCACCTTGCAAATGTATTTTAATGTCAATAACTCATATTAACCCTTAACCCTTTCCCTGCGGGGCTAATTCCCAGGGGGTACGCACAGCGCCCCGGTGCTCGTGACGAGCTCAGCTCGTCACGCAGCATGGTGGCGCTGTGCTCATGACGAGCTGAGCTCGTCATGGCCATACCCGTTTCTTTAGAATGCTCAGCACAGCGGGGGAATTAGCCCCGCGCGTGAGCGTTGCGGCCGTTATGACGAGCTCAGCTCGTCATGAGCATGTGAGGGGTTAAATAAACATGTTTGTCCATTTGTTTAATTAAATAACATTATAAGCTGTAACTGATCAGTGAAATGCCAAATAAATGCCATAAATAGGGATGTTTTGCTCTTTATGGCTACACCTTTGACTCCTCTCACTGACCCAATCCTCGAGTTATTCCTGCACTCTGATTCTCTGCCCAGAGCTCCGCTATCCCCCTCCCCCACTTTGACCACTGAGAGCGCTGCAATGGTGTGTAGCCGTTCACAGGTCTGTCATATTCAGTGGTAGAAGTGGGTGGGAACAGAAGGGCACGGCGTGCCCCTACTTCAAAAAATTATTTCAGTCCGGTCCCCTACTTCTTATTTTCAAAAAAGCATCCCGGGACGGAAAGAACAGTCTGGCTTAAAAACGATAACTTTTTTCATTAGATTCCAGGGGCTGCTCGCACATCTCTGTGAACTCCAGAGGCTGCAGCAGCCCCCCCCCCCCGCCCTCGCTGAGCTCGCACAGACCGAGGGCAGGCCCATTGTCATCCCGATTGAGGCTGATTATCCCCTTTCGAATGGCAATGCGCCCGCCCTCTGCCTTTAGCATGTCAAGTGCCAGTGAGATCGGAGTTGGTGATTACAGAGGAGCTTTCCCCAGAGTACGTGAGGAACTTGACACCTTGTGTAATTTGTTAATGTTGTACACAGAGTGAAGTGGGCAGGAGCAGTGACCAGACAGAAGAGGCAACAGGAGCATCAAGAAAGGAGAGGTACTAGGGCAGGAGAGGTGATGGGGGTGTGGGGGGGGCAGGAGAAGTGACGGGGCAAGAGAGTTGACGTGTCAGGAGCAGTGACGGGACAGGAGAGGTGACAGGAAAGGAGAGGTGATGGGGGCAGGAGAAGTGAAGGGGCAGGAGCGGTGATTAGGAATAGGCAGGAGCAGTAACCGGCAGGAGCAATGAATGGATAGGGGCAGTGAACAGATAAGAGCAGTGAACGGGGCATGAGAAGTGATGGGACAGGAGCGGTGATCGGGCAGGAGTGCTGATCGGACAGGAGTAGTGAACGGGCAGGAGCAGTGAACGGGCACGAGCAGAGAACGGGCAGGAGCGGTGACAGGGCAGGAAAATTGACGGGCAGGAAAAGTGACGCAACGGGGTAGGAAATGTGACGAGGCAGGAAAAGTGATGATGCAGAAGCAGTGACGGGGCAGGAGAGGCAACAGGAAAGGAGAGGTGACTGGGCAGGAGAGGTAACTGGACAGGAGAGTGAACCGGGCAGGAGAAGGGACGGGCAGGAGAAGTGACGGGGCAGGAGAAGTGACGGGGCAGGAGAGGTGATGGGGCAGGAGAGGTGACAGGGCAGGAGAAATGACGGGCAGGAAAAGTGACGGGCAGGAGAAGTGACGGGGCAGGAGAAGTGACGGGGCAGGAGAGGTGACGGGCAGGAGAGGTGACGGGGCAGGAGAGGTGACGGGGCAGGAGAGGTGACAGGGCAGGGGAAGTGACGGAGCAGGAGAGGAGGTGACGGGGCAGGAGCGGTGACGGGGCAGGAGAAGTGACAAAGCAGTAGAATCATTGGGGCAGGAGCAGTGATTAGGCATGAGCAGGAGTGGTAACCAGGCAGGAGCAGTGAACTGGGCAGAAGCAGTGAACCGGGCAGGAGCAATGAATGGGGCAGGAGCAGTGAATGGGGCAGAAGTGACGGTGCAGAAAAAGTGACGGGATAGGAGAAGTGACAGGACAGTAGAAGTGATGGGACAGGAGAAGTGACGGGACAGGAAAAGGAGAAGTGATAGGGCACGAGAAGTGAAGGAGCAGGAGCGGTGAATAGACATAGGCAGGAGGGGTAACCGGGAGGAGCTGTGAACGGATAGGGGCAGTGAACAGATAAGAGCAGTGAACGGATAGGGGCAGTGAACAGATAAGAGCAGCAAACGGGGCAGGAGAAGTGATGGGACAGGAGCAGTGATCGGGCAGGAGTGCTGACCTGACAGGAGCAGTGAATGGGCAGGAGCGGTGACGGGGCAGGAAAAGTGATGGGTAAGGAGAGGCAACAGGAAAGGAGAGGTGACTGGGCAGGAGAGGTAACTGGCCAGGAGAGGTGGACTGGCAGGAGAAGTGACGGGGCAGGAGAAGTAACAGGGCAGGAGAGGTGACGGGGCAGGAGAGGTGATGGGGCAGGAGAGGTGACGGGAAAGGAGAAGTGACGAAGCAGTAGAAGTAATGGGGCAGGAGTGGTGATTAGTCATGAGCAGGAGTGGCAACCGGGCAGTAGCAGTGAACGTGGCAGGATCAGTGAACCGGGCAGGAGCAGTGAATGGGGCAGCAGCAGTGAACGGGGCAGGAGCAGTGAATGGGGCAGGAGCAGTGAACGGGGCAGAAGTGGCGGTGCAGGAAAAGTGACGGGACAGGAGAAGTGACGGGACAGGAGAAGTGACTGGGACAGGAGAAGTGCTGGAAGGAGATGCAACAGGGCAGGAGAGGCAACAGGGCAGGAGAGGCAACCGCACAGGAGAAGTGACCGGGCAGGAGAAGTGACCGGGCAGGAGAGGAGAGGTGAACGGGCAGGAGAAGTGACGGGCAGGTGACGTGACGGGGCAAGAGAGGTGACGGGGCAGGAGAGGTGATGGGGCAAGAGAGGTGACGGGGCAGAAGCAGTGATTAGGCATGAGCAGGAGCAGTGACCGAGCAGGAGCAGTGACCGGGCAGGAGCGGTGAACGGACAGGAGCGGTGAACGGACAGGAGCGGTGAACGGGGCAGGAGCGGTGAACGGGGTAGGAGCGGTGAACAGGGCAGGAGTGGTGAACAGGGCAGGAGCGGTTAACAGGGCAGGGGCATTTAAGAGGGCAGGAGCGTTTAACAGGGCAGGAGCGGTGAACGGGGCAGGAGCGGTAAACGGGGCAGGAGCGGTGAACGGGCCAGGAGCGGTGAACAGGGCAGGAGCGGTGAACAGGGCAGGAGCGGTTAACAGGGCAGGAGCGGTGAACAGGTCAGGAGCGGTTAACAGGGCAGGAGCGGTGAACAGGTCAGGAGCAGTGAATAGGGCAGGAGCAGTGAACAGGGCAGGAGTAGTGAACAGGGCAGGAGCAGTGAACAAGGCAGGAGAAGTGACGGGCCAGGAGAAGGGAGGGGCAGGGGAATTGATGAAGCAGGAGTGTTGATCGAGCATGAGCAGGAGTACTGACTGGACAGGAGGAGTGAAAGGGCAGGAGCAGGCCTTTCCCAGGGCGACTTGAAGGGTAGGGGGCCAGTTTAGTTTGGGGGGACCGGTTTTGCACAAGTGCAGGAGTTTTAAAAACACTGCAAAGTTCTTTGCATATTCAGCAGGTTTCGGTCAACAATACAAGTGCCAAGATAACTTTGGTGATCAATGTACCTGCTGGAGAGAGATGGGAGCATGTTTTGTCTAATGGCTGTTTTACTCATCTAAGGTAGTGCAGAGGGGTAATATGCCTGCTGCAAAGAACATGTACCATGCATATCAAAGAGCAATATGTTATGTGCATAGTTCAGTGGGTACGGCTTTGTGTTCACTTCCAGAATGAAAGGACACTTGAATACATATGGCCTGGCAGTTCTGGCTGGACTGTTCCCATTGGGCGCAGAATCTAGACTAATTTCCATACGGCTGGGTCCAAACTGGAATGGCATGGTGAGCAAAAAACGATGGATTTAAGCCCAGATCTCTGAACTGGGGTGAATGTATGACATTGTTCTGCATTATGTCCATCAATTGTTCTTTTTGTATTTGTCACCCGAGTGGGACAGGTATGCTCAGACATGAGTCCCGTGCTCTCCCTGCCACTGGAATCAAGCTATCCTGGCTGATGAGGGCTGAAAGCCCGAAACCGGTCCTAGGATGCTTGTTTCCAGTCCAGGGAGGACCTCGCTTGGCAGTTCGGGCTGGACTGTTCCCATTGGGCGCATGGTCAAGACTGATTTGCATATGGCTGGGTCTAAACTGGAATGGCATGGTGAGCAAAGAAATAATGGATTTAGGCCCAGATCTCTGTACTGGGGTGAATTTATGACATTGTTCTGCGTTCTGTCCACCAGTTGTTCTTTTTGCTATATTAGGATTGAGCAGCTAGCTGGCGACATGAATATGAAGGAGCCTTTGTGGGTTTCCGTGAGTCTAGATTCTCCTGAAGAGTCCCTTTCTCTTCTGAGCCCTGCTTAACACGTGTACAGGAGGAGCCATGTATTCATGACCTCAATGTTTGAGACAAAAAATAATCATGGATTTCTGAACAATGAGAGTAAAAGCATTAAGGTAACATGTTGTTCCTGCTTATATTTCACACGTTTTACATAAACCTGTATTCCCTATGAGTGTTTGCTTTTTCCTGAATTAAACCTCAAATAAACATGTTTATCCATTATTTTAATTAAATAACGCTATAAGCTGTAACTTGTCAGTGAAATGATAAACATACTAAAAATTGGTATGTTTTCCTATTTCTAGCCACACTCCTGACTCCGCCCACTGATTCAATCTTCGGTTATTCCCGCCTCCTGATTCCCACCCACAGTTCCCCTACTTTTTTTTCCCCACTTCGACCACTGGTCATATTAACAATCTTTGGCATCCTGACCCAGGCATGTGATGCTCTTGTATTGCCTTTTGAGCGCCCGTCCATATTATACTCTGCAGCAGACGCTACCTAGTGGGTAGAGGTTCTACCTTCTAACCAAGATTCAAATCCCGACCTCGGCGATCGAAATAACATTGTCTAATTATGGACAAATCTCTTAAGCTCGCTGTGCCTAAAAAATTGAAATGTGTGTAAAATGTATAGTTGGAACCCCAACTTGGTGTGCAGTCATCACTCAATGTACAGACTAGTGTCCTAGCAATGTTCGCGCTATAAATGCCCACGCATACATTGAATTATCTCTTAAACAATAAAGCCAGATATATAGATGTGAGTATCCCTGCTACACTCTAGGCACTGTTTTCTTGCTACAACTCATGTTATTTTAGCCGAATATAGTTATTTCTTTGTACAACACAAGGCACTTTACACCTCTTGCTACTAAACCCAGCGTGTGACAGTATCAAGGGTTTAAAAATACATCAATCGCATTGAAAGTTGGGATTCTCTAGTAGAAGAAAAGAGGGCCCTCCTTCTGGCGGTTGTTAATAGAGCACTGGCAAGGCACATTGACGCATCAGGCCTCCGCTGAGAAAAAGCACATGAAATGAACTCCTGGAAACGTATTGAAAAAATGCATTCATCAGGAGATGCTGGAGAAAAAAAAATGCAATTACGAAGAGTGCATGAAGTGAACAGCTCCCAGACGCGCTGCGAGAAGCAATTTTAAATAGAACAGGTAGGTTGTGAAGGGACAGTGCGAACAATCTAAAAATGGATGCGTGCTACGTAGCAACTTAGTACCAGAAAAGCGTTCACGTTGAACGTCAGGTGACGTCGAGAAGTAGTCCTACAGGGCATTATTTATTCAGTCGCCTGCTGATTACGCGGAGTTTACGATACGTCACCCCTGATCTGGAACTGTCTAGTTACATTTGTCAGCCTGCACTTTTAACTGAATCCAGTATAGGGCCATTAGCTTCTAGCTAAGAGTGTACGTCACAGCTGGCACGACACTTTATTTCTTGGCCCAACGAGATGACACATTGGTACCACCTAATTCCACAGAGACACTTCGAAGTTTGAAACTGAACAACATACTGTGGGTATTGTAATCACGCATCCACACTAATGCTCCAAAAAAGACCAAGCGTCCATCACAACAGTGCAAAAGAGTATGATGCCGGAAAATCACGCTTTAAATATCGTGCTTTAAACATATCATGACAAAAATATTTACAACTAAGTTATCCACAATATAAGTATATATGGATATGTATCAGTTTACCAAATTTAGCCTCGCATATGTACCATGATGATATGCACATCTTCAAGGAATGTGGAATTGAAGCTAGAAATAACAAACCTATCAATACCAATATACGTTTACCACCACAATATTTTTGGTTGTCACTATTTTTCTGCCGACAGATTAGTAGCACAATACGTCTGTTGTCGATATTCTGACGTAAAACCACACTAAGGGCCTTATTATGACTTTGGCGGTCTTGGAGTAGGGTCGCCACACCACCACCCAGCTCCAAAATTGCCAAAGCCATAAGAAACAGCCTGCCAGATTACAACTGTTTTTGTCTCTGGGGTGATTCTTTGGCGGTCCCACTGTGGTGCCTATGAAAAATGGCACCTCCATGGGAGCGTCAAAGGCAGTTACTGCAGGGCATGGACTGTCAAGTTTGTGCCCTGCAGGAACTTTGGGTGCATGCATACAGGGGGAAACACAGTGAGCCTCTATGCATGTATTCCCTGGCGTAGAGGCAACAGGGGGCCCTGTAGGGCCCCTTTCTTTCCTCATTCCCATACTTTTCATGGCAGGCTCACTGCCATGAAAATTGTGGCAGTGAGGAAACTCCCAATATGCTTGGCAGTGCCACAGCAGCACCACCAGCATATTGGGGGCCTCAGAATCGCTGCTTGACCACCAGGGATTGCGGATCCTTGGCAGCAGAATCGGTCCCATGGCAGTCCGACCACCCTACTTGTAATAGGACGGGCGGGATGTATGACATTACAATGCATGCTTTTACAACGCATGCTTTTACAACACGGTTTTTACAACCCCTACCATTACAACGCATAGTGCTTTGGGGCGCTGGATAGTCAATTGTTTAATTTACTATTCCAACTCCAGTCCCCGTGGATAGTAGGGAAGGTGTTGGATAGTACATTAAACCCATTCCCTATCCTAGAGCGCCCCCCAGCGCAATGCGTTGTAAAGGTTTGCGTTGTAAAAGTTGCATCGTAAAGGCACTGCGTGGTAAAAGTTGCGTTGTAAAGGATGTTTACCGGAAGGGCGGACCTCAGGTACGGCGGTAGCCATACCACCACTGTGGGTATGGCGATACATTGGACCGCCAAACTCATAATAAGACCCTAAGGATGTGCTGTTATACACTCATTATCAAGACACTTTAATGATCGACATTCACAAGCCAATATGGTTGACATATTGATCAACTAACGTGCAGTGATGACCATTATTCACTCTTGCGACCCCCCCCCCCAGCATTAATGGATTATATACTGATATTGATGGAGGCTGGGAAGGTATTTAACATTTCGTTCTATCAGTGCATGCTAAATGCCTGTTGTAGAGTTGGGAGGGTGGGTTACTCCATCATAACGTGAAGTATATCTTGGCTGCCTTTTTTATAATTCCTTGTACCCTTAGACACTTATAAAAAGGTGAAAGGGATATCTGTGACATTGGCACAAAGTAACCCATCCTCCAAACTCTAAATCAGGCCCAAAGCTTCCAAATACACAATTAGTGCTGTCTTGGGATGCAAGGGGGCTTTTCCTGTTGTTCACCTTCAGATAGGCTGACTGAAAGCACACATTAGTGTCCACTCGTACCCAAGGGATAGGAGCCTGGGCATATAGGTTTCGTTAGTGGATCGGTGTTCCCTGCAGGAATAGAACTAAGGCAAACCATATGTGTTTCATACACACAGGCTTGGTTTATTCCTAATTCTGACCACATCCTGGACATATCTTCATGCCATTTCCTTTCATTTTACTGCATTCTGTAGATGAATAGACTATCAAAACGTGACTTTTAAGCAACTTCCTCAAGCTAGCAAATCAAAGAGGAATGGAAATAAGCAGCAGGGATGACTCCCTGAGAGCGGAGGAGTATCGCCCCTCCACTTGAGATTAGGAAACATGAAAAATAAATTGGTAAAAAAAAGATGACTATATTTTTTTTCTGTGCTGGAAGCAGCCAAGTCCCAGGGTGGGGCAGAAGCAGGAAAGAATAGTGTGCATTTCAGTATAATGTGCGCATGTCACTGTGGCCGTCTGTCTTGTGACGACCAGCCTGACATGCACTCTCCAACCCAAGCTGTCTTAGCTGGATGGAGAGAATGCACAAGCCCCCAGTGCTTCAAGGAGCATCGAACCAGTGCACTCCAGTCAATCCTGGTGCTTCTTTCATGCGGCCTGAGCAGCATGAGGGCAGAAAAGGGATTTTATCGAGGGGAGTTGCTGGCTGGAGCTCTGAGAGCCTGTGGTGCAGAGTTGAAGAGGAGCCCCGAGTACGAGGCAGCAGGAGAGTTTATTATTATTGTTTTTGATTTGTTTAACTCACTGACAGGTGTAGCGTTCTATTTGCTCGCCTAGCCAGGCGAGGTCCCAGAAGAACTATCACACTTTGTATCACCTTCTGGCCAGGCGTGGCCAGAAGGTTATAAATAATTGGGCCTGGGTCGCTCGAGGCTTCCAGTCCCGACTAGTAATCTGTGTGGTGGTCCGTGATTTAGCGCTAACTGATTGTTGGCCTTGCCCAGCGTCCAGGTCCCTGTCTGCGCGACTATCCCTCTGCTAGTGCCCATCACCCACGTTACAACAGGCACTGTGAGAAATGTGCAGTGCCTTCAGTCTCAACTCCAGAGCTTTCAACCATGGCCCATTATAAAACTGTTTTAAATAGACCAAAATTGAGAGCTTTGGCACTGAGCCTAAATACACGGCTGGTTTTATTAGTGCCTGTCAGTGGGTTAATATTCGCACATCGCCCTACCTGTCTAATTGCCGCTGGACGCCACTGGATATAAGTCTCTCTAGAGTGCTCTATCTCTGCCAGCTGTGTCATGGCTTGATAAAGTAATAGGACGGAGATCTAGTTCTTCGTGTTCATACCAGGATAGTAATATATGCACTTGACAGCTATCTTCTCCATGCCATCACTTAAGTGAATGAGCAAAATGAGCAGATGGACGCCCATGCTAGTAAACTGGCCCTTAGATTGGATGATCTCTACACACATCCGTTAGTGTCCTCCACAATCTCCCCCTGAACACCGCATGTGATCTTTGACACCATGGGAATGCACAATCATTGCTTTCAGCCCTACAGAAAACTTGCTGGCTGCAGCCTTGAGATTTACAATGCTGCACATATATTTTTTTTATAGAAAAATTTAGAAGTCTGACGGTGAAAGCTTTCAATGGAGACAACCATCAGTTTGTAACCGACTGCACTCACTTGTGGGTCAGCCACAGAGTGTGCATAGCGTTTTATTTTTCTCTCAGGAAAATGCACACATTTAAAGTAGGATACGTTTTACAGTTTGTCTAGGCATAGTATTTTTTATTGGAAGGGTTCCCTCCCAGTACCAAACCTATGCTAGACTCACGCAGACACCTCTGCACTATGGTGCAAAGGTGTGAACGTGGTGCTCGGCAGCCGGATTGGGCCCCGGCGGCTAGGGTGAGGGGAAGAGAAGAGAGACCCATATCTCTGTAGACATGGCACTTTCCTCCTCTCTTCCTGTCACACAATGCAGCAACTTTGGGTGCTGCTCTGCATTATTTGAAAGGTTCTTAAATCTGGCCCAAAGAATGTTGACAAGTGCTGCTGCATCTAGCCATTTATTTATCAGCAGCATACCAAAATCAGGGCTGTGACGTGGAGTGAGAAACCTGACATCAGCTGAGGGAGTCTGATCCTTGATCGATTTCATCTCTGTAGTCTCAGCACTGTGATTCTCATGTCCTTTAATGAGAGAACACACACCATGTTCAAACTATTCTTTCAATAAGCACAACTGCCCGGCACACTCACTCAGTCTTCCACATCGCAGATAATGACATGTCAATACTCTTCCAGAAAACAACAACAGATTGGAAGGAGTGCCTGTGGCCAGTGGTGATTGCTTGGGAACACATTCCAGTCCATTGGATTTTTGCCCACTGTCCCACTCTAGACAGAGATTCAAACCATGTGCAGATTAGTCCTGCTCTTGCACCTGTAGGAAAAGTTCAATCCTAGCTTCCAGAAAACATCTATTCGAGATAGGATCAAAAGCAACCCCAGACCAGTTATACAGGTCTCATCAATACCAAGTAACTTTCACAGTGGGGACGGGACCATCATCTGGGCTACCCACCACACTTAGCACATCTACTGTAACAAACAACAAAGTGATGGAATGAATGTTTTAATTAGTCTCAGCCATCTGTGCCGTCTTGGGGCTGCAGTCCTATTCCACTATTTGTTTCTCACACTGAAAGCACAGGGGACACCTTGATGAAGAACAGCATGCCCTTAAACAAAAATCCATAGAAGATCTCGTATTGTATGCAAGTAACGGTTTATACTACAAAGGAAAGTCTAAGGGCCTGACTTAAATCTTGGCAGAAAGGGTACTCTGTCACAATGACGACGGAGTACCTTTTCCACCAACCTGAAGTTCTGCTCGCCTCATTTAGAGTTGGGCAGACCTTCAGTGTGTAGACGGCAGAGACTACTCTGTCTCCACCACCTACACACACCTCTTATTTAGAGTGGGCGGACACATGGGCAGTTTACCTGCCTGTCATGGCCATGAAAAACGTGGTTGTAAGGGGCAGTGAAAACTTTTAAATAACCCCCACACCATGGGAAAACGCTCCAATGGTGAGGGGTTCATTGCCTTTTATTTAAAAAAAAAAAACTCACTTCGAGATTTTCTTTTTTTTTAAAATAAATAAAAGATGTAAGTTTGAAGTTGATCTTGACAAAGCCCTCTGTCAAACGTACAATGTATTTCCAAGAACTACGGTGACAGCAGTTCCTGGAAATGCAAGCGATGTCCACAGGGGATGCGTACATCTCTACATATGTCAGTCAGATTACTCGCACCAATAGGGGAAGTAAGGCATTCCACCATGGCAATGTTAGATACTCTGTCTGCCAATACTTAAATCAGCCCCTTAGGCTTCAGCTTAGTGACTGCCACTCAATTCTGAGCAGTGCACAACAGTCTAGGGTACAGATATAATGGATTAATAAGCCTATTCTTCTACAGTCTATTGAATTACTGGCTTACATATTATGATTTGTAAGAGTTATAGGGGATACCTATTGATATTTTGATGTTGTCTACTCCACAACCTTAAGGATGCATTCCTCTAGAGCACCACACTTAATTTGTCACAGCTCCGCCGCACACTGTTGAAGCCTGGCTATTACAGCTTGTCTAATCTAATTGTCCTCCGTATAGCTATTGCTATTCTTTCATTCTTGAAAAAAAATGTTTTAATACCTCTATGGAACTATTTGCAATTAATTTGAATACACATGTATATGATATCACGTGTGCCACTTGTCACATGATCACGTGTGCACACACTTCGGGTCACCGCTTTGATTTAGAGAGAGATGCATGACTATAAAGTATACTTGACTAATATGCAATCTTTAATGTATGCTTTTTGTCTTTCATAAATTGATTAGGTACTTTACCTTTAGACAAGGTAGGTAGGTTGATCCACCACTACCACTGGGTTTAGATAGTTCACACACGATCCCGATGAATTGCCGTTAGATCTATAGGACGATTTAGGCAAGAAACGTATTGACCCTTTTGGAGTAGAGTGCTAGGATCTGAAACATTATATTCAGATAAGTCGCCACTCTCCTTTCTTTTAATCTGGTGGGAGCCATCTCATTAAAATTGCTTTTTTGGACTACCCAACCTGTTTTTAACTCACACATTGACCACACCACAACTTCACTTTCCTAGACCCCTTACTCACACCTCACCAAAAGGCAGGAACAAAAGATCTCCGCTAAAGAGCCCCTCATTCGGTGCCCGTTGGGTATTGCAGCCCCGACCCAACGAGGAGCAGACCCAATAATGAAGCATGACACCTAGCTGCCTGGGTGTGAGAGGGCCCTAGTTCCAAAGGGGTAATATCCCCATGACATAGGACTACACCATCCAATTTATATCTCTCTCTACTACACAAAACCCACTCAGGAACTGCATACCCTTTCTTGTTCAATTTACATATTATAATGTCTCATTTATTGACCTGTTCAGGCATTTGGTTTATTCCATACAGCGTTCTTGCCTAATGGAAATGGTTTTTTTCAGTCTTACCAATATTTAAATGGCTAGCAATAACACACTCATTTAAAATTTCAGTTGGACTTGGCCTTCTCTGCAGGGGCAGCTCCAAACTTTTTATCTTCACCCTCCTGTTTTCTTAACCCGTTTTTGTTGGCTTTTAGGACTTTGTGCACTTTAACACTGCTAACCAGTGCTAAAGTTTGTTTGCTCTCTCTTTTAAACATGGTGAAATTGGCTAACAGCCAGTTTGCACCTTTAATTTTCTTATACGACTCCAGTGAAGTGGTACTCAATCAATCAAAGAAACTTTATTCGATCCATTTAAAAATACTGATCATTAAAGTACAAACAAAAGTAAAAACCATTTATATTCAAGTCAGTGTGCACGATTTCTAATTTGATTTTAACACCAAACATGCTAAAATAGACAAATAAGATAAAAAATTAATTTCATAAATACTAATTACAAGTATCCACTTTACAGTTGGATTAGTAAAACTAATAACCACTTCATCAATATTCACAAGGCATGTACAAACAGTTTTCCTTCTCCTTTGACATGCCAATAATTAGGTAGCTAGTGAAAGACATACAAATGGATCTGAGAGATTCTTTAAGAAATATAATGCAGGACGACATTTGTTAAAATGTATTTTCTTTAAAATTGGATGTAAAAATCGGGTTTGTTCGTTTTTATAAAACCCACAGTAGAAAAGTATGTGAAGAACAGAGTGCTCTGATCCACAGTCACAGGGGCAAGGTAACAAGTCAGAATGTCTAAACCTTCTCATGGGGAAACCCAGCATGAGGGGGATTAGATGCAGCCGGAATCTAATCAGAATAAATCTATGCTGCATATTTTTTATATGCTCTAAGTATGAGAAACCCCCAGATGGTATTCCCGGGGAGGTATGATACATCATCACAGTAACCTTAGAGTAATTTACATTTTGGCACGCATGTATCAGTTTTGATAAGAATATAGGGCCAGATGTAGGTAAATATCATTTACTGATTCTAAAATACAGAATTTTACCGCTTTGGTATTTTAGAATCGGTAAATGATATGTATCTAACGATTCGGTAAATTTTACCGAATCGGTGAAATTCGGTATTTACCGAATCGGTATTCCCCATTCATTCCTATGGGCCAATGAATGAGAATTACCGATTCGGTAAATACCGAATCAGTAATAGGGGTTAGACCTACAAGGGTGGCAGGGTGTCACATTGACACCCTGTTGCACCCCTGTATAGTGCATGGGTGCACATGTGGCAGACATACATGTATGTCCGCCACATCACACTGAATAAAAAGCACAAATTGTTTTTTTAAAAGGTATTCGGAATTTACCAACTAATAGTTGGTGGTAAATAACGAATCCTTAAATGTAAAAAGCACTCACATGAGTGCTCTCTACATTAAGGATTCGGTAATTTACCGAATCGGTATGCTAAGAATTCGGTAATTTACCGATTCCTTAAGTTACCGATTCGGTAAATTACCGAATCCTACAATTTGGCCACCTACATCTGAAAAGCCTAATTCCGGTCGGTAACGGCCGAAATTCGGTAATTTCAGCCGTTACCGACCGGAATTAGGCTTCCTACATCTGGCCCATAGACCTCAATGTTCCCTTTATTACTGTATTACACAGACTCGGGTTGGCAAAAAGTTTTTCCAATCCTAGTCCCTTCAGTGAAGATCTCACCTACCCGAGCCAGGGAATTTGACGAGTAATATCCAGATCTATAGAATTTTTAATTATGATCTGGGTCAGGTTCACTGTGTCCCTGCACCAGATCAAGTGCCACAGGAGTACTGGGGCAATCGTAATGTTGTCAACAAATACGGGATTTCTAATTTAAGAGCCCTCTCTGACCAAAAGGAGGAAACGAGTCCAGTTACCTGTGTTACCCTGAGTCCTTGAGTGGACACCACGCCTGTAATCCTTGAGGGAAGGACGCCAAGCACCGCCACCAGCCGCGCCGCCGCCTCGGGACTCCAAATCCCGACAGGCTCAGCGGCGGCGCGTTCCCCGACGCGTCATACGCGCCGGGAGGGGCAGCATAAAGCCGGAAGCCCTCGGTGGAGCGGGGGGAGCCCTCTCTGACCAAAAGGAGGAAACGAGTCCAGTTACCTGTGTTACCCTGAGTCCTTGAGTGGACACCACGCCTGTAATCCTCGAGGGAAGGACGCCAAGCACCGCCACCAGCCGCGCCGCCGCCTCGGGACTCCAAATCCCGACAGGCTCAGCGGCGGCGCGTTCCCCGATGCGTCATACGCGCCGGGAGGGGCAGCATAAAGCCGGAAGCCCTCGGTGGAGCGGGGGGAGCCCTCTCTGACCAAAAGGAGGAAACGAGTCCAGTTACCTGTGTTACCCTGAGTCCTTGAGTGGACACCACGCCTGTAATCCTCGAGGGAAGGACGCCAAGCACCGCCACCAGCCGCGCCGCCGCCTCGGGACTCCAAATCCCGACAGGCTCAGCGGCGGCGCGTTCCCCGACGCGTCATACGCGCCGGGAGGGGCAGCATAAAGCCGGAAGCCCTCGGTGGAGCGGGGGGAGCCCTCTCTGACCAAAAGGAGGAAACGAGTCCAGTTACCTGTGTTACCCTGAGTCCTTGAGTGGACACCACGCCTGTAATCCTCGAGGGAAGGACGCCAAGCACCGCCACCAGCCGCGCCGCCGCCTCGGGACTCCAAATCCCGACAGGCTCAGCGGCGGCGCGTTCCCCGACGCGTCATACGCGCCGGGAGGGGCAGCATAAAGCCGGAAGCCCTCGGTGGAGCGGGGGGAGCCCTCTCTGACCAAAAGGAGGAAACGAGTCCAGTTACCTGTGTTACCCTGAGTCCTTGAGTGGACACCACGCCTGTAATCCTCGAGGGAAGGACGCCAAGCACCGCCACCAGCCGCGCCGCCGCCTCGGGACTCCAAATCCCGACAGGCTCAGCGGCGGCGCGTTCCCCGACGCGTCATACGCGCCGGGAGGGGCAGCATAAAGCCGGAAGCCCTCAGCGTCGCGGGACGCGAGCGGGACGCCCGGGGCTAAGCCCGGGCAAAGGGCGGGCCCTCTACGGCCCTCCAAGGCCTGACCAGGCCGGGTTGGGCCACCCCTATTTCTATTTGCGTCCCTGCCCAAAACACATACAATTATGGCAAAAGCTGGATGCGATTCTTATTCCATGTGTGAAGGGAGTGTAATTTGCGGCCCCTTGGACAAATTTTTCATCAAAGTTAAGGCCGATATTGACAGAGACCTGACCCTGGCAGAGAGGCGTATTGCTAGGAGACAATCAATAGAGCTACTTAAAAATAACGCTATTATACATGTTCCCTCTCCTATGCCTGAGCCCAGCCCACTAAATTCCACCTTAAAAACCACGGTAGAGGATCTAATGAATACAGATAATGTGCCCTCACTTTTTCAATCTTACTTTCCGCCAAATAATGGATGTTTGCTCCCATCCCCTTTAAAAATTGTGAATTCCACCATCACGGCATCTGCCGACCTCATTGATTTGGTCACTCCAAACCTGCCAAAGACTGCAGAGTTTGTTGGGCCTGACATAATAGAAATCCCCTCCTCCCAGGTCACACAAAAGATTTCCATGTTTTACCCCTCCCCAGTGGTAGTAAAGTCAGATAAAGTGTCCCAAATGAAAAAGAAACCCAAAAAGAACCAGGTTATTATTCGATCTCCACCTAAAAAACGGCGAAAAAAACTACCAACAAAAAATACCCCTAAAACTCAAACCTCGGCCCAGGACAGACTTACTAAAGAACTGCTACAAATTGTAGAGGGAACACCAAAACCCCCACGGGAAATATTAACTTCCTGTGTCCCTCCTACAATTAAAGATTTTGTAGATGCCATGGAACATCTTGTGAAGGCATTATTAACACCAATACTCGAGAGAGTGAAACGAATAGCTACTGAACTGCACACTCTCTCGGAGACCTTGATCAAATCCCAAGTAGTAATTCCTGATCCTATATCAAAAGCGGGCGAGAAATCTGAACAAGGAGCAAAAACCAAAACCGTCACAAGAACTCCTACTCCTACGAAAATTGGGGGGGGGGGGGACTAGTTGTGACAATTTGACTAAAGATCAAAATTCTATGAAGCAAACCCCGGATTTAAATCCGAATAAAACCCAACCGGCAGTCTCTATAAAGAAGCCACTAATTACTCAAAAACCACTTCTCTCTTCAAAAGCGCCTCCTAAGATGCAGGCAAATTTGACACAAATTAATTCTCTGATTGCTTCGGCGAAAATGGGTAATGCCCCTCCTACCCGGGGGAAAATCTACCCTGCAGCGCCACATGAGAAACGGCGAGGCAAAAGATATGCCGACCTACCCCCGACTGCATCACAAAATGTTATCATACTAACGGGGGTTGCACCATTATCAAACTCAGGAGGATACGAAAATCATAACAGTTTAAAAAACAAGGTGATTTTCTGGCTCCGGGAAAATAGGCCTCTACCCCCTCATATAAACGGTGACATAATAATGGTGAGAAGAACCGACTGGGTTGGTATTCGCCCTAAAGACATAGAAGGGGATGTAGTTATTGTTACTTTTAAAGATCCGAGGGTTATTTCACATATCACAGACTGGTTCTCGGGCCTCCACAGGGGACCAATTCTGCCAAAACCCTTAACCTACTTTTACCCTGAAGAGTTAATGTCTTCCAAACCACACAAACTTCACTTTCCTAAACATTCATTTGCCCAGTATGGAAAAAATCACTTTACCCAGGGAGTAAGAGAGCAGATAGCTTTCCCCTCGAATGCTCCCTTTCTAACGCCGAACTCACAGTTCTACCCACGGGGCCATCTCAAACCCCTCTCTTTGTTCCACTCAAACTGGAACTTACCTTGTTATAACTTTTTTGAACCACTCTGCGGCATGGAGGACGTAGAATGACTTATTCAAGAGAAGCAAGTAAATGATGGCAGGGGGAGATATGAGAGTACCACCGTCTACCTCAATCATATGCAGGTTACTCCTGAAACAGGCCCAAATAAAAACTCCCAAATAAATGGGGCAAATAACAGAGTCCAAACAACTGACAGGGGCAAAGAAAAAAGTCTAAGTTGTCCTCCCATTAGAACAAATGCCAAGCTAGACCCTAACAATAAGGTAGATAAAAAAGAAACTGGCAACTTACAGCTCCTCTCGTGGAATTTAGCAGGTCTTTTATCTAAAACTATTTTGCCGGATTGGATAAAGGTGATAAATCAGTATTCCATCCTGTGCTTCCAGGAAACCTGGGCGATCTCACCTATCCATCTCCAAGGCTTTCAGACATTCCACTCACCGGCTGCCGGGTCTAAACAGGGCAGACACAAGGGGGGACTATGTACTTATATTAGTGTATCAGTTGGTCAGAGGATCAGGAAAACACTATTGAAAGATTCCTTCCAGATAATTGCACTGGATATTGCCCCGTCCTTGTCATTACTAATTATCAATTTTTACAATAACCTCCCTGTAGACCAATTGGAGAAAGCCATGGCTAACTTACATCAAGCCCTGTTCACGATTAAAGAAACCTTGGGCGTAGAATGTGCAATTCTTCTGGCGGGCGATCTAAACTGCCACATCTGTTTAAACACAGTAAGAGATGGTTGTGACATTTATGATACATATCCTTCAGACCCTGGTTTTCCCACCTTCAGTCATTTTATGCATACAAAGTCAGGGGACCTCTTTAACACCTTTGTTACCTCTTTTAACCTACATTTGGTAAATGAGCTCCTACAGACCCCATGCCCCACCAAACCAACCTTTCATGGCAGAGCAAGGAACACCATCATAGACTTTTTATTATTTTCAAAAGCACATGCATTGTTAATACGAGATTGGGACACACTCGACCATCCACACAGTGACCACTATCCTCTGTCTATGACCTTAGACTTACCGGGACCACCGCAGAGCCGGAATTTACATACAGATATTTACGAACAACCAATTATGCTGGGAGCCAAAAACGGATATTGTGTCAAATGGGATAAAATCAACCCAAAAAACCTCCTAAAGAACTTAGTCAACAAAAGGAGGGAGGAGATCTATATCTGCCTTTCTAATAAGGACAATCCCGATGACATCTGTAATGCCTTCACCAAAATCCAGCGAACCTTGAAAGAACTCATGACGAGACAGTATAAAACTGGTATCATTGCTCAAAATGGGTGGTTTGATTCAAAATGTACGAAGGCCCTGAATTCCCTAAAGAACTTGCTCCGTATCTTACCTAAACCTCAATTAGAAATACGCCAGGCTAGAAATCAATATCGTATAGCCATAAAACAGAGAAAAAGGGAACTGAAACTGGAAGCATGGCAGAAATTGGTGGAAACATCGCAGTTGGCCGACATGGCAGCGTTTTGGAGACTTATCAATTCCCCCTTGCCATGGGTAAAAATGCCCGAGAGGAATTTGGACATGGCAATAAATGGAGAGATGTGGGCGGCGCATTTCCAGAAGCTCTACTCCAAACCTGTATGTTTAAAAAACCTCAACCCGGATTCATTGACTATAAATTCTATCCGGGATAGTCCATGCCAAATCCTTTTTTCACTTGAGGAGGTGGAATCAGCCATCAAAGAAAGCCCACCCGGGAAGGCCCCGGGACCAGATGCAATCCCTGCGGATGTGTATAAGGCAGAGATGGAATTCTGGGCTCCCTTACTGACCTCTGTCCTTAACTCTATAAACCATACAAAGCTCCTGCCAACTTGGGGAGAGGCTATAGTAATACCAATTTTTAAAAAAGGAGACAGGCACTTGCCATCGTGCTACAGGCCTATATCCCTCCTCGATACCCTAATGAAAATTGTTGGACGCATAATCCTGAAAAGACTAACCACCTGGATAGAGGAGAAAGACATACTCTCGAAATTACAATACGGTTTCCGGTCTGGCAGAGGTACAATTGAACAGGTCCTCAATTTACATCTAATCCAGTCAAAATACATCGACACCAAAAGGCACAGTCTCTATATAACATATATAGATCTCACTTCAGCTTTTGACTGTCTCCAGCATGACCAACTATGGGACATCTTAAACCGTATCGGGATGGATCCGTCAATCCTTCTTTTCATTAGGGCCTTGTACCGTGAAGCAGGAGCCAGAGTGAGATATGGTCTGAAGGGAGAGTGCTCGCCACGTTTTAACATCAATAGAGGGGTTAGACAGGGGTGCATCCTGGCCCCCCTGCTCTTCTCCCTTTATATAAACGCGATTGGCGAGCACCTGAAAAACATCGAGTGCGACTTCCCAAAAATAGGAGGTCAACCGATCCCAATCCTGCTTTATGCAGATGACGCTGCGATTCTATCCCAGACCAGAATGGGCCTACAAAAAGCAGTATCAGCTTTTACGACTTTCATGAACGACAGGGGCCTCAAAGTGAACATAGCAAAATCGTACACTATGCTATGTAACAAAAGATTAAAAAAAAACCCATGCCCCATCTTTATTGAGGACCAAAGATTGGAGACAGTGGAGGCCTTTACATATTTGGGAATCTGTCTACATAGAAAGCTATCTTGGAAAGCGGCAATAGAGAAGAGGAAACTTGCTTTCACGAGAGCGATTGGAGGGCTCCGGGATTTTGCAGGAAAGATAGGGGGCAGACCGGTTAAACAACTATTAATTGTATATAAAGCAAAATGCATATCTACCGCTACCTACGGGGCTGGACTCTGGGGCGTAGACAAAAATATTTCACAGATACAAATTCTGGAAAACCAATTTTTAAGGTATCTTCTCGCCACCTCAAAGGCAACCTCTGTATATAAAATGCACATCGAATTGGATCTCCCATATATAACAGATACCATTAAAACCGAACCTCTCCTGCTCTGGCACAAAATTTGGACTACCCCGGAGACGGCTTTTAATAGAGAGGTGCTACAAGACATTCTTAACTTGGAAGGGGCTAAATACTTTAATCAATCAAACTGGCTGAACTACGTGAGAAATTTCTTCTTTGAAATTGGGCACCAAGAATGGTACATAGATCCCTCGTCACTAGAAAACATCTCGCGAAAAGATCTGAGAAAGAATTTAATGGCCCATCTGGAAACAGTCAGATGGAACAAACAGAAACTTTCTGACACCATCCTGGCATATCAAAGGGTGACACCTCGTAAGGGGCTCCAACCATATCTATCACTAGATTTTCCGTGCTACACAAGGATGTTACTCACCAGATTTAGAATGGGCTCTTTTTATCGATATGTAACATTCCCAAATTGCAATGACTGGTCACGGATCACCTCTCTTTGTCCCTGTGACACTATCTCACAACAATCTAATATTCACACCATTCTCTTTTGTAAGTTTTACCGGATTTTGAGAAAACCCCTATTATTACCCTTACTAAAGAGATGGAATATCAGGACATGTAAAACGGCTTTTGAGCGGCTACAGGAACTGGAAGATAAGGAGGTGATAACCATAATGGAACAGTTCTTAAAGTTAGTGATAAAATGTAGGAAAACTTTAGATTGAATGTGGAGATAGTGATTACTCCTATTTGTTTTTTATCTGGTTTTAAATGTACACTTTTTAATTTTCTATGAATCTTTGTATGAAATTCTTAATTGAAAATTTGATCATTTGTTATATAAATGTATTTATTTTTTTCTTTTTAACTATGTATATTAAGGTATGCTTATATGATATTTGTTCAAATATCGAATAAAGCTTATTTTGAACCTTTGAACCTTTGATGGTACTTTGAATATGAAATAGGGATGGCAAAACAGTTTCTTGTAGAATCTATCCTCCAAGGTTTGGATAAGGATTGCCGTGGCAGTCCCTCATACACCTTCCCCATAAGTTGCTGCTGTTACTATCTTAGCCTGGCATATCATTTTTGTTGTTGACAGTGGTTTAGACCCTAGTCTTTTTGCAAAAGTTCGGCTTGCTTCTATACCCCGCTCCATTACTAACACCCTGTTATTCGCCATAGGTGCTCATGACTGATTTTAATCAAAGTGAACCCCTAAATGAATCTATCATTTCCACACTATGTGAACCTATTGTAATAGGGCGAAGGACCTTGATTTGTTCACCTTCAAAACACAGTGATTACATAAATGCAACATAGGCCATTATTAGACGTTGAAGAGTCACCCCTGTTTTTGCAATAAAAAATGCATCATCGGCGTATGCTACAATGGATATAGCAGTGGAGCCAAATTTAGAAACATCGGGGGTTACTCCTAAGAGAGCTACTTCAACTCCATTTGTATACACATAGAATAAAAAGGGGGCGAGTACACAGCCCTGCCTAATACCTCTTTCAATCTTAAATGGGTCTGTTAACTGTCCCTCTTTTCTAAATCTAACATGAGCAGAGGTGTTGGAATACATTTGTCGGATAAAACAGATTATTTTCGAATCCACCCTCAACTTCTCCCTAGTATTTTCCAGAGTTTTGAGTGGATTACACAATCAAACGCTTGACTTAAACGCCATAAAAATCTGGCCGGGCTTCGCTCTAGTATATTTCCCAGTGATTAGTGATAAATTGAGGTACTGATCTATATTGCCCCTATCACTCTGGAAACCATACTGTGATTGTATAAGAATATTGTTTTTGGCTGCTTACTCTTCCAACCTATTTAATAATACACCATGAGTTTTGCCATGGTGTCTAATAATGACATCAGCCTGTAATTCTGGGGGATTTCCTTAGGGTCCTTTATATGAACGGGAACAATGACACTGAATTTCCAGGAGTCTAGTTGAGTGTTTTTTTCTATAGCATTAAAAATGTTTGTTAGTAAAGGGGTCCATAGATCTTGATAGTCAAGAAAAAGGTCCTTGTCCCTAATGCACTTACTCAGGCACAGTTTGCTCTCCTCAATTGAGAATATCAGTTGATCAGACTGCAACGGGTCAGTGGACCCAAACTCAGTAGGTGATGTATCGTGGGTAGCAAAGATCCACTCGAAGTGAGCCACCCATGTGTCTTCCTTAACATGTGAGTCTAAGGAAAGGTCAGTTTTATTTTTAAAGGAGGCTGTTTTAATCACCTCCCAGACATCTTTACTGTTCTTCAAAACTGCTGCCTTGTCAAGATTCTCAGATTCTTCTTCTCTTAAAGCCTGTTCTCTTGTATTCCTAGTCACTAGTTATGCCTTCCGAAGTAACATAATCCAGTCCCTATCCCTTGGCTGTTCCTTAAGGTCAAACCTGCGGTTTAATGTTTGGTTTGATTGTGGTTTAGTGTGAGTTGAGGCCATTTTAATCTTCTCAAAGAGGTTCTCAAAATTGGTAGGAACTGAGACACAGTTATCATCTAAATCCAGCCATTTTAAAACCAACCCCAAATTCCTGTCACAGTTTGCGAGAGCACTTTTGTGTTATTTACTTGGGACCATTTTAGTGGGAAGCTATCTTTTCTTTACTGTTGAGTTTTTATTTGCTACTCCTAGTATCATTGAAGTGAAGATAATTGCATGATCACTATAGGGGGAGTATGGAGTATCAGTGTGATCAATCCTTTGCCAAATAAAGGTTGATATTATTACAAAACCAATGGTCGACGCATAGTCATTACGTATAAAGGTCTTGTCATGATCCCCTGTAGATCGGTCTGTTTGATTACTGATTTCAAAATCCCACATACAGAGGATCATGTTTAGACTATTCCCATGATCATGATGTTCAAAATGGTAAATTGGCTACCCCTAGTTATCATCAGTACACCAGGCTTTGTTCAGCTTATGTTTACATAACTGCATGTTAAAGTCTCCTACCCACACTAGATTGACAACTTTCTTCCTCTGGATTTAAATGAGTTTTTTTAGCTCAGAATCTATTGCACCTATCACTGATTTTGTGTCAGTAAAATTATTAATATAAAGTTTTATTGAAAGCCAGTCCTGAAATATATCGTCCTCAATCAATAAAAAATGAAATTGTGGGCTGGGGTAACAAAAGTTTATTAGAGATAAAGTAAAAGACCTCCTTTAGCTCTTCCTGCTACAGATGGTACAGCATTGCTTTGATACGAGCAGTAACCGTCTACGTGGATATCTTCCCTAGACCTCGTCTCCTGAAAGCATAAAATATCCTGATGCTGCCAAAGTGCTAGCCATAAGGGGTTTTCCAATTTGGTGGCTATGACTGCTAAGTTCCATGGGCTAATTTTACATGCAAGCTAAGACCCCAATCTATGTTTTAGTCTGTTAGGGTAGTGTCGGGTTGATGCCATTGGGCCCCCTGAATTCACCACCACCTTAGTTTCTGGTTTTGAATCTACACTAGGCAGTCAATCGCACGCCTCCAAGTCTGTGAGCGGGATAAATATGTTTCCTACAGTTAGCCCTAAGAGATCTAATTTGGGCCTATTAGCAGAATTAATTACCTGATTAAGTGCAGTGCTCCTATTGGGGACAGTGCTTCAAAGAGTTTGGTTAATAGGGGGTGGATAGCGTTAGAAGTACTCTAGTGATGTAATAAAAATCTGAGACCTATGATGGCCAGATTCACTGAATTTGGCTATAAGCGACATTGCTAGTGCATCATCATTGAAATTTACAACTGCACAATCACCAGAATGGGCTTTCCGTGAAGGGCCCACCCACCCCACTCCCCTAGCCATAATAATATGGTAATGCAAACTTCTATTGTAACTACTGCTATGGATGGTTAACCAATGTAAGGATGTATCCATAAGTTGTTGAGTAGATTCCTTTTGGCCTTCTCGTAATCTAGGGACGTTTACCAGGATGAGTACAAGTGGTGGGGATGCTGGAGGAAGATCTAAAAATGTATTGTACGGGCTGGTCAGTTTGAGGAATTCGGTCTGTTTCAGATGTGGAGGAGTTGTTAAATCTACTGTCAGGCACCTCTCTACCCTAGGCCTCCCCCAGGCCCCTCCATACATTTTGGTAGACCCACTCAGAAACAGCAACAGCATGCACCCTTGGAATCAGGCTTGTGCTAGACGATTGCCCCTCTTTGTTCAGTTTATCCAGATTGGACAGGCACTGAGCCTTGGATACTTTTAAATGGCTGCAACGTTAATTTAGAACAGCTTCCGTTTTCCCAGTTTGATGTTATGACTCCCCTGGTTGCTGCCATGGACCACCAAAGTGTAGACCATTTTTGCTATTCTCTTCCTAAGAAGAAAGTCGTTCTTCTATTTTAATCAAGTGAGACACAATTTGCTGGAGTAAGCTAAAAACCTTCTCTTCCAGTTTTTGCCACACTGCTTCGTCTTCTAATAGTTGCACGCGGATAGTATCCATCAGATTTATGGGCATAGGCAGCTTCGCCAGTTTCGTTATTGTCACAGGGTTATCCATCACAGTTCTAACAATTCATTCCCTTTTAGGTGCTGGTTGGATAACTAAAACAGAAGTAGAAGATGATACTGGATCTGGTATGTTCACAGAAGGACTACCCAAAGTGGTACTCATTATACCCATGCCTGTAAATTAAATGCTACTAGTGGGTCTGTAGGACTGATTATGCCATCCACGTAAGTAGCATTTTTAAACATGTCTCAGGCCTGCAATTGCATTCTGTGTGTGCAGTTTTAAACTGCCATTAGGCCTGGTAAAATAAAATTTTTCCAGGCCTAAGCCTTCCTTTTTTAATACATACAAGTCACCACTAGGGTAGTCCCTAAAAAGTTCACAGGACAGGGTGGAGTGTATTTGAAAAGTTGGACCTTTGCTTTAAAATTTTCCATGTACTGGTAGCGAAAAACTCTTGCATTCGTTTATCATTTGTGCAAGGCCTAACTCTCCCATAGGATAACATTGAGTGACCTTTTTACGCTAAATAAGTAATTACTCTTGATTGGGAGATGGTAAGATTATCATGATTCATGTTGAATTAATTGTGATTTAAAACCCTCTTTATTGTTAAAGGTGGATTTTGAGTCAGAATTCTGAAAATGCAGCTTTTATAAAGTACATTTTTTTGTCCTAACCATTTAGTGCCTGCAGCTTGTTTCTGGGTCACATGGCTTAGTGAAGTTGGCCTTTGTGCATTTCTCCCAGACAGTATCTCAATAGAGGGGCTGGGTGTTGGCAAAATGGGCCATCTCTGGAAGGATGGAGGTGTAGTTGTCGTCTACCACACCTGCACTACAAAGGCATTGGCTCAGCTCTCACAAAAAGGACTTCACACTAGCCTATTGTGCCCCCATACAGACTGGACCAGAGTCTGGAGGCAGGAAATTCTAGATACTTCTATAGGGGAAACTCCTGAAGCTTTTCCTACTTCAAAGTGAATACAAAGCATAAACTGTGGACCCTCAGACCCAATTCTTCGGATCACATCTGGACCTGTGGAAGGTTCAAAGGAAGGAATCCTCCACTGCCCTGCTACTGTGATGCAAGTAGGACTGCTCACCTGCACGTCTGCTCTGTTGGCCTGCTGCTGTAGCTGCAAGGACTGCTGTGCTGCCCTGCTGCCTAAGGAAGAAGAGCTGGTCCTACAATATGAACCCAGGACCAGCTGAGTGACTCCAAGGGCTAGTTGGCTTGTTTCCTGTTTTGAGCTCCAAGGACACAACAGAATTCTTTCCGCTGATGTGACTCAATGCATCTCGATGCAGGACCTCACACCGCTGCTTCTGTTCAGTGACTTCGCAACCATCGATCCATCACAACTCATCCCGACCCATCAACCGGCCCAGCTTGATGCATCTCAATGCCCCTCTGTGCTGGACCATGCATAGCAGCTTCTGTTCATTGGCTTTACAAGCACAATCCAGTGTGACGCATCTTGATACCAACAAATGGCCCGGCTCAATACATTTCCACTCAGCGTGTCACATCTCAACACAAGTGCTTGCAGCACAAGCAGCTTCATATGCCACAACACCGCTCAATACACCTCGATGCCCGCATCACAGCTCCTGATCTTTGGCTTCACTGACGCAGCACAACGCATCTCATCACAAGACCTCACACTGAAAGCTCCCATCCACAGCTCTTCGATGCTAGCGCCGAGCAGGCCAATGCAGGACTTTGCATCTTGATGCCCGTGACACTTTTAACAGTGGACTGAACTCATTTCTCCGGTCCATGCTCCATCGGGGTTGGCCTGACTTTGTGACTTAGACCGGGTACACCACAAGCAGATAAGCGCAATTGGCACTTCTTGCTTCTAAGCACTACTTTTCTTCAAAACCTTTAAAAATTGCATATCTCTTGTTCTACTAATTAGATTTTTATTGGTTTGGGGTTAAATTATTTATTAACGTTTAATCTATTTTTCTAGAAAAGTGTGGGATTTTCTTGTGTCATGATTTCATTGTATTACTGTTTGAATTGCTGCATAAACACTTTGTACATTGCCTCTAAGTTAAGCCTGACTGCTTTGTACCGAGCTACCAGAGGGTAAGCGCAGGTTCATTTGCGGGTCTGCCTGTGTGACAGGAGTTGTGGCTGTTGCTTGATTAGAGTATCACCTCCTTCAACCAATAACCTTATTTCTCACAATTTCTGCAAAAGTTGTATATGTATTCAATTATTATTTTTGCCTGAATGACTTACGGGATATTAGAACCATTTATAGCGCACACCAGGTGCCTTAAGTATAACATCAGTGTTTTCCACTCAACACCAAAAGGATTTGCGATGCAGTCAGAGTCTGAGCAGCCATATACAGATCAGTTTAGTGTATTGATTTTTGATTCAGTTCGAAGCAGGGTTCAACTTCAAGCTATTTTTGAAGTAGGTTCTGGGGTATCATTTTGATGTTTGATGGAGCAATGCTAGGCTTTCCTGATTGTTTAAACAGATTGTAAGTCAGCCAAGGTCCTGCAAGTGTCCCTCCATTTGTTCTGTTTCCTAATTCCATAGCATAGATGATATCATCCATTTTTCAGCTACCCCCTTGCCATTCCACACATTTTCACCAAGAATGTATAGAATTCGCATTATTGGGAAATTAGTAATTCCAATCCTTTCCCCACAGGTTAAGTTTCCAAACCTAGGATTTGCTGTGGTTGCATGCTCAGAAAGCATGACTGTCACTTTTGGTTACCCAATATTCTACAGCCAGCCTCTAGATGAAGTTTTTCAGAATTGTGCGGTGAGAACAACTGTAAGTGGTAGAGTAGGGAGTGTTTTGAAATAAGCTAGTGAGAGAGAGCACCTGGATAAACAGTGAATTGTACTGTGTTGTGCAATGCGCTCTGAGATCCTTGTTCTGCTGGAACAGCATGCATGCTGAGAATAATTAGTGTGAAGACTGTCATAGCCCATCTGGTGTTGAATCAGTTTTGTTCTGCTCCAAAGTGCAGCAAGAAAACTGTCCCTTTCTCTGTTTCCTCAGCCACAGACACAACTGACTAGGGAGGGCACATATACGTGAAGAGTCAGGGTTACATTTGAGCAACAAGGGACCATGGGGCAGATGTACAAAGACTTCCATTTGAGATTTCCTAATAGATATTAGGAAATTGCAAACTGCTATGTACAACAGTGTGTATTTAAACTGTTTGGGATTGCCAGTGAGTAAGTAAGTAAGTAAGTAAGTCATTTTTATTATTCATGATTAATTAAAACGTTTGCATACACATACAATAAAAGTTTCTTGTACATAATTCAATAGATCAAACAATACTAAAAGCCATCATTATACATTAGATTAAAATTTCACACTTGGGCATTACGCTCTTTAACGGGTCTAAAGTGCGTGTGCGTGAGGGAAAACTGAGCTAGCGGGCGCTTTCCGAGTTAAGCAGCCATCGTTATACATCCTATTAAAGTTCACATTTTTGTGCATACAACCTTCATTGTATCTAAAGTGCCTGTGAATCAGTAAAGTGCTATTGCAAGCTTGCTAAGTCTGACTTCGAGAACAACCTGGCCTGGCTATTTTTATTTACCCAGTGTCCACTTGCAAAGTTATGTTATGTTATGAGGTTTTATAGAGCAAGCAGCCATCGTTATACATCCTATTTATTTTGCATACAACCTTTATTGTATCAAAGTGCCTGTGAGTCAGTAAAGTGGTATTGCAAGCTTGCTAAGTCTGACTGCGAGAACAGCCTGGCCCGGCTATTTTTATTTAACCAGTGTCCACTTGCAAATTATGTTATGTTATGAGGTTTTATAGGTTTAAACAGCAGCTCCAGCGAAGGAGCTTCCCAGCGCTAAGCAACAGAAATGGAAGCTACTGACAGTTGGAAGGCCTACGATAAAAAGAATAGATGGGTCTTGATGGCCTTACAGAAAGCAAGATAATTGTTGATACTGCGGATGTGAAGAGGCAGTGAATTCCAAAGTTTAGATGCCCGAATACGAAAGGAACGCCCACCAGCCCGCACCCTCCTTACACGGGGAACAACCACCAGATGATGACCCATCGAGCAGAGCTGGCGGGTGGGAAGATAAGATGACACCAGATTGGCCAAAATACTAGGGGAGGAGAGATTCAACATTTTAAAAGTCATGCACAGGGACTTGAACTCAACATGTCTTGCCACCGGACACCAGTGTAGCCGGCGGATAGCATTAGTGGTGGAGCAAGTTCTAGGAAGGCCAAGAAGGGTTCGGGCCGCTGCATTCTGGACCCTCTGCAATCTCAGAATCTCAGACTTGTTTGTTCCTAGGTAGAGCGAGCTGGCGTAATCCCGTCTCGATAGGGCGGGGGCTTGAATGATGACCTGCCTAATGGGTGGATTGAAAAAGCCTAGCAGTGGTTTGAGCCCCCGCAATATGCAGAAGCAAGCCGCTGCCACTTTCTTGGTTTGAACTTGAAAGCTTAGAGCCGAATCCAACCAGACTCCAAAGTTTTTCTCCACTTGTTTAGGGGCAAGCGCACAACCAAGCACAGCAGGCCACCTGAACTCATTCCACAGCTCATGTTTTTTCACTACCAGCAAAACCTAAGACTTTCTGGCATTGAGGTGGAGGCAGTTGGCAGACATCCACTCAGCGACGGCAGCGAGACCGCTTCGAAACTTTTGAGCTTCCCGCACAGAGTCATCAGAGAGTGCCAATAACAGCTGTGCGTCATCTGCGTATGACACAGCTGTAAGCTCTCTGCTTCTGGCCACCACTGCCAATGGTTGAACATAAAAGTTGAAGAGTGTAGGGCTAAGGGCTGAGTCCTGTGGCACACCTTGATTGATAGGATGGACCATAGAAGTGAAAGGGGGCCCATTACCTGGAAGATCCTATCAGAGAGAAAAGAGGTAAACCAATCCAGTGCAGGGCCCACAATTCCAGCCTCCTCCAGCCTTTGCAACAGGATCTGGTGGGATACAGTATCAAACGCTGCACTGAGATCCAGAAGAATCAGTGCTGAAGTGTTCCCCACATCCAGTGTTACCCTCAGGTGTTCTGCCACAGCTAAAAGAGCAGACTCCGTGCTGTGGCCTGGACGGATGCCATTCAGAGAGGGATCCAATATGTTATTCTCCTCTAAGGATGGAGTTTATGTAGGCCTCAGAGATCCTAGAGGCCCAAGGCAGGAGGGAGATAGGTAGAAAATTCTCAGGTTTAGCTGTGTCGAGGGTTGTTTTTTAACAAGAGGATAACCTTGCTTGCTTCCAGGTCCTGGGAATGGTAGCGGTAGACAGAGACATATTGATCACCTGACCCAGAGTTGTAAGAAGCACAGGTAACAGTTTCATAAATTATTTGGGATTCATAGGGTTAGCAGGAGAACCCGATTTAACTTTGCTGATAATCGTATCTCATCATCATTACCCCCAGTGACCTTAGTTTTATCCTTTAGTAGTTAATTACGTGTTACTTTTTGAGCCCTTAATCTTGCTTTAAAACTAAGCTCGCTGAGGGTAATGATGATGTCATAAGGTATATCACTACCTACAGTGAAGGGAATGCTAGAGTCTTCAATACGTTATGCAAACATTGGTAAGTACTAACCCTAGATAAGAATACAGCAAGAATTGTGCAGAAAAAAACGACCATGGTATACAAAAAGGCACCAACTTTTAGAAATTTATTGAGTCCTAGTGACACAGTGAGTTTTGAAATCCCGAATGTAGCCAGTAGGACAACAACTATGATAAGTAATGTAAAACCACTGGTTCTTACAGATGTAATCAATGTATATGCTGTGAGCATATAGTAGTCAAAACATTAACTTTTCATGATAGCAGGCATCACAAAGTGTTTAAAATTGGTTCATTTATTAATTGCAATACTTACAATTGTGTTTATATAATGACATGCATAGGTGGCAAAATTTATGTAGGGTCATCAGTAAGGAAGTTAAAAATCAGATGAATCGATGGGGGCGTGGCTTGGCGGGTGCGCATGGCGGTCGCAGCCTAAACGAGCTCCGTCCTGCCCGCACATAATCCGGCAATAAATCCTGTTCCTCCGACCCTGGCTGCTACCTAAGTCGACGAGGTGGGGTGCTCCTAGTCCCGGCAATCCTCCGGTGGTGCTCCCCGGGCGCTGAGACCTCCCGGAGACAAGTGGCGGCGGGAAGCGCACTACGGCCTAGTTGGTCACGGCCGAGCCGGGACCTCGATTTTGGCGCCCCCCGGGCCGGAGGCACCGCAGCCGGTCGCGACCATCGCGACCGGGCCCGGAGTACGAGGGTGGCCCAGCTGTCCTAGCGACCATGAGGAGGCATCTGCGGTCAGGTGCCGAACCTTGCCGGTAGGGCGTGTGAACCCCATACACGGAGGAGAAGCTGCAGACGCTGTGGAACGGCCGGGCCTAGCGGCGCAAGCGAGGCCTGGAGCTCGATTTTGGTGACGCCGAGGAGAGGCCTGGAGGACGGCGCCCATTTCCAGCTACTGTGGGGGCAGCGACCCTGGATGGTGCCTGGTGGTGGACGACTGATGCAGGGCCCTGTGGAAGACGTGAGCGAACAGTGATTCACCGATAGGCTGCGACGGCGGTAAGGGGCCCCCGGGGAGCGACACTGTGGAGAGGGAGCTTGGCAGACACTAAGTGGGGACTGTGCCCTGTACAACATGCTCATCCCCCAAAGCCAGCCGGTACTGGACTTTGCTGCGGTGGGGCCGAGAGGGCCGAATCCCAGTGGGAGTGGAGGAAGGGGCAACCTGCGGCGTCGCCGCCGCTACTCTGCCGACTACACTGCGAAGCTGGGGGGCAGATCAGACCCCGAAAGAGGTGGCGGGAGCGCACGTATCCAGTGCAGTGAACGCAGTAGACCCTAGGGTCAGAAGAAATCCGGAGGCACACACAGACGCCTACTCGGAGTGGGGCCCAGAGCTCCCCAGTTGAGGCCATCGGGGACTCCCAGAGGCGGGTGCAGTGAAGGGTCTGGACGACGAGCCGGCACTGGCTAGATCCTTGGAGCATAACACAGTACTCTAAACACCTGGTGTAGGCGATCCGAAACTCAGACGATTCCTCCCGTGCCCAACGCCCCGGCCGCGGCTCACGATGACAAGAGGCGGGAGCGGCAGTGGGACCTCGAAACAGGGCCGAGTGGGAGTGCTGGGCCGCGGGGGGCCAACAGAACTCGGGACCGGACAATGCAGCCCTGATGGCGGCGATCACTCAATCCTGGGATATGCTAGACGCGAAGATAGGCGCTGTGGGGGCAGATGTTACACTACTACGCCAAGACCTGCGGAACGCAGTGGCCCGAATCACAGAGGCCGAAACACGGATCTCGTGTGTGGAAGACGACGTGGCGACCCTAAAGCGGAAGGTAACAGCCATGGAGGGGATCCAGAAAGGCCTAGCACTCCGGGCGGAGGATGCCGAAGGGAGGGCCCGGAGGAACAACCTGCGATTTGTGGGCTTTCTGGAAGGATGCGAGAAGGGCAGTATGGAAAAGTTTCTGACCCAGTGGCTGGAGGGCTGGCTCCCGCCGGACTCCCTCTCCAAATGCTTTGTGGTTGAACGTGCGCATAGAGCCCTCACACAGAAGCCGCCGGAAGGAGCACGGCCGAGACCAGTGATCGCAAAATTGCTGAACTATCATGATCGGGACACCATCCTACGCCAAGCTTGTGTGAAGGAACCCCTTATGTTCGAAAATCGACAGATCCTGATCTTTCCGGACTATACGCGGCTTGTGCAGCAACAGAGACAATCCTTTACAGCGGCTAAGGCACGACTGCGTGATCTCAAGCTTCCCTATGCTCTGTTATTCCCTGCCCGTCTACGAGTGGTGTATAAGTCCCGCACACACTTCTTCGACACCCCGGAGGAGGTGTTCCATTGGACAGATGAGACAGTGAGAGTGAGAGCGCATACTCCGCCGGGTCGCGACTCAGATTCCTCCTCAAGCGGGACACGGAGACAGGCCCCCAGACGCTCACGGAGTGCAAGCAATTGGAGGTCCAGAACTAGGACGGGCTCCGTCTCAGGGGAAGCAGCAGATGGGAAGAAGAACAATTCAACTCCACCACTGGCTGATCCTTGAACTTCAAGACGATGCCTCCATGGTGTGGTGGCAGATGCGGACATCGGTGGTGCCTGGTAGGAAGGGACTACATTGATATGAAATGCTGGCACTGCCTGGAGTTCTGGACAATGACTGCTGCATGACTGAGACGATGCCTGATAAAGGTGGCGGCTAAGGGTGGGGGGGTAGTTATAAGGGCGGATAGATCCCCCCTTGATAGAAGGTCGTTTTTGGGGGGGTTGGTGGGAGTTGGGGTGGACAGTTCATGGGGATCCTTTGGGGAAGGGGGACCTCGGCCTCCCGTTGGGGGCTGGGCACCTGCTGTCCCGCGACAGGTACTTCAATGTTGTTGCTGAGGTATGGGGGGGTGGTGGTGGGGGAGTTGATGAAGAGTTGCGGATGGGGATGTTTCAATTGATTTGCTGGGGAGGTGGGGGGTGGGGGAGGGGGGGAGACGAGAGGTTGAGGGGTTTCGGGGAAGGGAGTTGTTCTGCACATGGATGTCTCGAGCAGTGCTGCTACTGTGTTCAAGCCCGCTATGCCCGTTGCTGTGCCTGATGTTGTGTTTGCGTCTCAATGGCGGCTGAGGCTCCTGGGCTGAGGCCTACGGGTGCCTCCATGAAGGTGTTGAGCTGGAATGTACGAGGCATGCTTGATAAGATCAAGAGGAGTGCGGTGTTATGGCTGGGAAAGAGGGAGAAAGCCGATATTCTGCTATTACAAGAAACGCACCTACTGGGCAACAAAACGCTCAGCCTGCAGAGATATGGATATGACCAAGTCTATCATGCGGGGTTCACGAGGGGATCACGGTGGGTGGCAGTACTAGTGCATCGTAGATTGTCCTATGTCCACACAAAACAATGGCTTGACCCACAGGGTAGATATGTGTTCGTGCAGGGGATGCTGGGCACAGATCCGGCGATAATTGGGAGTGTGTATGCCCCGCCCCCGCTACAATGGGCCTTGATTGAGAAACTATTCACGATTTGGGCCGATATCCCGGACGGGCTGGCGGTGATTGGGGGGGATTGGAACAACGTTATGTATAGCCCAGTGGACCGGTTGAGGCCCGGGGGCGAACCTACTACAGGCACTCCCACCAAACTGAGTAACATGGTACAGGGCATGGGATGGGTGGACACATGGCGCTACCTCCACACACATGAACGTGAATACACGTATGTCTCGGCGGTGCACAACTCGTTCTCGAGACTGGACTACATATTTGTCCCTACCACCGCGATACGCAGGGTTATCTCGGGCGTCCATCCTACCGCGTGGACTGTCAGACCATTCCCCGGTCGGGATAGAGGTCACTCTTGGCAAAGAGAGGCAGCCGTTTAGATGGCGCCTCTCGCCTTGGACCCTACAGCAGGAGGACTACCAGCGGAAGATGGGGGAGGCTATTGCACGTTACTGGGACGAAAACCTAGGTTCAGTATCGGACGTGAGGACGGTTTGGGAGGCCCTAAAGCCAACGCTTCGAGGGGTGGATATAGCCTTGTTTGCGGCAGCACGCCGAGGACGGAAAGAGAAACTAGTACAGGCCGCAGCGAGCGTCGAAATGTTGGAGACCCAGTGCCGAGTGGCGGGTCGCCAGGAGGAAGTGGGTCAGCTCCTTCTGGCGCAGCAAACGTATGCGTCACTGCTGATGGACGAGGCTCGGCAGGTGTGGCTAGCAACGAGGAGCAGGATATACCAGTGGGGCGACAAGTCTAGCACGATGCTATACCGACTCTGTCAGGCCACCTTCCAGACTCAGGCACTGCCGGGCCTCAAAGATTATACTGGTGCCACGATCTCAGCCCCGGGGGACTTGGCGGGGAGCTTCGCGCGATACTTTGCGACCCAATATGCCCCGCATGAGCGTCTCCCAGCGTCAGACGTTGACAAATTCATAGCGGACCTTCCACCTAGAGCGCTACCAGATGATGTACGGGAGCACCTCGAGATCCCTCTGTCGGCAGAGGAGCTAGGTACTGCATTGGGGGACCTCAACACTGGTAAAGCCCCAGGACCTAATGGGTTCCCATGCGAATTTTTCAAATGATACCATCTCCAGCTCGGATTACACTATAGGGCGGCCCTGGAGGCGGCGAGGGAAGATGGCCTACTGTCAGCGGACTGGAGGCATGCAGAGATAGTGGTGTTCTGCAAGCCTGGGCGGCCCCCTGATCGTCATGAGTCTTACCGACCGATTTCCCTTTTAAATACAGAGGCCAAGATATTGACCAAAGCACTTGCGAATCGCCTCCTCCCCTATATCACAGACCTGATCCATCCGGATTAGGCGGGATTTATGCCCCATAGATCGACGAGACACAATATCAGACGGGCCGACGTGGCAATAGAGGCGATGGGTAGGACCGGGGATCAGGCGGCGCTATTAGTGGCCGATATTGATAAAGCTTTCGATTCTTTGAGCTGGACATACTTGTTCGCTCTCTTGGCAAGACTCAACCTGGGACCACGCTTCCTATCATACATACGATTGCTATACACCGATCTGACAGCCTCTGTGAGGGTGGCTGGAGTGACTTCAGCAGCCTTCCCAATAGGACGAGGCACCCGACAGGGATGCCCGCTCTCGCCCTACCTGTTTGCTCTCGCTATGGAGCCATTGGCGGCGTGGGTCCGGGTAGACGCGCAGCTGAGGGGTTTCGAATGGGAAAAGGGACCGTCTGACAGAATTGCGTTGTATGCAGACGACGTCCTGTTCTTCCTGACCAATGTGAATAGATCCGGGCCTAGGGTTCTGGAGATAATGAAAATCTTTGGAGAGGTTTCGGGATTGTGTCTCAATCCCCGGAAATCCACCCTTTGGCTGCTAGATAACCGCATGGAAATTGCGCCGTGGGCATCGCCACTGCAGATCGCTATAGGAGGTCTCCAGTATTTGGGGGTGTTCTTGACGGTCTCACCGACAATTGCTTGGGAACGTAATGTCGCCCCAGTGTGGGATAGGGTACAACAGGATATGAAGAGCTGGTCTCGTATGCCCCTTAACATCTACGGCAGGTCGGCCATCTTTAAGATAGTTGCCCTCCCGCGCCTATTATATCAACTACAGAATCATCCATATTTCATCCCGCAGCAATGGTTCCGACAGGTTAACTCGGCATTGGGCCAATTCCTGTGGGCCGGAGGAGCGGCACGGGTGGCCTTGCGTACCTGTTTCTTGTCCACGTACTGTGGGGGCTTGGCGACAGCAGATATGCTGTCATACTATCAGGCTTCCCACCTTGTCATTTTGAATGAATGGTGGTATAATGATAGAGGGGACCCCGCATACGCCCTAGAGAGATATCTGATGGACCCAGATACACTGCACACTGTTCTATACTCGGCGAGGCTGCGAAAGAGGCTGCCAAGGGCGACCCAAGTAGTCTTCCAGATATGGCGGCAGGCACTGCGCCGTATGGGATGGTGGGGGAAGCTGACTGGAGAGACCCCACTATGGCACAATGGGCGACTACCGACACTGGCACAACTGCGGGGCTTCCAAGGATGGGACCTGATAGGGATATCCACACTGGGGCATGTCTTGAGGGGCACAACGCTAAAATCATTTCAAGAACTTAGTGAGGAGTTTTGTATGCCCCGAACACAGTTCTTCAGATACCTACAATTTAGGCATGCCATCACACCCGCACTGGAGGGATTGGACACCCTGCCCGAATTCAGCCCAATAGAGGCGAAACTGTTTATGGGAGACCTGGGAGAGAAGAAAATCTCCAGAATCTATCAGACCTTAGTTATACACTGCTCTTCTAATTTATAGCCACTGCGTGATTGCTGGGTGAGAGATGTGGGGGACATAGAGGAGGAAGACTGTAGAGAAGCTCTTGAATCCCCCAGGGGAGCAGCTATAGCCATGCGCCTGCGCTTCATACAATTTAAATATCTCCATTGCGCTTATTATACTAGAGAGAGGTTGTGGAGGGCATGGCTGATTGAGTCCCCGACGTGTCTGAGATGTAATCACGAGATAGGGGATTTTTTGCATACAGTGTGGGATTGTGCTGGTCTGGTGAGATTTTGGACGGGTGTATGGAGCTGTTTGTCGGAAGTACTGGGCTGGGACCTTCCCCGTACCCCCAAGCTAGGCCTGCTCCATGTCCTTGAAGGGGTTGGGGGCAGCATCTATAAGAGGCACCTGCTCTTGTTGGGACTTACAGTAGCGAAAAGGGATGTGGCCCAGGTGTGGAAGGATCCCAATGCCCCAAAGTGATTGTGTGGAAAAAGGGCCTGGACTTCTGTATGGGTCTTGAGCGGCCGATATTTGAGGCCAGAGGTTGCCCCACAAAACATTATAAGATCTGGAAAAGATGGGCAGACTACAGAGGCTTGTGGCTGGAACCTCCGGCACCAACTAAAGACGTTGAAGGGGCAGAGGCGACGGGCACATGAGGAGGATGCTTAACATCTAACGGACATGTATATACACAGGCTGCAGAGCGAGAGAGACGTCGTGCAGGGGGTGGGTGGGGGAGGGGGTAGGTCGGGATGGGGGGGTACGGGGTTGGGGGTTGGGTGTTCTTTTCCTTGTTTAAATACTACTGTAAACTGAATCGCTGATCATGCTGTACTGTATTTGCCACAGTTCCTCCGGGGTGCGGAGAGCTGTATCATCTATGCGATCTGTCAAGAAAAAGAGTTGTTAAAAAAACAAAAAATCAGATGAATCGAACACATAAGGGCTATTAAAAATTGTGATTTGAAATACCCTATGGCAGTACACGTCAAAGAGAACCATAAACTGACGGAAATTGGAGGAATCCGATTAATTGGAATAGATCAGGTCACCTTAGACAGGAGAGGTGGAGATCTAGAAGGAAAACTACGGAGTAGAGAAACCTTTTGGATCAATAAATTATGTACCGTCCAATATGGCTTAAATATTGATCGCAAATTATATACTTTAATCTGATAGAATAATCTGATAGAATAGACTGAATTCTGAAGAACACATCTATCAAGATATACATTTGGATCTTGAAAAGTAAACACTATTCAAGTGTATAGATAAGTGCAGGCTTAACAAGCTCACATTCACAATCGAGAAACCAGAAATAGGAGACAAAATGCTCTCCCCTCATAAAAGATACTAGTAACCATGCGAGAAGGAAGTAGCCTAATACCGTAAGGAAAGTGTTTATCTACCCAAGAGCCGGGAGTTCGAATCCCGGCAATGCCAGGGTTAGTGATGTACATATTTAAAAAGCATTTCTTTTCCCCTTTTTCTCTTTGAAGATTCGGCACGAGAAGGAGTAAGAGCGTTTGATTAATGCATGTTTGTTTCTACCTTTTCAGGAAGGCGTTCCTGAAATTAAGTAATCAAACGGATTAAAACTCTCTTTGAGAGCGTTTGACCACCACACCGAAAGTAAGATGAGCTCTTTTTAATGTCATTGACATATAACCCAGTTACATATAGAGGGTCACTTATGGACATGTGTTGTTGGTTTTCAGAGCCATGTTACCAGCAAAGTACTAGATCGGCTGATCTAGCTGTTAATTAAGGTAAGCTGATGGTGCCTGGAGAGGCAAAGAGAGAGACTGTCGGATGATGGTAATATGACCACAAGAATGTTTTCTTTTGCACCTTGTTGGTCCTTAGGAGAACTGCGGTTTTCGAGGGGGTTCGAAATGCGTAGACCTGTTTTTTTGGCCATAAGAATGTTTTGATCTTGTGTTTATTTTGCTTGATTATATATACATACTGTTTGAATTGTATTTCTTTGGCCTGTAATGAAAAGTATTTAGTCTGTAATTATCTAAGGATTGTTGTTTGGAGTGTAGTTGTATTGATTGTTTTGCTGGTAGATGGTTTGGTGATTGAATGATTTGTTTGAGGTTGATTTAAGTATGAGGAATGAATGGTGACAAGTGGTTTGTTGAATGGTAGATTGATGTGTATTTGAATTGGTGCTTGGAACATGTGTGGTGTTGATAAAGGTTTTAATGTTCTAAAAAAAATTCGATCTTACAAGCCATTGAAATGTGATGTGGATAAATAAACTTTGATTAATTCCGATGGAAAAAGAGATCTTGTGACAACGTTGTTTGGTTTTAATGTGTTGTCTTTGAAATTTTCGAATAGGTATCAGTATTGGGATTTCTCTAGTTTTCTATAGAAAACATGGAGGCAAATAAAATTTGTATTTGTATAGATGTGTATAGATTTCATATCAGTGTGTTGTTAAATAGATATACCATGCTGAATTTCAAGTTGTATTTTGTTTAGATTCTAATTGTAATGTTCTATGTTTGTAAACAGCCCTGAAGAAGCGCAGTGGAGCGCGAAACACATGTTCGATTTGTACAGACTACAGCTATGTTTTCACTCCTTAAGAAAAAGAAATAACAACAAAAAGAAATAAACTAAGAAGATTTGATTTTTATTGATGTCTTATGTGTGTATATCTCAGTGATGGTTTTGGATATACTAATATAGAAAAAACTGGTGGGGACCAGTATCTGAGATACGTGAAGCGCTGGGCAATTTTCCTGTTACCCACAGTGTGTTTTGTATGTATATATATATATGACCAAGTATGACCAATGGGTCATACTTCCAGCCCAGTGGAACTTTGTAAAAGAATAAATCTTAAGCACACCGAGTATAACACTCTTTGGAATTGGTTTTCGTATGGATGTGTACAACGGAAAACTGACGGCTTGATTATATTGAACTGCCGCTATTGTTTAATAATGCAAAAGTGAGCTGGTGATTGTCAGTAAATAACCGGAGGACTGCCGGGAATTAGAAGGGCATTTACCGAAATACTCTCTGGGCAAGCAGTGGTATTTGAAACGGAATATCGCTGGCATTGTTGGGTGAATATTTTACCACGAGCGGGGTGGGCGTGGCTACGGGGCTTTCTACGGTTGTAGCCGGCTCTGCTTTGCGAGCGGTGACACTCTTTTCCTGACTATGCAAAGATCTATGCAAATAACCCGTCAGCCATACCAGCTGGTTTGAAGCAGGGAGGCCAACAGGTCTTGCTACCAGCACTGTGTAATTTGTACACACCTGAAGACCCATATTAACACGAGTGAATATCAAGTGCAATGGCAGTTGCTGCTTTGGAGGCTAAGAGAAAGTGCACAGCCAACAGACTATTTTTTGCACCCACAGATGAAGGTGGGGTGCAAAGTAATGCTTCCGGTGGATTGACAGAAGAAGTCAACATTCAATCATTGTTTCACCAGATCGAAAAATTACATAAAAAAGAACTTGGAAAATGGTGGGAAGTAGAGTCTTTGCAACGGTATATTGAAGAAGCCTAAGGGTTTAAGGATCTTCACTGTGCCTACCTACGAGGACCCTGACCCTGAAATGCTCGATGATTGGTTAAACAACTCTAATGCCTGCTCTATGACCTTGATGAAAATCTTAGTAAAATATGCTCAAAAGGACCGCAGCAAATTGCTAGCTGGAATTGCAACATTAATGGTGGAACTGGAAAAAGTGGCAACTAAACAAGTTATCGAAGATTTCATGAAAATCTAATGAAAAAAATGGACAAACTGGAGGAGGAAATCATAGCTAAAAAGCAAAGAAAATTTGTGCGAGATTACAAAGATTATCAAACAGGTCGCATCCTAACCTTCCATAAAAAATACGCTCATCTGTTTGAAAAAGATGGGAGTGGTCCAGTTAACACATGGGTCGAAACTTCAAGAATAGAAATCTCTGAAAGTGACGTATCCGATGGTAGTCTGTCTGATGCATCAACATCTGCAACCTGTTCCAAGAATGTGGCACAAACAAAATCGGCCAATTTTTTAGCCCAGTTCCAAATGATAAACCAAGGCAGGACAGAACAAACGCCACAGGTGGAACAGAGAGGGAAAGGGCGAGGAAACAGAGGCAGAGGCGCAGGAACAAACAAGCAAAAAAGAGGAGGAAAATCAGAAGGCACAAACCCCATGGGAATGATGACATGGGGAAAAACAGCGCAAGTATGACAGTGGTCAACCTTTCCCAACGAGCATTAACGACGGAGGAAATTCAACCCTTATCACTGGGTTTGTCATTTTGTCCCACTACCAATTTTAACTTTGCGCAAACGCGAATTGATTTATTTTACTTTGCGCGTAAGCTTAAACTGAAGAAATGGTTTAAAACTAAGGGGTCGATTCCGATCCGGTAAAATTCCTGTTCGTACGATTCGCATCCGGAGCCGTTTCTGTACGACTCGTACACACACCGTACGACTTGCCGAGTACGATCCGGACCGGGGTATCAGGACGCGATTCGTACGGTCCACGTCAGGTAAGGGCGATTCGTATGGAAAAGCGCACATTCACATACACACCGAACGGTACGTACCCCTCCATGATCGCAGGGGTATGCACCGTACCCCTGCGATCATGGGGGTACGCACCGTAGACCCGGCGGACATGGGGTACGCACCGTACACCCAGCGTACATGGGGTACGGTTCGTACACCCCAAGATCGCAGGGTACGTGCGTACACCCAGTGATTGCAGGGGTACGCACCGTACCCCTGCGATCATGGGGGTATGCACCATACCCCTGCGATCATGGGGGTACGCACCGTACCCAGGAGGGGCCATTCTGTACCTGTTTCGGGGCGAACTCTGCTTTTACTGCTGTTTTCAGCTCCCGTAGAAAAAGGGTTATACGGTGCGTACCCAACACGAATCGTATTTGCCAGTTCGGAAAAAGCAGCCGCGAACCGTACAGATGTCATGTACTGTGGGTTCCGAGGGAAATTCATACAGGGATTTCATTCGTACGGTCCCTGTACGATTCGTACGGAGTACAGCTCCCAGTACGGATTGTACTTCGTCGTACGTACGGGGGACGTTGCAGGGTATGATTCATATGGGAAAAACGCTCCGAACTGCAATTCGGAGCGCTTTTTACCAGATCAGAACCGACCCCTAAATGTACAACTAGCAAAGGTAACATACAGGAACCTATCATTAGCAATCTTGATAGTAGAGATGTTGAATTCATGAATGTCTTAGATTCACAAAGTGAATCATTAACTAATGACAATGATATGTTGTTTGATGTTCAGCAATATGGTTTTGATGAGAATGTTAATCCGGGAAGTGGGTTCAAACCCAAATCGATATTTTTGCCTCATATTGAGTGTGATGCAATTGATGTATTCGAACGTGGAGTACTGCATGATTTGAAAGCCTTATGTTACAAAAAAACACCAGGTATCAAGAAAAATCTGACTCAGGAACAACTGTTAGTTTTGGATAAATTAAAAATGGATTCCTCTATTGTAATTCGACACTCTGACACGGGTGGTAATGTGGTTGTGCTAGATAAAACCATGTACTTGGAAGAAGGCATGCGTCAATTATCAGATGGGATATGTTATTCATTCAGTATCTGATAAGAAGAGTATTCCCATTGCTAATCAAAAATATGGAGAAATGCTGGTTGAATGGCATGGAAAAGGCCTCATGGAGTGGGATGAGTATAACTACTTGAAATGCCTACATCCCAGAATTCCAATTTTATATCTGTTGCCCAAGTTGCATAAGAACCCCACTAATCCACCAGGGAGGCCCATTGTGTCATCAATGGGCTCTTTGCTAGAAAATACCTCTCGATTTATCGACCACTATTTACGACCATATGTGGTCGATCTGCCCTCTTAGTTGAGGGATTCCACACATTTTTTGACCATCATTGATGGGATCCATTGGGAACCCATCTATACATTGCTGACTCTGGATGTGTGCAGTTTGTACACCTGCATCCAACATAAATTTGGCTTACAGGCCATATGACACTTTCTAAGATCGAGATCAGTCTCTTTGGTGGGGCATTCTGAGATGATTTTAACCATGATTGAGTTCTGTTTGAACAATACTTTTTTCCTATTCAATGATTTCATCTATCACCAGTCACAGGGCACAGGCATGGGCACCTGCTTCGCCCCCAGCTATGCCAATTTGGTCATGGGCTGGTGGGTGGAGCAGGTGGTATCCCAAATGGCAGAATTCGATCAATGTGTTCTGTGGCTGAGATTTATAGATGACATCTTTGTCTTCTGGGATGGTGACTTGGATACTGCCAAGAACTTTGTAACCAAGCTAAAGGATAATACCTACAATTTGGCTTTCACAGAACACATCAGTACAAAATAAATTGAATTTTTGAACATTCAGATTGAAATCAAACTCAATTCCATCCACAATAACTATTCCGAAAGAGTACTGCCGGAAATAGTTTATTGAATGCTTCGAGTGCACACCCCAAGAGCCTGGTGCAAAGTATCCCCTTTGGAGAATTGCTGTGTGCTAAAGGCAACTGCAGCTCAGAGGAAGGCTATCAAAATGAGAAAATGATCATGATCCAAAGATTCCAAGAGAGGGGATATAGGCAAAAAACTATAACAGCAGCTTGTAACAAGGTGGATATGGTGACTAGAAATCAGATTTTACACCCAGAGATTAACACCAGTGAGGAGGAAAAGCTCAGATTTATTACGATGTATTCTGGGCAATCTAATGATGTAAAAATGACATTAAAAAAACATTGGCATGTACTTTTGACTGACCCACATCTCAAAAAACATCTCAACAGCACACCCCAAGTAACCTTTTCTAAAAATAGATCACTGAGGGATGAGCTCAGTCCGAATCTGGTTACAAATAAAAACAACACCTGTATGAGAGGCAAACCTGGGTTCAGATGCTGCAGAAATTGCAAAGCATGCAGCAATAGTGTTGACTGTACCAGCTTAAACATCAATAGCTGTAGAAGGGAATGGGTCATCAGAAAGGCTTTAACCTGTAACACCATGTACTGTGTGTATGCCCTAATATGTCCTTGTAACAAAGCATATATAGGGAGTACTATCCACCGTGCCAAGAAACGGGTATTAGAACATGTAAGGGCGATTAGGAAACAAACAATACCCGGTTGCAAGGCACTTTTTTGAGAACCATATGCAAAATGAGAATCTTTTAAAAATGGTTGTACTTGACTCTGTAGAAATAAACGTTCGTGGGAGCAATAGATTACTCACTCTTCGCAAATTGGAGTCGAGATACATAATAGACCTTGATACCATGGCCTCAATGGGGCTTAATTCTAGCGAAGAATTATCTGTCCACCTGCATTACTAGTTTAGAGGAATGAGTAGGATATGGTTGTTGTTGTATATCTGGAATTAGATTTGTTTTTAATCAGTGTTTTTAATCTCTTTTACTCACAGGTTTTTTGTGCACTAGTTTCACGTGGGGCTACAAGAATTATTGGTTGAAATAGCCCACTTGGGCAAGATTGCGATCAGCATGCCATTCATTGTTTTCAGGAGCATCATCTTCAACAACATTGCCCACTTGGGCAGTGTGAGCAAATAGGATGTAAACGCCTTAAATAAACTTTATTCATTGTGTAAATATCAAATTAATTTGTTGTAGGTAAAATTGGTTGATGTATCAATGTATTATGGTCACTGTATCATATGTACATATTAATGATCAGCTTCCCTGTGTTTGGATTGATTTTTCCTCCTTTTGCAACTTTATTTTAAATTGTATTATGAATTGCGAAAATTCAATGTTTGAATATGCAGTTCACATGACTGGCATTGGTATGACTTGAAACATTTTTTTGTCTGTTTTTTATGTTTACACTATTCAAGAAAAAAACTTTATAAAAATGTACAAAACATGCCTGTCACCTAGCGTGATCAAGGCGTAATGCAGAAACGCGTTGCTGTGTAACTGCAAATAAAGTAAGTTTACAACGTACCATTTGGTGTTGTCCGTATATCTTCTGAATTGAGAAGGTAGTGAACTGCAATATATATATATATATATATATATATATATATATATATATATATTACCTACTGGCGGTCGCCAGTAGGTATATATAGTTAGGATTTTTTCTCTATGGGATTTTTGAAAATTCTATGTCTAATAACTTTGGCGTTTGTGGACGGAATTGGCTGAAATTTTCAGGAAAATGGCACATTTTGTTTCTGAGCAGCCCTTGAAAATTTGGGGGGGGTTCCTCAAGGGGGGGCCGAGAAAAAAGGGGGGTCCCAAAACGTGTTTTTAACATTGAGTTTTCCATAGGGCGGTTGGCCTCACTTTTAGCCCGAACGGCAGAATGGATTTGCACGAAACTTGGCAAAATTGTAGGGACTGGTAGCCCAATGTGCCTTTTGTAGGTCTCAATATATGTGCTCCAGTGGATTTTGAGAAATTAACGTTTAAAAAAAGATATATATCTGTAACAGCGGACCTGGCAGCGTCCCAGGACGCGTACTTTTCGCGCAACGGAGCTTTGTGAAGCGAAGCTGATTGGTTCTCCGGCGTCTGTCAACATTCCAAAAAGTCCGTAGCGGCCGCCATCTTGTCTCTCGGTAGGATCGAGAGACAAGAGGAGGTCAAAACAAAGGGGGAAATAACTATAAGGGGGCATAGTAGATCCTCGCTGACCCCCTAGGTTTGATGTGGAGGTTTTAAAAGGGCCCCGCGGGGCAAAAAAAAACCAAAATAATAATAATCGAACGGCTGAATGGATTTGCACGAAACTTGGCAAAATATTAGGGACTGGTAGCCCGATGTGCCTTTGCTAGGTCTCAATATATGTGCTCCAGTGGATTTTGAGAAATTAACGTTCAAAAAAAGATATATATCTGTAACAGCGCTCCGCTTCGCGTACTTTTCGCGTTACGGAGCTTTGCGAAGCTGATTGGTTCTCCGGCGTCTGTCAACATTCCAAACAGTCCGTAGCGGCCGCCATCTTGTCTCTCGGTAGGATTGAGAGACAAGAGGAGGCCAAAGCGAAGGGGGAAATGACCATAAGGGGGCATAGTAGATCCTTCCTGACCTCTTAGGTTTGATGTACCATTTTGCCAAGTTTGGTGTAATTCCGTTCAGCCATTCAGGCTGTAGACGTATGTAAATGTCCTATGGAAAATTGCATGGGGAAAACACATTTGAAAGTGTTGAAATTTAGAACCAATTAAAATGTTACTTTGGTTTTGGATTTGTGTGTGATGAAAGTTAATTGGTTATGTATATATGTCAAATGAGAGGAAACCACAGCCATTTTGTGATACTACTGTCTGAGGTACATTTGTGAGGAATTTTTGGTGGTGAATTTCTGGTGTTTGATTTACACAGTACTAACACTTCTGCTACTTTTAAAAAGGTGAGTTGTTAATTTGTAAGGGGAACTATGTTGTACACTTGAAGAAAATTTGAAAAATGTTTTCTGTTATTTATTTGCAGTCCTTCTGTTATACTAAATACTTGATAAAGTTAGTTTTATATTATGTATTACTAAAAACGATAAATGAAAGTGATTATTTTTTTCTGCAATTTACAGCAAGCAATTTCAAAATAAAATGGCTCACAATGAAGAGACCGTGGCAATTTCTTTTGAATTGTCCACTACATTGATTGAAATTGAGAGCACCAATAATGAAATATTGTCACAAGGAGGACATGACTTGTATGATTCCATTAGATTGATTGAAATGGACAGCACCAAGAATGAAATATTGTCACAAGGAGATGACTTGAATGATTCCACTACATTGATTGAAATTGAGAGCACCAATAATGAAATATTGTCACAAGGAGGAGATGACTTGTATGATTCCATTAGATTGATTGAAATGGACAGCACCAATAATGAAATATTGTCACAAGGAGGAGATGACTTGAATGATTCCACTACATTGATTGAAATTGAGAGCACCAATAATGAAATATTGTCACGAGGAGATGACTTGAATGATTCCACTACATTGATTGAAATTGACAGCACCAATAATGAAATATTGTCACAAGGAGGAGATGATTTGAATGATTTTTTTGATCAATCTCTTGATGGCGAATTTATCGAGTGTTTGGAGACCATAGAGTTACAAGAATCATCATTGGAGACTTTTAATGAGGACATTGCTGATGAGGACATGTTACTAGTTCTTTCAAATTTAGAAAATTCTGAAGAATAAATTTATATTTAGAAATCAAAAATTGTTTGAGACATTATTCATTTTTATTTTTAATTTATGAGGTTGTAGCGAAGTGATTGTAGTATAAAATGAGACTTATAGTATAGAGTGCAACATTTTTATGTTACATGGTAGGTTTACTCATATTTACTTCCCTTCTGCCACTATATTATCTCCAATGTGTATTTGACATCTCTTCTTCATCTCCGGCCTCCTTTCTCTCACTGTGTGTCTCCGATGCATCTTATCGCTGTTATTTTGTGTAATTACAGAAGAGAGTAAAATAAAATAGTTCGGAACGTGAAAAGGGGGCAAAGTAGAGTACTCCTCACCCCCTAGGCCTTTTTAGGCGGTCCCAAAAGGATCAGTTTCTGCTTTCCTGAGAGATTATGGTATGAGTTCCATATACCACAATAACTTGCATTACAACATGCAAGATATCTATCTCCTATTACCAACTTTTGGAGATATTCGCGCTAAGCGCGAATATCTCCAAAAAGTAACACCTGCCCTGAGCAGTTCTTAGCCATGTTATCCAATGGGAGGTGGATAACATGGCTAAGAGCATTAGCTCGGTAATGCATGAATATCGCTGAGTTTTTAGCGATATTCATGCATTGCGGCCGTTTATTATCGCATTTGCGATAAACCTTGATAATAGCAAGGTTTATCTTCGATAATTTCTGACGATGCTTAGTGGTAAAAAATTGGTTGGTAAGCATCGTTAGCGATAAATATCGCTTAACTTTGGTAATATGCCCCAACGTCTGTTAACGTTTGATTCGAAGGAAATGAGGAAGTGTTGAAAAACATTGTCTGCGCCATCTTGCCTTTTTTGAAATGCCACACTTTTGTCGTGCACGGCAGCCATTTTAGATGTCTTGACCAGACCCACTCTCTGCACGCTGTCGATTCGTAGCATGGCTCCTCACCCACGCAAGCATCTTCCCTAGGCACTGGTCACCACCGCTCTCTGTCTTATGCATGGGCAATAAACCTCCCCCCATCTGCGCTGCTCTTCCCTGAGAATCACACTCTGTGCCCGCCCGACACCTCCCTTTCGCCCTATTCACTACCGCACCCTCTGACACTCCTCTTTCTCTGTGTCCGATTGTCCAGGCTATCAGCTAGCCCTGCAGATGTAGTTTATGGCCCCAGCTGTAAAGAATCACCCCTCTTCAAAGGAGTTATAGTAGATCAAGGCCCACACCCGATGAGATCCGTCACACCACACGTGTTCCTACTATCTGAAAACCATCCTGTATTGTGATTGGGGAGGGGACCGAGCCTGAAGCGGAAGATTCCAGGAATGACTCTTTGTACATCAAAGTTTTTACAATTATGTGTCACATTAAAAATATATAGCACTCCAACAAAGTAGTAGGAATATAAAACTATAATAACATATAAATATATACAAGAAAACAAAAACAGTAAAAACATTTAAACAACGAAGAGACCGTGGCAATTTCTTTTGAATTATCCAATAGATTTATTGAAATTGACAGCACCAATAATGAAATATTCTTGTCAGTAGCGGTCTGTTGTGCGAATAGTTCCAAGGCAGCAGAACGCGCTGAAATCTAGATGGCACGAAAGTGATGTCTAGTAAGTTGCCGCCCAGCAAAAAACGGCGTGGGGCGCCGCGGGGGTGAGTGAGTCCAGTAGGCACCACAGCTATTCTTACCGGCATTGCAGAATTACTGCTGGGGACAATGCCTGTGCTGTAGCAGGGTCACAGCAGAAACAAAAAGGATTCTGTTGAAGATGTTGTTGGTTTTCAATTTGAAAACAGTTCTGGTGTCAACTGCTATGCTAATGTAGTGGTTAATGTTTTGTTTTCTCTAGAAAATGTAAAAGAGGGGGAGGCAGTCCAAAGTTCCGTTAAAAGGGCAAAGGAAAGGATCGGTGGTTTGAACTATCAGTCAAAAAGGGGAGGGGGTGCAATAATTTTTCCTACCGGGTCACACTGTGCTTTCACCGGAAGTGAGGTCTGCAGGATTCTAGTAATTCAAAGTGAGGCTGGCGCCAGCATGGGAGCGCCGACGTCCCGCGGATACAGTTTTGTCACTCCACGGGCGATCATGGCAGTCATTCCCCATCGGGGGTCGGAGACTCCCGCGGCTCCTCTAGAATCTTCAAGGTCGTGGAGGACTACGGTGGTGGAGTCAACCAGTGACCGGGCCATTTCTTTATGCTGGGCCCGCTCTTGCCAGGTCGACCGCCATTTTGAGAGTTCGGCAGCTACCGGCGATCGCGGGGTCACATGTGACATCATCAGCAGTGGATTGCGGGTGCGCGATATATAGTTAGTGCAACTAACTATATATGGAATTTCAATGGTTTTGTGTGAGTAAAATAAGGTTTTTTAAATGCTAATTCCTAACTATAAATGGTCTATAACCTATGGTTTTTTCAGTGAATATATATATATATATTCATTAAAATCACCACTTCTAGACTCAGCTGTCTTCAAAAACGCCATGTACTCATGATGAGTTCAGTAATCAACGTAGATTGTAGATTTATTGCAAATTTATTCAAATGCTTCTAGGCAGCATACCCCCTCAGACAAACCCTATGCGTTTTTGCGTAACACGCACACCTTGCTCGCGGGTAATGTGCTCGTGTTTTCATGAGAATTAAGTAGTAGAAACTTACATAGATATAAAAGAAGGTCTAACAGGCCTGCAATCTCACCCATATTTGTGGCTCCATCTTACAGTGTTACATCAAGTATATGCATCATAGAATCATAGAATCAATAAATAAAAAATTGAAAAGATTATTCTTAATCTTAACTTTTTTCATGCCTAATATATACAACATATTTTTTCAAGTTTTCAACATAATAATCATAATCATTATAACTAATCAGCAGGACAAATTCATATAATGCCAAAGCTCAATTTATGGACACTATATAATACAATATAGCTTTTGTGACCCTTGAAATCATTGGCACCCATGATTGTTATATTGTAGTATGGCAAAAAATGATAACAGAAAATGATGACGAAAAATGATAACATAAATGATATTCAATCACACACTCCCCATCTGGACTAGTCAATGAGATGCTATTTGGGAGCACAGTTTTACTGCTATTCAACTGATCATCACCCCGAACAAATAGAAGAATGCCATGTTAGTGTCTGATAATATTCAAAGGTAGGTGCTGCTGATAAAGCACATCAACATTCAGCCCAAGTGGGCATATGTTCCAGCTAAACAGAGTGTATCCCTTTTAACTATGTCTACAATTTAGCCCCAGCGGGCAATGTATATAGGAGACTGATTATAATCGAAAACAAATACAATCAGCAAAAGAATGTTCATTCAGTCCAAGTGGGCATACGTTCCACCTGGAAGTTGTTTACTATCGTGTCTAATATGATTAGAATACAGCCCCTGTGAACATTCAAGGAAAATGTTTAAAGGAGATGGTCTCAAATAATAGAGTTGTTCATCTCCTACCACCAAACACAGTCTGGGTGTCATGATTAGAAAGTGATAGCTGTACATAGAGGTATGCTTCAGATTGTATATTTTAGGGCTTCCGCTAAGAAAAGTTTGCTTTTTATACAGGTGTGGAGCCTGTAAAGACAAAAATATGAAAGGCTGAAAAGCATATGTGTCAATCTCACCCTAAATGAAATAATAATAAACTTAATTCACTGAGGAACAGAGATGTTACTCCAAATGATACGTATCTGCCTGGAACATAATTATTTTATGTTTGATGACACTCTTTTTAGGCAGAGACAGGGAACTGCAATGGGTATATGCTTTGCTCCTAGTTTTACTGGTCTCTTTATAGGATGGTGGGAGCAGCAGGTATCCAAATCCCATGCAGAATTCTCTATCAAAGTCATGCTATGGGTACGTTACATCAACAACCTGTTCGTCATCTGGAAGGGTACCCCAACCAAGGTGAGGGGGTTTGTCCTAAAAGTCAATAAAAACTACTCAATATAAATCTTACAGCTCAAACGGACAGAACAATGGTGTCTGCTTAGATATTACAGTTAAAGTCATGGATAACAAACTAACTACATCACTCCACTGGAAGGAGGCAACACGTAATACTGTGCTACATTCAAGTAATAGCCACCCTAAGGCCCTCATAGCTAGCATCCCTTACAGAGAGTACTTATATGCTAGCAGAAATTGCAGTACTCACAGTGCCTTCGGAGTGGAATGTGACACAGCGATTCCTACAAAGAGGGTACAAACATGATGTTCTGAAAAAAGTGAAGCATTGTCAATTAAAATGGAGACATTTGCTTATCCCCCATACAAATCCTAATAAGGAGCTCATTGCGGAAGGTAGATTCATACCCACCTATAGCAACAGTGAGAGAGAAGTCAAAAGGAGTTTGAAAAGACATTGGGCGAATTTGAAGATAGAAAGACGCCTGGTTATTACAATGAAGAAAACCCTATTATCACTTTTATGAAAGGCAAAACCTTAAAGGATCAACTTAGTAAGAGCGGTGTAGGAACTACAAACATCAGGGTATCAACCATTGAGTGTTTCTTTCCTTGCTGGTCCTGCAAAGCTTGGAAATATAGCTCGTAGGTGAGTGAATACAAATCACCCCTTATGGGCAAGACCACCAAAATCAGGTCGCATTACACTTGTTCGTCAGAATTTACTGTCTATGTCCTACAGTACCCATGTGACCTGTAGTATATAGGCAGTAGAGTGCATCCTACTAAGAAAATAATTTTTGAACATCAAAGAGTTATCAAGAAGTAGAACTTACAATATCTGGTAGATAGAAATTTCAATACCTATCACAACAGAGACATAACCAAACTCAAAATCTTTGCAATAGATCATGTCCCAGTTTCTAAGAGGGGAGGTGATAGTATCAAAACATTACAAACGTTGGAATCTAAGTACATTATTAGTCTCAACACCATGAAACCTACAGGTCTCAATACAGAAGAGGAATGATCTGTACATTTGGGAAATAGATTGGTCGATCTTAATCAATTAATAAAGTGTTTTAAAGTTTCAAAATTTGCTCTCAGAGACAGGGAACTGCACATTTAGCAGCTCCTTTTCTATGGGAGGCTCTCAAAGACAGGGAGCTGCATGTTAAGCAGCTCCTTGTTTGTGAGAGCAATGCCGGCTCACACAGGAGGTGAAGAGCCGGTTGGGACTGCGGGGGCCTTGGGGCTCCCCCTATAGTCTGGGGGGAAAGAGGAGAAAGAGGCAAAATAAAGGTCATCAAGAGGCAGTATAGAGGTAAATAATGAGCAGGAAGAGTCAGAATCAAGGTCAGCAATGAGCAGAAAGAGGCAGAATAGAGGACAGAAACAATCCGAATGAGGCAGAATAAAGGTTAGAAACAAGCAAAAGATGCAGGGTAAAGGTCAGAAACGAGCAGAAAGAGGCAGAATAAAGGTCAGCAATAAGGAAAAAGCACAATAAAAATCAGAAACAAGCAAAAAGAGGCATGATTAAGATGGGAAATGAGCAGAAAGAGGTAGAGTAAAGGTAAGAAACTAGCAGGAAGAGACAAAATAGAGATCCAAAACTAGCAGGAAGAGGCAAAATAAAGATCACAAATGAGCAGAAAGAGGTAAAATAGAAATCCCCGTTATAATCAGAAGAGAGCCGACGTGCACGTAACCTGTAATCGGGTACCGTAGCTACGCAAACTCCAGCAGCAACACGGCAACAGGTTAGACTGTTTCAACGCCACAGTGATCATAGGTGTATAGGCCATGCACAGGCAGTCAGTTAGACTTAATTTGGTATACTTTTCCTCCCTCACAGGTATCCCTTATTTGGGACCTGATTCTAAAACGAGAGTGGCACGGCTTTCTAAAAAAAAGAATTCCTTATTACTATGGGACAAGCATAACAATTCATTGGGTAAGTCCCCAAGTGCTTTTTCTTTGCGCTATCCTATAGCTGCGACCCCAATGAGAACAGTCATTAATTTAACCTTTATATCAAAGTAGAGTACTTTGATATTTGAAGTCCATGTCTAAAACGGCGAGACGATTACTACAAAGGAAGTTTGAGAGTTGACCTCCTAAATCAAACTCGTTTTCAGTAGGTAAGCCGAATTTAGGGATCATTTTATTTCCAATTTTGCAATTCCTGACCAAAAATTCAGCTTTGATATCATATGTTCCTTATTTTATGTTATGTACATTTTCCTGGCTCTCACAGGTACAAATAGCTGAATCTTATTGAAATATAAAGGTACAGCATGCCTCCTTGGTTTACTTTTTTTCTTGGAAGTGTATATTCATGAATTGTGAACTAAATATTGTATTAACCACCGGATACGGTTAGACTTAAGAATCACATTTAAATAGGGGTGTCACATTTCTTTTTGTTTATCTGGATTTTCCAGGTGTGTGACGAGGCTTGTCACTAAATGTTTTTATAGAATATGGTTTGGTGATACCCAATTATTTGAACAAATGCATAAAAAAGATGATGAGAATGCAATTAACTTTTCTAAAGCTTGCAATGGTGTCTTCCACTTCACTGGTTATTCAACAATACATCACTTCTTGAATTTTGCACAGTGAATATATAATTTATCTAATACCATGTGTGTATTATAACATTGGTATTTGTGTTACTTTTAGCCCCAAGGAAGTCGTAGGGGTAGCACCCCATTGCAATGAAACACGTTGGCTAAGGCTAAAAAAAGTGGATGGAATAAGAAATAAAAACCGCACAGAAGATACAGAGGTTTTTGTGTTGTGTTGTGATACTTTTTGAAAGTGTATCACACTGTAATTCGATTTCAGTAGTGTGTGCTTCAAATCTTGTGAATTGTTTATTTCAATCTTGGATTGATAATTGGGGGAGATAGGGTGTATCTCCCCATTCTGAAGGCACAGCTAAAAACAAATATTGTATTGATATTTGTTTGTGATATCCATACGAGCGCCTAAAACCTATGCACCCATTTCAGAAGTGTTTATAATATACATCATCTGAGTGGCACTGTGACTGTTTGTATCAGTGTGGGAGTGGGTGTCTGAGTGGCTGTGTGAGTGTGTGTGTAGGTGTGTGGAAACTCACAGAGTTTTTAGGGTATTAATTAACAGCAAATCCGTTTGCAGTCATGTTTCAGCGTAATGCCTTTATCAATGCTGGAAAATGCTTTGATTATGGTACACAATGTTCAATTGGCTTAAATGCCGTATCCAACATTCCCATTGGTGAGTTCGTAGCCCTAGCGGACTGTTATACTTTTCCGGATTTTCAGGCCCGCCGTGCTGTTTCAGTGTCTCAACCACATCCGCGATATTATAAGTCTCCATACGGGCCCAATTGTCCAACTGATACTTCACTCTGATGGGCTGATTCGGGTGTGAGAGGCTACACCCCACAATATTGTTGATACAGTCCCTTCATTACTTAGTGTCCCGCATAGGTTGCCTCACCACTGAATAGGGGAAACCACGTCTTAATGCACCCTATTAACTCCTCGCCACAGCCTCTGTGCTGTGCTGCCATGTCCTTGATCTATGGGAGGGACCGGGTGCGTATACATTTACATATATACATATATGTATTATAACTCAACTCCTAAAGCCTCAGCCTCACTCCCACAATGCATCCCGTGAAGAGGTCACAAAGCTGTCTAATTGCTTCAATAAATTATATTTACTTGTAAAGTGCAGCAACACCCCACAAAGGAATAAAACTCTTTTCTTGAACTCTTTATGGGTTCTAATAACATTTGATTTTGGCACTTTATTTTGAATAGGACCTAATTCCTTTATGGAGCACGCTTGTCCTTTTTGCATTATTACTAAATCTAACCATATTTTTCTTAATAATTTCTGTAAACTAATTTATCTGACTTACTAATTGAATAAAAAAACTAAAATATATTTACTAATCTCATTATGAGAATAAAGGTTTTAAAAAACAATCTAAAACTCTTATTACTGACTGAACTTAAGTACTGTTTTAAATGATGATTGCTTAACAATTATTTGATTTAGCTTCCATTAAAAAATTGTGGCAAAGATCTGTAGCCTAGAAGAAGGGTCTGATGTGGAGCCCAAACTTGTCAGTTACATGTTGAACCAATACTGTTATTTAAAATTTGGACTCTTTCCACGCTATTATCGTCAATGATGTCAGTACAGTTATCATCAGTGATGGTATCAATAGTGTATATGAGGTCATAGACAGTGAATGGCTAACGTGTGAGCTATAGTTACTATTACCATCCCCATTCCTTATATCCTTTTCCTTATACCAGTAGCATTGCTATTACTACTCTATTACTATGACAGACATTAATATCACTGCTGTTACTCTTACTACAACTAGTACGACTATTATTATTAATACTTCTACCATAGCAGTAGTATCAATATTAGAGAGATGACTGATAGCACAAATGTAATAGTAGTGTTAGACGTTGTGCTACTATGTTTAATACAACAAACACCACAAGCAGTGCTACTTCTAGTTCTACCAGCAATAACACGTCATTGTGTTAGTAGTAAAATTACTAGCAACATTACTACTTATAGTGACACTACTAGTACTACTTACACAAGTGTTTGTGTTACCTACTAGCAATAATGCTGTTTATAATATTAGTATTGCTTATAATTATGTGATTTGTGTGACCAATACAAAAGCACTCTTACTTTTATCTCATGAATTGTTTTACTATTACTATAGATAGTACTAATCTCTATTCTCCTCATCACCTCCATGCTGGTCATTTACCTTTAGCTCACACACTGGATACCTGTGAACTGTTTTACATGCCAGGCCTGGGTTCTAGTTTGACTGGACTGGTCTGCTCTCTGTTCCATTGCTATGGCCCAATTACCCCTAAACCGCATGGTCTGACTTGACTAGATACCACTAACTCTTTTAGTCCTTCTTCCTGAACATAAATGGCTTGAAGCATTACATAGATCTCAAAAAGGTGATATAGTACCTAGTCTTAAAGTCCAGATGAAGTTATGCTACAGAAAAACACACCTCACACAGACTTAGTCGGAAAAATTGAAATGTCATTGGGTGGTGAGGTCATTAGTTGCCATAGTTGTGTGAATTCCACAGAAACATCAGACACTGCTGATGCTCTGTGCTCCCCGAGGGATACGGCGTGGCCCTGTTATTTTAAAACCATTGCAACTCAGTTATTGAGTGGGCCCATTTACTTATTGAATGGTTTCACTCTGTTAATTGATGTCTAAGACGGTGCCTTGGTGTACAATTTCAATCCGTGAGAGACACATATGAGGTAGATATTGCACTAATGGCATTTGGCTGCCCCAGCACTTGGCAGCATTGGAGACAGGTGACTAAGAAAATTGGTGCCCCCCTACACAAGTGACTACAATGTTTGTGTACATTTGTTGTCTGCCATTTTGTTGTGCTGGTATTCTGTTGTTTTTTCCTCTAATGTGTTTTGTCCTGCATTACTGTAATATGATGTTGTTATGCATTGTAGTTCTGTTTTGACTGTTTAGTAGCCCCTGTTATGTTCTAATTGTGTTGGTATGTCGATTTGCGTATGCTATTTAGTTATGTTCTGATGTTTACTTCGATATATCAACACATCTTGCCACATTTCAAGCCAAGATCAGAATATGCCTTTATGTCAATTTGGGTATGCTATTTTGTTATGTTCTGATGTTTACTTCGATATATCAACACATCCTGCCACATTTCCAGCCAAGATCAGCATATGCCTTTAAGCATGTACTTTCCAGCAGAAATATCAGCAACATCTATAAGAACTTCGAGCCCCAGGGGGCCCATCCACCCTCTCAGCCCTTTTACCCATCGAGACAAGCCCTCTGAAACCCACCATGAAAACTTGGCCCACCATCAGCTTGCAGGAAACCGCAACAACCATGCAGTCTATGCATTCTGGAGCACCTCTTTGCCCCTGCACTCACCTAATCTTCATCAAGGGATTAAACCTAAACAACTTAGCCCTAACCCTGATGCTGAACAATACCAACCACATAGCCTGGAAGAATGCCACAATGCTACCCTCCTAAAAAAGCACTCAGCTGACCAAAAGACCCTGACCAATTACTTCGTGATCTCCTTGCTACCCTACCCAGCAAACGTCCTGGAAAAAAATCATGAGCAAGCGATAAGCCCTCCACCTCAATGTCAACCACCGCCACAACACTACTGCATCTGTATTCAGGCCCAAGCACAGCACTAATACCCCCTCGTCACCATCACAGACAGAGGAGAAACCACAGCCCTCATCTCTCTTGACCTACCTACCGCCTTTGACACTGCCTCTTACCCCATCCTCATTTAATGCCTCCCCGAAACTGGTATACAAGGACTTGTACTCCGCTGGATCTGTTCCTTCCTCACAGACCAAATCCAATCAGTCAGCTTTTCTTCCTGCACCTCGGACACCACCAACTTCATCTGTGGAGTTCCCTAATGATCATCTCTCGGGCCCACAATTTTAATTGCCTACATGGCCCGCTCCCAACTCATGGAATCCACATTAACTCATATGCTGTTGACACCAAACTCATCCTCTCTCTCTGACAAAAAGCGAGGGGCATATGTACAAGCTCCTCTCGCCACCACAACGTCACTTTTATCAACAGTGTGGTTGCGAAACGGGCTTAGCCTTATTTACAAGGCGACATTAAGCCACTTAACGTGGCTTAAATCTGCCTTGTAAATAAGACCCCCTTTCACGCTATGGTTAGCGTGAAAGGAGTGGGCAATTGGTGTTGCGGTGGAACGCCCACCGCAACACCAATTGATTTTGCGCTGCTCCCTATGTACAAGGGTGGCGTACATAGGAGGCAGCACCAACATTAAGACCAGATAAAAAACCTGGTCTTACGTTGGCGAAACAAGGACAAATGCATTATTTATCCTCGTTTTTTGCTTTTTTCCATGTATGCTGCCTTGTGCAGCACACATGGAAAAAACAAAATGGATTGTTTCTGTAAATGAAGGTCTCCCTTCCTGTACATAAACAATCTTTTAAAAATATGCCATTTTGTAACTTTCATGTGTGCTGCATTAGGCAGCACACATGAAAGTGACAAAATGCCATTTCAGGATTGTTTATGTTCAGGAAAGGACATCTTCCTACACATACAAATTCTCCCCTGCATGCAGACACCCTTGTACTATGGTGCAAGGGTGCCTGCGTTTGAGCTACACTGATAAGTGTTGTGCCAATGCAAGGGGAAACGCAAGGCGGCACCATATTGTTGTAAATATGGTGCCGCCTTGCGTTTCATTAGTGGAAGAGTGAGGCATGACATCTAGCGCCTCACTCCGCCACTTCTATGGTACATATCCCTTTGAGTACTCAACCAACTTCGCCTCCAGTGGTGCTCTTCAGCTGAGATATATCATTATGGAACTCCACCTGTGGCCTGCAGATCTCAGACACCCACCCTGTCTGGCAATGCAAGCTAAAAAAAAACTCTGAATAGTGGTGGAAAAGCAGCTCACAAGAACCAGCCAAGTCAACACAGTAACCTCTTTCTGCTTCCCTCACCCTCAAAATCCTAAAGAAAATCTTCAAACGGCTCCTGTTCAACACATGACCCATCACCCTTTCCCTCATCACCAGTAAGCTAGACTAAAGCAACAGACTCTATGTCGGCATCACTGCTCAACTGACCAGAGATTTCAGACCACACAAAACACAGTGAACAGACTCACATGCAGGATTCTTGTTCATGCACACACACACATCTTCAAACTCCTCACACAAACATACAAAGCCATTCACACCTTGCCCCTTCTTCATCATCAGCCGCATCAACTAACACACACCAACCAGACACTTGCCCTCAGCCAGGCTCCTGCTTGCACATAACCAGAACCACAGCTGAAGGTCATGCCTTCTACAACTTTGCTCCCAAAGCATGGAACAACCTGCACCTACTTATTACAGCAGTCTCTTCAGTATTTTAGTTCCCCAAGAAACTGAAGACATGGCTCTTCACCTAAGTCCTAGACACTGCCAGCTATGCCCCCTCTTTTCTGTGCCAGGATACCCTCCTAGGTGAGTAGCACACTTTACATATATTCTTAACGTAACTTAACATAACATAGCATTACACTGTCTGAGTTGGCAATATAGCATTGCAACTGCTCTTCAAATATTTAAGACAAAAATTAGCCCATAACTGTGGCAGAAACATTAGGGTAAATTTATCAAGAGTTCGGGCCTCTGCAAAGTCACTTAAAACTGCTCATTGGTCCTATGACGGATTTACTTTCCGACTCCTAACTTTTTTGGGGGCTGGAAAGTTCCCTGTAAAGAACCAAAAATAGCATTGTGTGCTTCTTTGTGCTACATTGCATCGCTGGGTGTTCCACGGTCCAACAGTCCAACATTACCACCCAAGGTTTTTGATACAAACACAGATCTACAAAGATTGTCAGACCTGACTTTGCAGAAAAATAACACCTCCTTGAGGCAGATGAAGTTGAAAAAATGTTTTAGCTTCTCCTAACATATCACTCATATGTGTGCTGCACAGTACAACACACACTCATTTTGTGAAATGTTTAAGAAATTGATTTTGCCTGGGTTCTGTTAGATGGAAATTGTGTTTACCTCTTGGTCATTATGATATCAACACCATCAGCTGTTGTCCTTGCCATGAAGCATCAGATCAAACCTTGTTGCATGTTTTGTTTATCTGTAGGTATTACAAAAACTTGTCTAAGGGTCCACTCATCCCAGCGGTCCGAAAAGCAAGGATAAAAAGTTGCAGAGCCACATTTTTTTATCTTCAGTCATTATGTTCACAGGAATTATGTTTCAGGATGGGCTTATTCTTAAAATAAGCTGTTAAACTTTAACGCTACACTATTTTAAATAAATGTGTTATTTAATTTCAGTATTTTATAAACTTATTATATGAGTTATGCATTTTACTTGCGATTGGTGTTTTTATCTTTATTGAGCCCGTATTATGTCATTGATTACTTTACATCAGGTCAGGTACCTCTCACTGGCGCGCACGGGTGCTTCTTCCACGAGCTCGTCATTTCAATGACTCACATGAGTACTTTTAAACAGGAACAGGGGTGGGAGCACACCGCTTCACCCCCCTAGTAAGTTTCGCCCCTGGCATTATGGTAAATGCAGTCTCATGTTGCTTGCTTTGCTAGAATATTTACGCGTGTTTCGCCAGAGTTGGCGCAGATAGTGCTGATCTCTAGACACGTGTTTCTGGTTCTTTAACCGCCATCAGTAGAGATTACAGGCTTCAAATTTGGGGTTTGCTGAGTAGACTGCCAAACATTACATCAGGTCAGGTACCTCTCACTGGCCCGGGGGAGCTTATCCTACAAGCTTTTCAGCTCAATGACTCACAGAAGTACTTTTATACAGGAACAGGAACCAGAAACACGTGTCTAGAGATCAGCACTATCTGCGCCAACTCTGGTGAAACACTCGTAAATATTCTAGCAAAGCAAGCAACATGAGACTGTATTTACCATAATGCCAGGGGCGAACCTTGCTGGTGGATGAAACGGTGTGCTCCCACCCCTGTTTCTGTTTAAAAGTACTCCTGTGAGTCATTGAGCTGACAAGCTCGTGGTAGAAGCACCCACGCGCAGTGAGAGGTACCTGACCTGATGTAATGCTTGGCTGCCTATTCAGCAAACCCAAAATTTGAAGCCTGTAATCTCTACTGATGATGGTTAAAGAACCAGAAACACGTGTCTAGAGATCAGCACTATCTGCGCCAACTCTGGCAAAACACTCGCAAATATTCTAGCCAAGCAAGCAACATAAGACTGCATTTAACATAATGCCGGGGGCGAACGTTGCGGGGGGTGAGGCTGTGTGCTCCCACCCCTGTTCCTGTTTAAAAGTACTCCAGTGAGTCATTGAGCTGACGAGCTTGTGGAAGACGCACCCGTGTGCCAGTGAGAGGTACCTGACCTGATGTGATGTTTGACAGCCTACTCAGCAAACCCCAAATTTGAAGCCTGTAATCTCTACTGATGACGGTTAAAGAACCGGAAAAAAGTGTTTAGCGATCAGCACTATCTGCGCCAACTCTGGCGAAACACGCGTAAATATTCTAGCAGAGCAAGCAACATGAGACTGCATTTACCATAATGCCAGGGGCAAACCTTACTGGGAGGTGAAGAGGTGTGCTCCCACCCCTGTTCCTGTTTAAAAGTACTCCCGTGAGTCATTGAGCTGAGGAGCTCGTGGAAGGAGCACTTGCGCGCCAGTGAGAGGTACCTGACCTGATGTAATGTTTGGCAGCCTACTCAGCAAACCCCAAATTTGAAATCTGTAATCTCTACTGATGACGGTTAAAGAACCAGAAACATTTGTCTAGAGATCAGCATCTGCGCCAACTCTGGCGAAACACTCGTAAATATTCTAGCAAAGCAAGCAACATGAGACTGCATTTACCATAATTCCAGGGGTGAACCTTGCTGGTGTTGAAACGGTGTCTTCTCAACCCTGTTCCTGTTTAAAGTGGGAAAAGTATTACACTATGTAAAGTAGTGTTTTTGTACTGGAACGATTCACCTCCAGTACACGTCCCAAGACTGACAGAACGCTAACATCCTTGTACAACAGTGCATGGGCGTGTGCTTTGGCACATGGCACCCTAAAGTGCTATCAACCAATGGGGGGGGTGTCGGTTTTTCTCACTCCCTTTGATGCAATGTAGTGCAGCAACTTTGTCTGCTTTGCCGAACTGTGCCAAATTTTGCTCTTGATTGCTATGCTGCGTTGCGCTGTTTGTTCTTAAATCTCCCTCTTTATCTTAATACTGTGGTCCCACAGCTCACTTTACCTGATATGACCCGGATGAAGTTACTATAAACATTACCCAAAAGCACGTCATGTAACTGATGCCTTTCTCGTCTAGATCACCACCCACTCCTCCTCCTCCTGGATGTTACGTTATTGGTTAAGTTGAAAGCGCCACATAAATGGGTGCAGCTGCTGCCAGCCCTCCAAGATGGGTTGCTAATAACAAATCCGAGCATTTTAAGGCAAGCGGCCATGCATTAATAATGCTGCGCGTCTGTGCAGGACGGAGCAGTGTGTTAGAATTATAAGCAGATCAGCAAGGATCCAGACAGCTTTAGTGTGCAACCAACCTATTAATTACGGTCTCTTTGTAAGGATGTAAATGTCATTTCTTTCTTTTAACCACCGTCCCTTTCAGCAAACAGATGCACTGAGGTAGTACATCACCGTGGTAGCATTGCAGGCGTCCTCCTCGGGGTAAATTTATCTGTAATAAAACCAGAGAAAGAACCAAACACCAAAAATAACTCAAAAGCAGTATATTTATGAAAGTCTTTTAATAAAAGTCAACCCGTGTTCTCGATTTCGAAATTATAAGGGAAGATTGCTTTTTCGGCTGCAAGGTGTAATAAGGAATGATTAAAACGAGGGTGTGAGATTGAAGCCGGGTGGGAGCACAGTGAGGAGTAAGTAAGGTAGAAGCGGGCCATAATGGGGCATATTTGCAATAGCCCCTTGGCTCTTTTATGCATGCTCCGGTGGTGCATTGTGCTGGCCCAACTTTGTACGGCCACACAAAGCTATCCTGCGTGCCTTTTCATTGCCTTGTAAATATGGAGCAAGGCAATGCCAGGGCCGGACTGGGAACAGAAACAGTCGCTGGCAAACTGCTCCTCCCCCCCCTGGGGTGAGGGGGAGTGCAGCTGAGCAGTTTGCGACGGTCGGTTTCAGATGATATTGTTACAGGGGGCCGATATTGCTGACCCCTGGTAACAAGAACGACCCTAGGGGCCTACTGGGGAAATGCCCGCTGCCCGCTATGGCCAGTCCAGCCCTGGGCAATGCCTTACTCTGCATTAAAGGAGCATTCCATGGGTGCTGCTGTGGGTGTTCTCTTGTATCACCCATGGTTTTTGACACTGGGGGCAGCCCCAAAACTAACATCTTCCCAAAGCATGCGTTAAAAGGAGAAATGTTTACACTTCTTATTTTTCCTCTTTCCACTTGTGCTGCATTCTGTTGAACACGTAGAATGAGGAAAACACCTCCTTTGAATGTGTTTGTGCAAAAAGGTATCCCTTCCTGCACAAAAGCAATCATGCCAACAACACTGGCACCCTTGCACCAAGGGTGCCTAGGTTGGCCCTGGGCTGCAGTTTTGCATCAGCAGTGTCAGAAAGGACAGGAATGCACAGTATCTTCTAGACACAGCGCATTCTTGCCCTTTTCTTTTGACGTAGGGCAGTGCAGCTAGAAAGACTGTGGCACTACCTACACCAAAATTTGTAAATATGCCCCCATGAACATTGTTCGCGACAAGGTTAAGCAGGTAAGAAAGTGGATTGGAAAGGGCTGGTATGAGTGCCCTAGAATCTGGTCCAATCACCCCCCAGCTCATCCCCCCTGAGAATTACTCATACATGGTATTTCAGTATTGCCTGTCAGGAAATTATTAGGGATTGCGAGGTGTACCCTAAGAATATATTTAGAAATAAGAAATTACCGATGGGATCTGAAAAACCTCACCCAAATGACCTGTGGTTTGGTAATTCACCATTTTCCCTCCGGAGTGTCACCTGACACTTTTGGTCATCGGGAACCACACTTATATTGTCATCTGGGATCCTTGAGGGCAAGTGTGTAATATGTGCTGGTGGTCACAGGTGGTGGATTCTGGCATTGATTTTTGTGGCTTTATTTTTCATCAGAGCACTTCTATGCAGTGTAAGACAGAGAAAGGCGGGAAAGGTCGAAAGAAAGAGGAAGCGAATGGCAGGAAAACAGTGAGTAGGGAAGAAATCAGGGATGAAAAAAACGTGCCAATTTGAGATAAAAAGACAGGAAGTGTAGAGTGGAGGAGAAAAAAGAAAAAGGGAACCAAGATTATAAGGCATTGGTGTCTGGCAGCCATTGTGTTCCGCAGCTCTGTGCAGTGTTAAAAAAAATGTGTCCCAGTAGGTATACATATTTTTCAAATTAAGCAGATTTATAAGTCCCATTCCTGTTCTTCTGCCATCTTGGCATTTCGATAAATGATGTCTGCAAACATTTGGTCTAGCAAATCAGATCATTCTCCAATTACTATCCTTGGATTGGGTCGGGCGCTTGTTTGTGTTAATGTGGACAGCGTGAGTGCATCAATCACATGCAACAGGATAGTACCCGGATTTGATGATTGAACCTTGACTATAGACGCAATAAAGTTTTACTTCCACATTGATGCATTACTGAGAATTTGTTTGTAAATACTCTCGCTTAAAACTGGCAGTGCCTTAATTTTTGTATTTAATTTTGATTAAAAACATTTGTTCAGGAGGTAAAAGATATATTGTAGAGCACCAAGCGCTGAATACTATGGTTTCCCTCATTACCTCATAGTTAACAAATTGCTTGCCTTAATTATTTCACACCCCCTTAAAGATCTCAGCTTTTGGCACCTTATGGTCTGCATTAGCACCATCTCATTCAAGCCTTAATGTTTCTGATGTCAAAAGAAATGTTGAGACAAATGGCATGATGGCACCGTAGATATAGCTTAAGATTTGAAAAAGTGACATTTACTACAAACAACTGCAAATTTACATCCTGGCTTCATTGTCTTTCATACTAAGGGGAATATTTAAGGAGCCCCATTGTGTCGCTCTTGCACCATGCAATGTGGTGAAAGGGTAAGGCTTCTCAAAATGAGATTTATGAAGCCACACAAGGCCGCGTTCCATGTCCATGAGTGGCTTTATAAATCTCTAGTACAGCAAGGCCGTGCAAAACGCTGCGTTGGCTTACTCTGCGCCAGGGGGGTGCTCTATGGGTGTTGTGTGGGTGTTCCCATGAAACATCTATGGATATTGGCGCATTCCCATATTTACCAGTAATCATAGACCTGGAAATGTGCCATAAACCTATGCCTCCCATAAACCTATGCCTTCCCTGGTGAAGCGTAACTAGGATAAATGTCTTTATTTCTCCTCACTTTTTCCTCTTTCTATGTAAAATGTCTCTGCGATCGATTATGTGCAGGAAGGGGCACCCCCTTCCTGCACACAAACAACCCACCTTACAACGCAGACCCCTTTGTACAATGGTGCAAGGATGCCTGTGTTGGCGCTAGGCAACCAAAACAGACCCAGCTTTGGGGAAAAGGCAGCAATGCAGCGCATTCTTTTAAATACGGTGCATTCCTGCCCTTTCCCTGTCAGGCAGCGCAGTAAGGTGACTTGCTGCCCGGCACAGCGTGACAATCTCAGAAATCTGGCCCTAGATGAGCATGACAATTTCAATATAGGATAAAGCACCACAACCATAGATCGTTGGGCTGGGATAACCAAGCCAGGGGTGAAATAACCATACAGTGGGTCCAGGAAGCAACCCGAGGGCTTTGTAAGGTCACAGGCACTCTAGGTGATATGCAATATCCTTTTCATGTATGACTGCTTCATTTTATTTCTTATGACAGATGACTGTGCTTCCTCAAACGATTTCCCCCTACAACTTACACAGTTTACATTAACTCCCCACCCCCTCCTCCATCCAGTTTTTTGGATGACATGAGTCTGCCTTCCCTAGGGAGACACCATTGTGCTTTTTCCTGTAATGTAGGAGAGCACCTTATGCCTACACTGTTCTCGTTCTGTGTGATAAATGAGTCACAATGTGCTTTTCTAAAGTTTAAAGAAGCCACCCTCTGTAAACCAGAAGGGGTGAGGGTCTAACTTCTACGCCTGTGAGGGTCACATAAGTCGGTATTTTAGTAAGAAGTCGCAGGATAATTGAATACCAAGGGCTAACTGTTTGTTTCTCAAACTACCCAGCATTCATGTATCACCAAATTATCCTTCCTGTTGGTGTCAGTTTTAAGTGCTTCCACGGTGCCTCCTCCTTAAACACAAGGATTACCCACACAAAACACAACACATCGGAACGTAGACTCTGGAGAGGTCTCCCAGAAATAGTTAGAACTACAAACAACCGCTGATTACAATAAACAAGGATTACATGCAGTTCCAAACCACATCACAGTCTTAGATGATTTTCAAGGTATGGGACCTAAATATCGAGTTGGGAAGTAGTTATACCTTCATCTAATTTCCAAAATAATGACTGAAATATCGACAGGTAAGAATGTATAGATTTTCTATACGTTAATCCACATACATGTATGTTGATGATAAGTAGATCTTCAAGGTTCGTAGATGTGAAGTAAAAAAATGAAATACTTCCATATAATTGATACTTGTCAATATTTTTGTCTTCGATATTTTGGTTATGATATAAATGAATAACCACTTTCCTCACTTGCTATTCCAGAATGCAGGCATTGTCGGCATATTAGCCAGATACAACTGACCAACCAACTCAACTAATTCACAAACGTGTAAAAAAAAAACACATCTTAGAACTTTAGAATGTCTCAAAGTAACCACATTACTCGAACATTTTTACAGATTTCCAATCTCAATAGATTTGAGGAAGAAGACCAATAAAGGTTAAAAATAAACCAAGCCCTTTATCTAGATGCAGAAAGAAATAGCTACATTCAGTTGACCTCATTACACCAGCACACTGGCTTCTCTACCCCAACGTATCCCTTTTACAAGCCTCAACTAGCGATGACATTCATGTTTATGCTATAAGTGACTGAAGAGAATAAATGTATTTAAAAGGTCACTAATCTTTGCCATCACCTGCAATGTGGGACTACAAATGTAAGCCATACTTGCAACTGGGGCGTTTCCAGGCCCATTGTGTCAAAGGATGTATCCTATTCCTATTATAGGCCAACAGGCTAAATCAGCAGTGTGAGCCCCCGGATACCCTGCTAAATCTGCCAATGTAGCAGCATCCAGAGGGGAGGGTTTTCTGAGGCACATTCGAATTCTGAAATAGTTAGAACAAGGAAATGAAGGTCAGAGCCCCGTTTCAACTAACCATCATTTGTCAGCAAAAGTCTGCATCTGACATTCTCAGATATATACAACATGTATAAGTGAGCGTTTGTAGTTCCACCACAGGAATCCCCCAGCTCTAGCAGATATAAATCTAGAGCTCCAATTTGTTGATGGCTGGGGGTGAAACATTGGTGGAGGAAAGCTGCTGCCTTTCTCCACAACGGTTAATAGCAGAGTCAAGAAACTTCCTTCATGATAGTGAGGTGAGGCATTTACTTCGTATATTATCAACAATTCTTAAGGGAAAATCTTGTGTCAGTCTCAGGAACAGAACAGATTGTTTTTAAAGCATGAAGAATTGATCACTAGGGGCTAGATGTAGGTAATTTAAATTTACCGATTTGAAAATACCGAATTTTACCGATTCAGTATTTTCGAATCTGTAAATGCTATGTAGATAAAAAATCGGTAAAAATCACTGAATCGTTAAGATTACCAATTGGTAATTGCCATTCATTCCTATGGGCCTGGAGGCCCATAGGAATGAAAGTCAATTACGGAATCGGTAATTAAGCATGGGCGTAAAATCCGTTATGCTCGCGGAATTTGCGGATTTTCGGCAAATTCACAATCCGCGAACTCTCGCAAATTTGCCGAAAATCCGTAAATTCGCACGCTGCGGATTTTTTTTGCTTGGTGATACAATTTTGCGGCGAGCGGCGTTCACTTACCGTCATTCAGCGTTTGCAGAGTTGTTTTTCTCCATATTTTGCGTGTCCTGCGCCATTTTGGATCTTGCTGCGGGATCCCGCGGGAGTTTGGCAACCACGATTACGCCACCTTGCACAGCACACATCGCGAGAGTTCGCAATTGCGAACACGTAGATGCGGCGGGCAGCAACAATCTCGCACTCGCGAAATTGCAAAATTTGCAATTCTGCACAAGAAATCCAACAGCAAGCAGCATAAACCTTCTGGAAATGATGATTTTTATCAGAATAACTCCTCAGGTTGACATTTGCCTGCACTTTTTTTTGGAAGGAATCCATTTTGGGGGGGGGGGAGGAAGGAAGTGCCCCACAGTCTCCAACGTCCTGTTCCTGTCCAGCAGGCTCCTCCCAGTGCTTTCTTCATGTGCTGGTCACTTTCATTTGGACCCTGACCTGGAAGGATTACTTTTTGTGGGTGCTGCTGGATATTTGGATTTGAGGCCTTTTTGACTTTCTTTGGATCACTTTTGGATTAGAAATCAACTTTCACAAGTAAGTTTGTTTGGGGCATTACAGTTGCTGCAACTACAATTTTGGAACTTTTTCAGAACATTAAATAAAATATATTGTGGGTAGCCACAGTATCCAGTAGGACCAGGGTTGGTTATGGGTGCATGATACAACTGTTTTGTTGAATTTAAACATCATTGAGGCCATGGATGGGCTGGGATTGTGCTAAATTTTGTGTTTTTTGTCGATTTTTTGGGGCTGCTGTTGGGGCCTTTTGCCCAGGGGTAGTGAGTGGTGCATGGACTGAGTCTGCCTGTGGGGTCTTTTTAATGTAAACATCCTGGATGGCATTGTATTGTGGTGATTTTTGTGTGTTTTTCGTTTTTTTTGGGGTGTACTGTTGATTTGGACTGGCCATGTGGGTGGTGGTGGTGTCCATCTTGAGTGCTGGTACAGGCAACATGTGCTTGGGGTGCAAGGGGCCATTTTGAAGAGAGGCAGTGTCTGAGGCCTGCACTTATTTTGCCTAGCTTTCATCCATTATGCCTTGGGGCAGTGAGTGGTGCATGGGCCTAGTCTTTCTGTGGGGTGTCTTCTTGAATTTAAACACCATTGAGGCCATGGATGGGCTGGGCTTGTGCTGAATTTTGTGTTTTTGTCGTTTTTTTGGGGCTGCTGGTGGGGCCTTTTGCCCAGGGGTAGTGAGTGGTGCATGGGCCTAGTCTTTCTGTCGGGTGTCTTCTTGGATGTAAACACCATTTAGGCCATGGATGGGCTGGGATTGTGCTGAATTTTGTGGTTTTTGTCGATTTTTGGGGGGCTGCTGGTGGGGCCTTTTGCCCAGGGGTAGTGGTGCATGGACTGAGTCTGCCTGTGGGGTCTCACTCTCTTTAATGTAAATATCCTGGATGGCATTGGATTGTGGTGATTTGTGTGTGTTTTTCGTTTCTTTTTGGGGTGTACTGTTGATTTGGACTGGCCATGTGGGTGGTGGTGGTGCCCATCTTGAGTGCTGGTACAGGCAACATGTGCTTGGGGTGCAAGGGGGCATTTTGAAGAGAGGCAGTGTCTGAGGCCTGCACTTATTTTGCCTAGCTTTCATCCATTATGCCCAGGGGCAGTGAGTGGTGCATGGGCCTAGTCTTTCTGTGGGGTGTCTTCTTGAATTTAAACACCATTGAGGCCATGGATGGGCTGGGCTTGTGCTGAATTTTGTGTTTTTGTCGTTTTTTGGGGGCTGCTGGTGGGGCCTTTTGCCCAGGGGTAGTGAGTGGTGCATGGGCCTAGTCTTTCTGTCGGGTGTCTTCTTGGATGTAAACACCATTTAGGCCATGGATGGGCTGGGATTGTGCTGAATTTTGTGGTTTTTGTCGATTTTTTTGGGGCTGCTGGTGGGGCCTTTTGCCCAGGGGTAGTGGTGCATGGACTGAGTCTGCCTGTGGGGTCTCACTCTCTTTAATGTAAATATCCTGGATGGCATTGGATTGTGGTGATTTGTGTGTGTTTTTCGTTTCTTTTTGGGGTGTACTGTTGATGTGGACTGGCCATGCGGGTGGTGGTGGTGTCCATCTTGAGTGCTGGTACAGGCAACATGTGCTTGGGGTGCAAGGGGCCATTTTGAAGAGAGGCAGTGACTGAGGCCTGCACTTATTTTGCCTAGCTTTCATCCATTATGCCCAGGGGTAGTGAGTGGTGCATGGGCCTAGTCTTTCTGTGGGGTGTCTTCTTGAATTTAAACACCATTGAGGCCATGGATGGGCTGGGCTTGTGCTGAATTTTGTGTTTTTTGTCGTTTTTTGGGGGCTGCTGGTGGGGCCTTTTGCCCAGGGGTAGTGAGTGGTGCATGGGCCTAGTCTTTCTGTGGGGTGTCTTCTTCGATGTAAACACCATTTAGGCCATGGATGGGCTGGGATTGTGCTGAATTTTGTGTTTTTTGTCGATTTTTCTGGGGCTGCTGGTGGGGCCTTTTGCCCAGGGGTAGTGGTGCATGGACTGAGTCTGCCTGTGGGGTCTCACTCTCTTTAATGTAAACATCCTGGATGGCATTGGATTGTGGTGATTTTTGTGTGTTTTTCGTTTCTTTTTGGGGTGTACTGTTGATGTGGACTGGCCATGTGGGTGGTGGTGGTGGCCATCTTGAGTGCTGGTACAGGCAACATGTGCTTGGGGTTCAAGGGGCCATTTTGAAGAGAGGCAGCGTCTGAGGCCTGCACTTATTTTGCCTAGCTTTCATCCATTATGCCCAGGGGTAGTGAGTGGTGCATGGGCCTAGTCTTTCTGTGGGGTGTCTTCTTGAATTTAAACACAATTGAGGCCATGGATGGGCTGGGATTGTGCTGAATTTTGTGTTTTTTGTCGTTTTTTGGGGCTGCTGGTGTGGCCTTTTGCCCAGGGGTAGTGAGTGGTGCATGGGCCTAGTCTTTCTGTGGGGTGTCTTCTTGAATTTAAACATCATTGAGGCCATGGATGGGCTGGGATTGTGCTGAATTTTGTGTGTTTTTTGTCGTGTTTTTTGGGGGTGCTGGTGGGGCCTTTTGCCCAGGGGTAGTGAGTGGTGCATGGGCCTAGTCTTTCTGTGGGGTGTCTTCTTGGATGTAAACACCATTGAGGCCATGGATGGGCTGGGATTGTGCTGAATGTTGTGGTTTTTGTCGTTTTTTGGGGCTGCTGGTGGGGCCTTTTGCCCAGGGGTAGTGGTGCATGGACTGAGTCTGCCTGTGGGGTCTTTTTAATGTAAACATCCTGGATGGCATTGGATTGTGGTGATTTTTGTGTGTTTTTCGTTTTTTTGGGGGTTTACTGTTGATGTGGACTGGCCATGTGGGTGGTGGTGGTGGCCATCTTGAGTGCTGGTACAGGCAACATGTGCCTGGGGTCCAAGGGGCCATTTTGAAGAGAGGCAGGGTCTGAGGCCTGCACCCATTTTGCCTAGCTTTCATACATTATGGCCAGGGGTAGTGAGTGGTGCATGGGCCTAGTCTTTCTGTGGGGTGTCTTCTTGAATTTAAACACCATTGAGGCCATGGATGGGCTGGGATTGTGCTGAATTTTGTTTTATTTGTCGTTTTTTGGGGCTGCTGGTGTGGCCTTTTGCCCAGGGGTAGTGAGTGGTGCATGGGCCAAGTCTTTCTGTGGGGTGTCTTCTTGAATTTAAACACCATTGAGGCCATGGATGGGCTGGGATTGTGCTGAATTTTGTGTTTTTTGTAGTTTTTTGGGGGCTGCTGGTGGGGCCTTTTGCCCAGGGGTAGTGAGTGGTGCGTGGGCCTAGTCTTTCTGTGGGGTGTCTTCTTGGATGTAAACACCATTGAGGCCATGGATGGGCTGGGATTGTGCTGAAGTTTGTGGTTTTTGTCGTTTTTTGGGGCTGCTGGTGGGGCCTTTTGCCCAGGGGTAGTGGTGCATGGACTGAGTCTGCCTGTGGGGTCTTTTTAATGTAAACATCCTGGATGGCATTGGATTGTGGTGATTTTTGTGTGTTTTTCGTTTCTTTTTGGGGTGTACTGTTGATGTGGACTGGCCATGTGGGTGGTGGTGGTGGCCATCTTGAGTGCTGGTACAGGCAACATGTGCTTGGGGTTCAAGGGGCCATTTTGAAGAGAGGCAGTGTCTGAGGCCTGCACTTATTTTGCCTAGCTTTCATCCAATATGCCCAGGGGTAGTGAGTGGTGCATGGGCCTAGTCTTTCTGTGGGGTGTCTTCTTGAATTTAAACACCATTGAGGCCATGGATGGGCTGGGATTGTGCTGAATTTTGTGTTTTTTGTCGTTTTTTGGGGCTGCTGGTCTGGCCTTTTGCCCAGGAGTAGTGAGTGGTGCATGGGCCTAGTCTTTCTGTGGGGTGTCTTCTTGAATTTAAACATCATTGAGGCCATGGATGGGCTGGGATTGTGCTGAATTTTGTGTGGTTTTTGTCGTTTTTTTGGGGCTGCTGGTGGGGCCTTTTGCCCAGGGGTAGTGAGTGGTGCATGGGCCTAGTCTTTCTGTGGGGTGTCTTCTTTAATTTAAACATCATTGAGGCCATGGATGGGCTGGGATTGTGCTGAATTTTGTGTGTTTTTTGTCGTTTTGTTGGGGCTGCTGGTGGGGCCTTTTGCCCAGGGGTAGTGAGTGGTGCATGGGCCTAGTCTTTCTGTGGGGTGTCTTCTTGAATTTAAACACCATTGAGGCCATGGATGGGCTGGGATTGTGCTGATTTTTGTGTGTTTTTTCGACTTTTTGGGGTGTATAACTGATGTTCCTCTGTCTTCCATTGCTTGTAGTTGCACAAGAGAACCACCATTGCCAGGAAGAAGTCCTGCTGCGGTGTGTGCAGCACAACGTCACGTGTGGCCACAGACAACTCTGCAACTTGTGCAACTGCGGCCTGCTGTTCAGAATGACATCTGAAGAAGATGGCCCCAAAAAAAGTTGCTGTAGCTCCTATAGCAAGAAAGTTGCCAGTAAGGAGCAGAAGAAGCAAGTGGAACCACTTACCAAGGAGACTGGTGTGATGACGACCGCCACATTTTTTGGGATAAAAAAAAGTACGCCTGCAGCAGCAGCGGGGTCTGCTGGGGACCAAGCTGGGAGCAGCACCTCCGCTCCATTGGGCTCAGTGCCACCACCACCACGCCAACTTAGGTCCAAGCCCTTGAGTGCTGCAGAGGCAGCCAGTATAGTTGTTCAATCACCATCGACCAGTGATGTTGGCTCATCGCAAGAAAGTAGCAGCAATGTCCCTCAATCAACACAGGTTGTTGTAACTCATCTGACGAGTGTTGAACAACCACAGCCGCAACAACAATCACATGTGCAAGTTCAAGCCCAAGTACATGTGGAAGGAGAGGCGGCGCAAGGAGAGGAGCAAGCAGAGGTGCATGGAGTGGCACAACAAGTGGCCACAATAGTTGTTCCTCCAGAAGTAGGGGCACATCTGGAAATCGACAATCAAGCCGAGGTATCATTCGAGGAAGCCACTCCTCCTGATGATCATTCATTGTCTTCCACATCCCGAGCAAGGAAAAGATCAAGGGTGTTGGTGTCTACATCTTCTTCAAGCCCACCTCCTTCTGATGATATGGATCTTACTTGGGAACCAGCACCACTGCCGTCTGAGAGTGAGGTTGAGGAGGCACACCATGATCTGACAAAGGTAGCTGAGCGTAAAAGGAAGGTCATCGAAACTCTCATAGTTATGGAGTCTGATGACGCTCAACAAGAAGTGGCGTATACTCCTGCTGCTGAAGACTCTCACGACGACGACGCAGTCATCATCACTAATGTCACTGAAGCCCCAGCGGGCATGCAGCAAACAGACATTTTGACCCTAGCCCGACAAGCTGCTGAGCGTGATGATGAAGTCGACGAGGAGGCAATGTGAACACCACAATCATTGATGTTAACTAGTACACCACAACCTACCGCTTCCATATTTCTAACTCGCCAGAAGGGACCTCCATCCACCTCGACCTCAATTAGTGGTGGTGAAAGTGCACAACATAGTAAAGTTCAGCAATACACATCCTCTACTTCATCTGGCATTAGCAGCACGACCACCACCAGTATCGCCTCCTCCGGCCCCCACAGACATTTCAAGTCCGCAGTTTGGGACTTCTTTAGTGTTTGCCCAAAAAGGGAAAACATAGCCATTTTTAGCATTTGTAAGCTTGCAGTTAGTCGTGGTAAGCTTGGTACCAACTATGGGACTGGAGGCCAGAGAGGTCATCTTGACAGACAGCACACTGTCCAATGGTTGGCGCACCTAAAGGAGATCAAGGAAGCCCGAATTGCAAGTCGAGAAAACGTTGATGTTCCATCTGATGATGACGAGGAGGAAGAAGTGTCTCACATTTCACTTACACCCAGTACCCCTGGGAGCCACACTAAGAGTGTGGGACAGAGTGAGACACCAATGCGAAAAAGTTCATCAGCGAGCGTAACTGGGTCGAAGAAGTCATCATCATCAACATCATCATCCCGTAAAATGGTCCAGAGCAACATTAAAACAATGTTTTTTTCAGACGCGCCATATGACCGCAACCACCCAATGGTGCGTCTGTATAACACTAAGCTGGCTAAAATGCTAGCGCTGGATCTTCTCCCTTTTTCTTTTGTAGAAGGGGTTGGTTTTCTCGAATTAGTGGCAGCGCTCTGCCCTAAATGGAAGGTTCCTAGCCGGTACTATTTTGCCCGAGTTGCGGTTCCAGCACTACATGAAGATGTGCTGGAGGTGATTGGGGCAGCGTTGCAGAAGAGTGCTGTTCACACTATACATCTGACAACAGACATGTGGACCAGTGGCGCAGGCACTGATTACATGTGCATCACTGCACACTGGGTCTCTTTTTCAGGGGTTAAAGCAAAGCTAAACGCAGGTGCCGACCTGGACCAAGTTTTTAAAGCTGCTCGGAAACATGCAACACTAGCCATGTTTGGCTTGGAGAAACGTCATACAGCACAAAACATTTTGAATGAGTTCAACACAAAGGTCTTTCACTGGCTGTCTCCAAAAAAACGCGGCATTGGTTATGTTTCCACGGATAATGGCGCCAATGTAGTTAAGGCCATGGAACTGGGTGACTATTTCAGAGTGCCGTGATTGGCGCACTGTATAAACCTGGTTGTTAAAAAATTCTTGGATAAAGACAGTCCAGCATGCCAGTTAGTGGTCACCTGCCGAAAAATGTGCAACCATTTCAGCCATGCTACATGAACGTCGAATGCCAGTGAAAGCACTCATCCAGGAGGTGCCAACACGTTGGAACTCAACCTTCTACATGCTTGAGCGTCTGTATGAGCAGTTTACGGTACTCAATCAGTATTTCTTAACAATGGGTACAGCTGTGAAGGAGGACCTGAGGTTAAATGTGGCGCAATGAGAGCTAGTTAAAAGCCTGACAGACATGCTTCGTCCTTTTGAGTTCTTCACGCGTGCAGTCAGCACGGAGGACTGTAATTTGGGAAAAGCTATCCCATTGTTGCGCATGCTGGAGCACAAACTGAAGGCGGTGTCTTCAAAGTTTCAAAAAGATGAAGAAAAGCAAGAAGCTTTTGTTTTGGCGGAGAAATTATTAGAGCGCCTACGTGGCGATGAACGTCTTCAAAAGATCCACTCAGAACAGCATTACATTTGTGCTACTATTCTGCATCCACGCTACAAAAAGGCGCTGGCAGGCTCTGCATTATTTCCTTTTAGTGATGAAGATGTTACAAAGTACAAACGTTGGCTAGCCTGGTCAGCCATCAGGTTTGAAAGAGAACGGAAGCAAATTGAAGGAAAAGGCAGTACATCAGCATCAGCAGGCCATCCCCAGTCAGAAGACTCCACTTCTGCACCTGTGGCTGTGGCAGAAGTGACCTCTCAGCCGTTAAAGACACCGGCAACCGCATCATCTGCACCAGACACAACAGAAATATCGGGTGATGAAGAGGATTGGCTAGCTGAGATTGGTTATGGTTCTGAAAAGGTCTGAGCGAAAAATCAGCAAAGTGGCGGAACCGTGGAGAACTTTGAGTCGATGGTGCAGGTCTATCTGAATGACTCAGCAGAGGTCTATGTTAATGCTGACCCATTGGCGTATTGGCATGGGAAAAAAGAATTGTGGCCAGAGATCACCTGGCCACATTACTTGTCTTGCCCACTCGCAAGTGTGTCTTCTGAACGTGTTTTCAGTGCTGCTGGTGGCATTGTAACTTGCAAACGGACCCGCCGCTCGCCCAAAAATGTGGAGATATTGACAATGATCGAGATGAATGAGCACCTCATACCACCAGATTTCAAGGTACCAGATCGCACGACGGAAGAAGACGAGGAGGACAGCAACTTAGATGAGGGAATTTCTTCTGTGTTAGGTGACACTGACCTACTCGTGCCTGATTTCGCAGAGTATGAGGACGAACCCTTCTTCCCTGACACCGAGGCCTGAAAATGAGCCAAGGAATTCAGAAATTTTCTTTTTCGGACTTATTCACTTTTATTCCTGTGTTTCTGTCTTTCTTTGTTTTGCACAAGTTAATATAATTAAAACTTTAATCACCTGTACTTTTGCTTTTTGGCTGTTTGGGGGTCTTCTACTTGTTTTCGCCTGGGTTGACGGCTCTGGGGCCATTGCTGGGAAGGTCTAATACCGGATAAAACTGGTTTAAACAACATCCATGAGGAAAAAGGTTTTGGCTTTTCTGACTTTTCGCTCAATGTAGCGTTTTCGGGGGCCTGTTTGGGGGGCTTCCTGGTGTTTGTGGGTGGGTTTCGGGGTCTGGGAGCACTACTGGGTATGGATAGTTTAGATAGCAAGAGGTTTGAAGAAAATCCATGGAGGCAGAGGGGAGTTAGGGCCTAGCTGCAGAGCGCGCGCTGATTGATTTTGGACATTTTCAGAAAAGTGACTAAGTCCACATTTTTGTACTTTTGCTTTTTGGCTGTTTGGGGGTCTTCTACTTGTTTTCGCCTGGGTTGACGGCTCTGGGGCTATTGCTGGGAAGGTCTAATACTGGATAAAACTGGTTTAAACAACATCCATGAGGAAAAAGGTTTTGGCACTTTTTGTAACTTAGGGTTCGTTAGGGTTAGCCCTAGCAGCAGGATTGCATGTGTTTCGGGGTGTTCTTGATTTTTGCAGCTGAGTTCTGGGGTTTTAGAGCACTCGTGGGAATGTGTAATTTTTGTTGCAAGCGATTTGCAGAAAATCCATGGTGGGAAAGGGGGATCACTTACTCTGTGAGAGGCACTTAATGTTGAAAACATTTAGCCATTCACACTTAAAGGAAGAAAATGACACAGACTTAAGTTTCAGGAAAACAAACTTACTGTTACCACCCACCAGACTCAAAAGCAGTAGTATGGTGTGAAAGGGGGGATTTGGCATAGTTAAAGAAAGCCTTTGCCACTCTTCTTAACTTAGGGCTCGTTAGGGTTAGCAGTATTTCTATTGCATGTGTTTGGGTGGGGGGGTTTTCGAGTCTTGGAGCGATGCTGGCTATGGATACTTTTGCTTGCTTGCAAGTGTTTTGGAAATACAATCCACGGTGGGTAAGGGGGTATTTGGGCCTACTTTTACTTTCAAAGTACGTTTTGTCACCAGTTTTCTGCTAGGCCTCGTTTTTTGAGATCTGATTGGGGGTCTTCTACATTTTTGCGACTGGCTTTAGTAAGGGTCTGGGTGGGAGCACTGCTGGGAAGGTCTAATTTTGTTCTAAAACACAGTTTACAGTACACCTAGCTTGAGGGGAAAGATCCGCTAAATTAATTTGCCCATACTTATTTATCCTTCAAAAGGTGACTTTCAAAAATATTGTACTGTCTATTAGGAAAATCAAAGTTTGACTTTTTGCACTACACAGCGTACATACCTTATATTTATTTATCAGTGGTGTTGTAATAGCACTTCCTATTTTTCGTTCAATAATTGCAGGCCGGGTTTCAGTCTGTGCAATGGGGAAAAAAGGATGGAGTCAGGCTTCACATTAGCGAGCCGCAATTCAGCATCCGCCAGGCAGGCAGTGGACAGGGTGTATTCTGGTCACCAACATTGATGGACGAAGCGTCAGCTGGAATGGAGGAGTGCCGCTAATTAGAGGAATTATTTGCTGCATGCAACTTAGTTACCAAATTCAACAGGACAACTACAACAACATACAGATACAGTATCCATTGTTTTCTTCTATGAGTGTGACTGCATTTCTTGGATCTCTCTCTGCTTCTAAATTGATCCCTACAGCCATTCTATAGGTTTTACTTTGGCTAATTTTTAAACCTAATTTAATGTAAGTGTTTCTCTGAGTGCAGAGATAGGCAAGTGAAAACGCTGCAGCCCTGTACTGTCGCATTCTAGTACTACTTACTTTTCAGTAACAATGCATGCAGTAGGGCATGCACTTCCTTTATGTCACTTAAAAGATTTATGGTTAGCTTTGTACCCAAAGATTTCTTTATCTTGAATTATTGTTTGTCCATGCTGTGCTTTTTTTTTTCTCTCAACAAAACCTACCCAAAAAGAAACCCCCATTCCCATCCATTTTCCAAACCCTAACCCTCTTCCCCCGGGCTGTGTGGTTTTGCTTGATGTGTGACTGAATGACATCAATAATTCCACACACTTGCTGGGGAGGATAAGGTCATAGCAACAGGCTGGTGAAGGAATCCGAGGATATATTCTAGACTTACTCAGCTTCAGTACTATTTCTTGTAGTAGTAGCCAATGTCAAAGAAATTCAACGCAAGTACTAGTTATACTTTCAATACTTTACCATTTGTTAGGCTCTGTGTGGCACTGTTCTAGTGTACTGTCACCTGCTATATTCTCTATCGTACCGTTGTAATGCTACAGTAAGGACAAACCAGGTTTCATTTTCTTTTTTTCCATAGGCATGCAACTGCCACTGTGTCACACCACTAGTACCACCGCAATGAGGACATTTCATCCGCCCAGGATTGCCAACCTTAATCGCCATTTCCCGTGGAGCCAGCCCTGGGCCTAGCCCTACTTTCAAACACAAATTACAGGTAAGATAAGCGTTTGGTGGGAGGTAGTATAATGGAGTATTAGGAATAGACGAGAGATTGACGGTAGTATTACTAAAGTCTTAGGACTCTTCAGGAAAACAAACTTACTGTTAAACCCCCACCCACCAGACTCAAAAGCAGTAAAAAACAGGTATGGTCAGATAAAGTTTCAAAAAGTATATTTTTGTAGCCCTAACAAAATAATCTCCCGCAAGACCCTCCCTAACCCCAACGATTGTCCTTCAAAAGTCCCAAAAACAACCCAACTCCCAATTCCCACCCCCCCAAAAGTCTCTAAAAAAGGGGCAAGGGACACTACACTACGGGAGGGTGCTGTTGACTTTAGCAGCCAGGGCATCATACTCCTTGCGGAGGGTGGCATGGTCGAAGCGGAGGCCCTCCACCAAGTTCTTATAGGTTAAGACCTCCTGCTCCAGGTCGGACACTCTGAGGGATAAGCGGCGCTGGCGTGCCTTGCAACTCCTGTGGGGGGCAGCTGATGTCTTTGCTGCTCGACGGTGGCGATTGGCTTTGGTAGCCCGGCTCCGTACCGCTCGAGCACTGCGCTGGCTGGCAGCCCGTGGGGGCACGGAGGAGGATGCAGCTGTCCCAGTGGATGTTGTTGTTGTACCGGTAGACTGCGTCTCCTCCTCCTCCAGGGCCACCAGCCGCCGATATTCGGCGACAGTGGCATCCAGCCTCCGTTGCCAGGCCATTTGAGCCAGCCCCCTCCTTGATGGTCTGTTTGATTTGGAAGGAGCAACTATATGAAGAAAGAAAAACATAGTCTGTAACCAATGCTCCTTAAGATTAACACAAAATGATTGAGCAGAAATTGTGTCACAGTACAAGTAGCAAATTGAAAGCACAGTACATAACTATTGAGGACAGTATCTATCTAACCTCCCACTTCTTCATCCTTGCTCTAACACTAGTGGGAGTTTAAGGAACAAATTCTACGAGCACTATGGACTTCCATTACAGTCGACTATGACAGTACACCAGTCTTATTCTTCTTCTTCTCTCTTGTTTAGGAAAATTGGTACGTTATCTTATGCAAGCCAGAATAATGCGAGCGCAGTGAACTTGCACCCGAGAAAAACAGACGCACACCATGATGAGTGAGACAGACTTGCGTTACTGTACCGGTCCAGTACATGCAGGTGGTGAAGCTCTTACTTTTCTATTACGGGTGGCACTGAGAATACTCTGTTAAAAGGGCTACTGCTTAATTAATTTAGCTTTCACCCTACAGTGCAAATGAGTACTAGAAAAGGAAAATGAAGAAGCTAAATATTCTGATTATCTATCACTTCACATGGGATGTATTTGATGACATATGGGATGACTTTAGGTGCTTTGCTTATTATTGAGTGAACAGTGTGATACACCCACACATGAATGACGTACTACTACTAAACTAAAGTTATTAAGAGAGGTAGGGAGTGTCCACCGTAATAACCGGATATATGCTGTGCTTGCAGTTGCAACACAAACTACTGCTACTATAGTATTTGGACAAAATTACAACTTCTTTTCCTGGCCTTTCCTACACTGGAACGGACGTGCGGGTGCGGTGTTACATCACATGCTCTTCAAAGTAACACTTAGTTCATCCAGTGACCGTCTACTCTCTCTAGATACACATATGCTATCTAAGAGTCAGATAATACCATGATCCAGGCATCCATCCATTCAAAGTATATGCACACATACAGTTTCTGTTTCACCCACCCAGGCTGTTCTCCTTCCACCCATCCTTGCTTCATCATTCACCCAGCCATGCACCATACCATATTCTTTCCTTCCCAGCCACCTCGGGGACCAAGCAAACACATATCATTCTTCTTTGCCAGTCATCATTAAATTTCTCGTCCTTCCACACTTAATTACACCCTTCTTTCGCTTTTCGTTCATCCCATCCATCAAGTTCATCTCAGATCTTATTGGGATTCTTCTCGCCAAAAACTTAATTTGTGACTGTCTACTCTAAAGTAAAAATGTCTCTTTTTCCAGGGAAGGCTGTTGTCTTGCTGCACTTTTTGGCACAACTGATGAATGCTTGCTTTTTATTTTTAACACGCACCACTTTTTCTCCTAACAGACAGAAGCTTGACTTCTAAGAACACGAGCAGGATCAAGTTCAAACAAGGTGAGAGCTCGGCTCGACCACAAGAAATGTGTCCAATTAATTCCAATTGAAGCCTATGTTAGATGTGAAGGACATCTAACATGGGCTCCAATTGGAATACCATAGAGCATATTATCAAACCCTTTATCGCCGTTTTAGCTGCAGTTTTCTGCCGCTAAAGCAGCGATAATTTTATCGCCTGGCTTGATAATATGCCCCAGTGTCCTTTGAAATGAAATGAAAAAGAAACTTAGTAAAGCGCACTGCGGCCAAGCGGCTTCCTGGCGCTGGGAACTAGACCTGACTCAACGGTGGAATCCGAGGGAGCTAGCAAAGGGAATGCCTGAGAAAACAAAAATGTTTTCAGGGCTTTACGAAAGTGGATGTAGGTGGGAATGGAACGAATGGAGAGAGGAAGACTGTTCCAGAACCGGGGGGCCAAGACCGAGAAACGGGTGCCCCCCGTTCTGGATTTACGGAAGCGGGGAACGTGCAAAAGAGAGAGAGAAGAGGAACGGAGAGTGCGGCTGGGGGCGTAAGGAGTGATCATGGAACTAATAAAGAGGGGAGCTGAGTGGGTGAGCGCCCGAAAGGCCAGACAGGCCAATTTGAAAAAAGATCTAAGGTGCACGGGGAGCCAATGGAGGGACTTGAGTGCAGGGGTAATGCGGGAAGATTTGGGAAGGCGAAGAATGAGGCGGGCTGCCTGATTTTGGATGGCCTGAAGACGTCGGGTTTCATAAGCGGGTATACCCACGTACAGGCCATTCCCATAATCAAGGCGGGAGGTGATGAGGGCCATGACTATGGATTTAAGGGCGTCCGCTGAGAAATACCGGGAGATCTTCCGAATGAGGCGAAGGGACAGAAAACAAGAAGATACGACGGAGCTGACTTGGGCATGCATGGTCAGATCATCGCTGACCTTGATGCCCAGGGTCCGAATGGAGGGAACCGGAGAGGGGGGGGAACCAAAGGAAGGGGGCCAGTGAACCGTGGACCAAGGATTTGAGGGGCCACCCATGAGGACAAGCTCCGTTTTGTCCGGATTGAGCTTCAAATGGTTGGTGCTCATCCATTCAGAAATAAAGACTAAAGTGGAGCAGAACTTAGGGAGGGAGTCCGAGGGGGAGGATAGATCAAAGACGAGCTGGAGGTCGTCCGCGTAATTATACACAGAGACCCCCAGCTCACGAAGAGAAATGATAAGGGGGTGAATATAGAGGTTGAAAAGAAGAGGGGAGAGGGAGGAGCCTTGGGGAACCCCGCAGGTAACCGAGCGAAGGGGAGCGGAAAAGCCCGAAAGGTGAACCGCTTGGGACCTGCCTTGGAGAAAGGACGCAAGCCAAGAGAAGGCTGCGCCCCGAATGCCCGCTGCGCTGACACGGTCGAGAAGGATGGAATGGTCGACCGTGTCAAACGCAAAGGTGGAGGCTTCAGATAAGAAAGTACTAACACATGGCTAGGAATTCACAGACAATTTGTCCAGAGGGCCTAGGCTACCATCCACTGATGTGTTCACATAGAACTGAGCTGTCTGCATTTTTTGAGACTCATGAGGAAATTGGATCAAAGTTCTCTTTCCACAACCCAATAGTTATTTTTCTTTTCTCACTTCTCAGTACCTTTCATCCATAGAAGGGCAGCAGTTTACCAGGCAATGCCTTTGTCAAATACCTGTACTCTTTTTTTATATTATTTTTCTTGTTTGAGTGAGAGAGAGAGAGAGAGAGAGAGAGAGAGAGAGAGAGAGAGAGAGAGAGAGAGAGAGAGATAGAGAATAAAAGGACAACATAGCCAAACATTTATTGTCATGTTGCTGCCATTTCAGCGCTAGATCAGGTTCAGGTATTCTGGCCAACAAAGCATCTACTTATATGCTGACAATACTCAGGTCCACCAAAGGGTCACATCTAGCCTCGACTTTGCCCCAATGAAGAAACACCTCAATACTATCTAACCATTGATATCCCAAGCCTATGGAAAGTTGAGCCCAACCACCATGGAATTTGCTCTAACTGTTATTCCCAACGATGAACACCAAGTCAAGGATGAAGTTGCATGGCTTCACACCTCAACTTGGTAACAGCAGCATGTCCCTTGATGTCCCCAAAACTCCCCTCAGTCTCTGAACCGTATGACTAAGATTACCTATCATCAAGTGTCCTCACTCTGCAAAGCAAAGCCATAGCTTCAATCAATCAAAAAATCAACAAGGCTTGTATAGCACGGCTTCCCTCACCAGGGGGGTCTCCGGGCGATATGGGGTTTGAGCGATCCTCGGTCAGAGAGAGGTGGAGGTCGAAGAGCCAGGTCTTCACCTGCTTCTTGAATCCCCTCGGGAAGGGGGTCGTTTATAGGTGGAAGGGGAGGTCATTCCAGGACTTGGCGGCAAGGAAAGAGAAGGAGCGGCCCACGCTTCGGCTCAGACGGATGTGTGGGACCGAGGCTAAGGCGCGGGTGGAGGAGTGGAGCTCTTTGGTCAGACGGTGGAAAGTCAGGCGGTTGTTGATGTAGGTGGGTCCGGTTCATAAAGGGCTTTATAGTCATGAGTGAGGAGTTTGAAGAGGCATCTTTCCTGAAAGGTGAACCAGTGGTGGACCCTGAGGGGAGTGTTATGGTGGATCATCTGGGAAGGTCGAGGATGAGTCTTGCCTCTGAATTCAGGATGGTTTAGAGGTGGCTGAGGAGTTGTGTGGTGGTTCTGGCATAGTGAGCGTTGTTGTAGTTGAGTCGACTAAAGATCAGGGCATGGGTTACTGTAGTTTTTGTTGAGATGGGGACCCAGCAGAAGAGATTGTCGAGTATGCAGAGGATATGAAAGCAGGCGACGGAGATGGAGTTGATATGTTGTTTCATGGTGAGGTGGATGTCCAGGTTGATTCTGAGGTTGTGGGCATAATCAGATTGGATGGGAGCTGAACCGAGTGCATAGGGATGCCAGGTGTAGTCCCTGGGGTAAGGCTTGTTTCTGAAGATGATGACCTCTATCTTGTCCGAGTTGAGTTTAAGGCAGTTGGATTTCATCCAGGTAGCGATGCTGGTCATAGTGGTTTGGAAGTTCCTAGGTCCCAGGATGCTTGTTTCTGGTCGAGGGAGGACCTGGCTCTGCAGTTCGGGCTGGACCGTTCCCATGAGGAGAAGGGTCAAGACTGATCTGCATACAGCTGGGCCTGAACTGGGGTGGCAAAGTGAGCAGAAGAATGATGATGGATTTAACCCGGATCTAATAGTGACTGGGGATGAGTGTCTGAAAAGTTTCAGTGCTCTGTCCATCATCTTATTGTGTTTGTTTCAAAGTTGAGTCTTGTGGTGTCAGGGTCTCCTGAGAAGGATAGGACGAGCTGGGTGTCGTCGGCATTGGAGATGATGTTGAGTTTGTGGGTGCGGGCGATGTTGGCCAAAGGACTCTTCAAGAGAATTATTTCAAAACAGCTGTTCAGAATAGTATGCATCTGACTACCTTAGGTCCAAAAACCTAGATTGCCTGCTTATCATGTATACATTGGCAAATTATTCAGTGGAGGATGGAGCAAAAAGGATAAGATGGGTGTTAGAAATGCGGGTCTCTAGCTGGTAAGTTGCTACCCTGTCCAAGTAGGGACCCTTCTTCCTAGTCAGGATAAGGAAGTTGCTCCTCTAAAATAACACCTGCTCACCACCTTGATAGCTTGGCACAACTGTGCCGTGGGCCAGGTACGGTGTTGGAAAGATCCACAAAACAGTACTTTTAGAAATGCAGGTTGTCAGGGAATGTGCGATGAGCTCTAAAGAGCCAGCTTCGGCAGGCGTCTGTTCTGGAGGTTGGTGCAGGAATTCATCAGGCCCTTGAAGTCAAAAGCGTTGCAGGTCGGACTCCATGTGGTTGAAATTGGGAGCGCCGACATCGGCGGACGATGGGGCTGTGGTGCGAAGTGTAGCAGTGTGGCGTGTTGTGCCCTCAGGTTGTGGTACAGGCAGTACCTCGGTGACAGTTGTCCAGAGGCATCGGTGAGACCAGGGCTGCAGTGCAAAGTGGGGCGGGGCTCATCACGGTACATGCAGGTCACAGTGCAGGCAGTGGTATTGTCATTGCTGGGGCGTTGTCAGTGGGGGACCAAAGGCTGCGCTGCGAGATGGGTACAAAAGGGGGTGGTGATGGACGGAGCATCTGAATCAATCAAACACTCACACCCAGTCAAAAGATCTGGGTTTATTCCATCACCGTTGTTTAGCCCACTCTGCCACCCCAGTTCAGACATGGCTATATGCAAATCAGTCTGACCCTGTGCCTCATGGGAACAGTCCAGCCCGAACTGCCATGCCATGCCTTCCCTGGACCGGAAACAAGCTTCCGAGGACCGGTTTCTGGCATGCCACCCGTCTTCAGCCCGGCTTGCTTGAATCCAGTGGCAAAGTGAGCAAGGGACTCACGTCTGAGCATACCCTGCCACACTTATGGCGGCCAAAAGCAGTACAAAAGGGGGTGGTGATGGACGGAGCATCTGAATCAATCAAACACTCACACCCAGTCAAAAGATCTGGGTTTAATCCATCACCGTTCTTTAGCCCACTCTGCCACCCCAGTTCAGACATGGCTATATGCAAATCAGTCTGACCCTGTGCCTCATGGGAACAGTCCAGCCCGAACTGCCAAGCCATGCCTTCCCTGAACCGGAAACAAGCTTCCGAGGACCGGTTTCTGGCATCCCAGCCGTCTTCAGCCTGGCTTGCTTGAATCCAGTGGCAAAGTGAGCAAGGGACTCACGTCTGAGCATACCCTGCCACACTTATGGCGGCCAAAAGCGGTACAAAAGGGGGTGGTGATGGACGGAGCATCTGAATCAATCAAACACTCACACCCAGTCAAAAGATCTGGGTTTAATCCATCACCGTGAGATGGGGTAAAGCGGATTGCAGGTCCACAGGTCACGATGCCAGCAGCGGTTTGGTTGATGATCCAGAGTCGATGGCACTGATGTTGTTTTGTCCCCTCACCGCTCCCGCCTCCCAGCTGCTCCTCCCTCCCTCCCACTTGGCCATAAATGGCGACCGCGCGACGCAGGTGAGTGTGACCTGTTCGCAGGACACCCCCGTGCTGCACGGCCACCAGCTGTGTGTGTGCCCCCGCCTCGCTGCTGTCCGCAGCCGCGTTGGGCCTGCCTCGTGATCCCTGCCCCCCTCCGCCGTATTTGCGTGTTTGCTTGTGCCTGAATAATCTTTTTTCTTCCTATTTGCTTGTATTTGCCTCTCTACTGTTGTCCCTGTTTTCCCCTTGCACATTGCTGTATTAGGTTTTGTTTTCTGTTACCCAGTCCCCCTGTGCCTGCCCGCCCCGCTCCCCGCTTCCCGCCGCCGTCCACGCGGACACGCCCCCTTTTTTTGTGCCCTCCCCGCTCCCGCCTCCCAGCTGCTCCTCACTCCCTCCCACTTCGCCATAAATGGCGACCGCGCGCACGCGCAGCGGTCACGCGCAGCGGGCGCGCCGATTGTGTGCCAAAGGCAAGCCCGTCTGCGCCCGTCCGTGCCTGGACAGCGCCCAGTGCCAGGATCCCTGGCCCCCACCGACGCAAGACGACCCGACAAACCTACGACGCCACCGCCCTCAACGCACTCAATACCGGCCGGATGCCCAGCTGCTGCACGGCCACCCCAAAACGTTTCCACGGACCCTTCACCTGCACAACCTGCAAGTTCACCTGCCTCCAAACAGGCACCACACGCGCCAAGATAAACTCCAGCAGCGACCTCAAGTGCATCCTGCTAAACACCCGCTCCGTCCACAGACACGCCGTCGAACTCTGGAACCTGCTCGACACAACCTCACCAGACATCGCCTTCCTCACTGAAACATGGATGAACGCCTCCTCAGCCCCCGACATCGCCATCGCCATCCCAGATGGATACAAAATCATCAGAAGGGACCGCGTCAACGAGACCGGAGGAGGAATCGCCATCTTCCACAAGAACACCATCCGCATCACGATCGACGCTGACGACACCTTCACCACCGCCGAACACCTCCACTTCCAGATTCACACCAACCCAAAGACGACCCTCAGAGGCACCCTCATCTACAGACCCCCGGGACCACGTGCACAATTCAGCGAAGACATCACGGACTTCATCAGCCCACACGCCCTCCCATCCGCCGACTACATCCTCCTAGGAGACCTCAACTTCCACCTGGAGAACAGCAAGGACCGCAACACCGTCACCCTGCTGGACAGCCTCGCCACCCTCGGACTCAAGCAACTGGTCAACACCCCCACCCACTACGCCAGCCACACACTTGATCCCGTCTTCTCATCCAGAAAGCACATCGCCTTCAGCCACTCCGCCGGACTTCACTGGACCGACCACAGCTGCGTCCACTTCAGCTTCAGAAGAACCACAACCCACCACCACCCGCAATAGGCTCCTCACAGAAGCTGGAGCAAGATCACCGCCGACCAGCACACCACCTCCCTCAGCCAAAACCCACCGGCCAGCACACCTGACCCCAACAAAGCGGCCCGCAACTTCACGCAGTGGCTGACCGCCTGCGCCGACGACCTCGCACCACTGAAGAACCCTCCCAGCAAACCCAGAAGCAAGAAGGCCCCCTGGTTCACCGACGAACTCAAGGAAGCCAAGAAGGCCTGCCGCACCCTCGAGAAAGCCTGGCTCCTCGACCGGACCACTGACAACATGACCGCCCTCAAACTCGCGACCCGCAAGCACCACCAGCTTATCCGCACCACCAAGAAGAAATCACTTAAGGACCGACTGGACAACAACGCCCACGACGGCAAGGAACTCTTCAGCATCGTCAAGGAGTTCTCCCACCCCAGTAACAAAGACATCACCCCTTCACAAAATCTCTGCGACTCCCTCGCCTCATTCTTCCACCGCAAGATCGCCGACATCCACAACAGCTTCGGCGCCCCTTCCACGCATCCAACCGTCGAACCAACGCACCCCACCGCCACCCTCCGCACCTGGACCACGGTGACCACCGAAGACACAGCCCGCGCGATGAACACCATCCACTCCGGATCCCCAACTGACCTCTGCCCCCACCACGTCTTCAACAAGGCCGACTCCACCATCGCACCCCAACTCCGAGACGTCACCAACACCTCCTTCGACACCGCCACCTTCCCGGAGAGCTGGAAGCACGCCGAGCTCAGCGCCCTACTGAAGAAACCAACAGCGGACCCCACCGACCTCAAAAACTTCCGCCCCATCTCGCTCCTCCCCTTTCCTGCCAAAGTCATGTAGAAGATCACCAACAGACAACTTGCCGCCTTCCTCGAGACGAATGGATCCCTCGACCCCTCGCAGTCCGGTTTCAGAGCCAACCACAGCACCGAGACCGCCCTCATCGCAGCCACCGACGACATCCGAGCCCTGCTCGACAACGGGGAAACAGCAGCACTCATCCTCCTGGACCTCTCCGCAGCGTTCGACACGGTCTGCAACCGCACCCTAGTCCAATGCCTCAGCAACACCAGCATCCAAAGGACAGCACTGAAGTGGATCATCTCGTTCCTCGCCGGAAGAACACAGAGAGTCCGCCTCCCCCCGTTTCGATCCGAGGCCACTGAAGTCATCTGCGGCGTCCCGCAAGGATCATCACTCAGCCCCACCCTCTTCAATGTCTACATGAGACCTCTCGCCACCATCGCACGCCAACACAACCTCAATATCATCTCCTACGCTGACGACACCCAGCTGATCCTCTCCCTCACCAGAGACCCCGACATCCCCAGAACCAGCCTCCACGAAGGGATGAAAGACGTCGCCGAGTGGATGAAGAACAGCCGCCTGAAACTGAACTCAGACAAGACGGAAGTCCTCATCCTGGGACCATCACCCTCTGCCTGGGACGACTCCTGGTGGCCCCCAGCCCTGGGCACCGCACCCAAGCCTACAGACCACGCACGCAACCTGGGCTTCATCCTGGACTCCTCCCTATCGATGACCAGACAAGTCAACGCCATCTCCTCTTCAGGCTTTCACACCCTCCGTATTCTCCGCAAGATCTTCCGATGGATCCCGACCGAAACCAGGAAGACAGTCACCCAGGCCCTCGTCACCAGCCGACTGGACTACGGAAACACCCTCTACGCCGGAACCACAGCCAAGCTACAGAAAAGACTCCAACGAATCCAGAACGCCTCCGCCCGACTCATCCTGGACATCCCCCGACGCAACCACATCTCTGGCCACCTGAGGGACCTGCACTGGCTCCCCGTCAGCAAGAGGATCACGTTCCGGCTCCTCACCCATGCACACAAGTCTCTCCACGACCTGGGCACCAAGTACCTCAACGACCGCCTGACCTTCCACACACCCACCCGCCAGCTACGGTCTTCCAGCCTCGCCCTCGCCACTGTACCACGCATCCGAAGAGCCACCACCAAAGGCAGATCCTTCTCCTACCTGGCGGCCAAGACATGGAACTCCCTCCCCATCCACCTTCGGCTGACCCAGGACCACCTGTCCTTCAGGAAGCAACTGAAGACCTGGCTGTTCGAGCAGTAGCGGACCCCCTTCCCCAAGCGCCTTGAGACCCTTCCGGGCGAGTAGCACGCTTTACAAGTGTCATGATTGATTGATTGATTGATTGGTGGGCCAAGCCTGCGGTGGGCGACGGGGTGAGTGGTGTAACTTACAAGAGGTGCCCACAAACCCCGGTACAGACAGTGGCACTGAGGTCAGCTTGGAGAAGTGCCGTCGGTGAGACCAGGGTTGTGGTATAAAGCGGGACGGTGCTCTGTGTTCTCCACGAGCAGTGTCCACAGGTCACGGTGCAGGCAGCAGCATCAGTGACGGTGTCGCAGTGGATACCAGGGTGGCAGTGTGGAGTGAGGCGGTGCGGAGTGCTGTGCCCGGTGACCACAGATCACAGTGCATGCAATGGCTCGGTGGCAGAGGCAAACTGCATCATCAGTGAGCCCAGGGTTGCAGTGTAAAGTGTGCAGTGCCCTCTGTGGTGCCCTCTGTAGTGCCTTCAGGTCACGGAGCCGGCAGCGGCGTCAGGGATGACATTGTGTTGCTTTTTCCTCTGTGACAACTCAAACACCTATTTTCAGAAGCTGGTGCCCAGAGGAGCTTGAAGTCTTTGTTGTTCCTAAGACTTCTTGAAGAGGGGGCAAGCTCTGCCTCAAGCCCTTGGAGACACTCAGAAAGAAGTTGAAGAAAGTTCAGCCCAGTCCTTTCCCTGCCCAAGACAGAAGCAGCTACAGGAAGCCAACACAGCAAAGCACACAACAAAGTGGTAGTCTCCTCTCAGAGCTTCTCCAGCTCTTTTTCTTGGCAGGTTCCTTGATCAAAAAGAGTTCTAAGGTCCTGGGGTCTGAGCCCCAATATTTATATGACATTTCACTTTACGGTTCAGTGGTGTTGGCACAAACAAAGTTCTCCTGGCAAACATAATCCATTTCTGTCCTGCTCAGGCCTGATCTAAAGAAGGTGGAGACAGCATTGTGGAAGGAAGACACAGTCCATGCAGGTGCATGTGGCAACTCCTCTCACCACTCTAGATGCAGGACAGACCCATCAGCCAGGCTATGAGTCACCCAGGAAAGGCAGGACACACCTCACCCCCCTTTGTGTCTCTGTGTAGTGTGAATGCACAAACCAGCCCCTGTCAGTCTAAAACCCAGACAGCTAATATGCAAACATGCAGAGGCATATGGATGGTTAGGTAAGGAAATATCCGCTTTTTATAAGTGGTGTTTCAAACACACAATATAAAAATCATCTTTACTAAAATATGTATTTTTAAATCCTTGTTCCAGGCATACTAAACTCCACTTTTCTATCAGCTCCCCCTGGACAGCTATGTTTGTGAAAGTGTTACAAAGTACCTCCCATGTTAACCTATGGGAGAGATAGATTCTCAACAGTGTCAACGAAATGCACAGTGTTTCACTATCAGGACATGTAACAAACACCAGTACATGCCCAACCTTTCCCTCACACTGAACCCTGCCCATGGGGGTACTTTGGTCTACCATAGGGGTACCTTGCATGTAAGAAAAGGGAAGGTTAGGGCCTGGCAAGTGGGTGCACTTGACAGGTTGACATGGCAGTTTTAAACTGCGCATAGACACTGCAGTGGCAGGTCTGAGACGCTTTTCAGGGCTACTCATGTGGGTAGCACCATCACTGCTGCAGAGCTACTAGCAGCATTTGGTTTACCAGCCCTGGGCAAACACAGTGCACTCTACTAGGGACTTAGTAGTAAATCAAATAAGCCACAAATGGAAACACCAATCCATAAACACAATTTACAGTAGGAGCACTTGCACTTTAGTAGGGATCTGTAGTATTAGAGTGTGCAAAAACACTAAACCAGCAAAAACAATATCCAGAGAACCACCAAAACCAGGAGGTTAAAAGCAAAAAGACAGGGGCGCATGACAAAAGATGGCAGGTCTAACAAAGGCCTTGTAAAGATATCTGCTGCTGATTGGTGGGATTTCCACACTAGAAGGGGTTTGTCTTGCCATCACACTAAAGAATCCTTGATCCTTACAGAAAACAGTTTTCTTTTACCCAATACTGGATAACTACTCACAGCAGCCTTGGCTGGAAGTAGCTGATAAATATGCACGCATTCACCAGACAAAGCTCAGAATTTTAGCATAAAACTTGGGCAGGATGAATTTTTCCTATGACAACATTTTGCTCCTTTCATCAAATTGTGAAAAACCACATATGGTGCGCATTTTGGGTCTGACTGATGTCTTAATGACTTGATGACTTGATGTCAGCGCTCTTTAACCACCTTAGACAGTAATACATGTTTGTTTGTCATAGAAACTTTAAAGCCCTATAACCATTAAAGGAATCTTCTTAGCATATTAGGACACAACACAGGATTAAAAAAATAACAAAATAAAAAGAGAAAAGTGCACAAAGCAAAAGAACAGTCAAAACAGAAATAACACAGTTACCATCACAATGGCAACAATTTAACAGTGCAGAACAAAACAGAATAGTACAGCTAACGCCAGCACATTGCCACAGCAACAAATTGAAATACATTAAATAGGCATAAATAATCTTAGCACACATTAACATCTACTAAAACAATCTTTCATAATGCATTGGGGAAAGGTGATTGACCCAGGCACTTCCTTAATTACCGCCAAGTGCAACATATAACAAGGTGATGGAAGGAAAGCTTGAGTCAATATCAGGCACTGGCGATCGCTCAGGGCCAAGTCATGCACTGTGTCACTTTTGACAGAGAACTGATACATGCCAAGACGTCTTCTTGTTCCTGTTCAAATAGGAACCGTTCTGCCCAAAAAGCCAGGTCCTCTGCAGGAAGGAATTTAAGAAAGCACCGAGCTGTTTCGAGTGACTAAGGTTTGGATAAAGCCCTGTGGAAGAGTGAGCCTGGAGCCCACACCTGGACTTACCTGTCACATTTAGGACATCAACTTCAGCATAAAACAAGGTGAATGCTAGAATGAATCTCAACCCTGCCATTGTTTGGGACATAAAATAGCGCTAGTCAAAAATGCTTTGTGATCTCCCCTAAGGGAAGTAGAACAAATGGAGGGACGTCGACAAAGAACAACAGGTCAGTTGACATACCAATCTTGAGGAAAGCATTTCCTCTCCGTTTGAATGCTCTACACAATGAACATACAAGAACCTTGATGTTTCCCCATTTCATTGTTTTGTGTTTTATGAAAAGTCTAATTCTTTCAAAGCGGATTCACTCATCCGTAGCACGGGTTAAGCGGTTCTTCCCTTTCATAAACATCGGTGTATGGCATTATTCTGTTTTCTGCGATGCTTTTCCTTCAGTGTAATTACTTTTTCTCCGCCGCATATTTCAAGTAATAGAAATGCTAGCTGCATTCCAAAAGGACATTTGACAGGCCATTGTTAATGCGAACACTGTACTTTCGTTCAAGATGGATAGTTCAGTGGAAAAAAAAACTCAACCCACAGAAAGTCGCACATGAATACTGAGTAATAACCCAGGGGTTATTCAAGACTAAGTCTGGGTGACATTACCTGACAGTGAAGCTTTCGGTTCCAGTGGTTAATTTTATTTAAAACGAAAGATACGTAGAGGTGACCATGGTTTTTCGGTGATGCACGCCGTGTCCTTGTGTACCAGGGTTCCTGTAAACCAAAGTTGCATAGCCATGATGCCACTTCGTGCATCTTTCTTCAACCAGCCTCTACTTCCTGGCTCTTTACCATACACTGTTAGGTTATTTATTTTTTATTCCTTCTATCCCCTTTGTCACTGTTTTCATAAATGTTTCTTTCTTCTTCTCTCTCTCTTTTCTCCCTATCTCTCACTTGCTCTGGGTCAAAGTGTGATAATGAAAAATAAATCCTGCTCCCTAAAAATATATGCTCTCCCTTCCTGTCTCTGAGTATAGTGCTTGAAATGAAAGCATAGGGGTGCAGGTGCTCACTATCCAAGAGTACTTGTTTGCTACTGAGGATAGCCAGTACTCTCCCAGAAAATGCACCGAACTCCTGTTGAAAAGTGCAGGTGCACTCCACTTCAAATTAAAGAAGCATAGTACCCAGTGCTTCAGTACCTTACAGTAGCTGCTCCCTTAAACCAGTGACTGCACCCCTTGTTCATAGTTCCGAATGACCAAGTACGATGCCTGGAAAGCCTTAGCACTGACCGAATTGGTTCAGGAAGGCATTCGGAGAGATAGAGCCCTCCGGAGCCGATTCGTATAGCTCTATGGACTAGGATTTCCAAGCAAGTAAGTACAATGAACAATGAGGGCAACCTTTCTGATTCAGTCTGCTGGATCAAAAAGGCTTCCAAAATCGGTGTAGGGGAGCCCGTAGATGGTCCTCCTTCACCAAGGCCCTCCAAATCTGTCCCATGGGTCTCCTTTACCCAAACATGCACAGTGTGTCGGAACAATGTGGTGCCTGTCACAGGGTGTACGCTTTTCCCCACCCACCCCTTTTTACAATGGGCACCTGTATACACGTTCGGTACACAGGCTCCCATAAAGTTCAATGGGAGTCCGAGTTAACCAAGTCCGTCACTATACGGATGCATTGGAATCGGTTGCACGGACTACCGGAGTGCGATTCACTTGGAAAGCTCTCCGGCACCGAATCATTCTGAAGGCTTTCCTAACGGGATCGGAATCAGGCCCTTGGTATTTTAGCCCTAGCTCTCAATGCCTCACATACTTTGTAGGGAGCTTTGGCATTATAAGTTCAAATGCATACATGATACATACAAACATGCCTCTGGATTTAATGCTGAATCCATAACTCTCTTACTTTATTGTTTTTCCGCCATCTGCAAATGCCGGAAGAAATTAAGCACTGATTGGTGGAGTAAATCAGTAAGTAAAAAAATATTATCCCTCCTTTCTGTTAGGAAGAGGGAGCACACTATAACACATTAAACAAATAACTTGCCTCTATACAGCTGTTCATTGTGTTGTGTTGCAATATTTATATCTTGCTTTTTACCTCCTACAGGGTCACAAGGCACTTAGGGGCATATTTACAAGCCCCTATCGCCATCAGAATGTCACTTTCAGTGACGTTGTGATGGCGATAGTGGCCTCGCCTTATTTACAAGGCAGTGTTAAGCCACTTAACTTGCCTTAAGGCTGCCTTGTAAGTAAGGCCCCTTTTCATGCAATGCTTAGCGTGAAATGGGGGACCAATGGATGTTGCTGTGGGTGTTTCACCTCAATACCCATTGATTCAGACGCTGCCTCCTATTTACAAGGGAGGCATAAATAGGAGGCAGTGCCAGAATTAAGACCAGAACCTAGTCTTACCCTGGCACAACAAGGTGAAATGTTTAATTTCTCCTCGTGTTTGCTGTTTTCATGTGTGCTGCGTTGTGCAGCACACATAAAAACAACATAAGGCCAATGATTGTTTGTTTACAAGATGGTACACCTTCCTGTGCACATAAACAATATATTTTTTTTTAATGCTGTTTTGCCGTTTTGCAGGGGTATAAACAATCTTCCCTTGGGGGCGTAAGCTGAGATGCTGACGGACTCAGGGTAAAGCCGCTGAACTACTGACCCCTACAAGTTTGAAGTGCGGGGTACGGAAATTAAGTGAGGTATTGCCTAGAGTGTCATGCTGTTAAATTGAGCTGCTGCTGGACTCGGGGATGAAACCGTGAGCCTCAACTGTGTGTGCTATGCTGTGAAGCCATGTGCTCTGGGCGCTGTGCCACACATGTTCAACTTGTATATGGTGCTTAGGTGGTGTTGTATAGGCAGTGCGAAGGTAAATCAATACGGTATTTGTAAAGTGCCAACTACTCACCCTCATGGGTGAGTAGAGCCGGGGATCAAAGCAAGAGGTCTGTGCTGCAAAGTGAGATGGTCTGGCCGCTACACCACAGCTGTGTGGAGAATACATTTTGGCAAGGGTACGGGAGTTGTCGTTATCTGGCCCTAAAATAGGGGGCTTAAGTTGTAAGTTATAGAGTGGCTTTAAAAAGAGCCCTTGTGTTCATTAGTTGGAGCTACATATAAGTGCGGATGCCGAGCTTCAAGTTATTCTGGAAAACTCGGTTTCCCTGATCTGTGAAGTGTACTTCACCACTTATGTATCTATCCACCATATTAAAACGTATGTTGTTGTTGTAGATGGAGCCCATTTTGTGGTCTCTGAGGTATGCAGAGACAGCTTTGTTGTCTTTCTTCTGACATTTTTCAATCTGAGGACAAAATTGTTTGGACCATTTCCACTTCTGTCTTTGGCATATATTGGAATATACAAAGACAGTTTGAGGCAAAAATTACATCAATTGTCCAAAGGTGTCCTTCATAAGCATTTCCAAACCTACCCCAGTTAATGTGCCTAGGTCATTTCCACCACAATGCACAATCATGAGGTCAGGGTGTGGGAGATGCAAACAGGTTTTAACCAAAGGCAATAATTGGTGCCACTTCAATCCTCTCTTTCCAAACCATTTAATGTCCACATTTTGTAAACCTAGGTCTAAGTCAATACATCTCGGTTCTGCATACCTCTTGCACCAGAAAACATAGCTATTCCCTACGATCCACACTAGCATTTTGAAGGTATGGCTGGAATGTATGGAAAGATGTCTGTAGCTCCTGCAGTTCCTTCATAGAATAAGAGATATGTTTAAAGATGGAAAACTAGTTTCCTTTCGCATACAAAACGGTACCTGAATGGGAGATGAAACGCATTGTTTTTAAAAGTAGGGTGCACATTCGTTTTTTGGAAAAGCATCTTTGTGATTGGTTAAGAAAAAGAAGTTTGAACGTGGAGTACATATTATAGGATAAAATTTGCTCAACTCAAGGACACCTGCTACTTGCATTTGGAAGGCACTGTTCGAACTTAAAACAATCGTGAACTTTTCACCTGCATGTGCCGTTAAATGTTTGAGAAAATGTTGCAAAAAATATCGTTAGGTTTAAAAAAATTGATGAACTTTAAACCTCCACGTGTTGTAGAATGTTTTAAAAAGTGTGTTGGTAGAATACGTTGCATTTCTGACTTCTATGTGTAGAAAGACAGTAATAGAGAGAAGTTTTAAAAGCTAAAAGAATCAAGGAACTATTCTAATGTGTTCTTTATTACCTACTGACGGTCGACAGTAGGTAGGTATAGAGTTAGGCCCGAGTTTCCATAGGAAGAGCATTTTTTGTTTTGATTATAACTTTGGCTTGGTTTAATGAATCTTCATGAAATTTTGAAAACAAATTCTTTCTTCATATCAGCTCCTATGTTGAGAGTTTGGGGGTGATTCATCAAGGAGGGGCCGAGATAAAAGGGGGGCCCCAAAACGTGTTTTTTCCATGTTAATTTCCATAGGAAAGTTTAGACAAGGCTACAGGTCGAACGGGTGAACGGAATTACCCCAAATCTGGCAGAGAGAAGGGTCTTGGTGTAGAACGCTTTTGTTTATTTGGTGTAAATCGGTTCAGTAGTTTTTGAGAAATATCAAAATTTATAGAAATCGATATTTGGGAAGTCTGCTATCTGATTGGCTGAGGCATTACGAGCAGGAGCTTGCTGCTTATTGGCTGTGATGGTGATGCAACTAGGAAGTGTTGACCACCATTTTGTGATTCCGTTGAAGAAAGTAAGGGGAAAAAAGGGCAAAAAAAGTAGGAAAGGAGGGTAGGAGCACTGTAAGCTTTGTGGGGGAGTACGAAGCGAAGTAGTCACTGTTACCGGTATGAAAGTGCAGTGTTGCTCAGAGTGAGATGGTGCTGATATGATATGGTGCTACACTCGGGTATGAAACAGAGAGTCTAAACCGTGTGGCCATTGCTGTAAAGTGATGTGGTCTGGTGTTTATTTCATACGTGTGCAAGTAGTGTTAGTAGGCATTTATACCATACAGGGAGTGGAAAGCAAACAACTGACCGCTACTGTGTGTTGATAGTATACTGGAAGCGGAAATCGAAGTAGTTACACCTACCGATGTGAAGACTTGAGGATGAAATCGAGGTGATTGTTGTAAAAGGATGGACTCTGGGCACTGTAGTATATGTGTGCAAGTAGTGTTAGTAGGCGTTTATACCATACAGGGAGTGGGAAGAAAACTACTGACCTGTACCATGCGTTTAAACTATACCGGAAGTGGGAAGTGAAGTACTCACTCCTACCGGTGTGAAAACTAGGGGATCAAACTGAGCTGATTTCTGTAAAGTGATGGGCTCTGGGCACTGTAGGATACTAGCCGCTGCAGTATAAGTGTGTAAGTAGTGTTAGCATGCGTTTATAATATATAGGGAGTGAGAAGTGAACTACTCACCCCTACTGGTGTGAATACTTGGGATTAAACCGTGAGCCTAAATTGTGAGCTCATTGCTGTAAAATGATGTGCTTTGGGCGGTGTACCATACCTGTGGAAGTAGAGTTAGTTTGCGTTTATATAATACAGGGTGTGGGAAGCGATCTACTCACCCCTATCGGTCACAAGACTCGTGGATGAAGCCATGAGCTCATTGCTGTAAAGTCATGTGGTCTGAGTGTATTCCAATGTAAGTCATAGTACAATGTTAGTATGTAATTCTACTAGAATCTAAGTATGCAATGTTAGAATGTAGGGCTGTCATGAGGGGAACCTTGCGGAGTTTGTACACTGTGCTGTAGAAGACGGTTGCCTTGCTGTCTGCTCCTATTGGTGGTTGTTTCAGGTGTCTTGTTTTCTTGTAATAAATCCACTTATTGGATCCACTGTTGTCTGCCTCTTCACTACATAAATTTGGCGACAAGCGGGAGAAGTTAAAAAGAAAGTACCACTCACCAATATTTCAAAATTGGTTGTGTTGTGCTAAAGACCCGTTTTCTTCATGTAGCTGTTTCTATTCATGCCAGGGTCGTCGGCTCACTGAAATGTCATCCAACTTCTGGTAGGATTTATATTTTGGGCTTCCTCTGCTTATTCACTACATTGTGATCGCTGTCCTAAAACGTTTGTAAGTAGTGTTAGTATGCGTTTATACTAACAAAAGGGATATTTATAAATAACAAGGACCCCCTGAATGTATGGATACAATAATTCCTAGGTCAGGGAAACACAGCTTAACAAATATGTAACAACCTAGGCAATTCAATGTTAGGAACTCATGGGAAGGAGACTAGAGGGAACAAATTGCTAAAATTACTCAAGAAGTTGTCAATCATAAATTTTATTAAAACACAAAAAGGACAAAATAAACAATTCATATATTTAAAACCTCAATACACTAAGTAAGACTGACAGTATTCAATTAAAATCACAATGCATACAAAAAATCATTAATTACAGTTCATATAGGAAAACAATATAATAAAAGAACATAAAAGTGGCAAACAGATTGTCTCGACGCGCGTTTCGGCGACCAGCGCCTTCTTCTGGAGTAGCCACAGATTATCTAATAATAATAGAAAAAGGTTTTAATTAAACTAATATGACATTCTTTTATTTATATTGACAGTTATGACATATAGTAATTGCAATTTATTCTAGACATCTCCAGTCATCATAAAAGGACCCATGTAGTATGTAATTCCTATAGCACATACTGATGATATCCAACAAGTTTGTTTCCATTGCTCATTATATAATTAGTTTTGCTATAGGGAGCGGTAACATAAGCCAAAAGGCACTCACATATGATGGCTCTAAGGAATTAATTGATATGTGAAAGGGATCTTTCACAAAAAATATCGTATAATGTTCTTAAAGTAGTACCATATATACTTACTGCTTTTGTAATATTTCGCTGTTCCCTAATGATAATTTGATGATAGTGGATAAGGGATAAAACGCGATTTAACTAGGGAAAAGAGAACATGTAGAGAAAGAGACATAATATAGCATATCATTAGTTCTCTTCACTCAGCAGAGAGTAATATCAAGATTTAATAAATGAAGCAGGCAACTTACACTCTAGGATATATTTCGTAATTAAACGATGCCATGCCTTGATATAGCTTCTCATATATGGATCTGTTTTGACGACAAATTCTTTCTTCTAAGATGAATCTATAATTTCGAATTTAATTTAATTGTATTATTATTTGCACCGATTTTCATGTATTTAAAGAAGAACCACAGATACGTAGACAATGCATTTTATACCACAAATATGGCCTATCTAGAGACCTCTAGTGGTTTCCATGGATTTTAAGTAGAACAACCTAGGGCGGATATGGTGTATTAAAATGGACAGATATAGCTAACATAGATATCTAAACTATGACGAACAAGATAGCCAAGTTTTAGAGGGAAAAGACAACATCAGGCCAATGTATAGCGCCATTCAATAGAGAGAATACATTACAAGGAGCCTATATGTCTGTTTTAACCTTAACAATGGTAGTCATTTGCTAGGTAGACACAAAAGGATCATGGTGCTAGGGAGGGCGACATGTCAGGCGCAGGTCATACAATGTTCCGGGGTGTGCATTCAAGGGATCTTTGTGTTTGCTATTAGAGGGCTGGTGCATGGCTTCCACCCTGTGATAGCAAATACTTGTTTGACTACTTGAAACGAGAGGAGGAAAACCTCGTATCGCTTTAATGGAGGGGATGCGGATGATAAAAAAGGAGAGAAAAAAAGAATAAAAAAAGAGCGGGGTCTCACCCATTCTTTTAAATGAGGCACCTGGTGGGTAATGTTCCGAGGTCAATCCAATTAATATATTGCGGGTTCTCTGTAGGACTGGGGATCTTAATGTCACATGAAAATTAGGCGCGGAAGGGCACAGAGACGTTTTGCAGCCTAGGGGACCGCCACCTTCCTGGGTATTGTTTACTAATTGTTTGGGGGGTTCGAGGCCAACTGAAGTCCGGGGATCGCCACATTCTGGGGCTTTATTTAAATATGCACGGTGGGCCTCGGCAGTCTCTGAAACCTAGGTGGTCCTAGGCAGTGCCTTATTTGTTCGGTAATCACACAGGCAGTACTTATGGTGTTATAAAGTTATACACTCATAGAACTCTTGCAGTTGTACAATTACCCAGGCTTCATTTGTCTATTAGTCAGTTAGATTATGATTGGTAGGTGCACTCTAATATTAGATAACTTTATCCTTAAAATCTAAAAAAAAACAGATGATTTTCACAATAAATAATAGACAAGTGTTGTCAGAAAAAGACGGTATATACACTCAGTTATTTATTTGAAAAAAGTAACCTTTATTAAAACACAAATAAATAGAAACATAACTTTAATAGAAGAAACATTATAATAAAAAAACATAGTTTGGACTCCAGTGGAAGCAGCGTAGGAAACCTGCAAGACAAGAATGAAAAATAGGTATGTGTGCTATGTGAAAGAGGTAAAGAAAGGAAGTCCAAATGAAAGGACAATAGGGAGAATGGAACGGAGGGGCAGTGGGTGGAAGGGAGAAGTGGAGGGAGAGTAAAAAGAAGAGAGGGAGGAGGAGACAGAGCGTCGGCCTACTGCGCCCAGCCCTTAGTGTTTACCCTCCCATCACCCGTTTGTCTAGGACGCTGGAATCGTGGGAAAGAGTGTGGTTCAGCTAGTCCTTAAAATGAAACACATGAGGCCAGAGATTATGGGCCATATTATCAAGGAACGGTGATAACATTATTGCCGCTTTAGCGGCAGGAAACTGCCGCTAAAGTGGCATAAGGGGGTTGATAATATGCCCTTGTGAATTCCCATAGAAGCTCAGGTTCTTGTGTGAATCTGGGCTTCTATGGGAATTCACAAGAGTATATTATCAAGCCCATTATAGCCGCTTTAGCCTCTGTTTCCTGCCGCTAAAGTGGTGATAATGTTATCGCCGTTCTTTGATAATATAGTCCCACATTATTAGCTACGGGAAAATCGCTTGCATGTACCTATGCACCCAGGGCGCTGCACCCCATCCCTTTCTCCCGCACTGTGCTCAATTGTAGGTCTTGCACAGTGAGGCTTCACTGCTCACCTGCCACCACCGGTGTGTCCCACGACATGTTGGTGCAAGCTCTGAGTCCAGGGTATGTTTGTACAGTAGACCAGGTCCCCGGTCGGGGACAGTGTCTTGATACCATGATGGAAGGTGTCCGAATGCCCAGGGCATCATTATGGGGTCAGCTCCTGCTCCGCCCTTCTTGAACAATCAATGGAATGTCTGAAAAGGGAGAAATAATTTAATGGTGGAAATGTCTGGAGGTACATGAAGGTTTATTTCAAGCTTGATAGAAAATAGGAGTTGAGTGCATCCTTTGTTTTTGAAGTGAGTTAGTCAATACCAACATGCAGGCGATGTCATAACCCCAAACTTGTGTAGCATGTATACACTAAACATGAGTCTGATAAGCTGGTTGTCCAAAAGACATAACAAAATCAAATGCAGCAAAGTGCCGGAGGGTCGCATCGTATGCGCTCATTCAACATGAACATTTTTATGAATCCTCCAAGTCTAGACTGACACATGGTATGGTGCATGAGCTGGGTACTACTCAGCGCACTCAATCCCGATGCATGACAGAGACTGATAGGTGGATGCACAATAAAAATTCACAGTGCATGTTGTGATGACATGATCGGCAAGTGACGAAGCACACGTCTGACTGCGTGCACACCTAGAGTACGATCCTCTTAGGATAAAATGAGTGTCAGCAAGGTAGGTTGAGGGATAATGAGGCAAGCAACGGGGCCTCATTAACAAGTGCCTGATGAGGCCCAACTCGAGCAAAAATGCCACCCAATGGTATTAACACCATGCTGACAAATAATCAGCAAAATATCACTCTTCAGGAAATAGGTGTGCACTGTGTGAAGACAGAAAGTGTATGTTGCATCACATGGGACAGGGATTCATTCGCACAAATGCACCGTCTAAGGTGGATAACCAACAGACGTGTGAAGTGCCAGAATCAACCAGTGGAAAAAAGGGTACTAGAACAGGCGTGTGGGAGTCCAAATACCCTGTCCAGGCATCAGTCCTGACAATCACGGTGGAGGTGGATGAAACTGCCAAATTTCAGTCTGTTCTTATTATTCCACAACGCTAATGCATAATATTCAATCATTGGTGTCCGGTGAAGGCGTCAATAACGAAGGATGGAAAAAAGGTTAGGATGCCCATGCAGGTGAATACAAGTGAATGGGCTCCTTCCTTTCCTCCTGAGAAAAAGCAAAAGAGAAAGACAAAGGTTAAAAACAGTGCCGTTCAGTTAAGATATCAGAAATACTAACAACATAGTTGTTAGAGTAAAACAAATGCTACTCAACATAATGATACAGTTTCTAATACACAAAAACATCGTTGAAAGAGTGACATGGAAAGAAAATAAGAGAGTTAAAAGGAACAGTGTAGTCAATAGAGACTATCCTCATGGGGCTCGAGCTAGGTGTCAAATACAGATGTGGGTTAGTCCTCTCTCAGATGTATTGCAAGTCCCTCATCTACATTGTGCCCCCCTTGAATCTTAGGTTGAAAGTCCACGATATACTTGGACTCCTTCTGTCATAGCTTGAGAATTCTATTGTCCCCTCTGGAGTCTTTGTTGACTTGCTCTAAATTGAAGAAACTCAAGTAGGATATGTCCAAAATATATTTCTCTTGGAAATGGCATGCTACGGGGTACTTGGGATCCATGTTGGTAATGCCTCTACTGTGTTCGAGTATTCTCTTTTAGCTATGTCATTTGAGATGTCATCAGTGATGTCATCAGTGATGCCTCTGACCATGTCAGGAATTATGTAATATTTGATGTCATCAGCAGTGCATTGCGGGGGCGCGAGTTATAGTTAGCTGAACTAACTATAACGACTGAATTTCTCTGGTTGTGTACGAGTGAAATGTCCAACTAACTATAACGTCCCTGAAACCTATGGTTTTTCCAGTGAATTTCTAAGGTTTTTTAAATGCTAATTTCTAACTATAAAATGCCAGAACCAGTAAAACAATTTAAAGAAACTGTCTAATGTGTCAGGACAAGCTAGACAAGATAGCACATAGTAAATGTATATAATGATGTTTGTTTCGTGTGCATATTAACAGCATGTACCACATATCATTCACATGTACAGATATCTATTTGTTCCCAGCTACAGTCACTCAACATCTCATAGTCACAACACCATCGCTCACTCAAAACGTAGTATCGGGGGGCACTATAAAGAGGGAAATAACCATCACTCTGGTATGTTTGTTGCCCCACGGTCTCAAAAGCAGCACTGCTCTAATTTAACACAAAGCCAACAGACAATCAGTCACACATGAGACGCAGTTACGATCAATCACATCGTCCCTGTGGACTGGTCGGACCACCACATCATGTTATTCCCTATCAACCAAAGAGTGATATCTCAGCCACCCGTGGAAGACCCCCCCAAATGGGCTAGAAACCTAATCCAGATTCCCCTATCGTCCTAGATGAAAGGATAAGCTTGCTACTCCCCAGTGGCAATGAGCTTGTCACCACAACTGAACTCACCTCGCTCTACAACACAAACATGGTGGACATGCTCGATCAAGTACCCCCCCTGAAACTAAAAAAAAGCAGGGTCACTCCTTTCAGATCATGGTTTAACTCTGACATCAACTCGGAAAGGAGACAACTAAGAGCTACAAAAGACGCTGGAGGATCAATCCTACCGTTCTCCTCCGCGAACAACTCAGAACAGTTCACAGGAAGTACAACAATCACATCAAGAACAAAAAAACACGTTCTTCCGTACGGCACTAAACAGCGCTAAAAACATACCCAAGGAGCTCTTTAACATCATCGGGCAACAAGCCTCCAAGCCCGTTACGTCCTCAATGCTGTCTTCCAAAGAACTGTGCAACAATTTCGCCAATTTCTTTAATGACAAGATCAACAAGATCTAGCTCTCACTGGTCACCAACAACACCCCCCAAACAATAGAAGTACCTCCGGGGTGTATGACATTGCACTTAAACCTCCTACCAAACCCTGGTCACTCTTCCACCCCATTCAGGAATCAGAGATAGTCAAATTGATCTCCACCTCCAATTCCTCATCTCACGTCCTAGATCCTTTACCCCCCCAACTGACCAAAAGGCTGAAACTCTCCCTAGCACTGCTCTGGTACAAGATCATAAACAGCTGCCTGAAAAGCGGAATCGTTCCCGACTGCCTTAAAGTAGGACAAGTCACAACAGTACTGAAAAAAACGTGCCTTGACATAAAGGACCTGAATAACTTTAGACAGGTCTCCAACTTACCTCTTCTTTCCAAAATCCTGGAAAAATGTGTACTTCAACAACTAATCCAACACATGGATAGCATCAAACTCCTAGACTCACACCAGTCCGGCTTCAGAAAAGGCTGCAGCACTGAAACCGCGATCCGTAACATCATTGACGATATCCTCAAAATCACTTGATTTGGACCATTACTGCCCCCTAATTCTCCTAGACCTATCGGCAGCATTTGACACGGTCGTTCACAATCTTCTCATTAAGGCCCTCCAAGAATGGGCCGGATTTGACGTTGCGGTCCTTCACTGGTTCTCCTCCTTCATACACAACCGCAACCAAAGAATCAAAATCAAAAACTGTACGTCCGACCTACTCCCAGTCAGCAAGGGAGGCCCCCAGGGCTCAGTGCTCTTCCCGCAACTTTTCAACATTTACATGGAACCCCTCACCACCCTACTAAAAAAAGCCAACATTCCCTTCCATCTGTATACAGACGATACTCAGATCTACCTTGAAACCTCCTCCATCAAAGACATTCAAAGACTTAATGACACATTAAGAGAAGTCTAACACTGGCTGTCAAGTAACCACCTCAAACTGAATCAAGACAAAACGGAATTTCTCCTCCTCTAGAACAAAGAAGAGAACCCTCAAATTGCGGAATGGCTAAAAGCGATTGATGCGCTCAACGGGAACCTCACCCTGGCTGATTCTGTGAAATCACTAGGTATCACGCTAGACCTGAAACTGGACATGAACAAACACATTAAGAACTCACCTAAGAGTGCCTTTCTTAACCTGAAGTTACTAAACAAAATAAAACCTTTCATCCCACCCAAGGATCTCAAACAAGCCACCAAGCATTGGTGTTGTCAAGACTAGACTATGGAAATGCAGTTCTCTCTGGCATAGCAAAATCTCATCTTTCTCCCCTCAAAACAACTCTCAATGCGGCAGCCAGAATGGTCACTGGAATCAAGAAATTTGATCACATCTTACCTGCACTCAGAGAAGTAAAGTAGCTCCCAGTTGAAATGCTGGCGAACTTCAAAACAGCCTGCCTCACACACAAAGCCTTGCACACCGGCAAACCGGAATATCTGGCTTCCAAACTCAAAAAAGCCGGTCAGACCAGGAACCTCAGAAGTTCGGACACTCTGCTTCTCATCCCACTGAAAACATGCAAACGAAAAACAGCAACCCGGTCCTTCGCTGGGAACATGCCCAAAGTCTGTAACTCTATTTCCCCTCACATCAGAACTATTCCATCTTTTGCAAAATTCAAAAGTCAGCTCAAAGTCTTGTTCCTGGACCGCTCCCTACTGAACAGATAGCTACAGTCGGAACGCTGAAGCAAACACCTCGCTACTCTTCGACTCTGTGTCCTCAATGACTTCTACCCTGCCGCGCCCCTGACCCTGTTTGTGACACGCCTCCCTGAAAGCAGAGCTATACTCAGGACAGTAACTTTCCTCTAAGACTTTCAAAGACCTCAGCGGCTCATGGCTATGCTGCGACCCATACTTGTTATGAATGTATTGTGTTATTTTCTGCAATACAACTGATGTAAAGCTCGCCGATACCCTCGGAGCTGGCCAGCGCTATATAAAACTTCTGAATAAATAAATAAACATGTATGCAGCTGACAATGTCTGGGCAGAAATCGCCTCTCAACTATAACGAGTATCAATGGTCATATACCACCAATTTTAGAGATATCCGTTGTGAAATATTGTGCGGCTGACATCTAACTCATAAAGTTCTTTGCTATAATTCTATAGCTGCTCATACCAAGTCAACAGGCCTCCAGCCAGTCCTACTGGTGAGGTAATGACATGATAGGCCCATTCAACAGAAAGAGCACAGGGATGAGAGGATGTTATTGTGCAAAGCCAATGTGTCAATAGCAAGCACAATCATGGCTATAAATCCTATTTCAACTTTAAAATGTATTTGTCACTTCTAATTGCTCGATACCGCAAGACTGACGTTTGGGTGTGTGATTTTGTTTGCATACACACTACTACAAATTAATGGAGAAACAAATGTGCCCCCACATTCACAGCACCTGGGGAAGAGTAGCAAGAAGTGCCATAAGTAGAAGTCATTGTGAAATTACTAGCTGCTGTCCTCCTGCAGTCCATTATCACAGCACTACATTGCATCACAGTGGATGTGGTGATTGTTGGCCTTGTACAAGCTGACACACTCAGCACCACCTCACCTTTGGTCACCAGTCTCCCTTACTGGCCTACTACCATTTTTTAGGGCAAGGCCCTAGGCCACAAGTGATTGTCCCACCTACCAATGACTCTTTCCCACAACCACCCTGGAGGTACCCCAGCCAAATAGCCAGTACACCCCGACAATCTAGGTGCAACTCTAGTGTGCAGTCCGTCATCACGTGAATAGGAATCCTTTTCGTGACCAGTAGGCCTTTCCCAGCCAACATGCACCATGAGGGACCCTGCTGAAGTCAGTCCTTAATTTCCTATCCAGCCAGGTAGCTGAATGAGACAGCTGTCCATGTGTCGGGGTTTGGCTTGGAGAAGTTGTGCTTTCTGGGAGAAGAAATTCTTCTCCTAGCAAGGTTCAGCGTGATGTCACATCACATACTTGTAGGGATCTATGTACTCTAAGAATAAATGCCTTGGAAACCCGGAAAGATGACCCTAGAGACCACAGCTGTCTGATGGAGTGCCGGAACTAGCTATTGCAGAACACACCAGAGCTGCACAGGCAATATCTCTAAGTACTTAGGAGGACAACGGCATAAAATGCCCAAATGGCATAACGAGGTCCTGAAGCTCATTTGGGCTTTGCCCTGTAGGCTCCCAGGCACTTTAGCGGGGACACGTCATTCGACTCTTTATGAAATAACAACTAACTTCAGGTCCCCATCTCTGTTAAAACATAATGAACATATAGACTGGTTGAAGGAGATGAAAGCACGAAATATGGTATATGAGGTGACAGTGATCCAGTATAATTTGAAAAATAGAAATCCATAAAAAACTGACCCACATACTGGGTAGATCTAGAGAGATATAATCATCTTGGAGGGGGGTAGGTTTTCAAAAATGTCCAAACAAAACATAGTCCAAAATAAAGCCTCAATTGAAATGTCTAAAAGGGATCTCCTACTACACTGAAATCACATCTCCAGAGCTACCAGAGCTTGCAGAATGTCATTCTACAAATACATATGCAACGTTTTAGTGGGATACCCAAATTGGAACCCATCCTAAAAGGGCTTCTCAAAGTAACCAGGATGAAAATCACTCACCCTAACGACTTCTCAAAAGGGGCAAGTAATCTCATAATTTTCTTTGTTCCTGCTGTACCGTGTGAATACTTGTCTGCATGTGGGTCCTAGCCAGGAAAAACAGAAGAAGTCCAGATGAGACTCAGGCTTTTCATCATGAAAAAGTTAAGACTAGACTTTGTCAGGTTAAACTTCAAAAGAAAGGGCTTATTTACAATTGAAAAAACAAGTCTATTGGGTTGAACATCAACATGAGCTCCCTTCCCAGTGACAGCTCCCTACTCTTACGAAAACTAAACATGCTCATAAATCTCCATCTGGAATAAAACCGATTATGTCTGATCAGGCCTAAAAATAATAACACACTATGGGGCATATTAGCAAGAACCTCGTTAAAATTATCGCAGTTTCCTGCCGCTAAAACTGCGGCAATAGGCTTGCTAATATGCGTTATAGAATTCCAATAGAAGCCCAGGTTAGATGTGCAGGACATCTAACCTGGGCTTCTATTGGAATTCTATAACGCATATTAGCAAGCCCATTATCAGGAAACTGCCGCTAAAACGGCGATAAATTTAACGAGGTTCTTGCTAATATGCCCCTATGTCCGTTCCCTCTGGCAGGACGAATTCTTTTAGTCACACTCTATTTAAACACTTTCACGTGTGCACCTCCTCTCATTGGGACATGTGACACTAGTGACTGCGGGCTATTCAACTGTGCCTCGTGCTACACATTCTCTGGGATCCCCATCAGACTTCTCTACTGACACTGTTACTTCTTATTTGATGAAGCTGTGCATCATAAGAGTGGGGACTTGGACAGCTGGAGGCCTCCCTGGTCAGGGCAGGTAGGCTTGTACATGGATAGTATGGTCTCCCTAGACAAATCAAATCTGACTTGAAGCTATGCAGCCCCTCACAATTCGTTAAACCCCCGCGAGGGACGCACACCCGCAATGCAGTTCGTCCTGGAGACTGCCAGCGAGTGAGGTGATTCTCAGAAGGTTGCAATGGCCTGCTGAAGATACTCCACAAGGGGTATAGTTCCAGAGCTGAATCCTCATTTTATGTTTAAATACCTTTATTGATATTTTCTGACAGGAGCTTAATCCTCATAGCACCACATTACCCTCAAGATTTTAGGGCAGCAACTAGAACACACAAAATGAGGCATGCAAGTAGCAAACTAAGGGGCATTTTTACGACAATATGATGCAACGCGATGCCGAAAGCCAACTTGCTGAGCCACACTGAGCCATCGGGAAAGTGCGGGGATGCGTTGTATTTACAGCAATATGACACATTTCTATATTTTTCTCTGCCCTGGTGCACAACTGGCTGCCGAGCACCAATGCAAGCAACCATGCACCAGTTGCAAGGGTGTTTGCGTTATAGGAATGATTGTTTTTGTACCGGAAGGCACACCTACCTGCACAAAAACAATCATTAATTGCGTTTTCCTCTTTCTATGTGTGCTGCAGAATGCAGCACACATAGAAAGAGGAAAAACGAGGAGAAATAAAGGTATTCCTCCTCGTTGCACCACCCTTACACCTACCATGGGGAGCCATAGGCTTTCGATGCATTCCCAGGTTAACAAATTCTTGTAAATCTGGAAATGCATCAAAATCCATGGGTGTTACATGGGAACACCCACTGCAACACCCACGGAACACCCTTTTGATGCAGAGTAAGGCAACGTAGCGACTTGCACTGCATTGTTTTACTCCATATCTACAAGGTCATGTAAAGCCATGCAAAGTGGCTTTCTGTGACCTTGTAGAGGTGGGCTGGCACACTGCACCAACGGAGCATCACAAAAGCGATGCTCAGATGGCGAAAATGTGCCACAAGAAACTTGTATATATGCCTCTAAATTTATTTCAGGCCCTGCACGCCGGGTTTGATCAGGGAGTGAAGCATTTTGCACCTAAGATCCACTCCGACAACAGTGCCAGGAGGTTGAGGCTTCCCTGGCCCGGTATCTCATTGAGGATGCCTTCAGCCCGCCCCATCTGTCACACCTGCTTCTTCCTCCAAGCTAAACGAAATCCGTAAGGGCTCTATGCTTGCCCTTGTGCAAGCCCTGGTAATCACCTGCCTTGGTGTGTTTTATCAGTGGTGCTGTCCCTCTGGTCCTGTAGTTGGCCATCCTATCTGCCTACACTCTCCCACCACAAAGACGTTCTTCTCGTGAATAGTGATTGTGCACAACCGCATGAGTCCACATTGCCTACTCATCAAGACATTACAGTAGGTCCAATACAACAGAAATCTGCAGGTCTATTCCTTCTGAACCTTTAGCAAGTCACCATTGGGTCTGGGAGAGATCCAGTGAGTAGGTGCTGTCATCCTTTATGAGTTTTAATAAAGCCCATGAGTACAGGCAACAAAGGGGCGCACACTGATGCTCCAGACAGGGATCACAGAGGGATCCATCTTCTGACCTTTCAGGCTTCTTCTTAGCTTGCTGCCTGCACAGGTAAATATAGATTTACTATACTAACTCCACATATATGTGCCTTAACAATTTTATGTATGCTCAAGGTATGTAGATGAGGAGTTAAAAATAGCTAACTGTATATAAGTACCATCATTATATTCTATTAGTAGATATATTGCTACAATATTTTGAAGCAAGATATTATATAATTACATATTCTGCCAAACAAGCATTCTGACTTAGCAGAATTCTCAGGCCTCGGAAAATGAGCAGTCGAACAGAGAGATAGGAAGGATTGTTCAGATGAATTGCTTTAAAAGCCGTGCAGCAGAGTTTAATGGTGAGCTCGCTTTAACAGGTAGTCAAGAAAGTTGTTTTTAAGATGAGGTAATCAATCTTGCTGTACAGTGGAAAATGGCTTTGGTTTGGCCAGAGAAGATTGAGGGGCACCACCTAGAATAAAATTGCCTAAATCGAGGAAAGAAATTACCCAGGCATGGACTTCCATTTTCACAAGGTTTTTAGAAGTGAGATGTTCCATTTTCTGAATGAGTGGAGGAAGAAATTCGAAGCTTTTGTCACATTATTAATGTGTGGTATAAGCCTTAAAGATGTACCTAGAATGAATCCAAGGGATTTAATAGTTTTGAAGTGAATAGGTATAATGTATCACGTTTCATAGAGTTGAAAAATTCAGAGCCCAACTTGCAGGGAGACAAAATGAGGAACTTTACTTTTAGTGGATTGGTTAGATGGATGTTTTCTAATTTTGAAGGATGAGTAAACAAAATCATAGTATTGTTGTCGGCAATGGTTGAAATTCTGAGGTACATGTGTGTGTCATCTGCATATGGGTAAACAGACACGCCTGCTTTCTTAAGATCATACTCAGTGGGTGTAGGTACATGTTGAATACAGCAGGGGCTAGGATCAAGGATCGAAGTGTACCACATGGCATCTCTGGTTCACTAAAGACGCAGGACCACGCCCTCATCACTTGTTGTGGATTTGGTGAGAAAGATAAGAACCTGCGTATCACAGGGGTTTCAAGGCTTTAAAATGGCCATCAGTGATCATACAAACAAACGTTGTGCATATGACATTTCATTCATTGGGTATATATAACACATAAGTAGTACTGTGCTTTTGATTATTAGTCATTTGTTTTGTGTGGCCAAATGGGCATAGATAGCTGCTGCACCAGAATCATAATGTTGTCTTAGTATTCTGTGATGGCAGTGATTGGATCCACCATTCAGCACTGACTCGCCACTGTTCTCCCCCTGCGATATAGTACCCAGACTTGCAGCTTATGTGTATTTGAGACCATAAATTGTTTCCATACAAGAAGATCTTGAGATCTGGGCAAAGAGCCAGCACAAGGATAAGGATGGAACAAGATAGGACGGTGTTGGTTTCTCCATGCGCCCCACTGAAAAGCAGAATTGTGCAACAGAAAATGGTCAAGGATTAACCTAAAATTAAAACATCTGAAATGCGGCTTAAAGATGCCAATTGTGTGGTCTGTAATAATTCCAGGCACTAGAGTTGCCCTGATTCTTACTGGCCTCCATTTCAAAGTACATGCCAGGTCAGTCAAAAACCAACAATGTGTGAAGTTGGCATACTGGTTGGGAAGGTGAAACCCTACTCAAGCAGCAACCTCAATCCCCATCAGGGTGAGGCGCAAGCAAACCCCAAATTAACCTGTGATCAACCTTCTGGTAGCTTGGCACAGAGCAGTTAGGCTTAACTTAGAAACAATGTGCAAAGTATTTATGCAGCACTTCAAACACTAATAAAGTGAAAACACAACACAAGGAAAATCACTCTAATTTAGAAATATAGGGAAACTGTAATTAAATAAAACAAGACCAAAACCACAAGAATGCAATCCGTAGAGCCAGAGATATCCAATTTTAAAGATTTCAGTAAGTATAGCGCCAAAAAATACAAAGCACCAACTGTGGATATCTGGCCTTGCTGAACCGGGACAAAGCCACAACTTTGTGGCCACACAGCAGTGAAGCTCAAGCACGGCTTGCCACAATCCTGAGGTTTACTGCATTCCAGCTGACTCCATCTGCCCCATATGGGAAAGACTTTGTCCCGCAGCCCCGGGGGTTCAAAAATCATTTGTTGCTGCATCAATGGCACCTTATCTTGCGGGACACTCGGGTCAGAGAGGGGTGGCCTAGCCCACCTCCAAGGTCCAGTGACAACAGGTGTTGTGGGTGAGCCTGAGGTTGAGGCTACTGAGCCTCATGGGGCCCCTTTCCCGTACCCTATATCGCTTCTCCCCACCTTTACCCAAGATGGATGCTGTCAGTTCCTATGCCATCAGCCAACCTGATGAATCTGCCTAGAATCTGGTGGTGCATGCTATCCATCAGGCTGTGAGGCTTGGGGCCTAGCTGGGTCCGCTCAGGGCAGCCCTGTATGCACCATCCCTCATCCACCATTGCCTGCTGCCCCCACTTGGCTTGACCCTGGGCTGCACCATTGTCCCCCTTGCTTGACAACACCTTGCTGCGGGGGGCCCGGCGGTTATTCTGAGTTGGTACCCGGGACTGGCATTGCTGCATCCGCAGATGTCCCCATGCCCCATGAGGCTGCGTGGGAGCTGAGATATCCATTGATTCAGCCTCCTCCCTTGGTCACTCTGGGGGGTTAGTTCCCGTGCCCCCCATTGCCAGTGCTGCCTGTGGGAGGCCATCTCATGTGAGTACCGCGCCAACACCCCTTAATATTGTGTGGGCTTCATTTGGAGCTACTCTTCTATTCTCCATGATACTACCAATCAGCTGTCTCTCCACATTACACTTTACATTATTGCCTTTCCGGCAGTCCTCCCTATGATTTACCATACCACACTGCGGGGTCTCCTCGCCCCCCTGCTTGGCCTGCTGTCCCCCGAGGTTTGGCCTACTTTTGCTCTGCTGCTATCTTACCGTCTGCTGCTCCTGTGTTGGCCGGGGAAGGTCTCTGTGACATTCCTCAGTCTTGCCACATTTTGCGACAATGGCTCTGCCCTTTATTTTTAGCTTGGGAGGCCTTCCTACAGCCTTTAATCTGCTGGTCTCTCCGCCTTTTTCTCCCCCACGCAAGCTACCCACTAATTCTGCAGCTGATATTCCACGGGGTGCACCAGAGATTCATTTGTCATGGGTCAAGGAGTCCCTAAACAACGCAAACTTACCTTTGATCATGCCAAATTGATTGAAAGTTCTGACTCCTCCTGATGTAGTGGATGGGCAGGGCAAGGCTCGGCTCCCTGATGCCAGAGGGTACTGCAGCAATTATGGCAGAACTCTGGGCTGGCATCCATACAATTGATGTCCAATTCGACACCCTTGACTATTGGCTGGATTGCATGGGGGAATGCTTGGAGCGCCATGGCACTCATCTCAATGTGACTGAGGAGTGCCTCTCCGGACTTGTGGATGCCACAACTTTCCCGAACCAGTGATTGGAGAAGGTGGAGCGTATCCTGGAAACAGTAGCTATTAAAAATGAGGACCATGAAGCGTGCTCACGCTGAAACAAAATTTGCATAGTTGGGCTTGCTGAATCAACCAACATGGGACGTCCTGACCATTTTGTAGAAACTCTGCTCACCGATTTGCTTGGCTCCCAAAATTTTACATTCACATTTGTTGTTGAAAGGGCCCACTGATCGTTGGGTCCCGTCCCCCCTCCAGGCACCTCACCCCACCCCATTGTGGCACTCATCATGAAGTATAGAGTCTCTGACACTATACTCTGCTTAACCCATGAACAAGGCCCGTTGCGGTATCAGGGCACCACAATCTCCATTTATCTTGATTTTACACTTACCGTCCAGGAGGCGAGGTGGAAGCTTAACAATGCAAAAGCCCAACTTCACAAGCACTGACTCAAGTACCGTATGTTGTACACAACAATGTTAGTTGTGGATAGTATGCCTGATTCTTCTGTATCACGGCAGAGGTTATTTGCTTTTGAAAACACTTAGGCCCTAGTTGCCCTCCTTCATCCCACACCACCCAGTGCACTCCTTCCCACAACATATCGGCTAACACCAAACATTTCCCTCCTGGCTGAATGGCTTAATGGCTTCTTTGTATTTATCACTGTTTCTCACTTGGCTGGTAGGCTGTCATGTTGGAGTTATCCAGCTCTATGCTTGCCTTAAATGTCCTTTTTTCATGTAACCTTAATATCTATTGATTGTTCACCAACTGTCAATTTTCATTACGGGCATTGATTGCAGCTGCATTGTTCAATACCACTTCCCCACAAGGAGTATTCCATGTCTCGAATGTTTGGATTTCTGTTTTGGCTTCTTTTGGATTTGCTGGGCCTCTAATAACCAGTGTGTGCAGGGGGGGGTAAATATGATCTCTGTGGGCATTGGTTTTTGTTTGTTTATTTTCTCTCATACTGTTCATGGCTCTACACACACGACTTGACATATATTTCTGTTTCCTATATTTTGATGATGGGTTTGATAGATTACCAGCATTATTTACATTCCTTGCGTAGAATATCCGGGCCTTACCAATCCTAGAAAATGAAAACAAGTACTGTCCTACCTTAATCAACATGGTGTTAAGGTTGAGTTCTTACAGAAGACGCAGTTCCCTTCTCTATCCTCGCCTGTGTTCGCAGATGCCTGGGGGCCCCATATATACCTTCCCAACTACAGGACTTTCCGTGGAGTATGTATACTCCTTCATAGAAGTCTCCTCTTCAGCTATCGCACTACTATCACCAACAGTCAAGGATGCTATGTCCTTGTGACAGGAACATTTATACGTTTACGTCCCTGATGTCGACGATGCCCTGTTCATCCAGAGGCTGTCAGTCCTTCTTAGTCGATTTTACATGGACATCATACTGTTGGGTGGGGATGCACGTTTAATTGTTGACCCCTAAGATGACACCACCAGCACTTGTTCAGGTGGTAAAACACTTGCACTGCGTGTTCTCAGGGATATTATTGATACCCATTCCTTCAGAGATGCCTGGCATCTTCGTCAATCCAATGCTCCTGGATACACTTTCTATTCTGCACCTAATGCAGTGTGCACATGGCTGGACTACTGGTTCCTTTCCGAGAATGCTGGTCTATGGTTTAGGATTCAAAAAGGGGGGTGGTGATGGACAGAGTATCTGAATTAAGCAGAACACTCCTACCCAGTCAAAAGATCAGGGCTTGATCCATCTCCGTTTTTTAGCTCACTGCACCATCCCAGTTCAGAACCTGGCTACATGCAAATTAGTCTGTCCCTGGCCCAGTGCATCATGGGAACAGGGCAGACCAAACTACCAAGCCAATTCTTTACTGGAAAGGAAACAAGCTTCCGGAGACCGGTTTCTGGCATTACAGCCGTCTTCGGCCCGGCTTGCTTGAATCCTGATGGTGCAGTGAGCAAGGGACTCCCATCTGAGCATGCCCTTCCACACTTGTGGTGGCCAAAACGATTCAAAAAGGGGGGTGGTGATGGACAGAATATCTGAATTAAGCAGAACACTCCTACCCAGTCAAAAGATCAGGGCTTGATCCATCACCGTTTTTTAGCTCACTGCACCATCCCAGTTCAGAACCTGGCTACATGCAAATTAGTCTGTCCCTGGCCCAGTGCATCATGGGAACAGGGCAGACCAAACTACCAAGCCAATTCTTTACTGGAAAGGAAACAAGCTTCCGGGGACCGGTTTCTGGCATTACAGCCGTCTTCGGCCCGGCATGCTTGAATCCTGATGGTGCAGTGAGCAAGGGACTCACATCTGAGCATACCCTTCCACACTTGTGGTGGCCAAAACGATTCAAAAAGGGGGGTGGTGATGGACAGAGTATCTGAATTAAGCAGAACACTCCTACCCGGTCAAAAGATCAGGGCTTGATGAGTGTTCTGTTTAACTCAGATGGTCTGTCCATCACCACCCCCTTTTCTGAATCGTTTTGGCCACTATAGGAGTGGCAGGGTATGCTCAGACATGAGTCCCTTGCTCACTGCACCATCAGGATTCAAGCAAGCCGGGCTGAAGACGGCTGCAATGCCAGAAACCGGTCCCCGGAAGCTTGTTTCCTTTCCAGTAAAGAATTGGCTTGGTAGTTTGGTCTGCCCTGTTCCCATGATGCCCTGGGCCAGGGTCAAACTAATTTGCATATAGCCGGGTTCTGAGCTGGGATGGTGCAGTGAGCTAAAAAACGGTGATGGATCAAGCCCTGATCTTTTGACTGGGTATGAGTGTTCTGTTTAACTCAGATGCTCTGTCCATTACCAACCCCTTTTCTGATTCGTTTTGGCCACTATAGGAGTGGCAGGGTATGTTCAGACATGAGTCCCTTGCTCACTGCACCATCAGGATTCAAGCAAGCCGGGCCGAAGACGGCTGCAATGCCAGAAACCGGTCCCCGGAAGCTTGTTTCCTTTCCAGTAAAGAATTGGCTTGGTAGTTTGGTCTGCCCTGTTCCCATGATGCACTGGGCCAGGGTCAGACTAATTTGCATATAGCCGGGTTCTGAGCAGGGTTGGTGCAGTGAGCTAAAAAACGGTGATGGATCAAGCCCTGATCTTTTGACTGGGTATGAGTGCTCTGTTTAACTCAGATGCTCTGTCCATCACCACCCCCTTTTCTGAATCGTTTTGGCCACTATAGGAGTGGCAGGGTATGCTCAGACATGAGTCCCTTGCTCACTGCACCATCAGGATTCAAGCAAGCCGGGCAGAAGACGGCTGCAATGCCAGAAACCGGTCCCCGGAAGCTTGTTTCCTTTCCAGTAAAGAATTGGCGTGGTAGTTTGGTCTGCCCTGTTCCCATGATGCACTGGGCCAGGGTCAGAATAATTTGCATATAGCTGGGTTCTGAGCTGGGATGGTGCAATGAGCTAAAAAAGAAAACGGTGATGGATCAAGCCCTGATCTTTTGACTGGGTATGAGTGTTCTGTTTAACTCAGTTGCTCTGTCCATCACCACCCCCTCTTCTGAATCGTTTTGGCCACTATAGGAGTGGCAGGGTATGCTCAGACATGAGTCCCTTGCTCACTGCACCATCAGGATTCAAGCAAACCGGGCCGAAGACGGCTGCAATGCCAGAAACCGGTCCCCGGAAGCTTGTTTCCTTTCCAGTAAAGAATTGGCTTGGTAGTTTGGTCTGCCCTGTTCCCATGATGCACTGGGCCAGGGTCAGACTAATTTGCATATAGCCGGGTTCTGAGCTGGGATGGTGCAGTGAGCTAAAAAACGGTGATGGATCAAGCCCTGATCTTTTGACTGGGTATGAGTGTTCTGTTTAACTCGGATGCTCTGTCCAATACCACCCCCTTTTCTGAATCGTTTTGGCCACTATAGGAGTGGCAGGGTATGCTCAGACATGAGTCCCTTGCTCACTGCACCATCAGGATTCAAGCAAGCCGGGCCGAAGACGGCTGCAATGCCAGAAACCGGTCCCCGGAAGCTTGTTTCCTTTCCAGTAAAGAATTGGCTTGGTAGTTTGGTCTGCCCTATTCCCATGATGCACTGGGCCAGGGTCAGATTAATTTGCATATAGCCGGGTTCTGAGCTGGGATGGTGCAGTGAGCTAAAAAACGGTGATGGATCAAGCCCTGATCTTTTGACTGGGTATGAGTGTTCTGTTTAACTCAGATGCTCTGTCCATCACCACCCCCTTTTCTGAATCGTTTTGGCCACTATAGGAGTGGCAGGGTATGCTCAGACATGAGTCCCTTGCTCACTGCACCATCAGGATTCAAGCAAGTCGGGCCGAAGACGGCTGCAATGCCAGAAACCTGTCCCCGGAAGCTTGTTTCCTTTCCAGTAAAGAATTGGCTTGGTAGTTTGGTCTGCCATGTTCCCATGATGCACTGGGCCAGGGTCAGACTAATTTGCATATAGCCGGGTTCTGAGCTGGGATGGTGCAGTGAGCTAAAAAACGGTGATGGATCAAGCCCTGATCTTTTGACTGGGTATGAGTGTTCTGTTTAACTCAGATGCTCTGTCCATCACCACCCCCTTTTCTGAATCGTTTTGGCCACTCTAGGAGTGGCAGGGTATGCTCAGATATGAGTCCCTTGCTCACTGCACCATCAGGATTCAAGCAAGCCGGGCCGAAGACGGCTGCAATGCCAGAAACCGGACCCCGGAAGCTTGTTTCCTTTCCAGTAAAGAATTGGCTTGGTAGTTTGGTCTGCCCTGTTCCCATGATGCACTGGGCCAGGGTCAGACTAATTTGCATATAGCCGGGTTCTGAGCTGGGATGGTGCAGTGAGCTAAAAAACGGTGATGGATCAAGCCCTGATTTTTTGACTGGGTATGAGTGTTCTGTTTAACTCAGATGCTCTGTCCATCACCACCCCCTTTTCTGAATCGTTTTGGCCACTATAGGAGTGGCAGGGTATGCTCAGACATGAGTCCCTTGCTCACTGCACCATCAGGATTCAAGCAAGCCGGGCCGAAGACGGCTGCAATGCCAGAAACCGGTCCCCGGAAGCTTGTTTCCTTTCCAGTAAAGAATTGGCTTGGTAGTTTGGTCTGCCCTGTTCCCATGATGCACTGGGCCAGGGTCAGACTAATTTGCATATAGCCGGGTTCTGAGCTGGGATGGTGCAGTGAGCTAAAAAACGGTGATGGATCAAGCCCTGATCTTTTGACTGGGTATGAGTGTTCTGTTTAACTCAGATGCTCTGTCCATCATCACCCCCTTTTCTGAATCGTTTTGGCCACTATAGGAGTGGCAGGGTATGTTCAGACATGAGTCCCTTGCTCACTGCACCATCAGGATTCAAGCAAGCCGGGCCGAAGACTGCTGCAATGCCAGAAACCGGTCCCCGGAAGCTTGTTTCCTTTCCAGTAAAGAATTGGCTTGGTAGTTTGGTCTGCCCTGTTCCCATGATGCACTGGGCCAGGGTCAGACTAATTTGCATATAGCCGGGTTCTGAGCAGGGATGGTGCAGTGAGCTAAAAAACAGTGATGGATCAAGCCCTGATCTTTTGACTGGGTATGAGTGCTCTGTTTATATCAGATGCTCTGTCCATCACCACCCCCTTTTCTGAATCGTTTTGGCCACTATAGGAGTGGCAGGGTATGCTCAGACATGAGTCCCTTCCTCACTGCACCATCAGGATTCAAGCAAGCCGGGCCGAAGACGGCTGCAATGCCAGAAACCGGTCCCCGGAAGCTTGTTTCCTTTCCAGTAAAGAATTGGCTTGGTAGTTTGGTCTGCCCTGTTCCCATGTTGCACTGGGCCAGGGTCAGAATAATTTGCATATAGCTGGGTTCTGAGCTGGGATGGTGCAGTGAGCTAAAAAAAAACGGTGATGGATCAAGCCCTGATCTTTTGACTGGGTATGAGTGTTCTGTTTAACTCAGATGCTCTGTCCATCACCACCCCCTTTTCTGAATCATTTTGGCCACTATAGGAGTGGCAGGGTATGCTCAGACATGAGTCCCTTGCTCACTGCACCATCAGGATTCAAGCAAGCCGGGCCAAAGACGGCTGCAATGCCAGAAACCGGTCCCCGGAAGCTTGTTTCCTTTCCAGTAAAGAATTGGCTTGGTAGTTTGGTCTGCCCTGTTCCCATGATGCACTGGGCCAGGGTCAAACTAATTTGCATATAGCCGGGTTCTGAGCTGGGATGGTGCAGTGAGCTAAAAAACGGTGATGGATCAAGCCCTGATCTTTTGACTGGGTATGAGTGTTCTGTTTAACTCGGATGCTCTGTCCATCACCACCCCCTTTTCTGAATCGTTTTGGCCACTATAGGAGTGGCAGGGTATGCTCAGACATGAGTCCCTTGCTCACTGCACCATCAGGATTCAAGCAAGCCGGGACGAAGACGGCTGCAATGCCAGAAACCGGTCCCCGGAAGCTTGTTTCCTTTCCAGTAAAGAATTGGCTTGGTAGTTTGGTCTGCTCTGTTTCCATGATGCACTGGGCCAGGGTCAGACTAATTTGCATATAGCCGGGTTTTGAGCCTGGATGGTGCAGTGAGCTAAAAAACGGTGATGGATCAAGCCCTGATCTTTTGACTGGGTATGAGTGTTCTGTTTAACTCAGATGCTCTGTCCATCACCACCCCCTTTTCTGAATCGTTTTGGCCACTATAGGAGTGGCAGGGTATGCTCAGACATGAGTCCCTTGCTCACTGCACCATCAGGATTCAAGCAAGCCGGGCCGAAGACGGCTGCAATGCCAGAAACCGGTCCCCGGAAGCTTGTTTCCTTTCCAGTAAAGAATTGGTTTGGTAGTTTGGTCTGCCCTATTCCCATGATGCACTGGGCCAGGGTCAGACTAATTTGCATATAGCCGGGTTCTGAGCTGGGATGGTGCAATGAGCTAAAAAACGGTGATGGATCAAGCCCTGATCTTTTGACTGGGTATGAGTGTTCTGTTTAACTCAGATGCTCTGTCCATCATCACCCCCTTTTCTGAATCGTTTTGGCCACTATAGGAGTGGCAGGGTATATTCAGACATGAGTCCCTTGCTCACTGCACCATCAGGATTCAAGCAAGCCGGGCCGAAGATGGCTGCAATGCCAGAAACCGGTCCCCGGAAGCTTGTTTCCTTTCCAGTAAAGAATTGGCTTGGTAGTTTGGTCTGCCCTGTTCCCATGATGCACTGGGCCAGGGTCAGACTAATTTGCATATAGCCAGGTTCTGAGCAGGGATGGTGCAGTGAGCTAAAAAACAGTGATGGATCAAGCCCTGATCTTTTGACTGGGTATGAGTGCTCTGTTTAACTCAGATGCTCTGTCCATCACCACCCCCTTTTCTGAATCGTTTTGGCCACTATAGGAGTGGCAGGGTATGCTCAGACATGAGTCCCTTGCTCACTGCACCATCAGGATTCAAGCAAGCCGGGCCGAAGACGGCTGCAATGCCAGAAACCGGTCCCCGGAAGCTTGTTTCCTTTTCAGTAAAGAATTGGCTTGGTAGTTTGGTCTGCCCTATTCCCATGATGCACTGGGCCAGGGTCAGACTAATTTGCATATAGCCGGGTTCTGAGCAGGGATGGTGCAGTGAGCTAAAAAACGGTGATGGATCAAGCCCTGATCTTTTGACTGGGTATGAGTGCTCTGTTTAACTCAGATGCTCTGTCCATCACCACCCCCTTTTCTGAATCGTTTTGGCCACTATAGGAGTGGCAGGGTATGCTCAGACATGAGTCCCTTCCTCACTGCACCATCAGGATTCAAGCAAGCCGGGCCGAAGACGGCTGCAATGCCAGAAACCGGTCCCCGGAAGCTTGTTTCCTTTCCAGTAAAGAATTGGCTTGGTAGTTTGGTCTGCCCTGTTCCCATGTTGCACTGGGCCAGGGTCAGAATAATTTGCATATAGCTGGGTTCTGAGCTGGGATGGTGCAGTGAGCTAAAAAAAAACGGTGATGGATCAAGCCCTGATCTTTTGACTGGGTATGAGTGTTCTGTTTAACTCAGATGCTCTGTCCATCACCACCCCCTTTTCTGAATCATTTTGGCCACTATAGGAGTGGCAGGGTATGCTCAGACATGAGTCCCTTGCTCACTGCACCATCAGGATTCAAGCAAGCCGGGCCAAAGACGGCTGCAATGCCAGAAACCGGTCCCCGGAAGCTTGTTTCCTTTCCAGTAAAGAATTGGCTTGGTAGTTTGGTCTGCCCTGTTCCCATGATGCACTGGGCCAGGGTCAGACTAATTTGCATATAGCCGGGTTCTGAGCTGGGATGGTGCAGTGAGCTAAAAAACGGTGATGGATCAAGCCCTGATCTTTTGACTGGGTATGAGTGTTCTGTTTAACTCGGATGCTCTGTCCATCACCACCCCCTTTTCTGAATCGTTTTGGCCACTATAGGAGTGGCAGGGTATGCTCAGACATGAGTCCCTTGCTCACTGCACCATCAGGATTCAAGCAAGCCGGGACGAAGACGGCTGCAATGCCAGAAACCGGTCCCCGGAAGCTTGTTTCCTTTCCAGTAAAGAATTGGCTTGGTAGTTTGGTCTGCTCTGTTTCCATGATGCACTGGGCCAGGGTCAGACTAATTTGCATATAGCCGGGTTCTGAGCCTGGATGGTGCAGTGAGCTAAAAAACGGTGATGGATCAAGCCCTGATCTTTTGACTGGGTATGAGTGTTCTGTTTAACTCAGATGCTCTGTCCATCACCACCCCCTTTTCTGAATCGTTTTGGCCACTATAGGAGTGGCAGGGTATGCTCAGACATGAGTCCCTTGCTCACTGCACCATCAGGATTCAAGCAAGCCGGGCCGAAGACGGCTGCAATGCCAGAAACCGGTCCCCGGAAGCTTGTTTCCTTTCCAGTAAAGAATTGGTTTGGTAGTTTGGTCTGCCCTATTCCCATGATGCACTGGGCCAGGGTCAGACTAATTTGCATATAGCCGGGTTCTGAGCTGGGATGGTGCAGTGAGCTAAAAAACGGTGATGGATCAAGCCCTGATCTTTTGACTGGGTATGAGTGTTCTGTTTAACTCAGATGCTCTGTCCATCATCACCCCCTTTTCTGAATCGTTTTGGCCACTATAGGAGTGGCAGGGTATGTTCAGACATGAGTCCCTTGCTCACTGCACCATCAGGATTCAAGCAAGCCGGGCCGAAGATGGCTGCAATGCCAGAAACCGGTCCCCGGAAGCTTGTTTCCTTTCCAGTAAAGAATTGGCTTGGTAGTTTGGTCTGCCCTGTTCCCATGATGCACTGGGCCAGGGTCAGACTAATTTGCATATAGCCAGGTTCTGAGCAGGGATGGTGCAGTGAGCTAAAAAACAGTGATGGATCAAGCCCTGATCTTTTGACTGGGTATGAGTGCTCTGTTTAACTCAGATGCTCTGTCCATCACCACCCCCTTTTCTGAATCGTTTTGGCCACTATAGGAGTGGCAGGGTATGCTCAGACATGAGTCCCTTGCTCACTGCACCATCAGGATTCAAGCAAGCCGGGCCGAAGACGGCTGCAATGCCAGAAACCGGTCCCCGGAAGCTTGTTTCCTTTTCAGTAAAGAATTGGCTTGGTAGTTTGGTCTGCCCTATTCCCATGATGCACTGGGCCAGGGTCAGACTAATTTGCATATAGCCGGGTTCTGAGCAGGGATGGTGCAGTGAGCTAAAAAACAGTGATGGATCAAGCCCTGATCTTTTGACTGGGTATGAGTGCTCTGTTTAACTCAGATGCTCTGTCCATCACCACCCCCTTTTCTGAATCGTTTTGGCCACTATAGGAGTGGCAGGGTATGCTCAGACATGAGTCCCTTGCTCACTGCACCATCAGGATTCAAGCAAGCCGGGCCGAAGACGGCTGCAATGCCAGAAACCGGTCCCCGGAAGCTTGTTTCCTTTCCAGTAAAGAATTGGCTTGGTAGTTTGGTCTGCCCTGTTCCCATGTTGCACTGGGCCAGGGTCAGAATAATTTGCATATAGCTGGGTTCTGAGCTGGGATGGTGCAGTGAGCTAAAAAAAAACGGTGATGGATCAAGCCCTGATCTTTTGACTGGGTATGAGTGTTCTGTTTAACTCAGATGCTCTGTCCATCACCACCCCCTTTTCTGAATCATTTTGGCCACTATAGGAGTGGCAGGGTATGCTCAGACATGAGTCCCTTGCTCACTGCACCATCAGGATTCAAGCAAGCCGGGCCAAAGACGGCTGCAATGCCAGAAACCGGTCCCCGGAAGCTTGTTTCCTTTCCAGTAAAGAATTGGCTTGGTAGTTTGGTCTGCCCTGTTCCCATGATGCACTGGGCCAGGGTCAGACTAATTTGCATATAGCCGGGTTCTGAGCTGGGATGGTGCAGTGAGCTAAAAAACGGTGATGGATCAAGCCCTGATCTTTTGACTGGGTATGAGTGTTCTGTTTAACTCGGATGCTCTGTCCATCACCACCCCCTTTTCTGAATCGTTTTGGCCACTATAGGAGTGGCAGGGTATGCTCAGACATGAGTCCCTTGCTCACTGCACCATCAGGATTCAAGCAAGCCGGGACGAAGACGGCTGCAATGCCAGAAACCGGTCCCCGGAAGCTTGTTTCCTTTCCAGTAAAGAATTGGCTTGGTAGTTTGGTCTGCTCTGTTTCCATGATGCACTGGGCCAGGGTCAGACTAATTTGCATATAGCCGGGTTCTGAGCCTGGATGGTGCAGTGAGCTAAAAAACGGTGATGGATCAAGCCCTGATCTTTTGACTGGGTATGAGTGTTCTGTTTAACTCAGATGCTCTGTCCATCACCACCCCCTTTTCTGAATCGTTTTGGCCACTATAGGAGTGGCAGGGTATGCTCAGACATGAGTCCCTTGCTCACTGCACCATCAGGATTCAAGCAAGCCGGGCCGAAGACGGCTGCAATGCCAGAAACCGGTCCCCGGAAGCTTGTTTCCTTTCCAGTAAAGAATTGGTTTGGTAGTTTGGTCTGCCCTATTCCCATGATGCACTGGGCCAGGGTCAGACTAATTTGCATATAGCCGGGTTCTGAGCTGGGATGGTGCAGTGAGCTAAAAAACGGTGATGGATCAAGCCCTGATCTTTTGACTGGGTATGAGTGTTCTGTTTAACTCAGATGCTCTGTCCATCATCACCCCCTTTTCTGAATCGTTTTGGCCACTATAGGAGTGGCAGGGTATGTTCAGACATGAGTCCCTTGCTCACTGCACCATCAGGATTCAAGCAAGCCGGGCCGAAGACGGCTGCAATGCCAGAAACCGGTCCCCGGAAGCTTGTTTCCTTTCCAGTAAAGAATTGGCTTGGTAGTTTGGTCTGCCCTGTTCCCATGATGCACTGGGCCAGGGTCAGACTAATTTGCATATAGCCAGGTTCTGAGCAGGGATGGTGCAGTGAGCTAAAAAACAGTGATGGATCAAGCCCTGATCTTTTGACTGGGTATGAGTGCTCTGTTTAACTCAGATGCTCTGTCCATCACCACCCCCTTTTCTGAATCGTTTTGGCCACTATAGGAGTGGCAGGGTATGCTCAGACATGAGTCCCTTGCTCACTGCACCATCAGGATTCAAGCAAGCCGGGCCGAAGACGGCTGCAATGCCAGAAACCGGTCCCCGGAAGCTTGTTTCCTTTCCAGTAAAGAATTGGCTTGGTAGTTTGGTCTGCCCTATTCCAATGATGCACTGGGCCAGGGTCAGACTAATTTGCATATAGCCGGGTTCTGAGCAGGGATGGTGCAGTGAGCTAAAAAACGGTGATGGATCAAGCCCTGATCTTTTGACTGGGTATGAGTGCTCTGTTTAACTCAGATGCTCTGTCCATCACCACCCCCTTTTCTGAATCGTTTTGGCCACTATAGGAGTGGCAGGGTATGCTCAGACATGAGTCCCTTGCTCACTGCACCATCAGGATTCAAGCAAGCCGGGCCGAAGACGGCTGCAATGCCAGAAACCGGTCCCCGGAAGCTTGTTTCCTTTCCAGTAAAGAATTGGCTTGGTAGTTTGGTCTGCCCTGTTCCCATGATGCACTGGGCCAGGGTCAGAATAATTTGCATATAGCTGGGTTCTGAGCTGGGATGGTGCACTGAGCTAAAAAAAAAAAATGGTGATGGATCAAGCCCTGATCTTTTGACTGGGTATGAGTGTTCTGTTTAACTCAGATGCTCTGTCCATCACCACCCCCTCTTCTGAATCGTTTTGGCCACTATAGGAGTGGCAGGGTATGCTCAGACATGAGTCCCTTGCTCACTGCACCATCAGGATTCAAGCAAACTGGGCCGAAGACGGCTGCAATGCCAGAAACCGGTCCCCGGAAGCTTGTTTCCTTTCCAGTAAAGAATTGGCTTGGTAGTTTGGTCTGCCCTGTTCCCATGATGCACTGGGCCAGGGTCAGACTAATTTGCATATAGCCGGGTTCTGAGCTGGGATGGTGCAGTGAGCTAAAAAACGGTGATGGATCAAGCCCTGATCTTTTGACTGGGTATGAGTGTTCTGTTTAACTCGTATGCTCTGTCCAATACCACCCCCTTTTCTGAATCGTTTTGGCCACTATAGGAGTGGCAGGGTATGCTCAGACATGAGTCCCTTGCTCACTGCACCATCAGGATTCAAGCAAGCCGGGACGAAGACGGCTGCAATGCCAGAAACCGGTTCCCGGCAGCTTGTTTCCTTTCCAGTAAAGAATTGGCTTGGTAGTTTGGTCTGCTCTGTTCCCATGATGCACTGGGCCAGGGTCAGACTAATTTGCATATAGCCGGGTTCTGAGCTGGGATGGTGCAGTGAGCTAAAAAACGGTGATGGATCAAGCCCTTATCTTTTGACTGGGTATGAGTGTTCTGTTTAACTCAGATGCTCTGTCCATCACCACCCCCTTTTCTGAATCGTTTTGGCCACTATAGGAGTGGCAGGGTATGCTCAGACATGAGTCCCTTGCTCACTGCACCATCAGGATTCAAGCAAGCCGGGCCGAAGACGGCTGCAATGCCAGAAACCGGTCCCCGGAAGCTTGTTTCCTTTCCAGTAAAGAATTGGCTTGGTAGTTTGGTCTGCCCTATTCCCATGATGCACTGGGCCAGGGTCAGATTAATTTGCATATAGCCGGGTTCTGAGCTGGGATGGTGCAGTGAGCTAAAAAACGGTGATGGATCAAGCCCTGATCTTTTGACTGGGTATGAGTGTTCTGTTTAACTCGTATGCTCTGTCCAATACCACCCCCTTTTCTGAATCGTTTTGGCCACTATAGGAGTGGCAGGGTATGCTCAGACATGAGTCCCTTGCTCACTGCACCATCAGGATTCAAGCAAGCCGGGACGAAGACGGCTGCAATGCCAGAAACCGGTTCCCGGCAGCTTGTTTCCTTTCCAGTAAAGAATTGGCTTGGTAGTTTGGTCTGCTCTGTTCCCATGATGCACTGGGCCAGGGTCAGACTAATTTGCATATAGCCGGGTTCTGAGCTGGGATGGTGCAGTGAGCTAAAAAACGGTGATGGATCAAGCCCTGATCTTTTGACTGGGTATGAGTGTTCTGTTTAACTCAGATGCTCTGTCCATCACCACCCCCTTTTCTGAATCGTTTTGGCCACTATAGGAGTGGCAGGGTATGCTCAGACATGAGTCCCTTGCTCACTGCACCATCAGGATTCAAGCAAGCCGGGCCGAAGACGGCTGCAGTGCCAGAAACCGGTCCCCGGAAGCTTGTTTCCTTTCCAGTAAAGAATTGGCTTGGTAGTTTGGTCTGCCCTATTCCCATGATGCACTGGGCCAGGGTCAGATTAATTTGCATATAGCCGGGTTCTGAGCTGGGATGGTGCAGTGAGCTAAAAAACGGTGATGGATCAAGCCCTGATCTTTTGACTGGGTATGAGTGTTCTGTTTAACTCAGATACTCTGTCCATCACCACCCCCTTTTCTGAATCGTTTTGGCCACTATAGGAGGGGCAGGGTATGCTCAGACATGAGTCCCTTGCTCACTGCACCATCAGGATTCAAGCAAGTCGGGCCGAAGACGGCTGCAATGCCAGAAACCTGTCCCCGGAAGCTTGTTTCCTTTCCAGTAAAGAATTGGCTTGGTAGTTTGGTCTGCCCTGTTCCCATGATGCACTGGGCCAGGGTCAGACTAATTTGCATATAGCCGGGTTCTGAGCTGGGATGGTGCAGTGAGCTAAAAAACGGTGGTGGATCAAGCCCTGATCTTTTGACTGGGTATGAGTGTTCTGTTTAACTCAGATGCTCTGTCCATCACCACCCCCTTTTCTGAATCGTTTTGGCCACTATAGGAGTGGCAGGGTATGCTCAGACATGAGTCCCTAGCTCACTGCACCATCAGGATTCAAGCAAGCCGGGCCGAAGACGGCTGCAATGCCAGAAACCGGTCCCCGGAAGCTTGTTTCCTTTCCAGTAAAGAATTGGCTTGGTAGTTTGGTCTGCCCTGTTCCCATGATGCACTGGGCCAGGGTCAGACTAATTTGCATATAGCCGGGTTCTGAGCTGGGATGGTGCAGTGAGCTAAAAAACGGTGATGGATCAAGCCCTGATCTTTTGACTGGGTATGAGTGTTCTGTTTAACTCAGATGCTCTGTCCATCATCACCCCCTTTTCTGAATCGTTTTGGCCACTATAGGAGTGGCAGGGTATGTTCAGACATGAGTCCCTTGCTCACTGCACCATCAGGATTCAAGCAAGCCGGGCCGAAGACGGCTGCAATGCCAGAAACCGGTCCCCTGAAGCTTGTTTCCTTTCCAGTAAAGAATTGGCTTGGTAGTTTGGTCTGCCCTGTTCCCATGATGCACTGGGCCAGGGTCAGACTAATTTGCATATAGCCGGGTTCTGAGCAGGGATGGTGCAGTGAGCTAAAAAACAGTGATGGATCAAGCCCTGATCTTTTGACTGGGTATGAGTGCTCTGTTTAACTCAGATGCTCTGTCCATCACCACCCCCTTTTCTGAATCGTTTTGGCCACTATAGGAGTGGTAGGGTATGCTCAGACATGAGTCCCTTCCTCACTGCACCATCAGGATTCAAGCAAGCCGGGCCGAAGACGGCTGCAATGCCAGAAACCGGTCACCGGAAGCTTGTTTCCTTTCCAGTAAAGAATTGGCTTGGTAGTTTGGTCTGCCCTGTTCCCATGTTGCACTGGGCCAGGGTCAGAATAATTTGCATATAGCTGGGTTCTGAGCTGGGATGGTGCAGTGAGCTAAAAAAAAAACGGTGATGGATCAAGCCCTGATCTTTTGACTGGGTATGAGTGTTCTGTTTAACTCAGATGCTCTGTCCATCACCACCCCCTTTTCTGAATCGTTTTGGCCACTATAGGAGTGGCAGGGTATGCTCAGACATGAGTCCCTTGCTCACTGCACCATCAGGATTTAAGCAAGCCGGGCCGAAGACAGCTGCAATGCCAGAAACCGGTCCCCGGAAGCTTGTTTCCTTTCCAGTAAAGAATTGGCTTGGTAGTTTGGTCTGCCCTGTTCCCATAATGCACTGGGCCAGGGTCAGACTAATTTGCATATAGCCGGGTTCTGAGCTGGGATGGTGCAGTGAGCTAAAAAACGGTGATGGATCAAGCCCTGATCTTTTGACTGGGTATGAGTGTTCTGTTTAACTCAGATGCTCTGTCCATCACCACCCCCTTTTCTGAATCGTTTTGGCCACTATAGGAGTGGCAGGGTATGCTCAGACATGAGTCCCTTGCTCACTGCACCATCAGGATTCAAGCAAGCCGGGACGAAGACGGCTGCAATGCCAGAAACCGGTCCCCGGAAGCTTGTTTCCTTTCCAGTAAAGAATTGGCTTGGTAGTTTGGTCTGCTCTGTTCCCATGATGCACTGGGCCAGGGTCAGACTAATTTGCATATAGCCGGGTTCTGAACCTGGATGGTGCAGTGAGCTAAAAAACGGTGATGGATCAAGCCCTGATCTTTTGACTGGGTATGAGTGTTCTGTTTAACTCAGATGCTCTGTCCATCACCACCCCCTTTTCTGAATCGTTTTGGCCACTATAGGAGTGGCAGGGTATGCTCAGACATGAGTCCCTTGCTCACTGCACCATCAGGATTCAAGCAAGCCGGGCCGGAGACGGCTGCAATGCCAGAAACCGGTCCCCGGAAGCTTGTTTCCTTTCCAGTAAAGAATTGGCTTGGTAGTTTGGTCTGCCCTATTCCCATGATGCACTGGGCCAGGGTCAGACTAATTTGCATATAGCCGGGTTCTGAGCTGGGATGGTGCAGTGAGCTAAAAAACGGTGATGGATCAAGCCCTGATCTTTTGACTGGGTATGAGTGTTCTGTTTAACTCAGATGCTCTGTCCATCACCACCCCCTTTTCTGAATTGTTTTGGCCACTATAGGAGTGGCAGGGTATGCTCAGACATGAGTCCCTTGCTCACTGCACCATCAGGATTCAAGCAAGCCGTGCCGAAGACGGCTGCAATGCCAGAAACCGGTCCCCGGAAGCTTGTTTCCTTTCCAGTAAAGAATTGGCTTGGTAGTTTGGTCTGCCCTATTCCCATGATGCACTGGGCCAGGGTCAGATTAATTTGCATATAGCCGGGTTCTGAGCTGGGATGGTGCAGTGAGCTAAAAAACGGTGATGGATCAAGCCCTGATCTTTTGACTGGGTATGAGTGTTCTGTTTAACTCAGATGCTCTGTCCATCGCCACCCCCTTTTCTGAATCGTTTTGGCCACTATAGGAGTGGCAGGGTATGCTCAGACATGAGTCCCTTGCTCACTGCACCATCAGGATTCAAGCAAGTCGGGCCGAAGACGGCTGCAATGCCAGAAACCGGTCCCCGGAAGCTTGTTTCCTTTCCAGTAAAGAATTGGCTTGGTAGTTTGGTCTGCCCTGTTCCCATGATGCACTGGGCCAGGGTCAGACTAATTTGCATATAGCCGGGTTCTGAGCTGGGATGGTGCAGTGAAGTAAAAAACGGTGATGGATCAAGCCCTGATCTTTTGACTGCGTATGAGTGTTCTGTTTAACTCAGATGCTCTGTCCATCACCACCCCCTTTTCTGAATCGTTTTGGCCACTATAGGAGTGGCAGGGTATGCTCAGACATGAGTCCCTTGCTCACTGCACCATCAGGATTCAAGCAAGCCGGGCCGAAGACGGCTGCAATGCCAGAAACCGGTCCCCGGAAGCTTGTTTCCTTTCCAGTAAAGAATTGGCTTGGTAGTTTGGTCTGCCCTGTTCCCATGATGCACTGGGCCAGGGTCAGACTAATTTGCATATAGCCGGGTTCTGAGCAGGGATGGTGCAGTGAGCTAAAAAACAGTGATGGATCAAGCCCTGATCTTTTGACTGGGTATGAGTGCTCTGTTTAACTCAGATGCTCTGTCCATCACCACCCCCTTTTCTGAATCGTTTTGGCCACTATAGGAGTGGCAGGGTATGCTCAGACATGAGTCCCTTCCTCACTGCACCATCAGGATTCAAGCAAGCCGGGCCGAAGACGGCTGCAATGCCAGAAACCGGTCACCGGAAGCTTGTTTCCTTTCCAGTAAAGAATTGGCTTGGTAGTTTGGTCTGCCCTGTTCCCATGTTGCACTGGGCCAGGGTCAGAATAATTTGCATATAGCTGGGTTCTGAGCTGGGATGGTGCAGTGAGCTAAAAAAAAAACGGTGATGGATCAAGCCCTGATCTTTTGACTGGGTATGAGTGTTCTGTTTAACTCAGATGCTCTGTCCATCACCACCCCCTTTTCTGAATCGTTCTGGCCACTATAGGAGTGGCAGGGTATGCTCAGACATGAGTCCCTTGCTCACTGCACCATCAGGATTCAAGCAAGCTGGGACGAAGACGGCTGCAATGCCAGAAACCGGTCCCCGGAAGCTTGTTTCCTTTCCAGTAAAGAATTGGCTTGGTAGTTTGGTCTGCTCTGTTCCCATGATGCACTGGGCCAGGGTCAGACTAATTTGCATATAGCCGGGTTCTGAGCCTGGATGGTGCAGTGAGCTAAAAAACGGTGATGGATCAAGCCCTGATCTTTTGACTGGGTATGAGTGTTCTGTTTAACTCAGATGCTCTGTCCATCACCACCCCCTTTTCTGAATCGTTTTGGCCACTATAGGAGTGGCAGGGTATGCTCAGACATGAGTCCCTTGCTCACTGCAACATCAGGATTCAAGCAAGCCGGGCCGAAGACGGCTGCAATGCCAGAAACCGGTCCCCGGAAGCTTGTTTCCTTTCCAGTAAAGAATTGGCTTGGTAGTTTGGTCTGCCCTATTCCCATGATGCACTGGGCCAGGGTCAGACTAATTTGCATATAGCCTGGTTCTGAGCTGGGATGGTGCAGTGAGCTAAAAAACGGTGATGGATCAAGCCCTGATCTTTTGACTGGGTATGAGTGTTCTGTTTAACTCAGATGCTCTGTCCATCACCACCCCCTTTTCTGAATCGTTTTGGCCACTATAGGAGTGGCAGGGTATGCTCAGACATGAGTCCCTTGCTCACTGCACCATCAGGATTCAAGCAAGCCGGGCCGAAGACGGCTGCAGTGCCAGAAACCGGTCCCCGGAAGCTTGTTTCCTTTCCAGTAAAGAATTGGCTTGGTAGTTTGGTCTGCCCTATTCCCATGATGCACTGGGCCAGGGTCAGATTAATTTGCATATAGCCGGGTTCTGAGCTGGGATGGTGCAGTGAGCTAAAAAACGGTGATGGATCAAGCCCTGATCTTTTGACTGGGTATGAGTGTTCTGTTTAACTCAGATGCTCTGTCCATCACCACCCCCTTTTCTGAATCGTTTTGGCCACAATAGGAGTGGCAGGGTATGCTCAGACATGAGTCCCTTGCTCACTGCACCATCAGGATTCAAGCAAGTCGGGCCGAAGACGGCTGCAATGCCAGAAACCGGTCCCCGGAAGGTTGTTTCCTTTCCAGTAAAGAATTGACTTGGTAGTTTGGTCTGCCCTGTTCCCATGATGCACTGGGCCAGGGTCAGACTAATTTGCATATAGCCGGGTTCTGAGCTGGGATGGTGCAGTGAGCTAAAAAACGGTGATGGATCAAGCCCTGATCTTTTGACTGGGTATGAGTGTTCTGTTTAACTCAGATGCTCTGTCCATCACCACTCCCTTTTCTGAATCGTTTTGGCCACTATAGTAGTGGCAGGGTATGCTCAGACATGAGTCCCTTGCTCACTGCACCATCAGGATTCAAGCAAGCCGGGCCGAAGACGGCTGCAATGCCAGAAACTGGTCCCCGGAAGCTTGTTTCCTTTCCAGTAAAGAATTGGCTTGGTAGTTTGGTCTGCCCTGTTCCCACGATGCACTGGGCCAGGGTCAGACTAATTTGCATATAGCCGGGTTCTGAGCTGGGATGGTGCAGTGAGCTAAAAAACGGTGATGGATCAAGCCCTGATTTTTTGACTGTGTATGAGTGTTCTGTTTAACTCAGATGCTCTGTCCATCACCACCCCCTTTTCTGAATCGTTTTGGCCACTATAGGAGTGGCAGGGTATGCTCAGACATGAGTCCCTTGCTCACTGCACCATCAGGATTCAAGCAAGCCGGGCCTAAGACGGCTGCAATGCCAGAAACCGGTCCCCGGAAGCTTGTTCCCTTTCCAGTAAAGAATTGGCTTGGTAGTTTGGTCTGCTCTGTTCCCATGATGCACTGGGCCAGGGTCAGACTAATTTGCATATAGCCGGGTTCTGAGCTGGGATGGTGCAATGAGCTAAAAAACGGTGATGGATCAAGCCCTGATCTTTTGACTGGGTATGAGTGTTCTGTTTAACTCAGATGCTCTGTCCATCACCACCCCCTTTTCTGAATCGTTTTGGCCACTATAGGAGTGGCAGGGTATGTTCAGACATGAGTCCCTTGCTCACTGCACCATCAGGATTCAAGCAAGCCGGGCCGAAGACGGCTGCAATGCCAGAAACCGGTCCCCGGAAGCTTGTTTCCTTTCCAGTAAAGAATTGGCTTGGTAGTTTGGTCTGCCCTGTTCCCATGATGCACTGGGCCAGGGTCAGACTAATTTGCATATAGCCGGGTTCTGAGCAGGGATGGTGCAGTGAGCTAAAAAACAGTGATGGATCAAGCCCTGATCTTTTGACTGGGTATGAGTGCTCTGTTTAACTCAGATGCTCTGTCCATCACCACCCCCTTTTCTGAATCGTTTTGGCCACTATAGGAGTGGCAGGGTATGCTCAGACATGAGTCCCTTCCTCACTGCACCATCAGGATTCAAGCAAGCCGGGCCGAAGACGGCTGCAATGCCAGAAACCGGTCCCCGGAAGCTTGTTTCCTTTCCAGTAAAGAATTGGCTTGGTAGTTTGGTCTGCCCTGTTCCCATGTTGCACTGGGCCAGGGTCAGAATAATTTGCATATAGCTGGGTTCTGAGCTGGGATGGTGCAGTGAGCTAAAAAAAAACGGTGATGGATCAAGCCCTGATCTTTTGACTGGGTATGAGTGTTCTGTTTAACTCAGATGCTCTGTCCATCACCAACCCCTTTTCTGAATCGTTTTGGCCACTATAGGAGTGGCAGGGTATGCTCAGACATGAGTCCCTTGCTCACTGCACCATCAGGATTCAAGCAAGCCGGGCCGCAGACGGCTGCAATGTCAGAAACCGGTCCCCGGAAGCTTGTTTCCTTTCCAGTAAAGAATTGGCTTGGTAGTTTGGTCTGCCCTGTTCCCATGATGCACTGGGCCAGGGTCAGACTAATTTGCATATAGCCGGGTTCTGAGCTGGGATGGGGCAGTGAGCTAAAAAACGGTGATGGATCAAGCCCTGATCTTTTGACTGGGTATGAGTGTTCTGTTTAACTCAGATGCTCTGTCCATCACCACCCCCTTTTCTGAATCGTTTTGGCCACTATAGGAATGGCAGGGTATGCTCGGACATGAGTCCCTTGCTCACTGCACCATCAGGATTCAAGCAAGCCCGGATGAAGATGGCTGCAATGCCAGAAACCGGTCCCCGGAAGCTTGTTTCCTTTCCAGTAAAGAATTGGCTTGGTAGTTTGGTCTGCTCTGTTCCCATGATGCACTGGGCCAGGGTCAGACTAATTTGCATATAGCCGGGTTCTGAGCTGGGATGGTGCAGTGAGCTAAAAAACGGTGATGGATCAAGCCCTGATCTTTTGACTGGGTATGAGTGTTCTGTTTAACTCAGATGCTCTGTCCATCACCACCCCCTTTTCTGAATCGTTTTGGCCACTATAGGAGTGGCAGGGTATGCTCAGACATGAGTCCCTTGCTCACTGCACCATCAGGATTCAAGCAAGCCGGGCCGAAGACGGCTGCAATGCCAGAAACCGGTCCCCGGAAGCTTGTTTCCTTTCCAGTAAAGAATTGGCTTGGTAGTTTGGTCTGCCCTGTTCCCATGATGCACTGGGCCAGGGTCAGAATAATTTGCATATAGCTGGGTTCTGAGCTGGGATGGTGCAGTGAGCTAAAAAAAAAACGGTGATGGATCAAGCCCTGATCTTTTCACTGGGTATGAGTGTTCTGTTTAACTCAGATGCTCTGTCCATCACCACCCCCTTTTCTGAATCGTTTTGGCCACTATAGGAGTGGCAGGGTATGCTCAGACATGAGTCCCTTGCTCACTGCACCATCAGGATTCAAGCAAGCCGGGCCGAAGACGGCTGCAATGCCAGAAACCGGTCCCCGGAAGCTTGTTTCCTTTCCAGTAAAGAATTGGCTTGGTAGTTTGGTCTGCCCTATTCCCCTGATGCACTGGGCCAGGGTCAGACTAATGTGCATATAGCCGGGTTCTGAGCTGGGATGGTGCAGTGAGCTAAAAAACGGTGATGGATCAAGCCCTGATCCTTTGACTGGGTATGAGTGTTCTGTTTAACTCAGATGCTCTGTCCATCACCACCCCCTTTTCTGAATCGTTTTGGCCACTATAGGAGTGGCAGGGTATGCTCAGACATGAGTCCCTTGCTCACTGCACCATCAGGATTCAAGCAAGCCGGGCCGAAGACGGCTGCAATGCCAGAAACCGGTCCCCGGAAGCTTGTTTCCTTTCCAGTAAAGAATTGGCTTGGTAGTTTGGCTGCCCTGTTCCCATGATGCTCTGGGCCAGGGTCAGACTAATTTGCATATAGCCGGGTTCTGAGCTGGGATGGTGCAGTGAGCTAAAAAACGGTGATGGATCAAGCCCTGATCTTTTGACTGGGTATGAGTGTTCTGTTTAACTCAGATGCTCTGTCCATCACCACCCCCTTTTCTGAATCGTTTTGGCCACTATAGGAGTGGCAGGGTATGCTCAGACATGAGTCCCTTGCTCACTGCACCATCAGGATTCAAGCAAGCCGGGCCGAAGACGGCTGCAATGCCAGAAACCGGTCCCCGGAAGCTTGTTTCCTTTCCAGTAAAGAATTGGCTTGGTAGTTTGGTCTGCCCTGTTCCCATGATGCACTGGGCCAGGGTCAGACTAATTTGCATATAGCCGGGTTCTGAGCTGGGATGGTGCAGTGAGCTAAAAAACGGTGATGGATCAAGCCCTGATCTTTTGACTGGGTATGAGTGTTCTGTTTAGCTCAGATGCTCTGTCCATCACCACTCCCTTTTCTGAATCGTTTTGGCCACTATAGGAGTGGCAGGGTATGCTCAGACATGAGTCCCTTGGTCACTGCACCATCAGGATTCAAGCAAGCCGGGCCGAAGACGGCTGCAATGCCAGAAACCGGTCCCTGGAAGCTTGTTTCCTTTCCAGTAAAGAATTGGCTTGGTAGTTTGGTCTGCTCTGTTCCCATGATGCACTGGGCCAGGGTCAGACTAATTTGCATATAGCCGGGTTCTGAGCTGGGATGGTGCAGTGAGCTAAAAAATGGTGATGGATCAAGCCCTGATCTTTTGACTGGGTATGAGTGTTCTGTTTAACTCAGATGCTCTGTCCATCACCACCCCCTTTTCTGAATCGTTTTGGCCACTATAGGAGTGGCAGGGTATGCTCAGACATGAGTCCCTTGCTCACTGCACCATCAGGATTCAAGCAAGCCGGGCCGAAGACGGCTGCAATGCCAGAAACCGGTCCCCGGAAGCTTGTTTCCTTTCCAGTAAAGAATTGGCTTGGTAGTTTGGTCTGCCCTGTTCCCATGATGCACTGGGCCAGGGTCAGACTAATTTGCATATAGCCGGGTTCTGAGCTGGGATGGTGCAGTGAGGTAAAAAACGGTGATGGATCAAGCCCTGATCTTTTGACTGGGTATGAGTGTTCTGTTTAACTCAGATGCTCTGTCCATCACCACCCCCTTTTCTGAATCGTTTTGGCCACTATAGGAGTGGCAGGGTATGCTCAGACATGAGTCCCTTGCTCACTGCACCATCAGGATTCAAGCAAGCCGGGCCGAAGACGGCTGCAATGCCAGAAACCGGTCCCCGGAAGCTTGTTTCCTTTCCAGTAAAGAATTGGCTTGGTAGTTTGGTCTGCCCTGTTCCCATGATGCACTGGGCCAGGGTCAGACTAATTTGCATATAGCCGGGTTCTGAGCTGGGATGGTGCAGTGAGCTAAAAAACGGTGATGGATCAAGCCCTGATCTTTTGACTGGGTATGAGTGTTCTGTTTAACTCAGATGCTCTGTCCATCACCACCCCCTTTTCTGAATCGTTTTGGCCACTATAGGAGTGGCAGGGTATACTCAGACATGAGTCCCTTGCTCACTGCACCATCAGGATTCAAGCAAGCCGGGCCGAAGACGGCTGCAATGCCAGAAACCGGTCCCCGGAAGCTTGTTTCCTTTCCAGTAAAGAATTGGCTTGGTAGTTTGGTCTGCCCTGTTCCCATGATGCACTGGGCCAGGGTCAAACTAATTTGCATATAGCCGGGTTCTGAGCTGGGATGGTGCAGTGAACTAAAAAACGGTGATGGATCAAGCCCTGATCTTTTGACTGGGTATGAGTGTTCTGTTTAACTCAGATGCTCTGTCCATCACCACCCCCTTTTCTGAATCGTTTTGGCCACTATAGGAGTGGCAGGGTATGCTCAGACATGAGTCCCTTGCTCACTGCACCATCAGGATTCAAGCAAGCCGGGCCGAAGACGGCTGCAATGCCAGAAACTGGTCCCCGGAAGCTTGTTTCCTTTCCAGTAAAGAATTGGCTTGGTAGTTTGGCTGCCCTGTTCCCATGATGCTCTGGGCCAGGGTCAGACTAATTTGCATATAGCCGGGTTCTGAGCTGGGATGGTGCAGTGAGCTAAAAAACGGTGATGGATCAAGCCCTGATCTTTTGACTGGGTATGAGTGTTCTGTTTAACTCAGATGCTCTGTCCATCACCACCCCCTTTTCTAAATCGTTTTGGCCACTATAGGAGTGGCAGGGTATGCTCAGACATGAGTCCCTTGGTCACTGCACCATCAGGATTCAAGCAAGCCGGGCCGAAGACGGCTGCAATGCCAGAAACCGGTCCCCGGAAGCTTGTTTCCTTTCCAGTAAAGAATTGGCTTGGTAGTTTGGTCTGCCCTGTTCCCATGATGCACTGGGCCAGGGTCAGACTAATTTGCATATAGCCGGGTTCTGAGCTGGGATGGTGCAGTGAGCTAAAAAACGGTGATGGATCAAGCCCTAATCTTTTGACTGGGTATGAGTGTTCTGTTTAACTCAAATGCTCTGTCCATCACCACCCCCTTTTCTGAATCGTTTTGGCCACTATAGGAGTGGCAGGGTATGCTCAGACATGAGTTCTTTGCTCACTGCACCATCAGGATTCAAGCAAGCCGGGCCGAAGACGGCTGCAATGCCAGAAACCGGTCCCCAGAAGCTTGTTTCCTTTCCAGTAAAGAATTGGCTTGGTAGTTTGGTCTGCTCTGTTCCCATGATGCACTGGGCCAGGGTCAGACTAATTTGCATATAGCCGGGTTCTGAGCTGGGATGGTGCAGTGAGCTAAAAAATGGTGATGGATCAAGCCCTGATCTTTTGACTGGGTATGAGTGTTCTGTTTAACTCAGATGCTCTGTCCATCACCACCCCCTTTTCTGAATCGTTTTGGCCACTATAGGAGTGGCAGGGTATGCTCAGACATGAGTCCCTTGCTCACTGCACCATCAGGATTCAAGCAAGCCGGGCCGAAGACGGCTGCAATGCCAGAAACCAGTCCCCGGAAGCTTGTTTCCTTTCCAGTAAAGAATTGGCTTGGTAGTTTGGTCTGCCCTGTTCCCATGATGCACTGGGCCAGGGTCAGACTAATTTGCATATAGCCGGGTTCTGAGCTGGGATGGTGCAGTGAGGTAAAAAACGGTGATGGATCAAGCCCTGATCTTTTGACTGGGTATGAGTGTTCTGTTTAACTCAGATGCTCTGTCCATCACCACTCCCTTTTCTGAATCGTTTTGGCCACTATAGGAGTGGCAGGGTATGCTCAGACATGAGTCCCTTGCTCACTGCACCATCAGGATTCAAGCAAGCCGGGCCGAAGACGGCTGCAATGCCAGAAACCGGTCCCCGGAAGCTTGTTTCCGTTCCAGTAAAGAATTGGCTTGGTAGTTTGGTCTGCTCTGTTCCCATGATGCACTGGGCCAGGGTCAGACTAATTTGCATATAGCCGGGTTCTGAGCTGGGATGGTGCAGTGAGCTAAAAAATGGTGATGGATCAAGCCCTGATCTTTTGACTGGGTATGAGTGTTCTGTTTAACTCAGATGCTCTGTCCATCACCACCCCCTTTTCTGAATCGTTTTGGCCACTATAGGAATGGCAGGGTATGCTCAGACATGAGTCCCTTGCTCACTGCACCATCAGGATTCAAGCAAGCCGGGATGAAGATGGCTGCAATGCCAGAAACCGGTCCCCGGAAGCTTGTTTCCTTTCCAGTAAAGAATTGGCTTGGTAGTTTGGTCTGCCCTGTTCCCATGATGCACTGGGCCAGGGTCAGAATAATTTGCATATAGCTGGGTTCTGAGCTGGGATGGTGCAGTGAGCTAAAAAAAAAACGGTGATGGATCAAGCCCTGATCTTTTGACTGGGTATGAGTGTTCTGTTTAACTCAGATGCTCTGTCCATCACCACCCCCTTTTCTGAATCGTTTTGGCCACTATAGGAGTGGCAGGGTATGCTCAGACATGAGTCCCTTGCTCACTGCACCATCAGGATTCAAGCAAGCCGGGCCGAAGACGGCTGCAATGCCAGAAACCGGTCCCCGGAAGCTTGTTTCCTTTCCAGTAAAGAATTGGCTTGGTAGTTTGGTCTGCCCTATTCCCCTGATGCACTGGGCCAGGGTCAGACTAATTTGCATATAGCCGGGTTCTGAGCTGGGATGGTGCAGTGAGCTAAAAAACGGTGATGGATCAAGCCCTGATCTTTTGACTGGGTATGAGTGTTCTGTTTAACTCAGATGCTCTGTCCATCACCACCCCCTTTTCTGAATCGTTTTGGCCACTATAGGAGTGGCAGGGTATGCTCAGACATGAGTCCCTTGCTCACTGCACCATCAGGATTCAAGCAAGCCGGGCCGAAGACGGCTGCAATGCCAGAAACCGGTCCCCGGAAGCTTGTTTCCTTTCCAGTAAAGAATTGGCTTGGTAGTTTGGTCTGCTCTGTTCCCATGATGCACTGGGCCAGGGTCAGACTAATTTGCATATAGCCGGGTTCTGAGCTGGGATGGTGCAGTGAGCTAAAAAATGGTGATGGATCAAGCCCTGATCTTTTGACTGGGTATGAGTGTTCTGTTTAACTCAGATGCTCTGTCCATCACCACCCCCTTTTCTGAATCGTTTTGGCCACTATAGGAGTGGCAGGGTATGCTCAGACATGAGTCCCTTGCTCACTGCACCATCAGGATTCAAGCAAGCCGGGCCGAAGACGGCTGCAATGCCAGAAACCGGTCCCCGGAAGCTTGTTTCCTTTCCAGTAAAGAATTGGCTTGGTAGTTTGGTCTGCCCTGTTCCCATGATGCACTGGGCCAGGGTCAGACTAATTTGCATATAGCCAGGTTCTGAGCTGGGATGGTGCAGTGAGGTAAAAAACGGTGATGGATCAAGCCCTGATCTTTTGACTGGGTATGAGTGTTCTGTTTAACTCAGATGCTCTGTCCATCACCACCCCCTTTTCTGAATCGTTTTGGCCACTATAGGAGAGGCAGGGTATGCTCAGACATGAGTCCCTTGCTCACTGCACCATCAGGATTCAAGCAAGCCGGGCCGAAGACGGCTGCAATGCCAGAAACCGGTCCCCGGAAGCTTGTTTCCTTTCCAGTAAAGAATTGGCTTGGTAGTTTGGTCTGCCCTGTTCCCATGATGCACTGGGCCAGGGTCAGACTAATTTGCATATAGCCAGGTTCTGAGCTGGGATGGTGCAGTGAGCTAAAAAACGGTGATGGATCAAGCCCTGATCTTTTGACTGGGTATGAGTGTTCTGTTTAACTCAGATGCTCTGTCCATCACCACCCCCTTTTCTGAATCGTTTTGGCCACTATAGGAGTGGCAGGGTATACTCAGACATGAGTCCCTTGCTCACTGCACCATCAGGATTCAAGCAAGCCGGGCCGAAGACGGCTGCAATGCCAGAAACCGGTCCCCGGAAGCTTGTTTCCTTTCCAGTAAAGAATTGGCTTGGTAGTTTGGTCTGCCCTGTTCCCATGATGCACTGGGCCAGGGTCAGACTAATTTGCATATAGCCGGGTTCTGAGCTGGGATGGTGCAGTGAGCTAAAAAATGGTGATGGATCAAGCCCTGATCTTTTGACTGGGTATGAGTGTTCTGTTTAACTCAGATGCTCTGTCCCTCACCACCCCCTTTTATCAATCGTTTTGGCCACTATAGGAGTGGCAGGGTATGCTCAGCCATGAGTCCCTTGCTCACTGCACCATCAGGATTCAAGCAAGCCGGGCCGAAGACGGCTGCAATGCCAGAAACTGGTCCCCGGAAGCTTGTTTCCTTTCCAGTAAAGAATTGGCTTGGTAGTTTGGTCTGCCCTGTTCCCATGATGCACTGGGCCAGGGTCAACCTAATTTGCATATAGCCGGGATCTGAGCTGGGATGGTGCAGTGAGCTAAAAAACGGTGATGGATCAAGCCCTGATCTTTTGACTGGGTATGAGTGTTCTGTTTAACTCAGATGCTCTGTCCATCACCACCCCCTTTTCTGAATCGTTTTGGACACTATAGGAGTGGCAGGGTATGCTCAGACATGAGTCCCTTGCTCACTGCACCATCAGGATTCAAGCAAGCCGGGCCGAAGACGGCTGCAATGCCAGAAACCGGTCCCCGGAAGCTTGTTTCCTTTCCAGTAAAGAATTGGCTTGGTAGTTTGGCTGCCCTGTTCCCATGATGCTCTGGGCCAGGGTCAGACTAATTTGCATATAGCCGGGTTCTGAGCTGGGATTGTGCAGTGAGCTTAAAAACGGTGATGGATCAAGCCCTGATCTTTTGACTGGGTATGAGTGTTCTGTTTAACTCAGATGCTCTGTCCATCACCACCCCCTTTTCTGAATCGTTTTGGCCACTATAGGAGTGGCAGGGTATGCTCAGACATGAGTCCCTTGCTCACTGCACCATCAGGATTCAAGCAAGCCGGGCCGAAGACGGCTGCAATGCCAGAAACCGGTCCCCGGAAGCTTGTTTCCTTTCCAGTAAAGAATTGGCTTGGTAGTTTGGTCTGCCCTGTTCACATGATGCACTGGGCCAGGGTCAGACTAATTTGCATATAGCCGGGTTCTGAGCTGGGATGGTGCAGTGAGCTAAAAAACGGTGATGGATCAAGCCCTGATCTTTTGACTGGGTATGAGTGTTCTGTTTAACTCAGATGCTCTGTCCATCACCACCCCCTTTTCTGAATCGTTTTGGCCACTATAGGAGTGGCAGGGTATGCTCAGACATGAGTCCCTTGCTCACTGCACCATCAGGATTCAAGCAAGCCGGGCCGAAGACGGCTGCAATGCCAGAAACCGGTCCCCGGAAGCTTGTTTCCGTTCCAGTAAAGAATTGGCTTGGTAGTTTGGTCTGTTCTGTTCCCATGATGCACTGGGCCAGGGTCAGACTAATTTGCATATAGCCGGGTTCTGAGCTGGGATGGTGCAGTGAGCTAAAAAATGGTGATGGATCAAGCCCTGATCTTTTGACTGGGTATGAGTGTTCTGTTTAACTCAGATGCTCTGTCCATCACCACCCCCTTTTCTGAATCGTTTTGGCCACTATAGGAGTGGCAGGGTATGCTCAGACATGAGTCCCTTGCTCACTGCACCATCAGGATTCAAGCAAGCCGGGCCGAAGACCGCTGCAATGCCAGAAACCGGTCCCCGGAAGCTTGTTTCCTTTCCAGTAAAGAATTGGCTTGGTAGTTTGGTCTGCCCTGTTCCCATGATGCACTGGGCCAGGGTCAGACTAATTTGCATATAGCTGGGTTCTGAGCTGGGATGGTGCAGTGAGCTAAAAAACGGTGATGGATCAAGCCCTGATCTTTTGACTGGGTATGAGTGTTCTGTTTAACTCAGATGTTCTGTCCCTCACCACCCCCTTTTCTCAATCGTTTTGGCCACTATATGAGTGGCAGGGTATGCTCAGCCATGAGTCCCTTGCTCACTGCACCATCAGGATTCAAGCAAGCCGGGCCGAAGACGGCTGCAATGCCAGAAACTGGTCCCCGGAAGCTTGTTTCCTTTCCAGTAAAGAATTGGCTTGGTAGTTTGGTCTGCCCTGTTCCCATGATGCACTGGGCCAGGGTCAGACTAATTTGCATATAGCCGGGTTCTGAGCTGGGATGGTGCAGTGAGCTAAAAAACGGTGATGGATCAAGCCCAGATCTTTTGACTGGGTATGAGTGTTCTGTTTAACTCAGATGCTCTGTCCATCACCACCCCCTTTTCTGAATCGGCCTATGGTTTAGGGACAACATATCTTACCACATATGTTGTCTAACCATGTCACGGCAAAACTGCTTCTCACCCTCCCCTATGGTGGAGTCTGGAAACGACTTTGGACCTCCCCTACCACTGTTTTTGTGTATGCTGTTTTTCACTCAGAACTTTGCACTGCTATCCTTGAATATTGCAAGCGTAACTTGGGCACCGTTAGTAGTCATGCCATCTTGTGGGACACCTTTCAGGCATATGTAGGTGGGGTCTACATTTCAAAGCACGCAGGCGTTCTTCGGGACATCTGCAATAGCCTAGCTCGATTAAGAGCCAAACTTGTTGAACTCGACAAGGCAAATGCTCCTCACATTGCTCCTTTTTACCGACAAAGCTGGACAGGTCTTCTTATAGAATTGCAGGACTTTGCTGATAGGAAGGCTGCGTAACCTTGGCAAATATTCTGCGGCCTGTAAATATGGCTATGAAGAACACCCTGGTCGTACTGTGGCCCACCTCCTATGACCCACACGGGGTCATGTCTGTATTACTGAACTCCACCTGGATAACAGCATCCAGATTACTGCTAAGACATTATTCAAGAATTAGTGTCCTATTATAGGTCCCTAGACACTTCACGCTTGGATCCTGATGACAAGATGCGCCTGGCATACTTTGAGGAAATAGCCATGGTCTGGCTTACAACTGGTCAATCCCAATTCTTAGGTGAACCCTTCACCACAGAGGAAATCACTAAGGCTATCGATTCCACGATAGCCTGGCTGAGCCCTTGGTCTTTATGGCCTCACTGGAGCTTTTTATAAGGCATATAAGGCCATTCTCGTCCACCACCTGCTGGATGATTATGCTGAGGCCCTCACCATGGGGATCCTTCCACCCACTATGCTTGAGGTTGTGATCTCTTTGTTGCTTAAACCTGTCATACACCCCAGTGTATCCGCCCCCTATGGGCCACTCTCTTTGCTTAATTTTGACAATAGGATCTTGGCTATGGCAGCCTTCAATAGATTATCACTGCTGCTTGAACAAAACATTTCCCCCACACAATCCGGCTTTGCCCCTCACAGGTCCCCTTCTATCAAAATGGGTCAATATAATGTCACTGAATGTCATGATATGTGCAGCCCAACAACGGCAATATCAGTAAATGCAATATGATTGTATGCCACCGCTATTTACTGTACAATGCCTATCAATGCAATGTCAATGTATACTATAACTTGTGCCCGCACAGAAGCGCTGACATTAGAAATAATGATACCATTCATATTCATGAGATAATATTATTGTTGAGAATAAGAACAATATCAATGTTAATTTAGACCAGAGGAAACATAACCTTGTTAATTCCTTGTATGTGTAATGATGGTAATGTTGATAAAAATGATCCAGGTGACTGTCATTTTATTTTTAGGAGTTCTGATGAACTCACACCATTGCTTTCGTATTCACCTAAGGTGATCTCTCCTTCAACCCAGAGTCTTTAAATATATGGACAGTTAGGTCCTGCAAATCATGTCCATGCCTATCGAGTAACAGTACACAGGTGGGGTCCCCCGTAAACCAGAGACAGACACCCACCCAAGGAAAACCCTTATCGATTCCACAGATAGATAGTTGCACGACAAACAAGTCCAAGATAATTGGTCCCAATAAAACCCCTTTGGCCAAAGACTCACGTTCCCCAGAAATACCACAAAGCTAGATACCACATGTAGATAGGCACACTCAACCAATCAGGACATGACTGGCATACCACACGTAGTGATCATGCGCTCCTCGTGACGGATATCTGGACACAAACACATAGGCCCACACTAGCTTTCACTGAGTTTGAGAGCCATCTGTGTCCTTATCAGATTACCTTGTTTTTTGATTTACAACTGAGATTGCTTTTTTGGAATGCTGATTTTTTTTTATTGTACCTCATGAACTGTATAGATTGACTGCCAAAACTTTGCACATCGAGAGATTTTCAGTGTACACATTCTGCCTAGGCTCTCCTGGATACGGCGTTTAATTAAATAAACTTGTTCCTGTTTTGCCAAATACCTCTTTTCTTTTCATTCATTTAAGGTAAATTCATATCCGAGCAAAATTTTCGAGAGCCAGATAGGGGAGGTTGGTTCATCGAGCTCGGCTGCTGTCGAAAGAAGGACCCTAGCCCGAATGGATTCATCTGCGCAAAAAGATCGGTGAGGAGAAGTCATAATTGATTAGAAGTTCTGCTGAATCGATGGGTCAAAGTTCCATCCAGAGGTGGCTGTCAGATGGTAAGATAACTACATCAGTTCTATAGTCCCAATAGTGGTATGTGGCAAATTAGGACAAGAATGTAGATCACTTTCTCCTAGTCAGGGGCCTATTACGATGCCCGCCACCGTACCGGTAAACAGGACTGACCGCCAGAGGTGCGGCGGTCCCTCTATGGCAATTCAACATATTCAACATTGTGGCGGGCGGTGCTGTAAGCAGCACCCTCCACAATGTTGAATATGCATGTTGTGCTTTGGCATTGACAATGTGACAGGCACTGCGCGGTACCTGCCACCTTGCAACGTGCCCCCAAAGGGAACTCTGCATGTCTTTCCATGGTGGAGTCTCCGGGAGAAGGGTGGGGAGTGTTTTAAAAAAAAATTAAAATTCAAAAAAACATTTCATTTATATTAAATACATTTAAAATTGGATTTTAGGAGCGAGATGTTGGAGTTAAATGGGATAACTGTGGGGAGTGTTAAAAAACATAATTAATAAAAAAAATTAAGTAATAAAGAAATCTAAAAATGTTTTTAGTATTGGATTGTTGGGTTTATAGGGAATGAGGGGTGTCATTTTTAAGTAAAAAAATGATTTAAAAATATTAATAACTTTTTTTATTATAAGTGAAAATTTGAGGATTGTGCAGCTAATTTTGGGGAGTAATGTTTAATTTTTTTGAATAAAAAATAAATGAATATTTAATGTAGAGGTGTTTTGTGTTGAGATAGGATTATTGTGCTTTTTTAAAAAAAAACTGTAACTACATTTTTTTAAATGAAAATGTTTAATTAAAAATTTTTTAACTTTCAAGATGTTTAATATTTGGGTTTGAAAATGTAAAAAAAATTAAATGTTCAATTTTTTAAGGTTTTATATTTTTAAATAAAATTATTAATGACGTTTTATTTTTTAATAATTTAAAAAAAAAATATGAATGTAATTTATCAATACAATAAAATGTATATAAAAACTTCTGTCTGCCATCGTAATAACCCCCAAAGTCTGATAACTTTGGGGGTTATTATGATGAAGGACGGACTTGAGTACGCCCACCATTAATGCCAGTAATGCGGCAGTCCCGCCAATCAAATTACGATGCGCCTGCCAGTATGGTGGGCGCATTCCGGAGCTTTAACATTGCGGACAGTCCTGCTGGCTGCAGCACTGTTCGCAATGTTAAAATTACATGCAGTGCGCTTTTCCATGCACTACATGGCAGGCAACATGGGGTGCCTTCCACTTAGTGGTGGGAAATGTTTGGGGTACCATGGGTACCCCCCAGTGCACCACCCTCCAAAACAGAGGGGGCCCGCAACGGGTCCCCAAATCCTATCTCTGCCAGCCTTTCCATGACGGTTTCACTGAGCCTTGGTGATCAGGGGACTACATGTCCCATGAGCACTAGTGGCGGCATGTCACGCACGCAGCGCAATTGAAGGGATATGTGTGCACTTCCGCACCTGCGGAGCAGCTGAGTATTCTGAGTGTTGGAGTAAGTGGAGGTTCGGTTGGCATCTGCACCTTTTTCGATGGGTTTTGAGCCCCAGCACTGAGCTCAGCTGTTGGCGCCCCGGTGTGGGACGCATTCATGGAGTTCCGGTGAGGAGCTCACTTATTTGGAGCCCCGGAGTGGGACTTGGTCCGGGGACCCTGGTGCAGGAACAAGTCTGGGTCCGGTAAGGGTGCGGCAGCACCACCACTGTTAAACCATTCTAATATTGTTCAGTCCTTAGCGAGAGTACGTACCAAGAAATACATTGGGACTCCTATTAGGAAAGGCATCCCATACGTACTTGTGTTGAATGTGAGTCTTGATTGACTTCGCCTAGTATACTCATTGCACTAGGTGTACCTCCTCGTTTGTAAGACACACGTATGTATTCTCTTGCGAGTCGTAGGGATACCAGTGCGGGGTGTACGGTGTGAGTGGTACTCTTCTCCTACAGACTTACTGTATACATACATTGCCCTATAGAGTTGGTGAAGTGCATTTTCCCTCACGTTGGAGAGTAAAGGCATCCTTTGACTCATGTGGAGGAGAACTTCTCCATTGGTCATAAACCTTTCCATTTTCTGATTTGTTTCCTTGCGCCATGCCAGACCGACTGGGTGAGAGTGTACAGAATTACAATATTTTTCTAAGCTATGATCAGAAGCTGCTCTAAATGTTATGCCCTTGAGGAATTTACTTCAACTCAAGATATTGGGTCTCACTAACTTTAATTTTGCATTGTGTATTCTACTAGCAGTGGATTGTGGTTGAGCCAGGTTTGGTCTCTTACATCCTTTGCGAAGCAAGGCCCAATGGGAACCTGGGTAGGTGCACATTCACTTATTACTTGAGAGAGGGAGATGATGTTGCAATACTAATACTAGGAACACACGGGCGTTATGTTTAACAGTGTGCTATCTTCTTTTCTGTAGTGCCTTACCAGCCTTCCGTTCTTTGGAGGTACACATTGAGCTGGATCAACTAGACGGAACACATCATTATTTTTCATTACAGGTAGTTCCTTTATTTTTGTTCCTATATTAGTATACAGAAGGGAGGAGAGTATTCTGTTGGAAGATGTTAATTAACTACTTCGATTTCATGTCATTTCAGGTCTCCTTCCCTGCTGTCCCCTCCCTTTTCTTCCCTCGCTTGATCACTTCAATGTTCTGCACTGTAACACCACTCAGACTTGGAGCTATTGAGAGGTGGACCATTTAAGAGCATCGTTCTGATCCCAAGGAGTTGAGGAGCCAGACAAGTGTCCAGCACGTTCCCTGAATTAATAGAGTTTGGAGTTTTAACAGTAAATTAAATATGTTTAGTGTCCATCACCTTCCCTGACTTTTTATAGTTTGGAGTGTGAATAGTAAATTATATATGTTTAGTGTCCAGCACCTTCCCTGACTTTTTATAGTTTGGAGTGGGAATAGTAAATTATATATGTTTAGTGTGAAGCACCTTTACTGACTTTTCCTAGTTTGGAGTTGGAATAGTAAATAAAATATGTTTAGTGTCCAGCACCTTCCCTAAGTTAATATAGTTTGGAGTTGGAATAGTAAATTATGTATGTTTAGTGTCCAGTACCTTCCCTGAGTTAATATGGTTCGGAGTGAGAATAGTAATTTATATATGTTTAGTGTCCAGCACCTTCATTGACTTTCTGTAGTTTGGAGTGGGAATAGTAAATTATATATGTTTGGTGTACATCACCTTCATTGAAATAATATAGTTTAAAGTGGGAATAGTAAATTAAATATGTTTAGTGTCCAGCACATTTCCTGTGTTAATACAGTTTGGAGTGGGAATAGTAAATTATATATGTTTACTGTCCAGCACCTTCCCTGGCTTATTGTAGGTTGGAGTTGAAATAGTAAATTATATATGTTTAGTGTCCAGCACCTTCCCTTAATTAATATAGATTGGAGTGGGAATAGTAAATTATATCTGTTTAGTGTCCAGCACCTTTCCTGAATTAATATAATTTGGAGTTGGAATAGTAAATTATGTATGTTTAGTATCCAGCAATTTCCCTGAGTTGATATAATGTAGAGTCGGAGTAGTAAAAACTTTTTTTTCTTTTTGGAGCAAGGTGAATGATAAAAATAGATGATTAAATAATAATAGAATGTTATATATATATATGTATTTAGAAAAATATAACTGACAATTATTGTAAGATAATTATTTTATTATTAACATAGAAAAAAATATGAATATAGGAATTAAGTACAAAACAATATTTATATTTTACTTATGTCTTTATTTTCATTCAACGACTCAAGCAAAGAAATATTATGCATTTTATTTTATTTACATTGTTTGATATATATATTGTTATACAGAGAAATAATAATAAATTTTTTATTTTTGGATACATAGCATATTTAACACATATTTAATCATAAACATATAATTTTTAAGTATAGTTAGCTTGAAACATTTTTATGTATAAAATAATTGAGAAGTTGGTAAATTTGTAAATGTTTTACAAATAAAAGATGCAGTTGTCCACTGATTTTTATAAAATTTTTAATACATATTTTTTAGCAATTATGGAATATTTATTTATATTGTACATATGCATTACAAAATTACATATAGGGGCCGATTCCGATTCGGTAAACGAATCCGTATGACCGAATCTAATTCGTAGCCCTTTCCGTACGACTTGTCAAATTACCGTCCGAATCCCGTAGTAAGATTCGTAGGAAAAATATACGACCAAATCGTTGCAAACCGTACGAATAGCAAGGGAAAATCTGTACGACACGGTCCCTCAAAGTGAACCATACGAATCGTAAACATACTGTAGAACCCGACAAGTACGATCCAGACCGGGGAATCAGAATGCGATTCGTACGGAAAATGTCGTGTATGAGCGAGTCGTATCACTATTGTAATTGAGCCATACGCGAGCGTGTGTAACGCACCGTAACCCGGCATTCATGGTGTGTGTACGCACTATACCCTGTGTACGCACCGTACCCTGGCAATCATGGCGTGTGTATGCACCATTCCCTGTAGGCACCGTACCCCGGCATTCATGGCGTGTGTACGCACCGAACCCTGGCATTCATGGCGTGTACGTCGCATACCCGGGATGCGGTTCGGGTCGGACTCTGCTTTTCCGGACGTTTTGAGCTCCATAGAAAAAGAGTCGTACTGAGTGTCGCAGAGACGAATCGTACTTGCTGGGCCGGAAACTGTTGCTTAATTATGCACGGACGTCACGTACTGCGTGTTACGAAAACAAATCACACTTATTTTTTAGTCGTACGGTTTCAGTACGATTCGGATGGAGATCTGCTTTGGATCCGAAACGTACTTCATCGTACGTACGGGGACGTTTACGGGTATGATTCGTACAGGAAATATGCTCCGTATGGTTATTTGTAAAGGGATTTTACTGAATCGGAATCGGCCCTATAGTGTACATTTTTAATAACATTAATTTTGTTACAAATGTTTTCATTGTATACGTTTTTTATATTTTTGGCATAATTCCTAATAAATAATATCATATTTTGGATAATATTATTTCAATTGTAAATATAAATAATATTATAAAGGTAAGATACCATTTTGTAAACGAAAAATATTTTTTTAACAATAATACATTTTGTCAAATGTTTAGCAAGCAGTACATTTTTTTTCTTACACTGGTAAGTTAACATAATTTTTTTAATGTATAATAATAAATATTATTTTTGTTCTAATATTTACTATTATAATCTAATAATTTTAAACAGCAAAGAAAAAACATTTTGTACATTAGTAAAATGAATTAGTATTTTTTAAAGTGTCTAATGTACATATAGATTAAAGTAGAAAAGTATTTTCTTATTTCAATTAGTCAGCCATTTTTTAAACTAAGTTCTATTTTGTAGGCTATCGGTGTTGCTTTAGGTCATTTCTGAGGAGAGAAACTTGCAGGTGGAAGCTGTGTTCGATCAGCTTAGGTAAGTTTAATTTAATTACTTTTAGGCTTAATTTAGGAGTAGGGCGAAGGTAGTTAGGTAGTCTATAGTATATGTTATGCTTGTATTTTGTGTTTTTGGTGAGGTGTTGTTTGTAGGTTTGCATATGCGAAATGCAGTAAGTGCGTTGATAGGTAGGTGTTAGGGTTTGCTATACGTGTTTAATTATGTTTAAAGTATGGTGTTATTAGTATGTTTTTTAATGATTTTATTGTATATTTGTGCGGGAGAGATTGTGTTGTTTTTGCCACAGGGTTTTGTCATTTGGAAATTGCCGTTGGGAGAAGTATGCTTTTTTTTGTTTAAGGAACTGTGTATTAGTTTCTTGTAAACTAATAATTATTTTGCAGTTTCTTTATTTTTCGGGTATTCCTGGAGCATTTATTTTATTAATTACATTTTTTTTTATGGATTCGAGTCTATGGATATTTTGCTGACAGATTATATTTTACATAGCTGTCATTTTCCATTTTTTGGGGGGACTTTTAACCAAGTATTGGGATTTTTCTACGTTTGGATTTATTTGTGCCAGTTTGGATTCAATTCTTCAGCTACAAAAAAGTACGTTAATTTAAATGATTTACAATGGGGGAAATTAAATTTTTGTAATTGGTATTGATATTTTTTATTATATAAAATGTATTCACTATGTCAAATAAATTTTTTTAAAGTAAAAATTAATTGACATATTTATATTTTAGATGTTTGAAAAGAAATGTTTAGTTAAAAACTCAGTTCACATTTCCTATGTTTATGTATTACTGTTTTAAAATAGGGATTTAGCTATTTTTTCTAGATATTCTAGCCCTTTAGTGTTTGGGTAGAGTCTTACTTTTTATTGTAAGTGCTCGAACATTGTTTTAGTTTGTTTAGGTAGTTTTGGACCTAGCTGTGTTACAGACTGTTCAAGTCTTAGTTGTTGGTATCTTTGTTCTTTTTGTATTGATTGTAATAATTTATGTAGGGTTGGTTGGGTTCTGCCTGTTGTGGCTTGGAAAGCATTATCCCATTAGGGTACTGTTATATACATTCCACCATGGGATTTGGTAGTTGGACTGTATTTTGTGTCCAGATCTGTGGAGCCTTCCCACCCAGGTATCCCCAAAATATTCCAGTAGGGGACATACTTGATGTTCATTTGTTTGGCAGTAGAGGCTTTCTAATAATAGATTGTAGTTGTCTGCTACATCAGTTATTGGGACGTATGCTAGTGCTATTAGCTTTTTCATTTCATATGCAAAATTGCTCTTAGTTGCATATTCTACACTAAGGGGCTTATTACGATGGCGGACGGAAAAGCACTCCGACTGACGTGGTTGCGGGAAAAAAAAACTGCATGTACCGCGGCAAAACCGTCAGTCACACTACAATGCAATGAGTGAAAAATCCACCCGCGGCAGTCAGATTCCACAAAACTCTGCCCGCATCCTCTGGAAAACCAGAAAATTCTGCCCTGGTGGACAGAAATGCTGCGGAAAGCACCAAAAACGCTATTCCACAAGCAGAATGACCACAAGTGAAATTAGGATAAGATGGCAGAGCAAGCGGAACAATCTTTCATTTCTGACTGCCAGTGTCATGCAAAAAGATGAATGGAAGAGCTGGGGGAACGATCATTTTGTTCAGACAGCTGCAGTCGCGCAGGAAGAAAAATAGCGGTCGAATGCAACCACACAACAAGGCTACAAAGTGTGGCTGATGGTTTTCCGCTGCCTTCAGAAACATTTGATACACCCCAATGACACATCTCCATGCCATACAAAAAATACAAATCCCAGGTCAACCCAGAAAACACACCTGACATGAATATACATTTGGACACACCCACACAGCTGAGTATAAACCCAACCCCTTCCCGGGCCAGCATCCTTTGCACAACTTAAGCAGTGAAGGGTCAAACACCACAGGAGAAAGGAGAGGCAAATCATCACACATCACACCATCACAACCACCCACACCAACAACACCAACACACATCTCACACATCTCCACCACCACCTTCCCACCTGCACTTAACATCCATTTGCACATCATACACCATGGCACAGAAAAAAATGCCAACATTCACACACAATGAGTTGACAGTCATGGTAGATGAGATAATCAGAGTAGAACCACATTTGTTTGGAAGCATGGTCCAACAGACACCTGTAGTCAGAAAACATTTAATGTGGAAAAGGATAGTCAACAAAGTCAATGCAGTAGGGACCACCCTGCGCACACTGCGTGTCATCAAGTGGAGGTGGCATGACCACAAGACCAGGGTGAAATACTGTGCCAACCGGAACCATGAGGCAGCTCAGAGGACTAGCGGTGGCCCTCCCATTCCACCACTAGCATTCAATGAATGTGAGGAGAAGGTGCTTGCCATACTGCATCCAGAGAGCCTAAAGGAATACCCGGGGGAGTGGAGGCTGGTAAGTACCAACAAATGTCTTCTATCACACTGCCATGTACTGTCTTGCACAACTACAAAGCTATGCTTCCCAGACCTAAATGCACTTACGTACAACACACTCTTCCCAACACATGTCTCACATATCTACCATTTCCCTCCTATGAATCACCCCAAAGGTAGCTAGCAATATTTCCAGGGGGCATGTGTACAGGAAGCCAGCTCTACAACTCTCACCAGACACCCTTGTCCCACAGCTGAGCAAGATGGAACACTCCCCCCACCCAGAATCATGTGGCAGCCATTTCATTGCTCACCTTCATTAAACAGGCAGGTAGCCATCTCAACAGGCAGGTGGGTTTGTGGATAGGCAGCCAGAACTACAACTCCCACCACACCCTTGTCACACAGCTGAGAAAGATGGAACACTCCCCCAACCCAGAACCATATGGCAGCCCTTACATTGCTCACCTTCACCTAACAGGCAGGTAGCCATCTTAATAGGGAGGTGGGTTTGTGGATAGGCAGCCAGCACTGTAACTCCCACCAGGCACCCTTGTCCCAAAGCTGAGCAAGATAGAACACTCCCCTCACCCAGAACCATATGGCAGCCATTCCATTGCTCACCTTCACCTAACAGGTAGTTAGCCATCTCAACAGGGAGGTGGGTTTGTGGATAGGCAGCCAGAACTACAACTCCCACCAGGCAACCGTGTCCCACAGCTGAGCAAGATGGAACACTCCCCCCTCCCAAAACCATATGGCAGCCATTCCATTGCTCACGTTCACCTAACAGGTAGGTAGCCATCTTAATAGGGAGGTGGGTGTGTGGATAGGCAGCCAGCACTATAACTCCCACCAGGCAACCGTGTCCCACAGCTGAGCAAGATGGAACACTCCCCCCACACAGAACCATGTGGCAGCCATTCCGTTGCTCACCTTCAACTCACATGTAGGTAGCCTTCTTAACAGGGAGGTGGGTTTGTGGATACGCAGCCAGCCCTACAACTCCCACCAGGCATCCTTGTCCCACAGGTGAGCAAGCTGGAACACTCACCCCACCCAAGAACCGTGTGGCAGCCATTCCATTGCTCACCTTCACCTAACAGGTAGGTAGCCATCTTAACAGGGAGGTGGGTTTGTGGATAGGCAGCCAGCACTACAACTCCCACCAGGCACCCTTGTCCCACAACTGAGCAAGACGGAACACTCACCCCACCCAAGAGCCATGTGTCAGCCATTTCCCTCCACTGTGTTACCTAACAGGTAGGTACTCAGTGCATGCACCCTGTAATCCTTCTCAAAATGCATGTAGCCATATGACCACAACACCCCTCACGCCAGCCAAATCTGTATAGACCCAAATGTTACATCCAGTGTCCAGACAGCTAAGCGCATGTAACTGTCACAGACATTACACTTTGACTCACCAAGTCACATGGGAAGCATATTCAGTGCCCAATCATGCACAGCACATAATGCAATGTGTAAGTGTCATGGTGTTCAGAGCATGAATGCCCATATGAACACAAAACATGCACGTTCAATCTGTCAGACAAACAAAAGTACATGAAATGAAGGAACATTTAAATGATTCAATTGTCTACTTTTTGCAGAGCTGAAACAGATTCATGTGGAGTAACAAAAACCACACAGTAACAAAAGTTGATGTGCACCATTTTGGTAGATGAAGACATGTCCTTGTAAACACACTATCTATATGTGTCACATGGTTGAAATTTACATCACACAAATGACAAGTAATGTATGTACCTCAACATCATGTCATGATGCTTTTTATCTGTCAGCCATACCAAGTGATTGCAATGTAAAATGTTTGGCGTATCAAATGTAACATCCAAAAGTCTGACACCAAGCTTGTGGAGTGCACTTAACTGACAATATAACCTCTGTTCAACAGAGATCCACAAGCAACTGCTGCTAAAAACACCAACAACCAGCAGAGTCAGTCTCCCCCCGGAATGTGAACACTCTGATGCTGATTCTCTCAGTTTCTCAGATGAGGAGCAACAACCTGGCCCCTCAGGCCTGCCAGGGCGCACTCCATCTCATTGTCCCCAACACCACCACCACACCAGCAACAACCACAGCACTGACCCCTGCTACAATGACCTGTGCTGCAGCCACATTCACCATCACCACTGCTACCAGCAACACTGTCCCTGCCCCAATGGTTAGCAACACCACCACACAATCCGAGGATGCCAGAGAGTGTGCAGGTGCGTCGCCTCCATTGCCACTGGTCCATGTTAGCAGGGCAGGTGGGAGGGCAACTGGGGGCCAATCACAGGAGGATACTGAGACATAAGCCCTGGCCACCATTGCAAGAGAACTTGGTGCATACCAACAGAACCAGGGACAGATGGGCCAGGTTGTTGAAGAAGTGTGTGAGCTCTGCCTGCTGCTGAGGTCCATGGACACACAAATGGGCCAACTTGTGGATCTCATGGGCTAGCTCGTGGGTATTCTGAGGGACAGACATGCTGATCAAATGACAGCGCAAACCCGCTCCAGTGGCCAACCTGCTGATACTTCCACAACCTGAGCTGCAGCCACAGAGAAGGGTGAGCTGCAAGACAATGTCTCCTCAGATACCTCAGATTCTGCTGCAGAGGCCCCCCTGCCAAACGCAAGAGGGGACATCCGAGAAACACCACAGGAGGATCACATGGCAAAGTACCAAACAAAGGCAAGTCGCTGAGCCAGACATGATAACCCATGTGTTGCCCTGGACAATGACTTTGTTGATTATCATATCCCACATTGCCATGTTGATGGAAGGAGTTTGTTGGACTGTGTGATTACATCAATGTGGTGACGACTCAGTTTGAAAGTGCTTTATTCGGTATATATATATAACCATATAGCAACAGTTCATAAAAATACATATACATCGTTGAATTACATCAGGCTCTGTAATATCGTATACCAATTAAAACTCATTTCCAGCACGTGTGCAAATTAGCAATGGTAAGGTGCATTTATAGTGCACTCATTCAGTTAGACATGTGCAAACTAGCAATATGAAAGTGCCTGTTAGAACAATAAACTAATTATACATGTGCAAACTAGCAAAACTAAAGTGCATATTGGTACATTCAATTTAATTATGCATGTGCAAACTTGCAGAGCTAAAGTGCTTCAGAATCAGGGCCATTTGATAAATTCATACCATGATTGACTTACGTGCAAAAATACATTTTAAAATATATGTAGCCACATAAAAACATATATCTGGGTTCTCTAAATTAAACACCAATAACATTGCTGCCTTAGTATTGCGCGTGTTATATTTTAAAAAGATGGGTTTTAAATAAAGTTTTCTATAAGAAGTATAACATTTACAAAACAACATAAAATGGCAGCTACTCTGCTTAGAGATTCCATCACAGGGGCATGGGCATGTGCTGGACTAATTCCCAACTTCATTCACTCAATCCCTCCCTCTGTGCGGCCACAATCCCCTGCAACCCTAACCATTTAGAATCCGTTCCTTTTCATTGCCCTCAATGCAACTTTACTCTCCCGGCCTACCCTTTTCATTTGCTTTCTCATCCCTCGCCGCCGCTCCCAGCATCTAACCACCGGATGCTGAAAGCAGGCTTGGTTAACTGCCGGTCTCTCCCCCGTCATGCCAACGACATCTGGATGTCGATTTCCTCCGACGAGTGGGATATTTTATTTCTCACTGAGTCCTGGATAACTGATTCCTCCTCTCCGGACATCTATCTGGCCATTCCACCAGGCTATGACATAAAATGTATTAACCGGGCTGGGGGTAAATCGGGAGGCGGACTAGCAGTCATCTTCAAATCTCATCTTCAGCTGACCACCACCAAACTTACCAACATTGGTATAATTGAAGCCCTATACTTCTCTGTATCCGATTCTGCGGCAGTTATACTGGCTGGTTCACTAATCTATAACCCCCCCACTGCTGCTTCCCTTTCTCTTACCGCTCTCACCCACCAGTTGGCTGATCTATCCCTTAAACATCAATGCTTTCTAGTTTTAGGTGATTTTAACCTTCACGTTGACAACCCTCTCTGCGCGAAAGCGAATAATTTGCTAGAAATCATGGATAGTCTTAATTTCACTCAACTAGTCACCGGTCCTACTCATGTGGCTGGTCACACCTTAGATCTTATTTTTGCCAATTTTTCCACTATCACTGTCTCCCCTTCCTTTCCCCTTACGTGGTCCGACCACTATCTCATCCCCTTTTCTTTGGCCTTAGACCGGAAATCTGTCCCTCCTGCGCCCAGGAAAGAGCTGGGAAGGAAGTGGCACAAAGTAACATGCGCCACCTTGGACCCGGTATTCCACTTCCAGACGGATCATCTATCCTCTGATATTGACGCTAATATCGCCAAGCTTAATACCGCCCTCATCAATGCTATTGACCACATTGCCCCCCAGAAAATCATTGCCTCCACTAGATCTCGCCCCTCCGCTCCTTGGTTCTCCACCTCTCTCCGTGAGGAAAAAAGCAGATGCAAAGTACTCGAACGGAAGTGGAGACTAAATTACGACCCTGAAGCTAAGCTTGCCTACAAAGCTGCCCTGAAAAAATTTCGCAAACATAAAAAAATCACCATGAAAGATCATTTCTCGCTTCAAATTGCCAAGGCCAATAACTCTTCAAAAACCCTCTTCTCCATCGTTAAAGATTTCATCAATCCTCCGGCGAGGACCACTCAGAACTCAGCTAGTCAGACCCTGTGCGAAGGACTTTCGGACTTCTTCCTCGAAAAAATCAACAAGCTATGCATCTCCTTCCCTAAAGGGCCAATATCCCGGCCTCAGTCCACAAGTCCCCCGGCCTTACCGTCCTTTCTTGCCTTTAATAAACTCACCCAGGAGGATGCCATCAGACTACTCATCCATTGCAAGTCTGGTGCACCCTCTGACCCTGTCCCTGCCAAACTCATGGGTGAACTGGCCCCCTCGTTAGCCGACTCTTTCCTCTCCATCTGGAATGCCTCCCTGCACCATGGCTTTTTCCCTACCACTTGGAAGGAAGCCTTGGTGATCCCCATTCTAAAAAAGGCAGATGCTGATCCCACTGTCTTCTCCAACTACCGCCCCATTTCCCTTCTCCCCAAACCTGCAAAGGTCTTGGAAAAAGCCGTGCAGTTGCAACTCACGGAGTACTTGGAAAGCAACTCACTACTGCACGACTCACAATCTGGATTTCGGGCGGGATACAGCACAGAGACGGCTCTGCTGGAAGTATCGGAGACAATCCGGGAATGCGTTGACAGGGGTGAGGAGGCCATGCTAGTCCTCCTCGACCTGTCCGCTGCATTCGATACGGTCTCTCACCCCATCCTCCTTGACCGACTAAAACAGACTGGCATTGGCGGCACTGCCTTTATAGCTGGATCGAGTCCTTCCTCTCAGGAAGAAGTCAGAGGGTATTGCTGCGGCCTTTTAAATCGGAGGAAAAACCCCTGTCTTGCGGTGTGCCACAGGGCTCTGCCCTCAGCCCTCTGTTTTTTAACATCTATCTTGCCCCACTGGCCGGCGTGGTGGAGTCCTACGGAGTCAGGGTGGTCTCCTATGCTGATGATACCTAGCTAGTGTTTTCTTTCAGAGACCACTCTGACTCCGCGTTCTCCAACTTCCGCCTGTGCCTCAACAACATCAGTGGTTGGATGTCTGAAAACCATCTTAGACTCAATGCAGACAAAACAGAGGTGCTGTTTTTTTAACCAGAAAAACTCCATCCCCTCCTCCTGGTGGTGGCCCGCGGCACTTGATCCCGCCCCCTCTCCCGTCCACTCGGCCCGCAACCTGGGCTTCCAGTTTGACGACTCCCTTTCATGCAAGACTCAGATTAAAAAAGTGACCTCTGCCTGCTTCCTGAAGTTGCGCATGATTAGAAAAATACTCCCCTATCTCCCTCTGGACTCCCGCCGTACAGTTACCCATGCCCTCATCACGTCCCACCTGGATTATGCTAATAGCCTCTATGCTGGTGCTCCCCAATACCTGATTGACCGGCTGCAGATTGTGCAGAATGCGGCGGCCAGACTGATTGGCAATATTCCCTATCGTCAATCAGTTGCCGCATATCGTAAGGAACTGCACTGGCTACCTGTGGCCAGCCGTATCCAGTTTAAGATCCTCACTCTGACTCACCGAGCCATCAACGATCGCGGTCCAAACTACTTGAAAAAACGTGTTTCAATATCCCGTTCCATCAGATCTCTGAGATCCAATGACCTATGCCTTCTGATCTCTCCCCGTTTCAGACTATCCAGAATGGGTGGCAGAGGGTTCAGCGTCATTGCGGCAAAACTATGGAACGCGCTGCCAGTGGATCTTAGATTCTGTCCCTCCGAACCCATCTTCCGGGCCAGACTCAAAACTTGGCTCTTCTCTGGACTCTGATTTACTACGCTACTTCCCCTTCTTGCTCCTCTCCTCTCCTCTGGAGGTTCAGGTTCTAGCGCCGGGACACCCCTTCGGGGGTAGCTGTGCGCTCTACAAACTACATAAAATAAAAATAAATGTTTCAGGTTTCTTAATTAGTGGGAATGCCACAAGATGGTGCACAATTCCTAGGCGTAAGCGGGATAGTACAAAGTGGTGGGAATTTTTAGTAACTACACTTAAATACAGTTGGAAACCTTCATTAACATTATGATCTAAATAAAAGTTAAACGTGCTTTGTTTTACATATTTGGTCATTCTGGTACTTTTAGTGTATTTTAGAAAAGACATTTTAAGCTCTTTTTTTGATAAGCTTATCCCCATTATAGGTTCTTCAAAGATATCATGTTCAAAAAGAGTCTTATACCAACACCGGATGTGACACAACCATGGTATATTTGAACAGTGGTCAAGTTTCAAACAATCGTTAATCACATCCTGCGTGAATTTCGTTTCGTCTTTGGACCAGATTGATCGCCATAGGGCCAAGGGGCGCAGGTCTATTAAATCCTTGACGTGTTCTAATCCTACTTCCCTGTGTATTAATTCATTTGAAGCCGCAGTCGGGGTACAAAGTAATCGTTTCAGGAAGGCATTTTCTTCTTGCTGTATTTGGTTGCCACTCTGTGTATGATATCCCCAAATCCCTGCCCCATACAGGGCTGATGATATGCACCTAGAATTGTATATGGACGCCATCGCTTGAATTCTACGACCCCCTAATTTTGCTGCAAATCTAAAAACACCATTAATATTTCTAACTCTGTTTGTCTCATTTATCATCACAGACAACTCTTACACTCATTTTGCACACATTTCCTAACAACCACTTACATTTTAATCAAACCTAATTGAAAATAAACACTATTTACACACCTATGCCTTTCTGTCAGTTCCATGTTTATCTCAGCATGTTTAATGTCAACTCTGATTCCAGTGTGCCACAAACGCTGATTGCGACGAGGCATTGATGGGGTGAAGGAACCTAGAAAGACACAAGAGAATGACATTTAGTTCATCAGGTGATGCCATTACAGCAAAATCACACCACTAGTCAACACAGTACAAAAGCCATCACATATAACAATGACCAACACCACCAACATAGACATGAGATAAGTGGAAAACAATACATTGTGCCAGCCATTATCAGTGAGCCTAGAAGAGCCAGCAGCCAAAACCTCATATTTGCCTTGCCACTACCATCAAAGCCAACAGACAATGTCACTGTTATACACTCAAGGCAACTAGTTGTTGATGAGCTGTTGACGCAGGTCAACACCTTCCTCTTCTCCACTGTCATCGTCACTGGGCATGTGTGGTATTTGCAGCGGGGGGCATCTGTTGCTCATCTTCATCCAGGAGCAGGGGGATCTCTTTGCGCAAGGCCAGGTTGTGCAGCATGCAACTATGATCTGACACACTTTTTGGGGAGAGTAGAGTAGTGCACCGCCACTCTTGTCCAGGCACCGAAATCTAGACTTCAGAAGCCCGAAAGAATACTCCACTACACAACGTGTCCTCCCATGTACATCATTGTAGAGGACTTTCCTCAGGGTCCTTAGATTCTTCAGTGGGCTCTGCAACCAAAGCCGGTTGGGATACGTAGTCACCTAGGTGTGAGAAACACCGACCAATTTTAAAATACAAACAGTTGACAAAATTAGCATGTCACACATACAGCACACAACTTGACTTAGCGCACTCACCAACAAGACATGCACGCTCCGGATGCATATTTTCCATCAATTGTGGGATGATGCTGTTACGCAGTTTGTAGGAGGCAGTTCGGGCTGGACTGTTCCCATGAGGCACAGGGTCAAGGCTGATTTGCATATGGCCATGTCTGACCTGGGGTGGTGTATGTCTGACCTGGGGTGGTGTGGAGTGCAAAAAAACGATGGATTTAGGCCCAGATCTCTGTACTGGGGTGAATGTATGACATTGTTCTGCATTCTGTCCATCAATTGTTGTTTTTGCATTTGTCACCCCGATTGGGATGGGTATGCTCAGACGTGAGCCCCATGCTCTCCACACCACTGGAGTCAAGCTATCCAGGCTGATGACGGCTGATAGCCAGAAACCGGTCCTTGGATGCTTGATTCCGGTCCAGGAAAGACATGGCTTGGCAGTTCGGGCTGGACTGTTCCCATGAGACACAGGGTCAAGGCTGATTTGCATATGGCCATGTCTGAACTGGGGTGGTGTGGAGTGCAAAAAAACGATGGATTTAGGCCCAGATCTCTGTACTGGGGTGAATATATGACATTGTTCTGCATTCTGTCCATCAATTGTTGTTTTTGAACCTGGAAATTTGGCACGTACATGGGAGATAATCATATCCGCTTGGCATACCACTTGCACATTAATGAAATGGTAATGCTTCCTGTTTCGGTAGATGTGTTCATGTGCCTGTGGTGGAACTAGGCCAACGTGGGTGCAGTCAATGGCTCTAGCAACATTAGGTATGTGTCCAGGGTCATAAAAATCACCCTTCACATCTGCCAATTCATGTCTCCTCGAAAAGTGGATGTAAAGGTCCTTGTAGGTCAACATTGCGGACAGGAAATCACACAGCACCATGCTGAACATAGCTTGAGACATCCCACCAGCGATGGCCACTGTGTACTGAAATGAACCAGTGGCAAAGAAATGCAGTTCAGCCATCACCTTAACAGTTGCCGTCAAAGCTGTCGGATAGGTTCTGTGAGGACTCAGATGGGGCTCTAACTGAGCACATTGCTCTTGAAGGGTAAAGCGATTGAGACAGAATTTCCTTATGATATCCTCATCCTCCATGTTCACCAACACGGGGAAAGGCCGATGCACTTTTGGACGTCTCCTACGTATAATGAAAGAGGACACATGTTAATTCAATTCACAGATGAGATGTGGCAAACATCTTACATAATGACTAACACAGCACCAACATTGACAGGACTATAACAACAGCTTAATGCACAAGTCACTTGCACAGACACCTTGATATCATGTTGTCAGTCATGTGGTCAGTATGTACATACTAACTACTCCCAAAGCAGATACAGACTATGTAAATGGTAAATGGTACACTCCTACATCACCAGCCTTGGGTGGACATGACACAGCACATGTGGCAAACAGCAACACTGCTGACTTCTACGTAGCTGCTGACCCTGCAACACTTTCTTGCTTTAGTCTTACTAAGAACAACATTTTTACACAATGAGAAAAGTGTGTGTAATCTGGTCAACTAGCAAGATAAATACAGCACTGTACACAGTGATATATGTTATAGTCAACAGTTGGTCCTAGACGTAAATTCAACATGCAACACAGTTCCTATAATACTAAATTATTTCTTTTTGGTCAACTTTGGATTGAATCGCTAAGGTTGTTTGAAAAAACATGACATGATAGATATAATAGCCCAGAATGTACATCGATACATAAAACACACCTGCAACAATGAAGTCTCAATCGAGTTCAAAGGACTCTCTTATTTAATATACATTTTGAAAAACGGCAGATTTATAAAATTATTTACAAAACCAAGGGATTCTAATATCAATGAAGTGCACAGAAAAGAGTGAGAGTAAGTGCTCAAGTGATTGATCAGGGGATCAATGAAACAAAGTGAAAATGATTTATGTACAAGAATGAGCCTGCCCTGACAATAATAGCTCGCAAAAAATGTAATTCTTTTTCACTAGCTCGTGGTTTTAAAGTCCTCCGTATTCCTTGATTTGCACTACTAGCAAGGGGATTGGGAGGGGGGGGCAGGGAAATGCAGGTGCAGGCTCCAAAGGAGAGTGTCGACGTTTCGACCCACAAGGAAACCGGGTAACTGAATTCCTCAGAAACGGGTCTTCATCAGGACGGGATGAGGAAGGGAGGGGCAAAAGGTAACTCAATGTGCACGTAGCTTAAAAGGACCCCAATGTCAGTGGTCACCTGTAACAACAAATGAAAAATGAGGGCTAAATATCTCTAAAACATGTAAAAAAAGGAGTTCATAAAAGGGGGGCGTGGATCTGTGGAGCGGTGTCCATGAGCATCAGTGCATTGTGAAGTTGTGGCTAATGCTTTTAATCAGTGAGTGACTTTTTGGCAAATTGATGTGTCCTCAATATCAACAAGGTAGGGATGTCTTATGCCAGACCCTAGGTATTCTCACACATTAGCTGTCTTAATGGAGTCCACTGACTTCCTCATCAACAGAAGCCACTATCCTGCCTTGGATCTATGAGGACCTGTCAGGCACTTGTGGAGATGTTGATATGTGACATGTCACAACCTATGAAGGCCTTGCATGAATTTCCCATTCTCATTCTATTTTGCATTGTGTATGTGACTACATTGTTACATGGGGCTTATTAGCACTTCATTAACCAATTAGATGTGTCCTTGTAACATATGCTGCAGTGTGAGTGCCAGACACATCAACTGGCAGTGAAAAGCAGTGAACATCATGTTAGTGTGCATTTAGAGATGTGTGCTGTGCACAAAAATAAATTGTGACATCTACACAGCTGAAACCAATGGACAACTGTCGTTGTGCTTCAAAGCCCAACATGGTGGATTTCAGGAGGTGATCTGCCTTCCAAAAGACCATATTTGACTTTGTATCTGTGGTGTTCCATGAAATATACTCCATATGTGACTGTGACAACATGTTTTGATGTATAGCTATCTTACCTACAGGCACGTAGGTGTACCTACAGACAATTGCATGTGTGGTTACAGGGAGGCACAGCCCAGCTATTTGGCTGTGTCAACGCACCATGGAGCATGACTATTAACTATGCATGTTTCCATGCATCAGCTGATGATTAGATTAATGTGGCATATGCTGAACGTACATGGAGTAGTCCAACATGGGAGTTTCATTTGCGGGATTGGAGTTTTGATTGTATATGATGTTTGTGAGTATGGCCCTATACTAACCCTATGTCTCTGTCTCTTGCAGCACCTACAGAGGGCAGGGAAGGACAGGGGCCAGACAGAGTTGGGGAAGTAACTGGCACGACTGGGACACAGGAGTTCAGTGACTGCTCTCCTGCATGCCCTCCAGGATCATAGCAACAAGTTGTCACAGGTTTTTGAGTTCATGAAGGGCATTAATTCAGACGTTGGTGGCCTAAACCGAACTGTCCAGTCTTTGTGCTCCACAGAGACGGCAGTCATTCAGCAGTCCCACGCTCCCAGTCCATCTCCTGTCCCTTCGACACCCACCGTGCCAGTAGCCTCACCTGACTAGAGTAAACACACGCCAGAGCCCTCAGGCACCCAGTCATCCATGAGTAGCACACAACAGCAGCACTCTAAGCATACCAGACACCAGGTGCCATCACCACAGCTCACAAAGAGCACACATGATCGCAAGACAAAAAGCCCATCACAGGACACTCAGGGGCAAAATGCAATAAAGCATGCATCCACATTACATTCCTCCAAATCATCACCATCCAAGGGTACTCCGATCCCCACACCTGATCCCAAAGACACACAAGCACTTGCCCTGTCTGTAGTGAACCTGGTGCCTGCCACATCTAAGCCCAAACACATTCCAAAGGCAGTTTCACCCAAAATGTCGACTTCCACCCATACCCCTGTGATGCATGGACAAGAGAGCAAGGTGGGAAGTGTACATCAACAACAGGGGATGCAGGGGAAGAGACAAGGCCACCACCAGCATACCACCAGTTCAGCAAATCCCCAGGGGGAGAGCCACCTACACCTGCTACACCTTTGAGGAAGAGTGAGGCTGTTGTGCCCCTCTCCCTTCTCACTCTGGCCAAGACACTTGTGGATCCACAAACAGTTGAGACCCAGCCCTTCTCATTCACCCTCAGCCACTGAGCCTCCACACAGCATGTCTCCGCCTCCCCATGCCACCACTCCACCTGGTCCAAGCAGCCCCCAGGTTCCCACAGCCATGGATCTCTCTACCTCAGCCAGTTCTCTTCCTCCTAGGTCCAGTCCTCCACTGGCCCCGACAATCAGCCCCCTCCCAGTTCAACTTAAAGCCAAAGTTGAAGTCAAGTCCCCCTCCCCAACCCATTCCTCCCAGAGCTGTGCCTGGACTGCCCATTTGAAGCCCTTGACCTGTGGTGATTCCCATGGCAGTGGACTGTTTTACCTATTTGATGTGCAAGCTGTATTCACACATGTGTGGACTAGAAATTTGAACTGACCAATGGCTTTGATTTTTTGTACTTTTGATGCCTATACAGAGTTTATGTAATAATGACTGTTACTCATGTTGTGAGCTTTATGGCTGCCTTTGCTAATGATGCAGTGCAACGTATGTGTATATGCTCGTGTGACACATGCTCTTTGAGCCACATTCACATAGGCAGAAACTTGATTTTGTTTTGCAGAGGTTGTCAGAGGTTACAGCCACTTTTGTTCTTCTTGACTCAGAGGCGTGAGGGGGCTGTGATGGTTATCTGTGATGATCTACTTTTATCCTAAACATTCTATTGTCAGGTCTCCAGTTTTGTACACAGGTCATATTTGGAGGCTATACCACAACAGAAGAAAATTCTTTCCACAGGATAATTTGTGTGGTGGACAGGGTCCGTCAAATCTGTGTGATCTGTCTTGATGTGTACACAGCAGTGTAGATGTGTAGTCATCTGATGTAGGCCTGGCTTCATAGTCACATGGGTACATTTGAATGTGTGCACTTGTGTAGTCATACAGTGTGATTGGCCTGTAATTGGCAGATGTGTTGGTTTGTATGTGCACCTGAACATGACACCTACACACATGTATGATCCAGGTAATAAGTGCCTGTTTGTTTACATTATCAGGTACATGCATTGGACTTTTGGCACATGTGGGAGTTGTTGTTTGAGCACAGTGCAGCGTGGCGGTATGACCTTGCAGTCCTGGGGTACACCTACTTGTTGCTGTCAGTTGTGAGTATGCAGAGTGGTTCACTGCAATGTCTGTGTTGTGGTGTTTTGATCAACCATATCTCTTGCTTACATTTGTGCTCAATGTGCTGACCTGCTCAGGCAAACTGACATTTTAAGTGACTTTTCTTATACATTGCTGTCACTTTACACATTTGAAGTATTAAGAGTCATACCATCCCAAATGGGGGCTTTTGATGGCTACACATTGTGAGTTACTCCTCTATGTGTTTTTGCTCTGTACACTCCTCACCTGATCAATAATACTGTATACACCACTTCTGTCTATTGCCTTCCACCCCATGCCTTGCCATTGTGTGACCCTCCCCACCACTTCATAGTGTGGCACTATACTGTGGGAGGATGGTCTGTGTCCAGAACCAATGTTCCACTCAGAACTGTTTCACAATTTGTTATGTCCTATTTTCTTCTACTTGATTGCAGTCATGGTTGCTCATGTACGGTGCAGATCTTTTACCAGCACAGTCATCTAGTCATGTTCCAGGCATCTGTGTTTTCCAGAGTTTTGCAGCAGTAGGTGATAGCTAAAGTGTATGTGTGTTTGTTGAGGTACTGCTACCCATCCTGAGTGTGATGTGATCTGTTCCTTGTGATGATTTGTTGAGTTGAAGTTCATGGTGGAGCACTCAGATATGTGTGATACTGGTTTTGTTGGTGTTCACACACTGCTTACTCTGCATGCACTTCAGTCAGTGCATGTTGCCTTGTCCTTGCCTGGGTTGAGTCCCCCTGATGTCCAGCTGAGTTTGGTATGTGATGATTTTGTATGTGCAAATGTTGTGTATTTGTTGTTGAGGGATCTGTTTTTGGTCTGTGTTGGCTCTTTCTACTGACAGGTCCATGTGTGTGTAATTTATTTTTTGCATGACATTGTGTGTGATGAGTTTGTGTATTGTAATACATTCAGATGTGTGTTGAATATGTAGTGCACTTCTTGTATGAGTGTCATATGCAGCAATGTGGAGTCTTGCTTGTTCATGGGCCTCGTTTTGGGTGCACATTTGTGCTATAGCCTCCTATATTTGAACAGTCACTTGTCAGGAGTGTGCATGTGCATGCATTCTTGTGCTACCCATTGACACCATGCTCACTTGGTAACTGGTTGAGTGTCTATGTCCGTGTTAGCAGATTTGTCCTATTGAACACAGTTAGGGTTCATGATTGGCATTTGATCATGTATCTTATGATTATTTGGGTGATGGTGTCTGTGCAGTTGGCCAGAGTAAAAATGGTATCCATTCCTGTGCTGCCTAGGGTCCCATTGCCTATACACTGTTTGCCTACACATGGCTGAGCTTGTTCGACTTCTTTTGATGTGGTTTGTGATACATGTGTTTGGCAATTGGTTTATGATCAGCATTGGTTCAGACAACCGTGAGTGGGATTCTGACATTTGTAGATACATGCCAAGGTGTGGCATTGGTTATCAGGAAACTCACAGGACCTTATTTTCAACTTTATCTGTGCTTCTCACAGATGTTGAGTAGTAAATGTGTGAGATGGGTAGATGAGGGGTATGTGTGAAGGTCATACTTGGGTTTGACAGTCAGGGTCTGTCACAATGAGCCATAAGTGTTGTGCTGGTGCCATACACATGTCAAGATAGTTGACACAGATGATGGGCTGGTTACTGTATGGCTTATGACAGTTCCTATCATTCCTGGGCCATGCATAGCTTGCATTGCTGTATCACAGGGATATTGTACAAATGTTACTTTAGTTCGATTTAAATCAATGTGCCACCCATGTATGATTTGATGGCCTAAGTGTAGTGTGATATGTTGCACCTCTTGCATGTCATGTGCAAATGCTATCTGAGATATTTCCATATGTTTTCTGCACTGTGCACTCCTCTTTAGGCTAGTTTAGTTACTGTCATACATTGCTGCTGACTTATGGTATGTGTATGAGGGTAAGTTTCAGTGCGTGAGATGTCTGAAGGACTTGACATGCAATGTAAACAGTTACACAGTTGTTAATCTGCACAGTGACTCTTCATTTCTTCAATTACTCACTGTAATTCACATGAGTGGAAGGCATGTGTGAGGAGGAGGAGGGTTGTCCTGACCCTCAAGTCAAGGTTTCATGCTGTCAAGATGCACACTTCCTGACACTTTGTCATTCATTCACTACTTTTTAGTTGGTATTCCCTTTGTTGAGGTGGTCTAATGGTATGTAGGTGTTCTGTGAGTTGGCAGTGTACTCAGTGTTGTTGATGTACTGGATGAACTCACATGGTGTTATTTATTGCAGCAGTACACTTGCATGTCAAATGCACAGTGGGGTTTACTTTGATTTTGCTGATTGAGTCAGGAATTTCTTACTGTGTTGCGTGATATGGGCTGTCATTGTATGATATGGTCTGGCATTGTATGTGATGGGCCTCACACTGTCTGCTTGGGGGCTGTGGTGATCTGTGATTGTGTGGCAGTGGTGTATAATATGAAGTGTCATCTACCTGGGCTCACTGACTCATTCCAACACCTTGCTGGAGTACTGTGTAATACCCATAAACACCCTGCTTAGCCTGCCTCCTCTGTTCCACATTGTATGTGGACTAACCCTTATTTGTGTGCAATGATGACTGTTGTCATTTGGGAGGGACTTTTGCCTCATCCCACTCGCATGTTACTATACATTTGAAGATGATCCTAATGAGATGTCACTCTAGACAGTGTCCCTGATCATGACTTCTTGCTGCAGATATGTTATGTTAAATGTGGTGTGGATGTTGTGCTGTTGGTATTGCTTGTCTGGAACAATGTTCTGTACTCCTACTACATTGTGGATAGGTTTTCACATGGCGTCACTGCTGTGGTGACATGACCGGCATGACTGAGCTAGTTGCAGTAATTTCTATGGTGATGGGTGACCCGACGCAGAGGTGTCAATTTGTGACATGCATGACATGTGTACTTACACTGGGGGATATGTTCATGTCTCCACCAGGATGTCTGATGTAGACGTATTTCAGCGCAAAAGTTGCGTGTTGGGTTTGTATACGGGGATGTGTTGTTGACTTACCTGTGGTGTTGACCACAACAGCGTCTTATCTGCTGATTGTGTTTGAGGTACAGCAGCGGAAGGGCTTGTAGAGCTGGATCCATGGCAGTCAGGAACGTGTGGCTGTGGCTCGGATTCGAGTTTCTATCTACGCAGTTGTGCTTCTGCTGTCTCCGAGTGGCTGGTATCTCCCCTGTGATCGGATGGGCTGGATGAATCATCGTGGTTTGGCCGGCGGTCGTAATGTCATTCAGCATGGTGGTCTTTCTTTAGTTGCTCCCTCCGCCACCGTTGCAGAACGAAAAATCGGTTGGAATTGGAAACCCTGCGACGGACGGGAAATTATCTATCTTTGCCCATTTTAATATGGCGGACGCGAGAACTGCTGTAGGAGTAAGTAAATGGACGTTTTCCACCAGCACCGCGAAGGTACCTACTACTGCCATCGTAAATGGCTCCTAAGCGTAGATTTTTAATGGTGTCTCCATATGCATTGATAAAAGTGGTAATAGCTACCTTGTATTGCTGTGTGAGGATGACTTGTATCATTAACTGTTCAAAGTTTATGATAATTTTTTGAGGATAGTAATTATTAGTTTCTTGCTTTACTTTTGTTAAGAGTTCTACATAGGTAGTGTTTTGTTTGTTTGATAACGGGGCATATATAAAAGGGATGTTGGTATTGTGATACAATTCATGGATTGGGTATAATTGGTAAAATGGTTTGGGACATATTTTAAATGTTCTGTCCATCATCCATGTCTCACAACTCTGTAGTTTGAGTACGTTTGTGGGAGATGCAAATATTATAACCCTTTTGTTGTTAGATTTATTGTCATAAAGAAGAAATTGCTCTTCATTATGAGTTACAGTGAGTTCAGGTGGTATTTGAATTTCACTGAACGTTTTAGGGGTAGGTGGTGTGGTAGCCATTGATTATTTTGTTCTAGCTATTAGATTTTTTATTGTTGAGACAGAGGGTAATTGGCCTGTTACATGTTCAGGAAATCTGGGGAGTATGTCCTTTAGTACTTTAGTAGTAGGTTTTCGAGAGCTAGTGCTAGTTTCTTTCAGAGTCTCTAAAGTATTTCAGCTATGTTAGGGGGGTAGTTATGTTCCTTAACATTTAATACAGTAGTTTCTTTGGTTGTAGCCCTCCCATAACATGCATTTGCATAATATTTGCTGCATTTCCAATTAATTTTGTTGCCTGTCTGTCTTCCTTGGGTGTGGAAAAATCCCATATAGCATAATAACAGTTTTCCTTTTTGGGTGGTAATTAATTTTGCACCTTCGGTCATTCTGATGTTTCAAATGCTATGAGAAATGTATGCAAAAATATATGAATTGTAATTGTTTTTATTGCAATACACATTTCCATATTCAAAATTATGCATACATGCTTGAATATGTTGACCTTTTTTTGATGCTGAGGCGTTTCTGTTGGTGCTTGGCTTTATTGTTTCTTTTTATTTCCTGCAAAAAAAATAATTTTTTAATACATTTGTTTGACAGCTTTTTCTGTATTTTGGGGTTTGTGTGGTTAGTGGGCGCTTTAGGTTTGGATTTTTAGTTGTTACATTAGTTTAATTGCGATTTATACTTACTTGTTTTGCAAGGTGTTTTTTTGATGGTTTTTGTAGTTAGTTGACTATTTTTTGGAGTTTCTGTAAAGGAGATATAATTTTTAAAAAAATGCATTATTTATATAATTATTGTGAAAAATCCTTTACTATCATTTTATACAGTTGTAACATTAAATTGATATTTTACTTACTTTGTGAAGTTGAAATCAGAGTTTCAATGAGGAAGTCCAATGTTGTCGAAGCAATCCGGCAGAGAGTCCCCTTATTCTTTGTTTTCTTGTTGTAGAATGAAATAGAGTTACATTTTCTTTAGTTTATAAAGTGTTTGTTTAATTGTCCTTTCAATCCTTTTGGGTTATTTAAGTTGTAGGTGTTTTTTCATTGGTTGTTACTAATGTTTTCAATTTATGTGGCAGTTGCTTCCTTATATGGGAAACACTAAATAATGTTTAGTTAAACTTTTTTTATTCTTACTTTATTTAAAAGTATAATAGTATATAATATGTAATGTATATTGTATTGAATGTATAATAATACTTATTTATTTTGTATATTTCGTTGGTAAGGAGTAATTAATTTGGTGGATTTAATTATGTTACATTTTATATTTTTAATATAAATTATTTAACTTTTATTTTATTCATTTAATATGTTGTGTGTGTTTGTGATATTGTTTATTTTGTTTTGTTATATATTGTCTTATTAAAAATATTTCTAAGGTGTTGATATTTCGTTTTTGGCAATAAATGTTTGGTCTACATTTTTGTTATCGATATCTGTGTCATTTAGTATGTTTATTTAATGTTTCAAATATTAGTTATACTGATATATTTTTTTGTTCGATATTAGTGATATCAATGTTAATGTTTGGTGTCATTTTTGTGTTGATATTTGTGTATTTTTTAAAATAAGTATAGGTTATCGATATTTATGTTATCGATATTTGTTTGTCGAGAATGTTGTAGGTCAATATTCTGAGTGTCGATGTCAGTGATCCCCTTTCTCTTTGGGCTGTAGGCACGAGGAGAGGGTTCAGTTTTTTTTGGGAAAAAATTAAAAAGAATTCCGTCAAACTTTTTTGTCTCAGGTAGATTTTTTTCAATGTTTACACATTTATTGAGGTTAAGGTGCTGTTTACATTGTGCAAACCATGCTGCATGTTTAATTGCTATGTCTCAATAATAAGCCTATGCTTTAAGTGATCAAAAACAGTTTTTTTCAACTCAGAAGTTCATGATTGCAAATGTTCTGCTGCAAAACAATCCACATTGTCCTGAACAAACAATTGCACTTTTGCTTTATTTATTTTTTTCTCTCTTTTTTTTATTGACCTCATTTGCCTTTTCAAAACTAAAGAAGAAACTGCTCTGGGGGCCCCCTTGAACACAGCACCAGCCAGAGATCTTTGTTTTGATCCAAGGATGTATCACTTTACCCACAATTTCTCCTTCCGTGGTTGACCTGTCCAACAAAGATATCTGTAAAACAACCACCGGAGTAGTGAAGTAATATAGTATAAAGACCTAATCATTGGATTATATTCAATCAGAAGATTTTAACCATTTCTCATATGGATCCCAAAACACATTCCTCTTACTTTCATATTCCCTGTCTAACCAGATTGCATACTTTACAGACTTCATCCAATCCCCCTTGGGCTGGGGTGGTTTTATCCAATTTCTACAAATCTTTCTGCGATCAAGAAGCATCAAATAGAAAACCTGTTTTCTTGCATTGGTTGATAAAATTCATAATTCTCCAGGACCCCATAAAAGACAAAACCTGTGCTTACCTTAAGTGTCTCACAGAGTATCACAGACATACAGTTACTCACATCTGTCCAGAAACATTGGGTCGTGGGACACTCCAAAAACATGTAGATATCATCCCCCTTTTCCTGCCCACATTTTAGACATCTCGGCGTGGCACCTTTCCCCAATTTGTACAGCCTTAGAGGAGTCTAATAGGCCCTGTGAAGACAGAAAACGTCATTCCTCCTTAAATTTGCAGCGCGCACTGTGGAGTACAGAATGCTACAAGATACTTGCCATAAGTCTTCTAACTGCATCCCTGGTAAGCCCTTCCCCTACATCTATTGGTAATCTATAGTCGCCATTCGTAAGGCCCACCAGAAGCTAGTACCAAATTGCCATTTCCTTGCTTTTTGAGGTACTGCCGACCATCAAATACTCTAGTTCATTCGTGGAACCCATGTCCGGCCCAGCAGAATTATATCAACTTTTTATTTGCAGAAATTCGACCTTGATAATCTGTTGTTGGTAATCTCCTACCATGAATCCCAGGGAATCAGACTTCTGTTTTCAACTAACTGATCCCAACTCAGTACCCCTGCCTCCCTTAATGAGATGCCCAGGCTATCCTTTGCCCACTCTGGAGAATCAGGAGCGTCCCAAATTGGTGACGACCCACTATAAAACCTACGTTTTTTCTGTTTTCTAATTTTATACCACGTAACTGCAGAACACTGTAAAGTCTTAAGACATACTTCTTTGAAAAATCTAGGGTCTCTGAATTTGAAGATGAAGCCTTGTTCCCCCCTTCACATCTGATAACATCACCAAAAACATTTCCCAATGTCTGATCCATCACGGTTCATTAAAGAGCATCTTCTCACCATTGAACAGAAAGACCCAGGTGTAAAAAGACACGTCTGGTAGCCACAGTCCCCTTGTCCTTCTTCCGTCTAAGCTTTTTCCATGTAATTCGAACTCCATTGAGGCCCAGATAAATCTACTGATCTTAGACTGCACCCTTCTGAGCCATTCTTCCTTAAAAACCATGGGGATATTCTGAACTAGAAAAGTAAGTTTCAGGTGAATCGACATCTTCACAAGATTCACTCTTTCAAAGATTCTCAAGGGCTGATGAAACCAACTTAATAGTAGCTTACAAACTTCCTTGCTGGCCTTTTGGAAATTAACTTCCGGGATTTTCTCAATGTTTTGTGTAATTCTAATGCCTAGATATCTAATTTCCTTTTTGATGCAATCCTGCTGTAGATTAGCATCACCGGATTTTATCGCAGAGATAACGTGCTATTAGCAACGTTTATCTGAAATGCGATAAAATAACCGGCGATAGCGACTAAATGCGTGAATATCGCTGGAAAACCAGCGATATTCACGCATCATCGCCAATAGGGTGTTAGCCAGAATATCCACCTCCCATTGTATATAATGGCTAAGAACTGGTCTGAGCAGGCGTTAGTCTTTAGCGATATTCGTGCTTAGCGCAAATTTTTTTATCGCTACGCCTGCCTTGCTAATAGGCGATAGCGACGTTAGCGACTGCTTTCCATCACTAACTGGTTGGGTACTCCCACTTTGCATGTCATTAGCGATAAATATCGCTGACATACAAAGTGGGCCCCAAACCGCTTGCTATCACCAAAAAGCTGTCGCTAACTAATGTTAGAGAAAGCTTGCTAATAGGGCGATGAAATTATTGCCGCTTTGCAGCCGAAAACGGCTGCAAAAGCGGCAATAATTTCATTTCGCCTGCCTTGATAATATGCCCCAAAATCTTTCAGCAGGGTGAACTGGCCATATCTTCAGGATTTCAAGGTTGAGCAATCCTGGGTGAGAACTTCTGCAGTACCATAGAACTGACTTACAAAAAAACAACAGCTAGGGTCCTGGTAAATGGGAATCTCTCAAGGCCATTTAAAATCTCAAGGGGAACTAGACAGGGGTGCCAACTGTCCCCTCTTCTTTTTAACTTATATATTGAAAATCTAGCAGTAAAAATCAGAAATCCTGAAGGAATACCTCCTTTCAGGTTTAGGGGTTGGGAGAGAAAGGTGTATCTATATGCACTATATCTTGTAACTGAGCCAAGTAATATTCAATCTGAGGTAGACAGAATGTGTGAGGAAGGCACTATAGGAGAGGACACTGTTTTGTCACAACTTTGTAGAAAATAGGTTCCTTGAGGTAGCAAGACCACCGCACCAGAGCACCAGCACGTTTGCTCCCGCCTCCATCTGTGGACTCAGGGCAGCCTGTAACGTCATTGGGGCCATCTTCATTAAAGATCAATGGACCCTGGACATGGAATTCCAATGCTGGGCATCTCATCTCAATCATGCGGGGGGATGAGTCCAAAGGGTGGGTTTCCAAACCCAGCATAGAGATAAATAGGTACATGTGTTTAGTGGTGAAGGGACTACTCCTAATTGTATGGAAACTTACATTGTACTCTTTATTGTTTCAGAGGCAAATGAACCATACCAGTGGGCAACAGTGAAAATTGCGGTACAATAATGCACATACCGGACCTGCAATGAGGCACCTCGACATTGATGTATCTGTTTGGCAATGTGCGAACCTTGCTGATACTCAGCTTATCCCCAGATGGTGTGGCCTCTGCACCCTTCTGACCATACACACCCTAACCCAAGTTATCCCTGGAGAAGATCTGTCTGAGTTGTCTCAACATCCGTTACAGAAGAAAACAACTCTGTTGTATCTGACTCAAAGGAGAAGAACTGCTGAGTATTTTGGCTGGACTCAGCACAAGGACATTCCGAAAGAATTCAGACTTTTCAGAGAAGCTCAAGTAAACGCTGGAGAATCAATATCCGTTTTCACCATGCAAATAAAAGCTAACACCTGCTGGTTGTAAATAACCAACTGGGAAATGATGAAACATATAAACAGTACTGAGCTCGCCTTAACACTATCAAAGAGGAATTGACAGCCATCTGCCTTATGGCGATGCAATATCGGTATGTGTTGGGCTTGATGACCACTATGGATGGTTTGGTGTGTGCCAATATTGTTGCTTCCTGTTGGACTTTTATTCCTGGGACTGACCTGAATAATGTGTCTTTAGCCCAACATGAAGAAGGAGGGAGTTGCCCCAGAGCAGGACTGGATGCATTTTATTTTTTCATGGATCCCCTTATAGATATCCAAACTATTTACCTTGTTTGCACCTATTGTCATTACTGCACTTTTCTTAAGTGGTTTTCTACAAGTAGGGGTTTCTTACAGTAAAAATGCAGTCCGAAATTTGGTAGTATGCACTTAGTTTGGTTAAAAGCAACCAACACTTGACACACACAAACATTTTCTGACAACATAACTGTCATGACATATGAGAAGGATAGATTAGCTGATGAATCAACTAGAGGGGAGAATGCCAGAATGGGTGAACATGATGTCAATGAATGCCATGATATGTGCTGGTCTGCAAATGGCAATATCAGTAAATGCAATGTGAACGTCTGCCACCTCTTGCACCCGCACAATACCAGTCAAAGCAATGTCAATCCACACCTTAACTTGTGCCTGCAAAAAAATGATGGATTCAGGCCCAGATCTCTGTACTGGGGTGAATGTATGACATTGTTCTGCATTCTGTCCATCAACTGTTGGTTTTGCATTTTGCACAGCAGCACCAACATCAGCAATAATGATACCAATGTATTCCCCGATCCAGGCTCATATGATAATATTAATGTTCCGAGTAAGAACAATGTCAACTTATGTTCAGACCAGATCAAATGTAACCTCATTAATACCAGTACAAATGATTTCAATATACAAAATGACATCTGTATACGTAATGATAATATCGATAAAAAATATACAAGAGTCTGCCATATTATTTTTAGGAGTTCCAATGAACTCATATCATTGCTGTCGGATTCACCAAAGGTGACCTCTCCAACAACCCCTGGTCAAATATACATGGTCAGGCAGGTCCAGCGACCCATGCACATGCCTATTGAGTAACAGGTCACAGGAGGGATCCCCTATAAACCCAAGACAAACACACATCCAGGACAAAACATGATTGATTTTACAGATAGATAGTTGCACCACAAACAAGTCTGAGATAATTGGCCACAATAAAACCTGTTTATCCAAAGGCTCACGTTCTCCAGAAATACCACAAAGCTATATACCACATGTAGATAGGCACACTCAACTAATCAGGACTTGACAGGCACACCACACATACTGCTCATGAGCTCCTCATGCTCTACATCTGGACACATATACACTGGCCCACGCTATCTCTCCCCTAGATTATAAGCCATCTGTGTCCTCATCAGATGCCCGCATTTTTTGATTTACAACTGAGATGCTTTTTCAAATGTAGAATATTGTTTTATTGTACCTCAAGAACGGTATGAATTGACAGCTAAAACTCTGTACATTGAGATATATTGAGCAGACACATTCTGTCCAGGCTTTCCCAGGCATATTATTTAATTAAACCAACTTGTTTCTGTTTTGCCAAACGCCTATTGTATTTTCATTTATTTAAGGCAAATTCATATCTGAGTAACACTTCATTAAATTTGCATACAAAGTTCTAAGTGAACAGGGTCTCCCCGGAAATACATGCTGTGGTTGACCTTCTCGAAAAAGGCTTTTGATTCTTTAGAATGGCCCATTCTCCATGCAACGCTGCAGAGTTTTGGGATGCCCGCTAGGTTTCTTTCCCTCATATCCCTCCTATATTCGGACTCTCCAACCCAATTATGGGCAAACAGATCTCTTTCTGAGCCCTTCACCATATCCAGGGGCAGCAGGCAGAGGTGACCTCTTTCTCCCCTATTCTTTATTTGAGCTATGGAGCCACTGGTTCGTCACCTTCAGGGAAAACCCTTGCACATTGGCCTCCACTTTAAATCTGGTCCTCATTTCTATATATGCTGATGATATATTATTGTTGGTTCATCATCCCTCGGTCAACCTAGAACTCTTGGTGTGAGAGATTCTTCAGTTTGACAACCTTTCTTGTTTGCACATCAAATTGGGTGAAGTGTAAACTGTTGCCCTTACAAATGTGAATATCTGCTCACATGGTTTTCTGACACTACTAAATATTTAGGCATCATTTTGCATAGGGACAAAGAACAAGTGATTTGTTTTAATTACGGTCCTGCTGTCAACAGACTTGCGGTCCAAATAGAATGCTAGATTCTTCTACCTCTCTCCATGGAAGGCTGTATTGCCAGTATAAATATGGTTGTACTTTCCCAGTTTTTGTAGTTGTATTTTTTTTTAAACATTCCCATTCCTTGAACTCCTTTTTTACCACTGTGTGCAGTCTCCTTTTAAAATCTGCTGACTCTAGACACCTCTTCTCTGATGGCGTTTCTGGGAATGTAGCACTCAGTCAGTAAAGAGTCTTTATTTCGATTAATTAAAATCATAAAAGCAGCATCAAAAACGTTCATACATACAGGTTGCTAAAATTTTTAAATGTAATATTCAAACAGATCGGTGTGCAAAGATTTAGCAACTATTCATACATATACACGATATTTACAATTCATGATTTGTGCATGATCTGTGCAAATAGCAAACTTTATAGCACCACTCTAAAAACTGTAATTTAAAAATATGCTATATGCAAATAAATAGTAGTGCAAAATTTTACAAGTTTTCAGATATATACACAAAAATTTACAATTCATGATTTGTGCAAATGTTAAACCTTATAACTCCTCTGTTAAGAACTCAGAAAAACTGAATGCCCCCTTCTCCTCCTACTGTGCCTTGAAGTAAACAAGCATTCCCATTTTTTTTGTTAATCCTCACTGCTGCCACCAGGAAACTTGCTACACTAAAAATAGTGTGCACGCTGCTCAGTAGTTGCAAATGTAAGAGAGCTGGTCTTACTTGCAAGAAGCCTGCTTCTCGTAGTATGAGCAATAGAAATTTATTACGAGCCACAGAATACTTTTCACAGAACATAATTAAATGAAGTGTATCCTGTGTGGAAAAATTATCACAGGAGCATGGTGCAGATTCTTCAGGTTTAGCCCAGTGCGAAAAGGAACCTAAGGTGTAGCACTCATCCCCAAGAGCATCCGTAGATTCTCGGCCATCGCTTTGTTATTAGCGAAGACAAAGATTGCTATTTATTGCAGCAGCGTGATGCGTCCCACTACTAAGGACTGACTGCAGACCATGACCTATTGTGACTTGACAAGTGATGTTATAACACACTACAACCCTCCACAACCGTGTATAAAAATAAGTGGCAACCTCTTCTGACTTATTTGTAGGCCTGGGTGGAGAACTCTGCTCTGTTCATGGGGTTAGCAGAGTTTTCTGCCCTCCACGGAGCACACGGGGTTCTGTAAAACTCTGCTTAGCAGTGTGGAGTTTTTTCCCTTGCTTGCCAACGTTAAGCTGGCCAGCACGAGTGAGGAAAATCTAACACTAGAACTCCTCCTTTTTGAGATTTCTCAATGCAAGAGGTCGTGGATGGTCACGACCACTCACGTTGAGAAACCATTCATTATGTTTAGGAAGTTGCTGCTCGAGTGAAAATTCCAGCATGTGACAAACAGCTGGTGCTAAAAAACAGTGCAAACGGCATGACCTAATGCACTCTGCCGCTTTGCAGAACTCTGCGCAGTGTGGCAGAGTTTTTTGGTCACTTCGCGGAGTTCCACGAACTCTGCCAGGCTTACCTATTTTTTCTCTTTGGGGCATGACTCCCAGAGCTCAGTATCTCCTCCCACTGTCACGCCCTCCTTATATTCTACCAGTCAAGATAATATTGTGTAGGGTATCCCCTCCACCTAATGCATTTCCCATTGTTAGCTGCAATCTCCTGTGTATGATGTGTTGTTGAATCTTATTGTACTTCTTATATATTGCAATATCTGATTTGTAATTATGCCATGACAATGCTCTACTGTTTGACATATTGCCATGTGTCTGAGAATATCCACCTTTAGTTTAATGAAAAATGCAAAGTCACAAATTCAGCCATGGGGACTCGGTTAGGCACACTGAACAAGAGTACCTTAAATTATGATTGCGGAGATTTGGAAGGCCTTGCATCCAGGATGTGTTGAGCAAAACTGTGAATCAAGGGCCTGCGCTGTCACTGAGGATCCCATCATCAAGTCTTGTGAAGTGCAGTCCGGTGTCGAGGATATCTTGTGCAGTCGAGTAAATGCTTTGGTACTTAAGAGCTGTGAGGCTGGGATGCGAGACCCTATGTCATCGTCTGGGCTGCAATCAATGAGAAATATGCCATGAGAGGGCCTGCGTCGGTAAAGCTTTGCGCATCAGCTGTTTTAATGCGGGCTGCAAGGTTGATGCCTAGTCCTTGCACTGGGAGAACCCTTGCAGCAGAGATGATTCATTGATTCTGCTCGGGATTGTGCCACACAGTAGAAGTGGTGTGTTGGTTCTGCTGTGCCCATAGATGGGGTGACAGACCAACTCCAGGTCCACTTACAGGGGCCTGGGACTGGGGTGGCCTCACTTGGCAGTGCAGGACTCACAGATGGTAGAGTCCAGGTACCGGGTTCAAGTTTGGTGGACCCTTCTGTCCTAGGGGCTCTAGTCAGGAGGACAGCCAACTTACCCTTGGAGTCACTTTGGGGTCCTGGGCTCAACAGATGCACGTCCGGTCCTTCTCAGCAAGGCAAGAGGGCAGCAGGTGTTGCAGGGATTCTCAGCGGGTTGACGATTCTATGGGCTCAATCTCCTCACCGACTATCAGCCCGATACAGGATGACTTTCGAGCCGAGAGGCTCCATCAAGTCCTACAGTCTCCTCCTTTAAGAGATGATGTCCCTTTCCCCATCCCTATAACTTTGCCACATGCTAGACTAGAGTCTGGGCAATGATCCCTGTCCCCAGTCAGATTATGTCAACCCACTAGAACACCCTCTCAGCGGGTTGAGGGTTCTATGGGCTTAATCTTCTCACGACTGTCAGTCCAATACAGGATGACTTTCGAGCTAAGAGGCTCCCTCAAGTCTTACAGTCTTCTCCTTTAATGGAAGATGTCCCCTTTCTCACCCCTATAACTTTGCCACATGCTAGACTAGAGTCTCGACAAGGATCCCCCCCACAGGCCTCAACAGGCTTACACCGAGGCCCCCCATCGCTGCTCACTTTTCCCTCACTCCTTCCTCCCTTCGCCCAACACTCAGACTTGGCTGCACACCTTCATGATATATCTCTATAGTTACACCTTCTCAACTCTGAGCTACATGACCTGAAAGCCCTCTCAAATGATCTTTTTCCCATGATCAGCTCTCTCCTCACCTCTGCGAACTGGCCTAGAGTGTGCCCTGGGGATAGTGATCACATGGATCAGCCTTTAGCCCCCTCCACCCTGAAATCCATTCCCCTACCCAGTGCCCCTGCTAGCAACAGAAGATTTGAGTCCCACCCTCTGTCCATTGATCTCCATGACTCTCACAACTCTAGCTCTACTTTGTCCAAATCCAACATCTCTCCGCTGGGACAAATACTTCCATCCTATCTAACCCGAACAGAGAACCTCTTTGCAATCTTAGATGCAGCAATACTGACAACCTCACCCATGTGAACGCCACCCAGACTCCTTCCCCCCATTCCCTTTGACTTAAATGTGTATTACTTAATCACACATCAGCCAGTAAACAAGCCTCAGATATCTTCAACCTCATTCAACACAATGATTTAGACATTATCATCCTCACTGAAACTTGGCTAAACCCCGCTTCCACTCCTATCTTAGACCTCCTAGTGCCTCCCATTCATGACATAATTAGGCTAGACAGAGTTTTGAAGTTGGGTGGTGGCCTAGCTTGTATTCACAGGACCACGCTCTTGATTTCTCACTTAGAGTCCTCAACGCCCTCCTCCTGTGAATACCTCTGTTTTAGCATATCAAGTATGAAACTACCGGTATGCATACTTCACACCTTTTACCACCCCCCAGGAGACAATCTCCCTTTCAATGAGCTACTAATGGAAATCATCTCTAGTAATGTCGACTCAGCGGTGTCCCAAATCTTCCTTGGCGATTTTCAACCTTCACTGATCTAACCCCAACGACCCACTGTGTTTTGTCTTAATTCCTTCTTGATCAAGAACTCAGCATTGTGACCAACCAACTCATATTAAAGGAGAAACTTTAGACCTCATCATCTCTAAAGGGCTGTCTATCACCATAGATTCCATTACTATGTGGGACTGGTCCGACCACCACAGCATCCTCTTTTATATTAACAGGGAAGTGTTGATGAGGAAGGCTCAACCATTGAAATCGAAAATATGGAAAAGGGAGCTCTGATCAATAAACTCTGACCAACTTGCTGCCCATTGTACATCTGCCCTCTCCTCCCAAGTTGACCTGGTTGAGGTGCAATCACTCACTGATGCCTACAATTCGACCATCTCCAACATCATTGATAATATTACTCCACTCCAACTAAAAAATGCTTCAACAAAAATATCCAAACCATGGTAAAACGAAAACTTAAACACGGAACGCCGCAACCTTAGGGCAGTTGAACGTTCCTGGTGATCCAATCCCTCCTCGGACAAACTAAAACTCCTTAGAGATGCCAGGAGCCTCTACAACAAACAAATCAAGAGTTCTAAGGTGGCCTACTTCAGACACCAACTGGATCAAGAGGAAAACCGCCCCAAGATACGTTTTGAATTGGTCGAACAACAATCAGTCATTGGTCCTAACCACTCTGATCCTGGTGGCAACCCACCTTCATGTTATGATATTGCCGCTTTCTTCACTGAGAAATCAAGTCTCATCTCCACTGTCCTAGCCTCTAAGAAGGCTCTGTTACCTTCTTCCAGTGCTGCCTCACCCATTGACTCCTCTAAAAAGCGTAAATCGACCACAACGAACTCCGAGAACAATACGTCATTGGGCACCTTTACCCCATTTAGTGAAAATGACATCAACAAGATTTTTTCAGAATATCGACCCTCCAACTACTTCAGTGACCCGTAGCCCCGTCCATCTTCAAATAAATCTAGAATGCATTCATCCCCAACTGGACAAGGATTGTTAATGCTTCTCTATCAAAAGGCATAATCCCCGACTGCCTAAAAGCTGCTCAGGTAACAGCTACACTAAAAAAAGCTTATGCTGACAAATCTGATCCCAATAACTTCCGCTACATTTCCAACATCCTCACCTTAGCGAAACCCCTAGAAAAATGTGTGCATTCCCAACTTTGTGCTCACATAGAGAATTACCAACTCCTAGATCAGCATCAATCCAGCTTTAGGAAGGGGCACAGTACTGAATCGGCTCTCACTCACATTATGGATGACATTTTAAAAATGCTTGAGCAAAATGAATCCTGCCTCCTGACCCTCCTTGACCTTTCCTCCACATTCAACATGGTTAGTCATGATAACCTACTATCCATCCTGCAAAACAGAATGGGTTTTTCTGATCAGGTGTTACAATGGTTTTCATCCTTCCTACATCACATGTCATACAGAGTTAAGGCAAACCACTCTCTCTCTTATCCCTCTCCTGTACTCCTGGGAGTCCCCTGAAGGTCCGCTCTATCTCCTATCCTCTTCAACCTTTTATTGGACCCTCTTGCAAACTCACTAAATTCCATGGACATTCTCTTCCACATGTATGCGGACGACACACAACTATATCTGAAAATCTCATCCCCAGAAAACATCATCTCACTCAACACTACCCTACTGTTTACTCAAAACTGGTTAACAGAGAACCATCTCCTGCTCAACACTTCCAAAACAGAATTCCTGCTCATCTCCCCTCTGAACCATATACCCAAGCTAGACCTCTGGTTGAGTCACCTCACTCCCTTCAACTGCACTCCTCTCAGTCTCTCGGAATCACCATGAACAATCACCTGAACATGAAAAAACATATCAGCAATGTCTGTAAAGGAGCAAACCACTCAGAAATATCAAACTTTTCCTTCCTCTAAATGATTTCAAGCAGGTGGTCCAAGCGCTTGTCTGCCGAGGCTAGACTATGGCAGTGCTACCCTCTGCAGCTTTCTCAATGCGGACTGGTAGTTTCTCATCGCGAGCGGTCGCGAGCATACGCGACCACTCGCAATGAGAAACCTGAACTCCCCGTGTTGAGAATCTCGCCGGGGGGGTTAATTTTCCACGCACGCGATCAGCAACTTGATGTTGCTGATCGTGAATGAGGAAAAAGTCTCGCCGGGATGTTGATTTTGCTCGCTTGCGGTTGCCAACTTGGCGTTGAGGACTGCGAGCAAGCAAAAAATGGCCGCTACGTGTTTTTGCAGTGTGCTACGTGCAATTTGCGTAGTGTGTATTTGCGCAAACTACACACTCTCCGTGAGCGAGCGTAGTAATACGGCCAGGGTTAATGTCACACCACCCTAGCTGCTTAATAGGAGTTTTTATTAAGGACCGCATCCTACTATTTGTAGCTGCTCTACTTTTAGAAGAGCGGTCCAAATTCCCATCAAGAACCACATTGAAATCCCCTGCTAAGATGATTGGATCTGGGAAATTTAGCAGCTCTGTCAACATACCACTAAACAGGATTGTCTAGATTTGGATCATAATATCCGACTACATGCCTTATGCACTCTGCTGTCCTCTATTATAATATATATATTTTTTATTTTTACTAAGATCGCAACCCACTTTAAACTTAACTGTTGATTGGGAAAATGACCTCTTGCACCCAGCCTCTAGACTTAAACATCTCTCTCATTTCCACACTGGTCAAGTTAGTTTCTTGTAGAATTATAATCTGGGCAGGGACATCTCTACAGTATAAATCTCAATCCGCACATTGTGGCCAGCATTCATCCCTTATACCATAAACTAAGTAAAACAAGGACATATTTTTTTTATTTTCTCCCACTGCTTCCCACCCAGTGTACCCAATCCTTCCTATGAACCCTGAAACCCCCCAACCCGGGAACCCTCCTTCTCCCTCCTCCATGGTCTAGGACTATGTGAGTCCCCCAGAGTCGTAAGAATACCTAACACTTTAAAACATTTTGCTGCTAGTGCTGGTTACTTGAATTAATCTGCTAAAAAAGAAAAGAAGGAAACAGAAAAAGGAAAAAAACGGGGAAAGGCTAAGAAAGGGATAGAGTAAAAGGGGGGGTTGAATCAATCAATAAATCAATCAATAAATTTGTAAAGCGCGCTACTCACCCGCTAGGGTCTCAAGGTGCTGGGGGGAAGGGGAGTCGCTACTGCTCGAACAGCCGGGTCTTGAGTTGTTTCCTGAAGGAGAGATGATCCTGGGTCAGCCGTAGGTGCGTGGGGAGGGAGTTCCATGTCTTGGCCGCCAGGTAGGAGAAGGATCTTCCTCCGGCGGTGGATCTGCGAATATGTGGGATGGTGGCGAGGGCGAGGCTGGCGGATCGGAGCTGGCGGGTGGGTGTGTAGAATACGAGGCTGCTGTTGAGGTATTTGGGGCCCATGTCGTGGAGAGCCTTGTGTGCGTGGGTGAGGAGTCTGAACGTGATCCTCTTGCTGACGGGGAGCCAGTGCAGGTCTCTCAGGTGGTCAGAGATATGGCCGTGAAGGGGGATGTCCAGGATGAGTCGTGCAGAGGCGTTCTGTATGCGCTGGAGTCTTTTCAGGAGTTTGGCTGTGGTTCCAGCGTAGAGGGTGTTCCCGTAGTCCAGTCGGCTGGTGACGAGGGCCTGGGTGACTGTCTTCCTGGTTTCGGTGGGGATCCACCGGAAGATCTTTCAGAGCATGCGCAGGGTGTTGACACAGGATGACGAGACGGCGTTGACTTGCTTGGACATCGTGAGGGAGGAGTCCAGGATGAAACCCAGGTTGCGTGCATGGTCCGTTGGCTTGGGGGCAGTGCCCAGGGCAGGGGGCCATCAGGAGTCGTCCCAGGCAGAGGGGGATGGTCCCAGGATGAGGACTTCCGTCTTGTCTGAGTTCAGATGGCTGAGCTTCATCCATTCCGCAACGTCTTTCATTCCTTTCTGGAAGCTGACTCTGGCGGTGGCGGGGTCGTTGGAGAGGGAGAGGATCAGTTGGGTGTCGTCAGCGTAGGAGATGATGTTAAGGTTGTGCTGGCGTGCGATGGTTTAATGATGGGTTAATGATTTACACCACCCTGACCCTCTCTAACTTATCCCTGCGTCACAAATGGACTTATTAAATTCCATCACTTCTTCTACATGTCAAAAATTCTAATTTCTTTAAAGGGTCAGTCAGTTTACCTAACTCCCATTGTTTGTTTGCGGTGATCTGGGACAGATCAGACCTTATCTCAAAACTAATGCCATCCACAATTAGCGACCACTCGCAATGAGAAACCTTACCTCCCCACGTTGAGAATCTCGCCGGGAGGTTTATTTTCCACGCTCGCGTTCGGCAACTTGATGTTGCTGATTGCAAACGAGGAAAAAGTCTCGCCGGGATGTAATTTCGCTTGCTCGCGGTCGCCAACTTGATTTTGAGGACCGTGAGCAAGCAAAAAATGACAGCTGCACTATTCTACACTCCGCTACGCGTATTTGCACTGTGCTACGTGCAGTTTGTGTAGTGCGAAGTAGTGCAAACTTCGCAAACTACGCGAGCGTAGCGTAGTGCTTTGCCCAGCATTAATAAAGACCCCATTAGACCACATGTGAGCAAAGTTCCCCAATCATGCTTGGCGACTAGAAAGACACTGCAGTGAGTGGCACCTACCAGATCGGAGGGGGGAGGCGAGGAGGCCCCCACACAGCAGCCGCCAATGCCAGGAGTCATTTCTTGCTGCCCACAGCGCCGCCGCCCCGGGACTACATCTCCCGGCAGTCTCAGCGGCGGCGCTGCATTGTGACCACACGAGAGCGCCAGGAGGCGCCTTAAAGCTGCGCTCTGCTCGGCGGAGCGGGGGGACACCTACCAGATCGGAGGGGGGAGGCGAGGAGGCCCCCACACAGCAGCCGCCACTGCCAGGAGTCATTTCTTGCTGCCCACAGCGCCGCCGCCCCGGGACTACATCTCCCGGCAGCCTCAGCGGCGGCGCTTCATTGTGACCACACGAGAGCACCAGGAGGCGCCTTAAAGCTGAGCTCTGCTCCGCATCGCGGGATGCGAGCGGGACGCCGGGCTAAGCCCGGGCAAAGGGCGGGCCCTCTACGGCCCTCAGAGGCCAGAGGAGGACGGGACGGGCCACCCCACTTGACTCTTTCCAAGGAGGAGGTATAGTGACGCTTTAACTCTTTTATTATTATTTTTTATTTTTTTATTATCTCGCATTGTACTGCCTACTGTCGTTTTTGGAGTTCTCCACTCTATTTACCATGTCCATCTGGGAGGAGCTGAATGCCCTGTGTGGCACAAAGTATGTCCCGGATGCATCAACCCCCCCTACAGTGGGTAGAGACGCTGACCAACTAAACTGCATTCCATGGGATGTACCTCTACCTCCCGTTAAAATCCATTCTCAAGTCAATACACCGTCCCGGGGTTTAAACTGTAAAAGGAAGCAAGTCGAGGAAAAAGATAATGACAATGAGAACCAATCTAACGCTCACAAATCGTGCCTCAGCCCTTCATCATCCCCCTCTAACCTAACTATATCAATGTCGGATAAGGCTGTGAATAGAACATACGACCCTGTATCACCCCTCCAATTAACCTTACTGGCTCAGTTTGAGCAACTGTTAATATCTGCATTATCTCCTCTGGTCACAAAAATCAATGATCTTGGGGACAGGCTGACCAGTATTGAAAAAACACTTAAAAGGAACTATCTATCAACTGAAAAAACTAATTCACCTATTTGCCCTAATACTTCCATCAACCATGAAAAGCCTAAGTCCACTGCATGCAGGAAAGTCCAAACTCTTGAATCCCCTCCTACTACACCTATTCCAACTGGCCCTAACGTTGCTTTTAATCCCGCATTCGCACCTCACAGAGCTTCCAGGGTTGCTCTAGAAAGAAGGCATCGCATTAATCTACCTCCCGAAGCCGCACCATACGTGACTGTCCTCTCTGGGGTCCCTGCACCTAGCCGGGGCAAACTTGAATCACACCAGGACCTGCTAAATAAAGTCATTTTCTGGCTACAACACAACAGACCGTTGCCACCTGACCTAGATGGTGGAATCCTGAGTGTCAGGAGGGTGGGGTGGCTAGGTACGCTGCCCAAAGACATTTCGGGGGACTTGATTTTAATCAAATTTAAGAATAGGAACATTGTCCCCTACCTACGAACTTCCCAGCCCAAAGAAGGAGATGGCCCCATTTGTATTTGGGACTTGTATGATTTTTATCCCGGCCCCCAACATAATTCGCTACCAAGACAAATGACAATGAACTATAATTCATGGAGAAAGGGGATTCCGTGTACCCAGTGCTGTTAACCCTCTAGCCTCTAATTAGTCTTGAATAAGCACGGACATTGATTAGTTGACTCGTCACATTGATTTAATCCTGCTTTAATAATTGGTTTTTCTTTTTTTTACCTTGTAATGAATTCTTGAGATTTTTTTGCATGTATGTATTGTTGTTGCTTTTATGGTTTTAAACTAAAAATCGAATAAACCTAATCTGACTGACTGGAGTGGCACGCCTATAGTAAAACAGGCACATTTCCCTGGCCTAAAGGGGGCCCGTTCGACACCAATACCATAGAATGTACCAACATTTTCATCCAGATAAGACACAAAGGTGAAGAGAGAGACCTGCCAATGACCCTATTATGGATGTGGGCTGACAGAGGGACAGCCACAACACACACCATACATGACCACAGAGCTAGCAGAAGCGAAGAAGAAGGCTCCAGCGCTTTCGATTGTGACACCGAAAGTGAAAGCCTAGGATGGGGCTTGCCCAGCCGGGGAGCAGATAAGGAGCGCTCGCCAAAGACAACCCAGGCACATAAGATCATGCCTAACCCCCTGGAAACCCTGGACAGCCTGGAGGAGGAACTTGTGGTCCCAAAGATAATAAGCAACACATTGTGCCATATTCTTGTAGACACCGGGCAGCTAGGTCATGCTTACGGGATGGAGCAGCCCTTCTATCAATGACCACGACCGCAATAGAGGGGATATCGTGATCCATAGCCAACGTTCCTCTCATTGAACGCCTCAGGCTGGAAATAGGAGGAAGTAAGATCAGGGAACAGTTGTTGTATTATCCCTCATCCCTGATCAATATATTGGGACAGGACCTATTGTACAAATTGAGAATCTCCAGCCAGTTCACTGAGAATGGAACTGTGGCCTGCTCCTCCCCCAGTCTCTCCCCTCTAGAGGGCGGACCAACAACATCCATCCACTCCTTGGGGATACTAGCCAGAGCAACCCTGGATGATTGAGCGCTCCTCCGAGGAGCAGTCCGTGGATAAATGGAAAATCTCTTGAAATTGTACTGCCTAGCATGACAGTGGACCGGCTAGGCACACCATCGCTTCGTAGAAACTGCCAAAGCATGTAGGGAATGCAGGGAATCGGAATCCTGGATCACGACACGTACAGGGCCATCACATCCCCCTAGTCTAGGGGGGAGGCTGGCTCAGGGCTACCGAATTCAGTCTCTGTCACCACCCTGATACCTCCTCAAAGAAGAAGCAGGCAAGGCGAAGAGGAACCCAGCCAAAGGGCCCGTTTCTGGCACTAGGATTTATTACCTAATACTGGGCTGGGACAAATAATCACAGCATGCAGGTGAAAAACCGACCATTAGGACAACCCCTCAGGGAATGGTTCCTGCCGGTCACATGGGAGAAATCCATGGGCCGGGAGTGGACAAGCTACTGCCTAAACGCCCCTCCCCGTGGTTCTACTGGAGCGACCAAGAAACTGGATAAAGCACATTCAAAGAGTTTGGGGTCACCACGCACATACAGAGGGTGCCTGATGGGGAAAGAACTCAGGCACAGGACCACAGGGGAATCCAACTAAGTGCTTGCATCAGCAAGCCAAAAGGTGGGTAGCCTCAAACCTTCACTGCCTCCGAAGAAACCACAAGGCCACTCATTATTGAATAGACTGTCATCAGAATGACCCCAGCAGAATCACTAGACACAGGGCCAACCACAGAACCCCCCAAATACAAAGTGAATCCAGAGCCTCAGCACCAGCACCCACTTCCCACTCGCTTCCGGAAACTGACCACAAACATAAAAACTCATCACAACTGTAGGGATAACTCAAAACCTTTAATTTAACAACAACACTAACGATAAACCAAAAGCTTTTATTTAACAGCAACAGTAGGGATAACTTCAAACCTTTAACACCAAACAGTAGGGATAATGCAAAACCTTTAAGTGCACACAGGGAAATTCAGGATGGCCTTTCTATTTTGACTGGGAATCCACACTAGAGTTCTCCATCCGGTTGCCCACAGGAGTCCCAGGGCCCCCTCGGCTGTTGATCCCCCAAGGCAGGTTAGCTGACTGTGCCCTAGAGGGATGACAGTCAGATGAGGAAGCAGGACGCCCCCCACCGGTGCACCCAGATCCTTACGCCCATACCACCAGGATGTGCCACAGTTCAAAAGGACCCCAATCTCCAACATCTCTCAGGCCTCCTCCAAATGGAGGACCACCTAGAGTTCTATAACTAACCAAATGCTCAGATGGTGGAAGCCAGACCTTCCAGGTAGTTTGCCGAAGGAGGTTTGAAAATAACATTAGAGGTCTACTGGTCTCACACTGCTCCAGTACCAAGTGAGTAGATAAAGCCACCAACTAGCAGCTGTTTCAGTTTGCTTATTCACCATGCAATAAGCCCCCAGCTGCACACCTGACTCCCCCTAGGGACAGAGCATTCAGCACTATCCTTGTCTTCCCCAAAATGCCTCTCAAACCTTCTAAGGTCGACCCATTGGATCAAACCTCACCAAAATTGATATATCCGGAACATCCAGGGTCTGGGGGAGAGGGGAAGTTGGGAGGAAGAGGGTCTTCACAGTGGTTGGGCATGCCAGCCGTGCCTAGCTGGTGAAAATGACACTCACATGACCCCATGAGGCAGCATCCTAAGTAGTGGAAGCCCTGATCCCAGCCATGGCCACATTCAAGCCACAGGGTCCACAGAACAGCATCCCAGTGACAGGCCCTAAATATATCCCAAAGAAAGAACCAAGGCCCCGATGTAGGTAATTCTATTTTACCGATTCATAAATACCGAATTTTACCGATTCAGTATTTATGAATCAGTAAAATAGAAGTAGTGAGATGTAGGTAAATTCATTTTTCAGTTTACCAATTCGGTAAGAATGGGTATTTACCTATTCGGTAAATACCGAATCGGTATTGCCCATTGATTCCTATGGGCCTTGAGGCCCATAGGAATCAATGGGCAATACCGATTCGGTACTTACCGAATCGGTAAATACCGAATCCTGCAAGGGTGCAGGGGGTGTCACTTTGACACCCTCTAGCACCCCAAATACAGGCATGTGTGCCATGTGGCACACAGACATGCCCTAAGGGCATGTCTGTGTGTCACATGGCACAGGTGTGCATGCACAGATGTGCATGCACACCTGAATTCGATATTTTACCACCCAATTGGATTGGGTGTTAAAATACCGATTCTAAAGGGCCTGTGACACTCTTAGGAGTGTCACCTACATGTGGATTTACCGAATCGGTAAAAATACCGATTCGGTATTTTACAGAATCGGTAAATTTACCGAATCGGTAAATTTACCGATTCTGTAAAATGATGGCCCCTACATGCCAAATCCTAAATACCGGTCTTTTCGGCCGTTACCGACCGGTATTTTCTCTCCTACATCTGGCCCCAAGTTCACAGGCCCCAATCCATTGGAAAGTTCCACCAAATGTGTTTGCACCACCTCCATTAACATGGGCACCTAGAGTCCCAAAGGGGCCCTTGACTCTCACCAAGAAAACACTGCAAGCAAATATAGTCCCAGTCATTCTTTCCACTGTAGGTCCCCAACAAGAGTTCCACACATAACCTACTAACCACCTCCAGTATCCTTTGTTAGTAGTAGCAAAACCCAAGAACTGGGAAACAGCCCACAGTGACCCAGAAAATTGAACCCCAAGGTACTCAACCCTTCCAGAAGAAGGGCGGGACCCGGAAATTCTGTCCAAATAGGGAAATCTTGTTCCACGACACGTGTAAGACACAAGGGGCATGCCCGTGTCAATGGAAAAGTAACCCAAAAAATGAAACATCCACCTCTCCTCTCAATTATATGCAGCCCAGATAGGCAAAAGGGACACCTCAGCCCCTGGTAAAGCATCACCCTCTGAATAGAATCCCTTGCAGAAAAATACTGCTCCCACTGTAGCAAGGAGAGGGGTGAGAAACCCATAATAGAAACCACATTAAAATTAGTTTAAAAATCCCTGGTCTTTCCCAAAATTCTATCACTCGCTGAATTTAGTTTAAATACCTTAAAGAACTCCATAACATCTGTCCACTCCTGATACGAAAATTCACTCCCCAGTAAAATCACATGCAGGTTCATCTTACAGGTGAAACATTAATGTTCCAATAAATTGACTACCAAATGTGTTTTTCCAGTTAACCTACAACCCACAGCTCTTACTCCACAGGTCTGCGGTCAAACTGTAACTGCATCATCGTTGTTTTGACCTGCCATTCATCTAATCCGGACGCCCATAAGACTTTCAAAAAGACTAAAGTTGCTCAAGTACTTTTAAATTTATTTTACTTTTGTGACTTCATTTTTAGGAGGCCTTCTTTCTGCACCACACCAAGACAAAAACATCCCTGGGTACCCAGACAACCAACACCAGAAACCAAAACACATACAATAGCCACCAACACCGAGTTACACACAACAAACAAAAAAAAAGACAGACCCAGATGACAGATATCTCTCCCAAAGATAATTCGGCATTCCCCAAACGCTTTTCTGGTTTTGTACCCTTATATTTTTGTACAGGCTCTTCTTAGCCGGGGTTGTGTGGAGTCCCTCCAGTACCAAAGATCTACATGCTTTTTTAAGCTCTACTTCTACATTCTTGAAAGGCATGCGCAGTGACCTCTCTCACCTCACTTACACCTACACTGAACCAAACAACAGTATTCCTACACTACACAGCATACTCATACACAACACCGGGTATCAGCATATGGGCAGTATAGGTACCCAAACTGCGACTAGATCATGTTACGTCTGCTCACTGATACCTCACACCGTAAGTGCAGACATGCTTTACTTATCACAAGAGAAAGTCCCCCAAAAGGCAAAATATCACGTCCATCTGTACATATGTAGGATCAAGGCAAACATCCAAACCAACCGAGTAGAACCCTGTAGGACTTTAACAAATATAATACGACATTGAGACCAACCCCACTGTACTATATCTTGTCACTGAGCCTAGTAATATTCAATATGAGGTAGACCGAATGTGTAAGAAAGGCACCATGGGAGAGGACACTGTTTTGTCACAACTTTGTAGAAAAGAGGTTCCTTGAGGGAGCAAGACCACCGCACCAGAGCACCAGCACATTTGCTCCCACCTCCGTCTGTGGACTCAGGGCGGTCCGTAACATCATTGGGGCCACCTTCATTAACGATCAATGGACCCTGGACATGGAATTCCAATGCTGGGCATCTCATCTCAATCATGCGGGGGGATGAGTCCCAAGGGTGGGTTCCCAAACCCAGCATAGACACCCCTTGCCAAAATAGCTTGGATAGGGAGATCAATTGGTACATGTGTTTAGAGGTGAAGGGACTACTTCTAATTTATGGAAACTTACGTTGTACTCTTTATTGTTTTAGAGGCAAATGAACCATACCATTGGGCAGCAGTGAAAACTGCGGTACAATAATGCACATACCGGACCTGCAATGAGGCACCTCTACATTGATGTATCTGTTTGGCAATGTGCGGATCTTGCCTATGCCCAGCTTATCACCAGATGGTGTTGCCTCTACACCCTTCTGACAATACACACCCTAACCCAGCTTATCCCTAGAGAAGACATGTCTGAGTTGTCTCAACATCTGTTACAGAAGACAACAACTCTGTTGTATCGGACTTGAAGGAGAAGAACTGCTGAGTATTTTGGCTGGACTCAGCACAAGGACATTTCGAAAGAATTCACACTTTTCAGAGAAGCTCAAGTAAACGCTGGAGGATCAATACCCGTTTTCACCATGCAAATAAAAGCCAACACCTGCTGGTAATAAATAACCATCTGGGAAATGATGAAACTTATAAACAGTACTGAGCTCTCCTTAACACTATCAAAGAGCAATTGAGAGCCATCTGCCTTAGTACGATGCAATATCGGTATGTGTTGGGCTTGTTGACCACTATGGATGGTTTGGTGTGTGCTAAGATTGGTGCTTCCTGTTGGACTTTTATTCCGGGACTGACCTGAATAACGGGTCTTTAGCCCAACATGAAGAAGGAGGGAGTTGCCCCAGAGCAGGACTGGATGCATAGTATTTTTTCATGGATGCGCTTATGGATATCCAAACTATTTACCTTTTTGCACCTATTGTCATTACTGCACTTTTCCTATGTGGTGTTCTACAAGTAGGGAATTCTTACAGTAAAAATGCAGTCTGGAAATTAGGTAGTATGCACTTAGTTTGGTTAAAAGCAACCAACACTTGACACACACAAACATTTTCTGACAACATAACTGTCATGACATATGAGAAGGAGAGATTAGCTGATGAATCAACTAGAGGGGAGAATGTCAGAATGGGTGAACACGATGTCAATGAATGCCATGACATGTGCTGGTCTGCAAATGGTAATATCAGTAAATGCAATGTGAACATCTGCCACCTCTAGTACCCGTGCAATATCAGTCAAACCAATGTGAATCCATACCGTAACTTGTGCCTGCACAGCAGCACCACATCAGTAAAAATGATACCAATGTATTCCCTGATCCAGGCTCATATGATAATATTAATGTTGCGAGTAAGAACAATGTCAACGTACGTTCAGACCAGATCAAACGTAACCTCATTAATACCAGTACAAATGATTTCAATATACAAAATGACAACTGTATGCGTAATGATGATAATATCGATAAAAATTATACCAGTCTGCCATATTATTTTTAGGAGTTCCGATGAACTCATATCATTGCTGTTGGATTCACCCAAGGTGACCTCTCCAACAACCCCATGTCAAATATACATGGTCAGGTAGGTCCAGCGACCCATGCACACACCTATTGAGTAACAGGTCACAGGTGGGATCCTCTATAAACCCAAGACAAACACACATCCAGGAAAAACCATGATCGATTCTACAGATAGATAGCTGCACCACAAACAAGTCCGAGATATTTGTCCGCAATAAAACCTGTTTAGCCAAAGGCTCACGTTCTCCAGAAATACCACAAACCTATATACCACATGTAGATAGGTACACTCACCAATTCAGGACTTGACAGGTACACCACACATACTGCTCATGAGCTCCTCATGCTCTACATCTGGACACATATACACTGGCCCAAACTGTCTCTACCCGAGGTTATGAGCCATCTGTGTCCTCATCAGATGCCCGCAATTTTTTGATTTACAACTGAGATGCTTTTTGAAATGTAGAATATTGTTTTATTGTACCTCATGAACTGTATAAATTGACAGCCAAAACTCTGTACATCAAGATATATATTGAGCAGACACATTCTGTCCAGGCTTTCCCAGGCATAGCATTTAATTAAACCAACTTGTTTCTGTTTTGCCAAATGCCTATTGTATTTTCATTTATTTAAGGTAAATTCATATCTGAGTAACACTTCTCTGTCCAGAACAGGGTCTCCCCGGAAATACATACTTCGGTTGACCTTCTCGATGTGGAGAAGGATTTTGATTCTTTAGTATATCCTATTCTCCATGCAACGCTGCAGGGGCTTGGGATGCCCGCTAGGTTTCTTTTCCTCATATCTCTCCTATATTCAGACTCTCCAACCCAATTATGGGCAAACAGATCGCTTTCTGAGCCCTTCACCATATCCTGGGGCACCAGACAGGGGTGACCTCTTTCTCCCCTATTCTTTATTCGAGCTATGGAACCTCTGGTTCGTCACCTTCAGGGAAAACCCTTGCACATTGGCCTCCACTTTAAATCTGGTCCTCATTTCTATGAATGCTGATGATATATTATTGTTTGTTCATCATCCCTCGGTCAACTTAGAACTCTTGGTGTGAGAGATTCTTCAGTTTGACAACCTTTCTTGTTTGTTATTATCAGAAACAATGAGAGAGCAAGGGTAACTAGGGCAAGTCCAGATCCCCTGATGTGTAGTATAAGTAAATAAACAATGTGGACTAGCCCACTATGTGATAGTTTTAGTCACTGTTTTCGTGGCCTGAAACTGGGACACACTTGGGGCCCAATGTAGGTGGCCATTACCGGTCGGTAACGGCCGAATTCGGCCGTTACCGACTGGTAAATGGTTCATTGAGATGTAGGGGACCTTTTTTACAGAATCAGTAAATTTACCGAATCGGTAAATTTACCGATTCTGTAAAATACCGAATCGGTAATTTTACCGATTCGGTAAATCCCACATGTAGGTGGCACAGCAAACAGTGCCACAGGCCTTTAGGAGTCGGTATTTTACCACCCAATCCAATTGGGTGGTGAAATACCGAATCCAGGTGTGCATGCACATCTGTGCATGCACACCTGTGCCATGTGACACACAGACATGCCCTTAGGGCATGTCTGTGTGCCACATGGCACACATGCCTGTAATTGGGGTGCCAGAGGGTGTCAAAGTGACACCCCCTGCCCCCTAGCAAAATTCGGTATTTACCGATTCGGTAAATACCGAATCGGTAATGCCCATTGATTCCTATGGGCTTCAATGCCCATAGGAATCAATTGGCATTACCGATTCGGTATTTACCGAATCGGTAAATACCGATTCCTTCCGATCCGGTAATTACTTACCTACATCTGCCCTCCTCTTTTTTACCACTTCTTAAATACCGATTCGGTATGAATCGGTATTTAAAAAGTGGTAAAAAAGATTTACCTACATCGGGCCCTTGGTGTTTTAAAAGACCCCTCACACACCAACCTGGTTGGTGTCATGCTTCATCATCGGGGTCCCAACCAGGTAGCCGAGTGCCACCTGGTTGTGCTACGACGACTGATTACAGCGGAGCAGGTGTGGGTGCGATAATGTGATGTGATTGTTTCGTTAAAAATACCTCTGGGAATCCTTGCCTTTGTATTTTATTATTGACGGCCCAGGGTATCGTTAAAAATTATGTGTAGTGCAACTCCTGAAGGAGTAGTAGTCCCATGAGTTGTCTATTTTCTGCGGTCTACATGTTTCAGCCCCTTTTGGGATTGTAAGGGCTTTCTTCAGGACCAAGGGAGTGGTAAGTGAGTAGCACAATGAAAGGTGCCACGTGAGAGGTGAAATTCCTGCACACGTGCTAAGGTGTGCGGAAAAGAAAAATAAGTGCTGGTGTACTCACTGGCACTCCAGAGTGGCAAAAAATCCTGTAGGGAAAGAGTACAAAACAACATACACATCTGTATATTTTCAGCAACATAAAATGCAATCTTAAGTTGTGGTATAAAGTTGTCTCGTCATCAGGCCTTAGAGTGTGACTATAAGTTGGAACATGCAGCGGGGCATGCACTGATACTGTGGTTTGCGTGCCAAACACATTCATCTCATAGCAATAATCTGAAACCTTACATGCGCAATAGGTGTTGCAATCCTATTATTAATGGGCAACAATGACATGCAGGGACAGTGTATATTGAGGGGGTATGTGGCACAGGGAGTGTGCGTGGGGACTGCTGGGAGGAGGCCAGTCGGTCCGTGGCGCGCAGAGTGCGAATTGTGATGGCAAGCAGCCGAGTGAGACTAAGATATGTCACCCGGAAAAGCCATGTCATTGTAAAAAACCGCCCATGTTGCGGTATCGAGTTGCTACCTAGACATATTAAACTGATTGCAAACATTAGGGGTTAAAAACCAGTAATACATCAATAAGTACAATGCCACTATGCTCGTTGCAGAGGTCGGGGCTCAGGGGGGAGGCACTCTCTGTGTCCGATCTGCGGGGAACAAAGATAGAGTGCTGCGGTAAACTCACTGTTGTCGATAAGTATTCTTCGTTTGGGCTCACGCTAATACTCAAGGCCTTACTCGGTGAATGAAGAGTTCTCGCTTGGAGACCTATCGTTGGTCCCCCATGGTCCCGGCTGGTGCCAGGGCTGCGGGATGCGGCCGGTTATATGCAGCGGGACGGAGTAGTCCCGTCCTGTTTCCTGGTACGTTAGCTGTGCCTGGGGCACATGCGCACGCATGCGCTGTAGCTGACTAGCAGGAGTGTCACTTAGGCGGCCATATTGGAGTGGATAAATGTCCCGAAATAGGGTGGTAATGAGTGCAAATGAGGCGTACAGGATTATTAAGATCTAGAACATCTACGGGTGGGAGATATTCGCCCATTGAAAATGGACAGATCAAGTTTGGGGGTGATCTCTTTCAGATTAGTAAGTGGCAGCTTCTGTTCAGGCAAACTAGGGGATGAAGGTGAAAATGAAAAAAAAACTAAACCACATTAGGATGGCATTGTGGGGCCATTGCGACAGGAATCAATGTTAAGCTATGAGTCATTTTGTGGTTTAAGATAGAGACGTGAAGGAATGTTTAACGTTGGCTCAGACTGTTCCACGGGATATTATCGTTAAGGCCTGTTTTGTGGCTAGATAAACGATAGATCCATCTTTGCTCTTTTAGTAACAGCTGTTGCTGTGCATTGGGTGTGTTGGGGTCCATTGTCTCAAGTATGACCCATGCCATGTCGTTGGTAGTGTGTCTCACTTCCAGAAAGTGGTTTGTCATCTTTGTGGTGTTCTTTTTACACCGTATAGTACTCCGGTGTTCACATATCCGTGTCTTTATTTTTCTGTTCGTCATTCCAATATAGATGAGATTGCATGGGCATGTGATCCGGTAGACCACATGGGCTGTGTTACAATTAGTGTGTGAAGGCAGTTCCCATGTCTTGCCAGGCTCAAGGTCCAGTGTTTTGTGGGACTCGTGAGGTGGCATACACTGCAATTGCCACATGCGAAATGTTCCACTACTTTGGAAGACCCCCTGCATTGAGGACGGTGTTTTCTTTCCTCTGAACAGGAGGGGGTCTCGTGGATACAATAGCGTCTTTTATTGATTTGGCTTTTTTGTGTGATATTAATTGTGCATCCCATTTGAGGTTGTCAGTTCTGATTATTTTCCAGCGTTTCTTTATGATACTGGAGACTTGGTTGGATACCGTATTGTAGGTGGTGACGCATGTTAGGAGTATTGGTTTGATTTAATTGTTGTCTCTTGTGCTTTCTTCAATAAGGCATCCCGGTTTTGATTGCGGGCTCGTTTCTTTGCTTTTGCTGTGATTTTCTTTGGGTAACCTCGGTCTCCCAGTTTCTTTGTCAGGTCTCTCGCTTGTTCCTTATAATCCGTCACATTGCTGCAATTTCTCCGTAGGCGTACGTATTGCCCATATGGCAGATTCTCCCTCAATGGTCTAGGGTGGAAGCTGGAGAAGTGTAGCAGCGAAATATGTGATATGGGTTTGAAATGTGTTTTGCTTTTTAGGAACCCATTTTCCGTCTCGATGTCGAGGTCTAAAAAGGTGGTTTTGTGAGAGTGGTGACTGTGGGTGAATTTGAGGTTGTGGTCACATGTATTTAGCCACTGGCAGAACCTGTTTAGTGATTCTGTGTCGCCTTCCCAGATGAGTAAACTGTCGTCAATATAACATTTGTAGAACTTTATCTCGGGAATGCGGTATTCATTGCCATCAAAAATGAATTGCGTTTCAAAGTAGTGTACGTACAGTCCGGCTATACTGGGAGCAAAAACGCTCCCCATGGACGTGCCATATTTTTGAAGGTATAGTTGGCCTTCAAACTCAAAGAAATTGTCTTTGAGAGTGAGTTTTGCGCAGTCCCAGATGAATATGGTGGTTGTTTGGTATGGCCATGCTGTTTTTTCCAAAGCGTTCTGGAGAACTTTGAGAGTGTCATCTTGGTGCAAGCTCGTGTAGAGGCTTTCTACATCAAGGCTAACAAGAAATGAGTTCTCAGGGTTGTAAGGTAAGCCATCCAGGAGCCTGAGAATGTCCTTTGTGTCACGAAGATATGTATTGGTGTTCTTGACCATAGGTTGAAGGAAATGGTCGCAATAGCGGGATAGTGGCTCAAGTTGTGACCCTATGCCTGACACAATGGGGCGTCCTGGTGGAGGGTTTTTATTTTTATGGATTTTTGGTACTGTGTAAAAGTACGGAATCTTGTTTTCCGTGGTTGTGAGGTATTTTGCTTCACTTCCATTTATGAGGCCTGTTGTCTCTGCATTTTCTACCAGTTGGCTGATGCGAGCTTTCAAGTTGTCGCTGGGGTCGTGGATGAGTTTCTCGTAGTTTTTGGTGTCACCGAGTAATCTCAGGCACTCCTTACGGTAGTCTTCTCTGTTCATGATGACTGTGCCACCGCCCTTGTCGGCTGGCTTTATGATGATGGAGACATTGGATCTGAGCGAGTTGATGGCTGCTCTTTCTCCAGCGGTGGTGTTCTGAAAGGTGTGTGGCGCGTTAAGTTCTTCTATGTCCTTGAAAACAGCTTGTTCATATACTGTTATTTCAGGCGATATTGCCGTGGGTGGTGGCATAAAAGTAGATTTGACTCTCAGTTGAGTGTCCCCTGCCATTTCTTGTGACGGGTTCTGTGTGGTGTTCTCGAAGAAAGCCTTGAGTTTTAGTTTTCTGAAAAAGGAGGCGAGTTCGCAGTGTAGTTGGAATTTGTCTAGTCTTGCCGTGGGGACAAATCCTAGACCTTTCTCTAGTACCGTCTGTTCATTTGATGTGAGGCTGTGAGTTGACAAGTTGGTGACCAGGCTTATCTTGTGCTGGTTCCTGGTTGTTGGTCTTTCGCTTTGCTCCTGGTCACAGCTCCCTCGTAATGGTCCTCGTCCCAGTGTACTTGGTTCCCTCGTCATCTTCTTCCTCGGCCTCGTGGGCCCTCTCCTAAAAAAGGAAACGTTTGGTTTTGGTTGGGGTTGGGGTGGGGTGGTGGGGGCCCAAAGGGCATATTCCAACTTTATCCGTATGGTGGGGGCATCGGTGGGTATTGGCCAGGGTAGTGCATGTTTCGTCCTCGTGGAGCAGGTGTCCAAGGTTGTTGCCATCCCGTATTTCTGTTTCTTCCTTGTTGTCTCTTCCTATAGCTATTGGAGCTTGAGTTACTACTCCCCGATGAGTCCTCATCTGAGGATCCTCCTGAGGTGTCGTTCTTTTTAGGAGCATTATAGTCTGGGTCAGAGTAGGGATATGTTTTAGTGTAGGAGAATTTTTCAAGATCCTTTTTGAATTTCGTAATCTTGCTTTGTGTCAGGTTTTCTTTGTATTCGTTTATTTCTTTATTAGTCTCGTCCAGTCGTTTTTTGAAGGAAGTAAGGGTGGCTTTAAAGTGTGCTTCATTAGTCTGGATATCGATTAGGATGGCATCCGAGAGTCGTACAGTTGTTTGGATTATAAGAATGATCCAGTCTCTCGTGCACCTCCATGCTATTTGGGCCCAGTCTTTTCGGAAGGTTGCTTCATCCAGGAAAATATGTGGGGCATTTGTCACTATCAGGCCCCTTGGGGCCGTGTTGTTCCTTAGATATTCTGTGAGTATGACTCCATGTAAAATGGTCCTGATGCGGTTGCGTTTTTTCTCGTTTAGACTCTCCCAGTCTGCTGTTTGCGCAATTGTATTTGCCATGTTAAAATCTGCCATGAGCGGTGGATAGCCAAGATGCTGTTGACGTCGTCTAGGGTGAAGCCTAGGCCTGGATTTTCTGCACATCAATTGGGTGAAGTGTAAACTTTTGCCCTTACAAATGTGAATATCTGCTCACATGGTTTTCTGACACTACTAAATATTTAGACATCATTTTTTCATAGGGACAAAGAACAAGTGATTTGTTTTAAATACGGTCCTGCTGTCAACAGACTTGCGGTCCAAATAGAATGCTAGATTCGTCTACCTCTCTCCATGGCAGGCTGTATTGCCAGTATTATTATGGTTGTACTTTCCCAGTTTTTGTATTTGTATTTTTTTTTAAACATTCCCATTCCTTTGAACTCCTTTTTTCCACTGTGGCAGTCTCCTCTTAAAATCCGCTGACTCTAGAATCCTCCTCTCTGATGGCGTTTCTGGGAATATAGCACTCATCCTCAAGAGCATCTGTAGATTCTCAGCCATCGATTTGTTATTAGCGAAGACAAAGATTGCTGTTTATTGCAGCAACGTGATGCGTCCCGCTACTAAGGACTGGCTGCAGACCATGACCTATTGTGACTTGACAAGTGATGTTTATAACAGACTACAACCCTCCAAAGCCTGACCTAGAAATATTTGGCAACCTCTTCTGACTTATTTGTAGGCCTGGGTGGGGAACTCTGCTCTGTTCAAGGGGTTAGCAAAGTTTTCTGCCCTCCACGGAGCACACAGGGTTCTGTAAAACTCTGCTCAGCAGAGTGGAGTTTTTTCCCTTGCTTGCCAACGTTAAGCTGGCCAGCAGGGGTAAGGAAAATCCAACACTAGACCACCTCCTTTTTGATTTTTCTCAATGCACGATGTCGCGGATCTTCACAACCACTCGCGTTGAGAAACCATTCATTCTGTTGAGGAAGCTGCTGCTCGAGTAGAAATTCCAGCATGTGACAAACAGCTGGTGCTAAAAAGCAGTGCAAATGGTGTGACTTAATGCACTCTGCCGCTTTGCAGAACCCTCCGCAGTGTGGCAGAGTTTTTTGGTCACTTCGAGGAGTTCCACAAACTCTGCCCAGGCTTACTTATTTTTTCTCTTTGGGGCATGACTCCCAGAGCTCAGTACCTCCTCCCACTGTCACGCCCTCCTTATATTCTACCAGTCAAGATAATATTGTGTAGGGTATCCCCTCCCCCTAATGTATTTCCCATTGTTAGCTGCAATTTCCTGTGTCTGATGTGTTGTCGAATCCTATTGTACTTCTTATATATTGCAATATCTGATTTGTAATTATGCCATGACAATGCTCTACTGTTTGACATATTGCCATGTGTCTGAGAATATCCACCTTTAGTATCATGAAAAAAGATAAATAAATATTTTAAAAATGCAAAGTCACAAATTCAGCTATGGGGACTCGGTTAGGCACACTGAACAAGAGTACCTTAAATTGTGATTGCGGAGCATTGGAAGGTCTTGAGTCGAAGATGTGTTGAGCAAAACTGTGAATCAAGGGCCTGCGCTGTCACTGAGGATCCCATCATCAAGGCTTGTGAAGTGTAGTCCAGTGTCAAGGATATCTTGTGCAGTCGAGTAAATGCTTTGGTTCTTAAGAGCTGTGAGGCTGGGATGCGAGGCTATATCATCGTCTAGGCTGCAATCAATGAGAAATATGCCATGAAAGGGCCTGCGTCGGTAAAGCTTTGCACATGGGCTGTTCTGATGCGGGCTGCATGGTTGATGCAGAGTCCTTGCACTGGGAGAACCCTTGCAGCAGAGGTGATTCATTGATTCTGCTAGGGATTGTGCCATGCAGCAGAAGTGGTGTGTTGGTTCTGCTGAGTCCATAGATGGGGTTGCAAACCAACTCCAGGTCACGACTGTCAGTCCAATACAGGATAACTTTCGAGCTAAGAGGCTCCCTCAGGTCTTACAGTCTTCTCCTTTAACAGAAGATGTCCTCTTCCCCACCCCTATAACTTTGCCACATACTAGACTAGAGTCTGAGCAACAATCCCCCCCCACAGGCCTCAACAGGCTTACACCGAGGCCCCCATCACTGCTCGCTTTTCCCTCACTCCTCACTCCTTCCTCCTTTCGCCCAACATGCAGACTTGGCTGCACGCCGTCATGATATATCTCTACATTTCTACCTTCTCCTCTCTGAGCTACATGACCTGACACCCCTCTCAAATTATCTTTTTCCCATGATCAGCTCTCTCCTCAACTCTGCAAACTGCGTAGAGTGTCCACTAGGGATTGTGATCACATGGATCAGCCTTTAGCCACCTACACCCTGAACTCCATTCCCCTACCCGATGCCCCACCAGCCACAGATGATTTGAGTCCCACCCTCTGTCCATTGATCTCCATGACTCTCACAACTCTAGCTCTACTTTGTCCAAATCCAACATCTCTCCGCTGAGACAAATACATTCCATCCTTTCTAACCCGAACAGAGAACCTCTTTGCAATCTTAGATGCAGCAATACTGACAACCTCACACATGTGAACGCCACCCAGACTCCTTCCCCCTCATCCACTTTGACTTAAATGTGTATTACTTAATTACACATCAGCCAGTAAACAAGCCTCAGATATCTTCAACCTCATCCAACACAATGATTTAGACATTATCATCCTCACTGAAACTTGGCTAAACCCCGCTTCCACTCCTATCTTAGACCTCCTAGTGCCTCCCACGCTTGACATAATTAGGCTAGACAGAGTTTTGAAGTTGGGTGGTGGCCTAGCTTGTATTCACAGAAACACGCTCTTGATTTCTCACTTAGAGTCCTCAACACCCTCCTCCTGTGAATACCTCTGTTTCAGCATATCAAGTATGAAACTACCGGTATGCAAACTTCACACCTTTTACCACCCACCGGGAGACAATCTCCCTTTCAATGAGCAACTAATGGAAAACATCTCTAGCAATGTCGACTCAGCGGTGTCCCAAAATCTTCCTTGGTGATTTCAACCTTCACTGGTCTAACCCCAACGACCCGCTGTATTTTGTCTTAAATCTTTCTTGATCAAGAACTGGCACAGCATTGTGACCAACCAACTCATATTAAAGGAAAAACTTTAGACCTCATCATCTCTAAAGGGCTGGCTATCACCCTAGATTCCATTATCACGTGTGACTGGTCCGACCACCACGGCATCCTCTTTTATATTAACAGGGAAGTGTTGATGAGGAAGCCTCAACCATTGAAATCAGAGATATGGAAAAGGGAGCTCTGATCAATAAACTCTGACAAACTTGCTGCCCATTGTACATCTGCCCTCTCCTCCCAAGTTGACCTGGTTGGGGTACAATCCCTCACTGATGCCTACAATTCGACTATCTCCAACATCATAGATAATATTGCTCCACTCCAACTAAAAAATGCTTCAACAAAAATATACAAACCATGGTAAAACAAAAACTTAAACACGAAACGCCGCAACCTTAGGGCAGTTGAACGTTCCTGGTGATCCAATCGCTCCTCGGACGAAATTAAAACTCCTTAGAGATGCCAGGAGCCTCTACAACAAACAAATCAAGAGTGCTAAGGCGGCCTACTTCAGACACCAACTGGATCAAGTGGCAAACTGCCCCAAGAAACGTTTCGAATTGGTCTAACAGCAATCAGTCGTTGGTCCTAACCACTCTGATCCTAGTGGCAACCCACCATCATGTGATGATCTTGCCGCTTTCTTCAATGAGAAATCAAGACTCATCTCCACTGTCCTCGCCTCTAAGAAGGCTCTATTGCCTTCTTCCAGTGCTGCCTCACCCATTGACTCCTCTAAAAAGTGTAAATCGACCACCAAGAACTCCGAGAACAATGTGTCATGGGGCACCTTTACCCCATTTAGTGAAAATGACATCAACAAGATTCTTCAGAATATCAACCCTCCAACCAATTCAGTGACCCGTTGTCCCCTCCATCTTCAAAGAAATCAAGAATGCACTCATCCCCACCTGGACAAGGATTTTAAACGCTTCTCTATCAAAAGGCATGATCCCCGACTGCCTAAAAGCAGCTCAGGTAACACCTATACTAAAAAAAACTTACGCTGACAAATCTGATCTCAATAACTTCCGCCCCATTTCCAACATCCCCACCTTAGTGAAACTCCTAGAAAAATATGTGAAATCCCAACTTTGTGCTCACATAGAGAATTACCAGCTCATAGACCAGCATCAATCCAGCTTTAGGAAGGGGCACAGCACTGAATCAGCTCTCACTCACAATATGGATGACATTTTAAAAATGCTTTAGCAAAATGAATCCTGCCTCCTGACCCTCCTTGACCTTTCCTCCACATTCAACACGGTTAGTCATGACAACCTCCTATCCATCCTCTATAACAGAATGGGTTTTTCTGATCAGGTGTTACAATGGTTTTCATCCTTCCTACATCACAGATCATAAAGAGTCAAGGCAAACCACTCTCTCTCCCATCCCTCTCCTGTACTCATGGGAGTCCCCCGAGGGTCCGCTCTCTCTCCTATCCTCTTCAACCTTTTTTTGGAACCTCTTGCAAACTCAGTAAAATCCATGGACATTCTCTTCCACATGTATGCGGACGCAAACATCTATATCTGAAAGTCTCATCCCCAGAAAACGTCATCTCACTCAACACTACCCTAATGTTTACTCAAAACTGGTTAACAGAGAACCATCTCCTGCTCAACACTTCTAAAACGGAATTTCTGCTCATCTCCCTTCTGAACCACATACCCAAGCTAGACCTCTGGTTGAGTCACCTCACTCCTTTCAACTGCACTCCTCTCAGTCTCTCGGAATCACCATGAACAACCGCCTGAACATGAAAAATCATATCAGCAATGTCTGTAAAGGAGCAAACCACTTGATGAGGTCACTCAGAAATATCAAACCTTTCCTTCCTCTAAATGATTTCAAGCAGGTGGTCCAAGCGCTTGTCTTGCCGAGGCTAGACTATGGCAGTGCTACCCTCTGTGGCCTTCCTAAACATGCTCTGGCACCACTAAGGGCATCACTGAATACTGCGGCTAGACTGGTTACAGACACCAAACGAAACATACATATATCCCCAGTCCTAAAAACCCTGAAATGGCTGCCCTATGAAGCACGAATTTACTTAAAGATTTTTGTTTTTACACACAAAGCCCTTCACTTCAACACTCCTACGTACCTTGCACAAAAACGTAAACTATCCTGTGGTGTAAGAGCCTCAAGAACAAAAAGGGAAGTTGTCAGCGAGCCTTCTCCGGCGCCGCCCCAAAGATATGGAACTCTCTTCCACCAGAAATACACAGAATCTCTTCATCAACAGAGTTCAAATTCGAAGCCAAAGGATTCCTAATGAACAAATTCTTACACTAACAGGGGTAGGCTCCTGTGCCCGTTGGCATTGTTATTACTACCATTGTACCTCCATCCGATACGGCTCTTCCTTACTGCATACTGTGACCCCTCCTCGTTGCCCACCTACACATGTTTATTACATTACCCTCCTGGGTGCAATTGTACTGTAATCTGCGACCACTCCTGTTTTTCTCTCTCCTACTTGATATGAATATTGCGTTTTTGTCCTTCCTCCCATCATATTGAAAAGCGCTCTGATATCCCTCAGAATCTTGTTTGTGCTATAAAAAACTTTATAAATAAATAAATAAATACTTAGAAACAGAGCTATGTGTGGGATCACAGAATGTCAGTATGTAAAGACTGAGTTACCAAAGCACATCAGTAGCTATGAGCCCCAATCCAGACTAGCTCATAATGCTTTACCTGCACTATAAACAATAAGTCCTACCATGGTGAATTATTTATTTGCCTAAGCCAACAGGAGACATTGTTTACAACGCACGTATTACAACCAGTGCCATTACAATGTAATTTTTACAATGCAAAATCCGTTACAACTCATGCTATTACAATGCATTCCCCAAAGTAACGCCCCGCATAGTAATAGAATAGTAATTTGTGTTGTAATGGATTATGCGTTGTAGTGGCTTGCGTTGTAATGACATTCGTTGTTATGGATTTTGCTCTGTAAAAAATATGTTGTAATTGCTCGCATTGTAAATGCGTGCATTCTAACTTATCCTATTCTAAGCCCACCCTCACTATGAAAACACAGTGTTAGATCATAGATCTCTGGGATGAGTGGAGGACCCCATACCTGTCAAGCATAAATAGTTGTTCTACATGTCAACTGGCACAGCCCTCTTGTCTCTGGGCCTTTGCTCTGCTAGAATGTCTTCTCTCTGTTTTCAAAATGGCCCATCTCTGCGAATATGATACAAGGTGTCTTCTTGAAAACAGCAGATGTGAAGATATGTTGTGTCTAAATGCTAAGACGTTTGCTAACCTGATCACAGCGAAGACCGAGCACACTGTTGTTTGACCTTGTACAAAATCTTCAGACAGTCTGAAGCAATAACAAAAACACTTGGGCAGCTTTTCTGAAATAAAGTCATCACACAAAAATAAGCGGGCCATGCATAACATGTGCAAGGCAAGGCAGCCTAAGTGTGCAAGCAAACTAAAATACGAGCAAACTAAGTTGGGCCTAAAGGAAGCACATGACACCTCCCTATGGTTGTGCTAGTAACAGAGTGCCTCAATAGACAGCATAAAGCACAAGCTAAGTTAATTTGATGCTTTGCTAATAAGCAGGCCATGCATTAAAGATTATTATAATAATGGGAAAAAAATTGGATGCCAGTTTATAATGGTACCCAGATTATGGTGTGTTCGAGGCATTCATGATGCCTCCCATGAATTTAATAGAAAGTGAATTCAGGATGGACTCAATCTCCGCAGACGATGTCTCCACCATAGCTCAGATCATATCATCCAGAGAACAAATGTTCTCCTTGTTATGAGCCGATGTTGAAGAAGAATCCGGGCAATCTGAATCCGTGCCATTAGTGCCAAAGATTAACAAGTCTTGTGCCGAAGCACTCGTCTCCTCAGAAGGGAGGGGCTCATATCTTGCATTGTGCAACAGCCGTAAGGCTATGGGACAACTCCAAAAACTGGTCATTATAGGACTCATCACCTGGTTCATGTCTTCAGGAACAGGCATTTGCAGAGCCAGGAACATGTCTAGTACCAATTCGAAGGGGCACTTTTAGGCAATGAAACACCGGCTGGATGCAGGCAAACCAGACAGGTCAGAATGTTAATGACGCATCAAAATCTAGTTCTTGGAGCAGTAAGATTCAGAAGAACCTTATCATGCGTTCACGACATAGCTGGACCGATGGTAGTTCTAGTGGGCTTCGAGATGGCAAATCCATTGCGGAGAAGCAAAAATATAGTGAAAATACTGCTAATGAGGAATAACACCAGTGGGATGCCACACTGGAAACAAGGGAATGAATGAAAGCCGGTATTACTCCAAAGATTATTTGGAAGGAACTGACTATGCCAGATCCAAGAACTTGAAATAGTGAGCAAGTATTAGATGCATTAAAGATGCAATGAACTATTTTGCCTAAATGTATTGGGTGGTCGGTGTTGAACAAGGACTGTATTTCACTGAATGTCCGTACCACCTGCAGTTCAAACGTTTCTCGGGCAGAAGTCAGTGCCACTTCTTTTTTAAACAAAGGGCTTTGAGTCTGATTAGCTTGTTAAAATCTGTCTTCAACATTGGAATGGAAGTCCACAATGAGCTATCGTATCCTCCTTGCGGAGAGGGAAAGAGCACATTATTGCAGATGGTGACTATCTGGGAAACTGATTATATGGGATCTAGGCCTTCTTTTCACAAACTTTGTGATCATTTAAGACTAAATAGCTTCTATTTGAAAGATCTTGAATAAGTGGGGCAATTGAAAGGACTGGTATTCCTTTTAGAAAACAGGACAAATTCATTACAGATGTATTACAGGCACCATGAATGGTAATGTGTTGACAAATAAGTGAATGACCAATAGGATTATTCAAATTGTAAATGCGAGAAGAAAATATAATAATACTATTATCAACAATAGCAAGCACTTTATCTAACTTATCTTGACCAATTTGTCTTAAATGTGCAGCAGCTTCCATTTGTGACAATTTCCAAATTTCATTATATGTAGCATAAATAATCTTTTAGTGCGTGGAGATTAAGGACCCAATAGAAAATCAGATAGGTCCATGTACTCTAATAGGAAAGAAAGATGTTGTTACACTGCAGATATTTTAGCGCGTTCTAACCATTGTTGACACAATTTTCTCACTGAATAGGTACTAACAGTTCCTGAGTGTTGGGATAGAGAATAACAGGTTGGCTAGCTTTAAACCCCTGTATGGAATTAAAAGAATGAGCTTGACATCCATTTGTGTCCACTGGCCACAATGACCACCCATGAGGATCTGAAAGTGTAGTGTTAAAAGCACCATTCTGTAACATACTATTGTGTTAGTCAGTAGTAAAATGTGTTAAATGTCATCAATTGTCAAATCATGCAAAGGAAGGTATGGTTGGTGCATTCATTTATTTAATCGGAGCCAATCTTAAACTTGTAGTCTGCTGAACGGTGTCACTCAGGAAAATCTTTTGAGTTGGAATTAAGCAGGCTCACAATAGGGTATGCATACCCAGGACCTTCCAGGATTTCGTACCCCAAATGGACTTCAAATGAATGGTGACCTTCCAATAATCATAGCCTTTCATAGCCAATTGTGTGACAAATGACTCTGTATAGATTAATTTAGTTTGCATACGTATATATTTTTTCAGGGGTGTAGGAACAAGTCTAACATAAAACAAACATTGGATCGGACGTGTCATAGCCTGAAAATATGTACATTTATCTTTCTATGTGTTGGAACTCCCTTCTGGGGGAGTGAAACAATATTCCCATTCTGTGTAAATAAAAAGTGTGCATTGAACACTAGCTCGATGCAAATAATGATGTCTATAATGGTGGTAACAGAACATCTCACCATAGTTAGCAGATTTAAGGTACAAATCTGCTGATTTGAAAATATTCTAATTTGCAAGAGCATGGAGTTTTCAGTTTCAACAACCCAATCATTTTAATGTAACCCAGGTACTATTACATCCCCCATAGAAACTCTAAACACACAGGTATCTGTAGTAACACTGGGCATAAAACTCCGCTCCGCTCGCTGAGTTTGTGGATTTTTGGCAACTCCGCATTCCGCATAGAACGCAGAGTTGCCGAAAACACTGCGCTCTGCACCGGGGCAGAGTTTTTTTGTGTTTGCGCACTCAAAATGTGTTTTTGGGTGCGTGGGAGCGACTTACTGGGTGCCTGCAATCACCAATGCGATTTCCCATAGGTTCGCAAGCGTCAAGAGATTTGTAGCCTGTTGCACAGTCCTGCAAGAGTGTGTGGTTGCGAACACGTCAGTCGGGCGTGTCATCGTACTTCCGGCTGAAGTTTTGTGAAGATCGCAATCCCGAACATGCAGAATTTTCAATCTGGAGAAGAATCTCTCTTGAGCAGCATCAAAACCTTCTCGAAAGGATGATTTGGATTGAAAAAACTCCTCAGATTGACATTTGGCTGCACGTTTTTGTTCAAGGAGTCCTTTTTCTTTTTTTCTTTTTTTTTATTTTGAAGTGGAAGGAAGTGCCCCAGAGTCTCTAACTTCTTGTTCCTGTCCAGCAGGCTCCTCCCAGTGCTTTGTCCATCTTTTGTTCACTTTTCATTTGGATTTGGAGCTGGGAGGACCCTTCTTTGTGTCTGCTGCATCATATATCATTAGATTTGAGGCCATTTGAATTTGAGATTTCACAAGTAAGTCTGAAAATTGATGTTGTTAGTTTGATTGGGGCATTGCACCTACATTTGTTTGTACTTTTCATCATTTTTTTTTACATTTATTGTGGTGCGGGGCCTGTAGTTTCACTAGGGGCCTAGTTGTTTGTTTGTAAGTAATATTCGTCTTTTATAAAGGAAACATGTTGCACAGTTCACTACATTTTCTCCAACTTTTGAAATCAATTTGCAATATTTATTTCATTCACTAGCCAGCCAGTAGTCTGCAAATAGGCCTTTCAGCTAGTAGGCCCAGAGCTACTCATGGGTGCAAGAAACAACTGTTTCTGTGGTGTCTGTTGAATTTAAACATCATTTAGGGCATAGAATTTATTTGGTATTTCACTTTTTTTCATGTGTATAAAATAAATGCCTTTGTTGGATGTGTGTGGTTGTTTTGTGGCTTGCAAACATTTTTTAGCCCTGTGGATTTTTATTTTTGGCATTTTTGTATTAAAGCTCTGGGGCCTCATTTATGAGGCCGAGCGTCACTTTTACGGCGCCGGTGCGTCACTTTTTGTGACGCACCAGCAGTGTCAAAAATGTGCCTTGTTGCACCATATTTACAAAGTGACGCATCTAGGTAGATGCGTCACTTTGTAAACCCCTGCGCTACATTATACCTACGCCAGGTATAATGTATGCAGGGGGGGGCGTTCTGACGCAAGAAAGGATCATAGAAGTGACGCAGTGAAATCAAGGGAGGGGGGGCAGGGGGAAAAAAGTAGTCCTCGTATGTTTGTTCTTGTTCCATTTGGCTTGAAATTCTATCTTTCTAAACATAATGCACAGTTTTTTGGAATGGTGGGTCTTCTAGGCCCTATAGGTGACCTGGAGAGACGGCATAGGAAGAAGCCATGATTGGGTTACAATTTTTAACCTGGAATGTCAATGGCCTGCGTGTGAGGGGCAGGAGGCATAAAATTATACAATATCTGAGAGACTCCGTCGCACAGGTCATCGTCATCCCGGAGACCCATTTACTCAAACATGAGGTGAATGAGATGCTCAAAAGGCTTAAGTGGGTAGATATGTTTCTATGCACAGACCACAAAACCAACACACGTGGGATCCTCATTATTTTTAAAAAACAGGCAAAATCGCAGATCATAGAATCTCAGGAGGACCTTAGTGGGAGATGGCTTATAGCCAAAATACGGTTAGACGGTAGACCATTTATTTTGGTAGGGTATTATGGTCCAAATCTAGATGATCCTTTACACCTGAATAAAATCCAGAGCCACCTGATCTCCTCCCAAGATCCGGTGATATGGGTAGGAGATTTTAATCTTGTTCTAAACCCAACTTTAGACAAGTCCCCTAACTCCAGAGCAGTGACGCACTCCAACTCCAGGCAAACCTTGTTAGCATTATGACAACTTTGGGACTTGCGGATGTATGGAGGGAGAGAGCGGGTAACATCTTGGGGGTTTCTTTTCGGAACCTCAAATATAATCATAAATCTAGAATAGACTACGCTCTTTTCAGTTACATCCTCAAAGACGCTGTCAAGGACCTGGTTTATTTGCCATCGCACCTATCAGACCACTCAGCTATTCTCTTCACCTTAACCCTTTCTCAGCATCCAAGACACACTACCTGGTCGTTTGATCGGACAATTCTGCTAGAGGAGGAAGAGTCTAGTTTTCTCATTGCGGAGTCCACCTCGTTCTTGGAACTTAATCTAAATTCTGCCAAGATTGCTACGGTATGGGATACACTCAAGGCCTAGAAGAAGAAAGAAGCGAGAGCGAAGAAATACAGAGAAGCAATTACAAATATTAAGCAAGAATTAGCAACTATAGATCACAAGAGTGGATCCACCGTTCCATCCCCTACGGATCAAAAGAGGAGGGAGGAGTTAAAGAAATACTTAGAAAACATACTTCAGAGTAGAGTGGCTAAGAGGTGGGAGGCTAGCAAGCTTCAATACTTTGAATATGGAGAGGCTGCATGCAAGGTTTTGGCCTGGAAAATTAAATCAGACCAAGCCAAAAAATATATTAGGGAAATAAAGGTGGGGGGGGAAGTGACCGCTAGAACCTCAAACTTAGGAATTGGAAGTGCCTTCCATGAATTTTATAAGGATATTTACAGGGAGGAGATCACAGATGACGTAATGGCCCGGGAGGCTTGGTTAGATAAGATTGAATTGCCCTCTCTTTCACTAGAACAAAGGGACAGCCTGGACCAAGAAATATCTGAGCTAGAAGTCCGTAACGCCATCAATCGACTAAAACGAGGGAAGGCGGCGGGACCAGACGGCCTACCAGGGGAGTTGTATCGTGTTCTGGGTCCCGCTATTATTCCAACATTAAGGAACCTCTTTAATGACATCTCTATGGAAGGCGCTGCTCCACCTGAGTCATGGAAGGAGGCAACCATCGTCTTGATACCCAAACCAGGAAAGGATCCGACTGATTGTGGGTCTTATCGGGCGATCTCTCTCCTAAATGATGACTATAAAATCTTCACTGCCATCTTATCAACGCGGCTGGGGAGCGAGATCGGTTCAATAATACACGACGATCAGAAGGGATTTATACAGGGGCGTCAGCTGGCAGATCTTACTTATGATCTGATCGGCACAATCGACATCGCCTCAACCTTCTCTCCTCCTCTGGGTATCCTGAGCTTAGACGCCACCAAAGCTTTTGACCGAGTCAACTGGCCCTATTTGACTGGTGTCATGAGAAAGTTTAGGTTTGGGGAAAGGTTCTCTCGAGTCATCAGCCTCCTGTATAGGGACCCAAAAGCCAGGCTCACGATTAACGGCGCCTGTACTGAGCCTTTTGAAATTAAGAGGGGCACTAGGCAGGGCTGCCCCCTTGCCCCGCTCCTTTTTAATATGTACATAGAACCTTTTGTGCAAGTTCTCAGAGAAGAGTCTAACAAGGGGGGCAAGATCGCCGACATCCACAACAGCTTTGGCGCCCCACCCACGCACCCAACCATCGAACCAATGCCCCCCACCGCCACCCTTCGCACCTGGACCACGGTGACCACCGAAGACACAGCCCGCACGATGAACACCATCCACTCCGGATCACCGACCGACCCCTGCCCACACCACGTCTTCAACAATGCCGACTCCACCATCGCACCCCAACTCCGGAACATCATCAACGCCTCCTTCAACACCGCCACCTTCCCGGAGAGCTGGAAGCACGCCGAGATCAGCGCCCTCCTGAAGAAACCTACAGCGGACCCCACCGATCTCAAAAACTTCCGCCCCATCTCGCTCCTCCCTTTTCCTGCTAAAGTCATCGAGAAGATCGTCAACAGACAGCTGACCGCCTTCCTCGAGACGAACGGATCCCTCGACCCCTCGCAGTCCGGCTTCAGAGCCAACCACAGCACCGAGACCGCCCTCATCGCAGCCACCGACGACATCCGGACCCTGCTCGACAAGGGGGAAACAGTGGCCCTCATCCTCCTGGACCTCTCCGCTGCGTTCGACACCGTCTGCCACCGCACCCTAGTCCAGCGCCTCAGCAACATCGGTATCCAAGAGAAGGCACTGGAGTGGATCATCTCGTTCCTCGCCGGAAGAACACAAAGAGTCCGCCTCCCCCCGTTTCGCTCCGAGGCCACCGAAGTCATCTGCGGCGTCCCTCAAGGATCTTCACTCAGCCCCACCCTCTTCAACATCTACATGAAACCTCTCGCAGCCATCGCACGCCAGCACAACCTCAACATCATCTCTTACGCCAACGTCACCCAGCTGATCCTCTCCCTCACCAGAGACCCCGACACCGCCAGAACCTGCCTACACGAAGGGATGAAAGACGTCGCCGAGTGGATGAAGGACAGCCGCCTGAAACTGAACTCGGACAAGACGGAAGTCCTCATCCTGGGATCTTCGCCCTCCGCCTGGGACGACTCCTGGTGGCCCCCAGCCCTGGGCACCGCACCCAAGCCAACCGACCACGCACGCAACCTGGGCTTCATCCTGGACCCCTCCCTCTCGATGACCAGACAAGTCAACGCCGTCTCCTCATCGTGCTTCAACACCCTGCGTATGCTTCGCAAGATCTTCCGCTGGATCCCGACCGAGACCAGGAAGACTGTCACCCAGGCACTCGTCACCAGCCGACTGGACTACGGAAACGCCGGAACCACAGCCAAGCTACAGAAAAGACTCCAGCGCATCCAGAACGCCTCCGCCCGACTCATCCTGGATGTCCCCCGACGCAGCCACATCTCCAGCCACCTGAGGAACCTGCACTGGCTCCCCGTCGACAAGAGGATCACGTTCCGGCTCCTCACCCACGCACACAAGTCTCTCCACGAACTGGGCCCCAAGTACCTCAACGACCGCCTGACCTTCTACACGCCCACCCGCCAGCTACGGTCCACCAGCCTCGCCCTCACAGCCGTACCACGCATCCGAAGAGCCACCGCCGGAGGAAGATCCTTCTCTTACCTGGCTGCCAAGACTTGGCACTCCCTCCCCATCCACCTTCGGCTGACCCAGGACCATCTCGCCTTCAGGAAACAACTCAAGACCTGGCTGTTCGAGCAGTAGCATACCCCTCCCCCCAGGCGCCTTGAGACCCTCCCGGGTGAGTAGTGCGCTATACAAATGGCATGATTGATTGATTGAACATTCTACCATTTGAATTTGGAGGGTGGGGGGAGCGGGTAGGACTCTATGCTGATGACTTCCTTGTCTATACAACTAACCCAGTTGAAGCCTTCCCCATTGTTGTAAATAGGGCAAAGGAATTCAGGCGGATCTCCGGATATGAAATTAACGAGGGAAAGACGGAGATCATGACTTGGAATTTAAATAATTTAAACCTTACAGTGACTCCTTCCATGCGATACTTGGGTATAAAGATCACTCAGGATATTAGCAAACTAGCTCAGACTAACTTAGACCGTGTTTCTCGAGAATGTAGGGCATTATTAAAATCTTGGTCTTTTCTCCCTTTGACGCTTCTTGGGAGGATAAGTCTGGTAAAAATGTCCATCCTCCCCAAATATACATTTATATTCAATTCTATCCCCTTAACCTTTGACAAAAAACAGCTTCAAAAATGCCAACAGGAAATCAACTCCTTTATCTGGAGATATAAAGCAACCAGACTGGCATGGAAGAAACTAAGGAGGAGGAGGGAAAAGGGAGGGTTGGCACTGCCAGACCTGCAGTACTACACCTGGGCTTTTCAACTGACCCATTCAAGGATGTTGTTAAAAGTTCCATCAGACTCCTCAAACGGGAAAATGTTTAAAGCCATGTTAGTTGGGGCTAATTTGCCACTAGATGGATTCTTGTTTAAGTTTGGTGACCAGAGATTCTTTAAAAAAGTAAGACTAAAGACTCTACAATCTCTGGTAAAGGACTGGGTGCAAATAAAAACAACTCTAGGACTGGCCTATTTTTCAAACTTTGCCCCGATCTGGGACTCCCTGGGGCTACCCCCATGCCTGAATGATAGCCTAGCAGTCCCGATCAAGGAAGCCGAGATTTGTAGATGGGGTGACCTATTAGAAGGAGGAATGCTGGTGGAGTGGGAAAACTTGTATGAAAAGGTTGGCCCCGGTTTAACAAGATTTAAGTATATGCAACTCGTTAGCTGGGTCCGGGAGCTATCCAGGAAAAAGGTTCCAATAGGGAAGAACTGCCTCTTAGAAAAAGAATTGGTAGAGAAACAAGGGGGAAGAAAGGAGGTAGCACTATAGTATTGGACAATATCAGAGGAGGTAGATGGGGATTTCTCTCTTCATGAGGAGTTGTGGGGCCAGGACATGAGTGTACAGGGTGACCTTTGGACCAGATCCTTCTCCCTTCTTTACAAAACGGTAAAACCAGCGTGGCTGAGGCGAAACCATCTGTACACAGTACATCGCGCCTATTTCTCGCCACTAAGGCTTTCCAAATTCCTGCCAGGAAAGTGTTGTAACAAATGCCTTCTCCCCGCAGCCTCTGATATACACATGTTCATGGATTGTCCGCATCTAACTGATTTCTGGACAAAGTTAAGGTTACCTTGGATTCAATCCTTAAAACATCAATCGCCATCACCCTGCCATTAATAATCTTTGGGCTGGAAGATACGGTATCTGGACCAGCAAAAATGTTTCTATTCTATGCAATCCTGCTTGCAAGAAGACAGATCTGTAAATACTGGGTTGACTCCAAGGCTCCATCCCATGCTGGCTGGTTAATGTCACTATACGATACATCAAAAGCGGACATGGCCAGAACCTGCAGTAAACGTAATCTTACATTTTGGAATTTGTTGGTGCAATGGAGATAACAATGATCATTTGAACAGCCCGGGTTTTTTTTTTTATTTCCCCGGGTCTGATGATTATGCCTATATACTCCATGGACATGGTGGTGGCAGGGCGCAAATAGTTTGACAACCAACCTGGTCCAGCAGGCAAATACGTGCCTAAGATGGAGCAAATAAAAATTCCTTGTAATCATCTTCCGCCAGTCTGGTATATTTGTCCTAAACTTGGTAAGGAGAAGGTTCCACCCTGGTGCCTAATGGACACATACGGTGGTCGGTGCTTCTATTTCTCTTTTTGGAGCAAGAGATGGCAAATGAGGACAAAAAAAATAAAATAAAAAATAAAAATAAATAAAAAATAAAAAAAAGATTTCACTGCGCCACTTCTAGGACATAAATACGTCAATTTCTCACGCCTGCCTCACAGCAGGCGTAAGACTGACGCAGGCCCTTTCACATGGGGCTTGCCCCATGTGAAAAGACACATTGCTGGAGTTGCGTCACTTTTGTGACACACTCCAGCAATGCGTCACTACAGATACGTCAGAAATACTGACGTATCTGTAACTCCTTGCGCCATGGTGCGTCATACTATAAATATGACGCATCATTGGTGTCGCAAGGAGGGCGCAGTGAAAAGTGACGCATCGCTGTTTTCACGCAGCGATGCGTCACTTTTCATAAATGAGGCCCCTGTTTGTTTAGCATGCCTCCTTTGTCTGCCCAGTGTGTGAACGTGTTTTTAATAGTGGGCTAGCATTTGCCTTGGCTGAGCGTCCCCGTGTGGCCAGGGGCCATTTTGTAGTCTGTCTCCATATAGGCCTGCTTGAGTTCATTGTTTTCTAGGCCTCCTGCTTGTTGTTGATGTGAGTGACTGACCATGTGGCCGGGTGCCATTTTGTGAAGGCAGCCAGTGTGCTTCTTCATGAGGCCTGCATGCCTTTACTTTGTTCCTCTTGGCTTATTGCTTCTATCCATTGTCAGCGGCAACTCCCTGAATGCTGAATCCCACGTGAAGCACAATGCCAAGCCGGGTCCATTACATTTGTATTTTTGTTGTTCTTCTTCCTTACTATCCTTCTTGAGTGTACTGTACACTAGCACACCAACCATGAAAGCCCTTGTTTTTGTCAAAGTCCCATGTATTGGTATTTTTTTTAAATAACTGAGGTAATACATTTAATAATGTTAATAACACTAACAAGTGTGACCACACACTATGTTATATAATATATTTGTTTGTTTGTACTTGTAGCACTTGAACAATGAATGCTACATTTCACTGATATTCTTCTTGATTGTTTGCTTTTAGGTGCTTAAAGAGGAGGAGACGTCATCAACCATTGTACTGCCAGACAGAATTCCTGCTGAGCACGACATCACGTGACATGTGACCACAGACATCCCTTCAACTTGTGCCACTGCATGCTGCTGACATCTTCAAGATGGCCACAAAGAAAGGTGCCAGGTCCAGTACCAAGAAAGTTGCCAGTGAGAAGAAGGCACTGCCAATTACCAAGACCGGCATGTTGCCCAAGACCTTTTTTGGGAAACGAAAAATTGCCTCTGCAGCTGCGGTGTCCAGGGAGCAAGCTGGGAGCAGCACCCCCACATCAGTGCACCCACCCCACCAACCTAGACCCAAGCCCATGTCTGTTGCGGAAGCATCCAGTTTAATCACAAGTCTAACGCCGGCGAGCAGGTATGTTGTAATTGACTTATCATTATCGCAAAGTAGTACCCAATCAATGCAGGGAGCTCAGATAAGTGGGCAACTACAGCCGCAACCACCCCAATAGTAGTTCTTCCTCCAAAGTACGGGCAGTTCAGGAGATCGAGCTTCCTGCAGAATTACCTAATCCCAAATTGCTGTGAGAGATGTGACACGGTTACCACCAACACAGATGATACCACCAACACCACCTCCAGCTTCAAAATTTCGCCGGCAGCGACCTACATCCAACACAACCACCTCAGTAGCAGTAGGTACTCGGAGAGTCAAACCTCACGCCTACCTACCAGTTCATCTGGCATTGCAAGTGGCACCGGCAGCACCAGAAAGTTGACCTTCCCAGTTTGGGACTTCTTTTCAGTTAGCAGGAATGAGGTGAACATTGCTATATGCTCTATTTGTGGACAAGGTGTAAGTTGGGGTAAGCTTGGTACAAACCATGGTACCGGATGCCAAACAATCAATCTGAAAAAACACCACTTGATCCAGTGGGAGGCGCACCTTAGCAGCCAAAAAATTGCACCCATTGTTGTTGGTGGGGATGAAGAAGTAGAAGATCCGATCACGGTGGAAGGTGAACAAGAGGGAGACATTTTGTGTGGTACACAAAGTAGCCCTGTCCCCAGCATTACAGTGGTACCGCCCACATCCTCATCAGCAACATCACAGTGGCACAAGAGTCAGGCTGAGACACCAAAGGGTCACAGGCAAGAGAGTACTGCAGTGAAAAACTTGCGTTGAGCCTAACAACATCTGGCGTCAAGAAGTCACCTACATCTGTGGCACCAGAAAAGAAAAAAATCCAGGCTACGATTCTCAGCAAATTTAGGTCAGAGGGTCAGTATGAATGCAACCACCCAATGGCACATTTGTATAATGCGAAGCTGACTAAAATGTTAGCGCTGGACCTCCTCCCTTTTTCTTTTGTGAAAGGGGTGGATTTTCTTGAATATGTGACAGCCATCTGCCCAATATTGAAGGTTACCAGCCGGTCCATTTTTGCCACAGTTGCTGTTCCAGCACTACATCACAACGTGCTGGAATGGCTTGGCCAAGCTTTACAGCAGAGTGCTGTTCACACTATCTACCTGACAACAGACATTTGGACCCGTTGCCAGGCCACTGATTACATCTGCACACTGCATCTCTTTTGTGGGGATTAGAGAATAGATATATGCAGCAGGTGTTGTTGACACTGCTGACATTTTTAATGCCGCTCGGAAACATGCAACTGTAGCCATGTTCGCCATGGAGAAAGTTCATACTGCTGCAAACATTGGTTTTGTTGCCACGGACAATGGCAGTTATATATTTAAGGGGAAACAACATTTACAACGCAACTTTTACGACGCACTACCATTACAACGAAATTTTTACAACGCAAAAACCATTACAACGCATGTATTTACAACGCATGTTTTTACAACGCAGGTACCTTTACAACGCATACCATTACAACATAAGTATTGGTAAGTATATAATTATATTTAAAATGTTATATGTTAGGTTTTTTTTAGGGGTATTTTTAAGGGTTCAGGGTCAGTTTTCAGTTTTTGGGTAAAGGGGTATTTTTAGGGTTCAGGGTCAGTTTTCAGTTTTTGGGTAAAGGGGTATTTTTAAGGGTTCAGGGTCAGTTTTCAGTTTTTGGGTAAATGGGTATTTTTAGGGTTCAGGGTCAGTTTTCAGTTTTTGGGTAAAGGGGTATTTTTAAGGGTTCAGGGTCAGTTTTTAGTTTTTGGGTAAAGGGTTTTTTTTAGGGTTCAGGGTCAGTTTTCAGTTTTTGGGTAAAAGGGTATTTTTAGGGTTCAGGGTCAGTTTTCAGTTTTTGGGTAAAGGGGTATTTTTAAGGGTTCAGGGTCAGTTTTCAGTTTTTGGGTAAAGGGTTTTTTTTAGGGTTCAGGGTCAGTTTTCAGTTTTTGGGTAAAGGGGTATTTTTAGGGTTCAGGGTCAGTTTTCAGTTTTTGGGTAAAGGGGTATTTTTAGGGTTTAGGGTCAGTTTTGGGTTTTTGGGGTACAGGGGTATTTTTAGGGTTCAGGGTCAGTTTTGGGTTTTTGGGTAAAAGGGTATTTTTAGGGATCAGGGTCAGTTTTGGGTTTTTGGGTAAAGGGGTATTTTAAGGGTTCAGGGTCAGTTTTGGGTTTTTGGGGTAAAGGGGTATTTTAAGGGTTCAGGGTCAGTTTTGAGTTTTTGGGGTACAGGGGTATTTTTAGAGTTTAGGGTCAGTTTTGGGGTTTTGGGGTACAGGGGTACAGGGTAAAAATAAAATAAAATTAAATTTAAATTAAATTAATTAAATGAAAATAAATTAAATTAAATTACATTAAATTAAATTAAATTAAATTATATTATTTTCATTTAATTTAAATTAAAAAAATTAATATATACTTACCAATACTTATGTTGTAATGGTATGTGTTGTAAAGGTACCTGTGTTGTAAAAACATGCGTTGTAAATACATGCGTTGTAATAGTTTTTGCGTTGTAAAAATTTCGTTGTAATGGTATGTGTTGTAAAAGTATGAGTTGTAACGTCATACATCCATATTTAAGGCCATGGCCAATGGTGGCTATGTATGTCATTACAACGCATGCTTTCACAACGCATGCCTTTACCACGCAAGTTTTACAACGCAAGTTGTTACAACGACTTGCGTTGGGGGGTGCTGGATAGTGAGCAGTTTAATTTACTATTCCAACTCCAGTCCCCGTGGATAGTAGGGAAGGTGTTGGATAGTAAATTAAACTATTCCCTATCCTAGAGCGCCCCCCAGTGCAAGTCGTTGTGATGACTTGAGTTGTAATAGTTGCGTGGTAATGGTATGTCGTTGTAATAGTTGCGTTGTAATGGTTGTTCACCGGCTATTTCAGGGTCCTGTGTTTGGTGCACTGAATTAACATAATTGTTCAAGACTTTCTGAAAAAAGAAGACTGAGTCAGCAATTTACTGACCGCCTGCAAAATAATCTGCACACATTTCAGCCATTCTTTTAAAGCCCGGAAGCAGTTGAGGATCATTCAACATGATAACAGAATGTGTAAAGCACTCATCCAGGAGGTGCCAACACGTTGGAATTTAACTTATTCCATGCTTGAATGTCTGTTTGAGCAGTACAGACCAATCAATGAATATGTAATTTAAAGAGGGGATGCTACTGTGAAAGGCATAATCTTTGAGATGGACCAATGGGGCCTAGTTAAATGCCAGACAGAGATGTTTCTTTTTGAGCTCTTCACACGTGAAGTCAGCAAGGAGGAATGTACTATGGGCCAAGCTATCCCATTGTTGCACATGCTACAGGAACAGCTGAAGGGAACGTCTGCAGTGTACGCCTGTGTGGAGGAAAAAAAGAAGCATATGAGTTGGTGAAGAGCTTAACTCTTCGCTTATCTGAAAATACAAGGGTGCAAAGAGGCATTGTGTCATCCACCTATTACATTTGTGCCACAATTCTGGATCCACGGAACAAACCATTACTGCACACTTTCATTCCTTTTTCAGAAGGGGATGTTGCCAACTACATAGTTGGATAGCTGTGGAAGTCAGTCACTTAGAAAATGAGTGGCTCGGAATTAGAGGTCTGCTACTCCAGGGATGTATGACATTACAACGCATGCTTTTACCACGCATGCCTTTACAACGCAGTTTTTACAACGCATGCTGTTACAACGCATAGCGTTTAGGGGTGCTGGATAGTGAATAGTTTAATTTACTATTCCAACTCCAGTCCCCGTGGATAGTAGGGAAGGTGTTGGATAGTAAATTGAATCTATTCCCTATCCTAGAGCGCCCCCCAGCGCAATGCGTTGTAATGACATGCGTTGTAATAGCTGCGTCGTAAAGGCACTGCGTAGTAAAAGTTGTGTTGTAAAGGATGTTTCCCCTACTCCAGGGCACAACAAGTACTGCAGGGCAGCCTGCTTCAAGTTCAACTTCAGAGCCTGAGGGCAATGTGGTTGGCTCAAAGCAGCTAAAACCCCCAAGAACAACATCAAAAACAACACAAACAGGGGCATCAACCCCCAGATCAGCACAGGAATGGTTTCTACAGCAAGAGCTTGTAAAGTCCAGTGCTGATGCAAAGGCAAAAGAGATCAAGCAAAGCGGAGCACCCATGAGCATTGAGAGGATGGTCCAGTCCTATCTGGATGACCCAACAGAGGTCTATATTGATCAAAACCCATTGCTATATTGGTATGGGAACAGGCACCAACTTGCTACTTTCTTTCTTGCTTTGACACCCCCAAAAATCCCCCCAAAAAGATACAGCTAAGGAATATTATTTACTTTTGTTATTTGTGTGTGTCACTGTCTTTCTGGTTCGAGCAACAACAAATCCATCACCACTGGCGTACTCTTTTATTGCCGGATTGGAGTTGCAACTGTGTGCAGTCAGTGAAGAAGGAAGTTCACTCCTTCGAGTCCTGTTCCAGTCCTGAATCGCCCTCAATCCATTTCCCTCAAGCCAGACATTGGATGAAGAATAGTACAAGAAATGTGAAATGTGCGCCTGCCTCATCGAGTCCCACCAAAGAATCTGACTATAGCTATCCTCCTTTCCGAACCTAGAGGGACTGCCCCATAAGAACAGGTAAATGATAGCATGCATTGCCCGCTGACTCTGAGTGATTGTTGTTTGTGTTGTTGTGCATGATTTCTACTAGTATTTACTCTACACACAAAAAAGTGACTCAAGTCAATGTTTCCCTTCTTGTTGTTCAATAACAAAATTATACTACTGCTGGCCGATCCATTGCATGTTTGATTCTGGAGTCACTCAGTACACTACAGGGTTAGACACCATGATGACCATACCATACTCACAGTCAGTCAGTCAGTAGGATCGGAGATGATTGATGGAATAACTCGGGCGTTTCAAGAAGTGGCCTAAAAGTTAAACAACAACACCAGACCTACATGTCTGTTTAGTGGTGGAGGTGAGTGTAGTGGTATGACTGACAGTGGTTGATTTAGTTACTTAATTTGGAAAAGGCTATGTTGCTGTGTATGTGTGCTCAGTGCTGTTGGCTCAAAATCTAAGCTAAGTGTAGGTTGGATGGACGGGCCTGCTCCTGTTGTTGAAGGTTAATGCTGGAAACAGAGTAGACATGATTTAGCCATTCCGTCTCTGAAAGTTTTCTTGTCTCACTCCTCTTTAATTTATGCAGTTTAACTTTCCTTTTCTACTTGATTTTTTCAATATCCTTTTTGTTTTTCCATCTACACTTGGAGGCTGGCCTTTACCCTGTGCAATACTGGGAAACACAACTCACACTTACCTTACTAAACAGCATCCGCCAGGCAGGCACCTAAGATTGACGGATGGAGCGTCCATGGAAGGAAGGACCAAGAGGAATGTGTAGATGCAACTCTCAATTTGACCATAACATAGTTATAGTATCTTTTGATTTGATGCATTTTTTCTCTTCAATCATTACGACTGTGCATGTTGTTGTTTATTTTGTTTGCTTATATTTGACTCCTACAGATGTTTTATTAATTTTCTTTGCTAGCTTTAAAAGGAAGCCCAGTACAACAGAACATAAAATGTACATAACTTGGGTCTCTCTGGGGGCAGACAGGCAAGGTAATTGCTTACTAATAATAATTAATAATATACTGCTGCCCTGTACCACTAGTCCAGTACTACAGATCAAGCAATCATCATGCATGCATTTCCTTTTTCTCCCTTTAACAGATTTATGATGGTCGTCTGCCAAGATAGTGTGTTGTCCATGTGTAGTGTTTGTCTTTGTGAAACCTTTCCCTCAAATACCCCTTCCCAACCATTCATCAAACCCTAACCCTCTTCCTTGGGCTGTGTGATTTATATTGAGGTGTGACTAAATTAAATTTACATTAATAATTGATCATACACTTGCTGGGGAGGATGTGGTGAAAGCAACACTAACTCACTAACTCAAGGCAGGGTGAGGATCTTCTGCTGCTCTAAATATAAATATATATAATATATTTATATCACGTTAAGCTCCCAGCAGCATTCCAGCACGAACGGAGAAACTGACACTTCTTTAGTTTTCAAGTTGTAGGTATTTATTTTTTTAATTTTAAGTGAACTGCATGTGTTCAACAGACAAGACGCGCTTCGGCGGAATCCGTCGCCTTGATCACTCAACGTCAGTGCATTAAAACCCAACACAATTTAAACACACATAAGCCAATCCTGTGTTGAGGTGTCACATGATAGCTAGAGAGTATGGTAAACAGACTGTTAAACACCAAACTCAGTCTACCTCGGGCACTGGCGGCTGGACATTACATCACTTGAAATACATACTTTGAAAATGGTAAAGATAGTTCTAAAATATTGTTATTGTATATGTACAGTTATTTATTTGCTCAAAACGTTTGTCACAGAACTATCTTTACCATTTTGAGTGATCAAGGCGACGGAGTTCGCCGAAACGCGTCTTGTTTGTTGAACACATGCAGTTCACTTAAATTTAAAAAAATAGATACCTGCAACTTGAAAACTAAAGAAGTGTCCGTTTCTCCGTTCGTGCTGGAATGCTGCTGGGAGCTTAACATGATGCTAATCAGAGAGGCTCGGCTTGGCTTCTCTCCAACGGACCCCTCCCCGTGCAGAGGCTGAACGCTGGTGTCAAGCCGGTTTGGATTACGAATATATATATATATATATATATATATATATATATATATATATATATATATATATTTATATATACACACACCAAACGACTTTCCAACTTCCCATCAATGGTTTACAGAGACACGGACCACTGGAAAGTGTGGCTCAAGATGTTGTTTATTCCTCAATGACACGTTTCGGACTTCACCAGTCCTTGATCACATACACATTGATTGAAGTTCGCCATTTTTAAATGTAGGTACTACACCACGTGAATAATGAACATAGAAAAAATACTATTCACCACTTGAGCATTTAATTCAGTTTGTAGTCTGTTTTTCACATCTGGTCATGTAATCTATGCAAACATCATCAATATAACAGTAAAATACCTTTATATATATATTCACTGTAAAAACCATGGGGTTCAGGGACGTTATAGTTAGAAATTAGCATTTAAAAACCTTGAAATTCACTGAAAAAACTACAGTTTTCAGGGATGTTATAGTTAGTTGGACATTTCACTCGTACAAAACCAGAGAAATTCAGCCGTTATAGTTAGTTCAGCGAACTATAACTTGCACCCCCGCAATGCCCTGATTATGACATCACATATTTCATCATTTACGACATGGACAGTGACAGCACTAATGACATCACTGATCACTTCTCATTCCCCAGGGCCTGGCCCCTGTTTAAAAAAATAAATAAAAAAACCGGGAAGGGGGCGCACAGCCCCCCTCAGGGGCCAATTTCAGCTCTGTGGAATAACGTCACATATTCACCACATCCCCTGGGGCATGGCCTTCTTTTTTTAAATGTATTTATAGAGAAGGGGGGCCGGGTGGCCCTCCTTTCTTGGGCTTATTTCGGCCATGTGGACTCAAGCCCCCGGGGCATGGCCTCCTTTTTTTCATTTATTTCTAGGGAAGGGCATGGCCCCCCTTCCCTGGGCCACTTTTGGCCCCAGGGACCCCATCCCCGGGGCATGGCCTTTTAAAAAATATATATTTAATGGGAGGGGGGCTGCATGACCTCCCTTCCCTAGGCCACTATTGACCCTGGAGACACCATCCCCTGGGGCCAGCGCTTAGGTTGGGGACCATAGAGGGAGCCTCAATGCTCCCACAAGTCCCCGCCTCCTGCAAGAGCTGGCATTGTTTTTGAGCAACTGGAGCTGCTAACATGCAGCTCCCTTTGCTCAAAAGCAATCCTGCTTTACTTCACTGAAGCGAGAGCAGGTTTCCTGCTCTTGCATCAACTAAGCAAAGCAGAGTTTGCTATGGCAGGGCGGGAGCTGTGCTCCCGCCCTGCCATAGCAAACAGCAATGTCCTGGGGTGTTCACTCCGGGACATTGCAGGAGCTGTCCCTGGGACGTGGCGGTCCCCAGGGCCATTAAGGGATGCGGCCCCCCTACTGCCATTTGCCTGTATTTAAATATTCAATGCTCCAGGGAGGTGGTGGTCCCTGGGGCAGTGTGGGGGAGCCCAAGCCTCCACACTAATTATTTGTCTCAGCCCTGGGTAGGTGGCGGTCCCCGTGGCTTGGGGGGGCACGAGGCCCCCACCCTATTTTAATAAGCCCTGGGTAGGTGGTGGTCCCCGGGGACTGGGGGGTCTGCAATGCCCCCATCCTTATTGTAATAAAACCCTGGGGAGGTGGCAGTCCCCAGGGCTGTTGGGGCCCCCACATATTAATTTGGCATTACCCCCGGGACCTGGCTCACCCGGGGGCTTTAAGAAACAAAGCGCAGGAGCCCGACTTTTTTTTCTTCTTTTTCTGGCCGATTGTGCGCTCCCAACACAAATTTGGTTCCTTTTTTAAAAATAAATACATTTTTGGGGACCTTGGGGTCCTTGTGGGACCCCTGAGCATGCCTATGGGTTCAGGGTGTTTATACCCTTCTCCCTTTTCTTAATTTTTCACTTTTTCCCCCTTTTTTTTGTGCTTCGGTTACTGAGTCACAAGATGGCTGCCAACACTCCCTGCTTTGGAGTGTTGGCAGCTAATCAGAAGTCAGCTCATGCTCAGGAGGAGTCACAACTCCTTCTCGGTGCTCAGATATATACATTTTTTATTTCTTTAATTTCTCTTTAACCACTGAACGGATTTACACCATTTAAAAAGGTCGCTTTCTGAACCAAGAGCTCCCTTTTTTCCAAATTTGGTGTATTTCCGTTTGGCAGTTCGGGCTGTAGCCGTGTCTAAGGTTTCCTATGGAAATTCAAAAAACAACAGTTGATGGACAGAATGCAGAACAACGTCATACATTCACCCCAGTACAGAGATCTGGGCCTAAATCCATCGTTTTTTTGCTCACCACACCACCCCAATTCAGACATGGCCATATACAAATCAGCCTTGACCCTGTGCCTCATGGGAACAGTCCAGCCCGAACTGCCAAGCCATGTCTTCCTTGGACCTGAATCAAGCATCCTAGTACCGGTTTCTGGCTATCAGCAGTCTTCAGCCAGGATAGCTTGACTCCAGTGGTGTGGAGAGCACGGGACTCACGTCTGAGCATACCCGTCCCACTCGGGGTGACAAATGCAAAAACAACAGTTGATGGACAGAATGCAGAACAATGTCATACATGCACCCCAGTACAGAGATCTGGGCCTAAATCCATCGTTTTTTTGCTCACCACACCACACCACCCCAATTCAGACATGGCCATCTGCAAATCAGCCTTGACCCTGTGCCTCATGGGAACAGTCCAGCCCGAACTGCCAAGCCATGTCTTCCTTGGACCAGAATCAAGCATCCTAGGACCGGTTTCTGGCTATCAGCCGTCTTCAGTCAGGATAGCTTGACTCCAGTGGTGTGGAGAGCACGGGACTCACGTCTGAGGATACCCGTCCCACTCGGGGTGACAAATGCAAAAACAACAGTTGATGGACAGAATGCAGAACAATGTCATACATTCACCCCAGTACAGAGATCTGGGCCTAAATCCATTGTTTTTTTGCTCACCACACCACCCCAATTCAGACATAGCCATATGCAAATCAGCCTTGACCCTGTGCCTAATGGGAACAGTCCAGCCCGAACTGCCAAGCCATGTCTTGGGGGTGAGTGTTTGTATTGTCAGCGCTCCGTCCATCACCACCTTTGGTTTTTCTTTGTTCGCCCTAAGTTGGCAGGGTATGCTCAGACGTGAGTCCCTTGCTCACTTTGCCACTGGAGTCAAGCAAGCCCAGCTGAAGACGGCTGTAATGCCAGAAACCGGTCCTGGGAAGCTTGCTTCCGGTCCATGGAAGACATGGCTTGGCAGTTCGGGCTGGACTGTTCCCATGAGGCACAGGGTCAGACTGATTTGCATATGGTCATGTCTGAACTGGGGTGGCGAAGTGAGCTAAAGAACGGTGATGGATTAAACCCAGATCAGTTGACTGGGGTGAGTGTTTGTATTGTCAACGCTCCGTCCATCACCACCTTTGGTTTTTCTTTGTTCGCCCTAAGTTGGCAGGGTATTCTCAGACGTGAGTCCCTTGCTCACTTTGCCACTGGAGTCAAGCAAGCCCGGCTGAAGACGGCTGTAATGCCAGAAACCGGTCCTGGGAAGCTTGACTCCAGTCCAGGGAAGACATGGCTTGGCAGTTCGGGCTGGACTGTTCCCATGAGACACAGGGTCAGACTGATTTGCAAATGGCCATGTCTGAACTGGGGTGGCGGAGTGAGCTAAAGAACGGTGATGGATTAAACCCAGATCAGTTGACTGGGGGTGGGTGTTTGTATTGTCAACGCTCCGTCCATCACCACCTTTGGTTTTTCTTTGTTCGCCCTAAGTTGGCAGGGTATGCTCAGTCGTGAGTCCCTTTCTCACTTTGCCACTGGAGTCAAGCAAGCCCGACTGAAGACGGCTGTAATGCCAGTAGAGATTGACAAAGGCCTCTTGTAGGCTGAAACGCGTCTCTCCTTGTGCTCGTGATTGAGGGCGCCCTGCATTAAGAAATAAATGCCGAATCCAATGCCACTTCGTGTCCGTGCCTGCTTCTCCATGGAATTTCTGTGGGAGTTGGGTATTCTGGTTCATATATATATATATATATATATATATATATATATATATATATATATATATATATATATATATAGCCCAAACTGGCAAGTTTTAGATTAGATTGTCCACCCATGCTCAATATTCACTATTCAAGTTTTTTTTAGGCTTGGGTGGTAAATTCCGTTCCGATCGCGGAAGTTGCAGAATTTTGGGTAATATTGCGTTCCGTGGAGAGCGCGGAATTACACGCAAAGTATTTCCCCCAGAGCATGCAAACAGCATTTGTGAACAGGAAAAAAGCATTGCGAATGGGCAGAACAAGCAACTCCGCGTGTTTTTTACCATTTTGCGGAGCTTTGCGTAGTGCGACTATGCAAATTCCGCCCACCCCTGTTTTTTTCCAAAGGAACATAATCCATCATAATGAATTGCCAGCATTGATTTATCATCCTTCCAGCACTAATGGTTACACATGTCCACTTCAAGGTCTAGTCGACTTCAGTTTGTAACTTGTGCTAGGCTATCCCTTCCACCATTATATTTTATTTTACTTTAGCATTGCTTTTCATCATCATGGTTTCTTGTTTGGCAGTCTTCTTCTTGTGTAATGCACTTCTACTACTCGTTCCCTAGTCTCCCTCAGCTGACTGAGTGTCTAATTTTCTTCTGTATACTACTGCTACCACCCCCAACCATGGCACCTTGGGAAATGAAACCATCACCGTGCAGCCATCGCTTCGCCTAAACATCAATCTCAGGCAAGAGAAGAAGTGTGGGGAAGGCAATAATAAATATACTATGGAAATTAAATAATTCACACATCCACATCCTTCCGAGTGCATTGGATAGGAGGAGAGACTGACAGAAGTAGGACAAGTGAGGGTATCGAATCTATCTGTTGGTGTGTGTTTCACTATTGGCAGATTTCAAAAACTGGCTGTGGCCCTGCAGCAAGGGAGGAAACAAAGTGACATAAAAGAGTAACCCCCCAGTAAAGATTTACATCATATGTATTGTAAAACTATAAATAATGTATTACCCTAACAAATAAACTAGGAGAAACCCACACACCTGACCCAACCCTCTCCCTAACCCCAACCAATGTCCAGTAAATTAAATGTCCAAGATTGTCCACTCTAAAATGTCACTCCAAAAAGTCCAAATGTCCAGGAACAACACCCAAAGTTTCCTCAACTCCCAACATCCCACCAATTAAAAAAAGGATTAAAAAAGGGTCAAGGGTCAAGAAGACTGAGGTCTAGTGGCGGGAGTGCGCTTCATGACTTCCTCCAGCTTGGCCTTTAGACGCGCCATCCAGAGAAACATGCGACGCCGAAAGTTCCTGCAGGAACAACAGGGGTGGGCAGCAGTGGTTGATGATGAGTTGCAGCCTCCTCCTCCGCAAGGACAACCAGCCAAAATATTCAGCCCGGATAGCCTCCAGCTTCCGTTGCTGTATTCTTGCTGCTAACTCCTGCCTGTTGGGTTGGAAAGGGATAGCTATAGCAAGAAAGAAAAAAGACAATTGTATCCAATACTCTTAGCAAAACAGTAACAGAATATTATACACTAAAATTATAGTAGCACAGAAGCAGCAGCAGTATATAATATTTGTGGAATCCTCACTTCCTCTGCCCCTAAGATTTGGATGTGATGATTGATGATTAGACTTTCAGGCATTAGGCACTATGGAGTAGACAAGTATTCTTCGTCTCTCTCTTGTTTAGCACAATTGATCTTGTATGCATGCCAGCTCAGTCAGCTTGTACCCTAGACAGACATACTCATGTTGCAGACTCACGTTACTTACTACTATCTGCAGATGGGGCAGTGTACTACACAATTATCTATTTTTCTATTATTGCCATACTCTGTTTAATCAATGGCAAATGCTTAATTTCACTTTCACCCTGACTACTGCAACAAGGCACATGATATTTGCTTAATGATGGTGATATACAGCACAACGTCACTCACATGATGATGACATACTACTAATGTATGATTGTAAGTAGTTAATCATGCAGCCGATAGGCACCCATGTCTGACAAAGTCAAAATTACATGGGTAGGGAGTGGGCCTCGGAGTCGGAGGGAGGCGATTGATGATGGGTGGGTATGGTACATATATATAGCCATGCAGAATATATATGTTGTGCTTGCAAACTACTGTGAGTCAAGGGAATATTCCATTCTGAAATACAGCCTCAAACCTATGAATCAAAATTCTTGGAAAAAAACAGTCCTTGTTTATTCTTCCCCGGAATTTATCATTTTATCATTTGTCATTGCATTTCTCTTCTAGCATTATGTTATTCTTCACCCATGGCTTTGCTACTCTGGTACGGTTTAATTTTCTTTTACATTCTCTTCATCCAGTCTGAGTCTTCACCTTCGATGATATCATACAGGCATCTATCAAAACATGGCCATCATAAACCTTTCACCGACAACATACATTTGTTATTTAACCACTACCCATGAGTCCTTGCTTGCCTATGAGTTTGACCCATTCCTTTTACCCATATAGTTTCACCCACCCAGGAAGGCATCCTTTCTGCTTTCTTTCACATTTAACCCATCCTTCAACAACCCATGCACCCTATCACCACCTATAGGCATCCCGGGGCCCCTTCCTTCACTGATGCATCCTTCTCTGCCAGTCATATATTACATGTCGTCTGACTCTGTCTTCGTCATAAAACTTTCTCCGCTGAGTTGATAGAATAGAATAGGCCATTAATAGTTACTCAAGCCTCAATGTTAAGTAAAGGTTGTCTTCTTCAACTGTTCAGTGTTCACAACAAACTAGTCTCAGCAGCAGTACAGTGTACTGAGCATACACCCTTGCAGCGAGTGTATTTCATCATTCTCAATACGTAAGAAATATGACTTACCACCACCCGTCAGTGCTGCTGGCTCACTCCCTGCAGCTGGGACATCCACTCCCTCTAGAGTGGTGTGGCGCTCCGCGCGGGCCCCGGCACTGGTGGTCAATACACTTAGAAAAACATTTCACATTTTTTAGATGCCTTATACTCCTCCCCTATTTATATTTTTCATTAGCAAGATTGAAAATGCATAATACGTACACCACACATATCACTATCTACAATTTGGAGACTAGGAATAGAATAGACAGTATGTCCTATAAAAAATAACACAAATATCCAGTTGGGCATTTGGTTGGTGACAATTTTTGAAAAGCCCTTCAAGAAGAAGACAACCCAAAGGACTGGACTCAGTGGCTAGAGCTATTGGTGCATCTAATTTTTTAAAAGAAGAAAGAGTGGCCTACTGGGCGGACATGAGGTCTCTCTTTGTTGGGAAATAATGGTGCCGTCCTCCTCCTCATACTTCCTTCCAGGCATGATGCACGGTAATCATTTGTTCAGTGTTCACCATCAACTGCTGCTAATAAAAAAGGTACTAGGCATGGGAAAGAAAAAGTAAAATATACCACTTTGGGGTGTCCAACATGAGTGACCACCATTTACTTATTGAGCATAAGATAATTAAAGAAATCCTTCTCAACTCAACATGCCTGCGTAGAATACGTTATTTGGGCATGCAATCTGCGTATCAGATTAGTGCTACTGGTACTAGTAGTCGTAAGGAGTCCGTACTACTACTACTAGTAGTAGTACGGCCAATGGTTTCTCTGACTCTTACAGTACCACCACTAGGCAATCTACAGAATATATAAGGGGAGAGGGAAAGCTGAGTAGAAAAGCAGAAGAAAGCAAGTTACAGACAGACTAATACAGAGGCAGTTTGAATTGATGTAACAAAAAACAGACACTAGAAACAATGTTAGTAGGTAATGGAGCAGAAACAAGAATTTAGAAACAGATCGAAGAGGATTTGGGAAAAATAAAAACTAGGAAATGGAAATAATTGAGCGGTAAAAGTTAGGGAAATTCATAATAATATAACACCAGAAGGCTGGGACCAGCAGAGCCATCTACGTCTGAGGCTGCTTCCTGCACCTAAGAGGTTCCACTGTCTCCCCCACCCGCCTCAGTAGACCCAGTCTTATTCTTCTTGCCCCTGGATGCTGATTATGTAAGACATAATTAAAGAGACAAAAATGATTGGGGTTAAATAAATAAATATTAAATTATTGCTCTAAAAAGATTTTTAGACAGGAAACTGCAATTGGAATAGAATTGACCTCTTAAATCAGATCAACTAGTAGTAGACTAGTATCGCAGTTGCGGGCCATCGTGTCTTTATTATTGCGCAGTTCCATTCTGATTCCTGAATCTTAAACCTACCTAGCCCGCCTATTCCAAAGACTTTGGAATGAATTGCAAAAAAATTATATTTGCTTCTAAATTCCGATCTCAATCGCAAACATCTCTCAGTCTCAGCTCCAACCCTCTTTGATGGGCCAATTCACTAATCCTGCATCTATTCCAAATTAACCAAATTGGTTGGTTGCTATTCATTCACTATACGAACTACAAAAGGTTCTACTAGGACTGAAGTCATGTAAGAGCACACGTCACACAGGCCACTAAATTACCAAATAATCAGTTAGAAAACTTTATTGTGGTTAGGTTTAACCATAAAAGCACATACATATAAAATACACAGTTTTCAAACATAATAGTTCTCTTTCTAGAAACAATTCAATTGGAATACTCCATCGTCATAAAATCAGCGAAGTGGGGAGAGAAGACATTTTAAAAGTTATAAAAATTTAAATTAGATCTACAGATGCTTAAAAATTTTAAAATATCCTTTGATATACTCATTCACTCCCTTTGTCTCCACAATAGAACTTAGTGCAAATATATGACAATCTTAACTAATCAGATTCCTTCGAATTGACCACATTGAGAACAGGAAATTTGCTACAGCGGCCACTATCACTGCATTGATATCAGTTTTCAAGATCCTGAAGAAAACGAGATAGTTCTTAATGCCCAGATTGTTGCACAACTGAATTATCCACGTCTTCCGGATATTACCATATGCCGGACAGAAGAGGATAACGTGTACAGGAGTTTCGTCCTCTATTCGACAACCTGGTCAGGGACGGGCTGGACCCCCCGTCCACCTATCGGTCGTTGACTATAAAGGCAGAGTTCCATATCTAAATTGTAGATAAAGCTTCTTCGCTAGGGTAGGTTGTATGGCATCGATCTCCTGCTCAAAGCTATAGTGTGACTTATGATCCAGGAAGGCATCGGTTAGACTTGGAGTTTTAACTGAGCAGAATACATTCCTTAGATTGAAGTCTTTTATAGTGTGAGACATGGTTTTCTTAGAGATAGCTGAGCAGGAAGCCTCGGGATTAGAGACTGCCTTACAAAGGATAACCAAGGAATCCTGCCTGCACCTATAGAGGCCATCACCACCTTTAGTTGCTCCTTATAGCTCACCAGCTCAGGAGTACTCCACAGCCGCCACCAATAAAGGAGTGGCCGTGAGGCTATTGCGTCTGCAAATGGGCGGATATTCAGATCCAGTCTAAGCGGGACTAGCGGAGTATTTCTTGGCAAAGTCAATATTTGCCTAATAAAATTGTTTTCTGTAGTAGATAAGTCATTTGCTGGTGTGTGCCCCCAGAGTTCTGCCCCGTAAAGGGATGATGACCTGGCTTGAACTCTAAAAATTTCGAGTGGGGCACTTACTATTTTTTGCACACATTTGTTTTGCACTTTTGGAATCCCCCCTACTGCCTGTGTTAATCTTAAGTTAGCCTTGGCCATTTGTTGGCCCCACCCCATTTTGTCATTCAGGGATAAACCTAAATAGTCAAAAATTTGGACCCTTTCCAGGGGTCTGCCTTCCATCGTCGGATGGGGGCAGTTAGTGGTACTAGCGTTAAAAACCACGTATTTGGTCTTGTTGATGTTAACCACCAGGTTTCTTTTATTACAAAAGTTGATGAACTGGGTTAACACCCACTGCATGCCCATTGGCGATTTTGAAAGCAGCAGGGTGTCGTCCGCAAACATTAAGGCGGGAAATCTTTGGGAGGCCAGTTTTGGGGAGTCAATATCTTTAATAACAAGGAGATCTTCTATAAGCCCGTTGAGAAAGAGGGAGAAGAGGGTTGGGGCAAGCACACAACCCTGCCTAACCTCCTTCTTAACCGGGAAGGGCCCTGTTAGTTGACCCTGCTTGCCAAAGCGAACTCTGGCAAATGTGTCTTTGTGGAGGAGTTTAAATTGGTAGCATAAGTATGGCGGAACCCCCATTGTTAGTAAAATGGTCCAGAGCTGGCACCGGTCCACCATATCGAATGCGGACTTCAAGTCCACGAAGGTAAGGTATAAACTACCCCCATCCAGAACAACATGCTTCCAATAAAGGACATGGAGCCGGAATAGTTGATCGATTGTTGATGTTTGGGCCCTAAAGCCCGCCTGAAGCGGGGCCAAAATATTATTGTCATTGATCCAGTCCTGTAAACGTTGTAAAAGAAGCCTAGCATACATTTTCTGGCTCACATCGATGAGGCTAATAGGCCTATACTTAGAAGGTTCAAGCGGAGAACCCTTCTTGTAAATAGGGATTATATCCGCCCCCAACCAGGTACATGGGAAAGGTAGCCCCTGCAGTATCGCGCTGTATAATAATAAAAGGTATGGGACCCATACTATTGGTTCATCTCTAAAAAGGTCACCCGGGATCCTATCCAGCCCCGGGGCTTTATTCGGTTGCAGGCTAGATAGAACCGTTTGAACCTCAGCCAGTGAAAAAGGTGGTGTACACCACGTAGGATCTGGGGCCAGAAGGCTTGGTGGGGCCTCACTTCTCGTTGTAAGGGGGATAGAATAGAACTCTTTAAAATGTAGAGACCAAGCTTCTTCGGGAATGTTTAGGTCGATCGTGGTCTTGCCCTCTAGTTTCCCAGTGTGAACGAGATTCCAGAAGGACCTTGAATCCTTTGCCATGAGTGCAGATCTGATGGCTTGCCATCGTTCTACTTCCCACTCTGATTTCGCGTTAAAAATGATTTTCTTGTATGCCTGTCTAGCTTCGGTAACACATACCTTATTACCTTGTTTTAATGCCAAGAGCAATGCACACTTCGCATCCCTGCAGCCCCTGTTGAACCAGAGATTTCTATCGCCTTGTAGTTTAGGCTTGGTGGGGCCAGATTTGTAAAAGCAGTCCGCCAATGTTGCAGCTAATTCCTTATGTATTCTGGAAAGGTCACTTCCCACACCATTTTCAGAGGGATTATCAAGAATTAGATTCGCCCTTTCTAGAAGAGGAATTATACCCAGGTTCATTTTAGCCATATTTTCGGTGGACAGCTTCATAGTTGCCCATCGAATACTCCTCCCTCCTTGAACAATTCTAATGTCACTACTTGGGGGGGTTTCCTGATCACAATCCTCATTAGTCAGATGAAAATCCATCTCAATGGCCAAGGGATTGTGGTCACTTTCCGTGCGGCTGGTTATACTAAAATCGAGGACTCTGGGCCACAATGCCAAACTAACCATAAAGTAGTCTATTACAGATGCGTGCCCCATTCCTCTGTAAGTTGCCTGCCCTGGAATATCCCCCTGAAATCGCCCATTGCATGCTCTGATAGAGAACGAATAGGTACGGGAAGTCAGCTGAAGGACGAGGGCTGTCCAATGTTTCGCTGGGTAAACATTTGGGGGCGGGACTAGCCAGGTTTCGTCTTCTTCTGTTGAAATCGGGGGAACACCATTAAGTGGTTCATAATGACAGTTAAAGTCTCCTCCAATCAGCAGAGCAACATCGCCCGGAAGTGAATACAGTAGAGTGGTCAAACAGTCTAGGGTGTGGGAGGTTCCTCCCAATCGTGCTGGCCGCGAATAGATATTAAAGAGTGCCAGTTTTGGTGTTTTGTTATGGGACATAAGGATACACGTCAGATCAGAACTGTTTGTTTCAATTCTTTTCAACGTGAATCCAAGGTGAACACCTACCCATATGCACAAACCCCCCGATGGTCTGCCTCTCGGGCCCTTTAGTGCTGGCTCCATAAAGGTAACATAACCCATCTGTGCGTAGGGTTTAGAGCCCAGGTTTCCTGGAATAAGAATATCCTGTGAAGATCTACAAATGCACACCAATCAGGGATGTCTAGATTGGCAGCAAGACCCGCTATATTACAGGATAAGATTTTAAGGGTCCCGTTAAGGGGTGTCGGCCTGCTTCCCATATTTACCCAAGGCCCGGGCTATTAGGTCCACCCACCAGGGTGCCGGGCGCATGTTGAACTACATCTGAATGTACTGGCAAACTTCGAACCGAGGGTGTAGCATTTTTGGTCTTAAAAATTGCAAGAATTGGTGGAGCAACCACTGTCTCCCTCGTGGCTAGGGGCAGTTTTCCCTCATCATGCAGGCGTTCTTCAGTAATGGGTGGAGGTTCTAGTATCCCTGCCGTCCCCCCTGGACTTTCCTTCCCAAGATCCTCTTGTAAGGGCGGGACTTGAAGCAGGGGGGGGCATATGTAGTCAGTCTACCTGGTCCAGTAAACTGAACCTGATATTTACTAGAAAATCTAATACATCATCACTGCCCCTCCATCCCCACATGCCCTCTTCACGGCACCAGATATCTTCTTGTGGATGCCATTGGTCAAAATTCCTGGTGTCATAAGTGTGGTGTGGATTAGCTGGTGGATAAAAATCGCTTAGCTTCAGTGTTTTGATAGTTGTGGCTAAACTATTGAAGCGGCTACTACACACATAATCAATTACCCTACAGTCTTGAAAGTTTATAACTACACAGTCCCCGTTCACGTCTTTTGGTTTGGGACCCACCCAGCCTACTCTTCTAACAAACAGAATCTTGCTTTGAACACTTCTTGACAAGGGTCTGTGAGTGTTCAGCCAGTATCGACTTGTTTTTAAGTTCCACAAATGATTCTGGTCTTTTGTGGGCCAACTTAGGGACCCCAGTAAGAACGACCACATAGGGAGCACTTTCTGGGGGTAAATCGATACAAGGAGAATCCAAGGGAGGGTAATTATCCCTGGGTCGATTTGTGGGGACTCTACCCGAAGATTTGGGTTTTCCTGTTTTCGGGGATGGGACTTTTCCCACAGATATGGACCCAATGTGGCTTGGACGTGTGCTGGATCGTTGTTCAGTAGTCGCAGACAGTGAGTTGGTGGGGCAAATGATTTGCGGGCTTAGGCTGTGTTAGCGGGGCCCCCTCGACAACTGTCGGAGCTCAAACTTGGGCTTTAATAACAGAAAGTTCTTTTGCAAGGTCCACGTTTTTCCCAAGTAAGTCCTCCATTTTTGCCAACCTTTTTTCAATAGATTTTAATCTTTGCTTCAAAGGCTGTATAAATGATGATAAAACCGTACTCAATTTTCCCACCAGCAAATCTGCGTTAAAAGTGCTTATGGATGCAGAGTCAATTCAAACCTCATGTGGGCTTGCTGGAGGGGTCTCAGACACGCTATGCTCGCCTTGCTCTACGATTTGCGATTCAACATGGTTATTATGTGTAGGCTGCTTTGGTTTTCTCCCCCGGAGTGGTGCACCCGTCCGCTTCCTTTTGGGAATTGCGCCTTCTTTAAGTGTGCCAAGATCAGGGGGAGTTTTGGGTACTTCTAAATGTACGGTCGCCTTATGGGAAACCTGCCCAGGTGGAGGCTGTTTAGTCAAATCCTCTGAGTGCAATACATTACTAGAGGGGGAATTTAGACTTCCAGGGAGCCCTTCGATTTCCATTGTTTGTAGAAGGGGGCCCGGTGAGCGAGCTTGGGCTAAAGGTCCCAAAGATGATTTCCTCATAAAAAACGGATCCTGTGACATCTGGCGTTCCGCCATAGCTATCTCTCGTTCCAACACTGATGAAGCCCTCAATATAAATTGGTCCAAAGTTCCGGCTACGTGCCCTGTAGGTGTGGGTTTTATACCCCTGCGGGCTGCCATGATAACCTGGAAAATAAGGACAAGGGGCTATCAGTACTCACAATTTCCAATGGGCGTTAGAGAGTGGGCCCGGTCTGGTCTCCTCCGGTCTGTAACGGGCTAGAACGGGCCCGCCCTTGGACCGGGCTTTGCCCGGGCGCGTCCCGCGCACGTCCCACGCAGCGGGATCAGCTAGCGTTGAAATGGCGGGATGAGGTCAGGGGGAGGAGCGCTGTACTGGCGTCGAGAGCGGAGACTCCTGGACTTCGGAGTCCCACCTGGTCCCTCTCTCCCTCCGAGGCTGTGGCAGGTATGGCAGGTGTGGCAAAAGTCTACCGCTACGAGCGGCATTACCAAATAATACTAATTAACTAACTACTATCACTATCTTAGTGACATGACAGCCTGACAGGACAAGTAAAGGACTGGAGACTTTCCTGTCGGCGTTACCTAACTTAAATTCTCTAACCGTTATTACATAACCAACCAAGCAAGCGCAAAGTTGCAAATAAGTAAGATTTGTAGTGCTGAGCACCTGTCTGGAAGAATAAGAATCACATAATATCACATTTTTAAATGAAGGTTACCTGCATGTAAGTAGCAGCAGCATTCTTGCTATTTGAAAAAAAAAGAATATTTGCAATAACACAGAACAGAAGAAAACAATAGTAATATATTTAGCTACTCACCAAGCCCTGGGACCTTTATGACTAACAGGTCCAGCAGTTCCTGCTCACGGTGCAGGATGTCGGACCACCGGTGCGTCATGTGATTATGGGTGCGCCGGAACCCAGAGCAGCGAAACACTGCCAGGCGCACCCTTGCCCACTGCCAGTGATGCTCCCAGAGCCCGTACCCGGACACAAGCCTGCTACCAGGGTTAAGGGGAGGTGGTGCTGAAAAAAAAACCAGCACGGCTACCTCCACCCTGGGAAACAAGGCCCGGGCTTGCACCCCTTTCGGGTGACATCTTCCACAAGGAATGAGGCCATGGCTCTTGCTCCTCATCTTCCCCGGCTTCCTAATCTTCTTCACCATGGTTCTGGGGGTGCCGGGGGCGGAAAAGAAAATGTAGGAAGTAAAGAAAGGAAGTAAAACAAATAAAAAGCAGGTAATAGAAACACAGTCCAAAACACACTAAAACAAACACAAAAAGTAGTAAAAAATGCAAAATATACACTCAGGAATAGAGAAGAATAGATAATAAATAAAAAAGGTCAAAAAAAGTTTAGAAACAAAGGATTGAAAAGATATAGGGAGGATAGAAAAACAGGCCCAGAACCATAGCAAATATAAAAAACAAGATGGCCTCGCTCACGGGCGACTGCGTGGTGAGTTTCACGTGATATTTCCACCTGAGCACGCAATACGTATTCCCGAACATGCAATACATGTTCCTGAACGTCAGAAATGCATCGTCAATGGGTGGAACAAGCAACTCCGCTCACTCACAGAACTTCACGCAGCTTGCAGTGTTTTTTTTACATCTTACCGGAATTCCGCATAGCACAGCTATGCGAGGACTGCCAAAGCTTAATCTGTAGGATTTCTATAGGACCAAATATGTGGAAAGGAACTTTATCCCAAACAATTCCATATGTCATCGGAACAGCAGAATTGTCCACGAGGGACAAGTCCCAATCAGTTCTGTAGCAAAGAATTATGAAAGTTTGTGGCCAATAATGAGCAGCAAAAAAAACTGTCAAAAATCGAATCCCCAGAAATAGAAAAACCAAGGAGAGCGCCATCCAAACATATATCCAAGGTAGGACCAGATAAGTGCACTTCAGCCATGAAAAGAAAAGACAGATCCATGCAGTAGGAGTGTATAGAACAAAAGAATCATCAAAAGAATCCAGAGAAAGAGTCACAAATACTATGTCTAGGGCATTGGGAGTGACAGTTCGAATGGACGCTAAATGGCTTTTATTAATTAATAAAGGGGACTCCGACTGGTACAGATATGTGGGTACTTGGTTGGCTCTTGCAGCAGGGATCGCTAAGCGAAACATTACCAGGGGTGGGGGGCGACTTTGCCCCCGACACTGGAAGAGTAGGTGTAAAACCTTGACTGCTGCCAGCCAGCTGAGGAAACAGTGTACAAGAGTAGGGGGTGTGTTAAAATTGGGAAAGAGTATGGGCGCCCCGGCGAAGATACAGCGGATTGTGCATGAGAGAATGACATGCAACAGCTGGAGTGGGGTGGAGTGGCAGTGGGTTGCGTGACCCGAGTCATGGCTCTGGCTACACACATTTATAATGGTATCTGGGTTTGCCCTGGATTTTTTTTTATATGTCCTTCCATTCTCCTGTTCCCTCGTGCCTGTTATTTGTATTGATGGAAATTATCAATCTAACTGGGTCCCAATGCAAGCAGTTCATGTAAAGTATGGTCTCCTGAGCACTTTTAATAAAAAGAGTTTAAAAAAAAGAAATCCAGAGAAAAATCATCTTGACTCACATAATACCCAGAGGCTGTTTGTCGAAAAACTGGTGACATCAGTACTTGTAAAGAATTGGTAAAATCCAATAGTGGTGCATCTTCAATTCGATGGAGTATGCAGTAGTGAGGTCAATACTCGCTTTACTCGAGTTTCTGGCTGTTGTAGCAGAGGCAGGTATGGATTGAAGTGCATTTTCCGATTTGAGAATTTGGCCTGGTATATGCTGACCACCAATTAAAGTGGACACCTTGCACCAGTCTAAACAACCCTTATGATTTATGAGGTCACAGATAACCTTTAGACAGATATCCTAGTGTTAGCTGTGGAGAGCAGCCTTCAGGCTTATTCTTGAAGGAATGTAATGCAGCTTGTTTTACCAGATTGTCAACTTTAGTATTAACTAAATGAAAGGAGAATCACACAGTAGTTAGAGAAAATATGTATTTATTTATATAACACTCTCTAGTATCCTCTACACAAGGATACAACACAAAGTACAAAATACTTTATCAAAGAAACAGTTGTAAGTGCACAATAAACAGTGGGGTCCAGGGAGAGACCATATACTGAAATAGTGGTATAAGAACCATGACTGGAGTCGAGACAGGGTCTAGAGCACATAGAATCGCTGGGACCCCAAGGAACTACCCAAGGTGAGTCAGAAGGACCCCACAGAAGATGGGTGCAGTGTGCTTACACGACCGCGGGCTACATACAAATCTATGGGGAAGATGTGGTTACAGTTTTAAAGTTTGGGAACCCCTGTTGGTGGACTTTGAGGAAACCCTTTGGAAATTAAGAGGTTGGAGAGCAACTCAAACCGTGGATACTGGAGTACCTGTGTTACCTATCCCAAGGGAGCTGCGTGCATAGGTCTGGAGTGGTGTCGGAAAACGCTGTTGATTTCAACGGAGGGTTGCAAAGAAGAGCTGCTAATGGGAAGGAAGAAAAGTATCAGTTGGAATAAAAGGGTGGATTTCTGATGGAAGGAACCTGAAAGCAGAGGGGACAGAGTCTGTGTCAATTCAGGGTGACCAGGGGCTCAGTGAACGAATGCCCACCGATGTCCGGTGCTTCAGGTGCGACGAAGAGATGCTTGACTTTGCAGCCACGAGGACCAAGAGATGTTGATGATGACCAGGAGCCAGATGTGAGCTGTCCCACAAAGGATGTGGAGTGGTGAAGGGTCGGTGTCCTACTGGAGCACCAACAAGCCTTGGCAAATGCAACCCACGCAGGAAGATTGCGGTGTAGACCAGCAAGGTCCAGGGGACTCACCAAGCAATGGGGAGTCAGGGCACGTCTCGAGCAACCAGGAAAGCCCAACACAATTCAAGATAACCCTCAGGAGGACCCACAGGCCGAATTACCAGGAGTCGCGAGGGGACCTTGAGCAAGATCACAAAGTACCAGCCCACGAAGCACTCGGTACGAGGAGGCCGGAGTTCTTTGGTGGAAATACTGCTCATGGTCAGGACTACACTCAGTCCAATGAACTAGCTCGGGAATCACCAACAAGCACATGCACTTGCAAAAGTACACTGTGCACAAGGGTACGGGTTATGCGGTTCCCAAGAGAGATACTTGCCGCAAACTCAGTGAGAGGGCAGCTCAACTTCACCTGCTGTGTTGCTGGAGCCTTCGGAGTTCCCAGAAGCTCAGGATCAACAGACCAGTCTGTTGCGTTACGGTGCCTGTGAATGCAGGGGAATTACTCCTTCACCCCAAGGCAGATTCTTCAGTTGTCCTTAGTGCACCACAGGTCCTGCATGGAGCTTGTATGGAGCAAGGGCACAGCCAAAGATTTGGAGGGAGATGGAGACGAAGTCGGGCTTAGTCGAAGTCCAGAAAAGTCCAGAGTGTCCAGACGGTCGAAGGTCAGTGGTTTCTTGTAGCAGAATCTTGTCCACATAAAATCTAAATTCTTACAGCCAGATAAGCCCTTTTGTACCCACGGGAGAGGGTTGGACAGATTCAGGGGAGGGTCAGGACAGAGGGGAGGTTACTCCCATGGCCTTTATCCAGTTTCATGCCAGAGCAGGAGCCCATGGCTCCCAGAACAGGTTTGAGCTGTACTATGCACAGGGATGCCAAATGTGCCCCAGGTGCAGACTTTCAGGCACTTTGGAAGTGCACCCACCCTGTTCCAATACACTAAATCCTGTCTGGGAGGTGGTCACACCTCTCTGTGACAGGATGCCTATTGTTCTGCCTTCCTCTGCTTGAGCTTGGCTCAGCAGCAGGAAGGCAGAAATGTGTCTCTGGTCGGTAGCATCCATTTTGTGCTGACCGGGTCGAGAAGGCTGGCACTTAATGGATCAGTGACCCCACAAAGCTTGCTTCAGCAGTGTGGAATCATACCTCCCACATCGGTTACCAGTGTGGAGGTATGATTCCAAGGTGTTTGATACCAAACACGACATACTTTGCTTCAGCCGTTTTCGAGATAGCATTTACAGCGAGGTTATAATGCACCTCTACCTATATGTCTGGCTGAGTCACAGACAACCCAGGAGTATGGTCTCTGAAGGCTGCAGAGGGGCTCTGCTCATGCAGGGGCACCCTCTCACATAAAACCCAGCAACCTGCCATCAGGATTGTTAAGGTCTGCTATAGAGGAGACTTATATGTTTTAAGTGTAGTGACCTATAGATATAACAGAGCTATATCTAAAGTAAGTGGTGCAAGCACCAGCTTACACAGGATGCAGTAGCAGACATTTTGCATGGCCTCTCATGAGTGGCATAAAACATGCTTCAGCCCATGGGAGGCCTCTGGGGTACCTATGCCCTGGGTACATGGGTACCATATACTAGGGACTTATATGGGTACCCCAGTATCCAATCTGGAGTGTATCAAAGTACATGGCATAACATTTTAAGGAGAAAGTAGATAGACTGGGGTCCTGAGTAGCAGGATTCCAGTCAGACTAGTCAAAACAGTGTAGCATCAAGCAAAAAGTGGGGGTAACCATAAGAAGCAGACCCTACTTTCCTACATCCGACCCCCTTCCACCCCAACAGGAGAGAAACAGCTTTGGTAGTGCTCACTAGCTGTAAAGGAAGTTCCTGTATGGTAGCAAGAGGAGTTTGGGAACTAAGCATGGGCGGATTTTGCGAATTGGCAATCCGCGAAATTGCCTATTTACGGATTCGCAATCCGCAAAATCCGTGCACTCTCGTGAATTTTGCGGATTCCTTTTTTTGTGTGTTCGCAACTGTTTCTGCCATTTCGCAAGGGTTTTTTACCAGTTCGCAAATGCGAACTTACTTGTCGGGTAGCAACGGTCGCGACCATGTTGTTTCTACGTCTGGTTCATCACAGCACCCTCTGTTTCACCACTGCCACCCTCTGTTTCACCACTGCCACCCTCTGGCTCACCCATGCCACCCTCTGGCTCACCCATGCCACCCTCTAGTTCATCACTGTAGATTATGGGGGGAAAAGCACACCTGCCCTGCCTCAACTGACATGAATGAATTAGGGGCTGATTAATGTGTCACTGAATTTGAACTTCCAGGCTGGCACCTGCTTCCTTATCTGTAATTGCTTTCTGTTGCAGTGTAATTTTTTTAACAGGACCTTTGTTGTATACTTGTAGCTATTCTCTGAGCCTGCTGTGAGGGTCAGAGCAGGGTCATAGAATAGTTGCAAGTAGGCAACTGAACTCTGAAGGGGCCCCTCAGGAAGCACTACAGGGAATGGTTACTAATGATAAGATTGAACTTTTGCACCTGCTGAGTGCTTTCAGTTTTGCAAAAATCCAAATATCCAGCAGCATCCACAAAAAGTAATTCTTCCAGGCACTACAGGGAATGGTTACTAATGATAAGATTGAACTTTTGCACCGGCTGAGTGCTTTCAGTTTTGCAAAAATCCAAATGTCCAGCAGCATCCACAAAAAGTAATCCTTCCAGGTCAAGATCCAAATCAAAGTGAGCAGCACATGAAGAAAGCTCTGGGAGGAGCCTGCTGGACAGGAACAGGAAGTTGGAGACTGTGGGGCACTTCCTTCCTCCCACCCCCTCCCCCCCCAAAATGGACTACTTGCAAAAAAAAGTGCAGGCAAATGTCAACCTGAGGAGTTATTCTGATAAAAATCATAATTTTCAAGGTTTATGCTGCCTGCTGGTGGATTTCTTGTGCGAAATTGCAAATTTTGCAATCTCGCTAATGCGAGATTGTTGCTGCCCGCCGCATCTACGTGTTCGCAAGTGTTTACTCCCGCGAAATTGTATAGTATTATAGTTGGCAAGTGCGACCAAGCAAAAAATCCGCTTCGCACGGATTTACGAATTTTCTGCAAGTTCGCAAGAGTTCGCGGATTGCGAATTTGCCGAAAATCCGCAAAATCCGCGAGCGGAACGGATTTTACGCCCATCCTTTTTGGGAACTACCAAGGCCTCTTCATGGCCTACTATTGAGAATCAGCCACATGATGTAACTTGATGTTATCAATATAGACAAAATGATTGGCATTAGAACCTGCAAGTGGTGGCAAGATTGCAGTTCTTGTACCTTGAATGCAGGTCTGGCTCCAATCTCGGTGTGATTGGCTAAATTCCTTCTTTATCACCACCTCCTCTTGCACAAGATCCCCAACTTCTGGAATCCAGTCGGAAGGTTCTGGTTTCCCTTTGATTCTTGCAGAGGCAGACATCTTCAAGGAAATTGCCCTCAGGCCTATATGGTGGAAAATAATAATGGACCTGTACATCCAAAATTGTCGCTGCCACACCTGCTTGTGCTGAAGCAACACCTTCATGCACAGCTATCACTAAAGCTAGTCTCCGTTCTTGGTTGGGAATCAGTTGATCACAAACTCTTGGAATAGTTACAAAGGTCATGTTTTGTTCACTCAAATTGTAGATATAATTAGATGGCAATCCCTTAGGTTAGGTTGTGCAGTGCTTATTAGCATTAACATCAGCTAAAATATCAGACTCTATTCTTGCTTTAGAATGAGTAATTGAGGAAACAGTAGCAGTCCCAACTACAGATTTGGCTGCTTCATCAGCCAAAGAATTCCTTTCAACGTGTGTTCCCACATGCAGATGTCTCAATGTATGTATAATATAAACCTGTGGCAACCTATCTTTGAGGTCCACCACTTTAGCGCAAAAGATTGTATGCTTGATTGTGTTTCCTTTAGAATCTTTAAATCTATTTTTGACTCCAATAATGTAAATTATCATTAAAGGACTGTACACAGTAATACGAATAACACACAATAAGTGTGGCGCTATCAGGATCTATATGTTCGAGTGCAAGAAGCAAATCTTTTAGTTCTGTCAGCTGAGCAGTGCTCTCACCAAAGGACTACGTGTGAGTTTTTTGGGGTTTGAATTTTCCCCCCAAGATCACACCAGCAATGGTGGCACATGCTGCTGAGTACTGCTGTTTAGATCCTATAGCAGGCAGGGCTGAACCATAAGTGTAAACAATCTGTTTAAACTGTTCAAAAGGTAATACTGAATTGGACATGGAATAAACAAGCTCATACTGCAAGAATTCTTGTGTCTGTAAAGAAGGGCAAAAGAAAAAGTCTATGTCAACAGCTATTAAGCATGTTGCCCATTGCATCTATCGCGTTAGGAACACTAGCCTTTGTGACAGCCTCTAAGGCTGGTATGGGAGTAACAACAATATTGTGTTTCCTTTGCGAAAGTGGCTGCGCCTTAAGAATAGCCATCTGCACAGCAGTCAGTATTTTTGCAGTGGAGACAAAACACATTTTTGCATTGACTTATAAATGTAATTTATATGCCATCAACACTGTCTTCCCTTCATTAAATGTGATATAGATTAATCCAATTGCACCTGGTAAACATGGATGACTAGGTGTGTGGTATTTATACAAGTATGTAAGTGACATGTAGCAATCAAATCAGATTCAAATGATCTGAGTGTACCTGTGTGCTCTCATATCCAAAGTATATTCGAAAAATCATGATAAATTAATTCATGTAGTGATTAAATGCATTGGGCATAATCAGGGATGCATGTTCTACCAAAATTATGAAATCCAATCAGGGACTGTAATTTCTTTAAGGTATTTGGAGGCTGAGGTGTTGCACTCTTCTCCGAAATAATGAGGTGCAAGGCCCTTTCGCTCATGTGTAAGTTCACATCCTAAGAAAAAGACACTAAGAAAACCTATGTTTGATTTTTTGAAGTCGAACTTAAAGCCAAATTCAGCAAATCCCAATATAATGGGATCTACACTGGCCAGGTGGGAATTCAATTTGTCATCCATTAAGTACATATGATCCACGCAGGATAATGCTCTAGGGTCAATACCTTGGAGAACTGACATTATGCATGCATCATTTAGTCCTGGGTTATTTTTATAGGTCTTGGAAGTCTTTCATATCTCATTTGAATTCCAAGTGTTCTAAAAGCGGTCCAATCACTGCTTTTAGGTGCTAGATTGTGGCTAAAACCCCCATTGGAGAGATCCAATGTTGTTTTGTATTATTTCTGAACTATATTGTTAATCAGTACGTGTATTACTTTTGAATGTCTATAGTCTAAGACTATTCAATATGAATGATCCAGTTTCAAAAGAGGAAGAAGAGGATTATTCATCTGAGAGATGCAGAGTTCAATTACTCCCTGGTAATCCAATTGCAAGAGTATTTCTCTAACAGGTGCCTTAGCCTCTCGTTTCTTGGGATATTGTGGTTGCACTTGCTCGCTGGATCATATGGATATGATATGATAACAAGAGTCCTTATCCCAGCAAACATGATTGTGATATAGCGCAGATGCTAGTGGAAGAGCTCATTCTGCTGCATACATTTCTTAGACTTGCTCATGGACAAGAGAAGAGAAGGCAAGAAGTATAAAAACCTCAACTTGTGGGGATGTTTGTACGAACTGTGGGGGCCAATTGGCCCCTGCTAGAAGGATATGTCATAAGACAAAGTAACATTTTCCCAGAATATTGCTTTAATGCTGTGCTCTATGTCACCATCAATTTGAATATCTAGCTCATATCATCTATGCTATGCGCCAGTCTTAAGTCTTTCGAGAAGGCATGGGAGCCATCGCCAAATGGATGAAAAACAGCTGCCTACAACTAAACACAAACAAAACGGAAGTACTCATCATGGGCCCAAACCTAGACGCCTGTAACAACACCTAGTGGCCCCTCCCCTCGGAAGCCCGCCCACCCCCACGGACCACGCACGCAATCTGGGAATCATCCTAGACTCAGAGCTCAAAATGGACCGCCAGATCAACTCTGTCTCATCCTCCTGCTTCCACACCCTCTGCCTCTTACGTAAGACCTTCAAATGGATCCCCCTCGAACACAGAAAGACCGTCACTCACACCCTGGTCACCAGCAGGCTTGATTACAGCAACGCACTCTATGCCAGAATAAACACAAACCTCACCCACAAGCTACAGACCATGGAAAACGCCGCCACAAGACAGGTCCTTAACCTGCAAAGCCACTGCCACATCCCCCATCACGTGCGTTCACTCCACTGGCTCCCCATTGAAGCTATAGTCACCTTCAAGATGCAAACCCAAGCTCATAAGGCCCTCCACGACACTGGACCAGCATACCTGAACAGCCGACTCAAATTCCATGCACCCCAAAGGACCCTACGATCAGCCCAACTCTCCTACCCCGTGGACCTCCGCACCAGAAAAACCAGATCGGGAGGCCGCTCCTTCTTCTTCCGTGTGGCCAGTGCCTGGAACGACCTTCCGCTCCACCTCAGACAGATAACATCGCTCCTCATCTTCGCAAGAAACCTCCAAACCTGGCTCTTCGACAGACCCCCTTCTTGATTGGACTGGAACCTTTGAACCCCCCCTCCCCCACACCCCCAGCACCTTGATACCCTTACGGGTGAGTAGTCGCGCTTAACAAACACCTGATTTGATTTAAGTCTCAATTGTAATAAATGTATCAGTTGCTTTCGCTCCCAGAAACTCCTGGATATTCTGGCACACTATGGTCACTTCTGCCGCGCTGTCGAGGACAGTTACTGCCCAGCTCCTGTTCAGGAGGAGGTTTTGCAGTGTCTGTGGCATATATTTTGTGGTGATAGCTACAAACTTATTTTTCTGAAATTGAGGTTTACATGGAGGACATTTCTCCTCCTTAATCTTTATGTCAGATAACCATTGTGCTTCCCTTTTCGGTGTCATGTCTTTTTGTCAGCATTCAGATGACCCTCTTTTCTCAATCTGCTTGCCAAATGAGTCCTACGAGGACATGGAGAATGTGTAGCAGAACTCTGATACCTGTTTGGAGCCTTGATTTTACTGCAATCATGAAAAATGTAGCGTCTATCAGAGGGCTCCTGGGGTGGAGAACCTCTGTGAGGTTTACCTTTCTGTGTTTGCTTAGATTTATCCCAAGTTTTTATTAAGAAACGCATGGTTTTACTTGGTTTCCTTGTCAGTACTAGGTTTGCCAAGAGATGATTTAGTAGAACTGATCCCCTAATTATTGTCTCCTAAGGATATGTACACATCAGCCATAATTAAAGGTAGCTCGCATTCACAGTCGGCTTGTGCAACTGCTGTGATCCTCTAGTGGATAGCCAGAGATGCTGCTTCATTTTTAATGTCAGACAGAATCACTTATGAGACCATAAGAAAATTTCCCATTATTTTCATTCCCAAATCCAGGGTGGTAGCTGCCACATGCTTGTTTTGTATTTATTTTAACACGTCCGGCAAGACTGAGATGGATGGAGTGCCATGACTGATGGTATATACAGCAGCAAAGACTGTCTCCAAAGTTTAACAGCCACCTATTCCGAGAAGCATTCCATATTGTAAGCACATAGCGAATATCCTCTGCTTGTCTTGGGGTCCCATAAGAGGAAACACAGTTAAGGGTAGATCTACTTTTTGGGAATTCCAAAATGGAATGTCCTCACGATTAGGAGGCACCTTGCCCATAACTGAATGAACAATTACACAACTTATAGTAGGCTTTGCAGACAACTGGGCTTGTCCTAGCAGGCCAGACCTTGGTGGTGGCGCAACTAACAAAGTGCGCAAAACATATTGAGTCAAGCCTCTACAAAATGTTACTAGAGCCTCATATAATGCTCTTGTTTGCAAAAGATTAAAAACAAATACAAATCAGGGTTTGGTGTGTGTCCAGCTAGTGCTGGCCAGGTTGCCCATCCTTACTGAGGGGGCCCAAGCTTGTGACTGTATTCACATGGGGGAGGGCGCCAAGAAACCAAGTATCGTGTTGCCAATAATACAGTGGTATTTCCATGAGTTCCATGAGTTCCATGCTCAGTATTGTGCTGGTGGTGCAGGAGTAGTATATGAATGTAATGTTTTTGAATTATCATCCACAGCTGAGAAATCAACACAAGAATAACATAGTTCAAAATGATAAGCATAATTTGCTTCCAATACAAAGATAAAAGCCCCACCTGCATTAGTAAGTCCATGATGCGTTACATGTACATGGACAGCAAGGCTGCAATTAGCGGAAATGACAACAGCTGGTGCACCCATTAATAAAAATGAAAGTAAAATAAAGTGCAACCCAAAATAGATTCTCCTTTGAAACTTTCAAGCTTGAAAAACCACATAATCTTGTGCTAACTAAATACTGTGCAGTATGAATCCCCAACAACATGGACATCTCCAGTGGCATGTGTAAGGGAGATCATGCACACACACAAGGACTACACAGTAGACCTGTGGAATATGTACTAGACCAGGTATTGGTTGCACCATGTTGCAGGGCTTCTGCTTAGACACAGAAGTATGCCTGGGACCACAGAACGTCAGTATGTGAGGACTGAGCAACCATACCACACCAGTACCCAGGAGCCCCGATCCAGGCCAGCTCATAGTGCTTTACCTGCCCTCCTAACCTTCCCAGAGTGACGGGTAATTTTTCACCCCAGATCACAGCAATCTAGTCTCCTCAGGGAACTATGGAAACAGATTGTCAACCTTTTATTTTCTCACTCATGCATGTCCATAATAAACAAAAAAGACATGAGAACGGTTTACAATATTTAGTGAAACTTATCATACTCTATTTTAAACCATGTGTGCTGCAACTAGAAAACATATGCATCCCAACAATGTGAGGAGCATTACAAGAACATTATAGGCAATACAAAGTCCTACCATGGTGGATTATGTATTTGCCTCAGCCCACCCTCACTATGAAAACACTATGAAAACACACTGGGATGAGTGTGGGAACCCATACCTGTGATGCATAAATAGCCCTCTTGTCTCCCTGGACTGCTGCTCTGCTAAAATGCCTTCTCTCTGTTTTCAAAATGGCCCATCTCTGTGTGTAAATGATACAAGGTCTCTTCTTGAAAACAACAAATAGGAATATATGTTAAGTCTAAATGCTAAGATATGTTTGCCAACCTGATCCCAGCAAAGACCGGACATACTTTTGTTTAACATTGTACAAAATGTTCAGAAAGTGTGAAGCAATAACAAAAACATGTGTACTGCTTTACTGAAATAATGTTGCTGCACAAAAATAAACAAGGCAAGCGTAACATGTGCCAGGCAAAGCAGTATAAATGTGCAAGGAAACTAGAATATGAGTAAACTAATTGGACCCTGAAGGAAATACATGACACAGGCAGCAGGTCAACACAGCAGGGCAGCAGTCCTTCAGAGCAGCAGTCCAGCAGAGTAGCAGTCCTTTCAGCAGCACATCAGTCCTTCTTCCTGGCAAAGTCACCACATGTTAAAAAATGTACTGAAGAGTTAGTCTTGGTGCCCAATATTAATTCCTGGGCCTTTCTTTGAAGTGGGAGAAGCTTCTAGAGGTTTCCCTTTGAAGTCCCCAGGCATCCTGTCTGCCCTGTTGTGGCTCCAGACTAACAACAGGGGATATGCAGCCACTTTGTTTGGAGAAAGGACTCAGCCTATTCAAGTGTAAGTAGGGCTGCTCCACCCTCCCATTCTGCCTGTGATGGCCCATTCAGGCACAATTAAGCTCTCCATTGTGTGTGGCTGTAAAGCCCAACTGTCAGCTACACCCAGTCTTTTGACTCAGAGACAGGCTGCAGATACTGCATTGCTAAGGCAGGAATATGGCAACTTTCTAAAAGTGGCATTTTCAAAAATTGTATTTAAAATCCGACCTGGATTGAATGATCTGGAAGAAAGGTTGAATCAACATGTACCAAAGGTCAACGAAATCTCAACATGGCATTTGCTGATGATCGACTTGGCAGATGGAGGTTTACGTTGCCGGAAGAGCTGTGGAAAAATCACTTGCGGGAGCTCCAGGTGGATAACTCATGGCAAGTATCACTGAGTCTGCTTTGTGGTGTTGTTAAGCTTGCAATTCAAAGAAGAACCATCTTTTTTTCCCTTCATAGGGCATACTGTACTTCACTTAGGCTATCAAAGCTGGGAAAAGGTGGAGTGGTGTCTTGCTTTAAATGTGGGTTAGAAAAAGCAGACAATGTGCATTTGTTTGCGGACTGCCCAGGAGTGCACACATTTTGGGAGGGTGTGAGTGAGGCTTTATCTGTCATTCTTGACATATACATTCAGGTAAGCCTTTCTCTTATGTTCTTTGGGGTTTTGGTAAAGCAAATAAAAATCAATAGGGATCAGATTGAATTAGTATTTCAAATGATCCTATTGGCTCATAGGAATATTTGTAGAACATGGGTAAGCAACCTTCCACTGTTGTTTATTGATTGGCTACAGTAAATTGAGTATACCGTTAAAATGAACGCAGTAGATCTGGGCAAAAAAGATACAAGTTTTGGGGACTCCTTGTAAGGTAGTTGGAACTGGAGGGCTAAGTGCTTAAGAGTCAAGTCCCATGATTACGCTGATGGGCCTCTTGATGCACTTCATTACCTGGTTTTTGATAACCATGCAACAAGAAGATGAATTCAGGAATTAGGCCTTGGGGCTCTTCCAAGAGAAGGGCAAGAATGAAACCAAATAAATATATGGAAGGCTAACATGAGGCGAATAAGGACACAAATATAATTAAAAAACAAATCCGACCTCACCATGAGAGAAGACTGTTCATCACAGTTACAAAGACACCAAACATGAACCTGCTTACCTGCTACAATTTGGGAATGATCTCTTAATAAATGCAATAATGTAACTATGATGTTATCACATGGGAGAGGTAGGCCTTGCTGTAGTAAAAAACTAATTTAAGAGCTTTTCACTACCAGGACATGTAAAATTTAAATGTACTGCCCCACGTTTTAAATACATTGTACCCTACCCTCTGGGCTGTTCAGGGTTTACACTAGGAGGGACTTATATGCATTAAAAATGAAGGTGTTTTCCTGGCAAAAGGTTTATTTTGCAGGTCGACATGGCAGTTTACAAAATGCACACATGCTGCAGTGGCAGGCCGAAGACATGTTTAAAGTGCTCCTTAAGTGGGTGGTACAGTCAGTGCTGCAGGCCCACTAGTAGCATTTATTTTACAGACCCTGGTCATAGGTAGTGCTGCTTTCCGTGGGACTTGCAAGTAAATTAAATTTGCCAATTTGATGTAAGCCAGTTCTACACTGTTGTAAGGTGAGAGCACAAGCACTTTAGCAGTGGTTAGCCATGGTAAAGTGTTTAGGGTCCTAAAGCCCGCAATAAGTAGGCAAGCAAAACAGGAGAGTTGAAAGCAAAAACGTTAGGGTGAATACCATGGCAAGGATGTCAGGTCTAACTCGTGTCCCCCCAACTGGAAGTGGGAAGAACTACCCAAGCCTCTTGGACTTCTAACCACTAAGGCAGAAGTACCTGAAAAGAACATCAGCAATGGCATTGTCTGTTCCAGGATGGTGTTCCACAGTAAAGTCCATTTCTTGTAGTGAGATGGACCACCTCAGCATTTTGGGATTCTCACTCCTTATCTGCATTAGTCATCTGAGGGGTCTGTGGGCTCTCTGAACCCGGAAGTGAGCACTAAACTGACTTGACTTCACATACCACACCGCCCTGCTGCCGATTTTCTTGCCAGGAGGCCCTGCTGGCATTCTCCCGCAACCGGAGGCGCATAAAGGACTGCGCGGCTCCCGCTCCGTGGGACGCACGTGGGCGCGCGCAGGGTAAAGCCCGGGTCAAGGGCGGGCCCGTCTGTGCCCGTCAGGGGCCGAAAGAGGTTGGGCTGGGCCACCACGCTTACTTCCTGAAATATTTATCGGATTGCCCCGTAAACAAACTACAGTCCAGGAAAGAAGGTACTGTTACGAGTGATTTCACTTACGTATATGGACTGGGCTCAAACATACCAAGGCAGGATCCTATTAGACTGAATTTGGTAGAGCCCAGGAACTGATCTGAGAAGGCCGGACAGTTTTTTTGATATTTGGGACTGGTAGTAACCAACTGTACAGTGCTACGTCCAAGTTATTGGGGAGGACTTATAATCTACAACGAATAGGCGAAAATCTCGTACTGGGCGGGGGGTGGTGGGAACATTAGATGCGTTTTTAATGAGGGCACAGTCAGCGTTAATCCATGAAATACAGCTTACTGAGCGCAGGCTCTCGCTGGAACCACAAAATCGCACAGCCTGCCCTGTAGTAATTTCCCCCGTAGCAAAAACCCCTCATAACAGTGGTCCATGTATAACTTCAGTGTCTCAGTCGATTGTGGAGGACTCATAGGACACACTCTTAATAGAGAACCCAGAAATCAGTAACAAAAGGCCCAGGCCAAATGTGACCACTAGAGGCCAAAATGCCAAATCCACTGATTGTGATATACTTACTCCCCATCTAAGAAGAGGGTATAAACAAACAAAGAAAATCTGTAAAAAGTCAGGCCTATAAGAGTAAGCCTGTGGGAAAAATACCACATTAGGAACAGGTCCCAATTACGAGTGGTCAAGAAAGTTACATCCAGGACTTCAGTCTCATATTGGGCGGGAGGATTTTTGGTCAAAACTCGAATCTACTGTGGGGTTTATGCTGGATCCATTAAAACAAATGCTAACACAAATTTACAACAGGTTGACATCACTGGTGAGCTCAATGAACACTAACACAACGGTGTGCATCTGCTGTAGTCAAGCTGTTCACCCCAGTTCAAATAAAGCGATACTAGGTAGCCATCTCTTAGCTAACAATGAGAGTGGGGTTGTACGACAGCAGCAGACACAGCTATATTCGAATACTCCAAACATCCTGATTAGATCAGAGTTGTCGAAAGTAAGTGCACCAAATGCTTCCCATACTCAAGCGCAGGCAACCTATGCTGGACAAGGCACATTACCATGGACAGGGAGAGGGAGGGGGGCAGAGGATTCCACGCAGACCTCCGCTATGGCAGATAAGCCCGCAAATATAATAGGTAATGTAACATCAAGGCAGGAATGTTCATTAGAAACCACGAACTTGCATCTTCTGCCTGAAGCAACTCCATACCCTGTAGTCTTAGCGAATGTTCCCCCACTTCCAACTGGAATAGTAGAGCACTGGACAACATTGAGAAATAAGTCTCTTCACCTCCTGGGGGCAAGGACTGGGCTTACTAACATGTTATTTGCGAATTTAAAATGGCTGGAAGAATTGCTTGGGTAGGAGGGTTCAGTACATCCTTGCCAGGAGATTGTATAGTGTTAACATTTGGTTCACCTAACTTGACTCAAACCATATTGAAGAGAGCAGGAGCAGGATCCAGATACCTCTTTACACGGGGAATAAATATCCTACCACTTTGCTTTTTTTATCAACTTTCCAGGCGCCCACAGTACCCCATTGAGACAGAGAATTAGTTAGGAGGGTTTCAACAAAGATTCCCTATTCCAACTAGTAATCGATTTGATACTCCAAGCTCTCTGGAGGAAATTGACTGACTGAATGCGGGGGCGTATTATGCCGCCGAGAATACTGAGGCAGGAAGGATCATGGGGGAGGATTTTTCACCATCGGGGAGAAGCAACAAGGTGCTCGAAGCTAGTAACCAGCAAAGATCAGGGGGTGAGCGAGCGAGGGGTCTACAGTATGGTCATGAGGTACTTTTATCTCTAAACTCCATTCCTGTCATGCAGACGCTAAATTGACATGCTCTTGCGATAGTAACAACTCCAGGCCTACCCAACTGCTGCCGCTATTGAATGGTGCATATGCCCATTTGTGATATCATTTCCTGGAATATTGTGCGGTCGAAAATGGATAATCCAGAGTGGCACAAGTTCATTCAAGACAGAGATATAATTGGCCTACAGGAAAACCTGGGTCAACAAACCATTTCATATTAATGGTTTTAAAATCTTCAACACACTGGCCGTGAAGGGCCTCAGCGGCAGGTTTAAGGGCGGCCTGAGTCTGTATATTTCTAACAAGTTGGTAATTACTAAAACACAGGCAGTTTTGAGGAGCAGCTTTTAACAGATAATTAAGGTGTCCATTACTGTGAATCAATGTGTAATATTACTAAATTTTTACAATAATGTGATCTCAACAGAACTTTGTCTGGTTTAAAAAATGTAAGTGAGAAATTAAATGTGATTTTTAATGCTAGCCCTACTAATGCTATGATAATAATGATGGGCGATTTTAACTGCGCAATATGCCCCACAGAGGACAAGAGATTATGTGGCCATATACATGAGGAACCAACTCATTTAATTCCTTTTTTTCACTCCCCGGTGGGAGAATTGTTTAATAAACTTCTAGTTTCAAATGACCTAGGCTTTGCAAATGAGCTTATGGAGCCCCCGTGACGATGCCCTACACTTATAATGGAAGAGGTGCTTCTACAATAGATTACACACTAGTCTCCCTTAATCATGTTTAAAGATTATTTTGCTTTGAGGTCGACCAGAATTCTTTAAGTGATCATTTCCCGCTACACTAGGTTGTTGCTCTACCTGTAAAGAAGGTATCCAATGCAAATAAGGACTAGGAGGAAGCGGGTGAACTGAAATTAGATCAAATCAATTGGTATACTCTTAAATGGTCAAAGGTGAACCCCTCAGAAATAACTAGATCTCTTGTGGTTAACTGTAAGTCAGCAATTGAAATATGCCTGTCTGAGTCAGCACCTGCTGCAAGTATAGTATCATCCTATGCTGAAATATTGAACGTCTTAACAAATTATTATTAGTGCAACATCGCAGGAAAAATAAGGAATCAGGCTGGTTTAATTCAAGATGCACCCAAGCCTATTCCAATTTAAAAGCAGAATTACATAGGCAACCTAGAATAGTGGATAACATTAGACTTGCAAGACTGGAATACCGACAGGCATTAAAGGAAAGGAAAAATACCTTGAGAAACAAAGCATAGGAAGCCCTTCACACAGCAGCAGTATTGAAGGATAGCGCAGCTTTTTGGAGGGCAGAGAAGACACCATTCCTAACCACACACAAAGGTCCATCAATAGCCATTGCTATTTCAGAGGAGAAATGGATAACCCATTTAGCACAGGTATATAATGGTATTGACACTTCCTCTATTAGACCTGACGATGAACTAGAGAATGACTACTCAAATATTAATTTAAACTTCACTCTAGACGAAGTGATTAGAGTGCTACATGGGAGTAAGACCGGTAAAGCACCTGGCCAGGATAGCATCCCTATAGACTTGTTCAAATTTAATATTGCATTATGGGGGCCCATTATAACGCAGGTCATAAACGCAAGCTGTCAAACAAAACTGCCTGAAACCTGGGGTGGGTCAATGATAGTACCAATTTTTAAAAAAGGGGATCGCCAGAATCCGGGCTGCTGTAGAACGATCTCCTTATTAGATTCAATGGTGAAAGTGGTGGGGCGTGTAATTTTAGAACGTCTCCAGGACTGGTCAGAAGAAAATACGATTTTAACCGACCTACAATACAGCTTTCAAAAGAGGCTTAGAACCACGGAGCAGTGCTTAAATCTGGCCCTACTTATAGTAAAGTATACGAGGACAAAAAAGTAGTAGATTGTATATGGTCTTTGTAGACCTAACTGCAGCTTTTGATTCGGTAAAACTTGCAAGATTGTGGAAAGTTCTTGAGGACTTGAAAGTAGACCCTCAATTTATTGTCTTTTTAAGTACCTTTATAGCAACGCATCAGCTAGTGTGCGTTTTGGAAAAGGGGGGTAAAACACTGCTAACTTTCCCGTTAGAAGGGGGGTGAGGCAGGGCTGCGTGCTGGCCCCCTTTCTTTTTAACTTGTATACTAACGGGTTAGGAGAGACACTAGTTAGAATGACACATGAATTTCCCCACGCTGCCGGCCGACCCTTCCCGGTACTTCTTTATGCGGATGACGCAGTTATGTTGGCAAGAACCCAAATTGCTCTCCAAAGGGTCCTTAATAGATTCTTTGTTTTTATGAAGGATCTAGGTCTCAGTATTATTATCTCAAAGACATGTGTAATGAGATGTGGCCATGGACCTATGCGGGTGAAGGACATTTTTGTAGAGGGGCAGAAATTAAGCTCAACCAAGAATTTTTCATATTTGGGCGTTTTGTTTATTCAAAACGAATCGTAGGCCCAAACTATAATTGCCAAAAAACTGATGCTTATCCAGACATTGAATGCCTTGGTGGGGTTTTCTATGAAATTGGTCCGGAAACCCCCTGTGGAGCTGATGCACATTTACAAAGCAAGGTGGATCAGCTCCACAATGTATGGAGCTGGGTTATGGGGGCTAGCAAATACCACGCAGCTGCAACAAGTGGAGAATTCTTTTTTAAAGATTTATATTATCCGTCCCCCGAGCATATCATGAGCTGGGTCTACCTTTTTTAATCTGATCTAATTAAAATAGAACCGACACTATTGTGGCATAGTGTCTGGATTAAGGAGCAGACACAGTTAAATCGGGATATTCTCGCTAATTGTCTTAAATTAGAGGGAGCCTAAAAATACCTTGGATCAGCTTTGTCCATGATTTTATGACTGATTTAGGGCACCTAGAGTATTTTACAAACCCACGCTCCTTGCAGAAGATTTCACGGGAAACATTAAAAAGGGAGGGGCTCTGTATGTTAGAAGAGGCCAGACTGTCTAGCGAACTCACTAAGCCCACCGTTAACCATCATTAAATTATTCTTACTACTTTTGGAATGGAGACATACTTGTCATATGTAACTGTTACCTTTGATAGAATGTTATTGGCTAGATGTAGGTTAAATACATTTGATAGAATGGTGTCATGGCCCAAAATCAATGATTGGTCGAGACAACTCCCACCGTGTTCTTGCGATAACCTTTCATGTCAGTCTACAATCCACACTGTTCTCTTCTGTAAATTTTACTCTGAATTAAGAAAAGTGTGGCTTGTCCCGCTCCTAAAAACTTATGGGCTAAGACAATGCCGATCACGTAGTATGGAGACTTGCCATGTTTTTAAAGAGAGTATTTTATTCAAGGCAAAGTTTAATTACCATTGATGAATTATAATTCTTGTTCGAATGGTTTTAATTCTTCATGTAACAATATTGTTTATTTTATGAATGCGTTATGCCCAACATGATAGCTGCTACTCTGTAATTTTTACTTAATCGAATGTAATGTAAAAATGATTTTTTAATTATGCTTTTATTTTTGTAAATTTGTAACAATCGAATAAAGCTTTATGAAATGAACTGAACTGAACTAATTTGATGAGGCTTTCTTCTAGAAGGTGTTGTAGAATGTTCACAAAGGCTGCTATCTAACTAATTATAGCAAGGAACAGGTGCAGGGGATTCATTTGATGAGGGCTATCTTATGGAAGGTTCACGTTGAGGTCATCCATGCTGGTTGCTTGATGCTTATTCTGGATGTTTCTGTGGCACCTGAAACCTGACCGTGCATATGCGTGCTAAAACATTTGTGAAAGTTATTAAACCTTTTCAAACAAACCAGAGAATGCCAGCTGCAGTTAGCTACTACCAACATCATTTACTATGGTCAATGTCAGGGTACAAGTTTTTTGTTCATTCAGAAGTGTTGGGAGGAATGATATGACTCATGCCAGTATATTGTGATAGTCGAGAGAGGTGTGCTGTGGCACCAATCTTGACAATTAGATTTGTGATGAATCAGAGAGTAGAGGTGGAGGGTATTTTAAAAATGGTATAGAATGAGACAGAGTAGAGTTTTGGAGAGAGTTGAAGGTTTTTTCTACAGAGGGTGTAAAGTGATAGATGTATATGTATATATATATAGCTACATTAAAAACATTTACACGTTTATGGAAACAACAAAGAGATATAAAGTTGTGTTATATAAAGGCGTACATGTATGGATACATTTTTAGAAACTAAGAATTTCATGTGTTGCTGTACACATTTGACTTAAAAAAAGAAGAAATTACATAATTACACAAACTACTCAATGCAGCACATAAATATTTTAAGAGGGCACAGGCTAAAATTGTAATTTAAATTCTAAATTCCATATTTGTAAAGCACAACTTATCACCCCTAGGGGTGGCCAGGTGCTGGGGGCCGTCAGGGAGATTGTGTGAGCTGTTGCCCACAGTCACGTGATGCTGAGCTGAGCTGCTACAGGGGATCGAACTGCGAGCCCTGCACTCCCGGAGTCAGCCAAGAAATTGGATGCTCAAGGGCTTAATTTCACCAGTGATAAATATGGTTGCTGGTGTTGTGTTAATTGCTTGGTGTTTCCTCGATAGCTCACTATTGTGAGCCTATATGCCCCAGTGGAAGATAATGCTGGGTCTTATGATGAGCTAGTTCAGTCGTTATTGCAAGTCCCAGGGGAGATTATTGTAGGTGGGGATTTTAACTTTTTGGAGAACCTTAAATAGATTCCTCAGTAAACTTTAAAAAACAGTTAAAGCCTAAAGTTGTGCAGGATTGCAGAACTGTCAAAAAACTCTTGCACATTTCGATCCCCAGAGGGAGGCCTACCCAACAATAAAAGAATATACATGCCTCTGAGGAAGATTCCATAGCTATTCGCATATCAACTTTTTTTTGGTCTTTAAAGTCCTGGGGCCTCATTTATGAGGCAGTGCGTCACTTTTACGCCGCCGGTGCGTCACTTTTTGTGACGCACCAGCAGCGTAAAAAATGTGCCTTGTTTCACCATATTTACAAAGTGACGCATCTAGGTAGATGCGTCACTTTGTAAACCCCTGCGCTACATTATACCTACACCAGGTATAATGTATGCAGGGTGGGCATTCTGACGCAAGACAGGGTCATAGAAGTGATGCAGTGAAATCTATAAGATTTCACTGCACCTCTTCTAGGACACAAAAGCGTCAATCTCTTACGCCTGCCTCACAGCAGGCGTAAGACTGACGCAGGCCCTTTCACATGGGGCTTGCCCCATGTGAAAGGACACATTGCTGGAGTTGCATCACTTTTTGACACACTCCAGCAATGCGTCACTTTTGCGCCATACAGATACATCAGAAATACTGACGTATCTGTAACTCCTAGCACCATGATGCGTCATACTGTAAATATGACGCATCATTGGTCTCGCAAGGAGGGCGCAGTGAAAAGTGACACATCGCTGTTTTCTCGCAGCGATGCGTCACTTTTCATAAATGAGGCCCCTGATCTTTAAGGGGAAATGGACGCTCCCCAATGACTTTTCGGACCATGCAATTCTTGCTCTGGAGACTTTTGTAGTGCAAGGCACTCCATGAGTTAGGAGATTGGTTTTCACTAACCCATATTTACAGGAGGAGTGATGGTTTTGGATATGTAATAAAGAAATAAAGGAATTTTTGATTAGGAATCATGGGTCCACCCACCAAGTGTAATGTGGGATGCATTAAAAGCGTATGTAAGGAGGCTTGTGATAGAGGACGATGTGGCAAATACTAGAAGTGCAAGAGAATAAAAACAGTCATGTTCAGGAGATGCAAGATAAATCTTTAAGGCACCTTTTTTTTTAAAGAGCTGGAAAAAGCTAAACAGCCATTAAGTGATTTGTATTTTACTACTGATTTGTATTATACTAAATGGTGTGCATTTAATCAGGCTTATACGCATAATGTTTATGAGGAGAGTAATTTCACAGGAAGATTTCTAGCCTGGCAGGATTGAGAACAGGCTATGAGGAACATGATCCATGCTTTGAAGTGCCCAGTCTCTGGGGTTAGGTGTAATTAGCAGGAGAATTAGGCAAATGTTTGCTAGAACATTATAGACAGATTTATATAGTCAGAGTTAAATGATTGATAAAGACGCTCTGGGTAATTTTTGGGCGGGCTGAATCTTCCTACTCTTTCTGCGGGAGATGTGAAAAATATAGCAGCACCTGTTCCAAAAAAGAGCTGGTTGAGGTAGTGAAAAGCCTCCCAAACTGCAAGGTACGTAGCCCTGACAGCTCTTTGGCCGCATTTTACAAAGCATTTTTGGAAGTATTAGCTGATTATCTTTAATAGGTAGCTAATGCATTGTTGCTGGAGGATGGGCCTATACCAGTCTCATTTAGTATGGGTAATGTGGTTGTTTTTTTTTGTAAAAGTAAAGAATGGTGAAGACCCCAATTCTTTTCATCCAATCACATTGGACATGACGGCAGTTTGGTACAAGTACGAATTGTTTAGCTGAGGCATTGGATTATCTTTCAGTCAATAACACTCCTTCCATAGTTCTCACTATTGGATGCAGAAAAGGCATTAGATCTCATGGTCTAGGAAATGCTCTTTTGTATTTTAACAAAGCTCAGGCTACTTTCTCAGATCGCAAGGTTGATAGATAAGATATAAAAGAATTCTAAAGCCATGATCAAAGTTAATGCCACAAGGTTGGCAGACTGCAAGTTCGCCGTTGCACCCAGGAGTGATGTCCCCTATCGCCGGTTCGAATTGCCTTTTTTTTATCAAGCCACTGACCATGGTGATTAGGGAGACCCGAGATATTCATCCTCCCATTGCACAGACAGGAAAGTTAAAATTATATGCCAATTAGCATAGTGTTGCTTCTGGATGGTAATAGGTGCTCTCAGGAGAAAGCTTTTGAGATTTTTTGTTATAGCACAAACTTGGGATCTGTAAAATTAACAGAAGGAAAATTGAAGTTATCCATTTAGCTGTATTTCAGAGAGATAACTTCCAGATATAGTCCCCAGTGTAAATAATCAGCCGAAGAGATACTTGGTCATTAGATATTCATCAAAGATTGAGGATTTATACGATCTTAATTTCACCCCCTAGTTTTAAAATTAAAGGTTATGTTTGCATGGTGGAATTCGCTTCCTTTTACTATTCTAGGGAGGGTCACCCTGATCAAAATGACTGTTGTCTCATTGTTTAATTTTCTTTTTTCCGCCATTTTGTCTTTTTTAACTACAGCACATTTTTTTTAAGTGGAGGTTATGTTTATGTCATTTATCTGGCAAAATAAAACTGCTAGATTGGCACTGGACACTTTATATGTTGGATTGGAGAAAGGTGGTTTAGAATTTCCTAATTTGAGGGATCATTATTTTGCATATTTTGCACAGTACATGTCCAGATTTAAGAGTAGGAGCATTTTTAACCACAGTTTTATTCGGCTGATTTTTTCTGAATATGATATTCAAGATGTATTAAAATTAACACAGTCTCCTCAAAAAGTTTTCTACAAAAGCCTGAGGTGTTCTTTAGAAAACACTAGGAATTCTATAGGAGACACGCAATTCCCCACATTAAAGTTAAACGCTTGACAGAATTACCTGGTTGATGATGAGGCTAAGTTGTATCCCGACAAAATTGGAAGAGAGCTGGGTTCAATAAGGTAGCGAATTCTGTGATCGAAGAAAGCTGGAAGAGCCTGCTGGAAATTCGAGAATCAGTTCAAGGTGATATTTTGCTCCTTGTTTCATATAGAATTTTGACTAATATATTTAGCAATCTAGACACATGGGAGATTGTTGGCAGTCAAAAAATTGTAACCACATTTGTGGAAACTCCTGACAGAAAGAAGTCTGGTGAAGGGAAAAGATCACTTGTTTCCACAAAAGATCCAATCTCTGTCAAAAGGTATTAATAAATTGGATAAGTATGGACTGCAATTAACTAGAAAGATATGAGCTGAAATTAATGTATTACGTTTTAAAGTCCTAAGAGGAGCAAATTGGCACAGAATGCTATTTTGCATGAAGCGACTACTTTATAGAACCCTGCAATTTTTATCCCGGGTTACCCTAACGGGGTCAAGCTGCTGTTTTAGATGTTATTCAGGTGCTGTCGCAAATTGGACTCATGTAGTTGAGCAGTGTGTTGTCATTCAAGAATTTTGACAGAGATATTTGGATTCTTGGAAAAGGCTTGGTAGATAAAGTTAGATCCTAGTACATGGTGGATGTTTTTGGGATATGATCCTGCCACTCGGCTACCTAAAAAACAACTTGTACATTGCAGTGGCAGTGGCAAGATCCTTATTGCTTCAAAAGCGTAAAATGCAGTTGATCCCCACAATAGAGGAGTGGGTGGTGAAAATGAAGCAATTAAGAAATAAAAAGTAATTGTATACCCTTCACTGTGGGAGTACCAGGAAATTTGATAAATTGTGTGGGCAGTTTATGGACGGAACCTCTGGGTAGGGCAAAGAGGTTGATCCCTTTTTCTGATATCTCTTGCTCTAATTAATTCTTTGTATTAATGAAATGTGTAGCCTCCAGTTTGACATCTCAGTGGATTTATAATGTGATGAACTATGATCTCTACATGTATTTAAGTGCTGGTGTTTCAGTATGATGATTTGATGTTTTTTCAAGTAATTTGTCTAAAGAGGTTTGTCGGTGAAGGTAGGTAGGTAAGAAGAAAGGGGCATATTATCAAGACAATTATCACTGCTTTACCGGCCGTTTTTGGACGAAAAGCGGGGATAATTCTAATGTGGTAATAACAAGGACACGCTAACAGGCTTTACCGTGTGTTTCCTTGTGTCATCACCCATTTCACTAACGTCTTGCATCTCATCGCTAATGAGATGCAAAGTAGGCGTTCCTCACATTCACTACATGGCAAAACATCGATAACGCAGCTTTGCGCTACTAACAGCATGCCCCATACACGTGTTGCGACTATAACAGTCACACAAAGACCCAATTAACGCTGGTTTCCAACATCAGGTACATTTCTGACTTAGCCATATTGCCCTATGGGAGGTGGATTGTCAGGCTAAATCCACCATGGCTTATTAGCAAGGAATTCCCTATCGCGATATTCCAGCATTTCGATGCTATCACTGGAATTGTTATCGCGCTGGAGATAGCCATTGACAATAATGCGCTGTCTCAGTGATAAAATCCAGCGATAACCGGCGATAACTTTAATCGCGCTAAGCACGCTTAGCGATATTTATCTCTGTCAGTTGCTAATATGCCCCCAAGTTTATTTAGACAATTGTCCATAAAACATTCTAAAAAAGAACTCAATTAACAATTAAGAACATTTTAAAAGAACCCCATTTAAGCTACCCAACGCCCCTTACCCACCACATTTCATCATTAAAATTCTCTTTAACAGATCGTAAAAAACGAGCAATTCCAACTGCCACATCTAGATAGCGCATTTTCTGACAATAGCTCCACAGCTTTCCTCCTATGGAGAGCATCGTATTTAAAAACCAGAGGCCTTAAAAACGTAATTCGATTTGCAAGATAAAAGACACAATCCATAAAAATATGCATGAGGGAGCATTTAACTTTTCAAGGGGCACGGACAAAGACCACTAATATTCTGCACCCTGGTCCTGTGCGGGCGGGATGAATAGATTGATTACATCCCACCCAAACCCTTAATATTTCATTCCTCAATCCTGGGTCTGGTAACCGCGATAAATAAGAAAAGAAAATCCTGGCCCAGTGTAGAGATCGAGAAGCTGATGGATGAATTCTTCCTTAGATACTGTAGGTTAATTGATTCAGACGCCATATCAACAGATTCTCTCAATGCATGTTTGCCTGGAAAGTGGAACCAAGATCTAATTGTTTGAATTGTCGGTGAAGGATTAATCAAGGAAACGACCTCCCAATACATTCATCATGTATCTTATGTAAATTTTGTATCGAAGGCATACCTTCAGAACAACCCAGCATTTGGAGCAGGTTTCCTGCATGACTTTTGTTTTTGAAGGTGGACCTGGTGTACAAGCAGACAGGCTCCCAAGCATAGTTCACGTAATATGTGTATTTTTTCTTGAAAATTACACTTATTATGCAAGGAACACGTATTATTCATGCTCAGTATTGCCCATCCCTTTCTTGTGATTCATTCCTGAACATCTTATCTTGTGCGTCTAATGGATATCAATCCATGATGGTCTGTGCGCATTGATTTTTGTATGTGGGCACATCTTGGTGCATACATTACAGAACGTCTGTAGGATTTTCGGAAAATGTGTGGATTTTATGAAAATGGGCGTCTGCTGTCCTGTGTGCATGCGCTTGGTGTGCATGTGTGGGCATGCACCATACTGAAGCCGATTTTATTTTGTTTGTCAATGCTTCTTTAAAAGCACAGACCGACATTCCCTCCCAGGGAGAGGACAATACCTGCTGCCAACACCATCCCGCCTGCCTCTTCTATGTCCTCCCTGTGTGTCTGAACCGCTGCTATTAAGTATCGATCTGCCACTCTGCAGTAACATGCCCTCGACTAATGAACTTTAAATACGTGGCGAGCCGGGGCGCTCCGCTGGGGATCAATTAAAGTGCAGAGAATAGGCAGAAATAATTATTTTCGTGACCTATTTATTTTTTAAACAGCAAGGATATTGAGTAGGTGTGCAACCTTCGGTTGTCAGATGTAATCTCCTTGAGAAATCAATATGTATCCAACAAATATGCAAACATTGTTACCGAGTCAGACCTTTCGTTTTTTGCTGTTGCAGGTATACTTTGTGGCATTTTAAATTCTAGATAATGCATTTGAAATATTGTAATGAAATTGTTTAACTCATAACGTTTTTTAAATAGCACCTAAAAATGTAGCCAATGCTTCCACCGTGGTTCAGACTTCCAGCTACGTAAATGAGACAAACGTTCTTAAAAATAATACAAGCATCAATGAACATTCAATGAAAGCAGCTGAGGAACCAGAGAGCGTGATGGTAGCAGCAGGCAAATGTAACCACTCTCAAAACAGTATGATGCAATCATTCAAAGGTCGTTGACCAGAGGCTGGGTTACATATGGTTTTTGCTTAAGGTTTGACATTCTTTTCACCTTTGCTGTATTTGAGGTATATGGATCAATGCTAAGTGGGCATATTTGTAACCCGGTTTTTGTTGTCTTGCACCACGTAAGGTGGTGCAAGAGCGATGCACACCTAAAGTCAGATTTGTGAAGTCCTGCAAGGCCACTTTGTGTGGCTTTGATTGGCCTAATAAATATAGGGGGATGCAACGTAGCGCAAATTACTGTGTTGCATTACCCAATGGAGGTGTTCAATGGGCGTTGTGTGGGTGTTCCCACGAAACTCCCAGGTTTTTTTACGCATTCCCAGATTTACCAAACCTGGTTAACCTGTGAATGTAAAACGATTCAAAAAGGGGGGTGGTGATGGACAGAGTATCTGAATTAAGCAGAACACTCCTACCCAGTCAAAAGATCAGGGCTTGATCCATCACCGTTTTTTAGCTCACTGCACCATCCCAGTTCAGAACCTGGCTACATGCAAATTAGTCTGACCCTGGCCCAGTGCATCATGGGAACAGGGCAGACCAAACTACCAAGCCAATTCTTTATTGGAAAGGAAACAAGCTTCCGGGGACCGGTTTCTGGCATTACAGCCGTCTTCGGCCCGGCTTGCTTGAATCCTGATGGTGCAGTGAGCAAGGGACTCACATCTGAGCATACCCTTCCACACTTGTGGTGGCCAAAACGATTCAAATGAGTCCCTTGCTCATCAGGATTCAAGCAAGCCGGGCCGAAGACTGGCTGTAATGCCAGAAACCGGTCCCCGGAAGCTTGTTTCCTTTCCAGTGAAGAATTGGCTTGGTAGTTTGGTCTGCCCTGTTCCCATGATGCACTGGGCCAGGGACAGACTAATTTGCATATAGCCAGGTTCTGAACTGGAATGGTGCAGTGAGCTAAAAAACGGTGATGGATCAAGCCCTGATCTGTTGACTCGGTAGGAGTGTTCTGATCAACTCAGATACTCTGTCCATCACCACCCCCTTTTTGTAATTATTTTGGCCACCATGAGTGTGGAAGGGTATGCTCAGACATGAGTCCCTTGCTCATTGCACCATCAGGATTCAAGCAAGCCGGGCCGAAGACGGCTGTAATGCCAGAAACCGGTCCCCGGAAGCTTGTTTCCTTTCCAGTGAAGAATTGGCTTGGTAGTTTGGTCTGCCCTGTTCCCATGATGCACTGGACCAGGGACAGACTAATTTGCATATAGCCAGGTTCTGAACTGGAATGGTGCAGTGAGCTAAAAAACGGTGATGGATCAAGCCCTGATCTGTTGACTGGGTAGGAGTGTTCTGATTAACTCAGATACTCTGTCCATCACCACCCCCTTTTTGTAATTATTTTGGCCACCATGAGTGTGGAAGGGTATGCTCAGACATGAGTCCCTTGCTCATTGCACCATCAGGATTCAAGCAAGCCGGGCCGAAGACGGCTGTAATGCCAGAAACCGGTCCCCGGAAGCTTGTTTCCTTTCCAGTGAAGAATTGGCTTGGTAGTTTGGTCTGCCCTGTTCCCATGATGCACTGGGCCAGGGACAGACTAATTTGCATATAGCCAGGTTCTGAACTGGAATGGTGCAGTGAGCTAAAAAACGGTGATGGATCAAGCCCTGATCTGTTGACTGGGTAGGAGTGTTCTGATTAACTCAGATACTCTGTCCATCACCACCCCCTTTTTGTAATTATTTTGGCCACCATGAGTGTGGAAGGGTATGCTCAGACATGAGTCCCTTGCTCATTGCACCATCAGGATTCAAGCAAGCCGGGCCGAAGACGGCTGTAATGCCAGAAACCGGTCCCCGGAAGCTTGTTTCCTTTCCAGTGAAGAATTGGCTTGGTAGTTTAGTCTGCCCTGTTCCCATGATGCACTGGGCCAGGGACAGACTAATTTGCATATAGCCAGGTTCTGAACTGGAATGGTGCAGTGAGCTAAAAAACGGTGATGGATCAAGCCCTGATCTGTTGACTGGGTAGGAGTGTTCTGATTAACTCAGATACTCTGTCCATCACCACCCCCTTTTTGTAATTATTTTGGCCACCATGAGTGTGGAAGGGTATGCTCAGACATGAGTCCCTTGCTCATTGCACCATCAGGATTCAAGCAAGCCGGGCCGAAGACGGCTGTAATGCCAGAAACCGGTCCCCGGAAGCTTGTTTCCTTTCCAGTGAAGAATTGGCTTGGTAGTTTGGTCTGCCCTGTTCCCATGATGCACTGGGCCAGGGACAGACTAATTTGCATATAGCCAGGTTCTGAACTGGAATGGTGCAGTGAGCTAAAAAACGGTGATGGATCAAGCCCTGATCTGTTGACTGGGTAGGAGTGTTCTGATTAACTCAGATACTCTGTCCATCACCACCCCCTTTTTGTAATTATTTTGGCCACCATGAGTGTGGAAGGGTATGCTCAGACATGAGTCCCTTGCTCATTGCACCATCAGGATTCAAGCAAGCCGGGCCGAAGACGGCTGTAATGCCAGAAACCGGTCCCCGGAAGCTTGTTTCCTTTCCAGTGAAGAATTGGCTTGGTAGTTTGGTCTGCCCTGTTCCCATGATGCACTGGGCCAGGGACAGACTAATTTGCATATAGCCAGGTTCTGAACTGGAATGGTGCAGTGAGCTAAAAAACGGTGATGGATCAAGCCCTGATCTGTTGACTGGGTAGGAGTGTTCTGATTAACTCAGATACTCTGTCCATCACCACCCCCTTTTTGTAATTATTTTGGCCACCATGAGTGTGGAAGGGTATGCTCAGACATGAGTCCCTTGCTCATTGCACCATCAGGATTCAAGCAAGCCGGGCCGAAGACGGCTGTAATGCCAGAAACCGGTCCCCGGAAGCTTGTTTCCTTTCCAGTGAAGAATTGGCTTGGTAGTTTGGTCTGCCCTGTTCCCATGATGCACTGGGCCAGGGACAGACTAATTTGCATATAGCCAGGTTCTGAACTGGAATGGTGCAGTGAGCTAAAAAACGGTGATGGATCAAGCCCTGATCTGTTGACTGGGTAGGAGTGTTCTGATTAACTCAGATACTCTGTCCATCACCACCCCCTTTTTGTAATTATTTTGGCCACCATGAGTGTGGAAGGGTATGCTCAGACATGAGTCCCTTGCTCATTGCACCATCAGGATTCAAGCAAGCCGGGCCGAAGACGGCTGTAATGCCAGAAACCGGTCCCCGGAAGCTTGTTTCCTTTCCAGTGAAGAATTGGCTTGGTAGTTTGGTCTGCCCTGTTCCCATGATGCACTGGGCCAGGGACAGACTAATTTGCATATAGCCAGGTTCTGAACTGGAATGGTGCAGTGAGCTAAAAAACGGTGATGGATCAAGCCCTGATCTGTTGACTGGGTAGGAGTGTTCTGATTAACTCAGATACTCTGTCCATCACCACCCCCTTTTTGTAATTATTTTGGCCACCATGAGTGTGGAAGGGTATGCTCAGACATGAGTCCCTTGCTCATTGCACCATCAGGATTCAAGCAAGCCGGGCCGAAGACGGCTGTAATGCCAGAAACCGGTCCCCGGAAGCTTGTTTCCTTTCCAGTGAAGAATTGGCTTGGTAGTTTGGTCTGCCCTGTTCCCATGATGCACTGGGCCAGGGACAGACTAATTTGCATATAGCCAGGTTCTGAACTGGAATGGTGCAGTGAGCTAAAAAACGGTGATGGATCAAGCCCTGATCTGTTGACTGGGTAGGAGTGTTCTGATTAACTCAGATACTCTGTCCATCACCACCCCCTTTTTGTAATTATTTTGGCCACCATGAGTGTGGAAGGGTATGCTCAGACATGAGTCCCTTGCTCATTGCACCATCAGGATTCAAGCAAGCCGGGCCGAAGACGGCTGTAATGCCAGAAACCGGTCCCCGGAAGCTTGTTTCCTTTCCAGTGAAGAATTGGCTTGGTAGTTTGGTCTGCCCTGTTCCCATGATGCACTGGGCCAGGGACAGACTAATTTGCATATAGCCAGGTTCTGAACTGGAATGGTGCAGTGAGCTAAAAAACGGTGATGGATCAAGCCCTGATCTGTTGACTGGGTAGGAGTGTTCTGATTAACTCAGATACTCTGTCCATCACCACCCCCTTTTTGTAATTATTTTGGCCACCATGAGTGTGGAAGGGTATGCTCAGACATGAGTCCCTTGCTCATTGCACCATCAGGATTCAAGCAAGCCGGGCCGAAGACGGCTGTAATGCCAGAAACCGGTCCCCGGAAGCTTGTTTCCTTTCCAGTGAAGAATTGGCTTGGTAGTTTGGTCTGCCCTGTTCCCATGATGCACTGGGCCAGGGACAGACTAATTTGCATATAGCCAGGTTCTGAACTGGAATGGTGCAGTGAGCTAAAAAACGGTGATGGATCAAGCCCTGATCTGTTGACTGGGTAGGAGTGTTCTGATTAACTCAGATACTCTGTCCATCACCACCCCCTTTTTGTAATTATTTTGGCCACCATGAGTGTGGAAGGGTATGCTCAGACATGAGTCCCTTGCTCATTGCACCATCAGGATTCAAGCAAGCCGGGCCGAAGACGGCTGTAATGCCAGAAACCGGTCCCCGGAAGCTTGTTTCCTTTCCAGTGAAGAATTGGCTTGGTAGTTTGGTCTGCCCTGTTCCCATGATGCACTGGGCCAGGGACAGACTGATTTGCATATAGCCAGGTTCTGAACTGGAATGGTGCAGTGAGCTAAAAAACGGTGATGGATCAAGCCCTGATCTGTTGACTGGGTAGGAGTGTTCTGATTAACTCAGATACTCTGTCCATCACCACCCCCTTTTTGTAATTATTTTGGCCACCATGAGTGTGGAAGGGTATGCTCAGACATGAGTCCCTTGCTCATTGCACCATCAGGATTCAAGCAAGCCGGGCCGAAGACGGCTGTAATGCCAGAAACCGGTCCCCGGAAGCTTGTTTCCTTTCCAGTGAAGAATTGGCTTGGTAGTTTGGTCTGCCCTGTTCCCATGATGCACTGGGCCAGGGACAGACTAATTTGCATATAGCCAGGTTCTGAACTGGAATGGTGCAGTGAGCTAAAAAACGGTGATGGATCAAGCCCTGATCTGTTGACTGGGTAGGAGTGTTCTGATTAACTCAGATACTCTGTCCATCACCACCCCCTTTTTGTAATTATTTTGGCCACCATGAGTGTGGAAGGGTATGCTCAGACATGAGTCCCTTGCTCATTGCACCATCAGGATTCAAGCAAGCCGGGCCGAAGACGGCTGTAATGCCAGAAACCGGTCCCCGGAAGCTTGTTTCCTTTCCAGTGAAGAATTGGCTTGGTAGTTTGGTCTGCCCTGTTCCCATGATGCACTGGGCCAGGGACAGACTAATTTGCATATAGCCAGGTTCTGAACTGGAATGGTGCAGTGAGCTAAAAAACGGTGATGGATCAAGCCCTGATCTGTTGACTGGGTAGGAGTGTTCTGATTAACTCAGATACTCTGTCCATCACCACCCCCTTTTTGTAATTATTTTGGCCACCATGAGTGTGGAAGGGTATGCTCAGACATGAGTCCCTTGCTCATTGCACCATCAGGATTCAAGCAAGCCGGGCCGAAGATGGCTGTAATGCCAGAAACCGGTCCCCGGAAGCTTGTTTCCTTTCCAGTGAAGAATTGGCTTGGTAGTTTGGTCTGCCCTGTTCCCATGATGCACTGGGCCAGGGACAGACTAATTTGCATATAGCCAGGTTCTGAACTGGAATGGTGCAGTGAGCTAAAAAACGGTGATGGATCAAGCCCTGATCTGTTGACTGGGTAGGAGTGTTCTGATTAACTCAGATACTCTGTCCATCACCACCCCCTTTTTGTAATTATTTTGGCCACCATGAGTGTGGAAGGGTATGCTCAGACATGAGTCCCTTGCTCATTGCACCATCAGGATTCAAGCAAGCCGGGCCGAAGACGGCTGTAATGCCAGAAACCGGTCCCCGGAAGCTTGTTTCCTTTCCAGTGAAGAATTGGCTTGGTAGTTTGGTCTGCCCTGTTCCCATGATGCACTGGGCCAGGGACAGACTAATTTGCATATAGCCAGGTTCTGAACTGGAATGGTGCAGTGAGCTAAAAAACGGTGATGGATCAAGCCCTGATCTGTTGACTGGGTAGGAGTGTTCTGATTAACTCAGATACTCTGTCCATCACCACCCCCTTTTTGTAATTATTTTGGCCACCATGAGTGTGGAAGGGTATGCTCAGACATGAGTCCCTTGCTCATTGCACCATCAGGATTCAAGCAAGCCGGGCCGAAGACGGCTGTAATGCCAGAAACCGGTCCCCGGAAGCTTGTTTCCTTTCCAGTGAAGAATTGGCTTGGTAGTTTGGTCTGCCCTGTTCCCATGATGCACTGGGCCAGGGACAGACTAATTTGCATATAGCCAGGTTCTGAGCTGGAATGGTGCAGTGAGCTAAAAAACGGTGATGGATCAAGCCCTGATCTGTTGACTGGGTAGGAGTGTTCTGATTAACTCAGATACTCTGTCCATCACCACCCCCTTTTTGTAATTATTTTGGCCACCATGAGTGTGGAAGGGTATGCTCAGACATGAGTCCCTTGCTCATTGCACCATCAGGATTCAAGCAAGCCGGGCCGAAGACGGCTGTAATGCCAGAAACCGGTCGCCGGAAGCTTGTTTCCTTTCCAGTGAAGAATTGGCTTGGTAGTTTGGTCTGCCCTGTTCCCATGATGCACTGGGCCAGGGACAGACTAATTTGCATATAGCCAGGTTCTGAACTGGAATGGTGCAGTGAGCTAAAAAACGGTGATGGATCAAGCCCTGATCTGTTGACTGGGTAGGAGTGTTCTGATTAACTCAGATACTCTGTCCATCACCACCCCCTTTTTGTAATTATTTTGGCCACCATGAGTGTGGAAGGGTATGCTCAGACATGAGTCCCTTGCTCATTGCACCATCAGGATTCAAGCAAGCCGGGCCGAAGACGGCTGTAATGCCAGAAACCGGTCCCCGGAAGCTTGTTTCCTTTCCAGTGAAGAATTGGCTTGGTAGTTTGGTCTGCCCTGTTCCCATGATGCACTGGGCCAGGGACAGACTAATTTGCATATAGCCAGGTTCTGAACTGGAATGGTGCAGTGAGCTAAAAAACAGTGATGGATCAAGCCCTGATCTGTTGACTGGGTAGGAGTGTTCTGATTAACTCAGATACTCTGTCCATCACCACCCCCTTTTTGTAATTATTTTGGCCACCATGAGTGTGGAAGGGTATGCTCAGACATGAGTCCCTTGCTCATTGCACCATCAGGATTCAAGCAAGCCGGGCCGAAGACGGCTGTAATGCCAGAAACCGGTCCCCGGAAGCTTGTTTCCTTTCCAGTGAAGAATAGGCTTGGTAGTTTGGTCTGCCCTGTTCCCATGATGCACTGGGCCAGGGACAGACTAATTTGCATATAGCCAGGTTCTGAACTGGAATGGTGCAGTGAGCTAAAAAACGGTGATGGATCAAGCCCTGATCTGTTGACTGGGTAGGAGTGTTCTGATTAACTCAGATACTCTGTCCATCACCACCCCCTTTTTGTAATTATTTTGGCCACCATGAGTGTGGAAGGGTATGCTCAGACATGAGTCCCTTGCTCATTGCACCATCAGGATTCAAGCAAGCCGGGCCGAAGACGGCTGTAATGCCAGAAACCGGTCCCCGGAAGCTTGTTTCCTTTCCAGTGAAGAATTGGCTTGGTAGTTTGGTCTGCCCTGTTCCCATGATGCACTGGGCCAGGGACAGACTAATTTGCATATAGCCAGGTTCTGAACTGGAATGGTGCAGTGAGCTAAAAAACGGTGATGGATCAAGCCCTGATCTGTTGACTGGGTAGGAGTGTTCTGATTAACTCAGATACTCTGTCCATCACCACCCCCTTTTTGTAATTATTTTGGCCACCATGAGTGTGGAAGGGTATGCTCAGACATGAGTCCCTTGCTCATTGCACCATCAGGATTCAAGCAAGCCGGGCCGAAGACGGCTGTAATGCCAGAAACCGGTCCCCGGAAGCTTGTTTCCTTTCCAGTGAAGAATTGGCTTGGTAGTTTGGTCTGCCCTGTTCCCATGATGCACTGGGCCAGGGACAGACTAATTTGCATATAGCCAGGTTCTGAACTGGAATGGTGCAGTGAGCTAAAAAACGGTGATGGATCAAGCCCTGATCTGTTGACTGGGTAGGAGTGTTCTGATTAACTCAGATACTCTGTCCATCACCACCCCCTTTTTGTAATTATTTTGGCCACCATGAGTGTGGAAGGGTATGCTCAGACATGAGTCCCTTGCTCATTGCACCATCAGGATTCAAGCAAGCCGGGCCGAAGACGGCTGTAATGCCAGAAACCGGTCCCCGGAAGCTTGTTTCCTTTCCAGTGAAGAATTGGCTTGGTAGTTTGGTCTGCCCTGTTCCCATGATGCACTGGGCCAGGGACAGACTAATTTGCATATAGCCAGGTTCTGAACTGGAATGGTGCAGTGAGCTAAAAAACGGTGATGGATCAAGCCCTGATCTGTTGACTGGGTAGGAGTGTTCTGATTAACTCAGATACTCTGTCCATCACCATCCCCTTTTTGTAAATATTTTGGCCACCATGAGTGTGGAAGGGTATGCTCAGACATGAGTCCCTTGCTCATTGCACCATCAGGATTCAAGCAAGCCGGGCCGAAGACGGCTGTAATGCCAGAAACCGGTCCCCGGAAGCTTGTTTCCTTTCCAGTGAAGAATTGGCTTGGTAGTTTGGTCTGCCCTGTTCCCATGATGCACTGGGCCAGGGACAGACTAATTTGCATATAGCCAGGTTCTGAACTGGAATGGTGCAGTGAGCTAAAAAACGGTGATGGATCAAGCCCTGATCTGTTGACTGGGTAGGAGTGTTCTGATTAACTCAGATACTCTGTCCATCACCACCCCCTTTTTGTAATTATTTTGGCCACCATGAGTGTGGAAGGGTATGCTCAGACATGAGTCCCTTGCTCATTGCACCATCAGGATTCAAGCAAGCCGGGCCGAAGACGGCTGTAATGCCAGAAACCGGTCCCCGGAAGCTTGTTTCCTTTCCAGTGAAGAATTGGCTTGGTAGTTTGGTCTGCCCTGTTCCCATGATGCACTGGGCCAGGGACAGACTAATTTGCATATAGCCAGGTTCTGAACTGGAATGGTGCAGTGAGCTAAAAAACGGTGATGGATCAAGCCCTGATCTGTTGACTGGGTAGGAGTGTTCTGATTAACTCAGATACTCTGTCCATCACCACCCCCTTTTTGTAATTATTTTGGCCACCATGAGTGTGGAAGGGTATGCTCAGACATGAGTCCCTTGCTCATTGCACCATCAGGATTCAAGCAAGCCGGGCCGAAGACGGCTGTAATGCCAGAAACCGGTCCCCGGAAGCTTGTTTCCTTTCCAGTGAAGAATTGGCTTGGTAGTTTGGTCTGCCCTGTTCCCATGATGCACTGGGCCAGGGACAGACTAATTTGCATATAGCCAGGTTCTGAACTGGAATGGTGCAGTGAGCTAAAAAACGGTGATGGATCAAGCCCTGATCTGTTGACTGGGTAGGAGTGTTCTGATTAACTCAGATACTCTGTCCATCACCACCCCCTTTTTGTAATTATTTTGGCCACCATGAGTGTGGAAGGGTATGCTCAGACATGAGTCCCTTGCTCATTGCACCATCAGGATTCAAGCAAGCCGGGCCGAAGACGGCTGTAATGCCAGAAACCGGTCCCCGGAAGCTTGTTTCCTTTCCAGTGAAGAATTGGCTTGGTAGTTTGGTCTGCCCTGTTCCCATGATGCACTGGGCCAGGGACAGACTAATTTGCATATAGCCAGGTTCTGAACTGGAATGGTGCAGTGAGCTAAAAAACGGTGATGGATCAAGCCCTGATCTGTTGACTGGGTAGGAGTGTTCTGATTAACTCAGATACTCTGTCCATCACCACCCCCTTTTTGTAATTATTTTGGCCACCATGAGTGTGGAAGGGTATGCTCAGACATGAGTCCCTTGCTCATTGCACCATCAGGATTCAAGCAAGCCGGGCCGAAGACGGCTGTAATGCCAGAAACCGGTCCCCGGAAGCTTGTTTCCTTTCCAGTGAAGAATTGGCTTGGTAGTTTGGTCTGCCCTGTTTCCATGATGCACTGGGCCAGGGACAGACTAATTTGCATATAGCCAGGTTCTGAACTGGAATGGTGCAGTGAGCTAAAAAACGGTGATGGATCAAGCCCTGATCTGTTGACTGGGTAGGAGTGTTCTGATTAACTCAGATACTCTGTCCATCACCACCCCCTTTTTGTAATTATTTTGGCCACCATGAGTGTGGAAGGGTATGCTCAGACATGAGTCCCTTGCTCATTGCACTATCAGGATTCAAGCAAGCCGGGCCGAAGATGGCTGTAATGCCAGAAACCGGTCCCCGGAAGCTTGTTTCCTTTCCAGTGAAGAATTGGCTTGGTAGTTTGGTCTGCCCTGTTCCCATGATGCACTGGGCCAGGGACAGACTAATTTGCATATAGCCAGGTTCTGAACTGGAATGGTGCAGTGAGCTAAAAAACGGTGATGGATCAAGCCCTGATCTGTTGACTGGGTAGGAGTGTTCTGATTAACTCAGATACTCTGTCCATCACCACCCCCTTTTTGTAATTATTTTGGCCACCATGAGTGTGGAAGGGTATGCTCAGACATGAGTCCCTTGCTCATTGCACCATCAGGATTCAAGCAAGCCGGGCCGAAGACGGCTGTAATGCCAGAAACCGGTCCCCGGAAGCTTGTTTCCTTTCCAGTGAAGAATTGGCTTGGTAGTTTGGTCTGCCCTGTTCCCATGATGCACTGGGCCAGGGACAGACTAATTTGCATATAGCCAGGTTCTGAACTGGAATGGTGCAGTGAGCTAAAAAACGGTGATGGATCAAGCCCTGATCTGTTGACTGGGTAGGAGTGTTCTGATTAACTCAGATACTCTGTCCATCACCACCCCCTTTTTGTAATTATTTTGGCCACCATGAGTGTGGAAGGGTATGCTCAGACATGAGTCCCTTGCTCATTGCACCATCAGGATTCAAGCAAGCCGGGCCGAAGACGGCTGTAATGCCAGAAACCGGTCCCCGGAAGCATGTTTCCTTTCCAGTGAAGAATTGGCTTGGTAGTTTGGTCTGCCCTGTTCCCATGATGCACTGGGCCAGGGACAGACTAATTTGCATATAGCCAGGTTCTGAACTGGAATGGTGCAGTGAGCTAAAAAACGGTGATGGATCAAGCCCTGATCTGTTGACTGGGTAGGAGTGTTCTGATTAACTCAGATACTCTGTCCATCACCACCCCCTTTTTGTAATTATTTTGGCCACCATGAGTGTGGAAGGGTATGCTCAGACATGAGTCCCTTGCTCATTGCACCATCAGGATTCAAGCAAGCCGGGCCGAAGACGGCTGTAATGCCAGAAACCGGTCCCCGGAAGCTTGTTTCCTTTCCAGTGAAGAATTGGCTTGGTAGTTTGGTCTGCCCTGTTCCCATGATGCACTGGGCCAGGGACAGACTAATTTGCATATAGCCAGGTTCTGAACTGGAATGGTGCAGTGAGCTAAAAAACGGTGATGGATCAAGCCCTGATCTGTTGACTGGGTAGGAGTGTTCTGATTAACTCAGATACTCTGTCCATCACCACCCCCTTTTTGTAATTATTTTGGCCACCATGAGTGTGGAAGGGTATGCTCAGACATGAGTCCCTTGCTCATTGCACCATCAGGATTCAAGCAAGCCGGGCCGAAGACGGCTGTAATGCCAGAAACCGGTCCCCGGAAGCTTGTTTCCTTTCCAGTGAAGAATTGGCTTGGTAGTTTGGTCTGCCCTGTTCCCATGATGCACTGGGCCAGGGACAGACTAATTTGCATATAGCCAGGTTCTGAACTGGAATGGTGCAGTGAATTAAAAAACGGTGATGGATCAAGCCCTGATCTGTTGACTGGGTAGGAGTGTTCTGATTAACTCAGATACTCTGTCCATCACCACCCCCTTTTTGTAATTAACCTGTGAATGTGGCAGAAAGTTATTCCTGCCCAAGTGACTCGTGACGAGGAGAAATATCATTATTTCTCCTTGTTTTTTCCTCTTTGTATGTGTTCAGCATTCTGCAGCATACATAGAAAGAGGAAAAATTCTTTCAGGAAAAAAATCTTGCCACCAACACAGGCATCCTTGCACCATGGTGCAAGGGTGCCTGCATTGGCTCTAGGTTGGCAAACTGGTGCCAGGAGATTGGATAAATACTGCACATTTTTGCCCTTTCCCTGTCATACAGGGCAGTACCGCAAGGCAACTTGCTGTGTTCCCCTGCACCACAAGGGTCATAAATGTGGCTCCAAATATTTTGCACATATTTTTGGCACATGACTGGAAAGGGTGCAAGTATTATATAGCAATGCTTCTCATGCCCTCCATTGGTAACCTTGAGGCAGAAAAGGGTCTGATTAAGAGCCAGTCAGTGTTTTCCAACTCATTTGTAAATCCGTGTTTAAATATGGATCGGAATTATGAGTTAGTTAAATTTCGCTGATCAAACTGCCAAAATTTAACAGGGGTGAAGCCTCTAGTATATATTGTATCCTGGGATTTGGATGCGTTAAACACCATAATCCACATGTTATTACGTTTTAAAAGCTTTATTAAATGGAAATATACAATGTAAAACATCATTACATAAATAAATAATACTAAAGAAATAGAGCAGCAGATAAAAAAATTAACAATATAAAACTAACCCCCTAGGGGGTAAATGAACTATACCAAGAACCAGAGCTTTTAAGGGTATTTTCTCATAAGGGAAGGGGAAGAAGAGAAAAAAAAAAAAAGATAGTGTGGGAAGGGGAAAAAGGGAGCAACCTAGAGAACAAAATTAATACTTATAGTAACTCTACAGCAATGAGAGAGAGAGGAGGGCGATAAGCCAACCAGGGAGTCTGTCTGCAAAGGAAATCAGTTAAAGGTAACCATAACAAATCTTTTTTGACTAATAAGGGTACAGTGGTGGCGAAAGCACGGTCAAGTCTGTGATGATGACATAACAAATTCCACCAAGCATTATATGTAATCTTTGAAGTATCTTTCCCGTTGGTTGTAATTATCTGAAACAAAATTGCTATGAAAAGATCAATAAATTTACGTACATTACAATTAACATTCCATATGGGGGAAGACCCACCCAGGAAAATATGCACAATCTCAAATGGAACATCAGTAGATAAAATGTGATTGAGTGTAGACCATATGCGAGACCAAAGTGATTTGACCAAAGGACACTGAAAAAACATATGGAGAATATCACTGTTGTCACAAGGGCAGGACCAACACTTTTTCGAGTCAAGTAATTTGAATTTATGTAGATCAGAAGGAGTAAAAAAAAGTCTATTGTAAAAGAAATAAAAAGTCTGTGTGGTGCTGGCTGAATGGGAGACTGTATGTATTTTAGACCAAATAGTGTCCCAAGTTTGTAGAGAAAATTCCTGAGCTAGGTTTGCTTCCCATAAAAGCTCAAGTTTAGATTTTAGCCTCTCAGGTGAGAAAGCAGTTTGTAAATGGCAGAAGCTCTAAAAGGATAAAGACCCTACTCTCTGCAAAAATTATCGACCCATTTCTCTTATAAACACAAACTGTAAATTATATGCAAAAATGTTAGCTATCCGTCTTAATAAAGTAATCCCTAATTTAGTTAACAAATAACAATCTGGTTTCGTCAAAGGTAGGTCTACTACTGATAATTCTAGAACTCTTCTTAACATCATACATCTTGCTGCAAAAATGAATTCCCTCGCTGCAGCTATCACATTAGATGCTGGAAAAGCCTTTAATCGGGTCAATTGGGATTTTATGTTCGGTGCGCTCAGATGGCATGGTTTCAGTCCTCTGATTGTTAAGTATATTCAGCTATTATATTCTGCTCCTATGACTTCTATTTGGGTCAATGGTTCACAGTCAAGATGCTTTTCCCTTCATAGAGGAACCAGGCAAGGCTGTCCTCTTTCCCCCCTCCTTTTTATTCCAGCACTAGAACCTTTTTTGCAAAAAATAAAAAGTTCATCCTCATATTCCGGATTCGTATACCAGAATGTTGAAATCAAATTTACTGCTTATGCAGACGATATTTTACTTTACATCTGTAATCCAGCTACTTCCTTACCTGTACTTTTCTCTTTACTTCATGATTATTCTCTGGTCTCTTGTTATAAATTGAATATTGATAAATCTGAAGTTCTTCCTCTTAATAAGTTTTGCTTTTATCATATGTTTGAGGGATCTGGTTTTGAATGGAATCCCAGGCATGTCAAATGTTTAGGTATTTTGTATGCTAATACTATTTGTGAAACCATTAAAATTAATCATACGGATATATTTTAAAAAATCTCTTCACTTATTGATAGTTGGTCCCCTCTTTTTCTATCCTGGTGGGGAAGACTGGCTACCGTTAAATGATGCTACTTCCTATTGTCAATTTTTATCTATCTATGCTTCCTATTTCTCTTCCACATTACTTTTTTAAAACCATTAATCGCCTCCTAACAAAATTTTTATGGAATAATTGCAAAGCTAGGGTTTCCCTTTTTCGTCTCCAACAACCCAAGAATTTGGGTGGGGTTAACTTTCCCAATATTTCTCGTTTTCATTCGGCCTTTACACTAAAACAAATCTGGCCTTTTCTTACCGACTCATCTTCTCCTCCTTTAACAGCCTGGAGCTCTATTGAACTTGCACAACTTGCCCCCTTCTCATTCCTTACTGCTACTCGTCTATCTCAACCTCCAAAGAGACTCGTTACCCCAGTATTTAAGCATTCCAAAGCATTAGTGCTTTCACTCTTTCGCTCCTTTTTCTCGTCCTCTATTCTTCACTTTTTGACTCCGATCTGATATAATAAATTCTTCAAGATCAATAACAGAGCACTTTTCTGGAAAGAATGGATTGATAAAGGTATCATCAGTTACGATCACTTGCTCAAAGACAACTCTTTAAAAACATTTCAAGACTTACGTGACTCCTTCAATCTCTCAAACACACATTTACCCCATTTTCTCTTACTCACTCACACTCTATCTTCTCTCATTTTTCAGAACAATCCTCTTCCCACTGTTGCACTCCCTCCCATACCTCCGCCAGATTTTACCACTCCTTTTAGAGCTCCTGCCATTTATAATCCACATGTTATATCCTATAAACTCATAATAGGGGGTATTTATGACGCCCGAAAAATAACATTGTCCATGGTATCATTATTTATCAAGTGCAAAATATAGCCCCAATAATCGCAATCAGGATGGCACCGGTTTATATACCCAATCTCTGTACTCCGCTGATGACTGCTTCCAGGTCAGATAGCACTTGATAAAGGTTGGCAATAAAGGAACAGTACAGATATCTGGTGAGCATTGGGGATGTCTAGAAAACATCTCTAACAAAAATTGTTCCCTTGGAGGAAGCTATAAGCCTACTTTTTCTTGGCAATAGAAATTGTATCAACATACATAACTATACTTCATTTCATGGGTGGCCCCTCCATTATGGGGGAGGAGCGTCCCCCCACTGCTAAGAGGCAGCAGAGGCAAGCGTGAAAAATAAAATGATTAAAAAACAATTTTATTTTCCTTTTATTTTGTATTACCTTGCCATTGCCAGCCAACTCTTAGGGTGGGGGCAGGGCCATCCTGGGACCGTCACTGTGTCAGCAGGATATAGGAGGAGTGGTAGGGGCACTGTAAGTGTGCATGTTGTTTTGGCAGGCCATCCTAGGTTGGCCAAACCATCATGAACACTTACATTTCTCCAACGCAGCTGTGTTGCACAGCTGAGTGGAAAAATGCCACAGGTTCCCTGTGCCCGAGTGAGTGACAAGTCAGCCTGCTCAGGCCAATCACGGCACAGCTCTCATGCTGGGACCAGCATGAGTGCAGCTCCATGACTGCCCCCCTGGGAGCCTGTGCAGTGCACCAGCATCGGGAGACAAGCACTGAGGTGGCAGCCGAAGAAGCTGGTAAGTGAATTAATTTATTATTTCCCCTCTTCCCCTCCGGCACATTCATGTTGCCCTTCCACTTCCAAATTAGAGCAGCCACCACTGATATAGTTATATTATTTTGTTGCACATTGTTTTCCTGTACATAGACAATAAGTAGGTGCTCCAAAAAGCTGCAAAGTGATTGTGAATACTGACAAGGTGAACAAAGGTCACTCTTCCTGGTCACAGTCATCATCTTGAGTTTCTGCCTGAAAACAGGCTGATGGAGATGATTAATTGCCCACTTTCCCATTAATAAAGTGTTGCAATATGTATTTCAGTAAGCTGGAAATAACTATGTCAGCATGATGGACAATTCCCTTCATGTTTGAGTGACTACTAGAGCTGGTGCTACTTGTTGGGTGGGTGCCCTTGTTAGTATCAGATGACCGGCTCTTAACATTGGAGCAGTCACTTTGAGGTATTTGTTGTCACAGTCCACAATCTCTGGCAGTTTTCACAGGAATCAATATTTAGGGAAACCATAGGAACCCCACATACCTGAAGTTTGACCACTCTTGATGGAGAGGACACCTCTGCCAGGAACCAATTCTGTTTCAGTGTGGGTGCTTTGTATGAATGAAAGATGATACTAGGACCAATGCCCAAGATAGTTTTCAACATCACTACCTTGTGGAAAAGTAAATTTTGCCATGTTCTGTGTCACCACGCCTCATCCATCATATGTTATGTGTGCATGACCAATATGCATATGTTATTCCCCACGTCCGATTAATGACGCAATTACAGTTGTGTCCACCTCTAGTATGCCAGTTTCCAGTTCTCGTGAATACTACGAATATTAGGCCTATGTAAAGCTACGTTGCCACGTTTCCCAGTGTGCACGTTATTTCATTATAAAGTCCCCGTTTCCAGGCCTCAACAGGGCCCGGACACTAGATTCAGCTCCTGTCTCCTGAAGTCCTCGCTGAGGAGCGATACAGCCCCCACCTGTATCCTCGACCTTTCACTTACTTCCTGCCTCGCAGTGCCCGGTGCAGCTTGGCTCTGCCTCTAAGTCTGCCAAAAGTATGTTATAGTTCCAGTTATCAGTTCAGTCCTCCTTCTCTGCATTCCTAAGCTACTGAACTGCATCGATAGTTTCCGTCATTGTCTAGCCTTCACGTCTCCATGTTAGAGAAATACTGTATTTAATGGTCATTTAATATTCTTCATCACGCACTACATGTAGAATAATGCATGGTCCAGTCTTAGAGTCAAGTTAGCTTTTCCCCTCATGACTTCTAGTTTATATCAACATGTTCTCTAAACATCAGATACTAGATAGGGTTTAGGTACATGTCGCTCCGACCCTCCAGACTTTAGTCTCTGCTCCTAGCACAGAGTTCATAGCCCCCAGCTTCTCCTAGTGATACGTCATTGCCAGTTTGCGCGCACCATCAGGTTAGAGGTCCCGGCTCCTTAGGTAGCCCCCTCCTATGTTTCCGCCCCATTCATGACATATTCTGTTACGTCTGCACCACATGTCTATGTATACGCCCAGTTACACCTACTTTTACTGTTATCTTTCGCGACTGCTACTCGTCACGCCTTCTGCTCCACCCACTGCTACGCCTACTGCAATGTAATGTTATGTGTTTGCGTTATGTATATAAACTCATGTATTGTTATTAAAAGTTAGCGCGCTCATCCCAGACCCAGCCCCGGCAGCTGCCGGGCCACTCCAGCCCTGCCATTCTGTTCCTATGCAGGTTGTCCTGATCCTGTCCTTATGCTGTATTAAACCTGCAGAAACTCCTACTACCTCGAATCTTGACTCTTATTTATTGAGCTATCTGTTATGATATATGCCTAGTCAAAAATAGGGTATTATTTATTTATTTACCACATAATGGCGCCCGAACAGGGACTTGCCCTTTCCCCACGCGTCGGTGAAGCCACGCCGACCCCCTGACCCTCTGCAGCCGTGACGGAACCATACCGGCCACGTGCAGATATTTCTGCTTCAAGTATCCCTCAGGCCCACGGAGGAGACGGAGGAGGCGGTCCAGCATCCAAACGAGACGGTGGAGGAACGCGGCGAGTCCCGACCAGAGCCCAAGCCAAGAGTCCAAGGTCCGAGGTATCCGGAGGCCCACCCGTAACTGAAGTCCGAAGTCCGTCCGTCGTCGTAGCAGTCCAGTCCAGTCCGAGGCCTTCCGTTCCGTGCTGCCCGGTGAGTACCATTGCTGGGGTAGTATCTAGACAGGACCAATCTAAATTGACTCCTGGTCTGTGGGTTGGTGGTACCCAGACTCACAAACGAAGTGTTCACCTAGGTGGATACGGGTCTTGATGCGTCCCTTTATGGGACCGGTATGTTCCGTACTGTTACAGCAGTGCATCCAGTAACTCTAGTCTGTTCCGTTCTCGAGAAAATTCTTGTATTTCTGCTCTCAGTATTCCAGGTAATATTCTGTCCGAACTGTTATTTATAATGTTCTTCATGTATTTTAATGTTGTGGTATGAGTGTGACGTGATTTCGTGTTTATTGTGTATTGTATTTTGTCCAGATTACAGTTCAGTCATGCCTATATTTTCCAAGTTACGTCAGTTAAAAACTAGAAAGGGTTTATTAGAAGAAGCAGTTCCTGTTCCGCCGAGGGACAGTCCAGGTCATTTTATGTATCAGAAACATGGCATAAGTGCCATATTATATCTAGATTTATGGGTAGAGTATACCAAACAGTTAGAAGAAAAGTATAGATGGCCCGTATCGGGTACATGGGATGCCGAATGTATCATGCGAGTAGAAGAAGCATTATGGAAAAAGAAAGCCAGACAGTCACAGAAAGATGCCATCGAGTTATGGCGTAAAGAAGCGCATAGAAGAACCAAAAAGGAAGTCAGAAAGTCAGAGTTAAGTAGAGAATCCCAAGAACGAGCCCAAGAAAGAGAATTAATCGAGATAGGTGAACAAGTCAAAGCCGAACAGTCAGACAGACAGAGGCATGCCCTTATTAAGGGTATGTATCCTCTCCTTGCCGAGGGCTTGCCAAAAGCGACCCCAGAGGCATCCAGTAATTTCCCGCCACCATTAGTTCCGACCAAGCTACGTCACAAACAGACCGCAGCTGATATTTTTATTTCGTCCTATTTGGACGACACAGTCCCAGAATATGCAAATCCTGTTCGCGCTCCGCCAGTCCCTGTAAATCAGGCACTTCCCGCTCTTCCAGACACCGGAGTACCTGCTTCGGTACCCCCGGTCCAGTCAGCATTTCAACTTCCCGCTCCGCCACGAAGAATGTCCGTCGATGATTCTAGTTTAGGGGCCGCAGGAGGAGGTCCTCCTCAAACCCCGCCACCACACAAGCGTTTAACGTTAGCCGAATTACATGCACAAGCGTCACAGCGTACGCCTAGACATCAGACTGTAGCAGAAATAAGAAAATCCCTTGCCGAATGTGTCTATGATCCAGTCCCAGGCGAGGATAATATGGTTTTATATTCGTTCCGCGTAAGAAAGGTGGCCGAGTATCTAGTCACCTTACCGAATATGAAAGAAGATCTAGACAGAATATATCGTTTCATCCGTACAGGGGATGATCCAGAAAGTATTCACGAAGCCATGTCTCAAAGGAAAGCCGAGATCCAGCTCATGATATTAAAGTTTCTGATTAATTGTCTAATAAGAGAACAAGATTACCCGTCTAAAGATTCTGCCGAAATGAGAATCCTGACAAGGTGGAGTGATAATATAGCCGAGGGTAAGCACAAGACCGTCGGTGCTATGGAGAGTATGTACAAGAAAATCCGTAAAGAGATAATAAAGATACACGAACAGCGTAAAGCAGCACAAGTAAGCGAGAAAGAAAGTACCTCTGATCCTGAAGAGGAAGACGACGAGAATCCCGCCAGAATAGCGTATGTAGGAAAATCTAGATTTCCAGATCGCCATTTACGCCTAGAACCCAAGTCTATTTTCCATCATTCAGCACCAGAACAAGGTTCCCTAGAACAAGTATTTCAAGCTACCGATCACATTCTGAAATCACGAATCGGTTATAGTGAGTTAAGTACCATGCATGAACAAGAACTAGCCCGATCAGCAGTCCGATGGATTACTGATTCTACCACTTTTCCAGACGAAATAGTGGCACAACTGTTTCTGAAATTGCCCCCAGTCGAGCAACGACTGGTGGGTATGTATATGATCCAGCACCTCATTACTCTGTATGAGGGTCAGCACTCTGATCCAGGTCCGTTACATGATATCCTGAACGAGTTACTCCAGTACAGATGGAAAGGTCTAGGTACCGATTTAATTAGTGTCATTCTAGAACAGCGTCACAAATATAGAACATTCTTGAACCCGCATTTTGTTCATGTCTCACCCCCAGAAAGTAAACCGTTCTACATAGACAGACAGAATCCGTTACGAGAAGTCCACCCAGTCAAAGGAACGGGTGGCGAAATGCAACGAGTGTTTGTATACACTCCAATAACAAAGATGGAACTCCTTGAGATGAAGAAATTAATTCCCTGTCATGACAAAGATCCAGCAGGGTTCCATCGAGAATTAAAAGACATGCTCCGTATGGGAGAATACACTTACCCAGATATCATTAAAATGTTAAAGGTCCTGCTACCCGCAGGGGTGTATGAAAAGCTAAAGGAAAAAGAATGGGAGGTGGGAGAGAAAAAGATCGATTGGACAGCTCTAGAAGCTGAAGACAAGGCACGAGTACCAGGTACCGGTCTTGGAGATAAATGTAAAGAATTACCAGAATTATTGATTCAAGTTTTACCCAGATTATTGACAACTAGAAAGGAAGACTGGGATGCAATCTCAGCCTGTAAACAGAAACAAGATGAAGATATTAGTGATTTTTATTCTAGATTTGAAAAATGTTTCAGTATCAACAGTGGTCTCAAGACAAGTAGTGAGTCATACCCTCACCTTTTTGTTACTAAATTAGTCGAGAATTCAAGTCCACTAATTAAAAATCGAGTTCTGAAAGTCGAAAGCACCTGGCAAGCAAATACTCCGTCCCAGATGCTCCAGATGCTTCAGTATCACCAGAATAGAATCAGGGAAGAGCAAGAACACGAGAGAAAACGTATGAAAGATACGAAAATGAAAGTGCTAGTTGCACAATCTGTTCCTCAAGACAGTCAGAAGAGGGGTCCGAATCAAGCCAGTCATCCTGCAGCTCCCGTTAAAGGGAACTGCAATTATTGTAAACAGCCAGGTCATTTTATAAATGAGTGTGCAGTTCTGAAACACAACATAGCTACTGGTAAAACTAAAGAAAGACCACGTCCGCCTAGACAAGAACAAGTTTCACAGATTCCTCAGCCACAGAATGCACAACAGACAGTTACAGCACCGCAGCCTATTGCTGCAACACAGCATGTCACATCACAGATGTACCAGTATGCGCAGTCTGAGTATCCAGAGTACCAGCCATATTCGTGAAACAGCCTAGAGAGGGAGGTAGGCTTGCCTCTCATCGAGATACCTGTAGATCAAGAGGGTCCCTATGTTCACAGTCAAGTATTAGGGAAAGACAGAAAGTTTCTGATTGATACAGGGGCAAGTAGGACCACAATTAGTCATGCCGAAGTTCCAGGGGCTCCTCTCTCCGGCTCAAGAAATGTTTCCCTTGGATTTTCAGGAAAACCTATCGTTAATGAGATCTCAAAGCCAGTCACTCTAGAAGTAGGTCCATTGTCCCGCACTACTGATCTGTTACTTACTAAGTCATGTCCAGAAAATCTGTTAGGCATTAAGACACTGAAAGAGTTAGGTGCAGTCATTTGCTGTTCCCCAGAGGGAATACGATTGTTCCTACGTGACTTTAAGGGTCACTATGTATTACGAGATTTTGATTCCAGACTGTCTAATGTTCCGCAGCATTTATGGGCGCAAGGTCCAACTGATGTAGGTTACATGCAAATCACACCCTATCGTGTGACTCTCAAACCAGGTGTAGTGTTACCCCGAATCAGACAGTACAGATTGCCACCCGAGGCTGTAGCAGCCTTATCCAAAATTATTGACGAGCTCATCGCTCAAGGAGTAGTTGTAGAAACTGACTCCAATGTATGTAATTCTCCGATCATTCCAGTCATGAAACGTACTGATCCAAATGCACCCCCAGTATATCGATTAGTGATTGATTTACGAGAGCTTAACAAATGTATTATTCCGCAGAACCCAGTTGTCCCAGACATCTCTTCCCTATTGACAGCCATTGATTCCGAAGCCACGTTCTTTACTGTCATAGACCTCAAGAACGCATTCTTTAGTGTTCCTATTCATCCAGACAGCCAGTTTCTTTTCGGATTTTGTTTAAATGGAAGGAGCTATATGTTTACACGCGCTCCTCAAGGTTTCACAGAAAGCCCTAGTATTTACAGTCAAGCACTTAAGAGACAACTAGACAACATTCACATGCCAACTGACACTGCCCTGCTCCAGTATGTCGATGATCTACTGATCACAGCCCGTTCTGAACGTGATTGCGAGCGAGCATCACTGACAGTTCTGTATTTCCTAGCCGAGATGGGGCACAAGGTGTCCCCTTCGAAGCTTCAATTCTGTGTCCAGCAAGTGGTATACTTAGGACACTTGCTGTCCAAGAGGGGTAGGCAGTTGACACCAGACCGTATCCAGTTGATAGCGAGTCTTCCCCAGCCCAGAACCCAGAAGGAGGTGCGTGCCTTTATCGGCCTTACTTCCTATTGTAGACAATGGATTCCCCAGTATGCATTTCTAGCCAAGCCACTGATACAGTTAACGACACAGGAGGCAGCCGTATCGACTGTCCTCCCTTGGACATCTGAACATACACTTAGTTTCAATGAGTTAAAGACAGTTTTATGCCAAGCTCCAGTTCTAGCTACACCGAACTACAGTAAGCCTTTTACACTTTTCGTTACTGAACGTGAAGGTACAGCATTATCTGTTCTCACACAAGATCAAGCAGGACAATACAAGCCCTGTGCTTATTTTTCTAGCACACTAGATCCAGTCGCCCAGGCATTGCCTGCGTGCCTCAAGTCAGTTGCAGCCACAGCACTAGCTATCAGACAAAGTGATTCCATAGTTTTAGGACACTCCCTGACAGTACAAGTCCCACATTCAGTAGAAGTTCTTTTAAACCGAACACAAACTCAGCACTTGACAATTGCACGTTTAACAGGTTATGAATTGATACTGTTCCAGCCACACATAGAAATCAGACGCTGCAACATCCTGAATCCTGCTACACTGTTACCATCAGTTAATTCAAATCCTGACACACATGATTGCGTGGAAGTAGTTAACATTACGACAAAGCCAAGACAAGACCTGACAGATATTCCATTACCAGATCCCGACCTGACACTTTATGTGGATGGTTCATGTATGAGAACTAGTACAGGAGAACTAGTCGCCGCGTATGCAGTGACTACTGACACCGAAGTTATTGAAACACACCGTATTGACACCCTGTCCGCTCAAGCAGCAGAGCTAGTTGCTCTGACACAAGCCTGTATACACGCCAAGAACCTGAAAGTCAATGTTTACACAGATTCACGTTACGCATTTGGAGTTGTACACGACTTCGGAGTGCTCTGGCAAGAGAGAGGTTTCATGACTTCTCATGGAACCAAGATTCAGCATGGTCTCCTTATTCAAGCTCTGTTAGATGCCATACATTTACCGACATCCATTGCTATTATGAAATGCAAAGCACATACGAAAGTTACTGACATTATTTCTCAAGGTAACGATCTAGCAGACCGCACAGCCAAACTTACAGCACAGACTCCAGACAGTCCAGTTAACCAGACACACACTCCAGATCCGACTACCTGCATGACAGTTAAGGACCCTACACAGGATGTCATAGATATCCAGTTACATGCTACTCCCGATGAAATCAAGAAATGGTCTGAACAAGGAGGGGTCCAGACAGATCAAGGATGGTTAACAAAGGGTAGAGCCACATGGTTTCTCCCCGACTCTATGGTTCAAGTCATTATTAATACCGCACATAGTCCAGCACATTTAGGAGAAAAAGCTATGTTAGACAGTATCCAGAACATTTGGTTCAACAAGCATTTACGAGCTGCAGCCAAGCAGAAAGTCCGTACCTGTATGATATGTTGTCAGTTTAATCCAGGTAAAAGTGTCCCGGTGGAACAAGGTGGTTTCCAGCCTCCTGACCACCCTTTTGAGGTCCTCCAGATGGATTATATTCAGATGGAGCGATGTCGAGGTTTCAAGTATGTCCTTGTAGTTGTATGCGCTTTGTCCAGATGGACAGAAGCATATCCAGTCCCAGATTACACAGCCGCGACCACTGCCAAGCAGTTGGTTCGTGAATTCTTCCCTCGATATGGACTCCCTAGAGTCGTATATTCTGATAACGGTCAGCCATTCTCATCTGAACTCATGAAGCACGTTTCCTTTTTGTTAGGGTACCAGTGGAAGTTCCATTGTGTACGCCACCCCGAAGCAGCCGGTCTAGTCGAGAGACATAATCAGACTCTGAAAATCCGTATCGCCAAAGTTTGTAAAGAAAAGGGTGTGGACTGGCTAGTAGCTCTGCCAGTTGCTTTATTTTATATGCGCATGGTCGCACATTCCAGATCAGGTCTGTCCCCGTATGAGGTCGTTTTCGGCCGCCCCCCTAACATGTGGGGTACTCCTAGACCCCGAAGTATTACCGATGTTTCATGTAATATGCTGACAGATTACCTAGCTTCCTTGATGTCTGCCCTCAACTCATGTCGTTCACAGGTTGCCGCCGCATTTCCAGACAATACCGAGGTGGCACCGCATGAAATCGTTCCAGGTTCGCTGGTGATGATCCGAAATTTTGACAGATCAAGTCCGCTGGAACCTCGTTGGAAGGAGCCACGTCAGGTCCTCTTGACCACCCGTACTGCCGTCAAGCTGGAAGGCAGGAAGGGGTGGGTCCACCTTTCTCATGTAAAACTTTTCAATGGACTGAAACCCGTTTCTAAACACATTTCCAAGGATTCCCAGGATTTTAAAGACTGCCAAACTATTGCTCTCAAGGACTGTCCCGCAAAAGACATTGTTACAACCCCTTCCCTGTTAGAGAATACTCCGCAGCAGGAGTATAAGTTAAAGCTCCGGTCTAGTAAAATAAGTCAGTCAGTTTGATTGTATAAGTCCTCCCCTAGGTGAAACGGTTAGACTGTTTCTGACATGTATAAAATAGACCCCCATAGTGAGAGAGTCAGTCAAAACTCAATTCAATGTATCGTTTTTCTAAGTTTCATATTATTCATCAGCATTATGATTTCCTGCACCAGTTATGCCTTTTTCCTGTATTTTCCAGTTCCTCATGTAAATAAGTCTGCTAATGCTACAGTAGAGCACACGTTTAGTGATCTACCTCCTCACGAATATTCTTACCGCCTCGCTATGCGTAACAATTCATTTATCCGTATGTTACATTACTCACACCAGACCAGCAATGCCACTAATTGTTGGGTGTGTGGTCGACTCCCCCCTTTCCAGACACCGAAGGGAGTTCTGCCACTTTTTCCTTATCCTTTTTCACATAATGGTTCGTGTGGAGCATGGTCCACGTTAACGTCATCCTCAACAGATATGTCTTTTCTTAACAGTACATGTTTCCCAGACAAGCAAGGTTTCCCCCACAGAACAGGTTTAGATCTAGAAAATGAAGTGTATAATTTAGGTAATTATTCGTCGAATTTTATGGTCCTGAATGTTCAGTCTGATACTACTCCAGACTCACCTGCTATTTCAGTACTACCAGTCAAAGGCGAATTATGCGTCCGAAATTATGGTTCCGTACATGTAGGACATAGTGATTGTACTACTGTTGTCCAGTATAGTGACAGTGGGAAATCTATTTTCAAAGCTTCACGTCATTCATATTTTGTTTGTGGTCAAACTGCATATGTTCATCTGCCCCTCGATTGGGAGGGAACCTGTTACATTGCCTTCCTACTGCCACCTGTTTTTCTAGCCCCACCTGACTATCATAGAAACACACATCTAGTACATACTAGACACAAGAGAAACCTCCCGATTGTCGATTATACTGAAACTGCCGCAGAGCAATTCATTGATATAGATAAAGGTGTGTTCCCTTATTTAGGTACAGTTGTAAACAGTAAGCTAATCCGTAGGTTAACAAGAACCCTTGAAGCAGTAGTAGATGAGACTGCCTCCGCTCTAGGTAACTTAACCGAAGAGCAATCTTTTATGAGAATTGTCGTTTTACAGAATCGTCTCGTCCTTGACGTCATACTGGCCGATAGGGGCGGGGCCTGTAGAGTTCTCGGATCTAGTTGCTGCATTTTCATTCCTAATAACGCGCCGTCTGTTTATTCAGCTATAACCAGACTCCATAAAATTGCCCATCTATTACACCAAGATCCAGGCACCTGGACATGGTCCGGTTGGTTCTGGAATATAATTTCCGCATGGGGATGGAAAGTCCTGTCCTTTCTAGGTATTGCAGTAGCGATCATATTTAGCTGCTGTCTCTGTATACAATGTGGCCCTGCGATTTGCGGCATTTGTGCTACCTCTTGTATTCCTAGTCCCAAGCCCCATTCTAAATCCCGTTCCAAGACCATTCGAGATGAACAAATGGTACTGTATGAAATGATAGATGGTATCATGAATATTGATGTTTCCTGATGGAAACGTAGTGACAAGGAGGGAATGTGGAAAAGTAAATTTTGCCATGTTCTGTGTCACCACGCCTCATCCATCATATGTTATGTGTGCATGACCAATATGCATATGTTATTCCCCACGTCCGATTAATGACGCAATTACAGTTGTGTCCACCTCTAGTATGCCAGTTTCCAGTTCTCGTGAATACTACGAATATTAGGCCTATGTAAAGCTACGTTGCCACGTTTCCCAGTGTGCACGTTATTTCATTATAAAGTCCCCGTTTCCAGGCCTCAACAGGGCCCGGACACTAGATTCAGCTCCTGTCTCCTGAAGTCCTCGCTGAGGAGCGATACAGCCCCCACCTGTATCCTCGACCTTTCACTTACTTCCTGCCTCGCAGTGCCCGGTGCAGCTTGGCTCTGCCTCTAAGTCTGCCAAAAGTATGTTATAGTTCCAGTTATCAGTTCAGTCCTCCTTCTCTGCATTCCTAAGCTACTGAACTGCATCGATAGTTTCCGTCATTGTCTAGCCTTCACGTCTCCATGTTAGAGAAATACTGTATTTAATGGTCATTTAATATTCTTCATCACGCACTACATGTAGAATAATGCATGGTCCAGTCTTAGAGTCAAGTTAGCTTTTCCCCTCATGACTTCTAGTTTATATCAACATGTTCTCTAAACATCAGATACTAGATAGGGTTTAGGTACATGTCGCTCCGACCCTCCAGACTTTAGTCTCTGCTCCTAGCACAGAGTTCATAGCCCCCAGCTTCTCCTAGTGATACGTCATTGCCAGTTTGCGCGCACCATCAGGTTAGAGGTCCCGGCTCCTTAGGTAGCCCCCTCCTATGTTTCCGCCCCATTCATGACATATTCTGTTACGTCTGCACCACATGTCTATGTATACGCCCAGTTACACCTACTTTTACTGTTATCTTTCGCGACTGCTACGCGTCACGCCTTCTGCTCCACCCACTGCTACGCCTACTGCAATGTAATGTTATGTGTTTGCGTTATGTATATAAACTCATGTATTGTTATTAAAAGTTAGCGCGCTCATCCCAGACCCAGCCCCGGCAGCTGCCGGGCCACTCTAGCCCTGCCATTCTGTTCCTATGCAGGTTGTCCTGATCCTGTCCTTATGCTGTATTAAACCTGCAGAAACTCCTACTACCTCGAATCTTGACTCTTATTTATTGAGCTATCTGTTATGATATATGCCTAGTCAAAAATAGGGTATTATTTATTTATTTACCACAACCTGGAGAAGGAAGTATCATTTTCAACTAAAAAGCTATTTTTGGAACCACTGGGACCAGCTTCCTATGTTTTACACAAATGTTACAGGCAAATTAAGCTGTATTTCTTACTACTTTGCAAGTCAATTAGAGTGGTCAGGGATAGCCACTTCTACTGCTGGCTTCTCGATTGCTACACATTACAGTGTCATTGCTGTCCCGGATCTCAGTGGTCAAGAAGGCAACAGCAAGAACAGAAAGAGAACAGGCCTTTATCAAATATATTTACTTTCTGAAGCCTCTAGTTTTCCTTTTTTTCTAGTCCTACTGAAGTAAGGGGTATGGGGTGGGAACATGGAAACTGGAAATTAATTTGCGTTTTAATGGTGTGTGATGTCACTTCCACAGCCTTCAGCATTCTGCTGATTCAAATGTTCACAGCCCTTTCTTTTTTAACAGAGAGGTCTGAAGAGATACAGATACATGGGGCAGTCACAATAATTGCCAAGGTAGGTTACAAATTGAATGGCAGGAAACCCAAAATATGCTTTGTTGGACATCTGCCTTCTTAAGGGAAATTATCCCAAAACTTTTAGCTTTTTCTTCATAATCTTTGCTGAATTTTTCCACATAAGCTTGGTAATTACCAATTATTTAAGAATAATTTACAACCAATTAATGAATATTTAATAATAAATTAATTCCCACAATTATCATTATAACATATCAATTAAATAAATAATAAGTTAAAAATATTAATAATTTGATTATAATTAAATTACTTCCCACCATATCCCCCTTTAAACCCACAACCCACTCTTGAAAACAAATAACACAATTAACATAATTACCAATTAATTAAAAAAATTATCAACCAATTAATAATTAATTCATAATAAATTAATTCCCACAATTACCACTTAAAAATGTGAATAAATAAATACTAATAAATTAAAAATATTAATTACTTTATTATAATTAAATTACTTCCCACCCTATTTCCCTATAAACCCACAACCTGCTACAGAACTAAAAAACGCAAAATGTATTAAACATAAAATGAATAACTACTATTTTTTTTTACAGATATTAAAAAAACAAAAGTAATACTTATACGAAAAAGAGATCACATACTTTTAAAATACATACTAAAATACATAACACTAATTTAAAAATCGATATTTTAAACCGCTATATTTTTGCAAACAATATTACTAACTTCGATGTTTTCAAAAACTATATTTCTTACATTAAAGTCGATATTCTTGACCACAATATTATGGCTGTCGATATTTCTGAATCACAATATTTCCAACTCAATATTTGTGTATGTCAATGTTTAAAAACTGGACATTCTGTCTGTGCACCCTGTCATCGCAGATCGGTGTGCGCACTAGCACACAAGCGTCCAGGTAGTGCGGTATACCTATGCGTGTTTTCACTACCTATGAGGCCTGCTCTTCCCATAGGTTAGCATGGGGAAGTGGTTAACACTACTTCGGATGGCAATAGTGAATTGTGGTGGTGCAGCCTCTTGATGTTTCATATCAATAGATTCACAGTGCCAAACCCTTTCTTTGGTAAAGGGAGTTTTGGCTAAACCCACTTAGAAAAGGTACTTATAGAATAAGGACAATTCTATGCTCCAGGAGTCTTGGGGACTTTGGTGTCTGGCTCCAGTGGACAGAGCACATCTGTGCACCCCAAGTGACAACTATAAACCATGGGCATCTCACGAGAACAGCAGACCTCTGCCATTTGAAGGCCGAATGGGTGAGATTGAAGAAGAGATTGTGACACTTTGCCTCTAGGAGCCGGATTTTGGCCCCACTAAAGATTAAAATCATCATTCCACAGCTCCATGGCAGACAGGCCTACAATTTAGGGGAGACATCTGTGGTTTAAAGGGAAAACCACCTAAAGTGTTAAAGATTGCAGGGATCACTGTTAGCATCAGCTGAACGCCATTTTGTACTTAGCAGCCATCTTAGGAGCTGATTATGATAGCGGTTTTCCTGCATCCTCCGGGCCGGCGGTGGCTTCCGCCGGCCCGGAGGATGTGGGAAAACCGCTGCGGAGCCTCAAAAGACCCACCGCCATATTAGGATGGCGGTGGGTCTTGAAATCCGTCCGCAGCTTTTCCGCCGCGGTCACCTTCCGACCGCGGCGGAAAAGCTCTAACATGGCTGGCGGTGTCTATCAGACACCACCAGCCATATTAGGATGGAGGAAATCATATGCTTTTCCACTGCGGCTTTTTCGCCGTGGAAAAGCATACGGACATTCACTTCGGGGGCCCGTTGCGGGCCCCCTTAGTGAGGGGGGTGGGGGGTGCACATGGGGGTACCTATGGTACCCCCCTGCATTTGCATGCACAAAGCAGCAGGCACCGCGCGGTGCCTGCTGCTTTGTGCTCGCAAATGCGATGCATGCATTTTTAACATTGCGGCGGGTGCAGCTTGAAGCTGCACCCACCGCAATGTTAAAGATAGAGGATGTGACCGCCACCCTGGTGATCACATCCTAATCTGCACGGAGCGAATGCCGCAGCCCATGCGGACGTTCCCTCCTCCTCTGGGGTCGCGGACGGACTCAAGCCCGTCCATGATCCTAATCGACCCCTTAGTTAGCCATGTGCTTGCCATGTGCTTTTCCCCTCTTCCAGAGGAATGCACATGCTCCGAGGGGCCTAGCTAGTAGAATGCACCTGCTCCTAGTATATAACTGTCAGGCTAATATTGTTGATGTAAGGAGAAATGTCTTTCCTCCCACTTTGTTGAGCAAGCAAATTTTGTATAGCCATATTAGTCAGTAAGCATGCTGTTATGAACCAAGACCTACCCTTGGTTTTATGCTGACTATGTAAACCTATGCATATATGAGGCCCCTGTTCTCTGTACTCCTTAGAATTGTGTGAATAGTGGCTGGCCAAGGCACTGCTGAAGTGTGATGCTCTGAAGTGTGCTCTCCAAGGGCCCAACCGCGGGCCTCCTGTTCTCCAGTAGATCTCAGGGACATCAAAAGCCTCCTGCTAGGGTTCTACACCATGTACCTGTGGCATCTGGAGCGTGGTGCCCTCAGAAGTGCTCACCTTGACTATTAAATTCCAATGGCTAGTGTGGTGTGAGTGTGGAAATAATACTTGTGTCTGGAAACTGGATTGTCTGGTGTGGAGCCCCAGAAATCTGGCCCCTACCTAGGATGCATGGTTCCTGTACTTCGAGGACCCCAACACTCATAAGCATCTAATTAGTGGTGAGTTGATTTACTGGCTGCAGAACCCGCATTTGGCCCATTTCGTCTATCGTGCCGCATCTCTTTCATGTGACATGCCAAATGTATTCTCATTGCATGTGGTATCTGATTCACGTGGTTCGACCCTCTTGGAGGTGGGGGTGTACCCATACTAGTGCCTCCTTCTACCTCATGTGGCTCTGCAGAACTTGCACTTGTGTGTGTCTGACCGGACTGGTTTGGTGCAACCTGTATCATCGTGCACCAGACATTGTTCCTTATTTCCAGGGAGGTATGGAATTGCAGCTCTTCACTTTGTGTGACCAGAATTGCATGGTGCAATCCATCTCAATGTGCACCGGTCCTTGTGACTTCTTTCTAGGGATTCCATCATGTTTGAAATCTGAAGTGCTTGGTGCAACTCATCTCAACCAACGTGACCCGGATCATTGTGTACCGATGGGAGTGCCTCATCCTATTCAGAGGCTCACCTGTGTTAATGCCCTTTCATCGGATTTCACTTTTTGACCTAATCGCGTTGGACCAACTACCCTCTGCACACCTGGTCCCTCCCAAAGGCATCTTAACACCAAGAAGTAGCGAGAGTGATTGACTGGGTTTAAGGTACTCTTCTGAGATAGTCAGAAGCAGCTCAAGAGACTGTGTGACTCCTTTGTGTTTTGAGACATGTGGGTGAACTTACCGAGTGGCTGCTAAACTCTCCTTTGTTTATGTCTACCTCCAAATTAAAAAAGCTACATATTCCTGCCTGCTTCCTGAGGACCCAGACAGTGTGACTTTGGCCGTGTGTGGCCCAGTATCGGTGGTGGAGGGTTGGTTATCTTGGGTATAGGCCAAATGGGGAGAACTAGAGGGTGGAGGGAGGTTTGTGCCACAGAGTCTGCAGAGGGTGAACCAGTGACCTGCTGGGTACCAGTGGCACTACATTGAGGTGCTGAATTTGCATACATATGTAAGAGTGTCTCATATGGACTGGGTGACACCTATTGCCCTGGTAGCGGTGCGGAGTGGGTGGGTGTGAGTGGGAATTATCATGTGCAGCCCGCCTGTGATTCATGACACTGGCCTGTGGTGCCACTTTATATGTCGATTGCTTGCCAAATTATAGGAGTGACAGGAGAAAACCCATATACCACGTTGGGATGGGTGTATCATGTAAACAAAAACAATTCCCAACTGGTGTCATGTAGAGACAGTTTCAATTGTGTATGCCAAGGGCATTACAAAGAACAGAAACAAGGAGTCAATTGATTTTAAGAGAAAGTGGTATTATTCACCAAGAAAACAAATTTTTCATATGAAATTACAGTTAGAAACAGCACTGTAAAGATCAGATCTTATAACAACCCGGTGGCACTTGGTGCAAGGTGCTATATACAGTTCAGTGAGGTGAAGGTGCAAGTGCTTTTAAGAACAGCATGGGTGACGCATATAACAAAATATGTACAACAGGTAAAAGCTCCACAACATAAGTTACAGTCACTTGGAAAAACAATTATTCCTTGTGGGAGCTTAAAGCGTAGAATGCGTCCTATGATTTTGGCTGTGTGGTCGACGGCGTTTCGATCCCCTTAAGTCGGGATCCCCATCAGGACGGGGTTGTTGATGGGTACAGCGCTGGTCGCGGTTCAGAGTGGAACTGATCGCGTAGAATTGGCGGCGTCTGTGGATTACAGGGCGGCAGAAGGCAATGGCTCATCTGGTGTCTCACGGCAATCAATGCTGGAGCTCCAGCATTGATTGCCGTGAGACACCAGATGAGCCATTGCCTTCTGCCGCCCTGTAATCCACAGACGCCGCCAATTCTACGCGATCAGTTCCACTCTGAACCACGACCAGCGCTGTACCCATCAACAACCCCGTCCTGATGAGGATCCCGACTTAAGGGGATCGAAACGCCGTCGACCACACAGCCAAAATCATAGGACGCATTCTACGCTTTAAGCTCCCACAAGGAATAATTGTTTTTCCAAGTGACTGTAACTTATGTTGTGGAGCTTTTACCTGATGTACATATTTTGTTATATGCGTCACCCATGCTGTTCTTAAAAGCACTTGCACCTTCACCTCACTGAACTGTATATAGCACCTTGCACCAAGTGCCACCGGGTTGTTATAAGATCTGATCTTTACAGTGCTGTTTCTAACTGTAATTTCATATGAAAAATTTGTTTTCTTGGTGAATAATACCACTTTCTCTTAAAATCAATTGACTCCTTGTTTCTGTTCTTTGTAATGCCCTTGGCATACACAATTGAAACTGTCTCTACATGACACCAGTTGGGAATTGTTTTTGTTTACATGATACACCCATCCCAACGTGGTATATGGGTTTTCTCCTGTCACTCCTATAATTTGGCAAGCAATCGACATATAAAGTGGCACCACAGGCCAGTGTCATGAATCACAGGCGGGCTGCACATGATAATTCCCATGTGGCATACACAATTGAAACGATTGCTTGCCAAAAGCACAAAACCTGGGAAATTGGGTTTTCCCACGTGGCTCTGGCCCACTCTGCTGCTAAAAAGTGTTCTATTTTTGTGTATGTACATAATTTTGATGTTGTGCACTGCATAAGGGTGTTGTCTCTCAATTGGGTGGGGGGAGGTTAGATTAGGAATTGTCCACAGTCTGCATACTATTGATTTAATAAATTTAAGATTGGGCCTAGTACTGCTAGTAATATTTCTGAATGTGTTTTATGCCCAAAACTATATGATGTTCATGTTATACTGATTAAATATGTGTGTTGAATACAGACAATTTTACATACATCCTGTGTAAAGTCACATTTGTGATGCTCAGTGTATTTATCCCATGCGGCTGGTGTGCCTTTGCTTTACACATTGCCTCTATAGTAAGCATGACTGCTCAGAGCCAAGGTACCCAAGGGTAAGCACAGGTTATACAGCAAGTGGAAACACCTGCTCTTGACAAGAGTGGCAGCTCTGCCTGGCTGGGGAATCCCTTCACCCAACCAGAAACCTACTTCCAACATGCTTTCTCAATGTAATATTCCTGGGATATGATGTATCTTGTGAGGAAATTTGATTTACTCCAGTGTTCTGGTAGAAATATGTGGTGTAAGAGCCTCCAAAACTCAATTACAAGCATTAATAGAGCCTCGAAATGTTGGGCAAATGTATCTCCCACTTTACGTGGAGAGGGTAGAACCACTGTACCAGTTCATTACCTCCATGTTTACAGGGAAAAACTGGAGTGAAGAATGCACTCAAATCCTTAAAAAATGCAAAAACATATGGTAAACACAATCTAGTAGTTAGAAACCTACAGTCAGTTAGGATACACATATATCATATACAATGAAGGACAGAGTACACCACCTGTGTGCAGGTCGCATTGATATTCTGTAGCAGAAGAGCACCGCTCCATTATAGGAGGTTCTCTCAGAAGTTCAGACAGTGATCATTAAAGATAGGCCCAGCAGTGCAAGGTAAAGCAAGCATTGGGAAAAGCATTAGGTTTCACTTATGTGATTAATGATAGGTTTTTCTTTGTAAATTTTAGGGTTGGGGCATCACAGTAGACACCTCCAGCAGCTGTAGACCACAGTTCCTATGAGAGGGGGGGCTCATTAAGGAGTGTTTGTGAGGTGTGGTGGCAAAGTGAGCCTCATGTAAGAAATACAATTTACAGTGTGAGTGAAACTGAAACCAGATAAACTAATGAAAGACATCAGATGGCGAAAACTTTTGAGAAACTAATTAAGTCGCGGTACAGGAAAGGGCAGCACTTTAAACATAGAAATAAGGGAAAACCTTAAAAAAATAGTTCCACAAAAGCAGCTGGAAACATTACTTGTTCGCCGGGTAACTTAAGAAAAATACATGAGGAAAAACAGGAAACAGTATGCTACAGCCAATAGAAACAGGAGGCAAATTAAGTGGAAAGCAAAGGAACCACTGGATATCAAGGAAAACAAGGTGGTGGGATGTAAACCCCTTTTAAAATTTAGATTAAATACAAAAGTTTTTAGCACAGCGTTGTGCAGGCAAAACCTAAAAAGAGTTGTGTTCGTGCTTATATCATTTCTGGAGGCTGCCACAAATGCAAGTAGACCGAATGCTCATGCTTTAAATGTGCACTGGGTGTAATAGGCCTGAGTCCCAAAAATACAGATTTATACTTAGAATAGGGTTATGCATTAAAACAAAGGCATTCCTTTAATATCAGCAAATAATTTATGAGGGATTCTTTTGAGATCCAAGGATTTGCACAGCACACAGTAAGCACTAAACAGCTGTACTAGGCTGCTTATGCAGCCATGCAAGGGTTTTCTAAGAATTCAGAATTTAAATAAAGCATGTACATGTGTAGCCTAGGGGACTCAGCTTTACAGATAACAGAATTAAATTGTGTCCCCCTGGTTTTACAGAACACGTGGGGGTCGATTACATTGTCCTCCGGCCATCGCAATGGCAAAAGGGACCGCCTGCCATAGGTGCGGGTGTCCCGCTATACAAATTAGGATGCACCTACCACACTGCAAGCGGCACCCGCTGCAATGTAAAAATACATGTTGTGCATTTGAATGCACAACGTGACAGGCACGGTGTGGTGCCTGCCACCTTTTACATGCAAATGCAGGGGGGTACCATAGGTACCCCCATGTGCACCCCCCACCCCTCAACACCGTTGGGGCCCACAACGGGCCCCCAACAGCAGGAACCACCTTTTCATGGTGGCAACAACACCATGAAAAGGCTGCTCACCGGCAGCATTGTAATATGGATGGTGGTGTCTTTCAGACACCGCCACCATACTAAACACGTTTTCCGCCGGTCAACGAGTCGACCAGCGGAAAAGCGGCAGACGGTCTTTCCATCCACCGCGGACACCCCAGCGATCCTAATGTGGTGGAGGGTCATTCATGACAGGTGGCTGTTCAAACAAATAAATACAAATATTATATTAGTGAAGGTAGATTATTGCATATGTTTTATGTAGGTGCAGCCAAAGCACTAGGACACAGCTTGTGCAGTCTCAAAATTCTTGTTTTTCTTATTACGGACAGGTGGAGTTCATATCTTTTACTCAGATCAAGAGCTGGCTTTTACTTCCAGAGTATTAGCAGAAGTACTTTCAGAAGTGTGAGTAGGTCTATAGTTTTCACATCCCATTAATGGGTCGATTTCAATTCCGGAAAAAATGCCTTCCTAATGCTATTCGTCGGCTTACCTTGCGACCGACACGTATCCGGAGCTTTTTCCAACAAACGTGCAAGTACGATGCGTTTTCCAGGCAAATCCTGACCGAATCTTCGTGTCCGATTTGTGCACTATGTCAGTACCTAACAGGCTCAGGAAACAAGTATATCGCATCATACACAGGCCCAAAGCAACCCATTTCAGGATACGCAAGTACGATGCGGTTTCAATACGCAACGTACAGGGTTGCTCCTCTGGCACGTCAGAGCATTCGGACAAGGCGTATGAAAGCTCCGAGTCATTCCAGAACACGATCAACGGGTACGAGACGGAGCAGCCATGTATCCAATCGCGCATGTGTTCCCTATACTTTAGGCCTACCGCTACCGATGGGCATGCCCCAGAAGGTAAGTTCTACATCTACCACACACCACATTGTCACGAGCACATGAAAGGAAACACCACTATATGGGGGTGGTTCTTATCTCTCCCAGCATTGTCCACCCCAGAGGGGGGTGGATGTCTTTCACTCACAGCATTGTCCCCCCCATAGGGAGGTGGATGCCTATAACTTCCAGTATTGTCCACCCCATAGGGGGGTGGATGCCTATCGCTCCCAGCATTGTCCACCCCATGGGGGGTGGATGTCTATAACTCCCAGCATATCCCAACCATTGGGTGGTTTATGCCTATCACTACTAGCACAACCTAACTAGAGGGATGTGAATGCCCATCACGACCAGCATTGTCCACCCCATAGGGGGGTGGATGCCTATCCCTCCCAGCATTGTCCACCCCATAGGGGGGTGGATGCCTATCACTCCCAGCATTGTCTACCCCATGGTGGGTGGATCCCTATGACTCCCAGCATATCCCAACCATAGGGGGGTGAATGCCTATCACTCCCAGCATTGTCCACCCCATAGGGGGTGGATGCCTATCACTCCCAGCATTGTCCACCCTAATTGTGAGTGGCTGCCTATGACTCCAGCATATCCCAACCATAGGGGGTGGATGCCTATCACTCCCAGCATTGTCCACCCCATGGTGGGTGGATGCCAATCACGCCCAGCATATCCCAACCATAGGGTGGTAGATGCCTATCACTACTAGCATACCCTAAATAGAGGGGTGTGGATGCCCATCACTCACAGCATTGTCCACCCCATTGGGGGGTGGATGCCTATCTCTCCCAGCATTGTCCACCCCATAAGGTGTGTAGGCAGAACATTCCCCCGTGTTTATGTGTGTATACTGACACCACAATTTAGACATGACGAACAACATTTGACAAACTTCCATCACTGCAGTGACAAAGAGGTGATTGTGGGATCAATCCCCCAGCATCATTAATCACATAGTTGGAATGGGGTATAACCCCACTCACTGTGGTCACAAAGAGGTTAGTATGGGGTTAAATCCCACAGCATAATCAATCACATTGGTGGTATGGGGCTAACACCACCCTCAGTCTAGTGACACTCAGGTGAATGTAGGTCTTACACCCCTAGCATGTTCAAACAAAAATGTGTGTCTGGGTAACCAAACACAGAAGCAATGTTGTTACATTTTACTGTTTGTGTGCCAAACAAACACAGGACTGTTGAGGATAGCATTGTAGTGTAAGTAAAAATACACACAGCCATGTGCAGACAACTGTTGCCATTGTGAGATAACTCTTTCGGCAAACTGCAAATGTACAATGTAAGAAGTGACAATCAAAAAGCATTAACACACTCCTTCATTCACATCAGCTAGACACAAATACAAATGAGCATATCTGAAACTACCTATTTGCTGAGATCCACTTCCACACCCTGGGAGCTAAGGCAATATGACTTAACATTACAACTCATGTGCAGGCTGAAGATGCATGAGTCCCAGGGCCAGTACAGAAAATGACAACTACCAAACACACACCATATGCCACACCAAGCCATGAGAACTACATGGCTGAAGCCGTACAAAGACATCCAAACAGCCAAGCTCACTAAAATAGATTACAGATCAACAACACACTGAATTTGCTAGCACACAGGTGAGAAGTGGAGAAGTGTGGCTCACTGGTTAGAAGCGGCAGACCCTTAAGCAGAGATCGGCCCGGGACCAGGGTTCAATTCCCGACGCGGCAGGGTCTTGGGTCAATGTCCGCGCACTCGATAATTCTCGCCGAGGTGCCTACGCTCACTATGGGTCCCACTCTGCAACTCTGGGCAATAGCTTGCTTAATCTCCACAACGGCCCCAGCAGCGCCGGGGATCCCTGGTTTCACCTTGGAGGTGCCCAGGAGGGACCATCTCACAGGGAAAGCCAGGACGGGTTCCCCAGCGGAATACAGCACCAGGACACTCCGAGATGGAGTAACAGTGCGCTTTACAAGTATACTTAACTAACTCATGGAATACTAAATGTGTCCCATGTGAGTTTGCACACAGTGCAGGCCCACATCTTAAACCAACCATGGATTACCACACAATGACCACATTGTACTGGGGCACACACATCACAGGCACTGTAAGTGAAATAGGCCCAGAAACAACTGTCCCACTCAGCACACAGCAAGATTTACACACATTAACATCTGTAGGAACTACATTCATGGACTGAAATGGTAATTGAACACAGGGACAAATGCTAACATTACACACAACATGGGCCCCGGATAGGTCACATAGCAAATACATTGCCATTAGAAGATTTACCAAATCTTGAAGGTCAGCTGTATAATGCATGCCCATGGCAGGGGTCCACCATGTCAGAAGTACACACAGGCATGGATTCACATTTCACAATACACTGAACACTTTGTTTCCATCAGCCTCTGTACATGTGTCTCCAGAGTCATCTGCATGTAGCCAAACTTCATGTAAACCAAGTTGTACTGATGAGACAGATGATTTGTTAACCAGCAAAGCACTATCATGCATTGCAGCCATAGAGGATTCTACCCCAAAAATATGGTACAATGTGTACAAATGTCAGTACGACCTATCTGTTAAAGTGTAAGTCCAATATGGCCATGTCTCAAAAGGATGTCACTTTTCATGAAGAAAACATTGTCGATCTTGACAAGCTGCAATGGCAGTCAATGCTGACTCTGATACCTATGTTAATACGACACATATACCATTGACAACATGCGGACCATCACATTGCCCAATCTGGATTTCCCCCAACAAACAATTCAACTGCAATTTTATTACAACAATTCACAGACTTAGGAACACAAAATTTAATGCTCAAATAAAAGGAATGCTTTATTCAGCCATTGTATATTGTTTACAATGAGGCCAATGGCCAGTCCATTCCAACAAGTCTCTTAGGGGGGATATAATGAACTCAGTCTCCCTCACCTGCCTGCAATGCTACAAGTAGGAGACATCTCCCCTTGGAGAGGCATCTGTAAGGGCATGGCAGGCACCGCAGGGACATGACTATGGGTGAGCCACTACGGTTTAGGGAGGGATGGAAACTGGGGTGGATTCGCTCAACACTGCAATTTCCTGTCTGGGTTGAGGGTGTGTTGGCTCCACTGCAGTGGCATGTTCATGTTGGGGGTGTGTGGCTCCACTGAAGTGGCCTGTTCATGTTGAGGGGGGGCGGGGGTGGCTCCACTGAAGTGGCCTGTTCATGCTGGGGGGGGGGGTGTGGCTCCACTGCAGTCTCTGGATCAGACTGGAGATGTGGGGAAGTTGGAGGGGAAAAGCCTGTGTCAGTGGGGGAAGGCCTTAGTAACTTTGGGATTTTGTAATGTTGTATGTGTGTGAAACTGTCATTGGGTGTGAGGTCTGATCCTTGGTATGTTGTGCCTGGGACTGTGAGGATGTGGAGGTGGGGGGTGAAGTGTGTGATCTTTGTGCGGGCACAGATTTGGGTGACCTGGGTGATAATTACGGGTGGGGGCCTTGGAGTCAGGGGAGGGTGTGTGTTTAGGGGTGGGACTCCTATATGTGCCTGGAGATTTTCCACCCCTCTTGCTAGCTGTGACTGTTGTATCTTTGGGGACGAAGCCAAGTTCACAGAGGAAGAGCCGCTGGCTAGTGTGTTTTGCAGGAGAATCAGGGGTAGGGGTCTTGGAGGGATAGGTCTGTGAGGAATGACCTGTTGTTCTGGTTGTGTGCGAGACTTTATGCTCACTATCTCCTGTGTGTGTCCTGTCAGTCCCCTGACTGTGCCTGCATGCCTGTTTGGACTTTGTCTTGGGTGGTTGTGTGCTGCTTGTGTCTGTTTGGGTGTGTGACTGTGCCTGTGTGAGTGTGCTTTGGACAGGTAAGGTAGTGGTGACTGTGGATGGGGCAGTGGAGGTTTCGGTGAGGTACTGCTGGAGGGGGGACACTGCTGCCGTCAGGGAGGTGGCAATGGACTGATTTCCAATCTGTAGGGCAGACATGTCTGATAAGATGTCCTCCGTGAATGACACTAATTGTGTTAACAGACCAGTGTGTGCATGGAGGACACTCAGAATGGATGTCTGCCCCAAATGGATCTGTTTGAGCAGGTCCACCGACTCCACACTCAGGGCAGCATGGGGACATATGCAGGTGCAGCGGTGCCTGGAACAAAGGAGACACGGTGTGTCCATGGACCTTTGCCCTGTGACTAGCTGGTATGGTGGAGGTGATGGTGGTGGTGATGGTGGGGACAGATGCAGTGGGACCTGACATATCCTCAACCAAAACCACAAGGGAGTCGTCACCGGTGCTTGACAGTCCTAAAGGTCTGTGGTTTTGTCTCCTCCACTTGACATAGGTGATGCTGTGAACAAGGAAGATGAACAGAATCATATCAGTCATCTGCATAGACTTGACACATGAGTACAAGCACAACACATCGCAGAACAAACCCTTGCCTAATGTACTTGGCACCTTTATCATTCCTTCCCCATATGTGAACATGGCACTTGTCAGTCTGCCAGTAAACCTTTGTTTACATGGAACCATTTGTCTGATGTGTAGCATGGCCCACGAAATACATTACACATAATGTCCTTTTTTTCAGTTTGCATGATCTGTAATGCACATGAGTGCAATGTGTCATTACACACATCTCCCTTCTCACTTAGGGGATACTGGAAAGTGACACAGCAAATTGAATGGACTGATATTAAAGTTGTAATGTTAAATATACTCCCATCACCAGACATCAAGGTGGGCACATGTCCCGAATGTGAATGCTATGATGGTCTGAATGAAGGACTACCGACAACTTCAGATTGTGCATCTTAACATTCTTTCAATGCGGCATGCTGTGCCACTTGCATGTCTGCATAAACAGTCTGTAGAGACAATTGTTCTTGGACCAGTCAATCCCAAGGTATAAGTCTGTACTGTGGCACAATCATTAAATCACCTTCCATGCAACATCTGCATTGCTCAAGTCTCTCATTGCCACACCCAAGTTGAAGACTCTGACAAGGCCTGTTGGGCTACTTTGGCAGTGGACCATATGAATTAACACATCAGTCCACAGGACCTATTACAAAGTAATCAGGAATGAATTTAAGCTGCATGAGCATGAATGTCTTAGACAACATCATGCAGAGTCAAGGGATGACACAGGCATGTCCTGTCCTGTGTATTTTAGCAAGTTCACATTAATTGGCTGTCTGTCCAGATTAAATCTATAAACTACCTATCTTAGTGTACAAAGTCCAGCCTGTTCACACTGTCACAGAGTCACACACATGAGAATCGAATTTCCATGTAGGATGTGTTGCCTGACACAGTAAAAAGTGATGTGACTGTGTCTCCTTTGGGCTAATTTGGCATATCCGTCGTTTGGCTGGGTGAAATGTGGGATTACACGGAGCAACACGCAGGTGACTACACTGTTTTGTAAATCTCTGAGGCTTCAACATTGGTCTCCCCTGCTGCACGTGTCATTAGCATTATTTTCAAACAGCAGTATTTATCCAGATATACCTCTTCAAAGATATATGTATGTTACACACAGAGCACATATCATATTACAGTTAATGTGCGGACTCATGTCAGACAATGACAGCACTCATGATGCTAAACTAAATACACCTGTTGGAAAGTGGTGAGGATCACATAAACATTGGACTACTGCACATGCACATATCCAAAGTGAAACATGTCACATACAGGGAGTGACACACCTGTGCGTCATCTGTAATGGTGTTTACTCAGGAATTGCCCATGATGTGTTGTCTAACCAGACATATGAGCTATTAGAGGCTGAGCAGGCTGAGGGAGGGAAACAATGATTACATACCTAGTACATAGACCTAGCATATACTCACCCCCTTCTTGCTGATGTCGGTCCTTCAACGGAGCATCAAGGTTAGGGAAGACCACCGGCAGTATCCTCAGCATGTGGGGGGTCAGTGTCCATTGTCCACCCCTCCGGCAAGGAGGTGACAGTTTCAGCTGGACCCTTGCGATCTTCCGGATCCAGTCATGGAGGTCCTGCCACCTCTTCTGGCAGTGGCGGCGAAGGCGTTGGTAGGCCCCCACTGATCGCACGGCACGGGTGATGGTCAGACAAATCTCTGCCTTCTGATGGAAGTTGACCTGAAAGGATGACATGGTGATAACTCATTACTCCATCTGTAACATCTTATGCTTCACACACATGAACATATGACTCATGGTCAGACTGGCATTTCCTGTCTAACGGGAAGACAAGTATCTTCATTGACAATTGTCCTGTGTGAAAACCTCCCTGAGGAACATGACAACAGGGCAGGGAAGACTGGCCAACAACACACACCACCACACGGGTACTCATAGTACGGCCCTGTGGGCCGCCAGCGGCCCGGCAAGCCATCCTTGGCGGCCCGCGGCCCTTGCAGACATTGTACCTGTGTGTTTTGGTAAAAAATGTGAAGAGTGTCAGCAAACACTGCCGCAGCAGCGCTGACTCCGAGACAATCTGCTCAATGGTGGTCAGGCGATTCACAACAAAGCCTCATTAACAAGTAAATGGTCTTTTAAAGACGAGTGAAGTACTCGGGTGGGGCTGTGTGTGTTCCCGGGAAGCTGGGGTGAGGTGACAGATGGTGACAGCCAGAGGGAGACGGAGATAGGAAGACAGAGGGTGGGAGACAGAAGGAGGGAGAGGGCAACAGACAGAGGAAGACAGACAGAGGGAGGGAGAAATGGACAGGGACAGGGACAGACAGGGACAGTCAGACAGATAGAGGCTGAGACAGGGACAGGCAGATGGAGGCAGAGACTGAGACGGACAGAGGCAGAGATGGAGACAGAGGGAGACAGAGGGAGACAGAGAGAGGAAGACAGAGGGAGGGAGACAGAGGGAGGGAGACAGAGGGAGGGAGAGGGTGACAGACAGAGGGAGACAGACAGAGAGAGGGAGACATGGACAGGGACAGGGACAGACAGAGACAGGGACAGTCAGACAGATAGACGCAGAGACAGGGACAAGGACAGACAGATAGAGGCAGAGACTGAGACAGACAGAGACAGAGAGGCAGAGAGGGAGACGGAGGGAGACAGAGAGAGGGAGACAGAGGGAAAGAGAGAGAGAGAGAAAGAGAGAGAGAGACAGAGAAAGATGTATGTATGCCGAGTCTGGTGGCTCAGTGGACGAAGGCGTCCACTGCATGCACCTGTATTCAACCTCTTGGTCACAGTTTACCTTAGCTATAGCCCCTCCCCACTCCCCCACTGACCTTGTCCCCACCAGTGCGGCCCTCAGCCACGAACCACACTGTATATTTGGCTCCGAGAGAAAGTTTGTGAGTACCCATGCACTACCACATCACTTTCTCTCTCCTGTGCCTATCTACCTACACACTGTAAAACTTACTACAAATATGTCTGCCTGCATGCCCTTGGGTTCACAGTGCTTGAGGGCGTTTCTAGACGTTTAAATGTTTTACATGCAGTGTAACAACACTCACCTGCTCCTCTGCTGTGCCATACAGCTTTCTGTAGTTCGAGAGTAGGCTGTCCAGCAGGGCCTGGTTCTCTTCTTCTGTAAATGCAGGAGCCCTCTCCACAGTACGTGCCATGGTGACTCCAATAGGATGCATAAACTGCAGCAGAGAGTTGTAGATCTACAGTCAGTAGCAGCCAGTGCAGTCAAGTGATAAATGTTGTTAGCACACTGACTTATATCTGGGCAACAGAGGGGGACTCAGTTCCATGCCTCAAAAGCAAAAGGTCCGAGTTGTTTGCATGGTATGAATTTGTCCAATCCATCACATTGCACGCATCGGACACCTCTCCCGCGACATTCAAAATCTGCTCTTCATCACAACCTAAACTTTGATACATGTGTTGCAAAAGTAAACTAAATTTGTCCACCAAAGATTCATACAAGATGCAAAATGTGCGTCTGTCTTCATGACGATCAACAGCTAAGGAATGCTATCGGCTGTGCCTGGGTGTGCCTCTCGCATCCATGCTATACTCACCCATGTCTAACACCATAGTATTGGGCATGCAATATGTCTGCCGGGCAAAGTCAGGGTGTGCCAGACGCGTCCATGCAATGACCACTCATCATGTCAGACATTACATGTAAGATCAATGGCATTCTGTATGCCCTGTGTGGATGGAGTTAAGCACATGTAAAATGGGACACAGCCAACAAACATGACTACTCACATTATGATAGTAGCTTACAGTGCAACTTTTGCATTGTTTGTGTTGAACATGACAAGTCTGAGTGACTAATTTACAGATCATCCTCCTATGCTTGGCCACTGTCCCAGGGGCTCATTGTGTTAACACAGGATACATCGACACACAGGCACACCATCATCTGATCATGATTAAAAGTGCAATGTGTTCATTCTTTTGGACTGTGTACACAGTATGTGAGACTTGTACTACGCAAAACTTACTTGTGAGAACTGTCACAGTCATTTAGATTTTTCACATCATGTAATTGTCATGTGAGTTGCTTTAATGTCTCTGTGTCACTGAATTGCATGTATTCATAGTGAAATGGCTATGTGCTACACATCATCATTGTTCTGTGTCTGTGATAGGACATGTAGGTCATACATCACATCATGACAATGTCCACACCATGACAGTGTTGTGCATGGTCACAATCAGTCTGTATATAGTGTTGTTACTAGGTTACCATACCTTTTCCATTTCTGGGTGCCTTCATTACATGTACTAGTTGAGCGATGACTCTCAGTCTGATACTTTAGTGTGTGTGTGTTGTGTCTGTCACAATTGAGCACATGGAGAGTGTCTCACAACTATGATTAGTCACAGTACAACACTGTATTATTAGTTGTACATGACATAATTGAGTGTATGTCCAGGTCCACAAGGCTGTCAATTAATGATTAGCTCAACTTCATACATCTGACATCACTGTGTAAGGCAATATGTAAATTCATTGTTACATGAATCTATTTTTAGATAGTAACATGTGTACATACTTTGTCACATGTTCCGCACGGGCCCAAATGTCCACAGACCCTAGCCTGATCTTGCAACAATGGTGGAACGTGAGTGCATGAGGAAATACAGGTTCACGAGGGGATTAATTACTGAATTAACAGACCAGTTGTCACCACACTTCAACCTGGACACACAAATCCCTTCGCCCTGACCCCCAAGGTGAAGGTGAAGGCGGCAATACATTTTTTTGCCACAGGTTCGTTCCAGTTTACTGTGGCTGATGCTGGTGGCATGTCCCAGACAATGTTTAGTCGAGTCCTCCGGGACGTGTGGGAGGCCATTTTGAGGTTCCTTAACATGTACATAGAGTTTCCTACACCGCCACAGTTCCGTGCCATTAAAGAGGATTTCTATGCCTTGGGCCACATGCCACATGTGATTTGATCAATTGACGGGACACATGTGGTTTTTGTTGCACCACAAGTATAAAAACAGGTTTACAGGAATTGTAAACACTTTCATACTATCAATGCCCTTGTGGTATGTGAATGAATGAATGAATGCGATGCTTATATAGCGCATGCTGTCACCCTATGGGTATCCTGGCGCTTCAGACTAAAAAGAATTGACCAGAGGCGAATTGGTCAGAACAAAAGATCAGGGAAAAAAGAAATCAGATCCTAGGAAAGAGCAAGGTTTTGAGACTCTTTCGAAACTCAGTCAAAGAATTAGTTTGTCTGATGTTCTAGGGTAGCTCGTTCCATAGACGGACACCAACCACATTAAATGCCCTCCCTCCCATCCTAGAACGTTTGAACCTGGGAATCGTCAGTAGACTGGCACTAGAGGAGCGAAGCTGCCTCTTGGGCTGGTACCAGGTAATTTTTTCCTGCAGTGGGACTGAACCCAGCACGTGCACCGCTCTGAACACCAGGCAGATTGACTTAGAGTGGACCCTTTCCTTGATAGGCAGCCAATGAAGATCTCTCAGGGCCAGGGTGGTAGATCAGCTCCGCTGCCTACCGCTTGTGGACCAGAAACTCTCCCATGTATGTGTGCATTCTCCGGGATCTGCACACGACGCTTACATTATGAGGGTAAGTCGGATACCACAAATGATGTCACAGATTAGGAATGAGCGTGCCTGGCTAGTAGGTGAGTCATGTTGTCAGATTCTGTTGTGTGTTCATTGTCTCGCATGTTGTGCCCTGTTATGGCTCAGATTATCATCTCCATTTGATGAATGTAGGTGACTCTGGATACCACAACTTGCCCTGGTTGCTGACATCGCTCAGGAACTCAGTCACACCAGCTGATGTCCGTTATAACGGGGCACATGGGCGTACAAGGCAAATGGTTGAGCGCACATTTGGGCTGCTGAAGACCAGATTTTGCTGCCTTGACCGTACAGGAGGTGCCCTTCAATATTCTCCAGAGAAGGTGTGCAATATAATATTAGTATGCTGCATGCTTCAGAACAAGGCTGTGAGGAATAAACTTCCGCTCATCCAGGATGAAAGGGACCAACGGCCTCAATCATGGGAGCATCCGGACCCGGGGCACGTTGACAGTGACTACGAAGAGGGGAAGGTTGATGTCAGGAGACAGCTCATTAACAACTTTTTCACATGAGTGTAAGTATGCCAAGATGTTTGGTCATGTCAATCCACAGCTTGATGTGGGTATGTTTAACATAATGTTGTGAAACGTGTGTGTGTATGCTAATTTACAGTATCATTGTTGTTGTACAGTACATGTTAAGTTCTGATGGGCACCACTACATTGTTGTCATAAGTCCTAGCTTGTGTTTAATTGTTGCAATGGCTAATTGTGAATTAATAATTGGATATTAAAAGGTGAGTGTGCTACGTGATACGTAGGTACATCCCCGTGAAGTGGGCACACTTAAGAAGTTCAGGTACACTGACTCCAGTACAGTTCAATAAAGTAAAGGAAAGGTTAAATGAAGAGTCAATACGTAAGTTTCATCATATAGTCTTTTTTTAGTGATTTCACGAAATTCTTGTATTGAAGCGTTACATCACGCTGTACAAGTAAATGTAATCCAATGACATTTTCAAGGCATGCTCCAATGCATTTCGGACTAACAAAAGTCCTTTGTCAAGGAGCGCTGTGGAAGGATACAAAAAGAATGCAGCTTAGATCAACAATAAATGAATGCCAATGCAAAAGCATAGTGCGAGAAAAAATCCCAGCTAGCGGTGACAAACAACGGTGTGTACTTAACATGCGTTCACTTGTGAATGAGCGTGTGAGACAGTCCCATTATGTGCATTAAAGAAGGTAATCAAGACGGGGTCATGCGTTAGTCGAATATGCGGTAGTGTGAGTGAAACTGCGGTCTGTGAGCATGCTTTCATTAAAGACGTGGTGAAAGAAATTCGTAAACGGTGATCCAAAAAAAACGGTGATCAAAAATGAGGTTAAAACGGGTCTTACGCTTATAGACACAGCTAGGCGCTCATATCCGAGCTGCAAAATAACGAGGCGTGATCGTTACCAAATGTTATCAAAAGCTGGCAGGGTTAAGAAGGTGGGGGAAGTGCTGTGGTGGTTACTTACTGTGGAGAGATTCAAGCGGTGAACTGAATACCACGGCTTCACGGAGTTACTGCGGAGTTCGCCGGGGAAGAGTGTGTGGGAGGTTAAAATAGATGAGGGACACCAAGTGAAGAAAGATGGGAGCGGCCATCTTGTAGTGGGTAAAGGTGAATGAAATGAAGGTACATGTGCAGAACGGGTGACGTTGCATTAAACAGTAACATTGTAAACCATTATAAATAACAACTAAGTTCAGTCCGGTCATTGAGGCCGAACGGTTTCAGTGACTGGAGACGATATATCCATGAGGTCTCTCGTTGTAAGAGAACTTTGTTGTTGTCTCTGCCCTCAACATGGGCAACCATTTCAAGTACCAAGTACTTCAGTTGTGCAACACTGTGGTGTGCTTCATTGAAGTGAACAGCCAGTCGATTTAGTATTCTTGGTCCTGATGTTTGACTTATGTTCATTAAGTCTGATCTTGATTTTTCTACTGGTTTTTCCCACATAGGTTTTCCCGCATGGGCATTTGAGTAAGTAGATCAAATTAGCTGAATCACATGTGGCGTCTACATTGAGGTTGATGTTGTGTCCTCTCATGGGGTGATTTAGAGTGTTGCCTCCCATTACATTATTGCAGTTGCTGCAATGATGGCATGGACATGTACCAGTGTGCTTTCTTGACATGACCGTTGGTTTGGATAGAATTTCTTTGATGTTTGGTGGTCTGCTGTAAGGAAAGATGGGTGTTTCTTTAAATAAGTCACCAAAGTCTGGTTCTGACGAAAGAATCCGCCAATGTTTCAATATGGTCTTCTTGTAGATTTTACTCGAGGTGGAATACCTTGAGACCAGTGCCATTCTAGAAGTTGGATCTTTCTTTTTGCTTTTTAGGGCTTCTAGGCGAGGGATCATCTTTACTTTGTCCCAGGCTTCTTCAATGATATTTTGGGGGTACCCTCTAGAGGAGAACCTGTCGGCCATGTTTTGTAATTGGGAATCTCTCCTTTCGTCGTTGGATACTATCCGAGTCACTCTCAACATCTGGCTGAACGGTAGATGTCTCTTCAATGAGTCTTGGTGGAAACTACTGTACAACAAGGTGTTATTGCGGTCAGTGGGTTTTCTATACAAGTCAGTTTCAATGCCTTCAGGGGTAATTCTTACTAGTACATCCAAAAACGTGATTTCTCTATCAGAGATGTTCCAAGTGAGTTCAATCCGATCATCCTTAGTGTTCAAGATCGTTAATGCTGATTCCAAATGTTCTCGAGAGCCTTTCCAGATGAAAAACAAATCATCTATATAACGTGCATATAGTCTGAGATTGTCGTTCCAGTCGGTGTTGGTCAGAATGTAGTTTGATTCAAAGTTGCCCATGTAAATGTTAGCGTACGTGGGCGCAGCGCAATTACCCATTGCCATCCCGGACATCTGTAAATACCAGTGTTGTTCGAACGAAAAATAACTGTGATACAGAGTGAAAATCATAAGTTCTAAAATGAAGGACTTCAATGGGTCTGCAATGTCAGATCTCAATAATGCTAGTTCAATGGCCTCAATTCCACCAGCGTGGGGGATTGAGGTGTACAAACTTTTGATGTCAGCAGTGCATAGTAGAGTGTGTTCATCCTCATTGATTTGAACGGAGTTCAACTTGTTGATGAAGTCGTTAGTGTCTCTAGTGTAGCTCTTTAGGTTGGTGACCATGGGCTGTAAGTAACGGTCAATGAATTTACCGATAGGCTCATGGATTGAGCCTCGTGTAGAAACGATTGGGCGGAAAGGTGGATCCATCAAATCCTTGTGGATTTTTGGGAGCATGGTTAAACTGGGGCTCCTTGGGTGGTTCACTGTCAAGTATCGCTTGGTTCTGTCATCAATGACATCCTGTTCCTTAGCTTTATCAATTATGTCAAGTAACACAGTTTTGTATTCGTTGGTGGGGTTGCCATCCAAGGGCAAGTAAGTGTTGGTGTCAAGAACATGTTCTCTGGCTCTGCGGTTGTAGAGATCCGTGTTGAGGATAACTAAAGCGCCTCCCTTATCGGCTTTCAAGCATTTGATTTTGGGATTCTTAGCGATGTTCTTTAATGTGTCTTGATCCTTGTTGGTAATGTTCCTACGTGTGTTCTTTCTGAAATTCATTTTGGCAATATCTTGCCGAACCAGCGTTTCAAATGTGTCAATGCTTTTGTGACTGCTTGGGGGCATGTAATTGCTTGGTGGTCGCAAGCCTAATAGTAAATCCGGTTTTGTTTCCTTGGGTGGTTCCAAAACTTTCTCAAAAAAGTGCTTTAGGCGCAGCTTCCTAGTGAGCTTAAACGTGCTGACTTCTAATTCGAGGAGATTAGAATTGCTGGTGGGAATGAATGACAAGCCCTTTTGTAGAACTTTAGTTTCACTCATGGTAAGACTGGTGTCTGAAATGTTTATAACTAACGATGCTTCCTCGTTTTGGGTTTGACCTGTTGTTGTGGTGGCGTCTTCTCGTTGTTTTTTGATTTTCCTTTTTCCCCGTCTGGGTCGTCGGTTCTGTCTGGGCGTGACTCTAAAAAAGGCATGACAATAGTTGTATCGATTTGAGAGGTAGATGAGGTAGATCCTTGTGCAGACTGATCCCTAGGGGTTGTCCGTTGAGTAGGTTGTTGTCTTAGGGGTCGGTTAGTATGGTCGCTGTCGGAAGATGAGGTATCGGTGTTTTGGGTGTATTGAGGTTCCGTGACGATTTGAACCCGTGTTTTTAACATTGTCGCAAATACATAATTTTGGTATCAGTGAACCGCAAATGATCCATTTAGTATATCCCGGTGTTGTCGCTATGCTACGAGCAAGAGCACTCCTGTTACAAACACATTTCTGTTCCACCCATGGCATCCATCTTAGATTACGGCAGACATTTTGTATTCCTTGCCCTCACATAGTCAATGGACACGCAATGACCTCTTTCAATTAAGGACACGTAGGCTTTAGCAGGCGAGTCACCTTGCTAGTGACACGTGCACCTTAGGCAAGCAACGCTGTGGCAACATGACTCAGCAAGAGCTGCCTCCCCAGCCTGAGGCCAGTCCTGCTATACTGGTTCTCGTGCCCGTTGGCCTGATCATGATTAGGCGGCCGAAGCTGGTAACCTTGCCCATTTACGACCCACAAACATCTCTTATCCTACTTTTCTATCTTCTGCACCTGGCTCTGCTCCTTCCCTTCTGGGCCTTTATTAGGGGGAGGTAACGAAATTTACGATGAGGCGGTCCGGCTCTTGAATGAAAAGCTGACATGAGATTATGATGGAATAGTGGGAACCCCTCGTTCTTAATATTTTGACATCAGACACTGTAGATGATTCTGTGTAAATGCCAAATATTTATTGTTTAGGACACGAATGTTTAGAACTGTACTAGCATGTAAAGAATTTGCCCCAAGCAGAAAATTTAGTATTTAAGGAGCAACCCATTTTGTACAAATCGAACAGGCTCCTAGATACTGCCATGTGTAGTTTCTGTGACTTCTGTGTCCCTGCAGTAATAAACCTTTGGTCTTTGACGCCACCATTGAGAAGCCCGTGTTTCTGTTTGTTTGTGCACCGAGGCAGGTAGAACTCCGGGGTCTTCGGGTGTTATCCCTGACACCTCTGGACGGAACCAAAAAGTCCAGAACTCCAATTGGCGCCCAACGTCGGGCGACGTCATTCGGTACCGGTCCAAAAGCCTGAAGAGTTCGAGAAGCTTCGTGTGAAGATTCCAGAGGGAGGCGCCCCACTTCATCGATCCCGGCATATCGCAAAAGTGGCCCAACGTTCTCTTCCACGAGGGTTCCCGTTCGGATGGCTACAGTGGTCCGTTGCTTTGACCGTCGCCCTGTCTTGGACCCGAGGTGCAGTCCTTAGTACGGCGAGACGTGACGGGTTTCTCCTTGGTGACGTCTTCAGTGCCTCAGTTAAGTATTAAGTATTAAGTGGTTGCTAGTTGGTTACTTTGTAAGGGTTGCTCCTGTTTGGATAATCCTTTTAGTTTTTGGTTTGGTTTGGTTTCGTAAGATTATCACTGGTTGTTCTGGTTAAGATAATCATTTGGTTTAGTTTGGGTATCGATACATTTGTTCGCTTTGGTAGGCCAAAGTTCGCTTTGGTAGGCCTAAGTTTTTGGTTCTTGGTTCGAGTGCACACCTTTTGTTTGTGTTTTGTCTGTTCTGTGTTCCGGATTATAAAATGGTAAGTCGGAAAAATTGTATGTTGTCTTGTTTTAGTTGCAACAGTGATTCCCAGTTGGAGGACTCGTGTACGGTTCCTCCGATTGGAACTCCCCTTTATGATCTATATTGCAAATTTGGTGTGGGCCCTATCTCTTATAACGAGGTATGGATCCACTATACAGAGAAAGATGGTGTCCTTAGTTGGCCACTGCATGGTAGTTTTGAACCTCAAGTTCTTGATAACTTAGAAACGAAATTGTTCAAGAAGAAAGCCCGGCCGGCAATGTTTGATTCTTTCAGAGAGAAATTAAAAAGTTGAAGAAAGAACAGAAAGAGCAAGAGTTGACTTTAGAACAGTCTGCTAAGCAGCTGCAACTCAACGAGTCTGAGAAAGCGATGGAGGTGGCCAACAGAGAGCGTAATTTAGCGATAGACAAGTGCTATCCTGCTTTGCCATCGAGTACGGCTAAGATAGTAGAGGACCCTGAAAAGGATCCCCTGTTGTCTTACTTGTTACGATCACCCCCACCGTATGCACAGGGTGCTACGGCTCCACCTATACCGAATGTTCAATTACTGGTTGCTGGACAACCTGGTGTTCCTGCTCCTCTGAATCAAGTTCCTGTACCTCCTGTGGTCAATATTAATGTTCCTTCGGCACCCCCTCTTCCAGGGTTGCCGGCTTCTTTACCTATACCTGTATCGCTCACACCTGCTAGTTCACAGGCTACTCTGCCCGCTACTCCTACTGTTCCTGTTCTATCTGTTCCAACTGCTACTCTATTTACTGCTTCTGCTAATATTATGACTCCGCTTTCTGTTCGTCGGAGAATCACTGATTCTGTCTCTAATATTTTATCTCCCTTCTATAAAACTCTGATTAAGACTCCTACCTCTGACTCTGTGCAGAGACGTAGTCAGCTTCCTAGCACTGAAAAACGGGGAATATTAGATTCCACCGCTCTTAGATGGGTTTCGAAGGTTGGAAGATATAATGTACAAGATGTATTGGATACATTTATGCAATGGAACGAACCGACACAACGATATGTGTTCGATGAAATGTGCTTCCTTCTACGTGAGGAATTGGAAGAGGATGACTCTGAATCAAATCTAGAAGAATTAATTAATGTTCAGAAAGAGTTTGCTGCAGGTATGATAGTTGGTCAAAATATAAAAGAAGCGATGGAACTGATTTTAAGTTATAGGAACGACCCATCACTTCGTTCACCGAGGGAGTTAGAGAAACGTAGTACGAAACAAAGTCGTCAATATCCAATGAGGGAGGTTCCACCAATTTGGCGTGAAGCTGTGCAAGCTAATGTAAACCTTGGTATTGCAGCCGCTCCGGCCCAATTCCAGAGAGTATGGATACATATTCCATGGAAGCGAGCTGAAGTATTAGCAGTGAAACAGGCCTTGCCAGATCCGCGTAAAAATCCTGCAGGGTACTACAAAGAGTTGGCTCAGACAGTTGAAGCTTGTGTATTGAATCTAGCTGACATAGATCTGCTATTTGGTAATGTAGTACCGCAACCAATTTGGGCTAAAATTCGGAAAGAGAATCATCCAGTTGCCCTAGGTGGTGATTGGGCAGCTATAATTGCGGCGGATGGTCAGCAAACAGGTGGTTCCAAACCTGAACCCTTAATTGCTAATTTGCCCTGTAGAATAATCGATTTAATGAAAACCCTGATGCCAGCATTGCGCGTTAACTGGGACAAATTGTCCGCGTGCAAACAGAAGAAAGACGAAAGCGTCTCCGACTTTTTCACAAGATTCGAGGAGACTTTTGTGGATCTTTCCTTTCCATCTGGAATGCCTCTTTGACGCAAGGTCTATTCCCCTCAGTTTGGAAACAGGCCAGGTTGGTCCCCATACTGAAAAAACCTGGTGCAGACCCTATGCTTTTTAGCAACTATCGACCTATTTCTCTCTTGCCTAAACCCGCCAAGATACTGGAGAAGGTGGTTCAGAAACAAGTGGCGCTGTACTTAGAGTCAAATCAGCTGCTACACGACACTCAGTCCAGTTTTAGATCCGGCTATAGCACCGAGACTGCGCTGCTTGAAGTTTCTGATACTATTAGGGAATCAGTGGATAGGGGCGAGGAGGCCATGTTGGTCCTCCTCGACCTATCCGCTGCTTTTGATACTGTCTCCCACAAAATACTTACCTCCCGCCTACAGCAGCTAGGGGTCGGTGGGACAGTGCTGGCCTGGATTATTTCTTTCCTGTCTAGCCGTTCCCAAAGGGTTACGATGCACCCTTTTGAATCTGAAGACAAACCCCTCCTGTGTGGAGTGCCCCAGGGCTCTGCCCTGAGCCCTCTACTGTTTAATGCTTATGTGGCTCCTCTGGCCAAGGTAGTTGAATCCTGGGGCGTCAGGGTGGTCTCCTACGCTGACGATACTCAGCTTATCTTTTCCTTTCGAGACCATTCTGACTCCCTCTTCTCCAACTTTAGAAACTGCCTTGGTAACATATGCTCCTGGATGTCAGCCAATCACCTTGCCCTTAACACCGACAAAACCGAGGTTCTCTTTTTTAGTAAAAAATCCCCCCCCCTGCAACCCTCTGGTGGCCTACCATTCTGAATCCCCCACCCTCTCCCGTGAAGGCAGCTCGTAACCTGGGCTTTATTTTTGACAACTCTTTGTCCGGAAATGCCCAAGTTAACAAAGTGGTAGGGGCCTGTTTCTCTAAACTCCGCATGATTAGAAAAATCTTCCCCTTCCTCCCACTATCCTCACGCAAAACCGTAGTCCAGGCCCTTATCATCACCCATCTGGACTATGCTAATAGTCTATATGCAGGTGCCCCGCACTATCTTATTGACCGCCTGCAAATGGTCCAAAATGCGGCAGCCCGGCTCATCGGGAACATCCCTGCCCGTACTTCAGTTAGAGCCTACCGAGAAGAACTCCATTGGCTTCCCATTTTACGACGTATAGACTTTAAAATCATGACCCTGACATTTCGGGCTATCCATGGTACTGGCCCACTTTATCTGAAAAAGCGTCTCAAGATCTCTGTTTCAGCCAGACATCTTAGATCCAATAACCTCCGTCTTCTGTTGGTTCCTAGATTCAGGCTTTCTCGGACTGGCGGCAGATCTTTCACCGTCACTGCCGCCAAGCTCTGGAATAGCCTCCCCCTTGACCTCAGGTTCTGCGAATCTGAGCCAGCCTTCCGCCGCAAACTCAAGACCTGGCTGTTCACTAGGCGGTAGGACTTGGAACTTCCTACTCCTCACCGTTCCCCTTTTTCTCTGTAAGATATGATCTTGGTTACTCCTCATGGGGACAGTCATGTAATTTTAGCGCCGGGACACCTCCATCGGAGGTAGCTGCGCGCTCTATAAGCTTCATAAATAAATAAATAAAATCATAGTGGTCAGGATATGAGCACAGAAGGCGGCCAGAGATTATTTGTTGATAAATTTGTGCACAATCTGTTGCCAGAACTTAGTGGTAAATTAAAGAATTCTGAGAGTGCGTGGGCTGTCTCTACGACTGCGCAAATACTTGCGACTGCCCAGTACTATGAAAATAGGGATAAAGAGGAGAAAGAAAAATCAGATAAAAAGACGAAAGATTTAAAAACTAAAGTTCTTTTACAGCAAGCATATCCGCCTCGCACGAATCAGACTAATACACAGCAAGGGTCATATCAAAGGACGGAGTATAATTCTCAGAGGCCACAGTACCAATGGAATCAATGTGCTTATTGCAAAATGGAAGGCCATTATAAGACTGAGTGTCCAGTCTTAGCGCAAAATAATGCTGCGACAGCTCAGAGAGGTCGTGGTAGTTCTATACAAAACTCTAGAGGTCGAGGACGAGGTGCTATGCCTCCACAGACAAGTGATCGCCCTTCTAATCATTTCGATCAGCGAAATGGACAATCTGCCCAACAAAATAGGTCTCAACAGTATCATGTTGAAGACTACTATGAAGCTAGTGAGGAAGTTCAGCCAAGGGAGTACTAGGACAGCCATGGACAAAGAGAGGGCGTAGTATCAGTTCCAGTAGATCAGAGTGGGCCTTATGTCGCAGTAGCAACATCAGGTATAGTCGAACCGTTTCTGTTGGATACTGGTGCAGCAAAAAGTTCTATCATACATGCGAAACTCCCTGGCGCACCTTTGTCTGGCTCAACAAACGTTTCAGTAGGTTTTTCAGGCGCCCCTGTTCACAACCCTGTTTCTGGTCCTTTGTCTATTTCTGTTGGACCCCGCCACTTGAAAGCACCCCTGATTTTGACGACAGGTTGTAATGAAAATCTGCTTGGTTTAGACTTGTTAAAACGCCTATATGCGACATTGTACTGTTCTCCAGAAGGAGTACAGCTTACGTTGGGTAAAAGAATCACCTCTCCAATGTACTTGTCGATGGATGCGCTCCCACCAGAGCTGCGTTCTCTCCCTGATACTCTTTGGGCGACTGGTCCTAATGATGTAGGTCTTTTGGAAATCCCACCATATGTAGTAACTTTGAAAGCGAATGTAAAATTTCCACGAATTCCACAATACAGAATCTCTAGTGAAGGTGAGCGTGCGCTCCTACTGATAGTACAAGATCTGATCAAGAAAGACGTTGTAGAAGAAACTAGAGGTAATGTCTGTAATAGTCCTGTACTGCCTATTCTGAAACGAACTGACCCAACAAAACCTCCAGTATATAGGTTTGTAATTGATCTTAGAGAGGTTAATAAAATTGTGATTCCACAGTTTCCTGTGGTTCCAGACATTACTGCATTGTTAACATTGATTCCTGCTACAGCAGCATGGTTTTCGGTTATCGACTTGAAAAATGCCTTTTTCAGCATTCCGATAGCCGAGGAAAGCAGAGATATCTTCGGTTTCTCTCTAGGAGGACGAAGCTTCAGGTTTAAACGTGCTCCACAAGGTTATTGTGAAAGCCCATCTATTTATAGTCAAGCATTAAAAAGCCAGTTAGACTCATTTGTACTTCCTCCTGGTTCTGCTTTAGCACAATATGTCGATGATCTTCTAGTGGCTGCCGAGGACAAGGAAACTTGCAAAACAGCTACAATTTCTTTATTGCATCATTTGTCAAATTTGAATCACAAGGTGTCACCTTCAAAAATGCAATACTGTTGCCAAGAAGTGACCTACCTAGGTCATCTCTTGTCAAAGGAGGGAAGGAAGTTGACCCCAGAGAGAATAAAAGCAATTACACAGATGAATGTTCCTAGCACGCAGAGAGAAGTACGTGCCTTTTTAGGTATTACCTCATATAGTAGGCAATGGATCCCAAATTTTTCTCTTTTGGCAAAACCATTGGTAGCTTTGACTGGGAAAAATGTTCCGAGTCCAGTGCCATGGTCCGCCGAATGTCAGGAGAGTTTTTCTGAGTTACGAAATGCACTGTGTTCAGCTCCTGTATTGGGTACACCTGATTACAGTAAGCCATTCACGCTCTATGTCCATGAGAGAGAAGGTTGTGCGTTGAGTGTTTTGACACAGAAATTTGGTGATAAACAACGCCCTTGTGCGTATTTTTCATCAACGTTAGATCCGGTAGCTAGAGCGTTGCCTAGTTGCTTGAGAGCTACGGCCGCAGCTGCAGCCTCCATTCGACAATCTGCTGGTTTAGTAATGAACAACATGCTAGTGGTTATGGTTCCTCATGCTGTGGATACACTCATGAACCGAACCAAGACGCAGCACCTTACCAGTGCTAGATTATCAGGTTACGAACTGACATTGCTAGCGAGTCATATTCAGATCAAAAGATGCAATGTATTGAATCCAGCAACATTGTTGCCGACTAGTCAAGAGTCGAGTGATTCCGAACCACACGACTGTTGTTTCAGAACTGAGGAAGAGACAAAAGGACGAATTGATTTAAAAGACACTCCGTTATCAGATCCAGATGGCACGTTGTATGTTGATGGGTCTTGCTTCAAATTGGAGAATGGTGACGTGACTGCTGCCTATGCAGTAACGACTTTGAGTACGATTGTGGAGACTGCAAGAGTGAGTCAGAATTCTGCCCAGGCTGCAGAAATGATCGCGCTAACAAGAGCGTGCATTTTAGCTAAGGGAAAGAGAGTGAATGTGTTCACAGATAGCCAGTACGCGTTCGGCGTGGCTCATAGTTTTGGCCGTTTGTGGAAAGAGAGAGGTTTCATTACGTCCCATGGGACTAAGATCCAACATGGTCAGCTAGTTAATGACTTGTTGGAATCTTTAACCTTGCCGACTGAAGTTGCGAATGTGAAATGCAGTGCTCATAAAGCAATCACGGATGATGTTGGTCGTGGGAATGCTTTTGCTGATGAGACTGCTAAACAGACAGCTAGAAATATGATGAGTAGAATGTATGTTACAACGTCTGCAAGATGGATTTCTGAGTCTGGAATGTGTGAGGACACAGTGGAAAGTGTGAAAGAAATTCAGAAAGAGGCGACTGAGGAGGAAAAGCTTGCATGGAAAGAGAGCACGGGTAAATTGGACTCGAGTGGGTGTTGGATTGACTTGTCGGAACAACAGCGTTGGATGTTGCCTGATGCGTATGTGCTTGCAGTAGTAACGATGGCACATGGAACAGCGCATATCAGTTCTAAAGGGATTTGTAAGATGTTGGCTCCAGTTTGGAAGAATGATGGGATTAGTAAGTGTGCAGAGAGAGTGGTGAGAAACTGTATGGTATGCTTGATGCATAATCCTGGCAAGGGGATCCCCACACCTGCAGGTCACTTCGCTCCTCCTTCCTGCCCCTTTGAAGTGATTCAGTTAGACTTCATTCATATGGATCGTTGCAACAATCTAAAGTACGTCCTAGTGGTAGTTTGTGCGTTCTCCAGATGGATCGAAGCATACCCACTGAGGGACAATACTGCTTTGTCCACTGCCAAAATCCTTCTTAAAGAATACTTCCCCAGATTCGGAATGCCACGGATTGTATGGTCAGATAACGGAAGTCAGTTCGTAGGGAAAGTTATGCAGAGTGTGTGTGCCGGCTTAGGGATTAAACAAAAGTTTCACAGTGCGAATCATCCCCAGTCTGCGGGTTTAGTTGAGGGTTACAATGGCACCCTTAAACTGAAACTTGCTAAGATACAAGCGTCCACGGGTTTGCCCTGGCCAGATGCACTGCCTTTGGCTTTGTTATCAACAAGGGCAACTGTACATTCTAGAGTAGGGCTTAGTCCATATGAAATAATTTTTGGTCGTCCTGCAAATGTTTGGGGGGTACCTAGACCGAAAGAATTTAAGCAGCTGGAATACCCAATGTTAATTGATTACCTTTTCGACTTGACTGCTAAATTGAGCCTTATTCACCAACAGGTTTTCGATGCATTACCAAAGCCACCGGAGAGTCCAGGTCATCAGCTGAAACCTTGGGATCAAGTAGTCATTAGAAATTTTGCAAGAACGAAAAATCTTCAGCCCAGATTCGTTGGCCCCTTCCAAGTCTTATTGGCGACGAGAACTGCTATTCGTGTGGCCGGACGGAAGAATTGGATCCACACGACACACGTCAAACGTGTGCCTCTGCCACTTCCTTACGACAACTGGGTAAAGAAAGGAATCAGTGCCTCTGAAGCAGAACAAATACCCAGTTTCATCCCTTTCAGTGATGCAGAACTGGTCACTGATACATCAAACTCTGGCTCTCCTCCTGAAACTGCTCTTTTGAACCCTGAACCTTTGCCATCTGCACCAAAAGAACATTTGCCATCTGCAAACGTGAACATTGCAACGTCGGCTGAAAATACATTGTTTCCAGATCAGACAGCTCCTGCAAAACTGAGATACAATTTGCGTTCTCGCAATATGGACAAATAAAGCAGGAAACTGCCTATTTTTACAGCTAAATTTTTTGATACATTGCCTCCAGCCAGGAAGTTTGCTATTATTTGTTGTTTTAAATTTTGCCTTGCCGTCTGGGTAGCCGTAGGGTCGTGGCTGTGTGCCTAGTTGAATCTGCGGGGTCAGACACAAGGTCGATCTTTCTGTTAGTTCTGGGAACTCCCAGGGCTGATAGAGGCATTTTCATCTACGTACACATCATCAGTGGTCACGAGCGGATTGTAGAAGATGGAGCTTCCTGAGCTGCAACGAAAGAATGTAATTTATGTTCGCAGAAATAGACTGTACAGAATACTTCACAGCAAATGCTTTCTAATGCAATGTGCAGTTACGTTTTTAATTGTTTTGATAACGTTGGTGGGTGGAATCATCTTTGGTGTGCATTTAATTTTTATGCCGGTGACTACAGTACCTCCCCTTGATCCTACTACTTCTACGGTTTCTTCTATGCATTCTTTTCACTCGTTTCCTGAACACGAACAAGCTCGACGCTCAGAATTTATTAACAATACATTTGTACAGCTCTTGCACCAACACCAACTGGTAGTTAATACTACAGACTGCTGGGTGTGTGGCTTGATACCTCACACTATGGATAAAGGCATTCCCTATCTAGTCTTGCCTTTTAGCTATAATGGATCATTCCAGGCCTTTCAGACCATTTTTTCCTATGCCCTTGAGACCTATCCTCCGCGTCCACCACGGTCCACTAAATACAACTCAGCCAACAAAGCTTTAGTCCAGGGAATTATTGACATGATTAAAGACGTCAATAATACTCCATCTTACCCTAGAGATGAATTACGGGTGTATTTGAGTTGGAACTCTACAGAGTACCGCCTTAGTTTGGGAGAAAGCAAACGTAAAAGCTCCACTTCAGTCTGGGTCGTGCCTCACCGAGGTCAGGTCTGTTTGCAAGGAAATGGGAGAAATCTGAGAGCTCAGCTAGGGAGGAGTGAGTGCGTTGAGACTTACGTATTCCCGTCTAACTCCTCCCCTGCCTTCCTTACTGCTAGGGGTACTTACTTCATCTGTCAAGACAGAGCGTATACATGGCTGCCTGCTGACTTCTCAGGTTCATGTTATATTGCTCGATTGTTACCTCCGACATACACTGCTTCTTCAGATTATCACAAGACCAGAGTAGCAAGAGGTGTCTTCAGCAAGGAAGATACCGCTGGTCAGGAAGCTGGAGACTTCTTCAAAGGTTTCCTTCCGTTTTGGGGGCCTATGGCCAATAGTAGAAACCTACGTCAACTAACACGGGTAGTTGAATCTACTATTAAAGAAACTGTTGGTGCCCTTAGTAACTTAACAGCTGAGCTTCAGGCAGATCGTCTCATGACGTTACAGAACCGAATGGTTCTAGACGTAATACTTGCAGATCGAGGTGGGGTATGCAGAATGATCCAATCGAGCTGCTGTGTTTTTATTCCCAATAATGCTCCAACCGTCTATGAAGCGATCTCTAAGCTACACAAGATTTCCGACTCTATACACGTAGACAAGGGAAACTGGTCCTTCATGGAGTGGTTTTGGACTCTGGTATCAGCGTGGGGATGGAAGGTTCTGATGGTCATTGGTGTCATCCTAGTATTTCTGTTCTCGTGCTGCCTTATTATCCAATGTGGTCCCGCTTTGTGTAGTCTCTGTGCTGCAACCTGTTTCAGAAAACCACCTGCATTTGAAGAGAAGGTACGAGATAAGATGATGATGCAACAACATGTCACTGACCTAATGAGCATAGAGTTAGACTCTGACATAGACTGAGTAATTGCCTATGTAAGGGCAAAAGGAGGGTCTGAGGTTCCGTGACGATTTGAACCCGTGTTTTTAACATTGTCGCAAATACATAATTTTGGTATCAGTGAACCGCAAATGATCCATTTAGTATATCCCGGTGTTGTCGCTATGCTACGAGCAAGAGCACTCCTGTTACAAACACATTTCTGTTCCACCCATGGCATCCATCTTAGATTACGGCAGACATTTTGTATTCCTTGCCCTCACATAGTCAATGGACACGCAATGACCTCTTTCAATTAAGGACACGTAGGCTTTAGCAGGCGAGTCACCTTGCTAGTGACACGTGCACCTTAGGCAAGCAACGCTGTGGCAACATGACTCAGCAAGAGCTGCCTCCCCAGCCTGAGGCCAGTCCTGCTATACTGGTTCTCGTGCCCGTTGGCCTGATCATGATTAGGCGGCCGAAGCTGGTAACCTTGCCCATTTACGACCCACAAACATCTCTTATCCTACTTTTCTATCTTCTGCACCTGGCTCTGCTCCTTCCCTTCTTGGCCTTTATTAGGGGGAGGTAACGAAATTTACGATGAGGCGGTCCGGCTCTTGAATGAAAAGCTGACATGAGATTATGATGGAATAGTGGGAACCCCTCGTTCTTAATATTTTGACATCAGACACTGTAGATGATTCTTGTGTAAATGCCAAATATTTATTGTTTAGGACACGAATGTTTAGAACTGTACTAGCATGTAAAGAATTTGCCCCAAGCAGAAAATTTGCGGGCAGATTTATGTTAACTGGCGCATCCCCAGGGATGCGCCAGTTAATGTGCGCCACAGTGCGCCACAGCTCCGCCACCCATGGTGCGCCGCATTTATAATGCGGCGCACCATGGGGCAAAAACGGCACATATGCGTCACGCATCTGTGCCGTAAAGGTGGCGCATTGCTGGAGTTGCGTCGCAAGCGCGACGCAGCTCCAGCAAGGCTCGGGGGTGCCCCATCTTAACAATGCTGCGTCAAAACCTACGCCTGCTTCAAACAGGCGCAGGCTTTTGACGCAGCATTGGCCTGAAAGTGCCTGAGTGAAATCTTATAGATTTCACTCAGCCACTTTTGCGAGGCGCACCTGCCCCGGAACGCCCACCCTGCGCCGGAACGCCCACAAGCGGCGCAGGGCTTTACAACGTGACGCATCTGCCTAGATGCGTCACGTTGTAAATCGTTCGTAGGGATGCGCCACGTTTACGCCGCCTTGCGTGACGCAACAGCGGCGTAAACGTGGTGCAAGTGCCTCATAAATCTGCCCCTTAGTATTTAAGGAGCAACCCATTTTGTACAAATCGAACAGGCTCCTAGATACTGCCATGTGTAGTTTCTGTGACTTCTGTGTCCCTGCAGTAATAAACCTTTGGTCTTTGACGCCACCATTGAGAAGCCCGTGTTTCTGTTTGTTTGTGCACCGAGGCAGGTAGAACTCCGGGGTCTTCGGGTGTTATCCCTGACACCTCTGGACGGAACCAAAAAGTCCAGAACTCCAGTATGGTTTGTTTCTCCAACGTTGGGCGTAGACTTCCGCCCAGGTATATACTTCCCCAAGTTTATAGTCTAAAGTGTCGCGCCGAAATTTGCGCAATTTCCGTTCATTGATCTCCCTGGTATGACGGTCGATTTGTCTATTAATGTCTTCCAAGGTGGTCCCTAATTCATCCGGGGTAAAGAGGTCTTTTAGTTCATTTTCTGTGGTGGTTATTTCGAGTGTAAGCTCGTCGAGAATGCCCGACAGTTCTTCGATAATCAATAGTATCAAGTCCAGACTACACTTATTAAGTATGGCATACCATTTTTCCAGAAAGACCTTTGAGTTCTTACATAAAGAAGGCTTAAGAGCAATCCGGAGGCCTCGGGGAATGCGGAGCGCTTTATGATACTTTATTAATGTACTAGCGTGTAGTTTCTGATTCACACGGCGTTTAGAAAGGTAGAGAAGTTGTTTAATGCATTGTTCCTTCGTTCTGCTCGAGGGTGCTTGGGTTAAATCATCGTTGATCAGTGCATAGATCCTTTCCGTTGCTTCAGGATCGAATGCCAAGGTTTCAGCGTGGGCTTCCGTGGATTTGGTGATGTCGTCAAATTGCATCGTTGCTAGAAGGTTGAGCGGGCGTGCTGCCAGCCTTTCGGGCAGTAAGTAGATATGTATAAGATCAAGAGTGAGGCTTAAGCGCACAGCGTCAGGTTGAATGTATGGTAATTGGAAAAATTAGTGGTGAGTTGGGGGTTAATGAAGGTGCTCCTACGGGCGACGCAACTGGCCGAATGCGTCCACTGGTACTAAAAGGTGAGTGTGCTACGTGATACGTAGGTACATCCCCGTGAAGTGGGCACACTTAAGAAGTTCAGGTACACTGACTCCAGTACAGTTCAATAAAGTAAAGGAAAGGTTAAATGAAGAGTCAATACGTAAGTTTCATCATATAGTCTTTTTTTAGTGATTTCACGAAATTCTTGTATTGAAGCGTTACATCACGCTGTACAAGTAAATGTAATCCAATGACATTTTCAAGGCATGCTCCAATGCATTTCGGACTAACAAAAGTCCTTTGTCAAGGAGCGCTGTGGAAGGATACAAAAAGAATGCAGCTTAGATCAACAATAAATGAATGCCAATGCAAAAGCATAGTGCGAGAAAAAATCCCAGCTAGCGGTGACAAACAACGGTGTGTACTTAACATGCGTTCACTTGTGAATGAGCGTGTGAGACAGTCCCATTATGTGCATTAAAGAAGGTAATCAAGACGGGGTCATGCGTTAGTCGAATATGCGGTAGTGTGAGTGAAACTGCGGTCTGTGAGCATGCTTTCATTAAAGACGTGGTGAAAGAAATTCGTAAACGGTGATCCAAAAAAAACGGTGATCAAAAATGAGGTTAAAACGGGTCTTACGCTTATAGACACAGCTAGGCGCTCATATCCGAGCTGCAAAATAACGAGGCGTGATCGTTACCAAATGTTATCAAAAGCTGGCAGGGTTAAGAAGGTGGGGGAAGTGCTGTGGTGGTTACTTACTGTGGAGAGATTCAAGCGGTGAACTGAATACCACGGCTTCACGGAGTTACTGCGGAGTTCGCCGGGGAAGAGTGTGTGGGAGGTTAAAATAGATGAGGGACACCAAGTGAAGAAAGATGGGAGCGGCCATCTTGTAGTGGGTAAAGGTGAATGAAATGAAGGTACATGTGCAGAACGGGTGACGTTGCATTAAACAGTAACATTGTAAACCATTATAAATAACAACTAAGTTCAGTCCGGTCATTGAGGCCGAACGGTTTCAGTGACTGGAGACGATATATCCATGAGGTCTCTCATTGTAAGAGAACTTTGTTGTTGTCTCTGCCCTCAACATGGGCAACCATTTCAAGTACCAAGTACTTCAGTTGTGCAACACTGTGGTGTGCTTCATTGAAGTGAACAGCCACAGTCGATTTAGTATTCTTGGTCCTGATGTTTGACTTATGTTCATTAAGTCTGATCTTGATTTTTCTACTGGTTTTTCCCACATAGGTTTTCCCGCATGGGCATTTGAGTAAGTAGATCAAATTAGCTGAATCACATGTGGCGTCTACATTGAGGTTGATGTTGTGTCCTCTCACGGGGTGATTTAGAGTGTTGCCTCCCATTACATTATTGCAGTTGCTGCAATGATGGCATGGACGTGTACCAGTGTGCTTTCTTGACATGACCGTTGGTTTGGATAGAATTTCTTTGATGTTTGGTGGTCTGCTGTAGGCAAAGATGGGTGGTTCTTTAAATAAGTCACCAAAGTCTGGTTCTGACGAAAGAATCCGCCAATGTTTCAATATGGTCTTCTTGTAGATTTTACTCGAGGTGGAATACCTTGAGACCAGTGCCATTCTAGAAGTTGGATCTTTCTTTTTGCTTTTTAGGGCTTCTAGGCGAGGGATCATCTTTACTTTGTCCCGGGCTTCTTCAATGATATTTTGGGGGTACCCTCTAGAGGAGAACCTGTCGGCCATGTTTTGTAATTGGGAATCTCTCCTTTCGTCGTTGGATACTATCCGAGTCACTCTCAACATCTGGCTGAACGGTAGATGTCTCTTCAATGAGTCTTGGTGGAAACTACTGTACAACAAGGTGTTATTGCGGTCAGTGGGTTTTCTATACAAGTCAGTTTCAATGCCTTCAGGGGTAATTCTTACTAGTACATCCAAAAACGTGATTTCTCTATCAGAGATGTTCCAAGTGAGTTCAATCCGATCATCCTTAGTGTTCAAGATCGTTAATGCTGATTCCAAATGTTCTCGAGAGCCTTTCCAGATGAAAAACAAATCATCTATATAACGTGCATATAGTCTGAGATTGTCGTTCCAGTCGGTGTTGGTCAGAATGTAGTTTGATTCAAAGTTGCCCATGTAAATGTTAGCGTACGTGGGCGCAGCGCAATTACCCATTGCCATCCCGGACATCTGTAAATACCAGTGTTGTTCGAACGAAAAATAACTGTGATACAGAGTGAAAATCATAAGTTCTAAAATGAAGGACTTCAATGGGTCTGCAATGTCAGATCTCAATAATGCTAGTTCAATGGCCTCAATTCCACCAGCGTGGGGGATTGAGGTGTACAAACTTTTGATGTCAGCAGTGCATAGTAGAGTGTGTTCATCCTCATTGATTTGAACGGAGTTCAACTTGTTGATGAAGTCGTTAGTGTCTCTAGTGTAGCTCTTTAGGTTGGTGACCATGGGCTGTAAGTAACGGTCAATGAATTTACCGATAGGCTCATGGATTGAGCCTCGTGTAGAAACGATTGGGCGGAAAGGTGGATCCATCAAATCCTTGTGGATTTTTGGGAGCATGGTTAAACTGGGGCTCCTTGGGTGGTTCACTGTCAAGTATCGCTTGGTTCTGTCATCAATGACATCCTGTTCCTTAGCTTTATCAATTATGTCAAGTAACACAGTTTTGTATTCGTTGGTGGGGTTGCCATCCAAGGGCAAGTAAGTGTTGGTGTCAAGAACATGTTCTCTGGCTCTGCGGTTGTAGAGATCCGTGTTGAGGATAACTAAAGCGCCTCCCTTATCGGCTTAACAGGATGTCATTGATGACAGAACCAAGCGATACTTGACAGTGAACCACCCAAGGAGCCCCAGTTTAACCATGCTCCCAAAAATCCACAAGGATTTGATGGATCCACCTTTCCGCCCAATCGTTTCTACACGAGGCTCAATCCATGAGCCTATCGGTAAATTCATTGACCGTTACTTACAGCCCATGGTCACCAACCTACAGAGCTACACTAGAGACACTAACAACTTCATCAACAAGTTGAACTCCGTTCAAATCAATGAGGATGAACACACTCTACTATGCACTGCTGACATCAAAAGTTTGTACACCTCAATCCCCCACGCTGGTGGAATTGAGGCCATTGAACTAGCATTATTGAGATCTGACATTGCAGACCCATTGAAGTCCTTCATTTTAGAACTTATGATTTTCACTCTGTATCACAGTTATTTTTCGTTAGAACAACACTGGTATTTACAGATGTCCGGGATGGCAATGGGTAATTGCGCTGCGCCCACGTACGCTAACATTTACATGGGCAACTTTGAATCAAACTACATTCTGACCAACACCGACTGGAACGACAATCTCAGACTATATGCACGTTATATAGATGATTTGTTTTTCATCTGGAAAGGCTCTCGAGAACATTTGGAATCAGCATTAACGATCTTGAACACTAAGGATGATCGGATTGAACTCACTTGGAACATCTCTGATAGAGAAATCACGTTTTTGGATGTACTAGTAAGAATTACCCCTGAAGGCATTGAAACTGACTTGTATAGAAAACCCACTGACCGCAATAACACCTTGTTGTACAGTAGTTTCCACCAAGACTCATTGAAGAGACATCTACCGTTCAGCCAGATGTTGAGAGTGACTCGGATAGTATCCAACGACGAAAGGAGAGATTCCCAATTACAAAACATGGCCGACAGGTTCTCCTCTAGAGGGTACCCCCAAAATATCATTGAAGAAGCCCGGGACAAAGTAAAGATGATCCCTCGCCTAGAAGCCCTAAAAAGCAAAAAGAAAGATCCAACTTCTAGAATGGCACTGGTCTCAAGGTATTCCACCTCGAGTAAAATCTACAAGAAGACCATATTGAAACATTGGCGGATTCTTTCATCAGAACCAGACTTTGGTGACTTATTTAAAGAACCACCCATCTTTGCTTACAGCAGACCACCAAACATCAAAGAAATTCTATCCAAACCAACGGTCATGTCAAGAAAGCACACTGGTACACGTCCATGCCATCATTGCAGCAACTGCAATAATGTAATGGGAGGCAACACTCTAAATCACCCCATGAGAGGACACAACATCAACCTCAATGTAGACGCCACATGTGATTCAGCTAATTTGATCTACTTACTCAAATGCCCATGCGGGAAAACCTATGTGGGAAAAACCAGTAGAAAAATCAAGATCAGACTTAATGAACATAAGTCAAACATCAGGACCAAGAATACTAAATCGACTGTGGCTGTTCACTTCAATGAAGCACACCACAGTGTTACACAACTGAAGTACTTGGTACTTGAAATGGTTGCCCATGTTGAGGGCAGAGACAACAACAAAGTTCTCTTACAACGAGAGACCTCATGGATATATCGTCTCCAGTCACTGAAACCGTTCGGCCTCAATGACCGGACTGAACTTAGTTGTTATTTATAATGGTTTACAATGTTACTGTTTAATGCAACGTCACCCGTTCTGCACATGTACCTTCATTTCATTCACCTTTACCCACTACAAGATGGCCGCTCCCATCTTTCTTCACTTGGTGTCCCTCATCTATTTTAACCTCCCACACACTCTTCCCCGGCGAACTCCGCAGTAACTCCGTGAAGCCGTGGTATTCAGTTCACCGCTTGAATCTCTCCACAGTAAGTAACCACCACAGCACTTCCCCCACCTTCTTAACCCTGCCAGCTTTTGATAACATTTGGTAACGATCACGCCTCGTTATTTTGCAGCTCGGATATGAGCGCCTAGCTGTGTCTATAAGCGTAAGACCCGTTTTAACCTAATTTTTGATCACCGTTTTTTTGGGATCACCGTTTACGAATTTCTTTCACCACGTCTTTAATGAAAGCATGCTCACAGACCGCAGTTTCACTCACACTACCGCATATTCGACTAACGCATGACCCCGTCTTGATTACCTTCTTTAATGCACATAATGGGACTGTCTCACACGCTCATTCACAAGTGAACGCATGTTAAGTACACACCGTTGTTTGTCACCGCTAGCTGGGATTTTTTCTCGCACTATGCTTTTGCATTGGCATTCATTTATTGTTGATCTAAGCTGCATTCTTTTTGTATCCTTCCACAGCGCTCCTTGACAAAGGACTTTTGTTAGTCCGAAATGCATTGGAGCATGCCTTGAAAATGTCATTGGATTACATTTACTTGTACAGCGTGATGTAACGCTTCAATACAAGAATTTCGTGAAATCACTAAAAAAAGACTATATGATGAAACTTACGTATTGACTCTTCATTTAACCTTTCCTTTACTTTATTGAACTGTACTAGAGTCAGTGTACCTGAACTTCTTAAGTGTGCCCACTTCACGGGGATGTACCTACGTATCACGTAGCACACTCACCTTTTAGTACCAGTGGACGCATTCGGCCAGTTGCGTCGCCCGTAGGAGCACCTTCATTAACCCCCAACTCACCACTAATTTTTCCAATTACCATACATTCAACCTGACGCTGTGCGCTTAAGCCTCACTCTTGATCTTATTAATAATTGGATATGTCATTAGGGCAAGTTGGATTTCAAGTTGTACTATATCTCTCCTTCACAGGCTCCTTTAAATGTTGTGTGGATACACACAACGCTGTCCCATCATGGAATTGATATTTGTAATAGAACTCTCTGACAGACAATGTTGTTGGTCAGTGATAGAATTTAGTTAGTTCATATGAATACTTGGAACTGAAATCATTTATGGTTTGTGTTGAGCATTGCGTGTGCCTGTGTAATACAACTGTTACACATCTTGTTTTTTACCATTGTCAGTTTTCATACATGCTACAATGGTTTTTAATCATGTTTTCTGGCATGTAAAAATTTCATGTGACAATGTTAATTGTCTGTGTGGTTCATTGTTTAGATTTGACAACAGTGTGCGCAATGTTTGAATAGTTCCATGTGCTATGTGTTTTGTGAGTAACTTGCGTGTCTATCCCTGGTATGTGACATTTCTTCACAAGATGGGAGATGATTCCTTGACTGGTATTAATGTTCATGCTTGATTATGCTAAGTTACCCTGAGCCAAGCTGACATTTCATGTTTCTGTCTAAGATTTTAGCACACATTCTTTCTATGCTTGTTGTGCAAGATGCATTGGAGTCCACATGATATCATTTTGGTCATGGTCACGCACAGTGCTACAGGGTTTACAATCCAAGACTCATTGTTAAGGTACAACTCCTCTGCAGGTATAGTTTATTCATGTCATACTATGTTTTACTTACCATAAGTGGTATACTTGCATCACATTGACGCACAGGTGTTTCATCTACATAGATGGAAGTTTTCAAACTAAGCACAATAGATCTGCTGTGCATATGCTGTGACCAGTACTCCTAGGTTCTGAGGCGATGGTTTCTCCAGTATTGGCACAGAGTTCATCGTTACTTTGATGAATATCTCGCCTTCTCAGGGAAGGTGGTGATTTAAACACTCAGGGCCCGATTCACAGAACTAACTTAAGACAAAATCCTAAACTTACTACTTTTGGCATACACATAAGGCATTTAGTAGTTGTAAAGTTAGGATTTTGTCTTAAGTCTGTCTTAAGTCTGTCCTAAGTTTGTCTTAAGTTTGTCTTAAGTCTGTCTTAAGTCTGTCTTTAGTTTGTCTTAAGTCTGTCTTAAGTCTGTCCTGCTACTTTTGGTATTCACAGAAGGCATTTAGTAGTAGAAAAGTTAGGATTTTGTCTTAAGTGTGACTTAAGACAGACTTAAGACAGTCTTAAGACAAACTTAAGACAAACTTAGGACAGACTTAAGACAGACTTAAGACAGACTTAAGACAAACTTAGGACAGACTTAAGACAGACTTAAGACTATCTTAAGACAAACTTAAGACAAACTTAGGACAGACTTAAGACAGACTTAAGACACATTTAAGACAAACTTAGGACAGACTTAAGACAGACTTAAGACAAAATCCTAACTTTACTACTACTAAATGCCTTCTGTGAATACCAAAAAAAGTAAGTTTAGGATTTTGTCTTAAATTAGTTCTGTGAATCGGGCCCTCATGAAGTAAACAAATTACATCTGAATGATCCATTTGAATCATGTTCATTCATTTTTCCTTTATTTCGATCAAATAGATCATAAAAGGTGACATCCAAATAATTTAACAGTACAGTTTATTATTACAAATCTGTCGACAATGATTAAAAGGCTTTACAGTTTCCACCCTGGTGAACATATCAGGCAATAACAAAAGTTTACCTAACATACATCACAAGTTGGATTTTTAAAATGACAGAGATTGTGTGCACTGTGTTTCAGTTAGAAATCAGAAATACATGAGGAAATTTTAAAACTGTGCCGAGTCTATGTCAGTGCATACAACGAATATGAATGTGCCACATCGCAGTTAAAAATTTGGCTACCGCAAACACAATTGGAGGCGATACGTCCGTTTTTAGTATTCTGTAGGCAGGCAAGTAGTGCCTGAAACCCAGATTTTTAAGTAGGGGAATGAGCCAATACTTTCTAGGTTTCTGATAAGCCTTACAGAAGAAGATGACATGCAAATCAGTTTCCTGTTGGTACGAGCATGCTGGGCATAGCTCTGGGGTGGAGGGATGGGACCAGGTACTGCTAAATGCTTTAAGGGGGAGTGTGCCGTACCTCCACTGTAGAAATAGTTTTCTTGTCAGAACAGGGCTAATTTTGTCAAGGACAAGTTCCCGTTGATAGGAGTCTTTAGATTTAATAAATGAATGTGTTAGAGACCCCATGCGTGAATTCTGTAATGATGATGTTATTTTAAATTCATAGTAGTCCTTTGATAAAGATTTACGGGAAACCCTGTTACAAGCATTAGCTGGGTCCAGCCACAATTCCGGCCTTCCCAGACTCTCACATGTCTTTTTTATATATTTCAGCCAGGGAATGTTCGTTAGATTTGATTTTTTTTTTGTAGAGTTTTATATAGCGCGAACTAGACCCGAACCGAATCAGGTATCAGAGCGCTTTACATAGCACCAGTTACGTTACATGAGGACGGACACACATTCATTTTAGGCACGGGGAGATTAAGTGATTTGCCCAGAATCACAGGAGGTTACCGAGACTCAAACCCAGATCCCCAGGTCTGAGGTCGAGCGCCTTAGCCGTTAGGCCAACTCCTCTCCCCAATAATGATAGAAATAAAATCTCTTGCAAACTCCATCCTGTAGCTCATGAGTTCTGGGGTACTCCAGATTCGGCGCCAGAAGGTTAAAGGTTTTAATCCCAGTTCTTCCTCAATGGTTCTTAAGCCCAGATCTAATCTGAGCGGCAGGAGTGGGGTGCTTGGCGGTAAGGCCACTATCTGCCTAATGAATTTATTCTCCGTGATTTTCATATTTTGGGCAGGTATGTGCCCCCACAACTTCGAACCCATCCAAAGCCCGTTGGATTCCCATCGGGGATTTAGACAGCAGCAGGGTGTCATCCGCAAACATAATGGCGGGCACCCTGCTGCCGCTGAGCTTCGGAGCATCAATGTCGGCTATCCTAGTCAGGTGGTCGACTACCCCGTTGGCAAAGAGGCAGAACAGGGTGGGTGCGAGTACGCAACCCTGCCTCACCCCCCTGTCAACGGGAAATCTTCCTGAGAGCATCCCGTTCCTACCACACCTGACCCGTGCGTAGTTATCTTGATGCAGTCTTATCATGATGTTCAGGATGTCCGAAGGGATACCCATCTCCGCCAGCACGGTCCATAGTCTGGATCTTGGGACCAAATCGAAGGCGGCGCGCAGGTCTACGAAGACCGTGTAGAGGCTGCCTCCTTCGATTGTAGCAGTTTTCCAAAACAAAAGATTGAGTCGGAAAATCTGGTCTGTTGTTGAGATCTTCCTTCGAAAACCAGCCTGGTAGGGGGTGAGAATGGAGAACTCCTCAATCCAGTTTTGGAGGCGATCAAGTATCAGCCTACCAAAAAGTTTTTGGGACACATCAATAAGGCTGATGGGCCTGTAGTTGGCTGGAAGCAGAGGCGATCCCTTCTTGAATATAGGGACAATCTCTGCTCCCAGCCAAATACAGGGCACCTCCATGCCCCTCACGACGGTGTTAAAGATTGTCAACAGATAGGGGGCCCACATGTCCGTCTCCTGTTTGAAAATGTCGCCCGGAAGCCCATCCAGGCCCGGCGCCTTTCCAGAGGCCAGCCTTAGAATAGCCACCCTTACCTCAGCCTCTGTGAATAGATCCCCCTCCAGCTGTGTTCCAGTGATTGGGAATACCTCGGTTGGGGCCCTATCACCGTCTATGTACAAGGCCTGGAAATGATCTTGCCAGGCCTTGGCTGAGATGTTGGGCTCGATGGCAGGAGAAAGGTCCTCCGACCCGGCATTCACTAGACGCCAGAACTTCCGAGAGTCCCTGACGGCTAGTGTGATGGTCATATTCTCCCATTTGTCATAGTCCCATTCAGCCTTAGCATGGGTAATCAACCGCTTATAGTCCTTTCTCCTTTCCTGTATGATTGTTCTACTTTTACCCTCCTTGATGCTGATGCTGATGTCCCTATGCACCGCTGTCAGATCGTCAAGTTTTGACCAGTTGGACTCCATACGGACCATGTGTTGGTCCATTCTGTCCATGTGTTGCTCCACAGAGTCCATATGGTTGTCCATCCAGCCATGATGTGCAGCCTGCTGTTGTTTCATGTCCCTGAGGATCCCAACAACCTGGCCAAATGCTCCGATGCATTCACGATACACGTTGTAAATGCGATCTAACTCGGGGTCAGCATGATGTACGGCACCGGCTGTGGGACCTGTCCTCCCACCACGCACCCTCACTCCACTCCTCACCCTACCCGCACCGACATTACCTGCAGTTGCACACACTGGCACCTCCTGTTCTCCCTCATTGTTGTCAGGGCTGGTATTTCCAGTCAACTCAAGAGTGTGTTGTTGTGCTGTGCTCTCAGGGTCTTCTTGGCTGAGTGAGTCCGTGGGGATGCTAGGCATCTGAATGTTCCTGGATGATGCAGGAATGGTACCTGGGGAAGCAGATCGTACTGATGCTGAAGACTGACCCACACCAGAGATGCCAGGTTGGTTCTCATCGCCCGAATAGGGGTGAGAGTCATCTCCACTGGAGGACTCCGTGTCCGCCGTTGTGCTGGAGCTGTTGGCGGACTCTGACTCTGAATCCTCTTCAGCTGGTGACCTACGTTCAGGTGTGTCTGTGGGTAATGGAGAGACACAATGTAATTAGTGTTATTTCAGAAGGTATGGTGTCATATACAGATTTGTTCATGATGTAGTGTATCCTTATTTCTACTCATCAATGGTCACAGCCAATGTGATATTTGTTAATGTCAACTTGTGAGTGAAAAAAGATGTGCTTAACGGAGCATGTCCAGCTATGTGCATCAATGTGCATGTATTTGCTATCCTTGTATGGTTGTAGTAATTGATTGTGAAGTGTTACACTGTCCATGACACATGTGTGTTGTTATTTCGCACATGATAATGTTTGACTATGACATGCATACTGTGACAATTCTGATGCTTATCAATAATTGTGCATCTGTGCTGGCCTTTGTGAATGTTTGAGGCTGTAACATTGCTGAAGTGACATGCAGAATCACTCTCCTGAGTATGTCAGCATTTAATGAGTTGACTTGGATGAATGTGTTAATGTGAACAATCAATTACATCACATGTGTAGCCTCAAATGCTATAGGAACAAGTTTCTTCTGACAAATGCATTGTTACCTGGCAGTCCATTGAAACACAGATCATTATCTTGACATTCTGTAGGTGATTCACCTACATGGGTATTGGTGATATGTGTTATTTGTATGATCGACATTCCCTAATGTTGCACTCACTTGACTTGTTATGGTAAATTGTATCAGTTTGTAATCCTGCGCAGCGCCTACAGCAAGATTGTGTGCTATTTGGCTTTGAGAGTCTCTGCAATTTCACAACATGGTTGTTGTTCTGCCTGTGTTATTATAGCATTCTTTTTCAAGGTGTGCAATATGAGAAGACATATTGGTGTTGATGGCTTTTCATCACTTTGCACACATGTGAATATCTTTTAGTTGTACTATTTCTCACTGCATACTTTTGCCCATTATCTGTTCATGTATAATCTAATTGATTTGCATGGACAAAGGAGTTTCCCAAGGACGAACATTTGCCTCTTCATGTTCAGAGCTGTGTGGTACAGTGTGTGAATATGTTGAATTGTTCTGCGTTGACTTCTACACCATTTCCCAATGGCAGACAGACCAGCTTGACCATCATTGTCACAGGATGAATGACAATGAGGGTAGTATTTCTCAAAGCATGCTGACACCGCTGACTGATGTTGGAGTACACTGCAAAACACAAAATATGCCTTGTGCACATGACACAATGGGAGAGTGTCAGCCATCTTGCATTACACCTCACAACTACTGTGCGATGGGCATTGTCCCTGATGTGTGTTTATCTGTGTGTGTTTTGTATTATGAGTTGTGTCTGCCAACTAGACTATGTGATGTCCTACATGCATATTTCTTGCATGCACAGTGAGGGCACATGTGACTGATCTTTACTTGTCAGGGTGTGGATCGTACAGTTACGGTTATGGTCTGTCATTGTGTGAGTAGGCCAAGACTGTCTGTCAATTTCCTTAGATTCATACATGATGCCCCAGTGTGGCCATCTTGACAGGGCATTTGCATTCACTGTCAGGGGCAGCATAGTGACAGGTGTGTTGTTGTGGTCTTTGGATGGGGTGACTAGTGTGTGCTGGTAGCAGTAGGCATTACTTCCACTCCTCCTCCCACCCATGACAAATAGGCCAGCGTATTCCAGGGTTACATAACAGTGTATACAAAGTTAAATTCAAGATGTATGATACTGGTGCCTGATGTCATACTGGACACGACTGTCGACAGGGCCTTGTATTCCCCACACCGGATGTCAGTGTCAGACATCTTGTCAGGGCATTTGCATTCACTGTCAGGGACATCGTTGTGACAGGTGTGTTGTTGTGATGTTGGGGAGGTGCGACTGGTGTGTGCTGGTGGCAGTAGTCATTGCTTCCACTCCTCCTCCCACCCGGACAAATGGAACAGCATGTCCCATGGTTCCATGTCAGTGAGTAGAAAGTTACATCGGAGATGTCTGACTGGGATGTCGGTGGCTGTGTATTTGAGTAAAGTTTATCATATTTGGACATGTACTCACCAGGTTCTGGTAGTCGAGGTATTCCAGTAATGGCCTCCTGTGGGATGAGGTCACGCACCTTTGCCTCCCAGGATTTGAAACGCACCGGTTTATGAGCTCCTCCGCCAGTCTTGTTGCTCAGGGCATGTTCCCGGCAAATGAGCATCTTGAACCTACTACGGACTTCATAATACCGGTTCCGGTTATCCTCCCTTGTGCGCAATGTAGGTGAATGGGCATTCACTTTGTTGACAATCCTCTCCCAGATCTTGGTTATTTGGGCCTGGGAGGTCTGTTGGGGCAGGCTGCCAATTAACTGTGGCTCAACTCGGATGATTTCATCTATCATCACTTCCGACTCAGCAGCTAGGAATGCTGGTTACATTGAGGCCAGTGTCTCCCGCGCTAAGTAAAGAAGCAGCAGCCACCAACTAAACAAAACAATTTAAGAAACAGGTAATAGATGAATCTTCAGACCTTTCCAAAAGATAGATTCAGAACACTCCAGCTGGAGTGCCTGAGGAAGCGAGTTCCGCAGCTGGGCCGCCAAGTAACGAAACGAGCGCCCCCCCCCATCCTGGCACTCTTGATTTTGAGGACATGCACCTTACCTTTCCCGCTGGACCTTAACAGTCTGGTCGGTACATAGGGAGTTAGATAATCATGCAGATATATGGGCCCCTTTCTTTGTAAAATCCGATGACTCACACACAAGGCCTTGAACTTTACTCTCTCCCTGATGGGAAGCCAGTGTAGAGAGGCCAGCGCACCAGTAGCTGAGGCACTCTTCGGAAGCATAAGAACTAGTCTTGCTGCTGCATTCTGGATGCACTTCAAACACTGCAAACATCTAACAGTTGCACCCAGATACAGAAGATTGCCATAATCTAGGCGAGAGGTTACCAGAGCATGAACAAGGATTTTTCTAGATGCAGTGGGGAGGGCGTCAAGGGTTTTCTGTAGTCCCCTCCAGATACCAAAACAGGCGCCTGCGTGGGGATTGTGTTATGGATGAGTTGTGTGTGTTTGTAGTGGTTAAATGAATGCTTAGTGGTGTGGTGTGGTCTGCTTGCATGTTTGTCTGGCTAGCAAGTGGTGTTGGTGTTCATTTGCTCACTTTATAAAGTTGGAGTTGTGGGTGTGTCTTAATATTTAAATTTGTTAATTAATTGGGATGAACATGCATTTTTTGGTAGTCTTTTTTCTGCTTCTATTATCTTGTTTCCTCTACTTATGTAAGTTGTATTGACGTGACATGTGGCTTGTTTTTTGTGATTTGTTTGTTTCAAGTCTGTTCCATTATTTCTGGGCTATGTAGAATAGTTTGCATCCAAGTCTGTGGCGTTGTGTATGTGCTTGGGTGTGTGGCAGTGTTTGTGCCCGAGTCTGTTGTTTCGTGTATGTGCTTGGCTACAAGGAGTCGTTTGCCTCTGAGTCTGAGGCGTCATGTATGTGCTTGGGTGTGTGGCATCCTTTGCGTCCGAGTCTGTCGCGTCGTGTATGTGCTTGGCTACACGTAGTCGTTCTCGTCTGAGTCTGTGGCGTTGTGTATGTGCCTGGCTACATGGAGTCGTTCGCGTCCGAGTCTGTCTCGTCGTGTATATGCTTGGGTTTGTGGCATCGTTTGTGTCTGAGTCTGTGGCGTCATGTATGTGCTTGGCTGCGTAGCATAGTTCGCGTCCGAGTCTGTCGCATTGTATATGTGCTTGGCTACAAGGAGTCGTTTGCGTCCGAGTCTGTCGCGTCGTGTATGTGCTTGGCTGTGTGGCATCGTTCGCGCCCAAGTCTGTTGCATCGTGTACGTGCTTGGCTGTGTGGCATTGTTCGCTTCCGAGTCTGTCTCATCGTGGCTGTGCTTGGGTTTGTGGCATTGTTCGCCTCCGTGTCTATTGCGTCAGGCTCCTTTCCTACCGACTCGTCCATTGATCTTTATTTTCGACCGAATCCTTTGGTGGATTTTAAATTTGCATCGTACTTGCTCATTCAGACCGCATGTTTGCAATTCGGTAGGAAAAACTGACGGATCTGTGTCGGGTAAAACGAGTTTCACCGAATCGTTTGGTGATTTATTGCTTCGCATCGTACTTGCTCATTCGGACGGCAGGTGCACGATTTGGTCGGAAAACATGACGGGTACGTGTCGGGTGAAACGATTTCCTGCCGGAATCGGCCCCTCAGTGTAGTTTGAGTCGAGTTGCTGAGAGAGCCAACTGCATGCTTAAAAAAGTCTTGAACTTGTAGGTTTTAAGTAGGGGCCAACACTCACTCATCAAATTCTGTAATGCACAAAGAGACTTAAATAATATTCTAAGACTGTCCAAAACGTGTTAATAAAAGAACAAGACATCATAATTACAATAAATTTAAAGTGCTCTATGTCCTTTTGCTCTATCCTTTCCTCATCCCAGAACCCCAAAAGTGCATATCCCTTTCAGTTGTCTCCTCAACTGCCTGAAACACACCCCTCCAGAACTTTTTCAATTGATTGCAAGACTGGAACATATGCAGACAATCTCCCATTTTACCACATTTCAGGCAATTTCCAGACAATCCGGTGAACATCTTGTTTCCATGCTGTGAAGTCCTATTGTGGAGTCCGATACAGTATCAACTCATTAAACAAGCCTTTCAACGGAAATCGGCCTCTCTAAGGGTGGAATAGCTAAGATCGAAGTATCTTTCCCAGTGCATTTCTTTTAGTTTTATCCCCAAGTAGTCATCCCATTTTGATCTGGGGCCAGATGTATGACCATTGCATTTTGCAAGTCGTAAATTGCTACATTTTCCGACTCGCACTTTGTGACTAGCAAAATGGAATGTACAACATTGTCTCAGACACTGTTTGCAATTCCTAATAGGCTCCCTAAAGACCCACCTCATTAATAGTAATGAGGTAGGTAGCAATTTGTGACTCTCACATATCACAGGGATGTTGGCATGCTGGGGATAGCAGACCACCATGTCTGTGTTTGCTTTTTAAATACAGCAACTTAATTTTTCAAATGCAGCTCATTTTCCTTAAAGGAAAACGGGATGTGTCTGAAAGTAAAAAGGAAAAGTTTTCTTTTCTAATTTAAAGACTGGCACTGGTCCACGGGACCACTGACCTCTCTTAAAAAATATTTTCACACACATTCACAAAGGTGAAGGGGTCCCCTGGAGACCCCTTCCCGTTTGTAACTGGCTTACCATCTACTTGAAGTAGGTGGTAACTGCGATTGTTTTGCACTCAAAAGGGTTGTACATTTGGCCCCTAGTCTTCAAAGACATTTCATTTGGCCACTGGTGTAATTCCTTGTGCTAATAGCTTAGAGACACACTGACAGTATCTTCCTGGAACAGCTGTTTAACCATAATTTTAAAAGAGTCAATATCCTCCCATGAATAAAACCCTCCCAAATACCTTTTTGAATCTACTTTATGATTTTACTTCAGAGCTGTGGCAGTGCTTCTGGGTAGAAATTAAACAACAAGCATTTGTTTCCTTGATTCTTTAATTGTAAAACCCTCTTTAAGTGTGAAGCTTTTAATCATGTTCAAGCCCCTATTAATGTTCCTAAATGGTGGGGTTAAACTAGGACCATATCATTCTCAAATAACTTTATTTTAACACCTGTGGATAGCGGAAGATGCAATAAGTTTATCCTGTTGGAGTGATGGGGCCTAAGGTTCAATAAGGAGGGCACATTATAATGGGTAATGAGTCCAGCCTTCATATGTGCTTCGAATTTGGATGATTTGCCCTGCTGAGAAAAGATCGATCAATAAATGTGCTTCTGCCCCTTGATTTACCTGCTGGATAGATTTGTAAATTGAGATGGAAAGAAAACTTCTCCAAAATCCAGAATAAACACCTCGAGTTTATGAGAGCAAAAGCCTCCTCTGCAGCCCACCACAATGATCACCAGGATGGAGTCTGCTGTCACCATATCTATGAACTCAAATTAAAAATGAGTATTCAAAAATATATTCTGGCCCATAAGAAAATCATGCTGATCTTGTGCTATAAGAATTTACCTCATCAATCCAATTCTCTGGAATTTTAGCATAGATCTTATAATCAGAATTTAGCAGAGTAATAGGTCTTTAAGATTTTGGCTCAACTGCCTCTTTCCCTACTATTAAAAAAATCACCAAAATCCCTCACTGAAATGAATCTGAAACATGGCCACCAGCTAGCAGATGATTAAAAAGAGACAATAAAGGGCCCTTTAGACAAGCTACAAAGGGTTTATGGAACTTAGAGCCAAGGCAAGGAAGACTTAAAGAGTTCAGCTCCGACTAACAGAAGCCTGTGTAAATGCTAGCAATGGTGATTTTACTAATGTTATTGGGGAAATAAAGAAGCAACTGAAGGTTATTGATTCCGTGAAACTATATCATATGGCCCATTCTGTACTGCTAACCACTGCTGCTTTGAAAGATGCTGTAAACAGCGCTATTAATAAAGCAGAATATGCCCCATTCAAAATCCTCTCTTAATGAATAGAATCCAAGGCCAATCATAGACATCAAGAAGTAAGTATTGAATTGATTGAAAATGCTGTAGCAACACAAACGGCTCAACTTTTAATACTGAGGGCCTGATTCCGATCTTGTTCGGAAGAGTTCTGAATCGGATTTGTTTTTACCTAAACCGATCCGGAGCCCTTGTTTCCGACCGACTCCTTCACAAGTCCGTACGCCCCAGTACGATGCCTGGACACCCTTAGCGTTGACCTAATCAGTTCCGGAAGGCATACGTAGAGATAAAGCCCATAGGATCCGAATCGTACAGCTCTATGGAGTAGGTTTTCCAAGGGAGTAATTATGATGAACGATTTGGACAGCCTTTATGATTCTTTTTGCCCAGATTGAAAAGGCTGTCCGAATAGGTCTTTGAGGGCCAATAGCAGGCCCTTGTTCACCCGGGACCTCCGAATTGTGCCCATGGGTCCTCCCTTTCAGGCCATGCACAGTGTGGCAGGCACCAAGGGGTGCCCGCCACAGAGTGCACGATGATCCCAACCACCCGTTTTGTCAATGGGAGCCTGTGTACACGTTTGGTACACAGGCTCCCAATGAAGTCAATGGGAGTCTGACCGAATCATATCCGGATGCATTCAAATGCATCGTACTTGTTCAGTCGGACTCCCCTGACACGAGTCGTACAGAAAGCATCGCGGACACAAGTTGTTCGGTTTGCTTTCCAAACGAGATCGGAATCAGGCCCTAAATTTAGAGCGTACTAAATGTTTTCTAATTCCAACGATCAGAGAGTCACTAGACCCTGATTTAAAAGTATCAGTGTGAGACTTTTGCTATCAATGATATGTCTACACAAGAACGAGTTTAAGGATTTGAAATATATTTTCCAGAAAGCCCACAATGAAATAAGTAGATATAACATAGGTATGCCAAGGAACCGTACACAAAGCGCCACTGAGCTCATGTCTGAATATTATTTACGCTGTTCCTTTTCCTGGTTTAACTCATAATGGTGTTCAACCGATTGAGGATCCTGATCCAGCAGCAGGAAAACCAAATTAAAAAGCATGCTAAAAATGCCAACATCATGAAAAACTGTGGTGCATTTGAGAATTTCTGATCTTAGAGTTTTCATTCCACCAACATGCGCCTGCAATGAAATAAGGCCAGGCTTTTTTTGATATGCTAATGATGCATTTGACATGCAAGATTGGTCTGCTTGCATGTAAAGAGGAAGCATTCACCATCAGAGAATGTGTGCTTAGGTACACGCACTAGAAGGAAGGATTAACTGTTTAATGTGTGTTTGATGGCCATGCTCACAAACTCCACATTTTCTGACATCTTTAAACTAAAGACACAAAGAAATAAAACTTTCCACTTCTCTGGTGCACAAGTTCTAATTACAGATGCAGAAGAAGATGATGATGCATAGATCCATTTTGGAATGAAGAAGGAAAGCATCACCAGATTCCTTAGCTTCCATATGCTTCTTTAAAGGGGATTGTTGTCACATATTCATAGCAAAGCAGGAGATGAGCACAGGCGATACCTCCTCATTTCATATGACATGTTTGGTAACAAAAGTGTTGCAGAGGCAGGTTAAAAATAGGTGCATGAACCCCTTACTCACGAGAAATGCTGGATGGCTGAATTTCTTCCGCTGACTCAATGACAGCAAAGGGTATGAAGGGAAATTATTCTTGGTTTGACATAATAAGGCTTAGTAAACTAATCCAGCCATTTCGGCTGGATGGCTGGAGCCATTACAGATACATTGAATAGGAAATAGACTAACAGGCTAAGGAGGTGTGATGAAATATGATTGGGACTGTACAGAATTGGAGTTTAGTTGAGGGAGAGGTGAGAACACACTTCAAATAATAACCACAATTCTTATTAGGGTAAAACACTAGAATCACTAGAGCATTATGACTTGATTTAGAGAAAATGTGTAAAGTATTTATGCAGTCCTAAAACAGTAATAAGGTGAAATCACAACACAAGAAATATCCCAAACCAATTTAGAAAAACAGAATATTTTAGTTAATAAAATGACTACAAAGTGGCAAAACACCAATAAGAAAAATGTAAGATTTGAAATTTTAAAGTGCCAACCATGATGAACTAGACCAGGACAAAGTCAATTCAATTCAATAAATCTTGACTCAGACAAATATTCAACCATAACAGAACATAATAAAAACTGTTTAAAAACATCAGAGTTCAAAAGAAACTGTCAAGAAAATGAGTCACATTTGGTGTAAAAACTAATTAAAAATAGTCAAGAAATGACATCCATAATACGTATCTTTTCCTTATCATCAATAATTAAAAACAGCAATACACATCGTTGGGGACTCGAGGCTCTGAAGGAAAACTAAACCCTCTAGATGCATTTTAAAAGACATAGGAATCATGACCTGTACAATGTCAAAAGTAATGGCTGATCTCAATGACCCTCCGGTTGGGTACAGGGACAAGCTTGGGGCCCCATGGAAAGTTACATTTCTGACTTAGAAAATGCTGTGGAGAAAAATTGGTCGTCAACAAGTCTGCAAATTGGATCCAAGAAATGTCTTGACAATGGTGGGGAGCACTATGCGAGATCTCGGCGTGATTGGAGGCTGCCAGGGGTTGAACCTGGAGCAGACGTCAACAAAGGTTGCCAGAATCGATTGGATCCTACCCAGCCTTGAGTCTGGTGAAGCCACTGATAAAGGTTCTCAGCATCAAATATGGTGGAGCTTGTAGTTAATCAGGGATGACTAAATTCTGACTACAACCAAGGGTCGAGGACATTGGCGTTAGTACTTGGGTTGAGGACTTACAAATGGCAGCATAGGGCATTAGGTCAGGTTCAATTGCCACTAGTTGGCTGAAAAGCAGGAAAAGGCCTCTGGAAGCTTGTTCTGTCCCTGTAGCTCAAACAGGAGGTCAGCCAACTGATCATTGGAGTCACTTCTGAAGTTCTGGGTTCAAGGCAAGCAGGTCCAGTTTATTTCAGAATTCAGACAGCAGGACAGTCCTTCTTCTGATTCCTTTTAAGTGCAGAAGCGTTCTGAGGAGAGCATTTTGTATGCCACCTTTATGTCTCGTTCCAGCCTGTGGGTGGAGGGTAATCCTGTGTCAACATTTTCCACCAGTTCTGGGCAGTCCCCTCACCCTCTGCCAGTGACAGGGGAGGCAATATTTAAAACTCAGGAAGGGTCTGGGCACAGCCCCCAGGCCATCCTGCCAAGGAGGGAAACTCCCTGCCGGCACCCACGGCCCTTTGTCCACTGTCTGGGATAAAGACATATTTCATCACAGAGAAGCCATCAAAAGTCAAGTGACAGTTGGATACAGGAGGAAAGGCCAACTGGTTTACACAGAAAAGAGAAAACTTTTTAAAGTGTCTTTTTCTTAATAGTAATATAAAATCTGACAATACCATTAAGTTAGATTTTAAATTACCATTAAAATGAGCCTTTGAATCCTTTTTCTAGCAGCTTCCTAACTAAAATTAAGTATTATAAGTTGGTATAATGCTACCCAGTATTTTACTATAAGGTAGCCAACCTCGCCACAGTGAAAAACAACTTTGTTTTTTTTCACATCCAGGATATGTAAAACATTAAATACATATGTCCTACTTTTAAATACCAAGGACTCTGTCCTATGGGCATATAAGGCTTACCTTAAGGGTGAGTTATAAGTATTAAAAAGGAATGTTTAAGCCTGTGAAAAGGGTTATTTTCCCAAGCCAAAAGGGAAGTTTAAAACTCCATACCCAGCCGGTAGTGGCAGTCTGGAGACAGACTTTTATGCACTACTTTAGTGGGTAGCACAATGAGTGCTACAACCCACAGGTAATATTTAATTTACAGGTTCTGGGTACATGTAGTTACATATATTAGCGACTTACAAGTAATTTAAATGTTAATCAGTTGCATACCAATGTTGGGATGTTTGAAATAGAGAGCACACGCACTTTACATATAGTAAAAGAGTAGTGTGCACAACCCTATGGAAAACAAAAAAATTTTTCAACAGAAGGCGGGTAGAACTACCCACCCTCTTGGGACTTCTCATCGCTAAAACGGAAAAATCTAGAAAGACCATCAGCACTGACGTGATCAGTCCCAGGACGATATTCCACTGTAAAGTTCATTGACTGCTGAAAGGCCTCAACAGTGATTGGGAGCCACTGCTTGATGTGTTGGAGTTGACAGGAAACTGCGTGGTGTTAGGCCCATTTAAGTGATCAACGAAGATTGATGGCTTCCCCAGATGAGACATCTGGCTGCATCCGAAAGATTACTTCCCTAGACTAGATGGCAAGTAGCATCCAGGCGATGCTGACAATCTTAGTGAACAGCTTTACCAGGCTCAATGCCAAGCAGCTTCAGGTCGACCTCAACATGTCATGCAGTGGCTCCTCGTCGTTGTCATTTTGCGATAATTTGAGTTATGAAAATATTTTCTATTTTTCTACATAGGTTTGAGATTTTATCCTGTGTTCTGTTTCACTTAATCACTGATTGAATACTGCATAAATACTTTATACATGACCTCAAATTTAAGCTTGGCCGCTGTAGGTTATAGCTACCAGGGAACTGAGCAAAGGTTTGTTTGCTGACTCTCATGGTTCATCCTGACAAAGATTGTGATTAGCATTTGAAATGGGTTCCCACCCCCCTCAACTAATATTCCAATTTCTTGCAAGGGCTTTCTTAACCATCACCCTAGTTTTCATTGTATCTGCTGAGTTATTTGAAATAATCATGATCATTCTGTTACACATGTATGTAGACAAGTAATGTATAAGAAATAGCCATATAATTGTGAAAAATCATTCATTTTGTGTGCATAGTGAGTTGAGGCACGAAGGCAGACCTCCAATTCATCATCACTTGCAGATAAGAGATTCTCTGACACATTTGTCTGTCTACTAACCCTCCTCATCTAGCAGAGCATAAATTAGCAGAGGGCGAGTAGGGAACACCAGCTATGTCTTGTTTTATTCTGAAAGAGTACCATGACTGCTGGGATAAAAGAGAGCATCTAGGATCTACCAAGTGTGACCCTAATAATTCTGAGGTGAATGCAACACAATCCTAATGCAGATTTTTTTAGTTCCCCACACTCTCTGTAGATTAACATGGAGAGTGACAGATGTAATCCTAATTACAGTCAGAACTTGATGGGCAACAGATTTTGGTATGCAGAGTTATGAGTTTTATTAACTCCTCTTCCCTACCTAGTGGAATGTTGCTTTTCACTTGAACTGTTTTCCACCAACTTTAAGTTGAACAAAGGAAACACATCAACTATTTACAAGAATATTATTTAATATTTTCATCGACAAACAGAATGAAAATGTGATCTTATAAAGACCCAGGACTTTAAAAGCCTATAAATGATCAGTGATTCAAAGTAATCCAACAGAAAGGGGTAGGGGGCATTCCTCCCCCAGCTAAACTGATTTAAATTTTACGTTTGTGACATTTGTTTTTCAAACATTTTTTTCGAATTTATATTTACATTTTCCAACAAAAGAAAACGAAAAATTACAGTAAAGAACAGAAACAGGATACAAGTGTGTATTTCATGGCATGCTTGAACAGTAGAATCACAGTGCCATAAAAGACCCACAAGCCGTCACCTACTTTAGCATACTGAGACTCAATAGCTACAGAAGGGGTGTTTCAGTTAGGCTCTAGTGGCATGTCTATAGCACCCATTATGCAATTAGTATGCCCCAGAACCAAATATGCTTAGTGCCAGGCAAATGGAGTTGGATGGAGTTCTAAAATTAATATCAGCCACTGACAATCACTCGGGTCTCATTCCAGTCCATCGTTTTTCTTTGCTCCTGTTCAGAAAGGGCCTGGCTTGGCAGTTCATGCTGGGCTGTTCCTATTAGAGCAGGAACAAGAATGATCTGCATGTGGCTGGGTCTAATCTGAGGTGGCATGATGAGAGATGGATTGGAATGCTACCCTGAGTGATTGCCAGAGATTAGACTCCTTGCAAGTATTCCTCCTATCACTTTTTGTGTATTTGGTGTTTATTGGTTGCAAGTGTTGCTGGCTGTAACGATATCCTTAGACAGAGGGGCTATAACTCAGTTTACAAAGATCTTCCAGTTTGAAATCTTAGATAGCACAGAGCAACCGATTTTGGTTACAGAGCCAACTGCTATAGCCCAGGAGGCTTGGGCATCACACAAAGTAGCTATATCTGATAAGGAGCAGATTTATCAATACTTTGTGCCAGTGCAAAGTCACAAAAAGTCAACACTGTGCCTAAGCAAAGCCATCAAGAGTGATGTATACTTGCACAAACTATGGATAAAGTGTTTACTTTCTAGCACTGAATTTTTTTACACCAGAAATGCAGCCCTAAAACGAATGCAAAGAGTGTTTTGTGCTACTTCATGTTAGAATGGATCAAGTGGAATTCCCATTGGTGGTACATGAGTATTCCTTTACAATTAATGTTTTTTATGCATACCTACTAACAATTGTACAAAGGGCTTTACACCAAAAAAGTACACCTTCTTGAGGCAGGCACTAACAAAAACGAAATGTTCTTTCTTCTCCTAACGTTTCAAACATTTCATGTGTGCTGCACTGTACGGCTTATTTCCAATGTGCATAAAGTTATAAGTATAGAATTGTGTACTGTAATGGTACTCTTCAATGGTATTGGAACGAGTCTTCCGTCCTCCATCTTGCCATAGTGCTAACACCTGTCGATGGTATTGGAGCACTTTAAGTCCTCACCAGTTACATTACACAATGACACATTCATTGTCATAGGCAGGGGAAGCGTAAGTGTTCTGCCCAAAATCACAAATAGGTAAGCTGCTGAAAGGCACTGAAAAAAGAACAATGATGCGGCCACAGCATAGCACTTTTTGGTGTTAGGAGGGAAGACCAAGAAACTCAACATGGGGGTCAAAGTCAAAGAAAGCTTTATTCAGTTAAAAATAAATAAAAGCATCCTAAAAACAAAGCATTTTCACATTTCATCACAGGGGGAGTACGATAAAGTGCATTAAGTTCCAGTTGCAAATCTAATAGACATCATACATAAAGTGTCATGTGCAGGATATACAACCTTAAAACATCCTAAAACAAGACATTTTCACGTTTCATCTAAGGAGAGTACAATTAAATTCAATTGGGTAGCGATTGACATTATGTATAAAATATTGTGTGCAAAATGTACAATCTAAAACATAACTTATATCCAGAATATGAATTATCAATAAGCATCCTATCTTCTTCATATGTGAGAACCTTGAGATATATTTATTCCTTATTCTAATCGCCTTCTGGATAAAAACCGCCACTGCATTACAAACTCTAATATTGGCAAGAATACAGATGTATTCAAAAGCAATTTTGTATGTAAACAATCTCTCCTTTAAAACAGTTGGCGTAATATACTTTTCCTTAAGTCTCTGTAAAAGCCATAAAATAGAATAAAATGCAAGGTTGTCTGATCTGATTTTCCATCACAAGGACACTTTGGGAGATTTCCTATCCATTTCCTCATGAATCGAAATGCAATTATAAAATGGGCTATTCCCGTTCTTAATCTAGTAAAATAAAATCTGTGCCTGGTATTTGTAACCTGAAATAAATAATATGGAATCCCTATCCCCAATATCCTGTCATTATATGCCTTGGGGGTCAATGAGGCTCAGCCTCGGCTCAACACCCTTTGATTCTGGGCTTTCAGTAACTTTCAGTCATGCTTAACAGCAGATGTGCTGTTAGACAACATGGCTAAAAGACATTCACATTGACAAGGATAATAGCTCGGGCATTGCTGATACCTATTGACTTTGCCAATGCTTGTTGTATTATGTGCAATAGTTTGTGTATGGCGCTAGGCAGGTTTTAAACAAAAGTGCCGGGAAAGAGAGTACATGCATCATATCTTAGTGGACATATCAGTGCCCTGCTCTTTCTTCCGGTTGCAATACAGGGCAGCAACGTTGACAGTTGCATTGTATTGTACTGTAAATTAGTAAAACTCCCTGTATAGTGCAAAGGTGTGTGTATTACCCAAGTCAGCCTGCTTGTGCACCAGTGCTGGGAAAGAAGGCAGCAGCACCATATCTTAGCAGGTGTGGTTCTGAGCTGCTCTTGCCCCCTAGAGCAACACAGCCCTGCAAGTGTGGCTGCTACTATTTGTTGTTCTACCTTTTAATAAATCTGTCCCATACTCTTCATTGCAAAGCCTATGCTAGACGTTGGGCAAAATGGGGTGCCTTATGGATCACCGACTCACTGTTTGTGTGGAAAAGGCTACTTTATTGAAACAGGTGCGTATCACATTAAAAATCATCAGTCAAAGCCTTACAGAACCAAAACCTCACTATACATTTCGTACTCTACCTTCCTTCCCTCCCCTTCCCCTAATCCCCCCTCCGTATACCTACCCTTCCAACTTTAATATGATAAACGCTGTACTTCTCTGATTGCCTCACTTTAAATTTTCTGTTTTGCTTAGCAGTGAACTAATTAGCCCTTGCTCCACTTGTTATTCTAAAAATTAAACATTTTAACTCCAGGACATCTAGTGTGGGCTTGTTGTGACCCTCTCTTTGTGCATGCTTATCCTAAACTAACCAAAATAACCTCAAGTAAAGGCTAGCAAACTTATGGGCCAGCTGTCCCCTAAACAGACCTGTCTCAAGCGACAACCAATACCATTCATTCCTCCTATGCACCTGCTGCACCTAGCCTGCCCAAATCTTAGTCATCCAAATAAAACTATCCTTCCCCAAAATGGTACATAATAGGGAGTTCGGGAGGGACAAAATTCTCCTCTCCACTAAAGCTGCCACCATGTATAGCTAATACAGAATGGTAGATGGCAGCCCAAAATGGAGGACTATATACGCTTGGGCCACATCCTTTACCGGATGTAGCCTAAATCATTGTGCCTGATTCCCCCAATACCCCCGGGGATCAGACCTCCCTTCTGTCGTCTGTCCTCCAAAGCCCTATTATGCACACGGTATGTGAGTCAAACTAGGCAAACTGAAAGAGCACCCACTGCTAGGGAAGAGAGGATCAGTGCCATATCCTACTAAATATGACGCTGCCCGTCTCTCTCCACCTAGCGCAACACAGCTCAGCAACCCTGTGCTGCACTAAAAATTTGTAAATGTTCCCCTTACAATACCTGGCCTCATACATTACATCAATCTTCAGGTTAAATCGATCTTACAGTTGGTAGCCAGTGCGAACTGTCCATCAGAGTAGAACGATCTTACTGGCAGTGGCTTTTAGACAGTACGGCTATAACTCCGCTTTCAGCAGTATCGACCTATTCATGCCAAAAGACCTGATTCAGGAGAGTAACTGAACGGTTTCTTTTGCAAATATTTGCAACTCATTGTACCATTTTTTGTATAGATTTTCTTTTATCGATTTTAACTGCTTTTTTGTAAAACTCATGATTGTGAAATTCTTCCTGTATTTCTTTTTTATAAAGTGTTATTGCAAAGATTTTTATTAATCATGCAATAAAGTAAAGTAAAGACAAAAAAAAAAAGGAGAGTAACTCCCGATTTCTTAAGTCAAAATGGCTTTTTCCAGCTGTCTTCTACCTACAATTGCCCTGCTACAATATTACCAAACACAACAAGATAATGGACAGACTGTTGAAACCTTTCAACCTCTCACCCCTAGTCAAGAGATCTGGGTTTAATCCATCATTCTTTTGCGCACTATGCCACACCAGTTTGGACCAAGCAATATGCAAATCAGTCAAACCGTGCTCTCCATGCCATTGGAGTCAAGGTAGCCTGATTGATGAGGGGTGATACTCGAAACCAGTCCCACGCTTGTTTCTGGTCCAGGGAGGACATGGCCTGGCTGTTCGGGATGGACTATTCTCATGGGAAGCACGGTGGAGACTGATTTGCATATGGCTGGGTTACACTGGAATGTCATGAGGAGCAAAAAAAACATGGATTTAGGCCCAGATCTCTGTACTGGAGTGAATGTTTGACATTGTTCAGCATTCTGTCTATAAATTGCTCTTTCTGCACCTGCTACAAGATTAGGCAATGGGGAAAACACATTTCCCCGATTTTATTTTGAAAATCTCCTAGTGCCCAGTTTGGAAATATTGGCATATATGTCAACATGCAGAGACCTCTGATCTGCCACAGCTGACCAATTACAATGCGATTACCATTCCAGAGAGTTTACAATATGAACCAGGATGTAATGTTTATTCCTTATGATGCAGTAGTTTCAAAATCAAAACGCAAACACATTAAGCTACAACAATTTACAGATTGTGAACTTTCACAGATGTTCCCCTAGATGCTATTTTAATTTTGCTTCATCGGTTAAAGTTGTTTCTGTTATAGGCTTTGAGAGTCCTGGAGGTTGCTATGGCCCTAATTACCTGTGACTACTTTCCGAAAAAAAATCTTATAAGGCTGCTGAACGCTGAACTTTTTCCTGGTCTATTAACTCAGCAAATAACCTCACAGCTCCAATTAATTCTTCTCTAGATGGCAATCTTCCAAAGCATGTGCTCTCGGATACAGCAGCTACACTCTACACCACAACTGTTATTCCGAAACAAATCAAGGTTTTCATTGTCTCTAAAAAATAATTGCATTTCACCCTTTCAGAGAATGACACTTTCGCTCTGAGTTAAAACTGATGGCCTATTAAATCAAATGCTGTTTTTTGTGGAAAACATGTGCGGTCTCCTTTAAATATGAATTAACATGGAACGCCCAAATAGGGCTCGAGCTACTGTCACACAAACGTGGACCCAGAAGAATTCAGACATTCGCAGTGTCAGCAAGATGTCCTCGAAATGTTTTCATTACACCAGGGAAACCAGGAATATTAGCAAGGCAGTGAGTGCGTGTGAGAGAGAAAGCAAGAGAGGAGGGGCTGGGCGAAGGCAAGGAGATAGATGACTGAGAGAGGTAGTGTGATGGGGAGGGAGATACCGTGCGGTGTGTGTGCTTGTGCGTGTGTTTGTGTGTGTCAGAGAGAGAAGTAGAGACAGAGGGAAAGATAGGATGGGACCAAGAGGGAATGTGAGAGACGAAGAGAGTGTGAGATAGAAGGAAAAGTGAAAGAGAGAAGATGAGAGAAAGAGGCAAAAAGATGGACGGAAATGAAGACAGAGAAATGAGAGAGGTGGTGGCATAGGGAGAAAATCTGTGTGCACATGTGTAAGAGAGACAGGAGTAAGAGGGAGAGAGAAGGGGCAGATGGAAAGAGAGAGAGGGACCGAGAGAGGGAGGAAAGTGGGAGAGAAGGAGAGAGAGGAGTGAAAAGAGAATTAAAGGGAGAGAAAGAGATCGAGAGGTGGAGAGAAACAACAGAGCGCAAGAGATACCAGCTGTCGTTCCTGAAAGAAGACAATAGTAGATTCGATGTTAATAGTAAGAATTTACCAGCAAAAGGTTGAATGAATATTTAACACTTCAAAAGCGCTTGTTTCCAAAGGAGTCTGGTCAAATCCTAAGGGAGTACTTCATGTTTGGATGCCAGATGCACTGAGTTGATGATGGTGTTTTCTTTATCGCCAACCATATTATTGTTCATGTCAATTTCCAGGGATATCTTCCTAAACTTGTGGAGGCTTATGGTCGCAAAACCTAGGTAAAGAATACATAGCTCAGTGGGATATTGCAATTGCTCTAAGTGGCAAGGTTGTGGAAAAGTGAATTTTGCCATGTTATATGTGCCTACGTGTTCCCCATGTTATGTCATATGTGCATGATCGATATGCATGTATTCCCCTATGATCGATTAAAGACGCAATTACAGTTGTGTCCATCTCTAGTATGCCAGTTTCCAGTTTACGTGAATACAACGAATATCAGGCCTATGTAAAGCTACGTTGCCACGTTTTACAGTGTGCACGTTAATTCATTGAAATGTCCCCGTTTCTAGGCCTCAAAAGGGCCCAGACTCAGATTCAGCTCCTGTTTCCTGAACCCTCTCCGAGGAGCGATACAGCCCCCACCTGTATCCCTGACCCTTAGCTTACTTTCATGCCTCACAGTGCCCGGCTCGGCCTGGCTCTGCCTCCAGTCTGCCAAGAGTATGTTATGTTTCCAGTTATCAGTTCAGCCCTCCTTCTCTGCATTCCTAAGCTACTGAATCGCATCAATAGTTTCCGTCATGGTCTAGTCTTTATGTCTCCATGTAAGAGAAATACTGTATTAATATTCATAGAATATTCCCCGCACACGCACTACATGTAGGATTCTGTATGCACCAGCCTTAATGTCTGTTAGCCTTTGCTCTGCTAACTTTTGGATTCTATCAACATGTTCTCTAAACACTAGATACTAGATATGCTTAGGTACATGTCGCTCTGACACTCCAGACTTTAGTCTCCTCTTCTAGCGCAGAAGTCATAGCCCCCCAGTTCTCCCTAGTAACACGTCATTGTCAGTTTGCGCGCACCATTAGGTTAGAGGTCCCAGCTGCTCAGGTAGCCCCCTCCATGTTTCCGCCCCTTTTATGACATATTCTGTTACGTTTACATCACATGTCTATGTATACGCCCTGAACACGCCTTTTTGTTGCATCAGTCATGCCTTATCTTTCGCGACTGCTACGAGAAACGCCTACTGTTACGCCTACTGTATTGAACTCCATGTATTTTGTTTAACTATATATACTAATGTTCTGTTATTAAAAGTTGTCCGTCCTTGTATCCTTGTTCCTGCCCCCGATGCGCATCCTTCCCATTCCCGTACAGGCTGTCCTGTTCATGTCCTTTATGCTTAATTAAAGCCTGTATACTCTAGCTACCTCGTATCTTGACTCTTATTTATTGAGCTAACCGTTTATTGTTTATTGTCAAAAATAGCACAGGTAATTAATTATTTATTTACCACATAATGGCGCCCGAATAGGGACTTGCCCTTTCCCCACGCGCCGGAGAAGCCACGCAGGCCCCCTGATCCTCTGCAGCCGTGACGGAACCATACCGTGCACGTGCAGATATTTCTGCTTCAAGTATCCCTCAGGCCCACGGAGGAGACGGAGGTTGCGGTCCAGCGTCCAGACGAGGCGGTGGAGGAACGCGGCGAGTCCCGACCAGAGCCCAAGCCGAGAGTCCAAGGTCCGAGGTATCCGGAGGCCCACCCGTAACAGAAGTCCGACGTTCGTCCGTCCGTCGTCGTAGCAGTCCAGTCCAGTCCGAGGCCTTCCGTTCTTGCTGCCCGGTGAGTACCGTTGCTGGGGTAGTATCTAGACAGGGTCAATTGAATTGTCTCTGGTCCGTGGGTTTGGGTACGCAGATCCAACACGAAGTGTCCACTTAGGTGGATGCGGGTCCTGACGTGTCTCTTTATGGGACCGGTAAGTCTCGTACTGTTTTAGCAGTGCATCTAGTCATTCTAGTTCCTGTTCTAGTCAGTTCTGTTCTCGAGAAATTCATGAGTTCTGTTTTCAGTATTCCAGGTAGTATTTTGCCCGAACTGTTATTCTAAATGTTATTCCATGTGTTTTCAATGTTGTGGTATGAATGACTTGTAATTATCGTGTTCATTGTGTATTGTATTGTGTCCAGACTCCAGTCTAGTCATGCCTCTGTTCTCCAAGTTACGTCAGTTAAAAACTAGAAAAGGTCTGCTCGAAGAAGCAGTTCCTGTCCCACCTAGGGACAGTCCAGGTCATTTTATGTATCAGAAGCATGGCATAAGTGCCATATTATATCTAGATTTATGGGTGGAGTACACCAAACAGTTAGAGGAAAAGTATAGATGGCCCGTATCAGGTACGTGGGATGCCGAGTGCATCATGCGAGTAGAAGAAGCATTATGGAAAAAGAAAGCCAGACAGTCCCAGAAAGACGCCATCGAGTTATGGCGCAAAGAATCTCACAGGAGAACAGAAAAAGAAATCAGAAAGTCAGAATTAAGTAGAGAATCCATAGAAAGAGCCCAGGAAAGGGAATTGATCGAAGTAGGTGAACGAGTTAAAGCCGAACAGTCCGACAGACAGAGAAATGCCCTCATTAAGGGTATGTATCCTCTTCTTGCCGAGGGCTTGCCAAAAGCAACCCTGGAAGCACCATGTAATTTTCCGCCGCCATTAGTTCCGATTAAGCTACGTCACAAACCGACCGCAGCTGATATTTTTCTCTCGTCCTGTTTGGACGACACCGTCCCAGAATATGCCAATCCTGCTCCGCCAGCTCCTGTAAATAATGTAATTCATGGTCCTCCAGCCACCGGGGCACCTGTTACAGTACCTGTTACGGTACCCCCGGTCCAGCCCATAGTACAGCCCATAGTCCAGGTCCCAACTACATCGGTCACTCTGCCGGCACGAAGAGTATCAGTCGACGATTCCAGTTTGGGGGCCGCGGGAGGAGGTCCTCCTGGTACCCCGCCGCCAAATAAACGTCTAGGGTTAGTCGAGTTACATGAACGTGCGTTACAGCGTACGCCCAAATACCAGTCCGTTGCAGATATCAGACGAGCTCTTACTGAATGCTGTTATGATCCAGTTCCAGGCGAGAATAATATGGTTATATATTCCTTGCGTGTAAGACGGGTGACCGGGTATTTGGACACCCTACCGAATATGAAAGAAGATCTAGACAGAATGTATCGTTTCATCCGTACAGGAGAAGATCCAGAAAGTATTGGTGAAGTCATGTCTCTCAGGAAATCTGAAACCCAGCTTATGTTATTAAAGTTTCTGATCAATTGTTTAATTAGGGAACAAGATTGTCCGACTAAAGATCCGAACGAAATGAAAATTCTGACAAGGTGGAGTGATAATATAGCCGAAGGTAAACACAGGACAATCAGTAGTATAGAGAGTATGTACAAGAAAATACGTAAAGAAATAATAAGGTTACACGAACAACGGAAAGAAGCACTAGTAAGCGAGAAAGAAAGTAACTCTGATACTGAAGAAGTAGAAGACGAGAATACCGCCAGAATAGCGTATGTAGGTAAATCTAGGTTTCCAGACCGACATTTACGCCTAGAACACAAGAAAGTTGTTCATCTTCCAGCACCAGAACAAGGTTCTCTAGAACAAGTATTTCAAGCTACCGATCACATTCTGAAATCACGAATCGGTTATAGTGAACTCAGTACCATGCATGAACAAGAACTAGCTCGATCAGCAGTCCGATGGACTACTGATTCTACCACTTTTCCAGACGAAATAGTGGCACAAATGTTTCTGAAACTGCCCCCAGCCGAGCAGCGACTGGTGGGTATGTATATGATCCAGCACCTCATTACATTGTATGAGGGTCAACATTCTGATCCAGGCCCGTTACATGATATCCTGAACGAGTTACTCCAGTATAAATGGAAAGGTTTAGGTACCGATTTAATTAGTGTCATTTTAGAACAGCGCCACAAATATGGAACGTTTCTGAACCCGCATTTTGTTCACGTCTCACCTCCAGAAAGTAGACCGTTTTACATAGATAGACAGCATCCGTTACGAGAAGTACATCCAGTTAGGACAGCGGATGGTGAAATGCAACGAGTATTTGTTTACACTCCAGTCACAAAGATGGAACTCTTAGAGATGAAGAAGTTAATTCCCTGTCACGACAAAGATCCAGCAGGGTTCCATCGAGAATTAAAAGACATGCTCCGTATGGGAGAATACACGTATCCAGATATTATTAAAATGTTAAAGGTCCTGTTGCCCGCAGGGGTATATGAGAAACTCAAGGAAAAAGAATGGGAGGTGGGAGAGAAAAAGATCGATTGGGCAGTTCTAGAAGCTGAAGATAAGATACGAGTACCAGGTACCGGTCTTGGAGATAAATGTAAAGAATTACCAGAGTTATTGATTCAGGTTTTGCCTAGGTTATTAGCCACGAAAAAGGAAGACTGGGATGCAATCTCAGCATGTAAACAGAAACAGGATGAAGATACTAGTGATTTTTATTCTAGATTTGAGAAATGCTTTATCATCAACAGTGGCTTGAAGACAGGTAGCGAGTCATACCCTCATCTTTTTGTTACTAAACTAGTCGAGAATTCAAGCCCACAAGTTAAGAATCGAGTTTTGAAAGTCGAAAGTACTTGGCAAGCTAGTACCCCGTCCCAGATGCTCCAGATGCTCCAGTATCACCAGAATAGAATCAGAGAAGAACAAGAACACGAGAGAAGACGTATGAAAGACACGAAAATGAAAGTACTAGTTGCACAATCTGTCCCACAAGACAGTCAGAAGAGGGGTCCGAATCAAGCCAGTCATCCTGCAGCTCCCGTTAAAGGGACATGCAATTATTGTAAACAGCCAGGTCATTTTATAAACGAGTGTGCAGTTCTGAAACACAACATAGCTACTGGTAAAACTAAAGAAAGACCACGTCCGCCTAGACAAGAACAAGTTTCACAGACTTCTCAGCCACAGAATGCACAACAGACAGTTCCAGCACCGCAGCCTATTGCTGCAACACAGCATGTTACACAGCAGATGTACCAGTATGCCCAGTCAGAGTATCCAGAGTATCAAGCATATTCATGAAACAGCCTAGAGAGGGAGGTAGGCTTGCCTCTCATCGAGATACCTGTAGATCAAGAGGGTCCCTATGTACACAGTCAAGTATTAGGGAAAGACAGAAAGTTTCTGATTGATACAGGGGCAAGTAGGACTACTATCAGTCATGACGAGGTTCCAGGGGCTCCGCTCTCAGGCTCTAGAAATGTATCCCTTGGATTTTCAGGAAAGCCTATTGTAAACGAGATATCAAAGCCAGTTACTCTAGAAGTTGGTCCATTGTCCCGAACTACTGATTTATTACTTACGAAGTCATGTCCAGAAAATTTGCTAGGTATTAAAACATTGAAAGAATTAGGTGCAGTTATATGCTGTTCCCCAGAGGGAATACGCTTGTTTTTAAGGGACTTTAAAGGTCACTATGTATTACGAGATTTTGATCCAAGATTGTCCAATGTTCCGCAGCATTTATGGGCGCAAGGTCCAACTGATGTAGGTTTCATGCGAATCACACCCCATCGTGTGACCCTCAAGCAAGGTATAGTCCTGCCACGAATCAGACAGTACAGATTGCCACCTGAGGCTGTAGCAGCCTTATCCAAAATTATTGACGAGCTCATTGCTCAAGGAGTAGTTGTAGAAACTGACTCCAATGTATGTAATTCTCCTATCATTCCAGTCATGAAACGTACTGATCCAAATGCACCTCCAGTATATCGATTAGTGATTGACCTTCGAGAACTTAATAAATGTATCATACCCCAGTATCCAGTAGTCCCAGATATTTCATCTCTATTGACAGCTATTGATTCTGAAGCTATATTTTTTACAGTAATAGACCTCAAAAATGCATTTTTCAGTGTTCCGATTCATCCAGATAGCCAGTACCTTTTCGGTTTTTGTTTAAATGGAAGGAGCTATAAATTCACACGAGCTCCTCAAGGTTTCACAGAAAGTCCTAGTATTTACAGTCAAGCACTTAAGAGACAGCTAGACAATATTCACATGCCAACTGACACTGCCCTGCTCCAGTATGTCGATGATCTACTGATCACAGCCCGTTCTGAGCGTGCTTGCGAGCGAGCATCACTTACAGTTCTGTATTTCCTAGCCGAGGCGGGGCACAAGGTGTCCCCTTCGAAGCTTCAGTTCTGTGTCCAGCAAGTGATCTACTTAGGCCACTTACTGTCCAAGTGGGGTAGGCAGTTGACACCCGATCGTATCCAGTTAATAGCGAGTCTTCCACAGCCCAAGACACAGAAGGAGGTACGTGCTTTTATCGGCCTTACTTCTTATTGTAGACAATGGATTCCTCAGTACGCATTTCTAGCAAAGCCACTGATACAGTTAACGACACAGGAGGCAGCCGTATCGACTGTTCTCCCTTGGACATCTGAACATACACTTAGTTTTAATGAATTAAAGAAAGCTTTATGCCAAGCACCTGTTCTAGCTACACCGAACTACAGTAAGCCTTTTACACTTTTTGTCACAGAACGTGATGGTACTGCATTATCTGTTCTTACACAAGATCAAGCCGGACAATACAAGCCTTGTGCTTATTTTCCGAGCACATTAGATCCAGTAGCCCAGGCTCTGCCTGCGTGCCTCAAGTCAGTTGCAAAAAAGAACAAGTGATGGACTGAATGTGGATCAATGTCACACACTCCCCCAGTCAAAAGATCTGGGCCCAAATCCATCGTTTTTTTGCACTCCACACCACCCTGGGTCAGATAATGGCTTTATGCAAATCAGCTCTGACCCTGTTGCCCCATGGGAACAGTCCAGTCCGAACTACAACAGCCATATCTTTCCCAGACCGGAATCAAGCATCCGAGGACCGGACCGGTTTCGAGGTAACACCTCTCTTCAGCCCGGCTAGCTTGACTCCAAGTGGTGTGGAGTGCCTGGGACCCACGTCTGGGCATCCCCAGCGCACTTAGGGCGGCAATTGCAAAAAAGAACAAGTGATGGACTGAATGTGGATCAATGTCACACACTCCCCCAGTCAAAAGATCTGGGCCCAAATCCATCGTTTTTTTGCACTCCACACCACCCTGGGTCAGATAATGGCTTTATGCAAATCAGCTCTGACCCTGTTGCCCCATGGGAACAGTCCAGTCCGAACTACAACAGCCATATCTTTCCCAGACCGGAATCAAGCATCCGAGGACCGGACCGGTTTCGAGGTAACACCTCTCTTCAGCCCGGCTAGCTTGACTCCAAGTGGTGTGGAGTGCCTGGGACCCACGTCTGGGCATCCCCAGCGCACTTAGGGCGGCAATTGCAAAAAAGAACAAGTGATGGACTGAATGTGGATCAATGTCACACACTCCCCCAGTCAAAAGATCTGGGCCCAAATCCATCGTTTTTTTGCACTCCACACCACCCTGGGTCAGATAATGGCTTTATGCAAATCAGCTCTGACCCTGTTGCCCCATGGGAACAGTCCAGTCCGAACTACAACAGCCATATCTTTCCCAGACCGGAATCAAGCATCCGAGGACCGGACCGGTTTCGAGGTAACACCTCTCTTCAGCCCGGCTAGCTTGACTCCAAGTGGTGTGGAGTGCCTGGGACCCACGTCTGGGCATCCCCAGCGCACTTAGGGCGGCAATTGCAAAAAAGAACAAGTGATGGACTGAATGTGGATCAATGTCACACACTCCCCCAGTCAAAAGATCTGGGCCCAAATCCATCGTTTTTTTGCACTCCACACCACCCTGGGACAGATAATGGCTTTATGCAAATCAGCTCTGACCCTGTTGCCCCATGGGAACAGTCCAGTCCGAACTACAACAGCCATATCTTTCCCAGACCGGAATCAAGCATCCGAGGACCGGACCGGTTTCGAGGTAACACCTCTCTTCAGCCCGGCTAGCTTGACTCCAAGTGGTGTGGAGTGCCTGGGACCCACGTCTGGGCATCCCCAGCGCACTTAGGGCGGCAATTGCAAAAAAGAACAAGTGATGGACTGAATGTGGATCAATGTCACACACTCCCCCAGTCAAAAGATCTGGGCCCAAATCCATCGTTTTTTTGCACTCCACACCACCCTGGGTCAGATAATGGCTTTATGCAAATCAGCTCTGACCCTGTTGCCCCATGGGAACAGTCCAGTCCGAACTACAACAGCCATATCTTTCCCAGACCGGAATTAAGCATCCGAGGACCGGACCGGTTTCGAGGTAACACCTCTCTTCAGCCCGGCTAGCTTGACTCCAAGTGGTGTGGAGTGCCTGGGACCCACGTCTGGGCATCCCCAGCGCACTTAGGGCGGCAATTGCAAAAAAGAACAAGTGATGGACTGAATGTGGATCAATGTCACACACTCCCCCAGTCAAAAGATCTGGGCCCAAATCCATCGTTTTTTTGCACTCCACACCACCCTGGGTCAGATAATGGCTTTATGCAAATCAGCTCTGACCCTGTTGCCCCATGGGAACAGTCCAGTCCGAACTACAACAGCCATATCTTTCCCAGACCGGAATCAAGCATCCGAGGACCGGACCGGTTTCGAGGTAACACCTCTCTTCAGCCCGGCTAGCTTGACTCCAAGTGGTGTGGAGTGCCTGGGACCCATGTCTGGGCATCCCCAGCGCACTTAGGGCGGCAATTGCAAAAAAGAACAAGTGATGGACTGAATGTGGATCAATGTCACACACTCCCCCAGTCAAAAGATCTGGGCCCAAATCCATCGTTTTTTTGCACTCCACACCACCCTGGGTCAGATAATGACTTTATGCAAATCAGCTCTGACCCTGTTGCCCCATGGGAACAGTCCAGTCCGAACTACAACAGCCATATCTTTCCCAGACCGGAATCAAGCATCCGAGGACCGGACCGGTTTCGAGGTAACACCTCTCTTCAGCCCGGCTAGCTTGACTCCAAGTGGTGTGGAGTGCCTGGGACCCACGTCTGGGCATCCCCAGCGCACTTAGGGCGGCAATTGCAAAAAAGAACAAGTGATGGACTGAATGTGGATCAATGTCACACACTCCCCCAGTCAAAAGATCTGGGCCCAAATCCATCGTTTTTTTGCACTCCACACCACCCTGGGTCAGATAATGGCTTTATGCAAATCAGCTCTGACCCTGTTGCCCCATGGGAACAGTCCAGTCCGAACTACAACAGCCATATCTTTCCCAGACCGGAATCAAGCATCCGAGGACCGGACCGGTTTCGAGGTAACACCTCTCTTCAGCCCTGCTAGCTTGACTCCAAGTGGTGTGGAGTGCCTGGGACCCACGTCTGGGCATCCCCAGCGCACTTAGGGCGGCAATTGCAAAAAAGAACAAGTGATGGACTGAATGTGGATCAATGTCACACACTCCCCCAGTCAAAAGATCTGGGCCCAAATCCATCGTTTTTTTGCACTCCACACCACCCTGGGTCAGATAATGGCTTTATGCAAATCAGCTCTGACCCTGTTGCCCCATGGGAACAGTCCAGTCCGAACTACAACAGCCATATCTTTCCCAGACCGGAATCAAGCATCCGAGGACCGGACCGGTTTCGAGGTAACACCTCTCTTCAGCCCGGCTAGCTTTACTCCAAGTGGTGTGGAGTGCCTGGGACCCACGTCTGGGCATCCCCAGCGCACTTAGGGCGGCAATTGCAAAAAAGAACAAGTGATGGACTGAATGTGGATCAATGTCACACACTCCCCCAGTCAAAAGATCTGGGCCCAAATCCATCGTTTTTTTGCACTCCACACCACCCTGGGTCAGATAATGGCTTTATGCAAATCAGCTCTGACCCTGTTGCCCCATGGGAACAGTCCAGTCCGAACTACAACAGCCATATCTTTCCCAGACCGGAATCAAGCATCCGAGGACCGGACCGGTTTCGAGGTAACACCTCTCTTCAGCCCGGCTAGCTTGACTCCAAGTGGTGTGGAGTGCCTGGGACCCACGTCTGGGCATCCCCAGCGCACTTAGGGCGGCAATTGCAAAAAAGAACAAGTGATGGACTGAATGTGGATCAATGTCACACACTCCCCCAGTCAAAAGATCTGGGCCCAAATCCATCGTTTTTTTGCACTCCACACCACCCTGGGTCAGATAATGGCTTTATGCAAATCAGCTCTGACCCTGTTGCCCCATGGGAACAGTCCAGTCCGAACTACAACAGCCATATCTTTCCCAGACCGGAATCAAGCATCCGAGGACCGGACCGGTTTCGAGGTAACACCTCTCTTCAGCCCGGCTAGCTTGACTCCAAGTGGTGTGGAGTGCCTGGGACCCACGTCTGGGCATCCCCAGCGCACTTAGGGCGGCAATTGCAAAAAAGAACAAGTGATGGACTGAATGTGGATCAATGTCACACACTCCCCCAGTCAAAAGATCTGGGCCCAAATCCATCGTTTTTTTGCACTCCACACCACCCTGGGTCAGATAATGGCTTTATGCAAATCAGCTCTGACCCTGTTGCCCCATGGGAACAGTCCAGTCCGAACTACAACAGCCATATCTTTCCCAGACCGGAATCAAGCATCCGAGGACCGGACCGGTTTCGAGGTAACACCTCTCTTCAGCCCGGCTAGCTTGACTCCAAGTGGTGTGGAGTGCCTGGGACCCACGTCTGGGCATCCCCAGCGCACTTAGGGCGGCAATTGCAAAAAAGAACAAGTGATGGACTGAATGTGGATCAATGTCACACACTCCCCCAGTCAAAAGATCTGGGCCCAAATCCATCGTTTTTTTGCACTCCACACCACCCTGGGTCAGATAATGGCTTTATGCAAATCAGCTCTGACCCTGTTGCCCCATGGGAACAGTCCAGTCCGAACTACAACAGCCATATCTTTCCCAGACCGGAATCAAGCATCCGAGGACCGGACCGGTTTCGAGGTAACACCTCTCTTCAGCCCGGCTAGCTTGACTCCAAGTGGTGTGGAGTGCCTGGGACCCACGTCTGGGCATCCCCAGCGCACTTAGGGCGGCAATTGCAAAAAAGAACAAGTGATGGACTGAATGTGGATCAATGTCACACACTCCCCCAGTCACAAGATCTGGGCCCATGTGGAGTGCAAAAAAACGAAGGATTTGGGCCCAGATCTTTTGACTGGGGGAGTGTGTGACATTGATCCACATTCAATCCATCACTTGTTGTTTTTTGCAATTGCCGCCCTAAGTGCGCTGGGGATGCCCAGACGTGGGTCCCAGGCACTCCACACCACTTGGAGTCAAGCTAGCCGGGCTGAAGAGAGGTGTTACCTCGAAACCGGTCCGGTCCTCGGATGCTTGATTCCGGTCTGGGAAAGATATGGCTGTTGTAGTTCGGACTGGACTGTTCCCATGGGGCAACAGGGTCAGAGCTGATTTGCATAAAGCCATTATCTGACCCAGGGTGGTGTGGAGTGCAAAAAAACGATGGATTTGGGCCCAGATCTTTTGACTGGGGGAGTGTGTGACATTGATCCACATTCAATCCATCACTTGTTGTTTTTTTCAAGTCAGTTGCAGCCACAGCTCTAGCAATCAGACAAAGTGATTCCATAGTATTAGGACACTCCCTGACAGTACAAGTTCCACACTCCGTGGAAGTTCTTTCAAACCGAACACAGACTCAGCACTTGACCATTGCACGTTTAACAGGTTATGAACTGACCCTGTTCCAGCCACACATAGAAATCAGACGCTGCAACATTTTAAATCCTGCTACACTGTTACCGTCAGTTACATCAAATCCTGCCACACATGACTGTGTGGAAGTTGTTAACACTATGACTAAGCCAAGACAAGATCTGACAGACATTGCCTTACCTGATCCCGACCTGACACTTTATGTGGATGGTTCATGTATGAGAACCAGTACAGGAGAACTAGTAGCCGCGTATGCAGTGACTACTGACACTGAAGTTATTGAAACACACCGTATTGACACCCTGTCTGCTCAAGCAGCAGAGCTAGTTGCTCTGACCCAAGCCTGCATACGTGCCAAGAACTTGAAAGTAAACATATATACAGATTCACGTTACGCATTCGGAGTTGTACACGACTTCGGAGTGCTCTGGCAGGAGAGAGGTTTCATGACTTCTCATGGAACCAAGATTCAGCATGGTCTCCTCATTCAAGCTCTGTTAGATGCAATACATTTACTGACAGCTATCGCTATCATGAAGTGCAAAGCACATACGAAAGTTACTGACATTATTTCTCAAGGTAATGATCTAGCAGATCGAACAGCCAAGCTTACAGCTCAGACACCAGACATTCCAGTTAACAAGACACAGACATCCACTCCAGATCCGACTACTTGTATGACAGTTAAGGACCCTACACAAGATGTCATAGACATACAGTTACATGCTACTCCTGAAGAAATCAAGAAATGGTCCGAACAAGGAGGGGTCCAGACAGATCAGGGATGGTTGACGAAGGGAAAAGCCACATGGTTTCTCCCCGACTCTATGGTTCAAGTCATTATTAATACCGCACATAGTCCAGCACACCTAGGAGAAAAAGCTATGTTAGACAGTATCCAGAACCTTTGGTTCAACAAGCATTTACGAGCTGCAGCCAAGCAGAAAGTCCGTACTTGTATGATATGTTGCCAGTTCAATCCAGGTAAAAGTGTCCCGGTGGAACAAGGTGGATTCCAGCCCCCTGACCACCCTTTTGAAGTCCTCCAGATGGATTATATTCAGATGGAGCGATGTCGAGGTTTCAAGTATGTCCTTGTAGTTGTTTGCGCTTTGTCCAGGTGGACAGAAGCATATCCAGTTCCAGATTACACAGCAGCGACCACTGCCAAGCAGTTGGTTCGTGAATTCTTCCCCCGCTATGGACTCCCTAGGGTCGTGTATTCAGATAACGGCCAGCCATTCTCATCTGAGTTAATGAAGCATGTTTCCCTTTTGTTAGGGTACCAGTGGAAGTTCCATTGTGTACGCCATCCAGAAGCAGCCGGTCTCGTAGAGAGACATAATCAGACCTTGAAAATCCGTATTGCTAAGATCTGTCAAGAGAAAGGTGTAGACTGGTTAGTTGCCCTGCCAGTCGCTTTGTTCTTTATGCGCATGGTCGCACATTCCAGATCGGGTCTGTCCCCTTATGAGGTCGTATACGGCCGCCCCCGAACATGTGGGGTACACCTAGACCCCGCAGTATTACAGATGTTTCAAGTAATATGCTGACAGATTACCTAGCTTCCTTGATGTCTGCCCTACACTCTTGTCGTTCACAGGTTGCCGCTGCATTTCCAGACAATACTGAAGTCAAACCGCATGAAGTCCTTCCCGGGGATTTGGTTTTAATCAGGAATTTTGATCGTTCAAGTCCGCTGGAGCCTCGCTGGAAGGAACCGAAACTAGTCCTTCTGACCACCCGTACGGCCGTGAAGTTGGAGGGCCGTAAGGGTTGGGTCCACCTGTCTCACGTCAAGAAATTTCACGGACTCCGAAACAAGACTTTTAATGACATTTCCGCAGACATTTCCAATTCTAAAGACTGCCTGAAACCAGACTCTAAATCAGACATTCATTCAAATCCAGAACTGAAAGTTCCTCTGTTAGAGAAAACTCCGCAGCAGGAGTATAAATCGAAACTCCGGTCTAGTAAAATAAGTCAGCCAGTTTAATTGTCTAAGTCCCCCTCGGGTGAAACGGTTAGACAGGTATCTGACATGTATGAGATAGACCCCCATAGTGAGAGAGTTAGTCAAAACTCTATTCGATGTATCGTTTTTCTAAGTTTTCTATTGTTTCTAAGTTTGATGGTTACCTGCACAAGTTATGCATTTCATTTATGTTTTCCAATTTCTCATGTAAATAAGTTTTCTAATGTTACAGTAGAGCACACGTTTAGTGATCTGCCTCCTCACGAGTTATCCTATCGTCTTGCTATGCGCAATAACACGTTCATTAGAATGTTACATTATTCACACCAGACCAGCAATGCTACCAATTGTTGGGTGTGTGGTCGACTCCCCCCTTTCCAGACAGCGAAGGGAGTTCTGCCACTCTTTCCTTATCCGTTTTCACATAATGGTTCGTGTGGAGCATGGTCCATGCTAACGTCATCTTCCAATGATATGTCCCTTCTGAATAGAACATGTTTTCCAGACAAGCAAGGTCTCTCCCATAGAACAGGGTTAGATCTAGAAAATGAAGTTTATAATTTGGGTAATTATTCTTCGAATTTTATGGTCCTGAATGTTCAGTCTGATACTACTCCAGACTTACCTGCTATTTCAGTACTACCAGTCAAAGGCGAATTATGTGTCAGAAATAATGGTTCCGTACATGTAGGACATAGTGATTGTACTACTACTGTCGAGTATAGTGACGGTGGGAAATCTATTTTCAAAGCTTCACGTCATTCTTATTTTGTTTGTGGTCAGACCGCGTATGTTCGTCTGCCCCTCGATTGGGATGGAACATGTTACATTGCCTTCCTACTGCCACCAGTTTTCCTAGCCCCATCTGATTATCACAGAAACACACATCTGGTACACGTTAGACATAGAAGGGAGATCGAGTCCCCAATTGTCGATCAAACTGAAACTGCTCTAGAACAGTATACAGATTTCAATAGAGGTTTCTTTTTCTTTATAGGCCCTGTCCAGAATAGTAAGTCAATCCGTAGATTAACCAGAACCCTTGAAGCAGTAGTGAATGAGACTGCCTCTGCTCTAGGTAACTTAACCGAAGAGCAATCTGCTATGAGATTTGTCGTGCTCCAGAATCGTCTCGTTCTTGACGTCATATTGGCCGATAGAGGAGGAGCATGTAGAGTCATCGGATCTAGTTGCTGCATTTTCATTCCTAATAACACGCCGTCTGTTTATTCAGCTATAACCAGACTACATAAAATTGCCCATCAGTTACACCAGAATCCAGGCACCTGGACATGGTCCGGTTGGTTTTGGAGTATCATATCTGCCTGGGGATGGAAAGTATTGTCATTTCTAGGTATTGCAGTAGCGATCTTATTCAGTTGCTGCCTCTGTATACAATGTGGCCCTGCGATTTGCGGCATTTGTGCTACCTCTTGTATTCCTAGTCCCAAGTCCCGCTCTAAGTCCCGTTCCAAGACAATTCGAGACGAGCAAATGATGCTGTATGAGATGATAGATGGTATCATGAATATAGATGTTTCCTGATGGAAACGTAGGGCACAAGGAGGGAATGTGGAAAAGTGAATTTTGCCATGTTATATGTGCCTACGTGTTCCCCATGTTATGTCGTATGTGCATGATCGATATGCATGTATTCCCCTATGATCGATTAAAGACGCAATTACAGTTGTGTCCATCTCTAGTATGCCAGTTTCCAGTTTTCGTGAATACAACGAATATCAGGCCTATGTAAAGCTACGTTGCCACGTTTTACAGTGTGCACGTTAATTCATTGAAATGTCCCCGTTTCTAGACCTCAAAAGGGCCCAGACTCAGATTCAGCTCCTGTTTCCTGAACCCTCTCCGAGGAGCGATACAGCCCCCACCTGTATCCCTGACCCTTAGCTTACTTTCATGCCTCACAGTGCCCGGCTCGGCCTGGCTCTGCCTCCAGTCTGCCAAGAGTATGTTATGTTTCCAGTTATCAGTTCAGCCCTCCTTCTCTGCATTCCTAAGCTACTGAATCGCATCAATAGTTTCCGTCATGGTCTAGTCTTTATGTCTCCATGTAAGAGAAATACTGTATTAATATTCATAGAATATTCCCCGCACACGCACTACATGTAGGATTATGTATGCACCAGCCTTAATGTCTGTTAGCCTTTGCTCTGCTAACTTTTGGATTCTATCAACATGTTCTCTAAACACTAGATACTAGATATGCTTAGGTACATGTCGCTCTGACACTCCAGACTTTAGTCTCCTCTTCTAGCGCAGAAGTCATAGCCCCCCAGTTCTCCCTAGTAACACGTCATTGTCAGTTTGCGCGCACCATTAGGTTAGCGGTCCCAGCTGCTCAGGTAGCCCCCTCCATGTTTCCGCCCCTTTTATGACATATTCTGTTACGTTTACATCACATGTCTATGTATACGCCCTGAACACGCCTTTTTGTTGCATCAGTCATGCCTTATCTTTCGCGACTGCTACGAGAAACGCCTACTGTTACGCCTACTGTATTGAACTCCATGTATTTTGTTTAACTATATATACTAATGTTCTGTTATTAAAAGTTGTCCGTCCTTGTATCCTTGTTCCTGCCCCCGATGCGCATCCTTCCCATTCCCGTACAGGCTGTCCTGTTCATGTCCTTTATGCTTAATTAAAGCCTGTATACTCTAGCTACCTCGTATCTTGACTCTTATTTATTGAGCTAACCGTTTATTGTTTATTGTCAAAAATAGCACAGGTAATTAATTATTTATTTACCACAAGGTTCATAACAATCCGTTCAGCAGGCAACTCTTTAGAGAGCACAGTGGAGGATGATGAGATATAGAGGACAATGGCACCATGGAGGTGGCCGACAAAGAGGCCATTTTGCCTGCTGAAAAGGTGCTAACAAATGATTTGCCAGCTGGTACATAGAAACACCTTGGTTAGTGTGTGATAAAGAGCCAAGTGTGAAAATAGTGTGGTACCTTGAGGCGGAAATCCCTGAAAGTGTTGCATAAGACTTTGACTGTGATCCCGAATCTGATCCTTGTTTTAAGATGATATGCTAGTCTGGCAGATTGCTATGAAATATTCTTATTAGTCGCACACCAAAATGGATGTCTAAGCCACCATATTTAAATTTCTGTTTCAGAAAATATTTCGTAATGGAGCTTCACTTGGGATGTTTTTAGATGATTGTACGTTTAGTTAAATTAATTATGAATTCATGTTGTAGTTTTGCATAGCAACGAGGGATATTCGTGCAGGTGCTTTTGAACAAATGCAAACACCATTGGAAAAAAAAATGTCTCTCCCCTACCCAGCATGCCTCCTTCCTCTGCCTTTATGCCATGCAGTACACGGATTTTTCCTTTCTGTTACCTACTTCTTTAATCTTTTTTTCCACAACAACACCAGGCACAATTTCAGTGTTGCTGGCTGTATTTTATATAATCTCAGAATTTTGCATTATAGTTTTTATACAAAATTACGATATTAAGCAACGTTGAGTAACTACACCGTGAAAAATGATAGTGCTGTAGCAAAGTGAAAGATTAAGATACATCACTAGTGCGTTCGCACTATGTTTCATCTCAAAATGTGCCCTCACGTCCAAAATAGATTTCAGGAATCATTTCACGCTACAATATTGCACTAGAGGGCAGGTTTGCATTTCGCATAATTGATTACCTTTAATCTTGCAGAATTTTCAGGAAATGTAACAAAGCCACGCAAAAGAAAATTGCACAAATTTGGCTCACCACTGTTCCACACCTAGGCCTATGAATCAAAACTTGATTAATTTCAGACATCATCAATTATGTCGTTAGTACTCATGAAGACAGAAACAGCATCATGGAATAGGAGAGGTTGAGGTGCAGATGAATAAAAAGATAAGGGGCCACAAAGATGAGATGGCATTGCTAACCCATGGCTACAGTAAGGCAGACATACTAGCAGAGAGGGCACACAAGACAAATGCAATAAGGAAGGGATGAAGAAGAAGACGATGCAGATCTCCAATGTCAAAGAAGGGTTCTGCAACACCATGACTTGAAAGGAGGCTTAGAAATGAAGGCAGAGTAGCTTTGAGGCAATGGCAGGCAGAGAGTGACTCATTTATGGACATAGTCACATAGACATTTGGAGTATGCTAGGTAATACTCCTGGATTACTCTTTTACATACCCTTTGTGAACTGGCACCAAAACATCTTTATTGGGAATAAAATGGGAATGTTCTTTGGAATATTCACATCCAATTAGTACACGTAGAAATGACGGTGCACTGTTGGCACCTGTACTTAGGGAGTAGGATATTTTGGGACCAATTCACAAAATCAGGTAAGATTATGTAATGCACTCCTGTTGTTCTACTTCTTTTAACCCTTTGGGACTTGTAGTAGAAAATGGTTAAAACAAATACTAAAGCGAAGTTGAAGACCACCATGGAGGGAGTGAAGGAGATTGGAACACAAAATAATGAAAGTACAAAATTAAATGGAGGGGTGGGGACAAATTGAACATCTGGCAATGGGAAGTGACGTAGAACATAATTTAATCTATTATTCCTATTGTACAAATCGTATACACATCATACCCAAATCCATTTCCATGGTAATGTGTGTTGACATCTTCAATGGTGTTTTCAAAAATCCTCATCGTGTTCGAGGAGTGAATGGATCTGGTGCAGCAGACTAAAGCTCAATGGATCTAAAATGCAAGCCATGCTCCTCAACCTAAAACACCTTCTTAACAGGTGCTCTGAAACTTTTGTGCCTAACACTTCAGTACTCAAGATGTAACTCACCTCTATTGCCCAACAATTCCAAAACATATTGGGGGTATGTGGACCCTAATATAGGGAATGTAATCTAGATGTCCAGGCTGGACTGTTCTTTTAGGCTCAGGGCAAAGAATGATCTGTATGTGGTTGGTCTCAGTGTATTTTGGTATAGAGAGTAAACATAAATAAATGAATACAAAGGACTCAAAGTTGACCTGAGTAATTTCCAGTGATACAAATTAATTTAAGCATTCCATGTCCCACTTTTGTTCTTCTCAGTGAGTAGCCCTAAGTTGGGATGGTGAAGCCCAGACATGGGTTTCAGAATTCTTTGTGTGATAGGACTCAGATTGTATACCTAGATGATGATGGGCAACAAGGCTGAAACATATCAAGGTTCCTTATTTTCTTGTACAGACGGAACGTAGCATTGAAGTTTGGGCTACTTTTCCCCCTTTGGGTGTGACCAATAAAAAAATGCAAATGATTGTTTCATGTCTAAAGTGACACAGTAAGCAAGAAAATGTCTGAAATAAGTCCATAGTTTTTTCCACTCTATTCAGCCACCATAATGAATTCCCCAGTACTTTGAAAATATAAGTGTTCTCTTGGGCACATCCCAAAATGTGAGCTTACAAATCAACCCCATCTTCATCTACACCTGAAAAAACTGTCAAGGGCATAGCAACAGTACTGCAGACTCTCATGCAAGTGGGGAAAATGGGCTCTTTGTCCCCTGTCTGGTAATAAAAAATGCTATAACTGGAGTGCAATGGGCCCCACATATCTTCGTCCCCCTGCAGCTACACTCTTGAAAATACCTTCTTGGTTATCCATCAACTCAAATGAATCCTTTCCTCCATTCTGTCAAAACGCCTTCAGATGGTCGTTGGTATGCCCAACAATTCCAAAACATATTGGGGGTATGTGGACCCTAATATAGGGAATGTAATCTAGATGTCCAGGCTGGACTGTTCTTTTAGGCTCAGGGCAAAGAATGATCTGTATGTGGTTGGTCTCAGTGTATTTTGGTATAGAGAGTAAACATAAATAAATGAAAACAAAGGACTCAAAGTTGACCTGAGTAATTTCCAGTGATACAAATTAATTTAAGCATTCCATGTCCCACTTTTGTTCTTCTCAGTGAGTAGCCCTAAGTTGGGATGGTGAAGCCCAGACATGGGTTTCAGAATTCTTTGTGTGGTAGGACTCAGATTGTATACCTAGATGATGATGGGCAACAAGGCTGAAACATATCAAGGTTCCTTATTTTCTTGTACAGACGGAACGTAGCATTGAAGTTTGGGCTACTTTTCCCCCTTTGGGTGTGACCAATAAAAAATTGCAAATGATTGTTTCATGTCTAAAGTGACACAGTAAGCAAGAAAATGTCTGAAATAAGTCCATAGTTTTTTCCACTCTATTCAGCCACCATAATGAATTCCCCAGTACTTTGAAAATATAAGTGTTCTCTTGGGCACATCCCAAAATGTGAGCTTACAAATCAACCCCATCTTCATCTACACCTAAAAAAACTGTCAAGGGCATAGCAACAGTACTGCAGACTCTCATGCAAGTGGGGAAAATGGGCTCTTTGTCCCCTGTCTGGTAATAAAAAATGCTATAACTGGAGTGCAATGGGCCCCACATATCTTCGTCCCCCTGCAGCTACACTCTTGAAAATACCTTCTTGGTTATCCATCAACTCAAATGAATCCTTTCCTCCATTCTGTCGAAACGCCTTCAGATGGTCGTTGGTATGCCCAACAATTCCAAAACATATTGGGGGTATGTGGACCCTAATATAGGGAATGTAATCTAGATGTCCAGGCTGGACTGTTCTTTTAGGCTCAGGGCAAAGAATGATCTGTATGTGGTTGGTCTCAGTGTATTTTGGTATAGAGAGTAAACATAAATAAATGAAAACAAAGGACTCAAAGTTGACCTGAGTAATTTCCAGTGATACAAATTAATTTAAGCATTCCATGTCCCACTTTTGTTCTTCTCAGTGAGTCGCCCTAAGTTGGGATGGTGAAGCCCAGACATGGGTTTCAGAATTCTTTGTGTGGTAGGACTCAGATTGTATACCTAGATGATGATGGGCAACAAGGCTGAAACATATCAAGGTTCCTTATTTTCTTGTACAGACGGAACGTAGCAATGAAGTTTGGGCTACTTTTCCCCCTTTGGGTGTGACCAATAAAAAATTGCAAATGATTGTTTCATGTCTAAAGTGACACAGTAAGCAAGAAAATGTCTGAAATAAGTCCATAGTTTTTTCCACTCTATTCAGCCACCATAATGAATTCCCCAGTACTTTGAAAATATAAGTGTTCTCTTGGGCACATCCCAAAATGTGAGCTTACAAATCAACCCCATCTTCATCTACACCTAAAAAAACTGTCAAGGGCATAGCAACAGTACTGCAGACTCTCATGCAAGTGGGGAAAATGGGCTCTTTGTCCCCTGTCTGGTAATAAAAAATGCTATAACTGGAGTGCAATGGGCCCCACATATCTTCGTCCCCCTGCAGCTACACTCTTGAAAATACCTTCTTGGTTATCCATCAACTCAAATGAATCCTTTCCTCCATTCTGTCGAAACGCCTTCTGATGGTCGTTGGTATTGCTGTCATGTCTATATTGGACAATTACAGGACCTTTCCTGAGTGTCTCCCTAAAAATCTATAAAGTAATTGTCAAAAGGGAGCAGCAATCACTCTAATATCCTGAATGTACATTCCCATGTTTCTGCTTCTGATATCCATCTACCGACTCTCCCTCAGGACAAAGATACAATTCTAAATATTTTCATTCATATTTATGTTTCTCCAGCAAAGCTCAAAAGGCTACATGAGTAAACCATCTGCTTCTCTCCAAACGGACAACAGAAATTGGGTAATTTATGCCTTTCATTGTTCCCTCCAATCAAAGTCAGCCTCAGAAGTGGCGGCAGATTTTCTATCACCACAACAAAGGTCTAGAAGCAATTCCCAACACTGCTTATTGTGGTCATATTTTGCAATGTTTGCAAGATTATATCATTAGGTTTAGGCATGTCTGTGCGATATATAGGTCTCTTCTACTGTTCCTTAAAACAATTTATGCCTGGATGTGCAAAACATGGGCATGTTTCTCAAAGATATCTACACTTAGACACTGTGTTACAAGCACACATGTTGGAGGGTTATAACTACAAGGAATTGTTAAAAATAAATTAATTTGCTATCATAAATCTTGTTATCTCCATGCATTTCAAGGGATGTTCGGACTTGAAAGCTTGTGATTGACCATTAGCAAATCCACCTCTGACCTTTTTTGAACTTAGAAAATCTTCGAGACTTCCTCCTAACGAGGCTAAGAGTAAATCATATGGGAAGGTGTTTTTGTTGCAAAATATATATGTATTTCCATTTAAATTCATATGTATGCACTCACACTAACATGAGGCCCAGAGCTCCAAAGGGCTTCCTATCTGACCGTGCCTGGACAAGCTTCCAGCAGCTATTCTGAATCAGCCTTAGAGGTCACTTTTCTTGTCCTGACATCATCATAAGTTTCCTTATCCGGTTGAGCAAGTTGCTTACACAGTGCCGAGCCAGCCTTTCTGGTCTGCTCATATCTAGCCATTTATGATTGCCATGTTACACATCCCTGTTAGCCATATTTGGCTTGGTGCCTTATTCTAGTACCGCTGACATGGGCATTACAGAATGTATATAGCACTTAGAAAACTGGCACTCTGGGAAGAAGCAGTCTGAGAGCCGCTAAGGCTGGAGACCTGACTTCTTCCTTGCTAATTAGCAATGATGCATGCATTTGGTACTAATAAATAAATTGCACTCTGTTTCTGAGCAAACCTGCTATGTTTGGTGAGTTTCATTCATTTGCTCCTGGGAGGGTGCCAGTATTTCCCCATAAACTGGTTTCTGAAAATGGGACATTGGAGGACTGTGATGTCACAAGTTGGTAAGTGAGATGTAAGCTAAATAACTAACTTGCCTTGCTGCAAGTGACCTTTCAGTCTTTCAAATGCATATTTAACACATAGTATTAATAAAAGGGGCATTGACTGGCATTTAAAATAGACAAGGTGACTGTAGAGAATGTTTTAAAAAATATTCTCTGTATCAATACACTAATTGATTTGTGGCATACACTGCAGGAGAGCCTGGGTTAGAGAATAATTTATGTGTACTTACACATATAAGAAGTAGTGAAGCAGGTGACTGATAAGTAACTAAGTTACTTTATGTCAATAAATATTGACAAATGGCTATACCCTTTTGGGGTTTTGTAAAAATCCATTGCAGTAGACCCTATGCTAGGATGGGGTATTGATTTTACCTAGAAAAAGAAACCCTCCCAGAGTGAGTGGAGCTTCTGATTTGCAGGTTGCACGAGAACACAGGGAAAAGATTTTTAAATATCAGTAGTTATGTCATAGATGAATGACTGCATTTGAATGGGGCATTGATCTTCAGTGCTGGACCTCTATGTTTCCTTGATTTATATAAAAAATGGAGTGCATTAGTGCATGAGAGTAGGAAATCGGTTTTATATGTGATGTCTCTGGCTGGTCCATAACTGTAGATTTCCCTCTTTTTAACTCATTCTATCCACTGCCTAATAACTTTTCCCTGGTAGGAGACCTTTTGAATTTATCTTTCAGAGTGTAAGCGCACATTGTGAGTAAAAAAGCAAAATTTCACAAGACTGGATCTCAGATGAAAATTATGGTAAACTCACTAGAAAGCTGTTTAAAAAACAGTCAGGAGAGAAAAATTCAAATGAAGGTAAGAATATGAATGATATAAAATATGTTAAGTGGCTGCACTCATAATGAGAAAGGTTGGAATTTTACTCTTGACAGTGGCAGACATAAAACCTCTTCCATGGTTAGGAAAAAAGTGGTTGGAGGAAAAGTGAACTTGGAAACATTCAGATTTTCACATGAGCAAATCTACACATATAAATTTGCTCATGGAAAAATGTAGTTCACGAATATTTTCTAGGAGTACTATTTCTTGTACCTACTTGTGTAAATTCTTGTGAATTCAAGGAAACAGTATATATGCAAGGATATATACCATCCATGCACTTTTGAGACTTTCTTTAATAATTGGGCCTCTAATTAGGCCTGGCATTAGCCATGGCCTTTTGTGTATATTACAATTCTCCTTGTCACTCCCTCTCTCTATCAGCTGGGATCACCGAGAAGACAGTATTCTGCTCTTTCACAAGGAACATATTGACACACAAAGTAGTTTTTTACAGTGCCCAGAAGTCCTGTGGCAATGTGTACTTTTTGAGACCAAAAAAACAAACACATTTTGATTTTGCCAGTGCTTGTTAGAATAAAGTCACACATTGACAAAAACAAAAGTCTGACCTCCAATTTTAGACCAACTGGCTTTGGCAATGTTTGTTTATTTTTGTTTTCTATAATTGTATTTAAACTGCGTAAACTGATTTTCCATTATGAATTTTTTGGGAAATACTAGCATACATCAACATGTTACTAAATAATGCTGCAAAGATATGGTACCTAAAATATTACAGTATTTTAACAAATTGGTTTTTGTCCTGCTTGCATTTTGTTGTGAACATTTTATTTTGAAAGCAAATAATAATCAAACTTGCTTTCAAGCGTCTGCAAATATTTGCATATAATAAAAGAGCATTATACATAGCCTCATATTACTAAACTTTGAAAAAGTGTGTACTAATGTATACTGGAACCACCCTCAGTAGTGTAGTCAGAGCTTACAACATTTAAGAATCAGAGGCCTTTGGCAGCTGTTAACCCTGGACATGTCAAAGAGGCCAGAAAAGGTCCTAGGGTCAGGCTGGAATAGATTTGTAAAGGAGGGGTGATTTTAGGAGCACAGAGCAAGCAGTTTGGGCAGAGATAGACATGGTTTAATATTAATTGTTACATGGTAATGTTAAAACTGACTTTTCCTAGGAAAAGGCACTAAATAGAAAAAAGTAGGCCTCACAGCGAAAAACAAATGTTTGTGTTTTTACAAAACTAGGACATAACAAATATTAAAAATAGATGCAAAATGTTGCAGCACTCTTATGGCATAGCACTTTATAATGACATTTCAAGAAAACTCAAAATGTCAGTAGTGTAAGCTGAATTTATCATTGATGTGGAGTAGATTTGACTCTCCTTAGATACATGATATTAAATATTAAAAGGCATTCACATTATATGAGTGGCTGTAATTGGTGGCTGCTCAAAGGATCAGCTGCTGTAAAATTAAAATGGCTAACAATAGATTTAGACTGGCTTGGAATATGTTTCACTGTTGAAAATTATCCTGTGCAAAGTATATATTCAAATTTCAATGTGGACATTAAGATTCATCTCCAACTGGTTAAAATATGTTGGTGCACCACATAAAAAGGTGAATATTACTTTCTCTAACAATATTACTGAATATTAGGGCACTTACAAAGTTATGCAATGAGTAGCTGTACAGACAGGAGAATTGCATTGCAAGCCTTTATGCAATCTTTTACTTTTATGCACAAGAATTCTGGGTGCACTATGGCAATCAGAAGGCCGAAGTTTTGAGCCATTTTTTAGGTGCTAGAACCCGCAGTGCACAAGAAATAAATAAAGAACAAAGAATAAAAGTGCACCCTACCTTTCAATTATCAGCACACAGGCTTTTCAGTCTTGCTTCTAGAGAGATACTTTCAAATGTGATCCTACCTTAGAAAATATCACCACAGAGGCACGCACCCTCAGTCATGCTTCTGGAGAAGTTTCTTTGAACAAATAAGCCACATGGGGTAACGTCGCTCAGACAAGGGACAACAGGTTTAAGGGTCAAAGGCCAAGTTCTTTATTTAGAACCAACCAGCCTTACTGCATGTAACAATCTCCACGCAGGGAGCCACTGTGGCAGTATGTGATTTCTACATTACACTATCAAAGCCTGTAATGTTACAGAGTAGTTTAATAAACTGATTTTTTTTGTATTAATTAAATATCCTGATTCTACCATTGTAGGGTACAACACTACAGGTAAATGTAAATGTTGCTCTATGATGTCTGAGGCTAAAATGTGCCTAGGGAAATTAGGGTCAAAATTAATTCTCAATTCATGTTAATAATATTAGGGATATCCCCAGTAGTAATTTGCCTACATTTAATAAATGGAAGAATTTACCTAGTTGTTACAATGAAATTATGACCTTGATTAAGCCTTTCTGGAACTAGGTTGGACACCAAAGATCTGTTTTAGGTAACATTAGCTAAAGAAATTATTTCATTGCCTGTTAGGAGCAGATGGGGATATCACTGTTTTCTTGAGAAATAATACGTTTGTAGGAGAAATGCAGGATGGGGTTTATCCCACTGAATAACATTGTCAAGGGGTGCAGCATAGATACCAGAGAGTATATAAGAGTAGGGTATCAGTTTTATTGTTGCACAATGTTTCAGGATGAAGATATCAGACATGCTCAAGGAGAATATCGTGTTTCCACTAAGGTGGAAGATGTTTCCACTAACGTGGGAGATAAAGGGATACATTTCACCATTTTTTTTATAAGTAAATATAATTTTTATTTACTCACAAATACCTAAGGATAGGTTAGAACAGGGCACTTACTGCTTGCAGCTTCAGTAAGTATTCTCTGTTGTTTGCACCCCCTGTATCACACTTAGGGATGGGTTGAGAGATAATGAATGATGCTGTTAGACTGCAGTTTGTTACATATGAAAAGGAAATGGATGGATGTACACAAACTAACAAGGTTATAGATCTAGGGAATGGAGAGGTTTGGAAAAATGCCCTCACCATAAAGTGATTACCTTATGAACTTGTGGTTCCCTTAGAGCCTGTTGTGCCTGACACCAGTACTATATTATTATTTATACCTGTAGAGGCAGAGTATTTTTCTCTCCTCAGTGGGTTTTAGCATTAAAGTCCATCTACAGAGTGAAAGCCTCTTTGCCGTCATGCTGGGATACCCAGTCCACTTAGTTCACTGTGAGTCCCAATGTCAATGCGCAGGCAGTAAAGAGAGACTTGGGCCACCTATGCCTGGGAGGTGGTAGCCTCGTCTTGCAGTATGCTGACGACCTCCTAGTGACATCTCCATCACTGAGCCCTGTGAAAGCTTGTGAAAAAGACACTATAGCTCTGCTGAACTACCTCCAGAAGAGAAGCCTCATTGTCAAAATGCCAAAAATAAGAGGCGACTTACCTGGGTTTTGTGATATTCCAAGGTACTCGCCGCATGCCACCTGACAGAATAAAAATTTTCAGAGAATTCAACTCCTACCCACCAAGAAAGGAATGATGTCCTTCCTGGGGATAATGAACTGCTGCCACCAATGGGTCCATGAATGCAGATGCTATGACTAATGAACTTGCAAACTGTTTCAATAAATTGAAAGAGACATTGTGCACTGGGCCATCATGGGGACTGCCTGACTACAAAGTGCCTTTCCATCTCTGTTTCAGAGCAAAATAGCATTGCAAATGAAGTGATGCTGCCAATGGTGTGCTGACACAGCTGGAAAAGAATGGGCTGTGGGACACAACTATGTGACTTTGCTTTCTGCAGTGATTAGGGGTCAGCAGATGTGATGGTGGAGAGGACGGCTCTCATTGTGTTGGACTATACTTGTATTGTCTAGGTGCCACATTTGGTGCAGATGCATTTGGTACGGTTGTTGCTGTCTTGATCGACACAACATGTTCAGCTGGCAGGCACACAGGTTATAATGGCACCATGTTGTCTAATTGTAATGTCATAATAAGAGGCCTACCTGTTAATTTGGCAAATGTATTACCTGCAATATGTTATTGTGATGAGATCAATTCTCTTAGAAACAGATGAGACCCTAAGTAAGTTGGTGTTGAGATTGTAGAAAACGGCACCATGCCAAGATTAGACACTATTAGTAAAGACAGACTATGAGTGGTACACTGATGGTTTCTTCAGCAGACTGATAGACACTAATTACAGAGCAGGGTATGCCATAGCAAAAGCAGACAAAAAAGTTGAAAGGGCAGCACTGCCACTTGAAACATAGACCTAGTAAGATGAGCTATATGCTGTAACAAAAGCATAAATACTAGTCATGGGTAAAACTGTTAACATTTACACTGAGTCACATTATGCTTTGCAGTTCTTATTTGTGGCCAGCTGTGGAAGTATTACGGATTCATAACAGACGCAGAACGCCTTATTAAAAATGGTCCTTTAGTAAGGATCTTGTTAAAAGCAATACTATTATACACCAGGATAGCAGTGATAAAATGTGAAGCCTACACAGAAGCTAATTCTAAGTTAGCCAAAGGTGATGCCATCGCTGACACGGCATTAAATGAAAGCATGTTACAGACAGTGCAGATAGGACTAATGAACAAAGCATTCCAAAAATACAGCTCATTCAGAGACAGTTGTTGAATGCTAATGTAAAGGAAGCACAATGGTCTCCAACACCAGATGAACATAGATGATGGATGTGAGCTGAATAATTAAGAGAGTATGGGCCTACCAGGATGAGATGCCTGTCTCCCCACACAGTGGAGAAGTGTGGCTCACTGGTTAGAGGAGGCAGACCTGGAAGCAGAGGTCAGCCCGGGACCAGGGTTCAATTCCCGGCTCGGCGGGGTCTTGAGTCCTAAAATGTCCATGGACTCGACAATTCTCGCTCCGGTGCCTACTCGATTCACGGGTTCACACTCTGCGACTCTGGGCAATAACTTGCTTAATCTCCACAACGGCCCCTCGCGGCGGGATGCCTGGCTTTCACCTTGCAGATACCCTGCCGGGGTTATCTCACAGGGGAATACCAGGACGGGTTCCCTAAGCAAGCGCTTAGAAACCGCTCGGTGATTTGCGCTATATAAATTCCTGTACATTTACATTTACATTTACATTTACATAGTATGTTCCTTTCCCTTACAAGACTGGAGCAGGGACCCTCTGATATTGCACAAGGGAGGATGAATGTGCAGAGGCATGTTGCTTCCCAGTAAATGGATTTAAATATTTTCTGGTGTGGGTAGATACGTTTTGAATGGAGGTGTGTCCAACAGGGAAGAATGGTGCAGCAACTGGGGCGCAGTACTTCAGTAAAGTCATCTCTCCAAGGTTAGGACCCACCAGGGCATAAATAGCTATAGAAGATCACTTAGTGACTACATTTATGCTAAATAGATTGTTTTTCGGAATAAAGTATAACATGCATACCCCATACCATCCTCCAGCTTGAGGCCAGGAGGAGTAAATGAACTCCAAAATAAAAATAAACAAAAACAGATTATTAGTAAAGGTAACTGATGGACCAGGCCTGAAATGGGCTGATGCTCTCACTTAAGTACTGCCTGCAATGTGGCAAATACTTCTAATGCGATTATGGAGACATGGTCATGGTGAGAAAAATAAAAGCTGTTTCTTTTAAGTTCTAGGTGGACTGGACCACAGACAGTGAACCAATGCCAGGAATGGATTGAAAAGACATGATGCAGGGCAGCACCCCAACGCTTGAGAGGACGGTACCAGAAATTGATGAACATCTGTCACCAGTAGACCTGAGCAACACAGCAGTCAAGAAGAGGACAGACCAGACCATTTCTACGATCCATGGGGGCCCATCATAAAGTGTCAGAGGGACACTGCATCAACTGATGCTATTGAGTGAAGTACACGATGCAGTCTCGAAGAAAGGTGATGGTCTGCACCTGCAGATAAATAGACTGAAGAGGACATCGCAGGGCAGGTCCATGAAACCACCTCTGAACAAGATGACTGTGGACCAGGGGGAGAAGCAGATGACCACTCACTGCGTGCCTTTAAATAACTGACACTTGCTGAAAGTGCCAGGGAACTGAGTGACTATGTGACACTGTAGCACTATGCATTGCACAGAGAAAAACATTATTTGTTGGACACTTAATTAGTATGCTGCTGGTATCACAACAGCCTGCTGATATAATAATGATCTCATCAGGATGTATCAATATGACAATATATGCATTTAATGCAAACATTGTGTAATGCCATCCAAAGATATGTAACTAATGTTTCCTTCATATATACATATATATAAATTTTGGTTTTACACTAATGTTGGATAAGTCTATCCAAAATGGGGGATTGTTGCAAAATATATATGTATTTCCATTTAAATTCATATGTATGCACTCACACTAACATGAGGCCCAGAGCCCCAAAGGGCTTCCTATCTGATCTTGCCTGGACTACCTTCCAGCAGCTATCCTGAATCAGCCTTAGAGGTCACTTTCCTTGTCCTGACATCATCATAAGTTTCCTTATCCGGTTGAGCAAGTTGCTTACACAGTGCCGAGCCAACCTTTCTGGTCTGCCCATATCTAGCCATTTATGATTGTCATGTTACACATCCCTGTTAGCCATATTTGTCTTGGTGCCTTATTCTAGTTCCGCTGACATGGCATTACACAATGTATATAGCACCTAGAAAACTGTCACTCTGGGAAGAAGCAGTCTGAGAGCCCCTAAGGCTTGATACCTGACTTCTCACTTGCTAATTAGCAATGATGCAAGCATTTGGTACCAAATGTCACTCTGTTTCTGAGCAAACCTACTATGGGGTCGATTAGGATGGCGGACGGAAATGGGTACTGTCCGCCATGGTCGTGGAAATTTTACTCCCGGCTGCGCCGCGGAGATTCCGCGGTTGGGATTAGGATAATCATGTCACGAAACTCCGACCGCGGCGGACGGATCATAACAAAGATCGTCCGCGGTGGACGGAACACATCTAACTCCGTCCGCGGCGGACGGAGCCCAATGAACAACCCCTGCCGCGGACGGAAATGACCGCGGAAAAAAACACATGCACCGCCATACCTGTGAATACTCCGTGTCCGCAATTAGGATAAATCCGCCCGTACCACGGAACGCACAGCCATCCACGTCCGAGGCGGAAAGAATGCAACGATAAACAGTGCATCACAGCGGAAGGCCAACACGCACAACATCCCTAATGTCAAACAAATGCCAGAAAGTGTACCGCAAGTACAAAGCAAACATACGAACAGTGACAAGGCCCCCCCCCGATACACCAACACCAAGCACAAGCCAGCATGACACGCCCCAAGTACCCAATAATACACACTAGTCAACACGCCCACCTACCACCTGACTGCCAACAACCATTGAGACACGACTATAAAATGACACCCACACACTACCACAATCCTTTGCATCACAGCATTGCTGCTAGCAAGAGGCCCTAATCGAGATACAGCTAACTCACATAGAAGACACACAACCACCACCCTACCACCCACCACACAAACACCCACCACACAATTCCTACACATCACACACCACACACCTGCACCCACCAACTCACTCAACCCACACACTGAGCACCACACACCATGGCACCCAAAAAAAAACCTAAATTCACGGAGACAGAGTTGAAGGTAATGGTAGATGAAATCATCCGTGTTGAGCCCCACATCTTCGGGGCCCAAGTCCAGCAGACGTCCGTGGCGCAAAAGAACCACATGTGGGACAGGATCGTCACTCGAGTGAATGCTTCAGGGACCGTGCCGAGGACGAAGCATGACATTCAGAGGCGGTGGCATGACCTGAAGACCCGGGTGAAAGGCATCCGCGCAAAAAACTATGCAAGAGCCATTCATACTGGCGGAGGAACACCCCCGGAGCCCATACCCTTCACCGATTGGGAGGAGAAGGTGCTGGTGATACTTCACCCAGAGAGTCTAGACGGACTTGATGAAGGAGAAGAGGCTGGTAAGTACAAACCAAGCCCCATGATCAGTACGACATGGTCAGGCTCACACAACTGAGAAGACACATCACCTACGCCCCAACCCATGCACGTCGGACACCTACTCACAAACATGTACATGGCTACCAACAGGCCCCCATGTTCACAGGGAGGGTGGTGGTGGTGGAGGGTGTGGTGTGTCAGAGGTCCAAACTACAACTCCCAACAGGCCCCCATGTTCACGGGGAGGGTGGTGGTGGTGGAGGGTGTGGTGTGCGAGAGGTCCAAACTACAACTCCCAACAGGCCCCCATGTACATGGGGAGGGTGGTGGTGGTGGAGGGTGGGGTGTGTGAGAGGTCCAAACTACAACTCCCAACAGGCCCCCATGTTCACGGGGAGGGTGGTGGTGGTAAGGGTGGGGTGAGTGAGAGGTCCAAACTACAACTCCCAACAGGCCCCCATGTTCACGGGGAGGGTGGTGGTGGTGGAGGGTGTGGTGTGTCAGAGGTCCAAACTACAACTCCCAACAGGCCCCCATGTTCACGGGGAGGGTGGTGGTGGTGGAGGGTGTGGTGTGTGAGAGGTCCAAACTACAACTCCCAACAGGCCCCCATGTACATGGGGAGGGTGGTGGTGGTGGAGGGTGGGGTGTGTGAGAGGTCCAAACTACAACTCCCAACAGGCCCCCATGTACACGGGGAGGGTGGTGGTGGTGGAGGGTGGGGTGTGTGAGAGGTCCAAACTACAACTCCCAACAGGCCCCCATGTACACGGGGAGGGTGGTGGTGGTGGAGGGTGGGGTGAGTGAGAGGTCCAAACTACAACTCCCAACAGGCCCCCATGTTCACGGGGAGGGTGGTGGTGGTGGAGGGTGTGGTGTGTGGGGTGTGTGCGACAGGACACAGAAATGTTTCCAAATCGATATGAACATGTAATGTCCACATTACTGACCAGCTCTATCTTGTCCCTCAGGTAATCGTGAACTGACTGGGGAAACCAGTACCCGGCTGCAAGCCTCGCCTCCCACACATACCGGACTCTCTGGTGACGAGGACACAGGCAGCTCCGGTGCGGAGGATGGAGCGGGACCAAGCACACAGCCAGGGCCATCTGGCTCACAGGGACTCCCGGGCCCGACAACCGTCGCATGTGTGACTCCAGCGACACCTGCCTCTGTGATCTGCAGAGTCCCCACCACCACCACCACCACCACCACCAGTACCACCAGTACCACCAGTACCACCAGTACCACGACTCCTGCCTGTGCCACCCAGCCTAACCCAGCGCACGATGCAGGTCCATCGGCCTCACACCCAAGCAGGGTGAGTGGGCCACAAAGGAGAGAGGCGACGGGACAGAGGCGAGGTGCCTAGGACGGCCGTGCCGGCCATGTCCACAACCGCCGTGCCAGGCCATGTACACAACTGCCGTGCCGGCCATGTCCACAACCGCCATGCCAGGCCCGGCCTACGACGGCCGTGCCGGCCATGTCCACAACCACCGTGCCAGGCCATGTACACAACTGCCGTGCCGGCCATGTCCACAACCTCCATGCCAGGCCCGGCCTAGGACGGCCGTGCCGGCCATGTCCACAACCGCCGTGCCAGGCCATGTACACAACTGCCGTGCCGGCCATATCCACAACCGCCATGCCAGGCCCGGCCTAGGACGGCCGTGCCGGCCATGTCCACAACCGCCGTGCCAGGCCATGTACACAACTGCCGTGCCGGCCATGTCCACAACCGCCATGCCAGGCCCGGCCTAGGACGGCCGTGCCGGCCATGTCCTAGGCCTGGCCGCTCCGGCCGGTGTACGGTGGATGATGCAATGTGACTGTAAGAGGGGACATGAACTGGCATGTCCATTGAGTACATCTAAAGGGTGTATAGGCCTGCACCTCCCCCGCTGAGTACATGCACCGCCATGGTGGCGCCAGTGATAGAACATTGTTGCAACTGAAGCATCCGTGCCTGAAGCTTGCACGTGCGGTTGCCGATGTGTGCCCGTGACGGTCCGTGCACATGCAGCCAATGGGAAGAGGGACGCTGGCCGCGTATGGCCTTTGGGAAGTAGCGGAAGTTGTGCACCGCAATAACAGGGCCAGTCATTGGCCCATTTCACGAACACGCTTCCAGGGCTGACCAATTGCTGGCGACGTATGCCACTGACACGTGCTGAGGGCCCTATATATGTGTGTTGTCCAAAAGCACACATCCTACCCTGGGAACCAGTGCTGCCTGTTCACCTCGACCTGCTGCTGCTGCTGAGCTGACCACCGACTGCTGCCTGTGACCATCACCTCGACCTGCTGCTGAGCTGACCACCGACTGCTGCCTGTGACCATCACCTCGACCTGCTGCTGCTGCTGAGCTGACCAACGACTGCTGCTCTAGTCCCATACTCCGTGATCTTGCCATGTCGAGAGGCAAAGAGATCCGGTCTCGTCCCTTCACCGCCGCGGAGCTTGATGTCCTCGTGGATGGTGTGCTCCGCAACTATGGACGACTCTACGGCGCACCCGGACGGGTGGTAAGTGCAGTGTGGGACATGTTGGTGTGCATGAGGGGGCCAAATGATCGTGCATACTGCTATCTTAGCTGTGTACTGTGGGCTCGACATATGTACAGGATTGTGCATGGCTGCTGACAGATACGTGTTGCCCCTATGTGTGTGACAGGCCAACTGTCCACTGACTTACACCCTTTTGTCTCCCATCATGGTAGGTCAAGCTGCACCTTCGCAAGGATGTGTGGAGGAGCATTGCACGGGAAGTACGGGCATTGGGTGTGTGCAACAGACGACATACACACTGCCACAAACGCTGGGACGACATTTCCAGGCTGAGCAAGAATGTAGCGGAAGTGACACTGGGGATGATTCCAAGGACGCCCCGTCTGGCCCGACGCTCCATGACCCCTGTCATGTACCGTATCATTGTAGTGACGCATCCTGAACTGTCCGAACGTCTGAGTGTTGATCAACAGCAAACTAGCGGTGAGCATACTGTCTGTGTAGGAAACTTGTGAGCGCTATGCATGTATTGGTGCACAGACACAGTATTGACTTCCGTGTTGCGTATGTATCTCTGTGATGCCATGTTGGTCCCATTGGGTGGGTGTCATTTGACATCCAAGTCCGCAATGTTGACACGCCAATTGCTTAGTAGTTGAGTGTTGAAGCACATCCCCTAGTGGTCCATGGCCCCATGGCAGGAAATGTGTGCAGATGTACGTGCTCCTGCCCTGTCCGCATGCTGTACATGTGTCACGGCCACCAACGCTTATGTAATGTGAGGATGACTGGTAGAGGTGGGCCGTGTGCAGGATGGGGGCTACAATTACTTAGTCAGCTATGGAATTGGGCAATCCTTGTACTTCTGTACGTGAGTGTGCCCATGACTTACACCTCTTTTATGTGCATTTCAGCTATGACAGAGGACACTCGGCCACAGACGGAGGAGAACAGTCGAGGAAATGAGTCCGGGTCAGACTTCGCACACACGCAGACTGACACAGAGGAGGGCAGCGCCGGAGAGGGGGACAGGACCGTCCCTGAGGACTCGCATGTGAAGACACCATCGTCCTCATCTTCGGAAACTCTTGGTGAGCCTGCACTGTTGTCACAGACTGGGAGTGGGCAATCATCAACTTCTGTCGGAAGACAGCACACAGGGCCCATACTCCCGCCAACTGCACCATGTACTGTTCGTGGCCGCAGGAGTAGGGGGAGCAAAGTGGCGTTCGGTGCAGGCACCGCTGCCCCTGCCACGGTGATCCAAAATGCACTGTGTGCTGAGGCCGTTGATCTGCTGCGACAGCTGTGTGTGGGGCAGACCAATATGACAAATGCTTTCCAAGACCATGATAGGAAGTTGGGGCAGGTGGTGGCATTCATGGAAGGGATGCATGGCGATCTTGCTGGTCTACACAGGACAGTGCAGTCATTGGCAAGCAGTGTGTCGTCTGCAATAGTACAGTCGCATGGACAGGGTGCTACTTCTGTTTCCCCATCTACATCACTGGATGTCTCAGGGGGTAGTGATTATTCAGAGCAGGACTCAAATACAGGTTATTGCACTAGAAGCAGCGTCAGACAGCACGTCAGGGCACGCAGGGCACAGACCCCATCCCCTAGATCAGCTAAATCTGTTCACGAAGACAACGTCAGATACACTGGAGTACACACACACGATCCACACGTGTTGTTGGGGGACATGCCTTCAGGAGCTACACAGGCATTCAACACAAAAGGTACTCCCAAGGCAAGGGATACTCACAAGTCCATGGACAGTCCCTTGGACAAGGCCACTCAAAAGACAAAGGACCCTCCTAAGAGCAGGGAGACTCCCAAGGGCAGGCCCACAACAGAGGAAAGGGACACTCCCAAGGACAAGGACAGTCAGAAGACAAAGGCTCCTCCTAAGAGCAGGGAGACTCCCAAGGGCAGGCCCACAACAGAGGAAAGGGACACTCCCAAGGACAAGGACAGTCAGAAGACAAAGGCTCCTCCTAAGAGCAGGGAGACTCCCAAGGGCAGGCCCACAACAGAGGAAAGGGACACTCCCAAGGACAAGGACAGTCAGAAGACAAAGGCTCCTCCTAAGAGCAGGGAGACTCCCAAGGGCAGGCCCACAACAGAGGAAAGGGACACTCCCAAGGACAAGGACAGTCAGAAGACAAAGGCTCCTCCTAAGAGCAGGGAGACTTCCAAGGGCAGGCCCACAACAGAGGAAAGGGACACTCCCAAGGACAAGGACAGTCAGAAGACAAAGGCTCCTCCTAAGAGCAGGGAGACTCCCAAGGGCAGGCCCACAACAGAGGAAAGGGACCCTCCCAAGGACAAGGACAGTCAGGAGACAAAGGCTCCTCCTAAGAGCAGGGAGACTCCCAAGGGCAGGCCCACAACAGAGGAAAGGGACCCTCCCAAGGACAAGGACAGTCAGAAGACAAAGGCACCTCCTAAGAGCAGGGAAACTCCCAAGGACAGGCACACAACAGGGCAAGGTCCTTCTCCCAAGGCCAGGGACACACACAGAGAGCAGGTGTCTACTGGAGACAGGTGCACCACAGACGACAAGTCTGCTGGCAGGAACAGGGCGGCGACCAGGGCACAGGCAAAATCCAGAGACAACACTCCACCTAAGGATAAGGCACATCCTACGGACAAGGCTTCTAGCATGGACAATGACGCAATCAAGGACAGGCATACTTCACCCCTGGCTGCACTGAGGCTGATGTTTTCAACTGAACGCCAAACAGATGTCTCCGCGGCGGAGTCCCCCCATACCTCCACTCCCATCCGGCCCAGTCAGAAGCAGAGGAGTGAGTCCCCTGTTGTTGCATCCCCCATTACACATGATTCTGAGTCCAGGTGGCAGGCACACAGCAAACGACAAGCAGGCTCCAGCACGTCCCCAGATACCCGATCCCCGGCTGCAGATGCTCCACCTATGGTGGGTGATAATTCTTTAGAGTCCCCACCACTTGGCAGTCCTGTCCTGTCCAGGGTGCACTCACACATCCCTAAGAAACGCAGACACACACCATTGACACCTGCCCACCCCGATGTCGCTCAAGGTCAGCTATCCCCAGCTCCCAGGGCCACCCTGCCTCCTGGCCCATACAGCCCTGTGGCTCATCATTTCAGTGGTCCCAGTGGCGCAGGTGCAGTTGACTCTCATGTATCAGATAGTGGCACTGTGTCTGTTGTTGGCTCTCATGCATCATGTAGTGGCACAGTCTCTGTTGTGCCCTCTCCTGTTGCTGGTCCTGGCAGTGTATCTGGGTCTATGGCTCACGTGTCAGTGAGTAGATCTGTGGCTGTGTTGCACACTCCTGTTTCTGGTGCTGGCAGTCTGTCTGGGTCAGTGGGTCACGTGTCAGTGACTACATCTGTGGCTGTGTCTCACATTCCTGTTGCTGGTGCTGGCAGTGTGTCTGGGTCCGTGGCCCATGTGTCTGTCACTCGGGCTGTGGCTGTGTCTCACACTCCTGTTGCTGGTGCTGGCAGTATGTCTGGGTCCGTGGCCCATGTGTCTGTCACTCGGGCTGTGGCTGTGTCTCACACTCCTGTTGCTGGTGCTGGCAGTATGTCTGGGTCCGTGGCCCATGTGTCTGTCACTCAGGCTGTGGCTGTGTCTCACACTCCTGTTGCTGGTGCTGGCAGTATGTCTGGGTCCGTGGCCCATGTGTCTGTCACTCGGGCTGTGGCTGTGTCTCATACTCCTGTTGCTGGTGCTGGCAGTATGTCTGGGTCCGTGGCCCATGTGTCTGTCACTCGGGCTGTGGCTGTGTCTCACACTCCTGTTGCTGGTGCTGGCAGTGTGTCCGAGGCAGGTAGTTCACGCAGTCCCCCTGATTCTGTGATGTGAGGTGCTGATCACTTCACTCAAATGTTATTTCACATGTTGTGTCCATTGAGAACTGCGTTGCACTCTTGTGGTCCCTGGGACGGGTTGGTTGGGACACGTACTTGTGCTGCCTCTGATGTACCTGCTCTGTACTCCACAATGCCATGTAAATGTTCTGATACTGCATTCTGTCCTCTCACATGCTGCCTCTGATGTAGCTGCTCTGTACTTCACAATGCCCTGTTGATGTTCTGATACTGCATTCTGCCCTCTGATGTGCTGCCTCTGATGTGCCTGCTCTGTACTCCGCAATGCCCTGTTGATGTTCTGATACTGCATTCTGCCCTCTTACATGCTGCCTCTGATGGACATGTTCAGTGCTATGGACTGTTGTTGCACTTAGCCCCTCTCACGTGCTGCCTCTGATGGACATGTTCAGTGCTATGGACTGTTGATGCACTTAGCCCCTCTCACGTGCTGCCTCTGATGGACATGTTCAGTGCTATGGACTGTTGATGCACTTAGCCCCTCTCACGTGCTGCCTCTGATGGACATGTTCAGTGCTATGGACTGTTGATGCACTTAGCCCCTCTCACGTGCTGCCTCTGATGGACATGTTCAGTGCTATGGACTGTTGATGCACTTAGCCCCTCTCACGTGCTGCCTCTGATGGACATGTTCAGTACTATGGACTGTTGATGCACTTAGCCCCTCTCACGTGCTGCCTCTGATGGACATGTTCAGTGCTATGGACTGTTGATACACTTAGCCCCTCTCACGTGCTGCCTCTGATGGACATGTTCAGTGCCAAGGACTATTGATGCACTTAGCCCCTCTCACGTGCTGCCTCTGATGGACATGTTCAGTGCTATGGGCTGTTGATGCACTTAGCCCCTCTCACGTGCTGCCTCTGATGGACATGTTCAGTGCTATGAACTGTTGATGCACTTAGCCCCTCTCACGTGCTGCCTCTGATGTACCTGCTCTGTTGGGCACAATGCCCTGTTGATGTTCTGATACTGCATTCTGCCCTCTGATGTGCTGCCTCTGATGTACCTGCTCTGTACTCCGCAATGCCCTGTTGATGTTCTGATACTGCATTCTGCCCTCTCACATGCTGCCTCTGATGTAGCTGCTCTGTACTTCACAATGCCCTGTTGATGTTCTGATACTGCATTCTGCCCTCTGATGTGCTGCCTCTGATGTACCTGCTCTGTACTCCGCAATGCCCTGTTGATGTTCTGATACTGCATTCTGCCCTCTCACATGCTGCCTCTGATGTACCTGCTCTGTACTCCGCAATGCCCTGTTGATGTTCTGATACTGCATTCTGCCCTCTCACGTGCTGCCTCTGATGTTCATGCTCTGGTGCCCACTTTGCCCATGCTCACGCATACACTGTGATTATACCCCTATTATGTACAATAAAGGTAGTCTATCAAGTCTCGTGGTTTGTCGTTGTCATTCATGCTTGCGTACTACAAATGTGTATTTCTATTTGCTTCTCATCAGTGGTTTGGGTAACATGACACTCCCCCTCCCTACGTCACGACCCTTGCAGGTATTCCCCTCCATGCAGCCAATGGTCTGTGCCTTACCTGCGTCGGCGTCGATGGTGGGCCAAGACTAGGACGTGGTGGATCGAAAAGAGCATCGGGAAAGCGTGTAGAGCTGGGTCCATGGTGGCGAGCAGCTTGTGGTGGGTCTCTCTGCTGTGTCTCTTTTCCTCGCTGTGGGAAATCCGCCGTGTTCAGACTGGTTGTGTTTCCGCTGCGGTTTTATGTGTATTTTCCGCCATCTTGATTTGGGGGACGGTCTTAGACGTCAGTACGTACGGCGGAGCCTCCGGATGTGTTCCGTCCGCCGTGTGGTCGTGTGTAGTTCGACGGCGGTGCGTGCTTTTCCGTCGCGGACGGAAATTTGACACGTTTTCCTATCCTGATATGGCGGACGGAGTGTCCGCGGCAGGCGGACACGGAAAAGGCTTTTTCCGCCTACTACAGGGTCGCGGTGGCTCTTCCGTCCGCCATCCTAATGAGCCCCTATGTCTGGTGAGTTTCATTCATTTCCTCCTAGGAGAGTGCCAGTATTTCCCCATCAGTTTTCCATAGGGAAAATGTTTTCCACATGGAACAAAGAGAGTGAAAAAATGTTCACTCGAAAGAGGCACTGCCATTATATACTGAGCAATTGCACATACTGGGCTTATTTACAAGAAAGTGACACAGCGCAGCACCGTAAGCCATTCAGCTGCACCGTGCTGCATCACTTTCAAAGCACTGGTATGCGTCATATTTACAACATGTCACATACCAGTGATTTCCCCTTCGTTGTTGTACAATTGACTTCCATGTGCCGACGCAGGCACCCTGCGTTTTATTGAAGATTGTCCTTTAGAGGAGTTTTGTGCACAAAAACAATCATGTGAGGTGTTATCCTCTTTCTGTGTGTGCTGCAGAATACAACAAGCATAGAAAGAGGAAAAAAATTGGAGAAATAGAAGTATTTTGCCTCCTTTCGCCTCCCCTGGGAGACGTAGGTTTCTGACGCATTCCCAGATGTATGAAATGTTGTAAACCTGGGTATACGTTAGAATCCATGGGTGTTGCGTGGGAACACCCATAGCAACACCCATAATCCACCTTTTACAAGGCCACGAAAACCCACACAGGGTGGCTTTACGTGGCCTTGTAATTATGAACCACCACATTGTGCCGCTGGTGTGTCAAAAAAAGTGATGCACCCTTTTGCAAGGGGCTTGTAAATATGGCCCACTGTGTATTGTACAAATACTAGCACCTGTGGAACCAAGCATTAACATAGCTTATAGGTCTAATTTTTGGGGATATTCCAATGCTGTTCGAAATGATCAAAAACTTGAAATACATTTTTTTTACAAATCAGCATTAGCAAAAAAATTACGCTGATGTACATATGTGCATGTGCCATAAGAACACCTGCACACAAATGCATCATGACACTGCAGCAGCCCTCCGCATGATTATGTACTTGTATACATGCACTGATGACATGGCCTTCTTTATTTACAATTATGCATTTATGGAAAGGAGACGCACCCAAAAGCCTAGAAAAAATTAAATGGACAGGAAAGAGTAGAGGAGCAGCACATTAGAGGGGAGCGTTTATTGCCGCCATCTAGTGGCTGGAAGGGCAAGAGGAGGAATGGAGGAACCCAGGAGTAGGTTTTTTTTCTCCAAAAATGCTGTTTGGGAGGAGGAGGGGTGGGATGTGCACTGGGCCACTGGTGGTAGAGCAACACTGACTGGGGGAGGGGGGCAGCTGAAGGGAGGAAGCACCAGAGAGAGAGGTCAAGAAAACATACGCTCTCCTGTGGTGTGCTAGTAGAAAACCAAGTAGTCCCCTGAATGAGAGCCACAGAAATACAGAAGTCATCCAATCAGTACACAGTAAAGAACAAATGCTCCAGAGGTCGAGCAAACAAAGAATAGGGAAGAAAGCCATAGGATAAAAAAGGGGCAACTAGATAGATAAAACATCATCCTAATGAAGAACAAGTGGCTGACCGAGCCTACAATACCAATATATTTAAATATATTAAAGCCAATAGGTGTTCAACAACAATAACCAATAATAGGGCACTCATAAATGCAAACAGTATTATGCCAGTAAAGCTACAAATTAACTTTCCCTAAGGAGGAACATGTGAGGATTTTGTCAATTCCTGAAAAGGTGAAACCAAGATCCTGCAGGTGAGTAAACCTCTGAGTATTTTCATATATTTGTGCATGAATTGGGCCCTATAATGTCTACAAAAAATAAACAGCATCAATAATTCACCGTATGACAGCTAAGAGCATAAAATGTTAACTCAATAGTCGCTATTTCTTAGCAATAAGGCTAAAAAAGAGCCTTATTTCTAGGTCGAGCCTAGGCAGCGCGCATACGCTGCCTCTATGGTGACGATCTGTTGTATTTTAAAAAACTCAAAAAGGACTTTTAGCCTGCCCACACTGACCATTTGTTCACAGCATAATCACTCACCTTTGCTGTCTTTTAATTTGGCACAAAATGCGATACGTCACTACCTGTGTATTGTGTGGAGCACGGCTCAAGTACCGATTAATTGAACTTAATTAGAGTCCCTCCTCTGCTTGTGCTGTGAATCAGGTACTATTTCTATTTTCCTTGGCATTTGTATTTAGCCTAAACTTGACTAAATGTGTTCTTTATTTAAGTAGCATTTACATTTTCCATGTGGTGCTTTGAAAGGTGCTACAAGCATCAGAAAAAAGCATTAAAAAAGAAATCACATTTCCGATCGAGCGTGCCCCTTGCAGTTGGGGCACAAGCAGGCATCTACTTCTGTCCAGCCTCTTAACTTCAAAAAGCATTTGTGAATTAGGTGTCATATCGCCTCAATTCTTAGACAACATTTAACAAAATGTGTGCAAAATCACGACAATGAATCAGCACATTTTCAGCCCTGAAGCATACGCAAGTTAGTCATTAGCGTGGTATTACCTCATTCGCACCTTTATGTCACACAATTTAGACCTCCCACCTCAAGAGCAGGTGTTCATGCCAAACTGCATGTATGCGAATATTATTTTCATTACATACAATTCAGATACGGCCTGTCAATTTGTCTGTATTACCTGCTGGTGGCTGGGGTTGTCAGGATAATGTTGAACAATGCCCCTTTACATTTCTCTGTTGGGGTACCAGTCCATTGGCTCTCTCTACTCTACTCCACTGGATTTATGGCTGTGCTTAAAGTCCGTTGGGTGAATGTCTGTCGGGCAGCCGCTGCCCCGTCTGTCGCACAATAAACAGACCACGCTGATGTCGTAAGCCTAAAAGGCTATTTATTAGGACCAGGCTGCACAACATAATCAATAACCAAATAACAACAAATAAACAATAACAAACCCCAACATCAAATCTTCATCCATTCACTTCCTTCGCCCACCCCAAACTCACCTCAAATTCCACCACATGACCTGTTCCGTTCCCCATCCATTTCTGCATATCTCTCCTAGCATCCTCCTTGGTATCACCTAGCATTACACTCATGCCTTCAGCTCCCCATCATTCACTCTCCTCCCCGAGGGATGGATGCTCCCACTAGTGACTCCCCCACCCCCGGGGTCGAAACTGTGCATCTTTCGCCCCACCTGCTCAAGCATTCCTGTGACACCAAATTGCCTTATTCCATAACTTGCTGACCACATCTTTCATCTCCATCATGTAGTATGTGTTCCCCAGTCTCGAAAGATGCACACCGTCATCGCTAAAAAATAGTGGTTCTTCCAGTCACAGTCCAGGAAGAGAAATCACTTTGAGGTCCTTTGCCCCGCAAAAACCCCTCATCTCCCTGTTTAGCTTCCTCTGTGCTTTTTCAACAGCCCCGTGTTTGATTGCCCCCTCCATACGAGGAACACATTCTGTCCATGCATGCAGGTCCCAGCCAGTCTTTGTTTCAATACCTCCAAGTCTCTTTGCATCAGCTGTAAGAGTGCCAAACCTGACAGCCAAATTAAATCGTTCTCACCCAAATGCAATTTTAACAGATCAGGGCATCCTTTCTGAGGGACCATCTTTGCGAGCCAGGGCAATAGTCCCCTCTATCGCATCCCCCCTTACCCCCAATGCACTCAGGATGTTGTCCTTTGAGTCCCAGGTTACTGCCGTACACCTGTTGCTCTGCATACTTGGAGGCCCAGTGCACAAACGAATGTCCCACGATCCATGTGACCGTCTTGGCCCCTGGGCCACCACGCAACCTACAGTGAGAAAAAGGCATTAGTAACACATCCAGAAATGCTTTACACCCATTCCCCCCTGCCCCCAGCAGGCAACGTGCCAAGCCACAAACCTTTATTTACGGACATACCGCTCACAGCTCCTAGATTTCCACCTCCCAATCTGTCAAATCCTATCCCAAGACCATCCCAGACGCGCTGCCGCCGTCGCCGCCCCAATACAGAAGGTATTGGTCCCAAAACCCACCGGGTTCAAACCCAACCACTTTAATGCCATGCGCAAAACGGCCAATAACTGCACTACCATCACCTTCGCCCCAGACGCATGACAAAAAATGTCCCCACTCGTGACCTTGTGGCCAGTAAAAAGCTCTGCCATTCAGCCACCGGGCACGCAACCCCACAACTGTTCTCACACAAGCAAACCCACTTTCCTCTCCCCAACTGATGCGTCCTAGACTGTCACAACCAAATCCCCAGGCGACCTGCATCCAACCTGATCTCCTTGTACCTCCTGCCACTCACCTTCTTCATCCCCAACTACTCAGACACCCGAAAGACCCCACAAAACATGCATACCATGCATAAACGAATAACCACAACCTCAAAACCATCGTAACAACATTGCGGCAAGACCTCAACCAGTCTGACCAGTAAGTCAAACATAGTTGCTTCCCTTAATGCCCCTCTCCTCCCCCACTACCTGTGCCAACCTCTGAGAACTCTACCTATAATCACATCTTTTTTAGGGTCAAATCCAAAAACCAAACAACAGTAAAAGGACACTCTCGCCAACTTCCCCACTATCGCCGCGGAATACAGCCCTTTGTCAATACAATGTAATACAAACTACAAGACACCTTGTTCCACAGTTGAGCGGTCTCCAAAAGATGACTCCCCATGCCTTCCCATAAAGGATCCAAACTCCACCCATGCCAGTCTGTAGGTCCATCTCGAGGTATCAGCTATAGAATTCTCCACCAGGCCTATGACTCTTACTCCCCCAAGGGAAACAACTTTTACAACGCAACCTTTACAATGCACTACCATTACAACGCATTCATTACAACGCAACATCACCTTACAACGCATGCCATTACAACGCAACCCTTACCACGCATGACACTACAACGCATACAATTACAACTCATGTCATTACAACGCAGTCATTACAACACATAACATCACAAAGCATACAATTACAATGCATAGTACCCTTACGCTATCCTACACTTACCCTACTGTTGCACCCCCTGGAGTTAGAATAGTACATTTTACCCCTACACCATCCAACACTTACCCTACTGTTGCACCCCCTGGAGTTAGAATAGTAATTTTTACCCCTACACTATCCAATACTTACCATACATGTAATGTAATGGTATGAGTTGTAATGGTATGCTTTGTAAAGGTAGTATGCGTTGTAATGGAATGCATTGTAAAGGTAGTTTTTAAAAATGTTTTGTAATGGTATGCGTTGTAATGGAATGCGTTGTAATGGATGTTGCGTTGTAAAAAATGCATTGTAAAGGTGTGTGTTGTAAAAGTATGCGTTGTAAAGTCATACATCCCTCCCCCAAAGGACCAGATGCCGTCTGTCAGCTCGGTCTTGAACTGATCCGCGCCTGGTGCCAATTGCCGGAACCGTTGCCACTGCGAACGAGACAAAGAATCCACAATGTCATTATTTGCCCCAGGGACATGCTTGACTCGAAAAATCACATTCAATCTCAGACATTTCAGCATGAATCTCTGCAACAAACGCAATACTCTCAAATTCCTTGCCCTCTGTCGGTTGACCAACTTGACCACAGTCATATTGTCCACATGGAACAGCACTGACCTATTCTGAAACTCAGACGCCCACACCTCCAGTGCCACCAACAAGGGAAAAAATTCCAAAAACGCAATGCTCCTCCCCTGTTTCACCCAATGAGCCGGCCAGATCTCAGCGCACCACCTGCCATCCCAAAAGATCCCAAAACCCGCTGCTCTAGCTGCATCAAAGTAAATTTGCACTTGCCAAACCATCCTGTCATTCTCAAAATGCAATGACACCCCATTGAAATCAGACAAAAAAGTCGCCATGTCCTCAAAGTCGCCCGGACCCCCATGGAAATCTAAAAAGTGTTCTTTGGTTACATTGCCAATAATTCTGTAGCGCTAAATTCGGTCAGGATGGTACTCCTTCCTCGGTGCAAAATTTTAGAAGTCTCTAAATAACATGTTCTTTTTCATTCATGTTTCCACCCTGAACCCAAACCTGTCCGGGCCTACCCATTACTAGTGCTGCACTTCATGATCCATATTTTAAGCCAGTGTTGTTCCTTTTTTTAATGTTAACATTTAAATTGTTGAAAGGTTTATGTTATAATTGTTTTATCTATGTATTTACATGGGAACATAAAGGCTAGCTTCACAGTAGTGGCCCTGGAAAACAGCAAAAACGAGACACACCTGTGTCTAAATATTTTCGTGATGATAGTGAAGACCTCCAGGGAAGGTCTGAACCAGAGTTAGCTCTCTCAGCCATCCCGGAGAGGTGTGTATGAGGACAGCTGCCTTTGCTCCCAGCCATGCGCTCAGCTCCCTTCATTTCCACTATAAAGGGGGCTGCTACAAACCCCCCTCTCTGCCCTTCCTACTCCTGTGTCGCTTCCTCATGCCCACTTGAGGTCTTAAGGGGAGGGAGAGCGATTTATCCAATGCCACTGTGCGTTGACTTTTTTCATTTATTTAAATCATGTATTCCCCATTTAAGGGTGAAGTTGTTTTGGTATCTCATTATCCTAAGACAATTCATCAGTGTAAAATATCGGAAGCGGGCTTCCCACATGAGAAGGCCTAAAAAATTGTGCTTTAGATGTCACCATAACACACCAGATGATGGACGGAATGTTGCACATTGGCAAAACATTGTCCCCCAGTCACAGATCTGGGTTTAATCCATCGTTATTTTCCTCACCACGCCACCCCAGTTTAGGCATGGCCATATGCAAATCAGTCTTGACCCTGTGCCTCATGGGAACAGTCCAGCCCGAACTGCCAAGCCATGTCTTCCCTGGACCGGAATCAAGCATCCTAGGCCCGGTTTCTGGCTATCAGCCGTCATCAGCCAGGATAGCTTGACTCCAGTAGTGTAGTGAGCACGGGACCCACGTCTGGGCATACCCTTCCCACATAGGGCGAACAGCAAAACACACAAGATGATGGATGGAATGTTGTACATTGGCAAAACATTCACCCCCAGTCACAGATCTGGGTTTAATCCATCGTTATTTTGCTCACCACGCCACCCCAGTTCAGATATGGCCATATGCAAATCAGTCTTGACCCTGTGCCTCATGGGAACAGTCCAGCCCGAACTGCCAAGCCATGTCTTCCCTGGACCGGAATCAAGCATCCTAGGACTGGTTTATGGCTATCAGCCGTCATCAGCCAGGATAGCTTGACTCCAGTGGCGTAGTGAGCACGGGACCCACGTCTGGGCATACCCTTCCCACATAGGGCGAACAGCAAAACACACAAGATGATGGACAGAATGTTGCACATTGGGAAAAAATTCACCCCCAGTCACAGATCTGGGTTTAATCCATCGTTATTTTGCTCACCACGCCACCCCAGTTCAGACATGGCCATATGCAAATCAGTCTCGACCCTGTGCCTCACGAGAAAAGTCCCGCCCGAACTGCTAAGCCATGTCTTCCCTGGACCGGAATCAAGCATCCTAGGACCGGTTTCTGGCTATCAGCCGTCATCAGCCAGGATAGCTTGACTCCAGTGGTGTAGTGAGCATGGGTCCTACGTCTGGGCATACCCTTCCCACATAGGGCGAACAGCAAAACACACAAGATGATGGACGGAATGTTGCACATTGGCAAAACATTCACCCCCAGTCACAGATCTGGGTTTAATCCATCGTTATTTTGCTCACCACGCCACCCCAGTTCAGACATGGCCATATGCAAATCAGTCTTGACCCTCTGCCTCATGGGAACAGTCCAGCCCGAACTGCCAAGCCATGTCTTCCCTGGACCGGAAGCAAGCATTCTAGGACCGGTTTCTGGCTATCAGCCGTCATCAGCCAGGATAGCTTGACTCCAGTGATGTAGTGAGCACGAGACCCATGTCTGGGCATACCCTTCCCACATAGGGGAACAGCAAAACACACAAGATGATGGACGGAATGTTGCACATTGGCAAAACATTCACCCCCAGTCACAGATCTGGGTTTAATCCATTGTTATTTTGCTCACCATGGCACAAGCACTTATACAGAATTTCCCAGGTGGAATCTGGCCGTGGTGTATGTCTATCTAACTATTCAACCATTCAATCTTCTGACTTATGTTTTCATCTATCCTCGTGCTTGTCCATGTATGAATCGATCCATTCAGCCGCCCATCTGTAAATCCTGCATTTAATAAGCCGATGTGTATTCCATCCATTCTACCACCTATCTTTTCATTTCTCCATCTGATACCAAATCATCAATCTCTGGGTCCATCTATTCACTTGTCCACCAAATAATTTGTAAATAAATCTATCAGCTAATCATCCATCCCACCCAATGTTTAATCTCTCCACTTGCCTGCCAACCTACACACACCTCTAAATAGCCATTCACTCACCAAGCCTTATTCACCCATTTATCACTCAATACATCTTTCGTCCACCCGCACCTACCTATTCTTATGTCCATCTGCCCATCGCTATACGATTTAATCAGTGAGTAAATCCATCCTTCCAACCGACACTACTATGTCCAAGTGGCCACCCATGCATCTTTTTACCTATTCACACCCTCTTTCTTATATGAAACTGTCAGCTCCCATGCCATACGCTTCTATCTGCCTGTCCATGCTGCAAGTCTCCTTGAAAAAAAACCTTCTCCTTCCTGGTCCAACAAGCATTATCTCAATTTGATGACTTTATCAAAAAGATATCCTTTTTTTCTGTTTCAAATAGCGCAAACTCGACCTGAAGGTATTGGAACGCTTTACACGAGCACCAACCAGCTACATTACGAAGGGACACGTTCTGTTTTTTTATTTTTATGTTAGGGACAGGGAGATTGTAATTTTCCAAGATTCACAGGGTGGTGACCCGACGCTAATACTTTTACCTAGTTCCCAAGTTCCAAAGTCAGCAGTTCTGGCAATAATATGAAAAGTATTTTTTCATGAAAACACATTCCACCAATATCCCAGGTGCCTTATAATTTTTTTTACTCTCCCCTGTGCTGCTTCCTTTCACCGTCTCCAACTGCCTCCATTCTAAGCGTTTCCACTGCTTCCTGTTGCCATTTCCTTTCGGCCGACACTAAACCCCTGCTCAATCCATCCACCCCTCATACTTATATTTGCAGTGTTTTGGGATTTGCTTTGTATGTTGTAACTTTTTATTTTCTGGATTTATCTTAAGCACAATAACAAACACACAAAAGCAATCGATTGCCCCATCCCTGCTGGGCTTTCATATATATTAGGCTCTCAAGAAATCTCTCTGCTGCTGTGACTACTGTGCTGCCTTAAAGTGTGTAACCCCACCACATATCTCTGGTAATCGCCCCCCCCCCATATCACAAACCCCTTATTCTCCCAGCCATCTAAAAATTGCATTTAAGTCCAGTGTCTGGTGCCAACAATACCCACTTTCCACAGCTTCAAAGCCCAGATAGATTCTTGCCATTTAAAAACACTGATTAGCAACTGGTGTGTGAATGCACTAGTACTATTTGAACTGAGAAGGAAAATAGATGGTAGACAGCAAAATGTATGGGAAAGGCACAAGACCGGCATCACTTGCTAAAAGAAGCAACAAATATATTGTCAAATCAATACATTCACTTATGATGTTTGGGGCAAACTTTAGTTTTCAGGGAGGTGTCAGGGCTAGCAACAAAACACTTTGCCATTGATGTATATATTGAGACACGCACACATACACCCGCTTTATGTTGCAATATGTAGTCTTTTTTATCCAACCATTCACCCATTCATCCATCCATCCACCCACCCTTTATCCTTTAAGAACACACCTCTGCCCATCCGTCCACCCACTCATTAACCTTCCAACAAACATCTCTCTCCCTGTTTATCCACCTCCCACGGTCCTTTAAACACCCTGCATCCTGCATTGGGCTACCCACGCTTCGAACATCCATCCACAACCATCCATCATATATAATATGCAAATATAATACTTTCCTAAGTATTAAAAAAGGTAACATGCATACACTATATTTTCAAGATAATATACATGTAAATAAGGTATAAAAGTGTAACTAAACACACTCTCACACAAGCAGGCATGCACAAAAAGGCATCTAGTTTTGTGTTGTGCATTTGTGAGCCAGCACTGCAACCTTTTCAGGCTTTAACAACAGCATATTCTAATGTTGCTGTATAATAAAATCAAAATATTTTAATGACAGCATATGTTGACTTCAGCACATTTTGACTCAGCCTATATGGATATTGGAATACCTTAATGTTAGGGTATCTTAACATCGGAATATCTTAACATCACCAAACTATAAATCGGTGTCTACAAATCCTAATGTAATATATCTATTCTTAGCTGCTCTCACCCCTATGTTTTTACCATGCATCATTATTACACTCCACAAATCTACTTCACACCACACAGTTCTACCACAAACTTCTACAATGAACAATTCCAATTCAAGTCGCAAGTTTCCACTACACACCACATACATTCACTCAGCTCCAAAACAAAAAAAGGTAAAAAAACATTCACATTTACAATGTCAATAGGTCTAACTCTCACAAATGCAAGACCGATTGCACCTATCTGTGCTTTACAAACCATACAGGATTTTCATTTTGGGTATCGCATGTGTGCAGATTCTTTTGGTGGTGTGGTGGGTTGTCACGTGAGGAGCACTCTGCCAGCTGCTTAAACTACAAGGCGCTTCAGAGCACCTGCTTCCCATTTCCTCTGTCCCTCTCACTGGCCCTTCTCAGCCCTCCTCCTTCTCCCTGGTATCCAATGAAAGCATAGGGTTGTACAGCTCCGAATTAGTCTCTCTCCTCAAACACGTACTCAAGTCCAATTTTCATATCTAGTCTATGTTAAACAGATGGAGTGCAGACATTTAAATTGAGTCAATCGGTAATTCCTCATTCTAAGTCCTCTACACAGTGCTGCAGCTGATTCTCTGGTCTCATCGGTAATTCCCACATTTTAATTTCTCTAGGCAGTGCTGCAGCTGTTTCTTTGATCCTGTCAGTAAATCCTCATTCTTAGTCCTCTAGACAGTGCTGCTAGCTGTTTCACTAGTCTCATTCAAAATTCCTCATTTCAAGTCTTCCAGATAGTGCTGCAGCTGATTCGCTGGTTCTGTTGGTAATTCCTCATTCTAAGTCCTCTTGACAGTGCTGCAGGTGTGTCTTTCACCCCAGTGGTAATTCTTCATTCTAAAGACTCCAGAGACATTGCTGCTAGCTGCTTCTCTGGTTCAATTCAACTGCTTCTCTGGTTCCATTGGTAATTCCTCATTTTAAGTCCTCTGGGCAGTGCTGCAGCTACTTCTCTGGTCCAAGTGGTAATTCCTCATTGTAAGTACTCTAGGCAGTGCTACAGCTCAATTCTACACGTTTCCATTCCACACCACATAATCCAACAACACACCACATACATCTTATCTACACCACCGATTTCCACATCATGCCACTGAATTCAACAGCACACCACATAATTAAATCCAAGTTCATGCCACTGCAGAACACAGAATACCAATACACATGATTACCCTCCATCACACACAAGCACACTTCACATAATTCCAGAACACCCAATACCTCATAATTGCTATCTACATAATTCCTCTGCACACCATGCCACATAATTCCACTACAGAATTCCACACCACACCAAACAATTCCAAAAGTAACAATTCCCATACAACACACACAATTCTACTCCACACCACATACATCCACTCCACACCTAAGCAAAACACATGGGTAAAATACAATTTCATTTACAACGCCAATAGCTCCAACTCTCACAAATGCGAGACCTATTGCATTGCAAATGCTTGTTTTTAATCTTAACACTGCCGTTATGTTCGAATGACTGTTTTTCTTTAGCTTTTCAACGCAGAATTTCCCTAAACCCCACACACGAATAAAAAAAATGCCTTTTTCCAATCTTAACGTTTGAAAACAAGGCTGTGCAGCTTTCGATGCACAGGCTGTAGATTTACGTACAACGTGACCTGGTTGAGTCACTTTATCCATAGTGTCCATTTCTCCGCTGCGTGGTCATGACAACATGACCCTGAAAAATGTTCTTGCAGACTCTGCACAACTACTCCCCTCTGGAGACGGCCGGTGCTGCTCACATTCATGGCTGCGTGACAGACCCCTGTCCACTGGCAGCCGGAGTTCTTGGTGACTGCTATGCTCCGCTGCCATCCTGCTGACTGTGCAACATCGGTTTACATTACATCCAGAAATGTGTTATAAAGTCAGTGTAATAATGTAAGGCGCCTGTCAGTCGAGGGTCAGACAGGGGTGCTGCTTGTCCGAAAATACACGTGAGATCTTGATTCAAGATTTGTAAACAGTGAGCACAGCTGGGGATACATTTTTCCAGAAATAATAAAGCTGTGGTACAGTATGGAACATAGCAAAAAAAAAAGCCATTTCTGCTGCAAGGCGCATGTGTACAGAAAAAGCAGCTGCTGCTGAGTGCTGCCATAACTCACTGACGGTGCGTCCAAGGAAGGCCCTGCTGGCCTCTTCAGGCTTCCATAGCTCAGAGATAGTCATAGGCTTTGGGCTCAAAAGGCCGCCCCCACCACACACGCGCACACACACATACCGCTGGGGCGTCAGGAGCTTGTGTAACTTCCGCTGGTGCTAAACTGGTAACATGCTGAGTTGGGTAGGAAATGCAGTTTGCGTAGCTAGATCCACAAGCGGTTAATACAATGCTATTATAATAGAACAATGTACGCCCAATTCAACATCATAAAGAGCTAGTCACCTCGTAGTTCAATGACAATATACAGGCATGAGGCTGAGCGAGTAGCTAAGGGCATGGTTGGAAGTCTGAAGAGATTTATCATAACCCTATACCGTATCGAGTTGGAGGTACATTGCTCCATATAATGAATGAGCCCAGAAGGAGACTGGCAAGCTATGCACAACCTCTATTTGATGTGCTTGTCCGCCACGTGCCTTCGCCGGACCTCCTTCTCCAAAGGTTACGTCTGCAGTGTCATCGTAAAGACTTTGGCCCACATGCATCAAGCATTTTTGTAGTCGCAAACGGTGCGATTCCTTAAAATCGGCCGTTTGCGAATGCAAAAGTGCTTTTTGGGATGCATGAAGCAATTTTAGAATTCGTAACATTTTTGCGAGTTCTAAAATTGCGGGTGCTTTTAAGAAGTCGCAGATGTGCGATTTCTTAAAAGCAATGCATCATTACTTTTAGAAGTGCAAATTCGCAATTAGGGTGCCAAATTTACCGAGTGGTTGAACCACTCGGTAAATTTGGAAAAAGTGTTTAAAATGCTGAAAATGTATTTTTTTCAACATTCATGTTTCACACACACATGTCCTTAGGACATGTGTGTGTGAAACATGATGCGAAAAATACATTTCAGGGGTTCATGGGGGGGTCCTTTGGACCCCCCCCTGCACCCATGAAATTTTCAAAGTGCCACTCGCAATTTGACGATGCCTTCCCATTCACTCCTATGGGCCTTTTGGCCCATAGGAATCAATGGGAATTGCGAAAATTAACTTAAGAATTCGGTATTCATTTGGGATTCGGTAAAAATTGCGATTTTTACAGAATCACAAATGAATACCGAAAATAATGATGCATAGCATTTTGCACTTCTTAATTTGCGATTCCTTATTTTTCGCAAATTAGGAAGTGCAAAATGTAACAATGATGCATGTGGGCCTTTGGCTCCACCGGAATGAGATACTTTGGGGCCGCTTGTTAGGAGCAACTTTATAAAACGTTCTTCTTGTCTAATTGTGACATCAATACACACATAACGAAATTATATTGCTACGTTAATGTTGCAAATTATTACAGTTAAGTGTGGCATCACAATGCCACCTGCTATCAATGTAGAAAGCAGCTTTCTAGGCAAAACAATACTATCCCTTCACTACATAGGGATAAAGAAGCTTATCAGCCTGCTTTCTTATAAAGTTTGCATACTTTAAATTAGAAGTTATTATTTATAGTAAACTGTTACACTAATGTGGTTAAATACAACAGACCCATAAATCTCCATATTACACACATATTCTAAAGCATAAAAGATGTTTAGATGTTGACTCATCCTAAATTTCTTAAGAGAATGTGTTTACAGGAAATTACAAGTTGCTTATTGATGTTTTTATCTTCACATTTGAGTTTCCATGTTTATTTTACATAGGAACATTTAAAACATGCATATGCTATTTTTTATACATTGTTCACCTAGAAAAAAGTACATAAAAACAGAAGTAACTAAATGGAAAGTGCAGCAATAATCTTATGCTGCCACCTTCAACCCTGATTCGTTGCCTTGAAAGAAAAGTTGTGAAGTTTTCCGTTAAATATTGGTGACGTCTTCCAAGGCACAACATTTTTATTCAAATATTTGGTATGTATTGCTTCCAATTGGGAGCCATTAGTGTGAATAACCAGATCCATAACGGTGTTAGTCACTGCTATTACATGGCAGTAGTTGGAGTCAAAAATTGTTAACCACAGGATCCCGCTTCCTTTCAGTGGCGACAATCGTTTCCAGCTCCCAGCCTCCCCAACCTGATGAGGATCCTCACTGAAGCGATCCGGTTTTCCTGACACTTTGGGTGTTTTCTTGGATTTAATGTTTCGTCAGTGAAAAACCTCCTTCGATTCCTGCTAACGTCTGCTAATCAGAACTGTGTTCTCAGTGCCTGCCGACTCCTCTGCATTTGCTTCAAGGTACATTTTGTCAATTTCCTCTGCGCGATCGAGCCGCTGCTTCGCTCTCGCGCTACAACGTTAATCTTGCCTGACCTGCCTGACGACGTCAGCGCGACATTCCAAGTTGCGTGCGGCCATTTTGGGTTGTTTCGGTAACCCAGCAACCTAAGGAACGCTCGCACGACGCGCACAGCTGCTCTGCTCCTCCAACTTCGCCGCTGATGAGCACAGCTTATCTTTCAAAGCGTTTAACATTATTTTTAACGCGGATGCGCACAGTTATGTCTGAACTTCAATTCTTCATCACTAATACAATTTAACTTGCCTTACCTGTGTTTCTACCCATCCTTTGGGTGTGCACTGCATTATCAACCTTATTCGTTATGAGTGATTTGGCATAATGCATTTCCCCTGCACATTAATCCTGAATCTTACATACTGTGTTACAATTTTAGTTTTATTGATGCACATTTGTTTTTAGTATTCATTATTGGGGCAGCAACTCACCCACGCAATGGATCATGTTTTGGCTCCTCCCCCTTTCTTACAAACTGCTGGCACTCGCCTGTACCATGGGAGCATTGGAAGGACACCTTTGAAGCGTATTTGGAAGCTATTGATGGCGATACCTTTACTGGCAAAAAGAAAAAAGCTCTACTTATTCATAATCTTGGCACTGAAGGCAAGAACATACTAAAAACCTTGACTCTCGAAGTGGTCAGTATTACAGTTAGTGGTGGTGATGCTGGTGAATCACTTTTGATTGATGATTATGCCACGTTGACCAAAACTCTAGATAAAAGATTCTCTCCCAAAAGGAACGTTGTGCTTGAACGCCATAAGTTTCCTCAACGTGCCCAAACCCCTGGTGAATCAATTGACGACTTTGTAGCAGCCCTTCGCATACTGGCTATTAACTGTAACTACAGGGAATTCAGAGCTGAGATCATACGTGATCAACTAATTGAACGCACTTCCAACAAGAAAATTCAAGAAAAACTGCTTGCTTCTGGCGACCCTGATTTGGAGACTGCTCTCACTTTAGCCAAAAGTATTGAACATTCACAATTTTGTTTCAGAGAAATGAGTTCCCCTTCTTCTTCCACTTCAGCTGTAGAGGTCAAACTATTGAATTCAAAACCTCCTTTCAAACCTAAAGTCACTGCTTTACCTACTGTTACCCGCTCAGTTCCATCCAATGTTTCTACCAGAAGCAAGTCTGTACAGAGTGAAATAATATGTTTTCGTTGTGGCAGTAGGTCACATCTGGGTTCTGCTAAATTTTGCTTTGCACTCAATCAAACCTGCTATAAGTGTGGGAACAAAGGTCATTATTCCCGCATGTGCAAAGCTACTTCTACGAGTAAGCCCGTTCCCTCTATAAAAAATATTTCTGGGGAATCTGATGAAGAGTGTTATGAACTGTTGATGCTGTCTGCTGCTTCACATGAAGCAAGAGTAGCGGAACTGTTTGCTTTGTCTGGTCTTCGGAAGAGGAAGTCTCCTTCTTGTTCAATAGCTGTGAATGGGGTTGTCTGCAAATTCCTTGCAGACTCTGGTTCTCCTTTTACTTTGTTGAATTTTACAGAATTCAGCAAACTATCTAATGTACTTTTGGAACCTTCCAGTATCAAGATTTTTGCATATAATAGCAAAAGGGTTGAGGTTTTGGGAAAATGTTCTGCAGAACTGGAGTTCCATGGCGACCACACTACCTGTGTTATATTCATAGTGAAAGACGGTACCAATTTATTGGGGTGGGACGAACAGGGGGATTTGAACATTGTTTTAGATCCCAATCATCCAGACATGGTAATACCCCATAGTAAATTATGTGAGTTTTACTCTTCAGTTTCTGCATCACCTAAGTTACTTGCAGTATCTCATGTATCTAACACCAAGTGGGCGTCTATATTTCCTGAGGTTTTTAGCTAGGAGTTAGGTAAACTCAAAGGCTTTCAACACCGAATAATTTTGAAAGAGAGTGCCATTCCTGTTGCCCATAAAGTACGGAAAGTGCCCTTAAGCCTACGTGCAGAATTAAAAAAGGAATTAGAGCGTTTGTGTGCTGCTGGTGTGATTGAGCCAATTGAGGGTTCTGAGTGGCTTGCTCCCATAGTTTTAGAGAGGAAGTCTGACAAATGTTTAAGGATGTGTGTTGACCTGCGCGATCTCAATGCCAATATTTGGATCGACCGGCAACCACTCCCTAACATCAACGAGATGTTAGCCACTCTCGAGGGTGCTAAATTCTTCACTTCCCTCGATATTTCATCCGCATACCATCAGATTGAGCTGTGTCCTAGTTCTAAACACCTTACCTCTTTTGTAACTTCAGAGGGAGCTTATCGTTACATCCGCATGCCGTTTGGTTTAGCTTCAGCCTCAGCTGTCTTTCAAAGGTTGATGAACAACCTATTCAAAAACATTCCTGGTGTTGTCTTTTTCCAGGACGACATACTAGTCCATGGCAAATCCGAACTTGAACACGATGAACGTGTGAATCTTGTTCTGAGCATCTTAAGGTCTAGTGGGCTAAACTTGAGGGAAGATGAATGCGAATTCCCCCAAGACGGGGTGGACTATCTTGGTCACCACATATCCCAGAATGGTGTTGAACCTAAAGTCAAAATCATTGATGCTATTCAGAATGCTCCTGTTCCTACGAACAAGGACCAGTTACGTTCGTATCTTGGTCTGGTGGAGTATTACTCCAAATTTGTTAAAAACTTGTCTACTAAAACTGCTGCTATGCGTGGCCTTCTTAAAAAAATGTCAGGTTTGTTTGGAATGATGATTGTAATAACAACTTCAATGTCATTAAGCAAGAAATCATTGGTGCTCGCCCTCTGAAATTGTTCAACATCAATGACTTATGCATTCTTTCCACCGATGCAAGTAATGTGGGGTTGGGGGCTGTCCTCATGCAAAAAAGGAGTGATGGGCGTGAGGAAACCATTGCTTTTGCCTCCAGAACCTTGAGGGGTGCTGAGGGAACTTACTCTACCATTGAAAAGGAGGCTCTTGCAATGTGGTGGGGTGTTTTGCATTTTAAGAATTTCTTATGGGGGAATAGGTTTATTTTGAGAACCGACCATAAGCCCTTGGTCGATCTATTTACCACCAAAGGTGGTGGCAGGGCAACTCCTAGAATCTCCAAGTGGCAGTTCAATTAGCAAGAATTCCAATATCAGCTTGAGTATGTAGCTGGAGCAAAGAATTTGGTTGCTGATTACTTGTCTAGGCTACCCCTTCCCAATAGTGATGACAACGTTGCGAGTGATGATTTGGAAGTGGTTTGTGCGGTTGGTTATTTGTCTGACTCTGTTGGATGTGCCCTTTCTGAGTGTGAGTGGTTGGAGGGAATTGCTTCAGACAATGACATGCAGGTGGTTATTGATCTCCTTTGCAAACCTTGGCCGTGTGAAAAAGCTTGTCCTGCCGCTATTGTTCCTTACATGAGAGTCAAGGACGAGTTATCTCTTGTAAATGGAATTTTGAGAAGAGGTGGTTTATTGGTTGTTCCCGTTTCAATTCGTGGTAAAATTCTTGATCTTTCTCACGAAGGACATCCAGGTATTCGTTCTATGAAGCGCAGGGTGAGGCAAGATTTTTGGTGGCCGTCAGTGGACAAGGATATCGAACATTTTGTTCTTGAATGCTGTGAATGTATAGTTTTTTTTTTTTTTTTTGTTTTTTTGAGTAAAGACTTTTATTGGGTAAAGGACAAGAACACAGCTTGAGGCCTACAACCCAATTATGGGCCGGCCGCTAAGTTTTTCCACAATGCAACACATGTAAAAAGCATATCATCTCCTCCATATAAGAAAGCATTAAGAGTAGTCAAAGAACCCAAAAAACGGAGGCTGAATCTCACAAGTTTTCAAACGTATACAATAATCAGTCTTTCTTTTTTTCTTTTTGTTTTTCATAGGTAACTTAACCGTTCTGAACCATAAACAACCCCCCAACCAACAATGCAGGTTTCAGGTCCAAGTCCGGCACGATTCAAGTGCAATTGCGCATCCAGTGAAGCACCCAAATCACCATCTGAGTCACGTGTAACTAACATTCCACGGGTATTGATGAAACAATAAACAGTCTTTGAACCCCACCCTTATCCCTTTCATGGAGGAGTCATTCACATGTCAATTACATTCATCTGATTGTATCAGTCCCATCTAATGCGATCTATGAATTGCCCTCCACCACTTCTCTCGACAACATATACAGTGTGTATGGTCCCCAGATATCCTTAGGTCTTGAGGTTTCCGGTAACTCTTCATAGTAACAGGTGAGTTGGTCACGGCAGTACGCCATATCCCGCAGCCATAATGCGACAGTCGGTGCCTGCCTCCCTCCCCACATCATAGCCACTCTGCGCTTAGCCACTTGCAACGCCAGCACTATCAAACGTCGATAACTTACAGACACACCCGACGCTATCCCCAATAGGCACAATCGTGGCTCCGCAGGCACCACCGTGGAAGTCATTTCTGACAGCGCTCTCGTTACTACAGTCCAGAACTCATATATCTTAGCACAGCCCCACGCCAAATGTATGAAATCAGCATTGTCCTCATTGCATCTCACACACCTGGAGTGTGTGCGTAGCCCATATCTCAACAGTCACGCAGGGGTGTAGTACCATTGTTGTAGATATTTATAATGTATCAGACGGAAATTCCCATTAGCTGCAAAGCCACCTGTACCAGTACAGCATTCACTCCATTCTTCGTCCGATAATGGTTCAGGCAGACTTGCATCCCATTGCGCTCTTGCCAACTTGCCACCCCCACCTTCGTCTTCTTGTGAAGCCCGGTACAGCCGTGAGATCAGTTTCACTCCTGTCGTTGACGTGTAAAGTAACTGTAAGGCATTCAACACAGGGGGTTCATCTGGGAAAGATGGATATAAGTCCCGCAGCGCTGCGCGCAGCCTAGCATAGAGGAATGTGGCCATAGTGGGGTTATTTGTATTATCTAGGAGAGTCTGCAGCTGAAGGAAAGTGGCAGCAGGGAACACATGCCTCATGTTTTGTATACCAGCACCTTGGAGGAGTTGCAGCGCACCTATTTCATTAGATACCGAGATCTTGTCATGATACAAGAGGGGCATATCCGGGGCATACAGCGGTAATTTATCCGATCTTTTGCCTAATTCTTGCCAAGCATGATGTGTGCTACGCACCGTATCCACTTCCCCCCTCTCGAATACAGAGTACCTATTAGCTATCATGGCCTTCAATGGTCGTGGTGTCACTGCACTGGCTTCGAGCGCTACATGTGGTGTGTACGGCGGTGCCGATATCCAGTAGGCAGCAAAGTGTGCCTGTGCGCATAGATAGTACAGTTTTATATCCGGCACCGCAAAACCCCCCAGCTCGTATGGCTTCGTCAACACATCCCAACTCACCCGTGCTTTCTTACCGGCCCAGGCCAGCGTGATGAGCAACGATTGGAGTTGTGCAAAAAAGTGCGACGTCAGGAGAATGGGCACACTGACAAAGTAATACAGAAATGTAGGTAGCACCACCATTTTGATGATGGAGATCCTATCGGCAAACAATAGCGGTAACCTTCTCCATTTTTCCACCTGGTCTTCCAATTTCGATATCGCCACTCCGTAATTGGCTCTCAGTACTTCGGTACAATCCCTATGGACCCAGATTCCCAGATAGCGCACCGGTTCCGTCGCCCATTCCAATGGGAAGTCTAGCAGAAACGGTTTGGTGGCATCAGTAAGCGGCAAAAGTATGGATTTGTTCCAATTGATGGAGAGTCCAGAAAAGTGCCCAAATCTTATAAACTCCCTCAGTACTTTCTCCAGATGCGTGGCTGGGTCTCTAATGTATAGTACCATGTCGTCAGCATACATGGACACTGCTAAGGACCTAAGTGGAAAGCGCAGCACTGCATCAGCGTATTTTTGCCGTAAAATGCAGGCCAATGGTTCTAATACGAGAGCAAATAGCAGGGGTGAAAGAGGGCACCCCTGCCGGGTACCTCTCCGAATACAGAACGGTGACGACACATGGCCATTGATCCTTATCCTGGCCATTGGTTTAGTGTACAGCAAAGTGATCAGTGATGTGAAAAAATATGGCACCCCCATTCGATGCAACACCGCTAGCATGTATCGCCAAGCCACCGAATCGAAAGCTTTGGCAGCGTCCAACAGAACCGCCACCGCAGGGAGCTCTGGTTTGAGAAGATGCAAGACCGCGAACAAGGCCCTCAGATTGTGAGTAGTGGACCGTAGTGGAACAAAACCAGACTGATCCGGCAGCACCATAACCGGTAGAACCAGTCGGAGCCGTGTCGCTAGTACTTTAGCAATAATTTTAATATCCGTGTTTATCAGTGACAACGATCTATATGACTCGCATAGATCGGGGGGCTTGCCCGGCTTCGGTAGAGCCACCAATAGTGCTTCTCTCATAGTGGCTGGTAGTTGTCCCTGGTCCATGGCGTCTTCGAGTACAGCCGCCAGTCGGGGTACCAACAAATCGGCGTACTCCTTATAAAATTCTGACGGCAAACCGTCTGTGCCTGCCGCTTTGCCATTAGGTAGAGCCGAAATCGCATCTCGGAGCTCACCTTCCGTGATATGGTGCACCAAGAACTCTTGTTGCCCTTTAGACAGCCAGACTAATGCTACGTCATCCAAGTATTTTGCCAAGTCCGTTTCATCCCCCGTGTCCACATGTCTATACATCCGCTCATAGTACTGCTCGAAGCAGTCCAGAATACCCGCAGCATCTGTTACTGTATCACCCTCCCGCAGTATTTCCTGAACCCCGCAATGCTTCGCCCATGGTTCTCGAATCCTATCTGCCAGACCTCGCCCCGCTCTCCCTCCCTCGCCATAATATCGCACCCTAGTGCGTTTAGACAAAAAATTAATCTCTTGATCAGCCAACTCGTTATATTCAGTAACTTTCCTTCTGATCTCAGCCAGCCTAACAGGAGTAGATTCGTGTTCCTGCTGCCTTTCTAATGACGCCAACTCTTCCTCTAATTTGCTCATCGAGTTCCTTAGCGATTTGAGCACCCCAGACTGCATACCGATACAAGCGCCTCGAACTGTAACCTTAAATGCCTCCCAAACAGTGCACATGCTTTCAACCGATCCCACATTTCTAACAAAAAAGTCCTCAATACAAGTTCGCAAGTCCTCCCGCAGCACCAGGTCGTGTAACACGCCTGGAGTCAGGCGCCATGAGAATGGTGCCGGGGTGTGCGACGGCCAGCCCACCTCCAAGAGCACCGGCGCATGGTCCGATAGGGTCCTAGGTAGATGAGCGCTGCGCTTGACCCACCCACTGACATCCCGGGTAACCAGCCAATAATCTAATCTTGACCAAGTGTCATGTGCGGAGGTGTAGCAAGTGCCCTCTCTAACACCCGGGTGTCTCAGCCTCCACACATCCACCAAACCAAAGTCTCGCATCCCGTCACGGACCACATCCGCAGCTTTCCTGTGCACATTTAATCTCTCATCCTTTTTATCCAACGTAGCATCCAACGTTACATTCCAATCTCCCCCACACAAAATAGCCGACGGTGGAAGAGCATACACCTTGTTCCATAGAGCAATATAGAAATCGGGATCATCCACATTTGGACCATATACATTCACCATGGTTAGGAGCGTGCCATATAATTTCCCTTGCAGAATAACATACCTGCCTTCTTTATCCACTTCTTTGTGTAGCAGTTCAAATTGGACATTTTTTTTTATTAATATCATCACCCCACGTGCATAGGAGGAATAGTCCGTTGCAACTCGCACCCCAGCCCATTGTCGAGCCACAGCATCAACAGCTTTCCCCCGGAGATGTGTCTCCTGAAGAAAGACCACGTGTGCCTCATGCCTAGAGAGAAATTACAGCATCTGTCTAGACTTCTGCGGCCTATTTAGTCCGCGCACATTCCACCATATCCAGCAGAGTTTCCCATTTTCAGCCATCTGGACCACCCACTGTACATCCCAACCACCAGTAAATATATCTCACCTCCTCACCGTAAAAAAGGTCACACATCAGGTAGGGAATTGCAATCTTCAACCAGCAGTTATTACGTTTCATCAACCCACAGTGTGAAATCATAGTCCTCCCCGTCGCACACACATCTATTTATGCTCGTATTCATGTGAAACCATAAACCTGCCCCCATCCACCCCCACCCACTTCAGCACCCCGAACCTGCCAAAGCTGACCCCATCCCTCCCAACTCCCAACCAGATCCCCTATTAGCAGCACACCGTGGGGAACTCCCATAAGTGGGGGCGCAGAGATGCCCTACTACCTCCTACATGTGTAGGAAGAAGGGATCGAATACACAATCAAACTTCCACCCCAGTTTCTGTGAATGTATAGTTAGTGATAAGTCGCAAGTCACCCATCCTTTACCTGTCGAACCTATTGTCGTCAAAAATGTTCCTTGGTCTAAGTTAGCTTTAGACATTGCAGGACCTTATGGTCTCGTTGGTTCGACTCCCAAATTTATCCTAGTGTTGATTGATTATATGACCAAGTGGCCTGAGGTCAGGTTCGTTGATTCCATCAGTTCTTCTGTAGTGATTTCGTTTTTACGCGATGTTTTCACTAGGGAGGGTTTTCCTGAAGAGGTAGTTTCGGATAATGGTACGCAGTTGGTTTCTGCTGAAATGTCTTCGTTTTTCAAGGAAGTTGGAATCAAGCATATTTGTACATCCCTCTATCATCCGCGTAGCAAAGGTTTAGTTGAACGTTTCAACCGTGTTGTCAAGGAGCATCTTCAACTGGCTTTGGTGAATGGGTTGCAGTGGCGTCAAGCAGTTAGCGACATGTTATGGGCTGTAAGAACCACTCCGCATATTTCGACTGGTGTTGCTCCTTTTACATTATTGCGTGGTAGAGTAGCTGGTACCAAGTTGAACAAAGAATGGATGTCTAGAAAGGTTGTGGATGCTGTTTGTTTAGGCGGTGTAACTGATGTCAGGGTTTCGGTTCAAAGCAAGTATGATACCAGATCGGATGTGTTGCCTTCTTCCAAGGTGAAAGTTGGTGATTGGGTGAGGATAAAGAAACCTGGGTTTCTCCGCAAAGGGGAGTCGCGGTTTTATTCTCCCAAGAAAGTGTCTGCGGTGAAGGATTTTGTGGTGGTGTTGGAGGATGGAAGAGTTTGGAGCAAGAGTTTGGTTTCTATTGTGCCTGGCCCCATGGTTAAGAGTGTCGGGAGGCGTTTGGGAGTTAGCGTTTCCCCTGCTACTCCTAAGGTGGATGGTGTTGTGCGCTCAGAGCGGAACTTTCCGCGGAGGGAAATTTCCTCCAGGGTCAGATCCGTTCCTGCTAAATTTCAAGACTATGTGATGAGGTAATTTCTAGACCTTATGGTGGGTGCAAAGTCATGTTGTGTCACTGCAAAGAATTGTTGCTTTACATTGTATAATGTTATTATTTGTTTTGCATATTTGCTTTACATTGTAAAATGATGTATTTTGTTTTGCTTTGTTTTCTCCTTCCTTTTCCTTCTGTCCTCTTCCCTTCTGTTTTCAATTTTTCTCCTTTCCTTTTTCTGTTCTTTTGTTTTCTATATGAAGAAAGGGAGGTGTGTTGGGATTTCTCCTCCCTGCCCTAACATTCTATACAGAATGTTCCCTGCGTGGAACACTTCTATGATTCTAGTCTCGGCAGTTGCTGCCGGGGAGTTGCTGTGGCTGGATGTTAATAAAGCCTTTCCCTTACCTTTGGTGTGGATCCCGCTTCCTTTCACTCAGTCATAAAGGAAGTAGAGGCTCATTGCGCTCTCTGAGGGCCTGTCAGTGGAGGGCTGGCGAGCAGACAGCACAGCTACTGCAGTGGAAGGAAAGGGGAACGAAAGGCACAGAGGGTGGTAGAGGTAGGTAGAAGGTGATCAAGTTTATTTCTTTCTTTGGAAGTGTAAGAAATTGCGGTATTGGTTGAGCTGGGTGGATGCCCCACTGAGGCAACAGCCACAATCCTTGTCAAGGTGAACCACACAAGTCACTAAATTAACCTGCGCATACCTTCTGGTGGCTTTGCACGAATCAGTCAAGTTTAAATTAAAGGCAATGTTTTAGGGGGGCGTGGCTTGGCGCCCGACGGGAATGGCGGCACCCGGGTGAAGCTCCTCGGAGACCTCTGTAGGCTGTCTACTTCTCGTGCTCCCTCAACGCTACTTTTCGGATGTGAGGACGTCGGAACATCTACTCCTCCCTCTGAGACCTCTGCGGCTCCTTTTGGCAGCGAATTAACAACTTTATTGACTATGTGAGTTCTCGCTACATCGCTGCCTTGCGACCGCCATTTTGTTTTTCTTTTCGCGCTGAGATGCCAACCTCTTATGTTTTCATGGAAAGACTGTTGCTTTTTCTCCATCATTGATATTGTCCCTTCGGACTCAATTTCTCCTTTTAGCTGCGCTTTCGCCACTCTCCATTTCTCCAATTTCATCATCTGTTACCCCTTTTTTCTGACTGACTTTGATACGGCGGCCATTTTGTGATATCTCACTTCTCGCATTTTCTGCGACATTCTTGGCTGCGCTCCTCTCATTTTTTCTTATGGGCAAACTGAAGGGCACTCTCTCTTCGCAAGCTTCCACGAAGCGTATTTTCATCAAGAATTCAAAGCTGTTTTCCGAATTCTCTCATTTACAGGACTCGACACCTCCTCCTCAGGCAGACAATATGGCGGCGTTGGATTCTGCTACACCGGCTTTAGGGAAATCTCTCACTAAACGCCTTAAGCATAATCCTCCTTCTCCCCCTAAACCTGCCTCCTCTGTCTCTATGGAGATTTTATTAGAAGAGATTAGAGCACTGCGACCCTTTATGGAAGAAACGAACGCAAAGCTTCAAGTTCTCACCGACAACTGGTCGCAAATCGACAACAGAGTAACTGTGGTGGAACACTCTATCTCTTCCCTTACGGATACCTGTGCAAAGCTCTCTCCTCTTCAATCTCAAGTTTCTGCTCTACAGCGACAGGTTGAGGAGCTTGAAAATCGCAACAGACGCAATAACCTCCGTATTTATGGTTTTGCTGAAGGACAGGAGGGGTCTGACCCCCTTACTTTTTTCAAATCTTTCATCCCCAAGGTCCTCCATATGCCAGAGGGTACCACTCGTAATATTCAAAGAGCGCACAGATTGGGACGTCCTTCCTCTGTTGCTTCCCCCTCACAAAAACCAAGAGGGGTGATCCTGTACTTTTTGGAATACACAGACTTGTTAAAAGTTCTCTCTGCAGCTAAATCATCTCAGCGCGTTACTTGGTCTGGATCCACTTTATTTTTTGCCCAGGATTACGCCAAAGCCACTGTGAACAGAAGAAAGGCCTTCCTCAACATGAGACCTGCTCTTCGCGCTATGGGCGCTCGCTACGGACTCTTTCATCCCTGCCTCTTCAGGGTCACTTATAACAACAGGACGACGACCTACGAAGATCCTCTCCGTCTTCAGAGTTTTATTAACGCTCACCAGTCAGATGCTATGGATTCTTCGACCTCAACTGTTGGCTGAATAATTGTTTCCCCTGTTTTACTGTTGTTTGCCTTGTCGCTTTGCTGAATAATTTGTATCCCTTTGTGTCTCTTCCGTATTTTCATTGCCTCCTTTCATGTTGTTATTTTTCTTCCCACAGTTTTCCCCTTCTCATGACGTGATGCCTCCTGGTCCTCCGCTTTGCTCATTCCCGGTTCCGCTGTTCACCCCGTCTGGTTCCTTCCCTGCCCATTTCTCCTTGAATCCTCCCTTTGTAGGTATGTTTTTGATTCATGTTTTCCTCTACTTCTTCATATGTACTTTTTTTGTAATGCCCTCTCCACCTTCTTCTCCTTCTATCTCTTCCTATTTGTTTTCTTATCTGGTTACTTCCTCTTTTCTTACCTTTCTTCTTCCTTCCTATACATGGTTTTTCTTCCCTTCCTCTTCTCTATACTCTACCTCCTCCTCACTTGTTTTTCTCGCTCTCCATCTCTCTTTTTCCTTTTTCTACATTTCTAGCTCTACTTTTTCTCCTTTCCATCAGTTCATAATTTTACAGTTATGTATTGCATTGTATGCTGTTTACATTTGCATGATTGTTCTTCATCTGTTACATTCAAAGTTACCTCATGGAATGTTAAAGGGTTAAATAATCCTATTAAAAGGCAACGTGTTTTATCCCATTTGGCTTGATTGAAAACAGAGATTGCCATGCTGCAAGAGACCCACCTTTCGGACACTGAATCCTCTAAACTAAAAAGACTTTGGGTCGGAAACGTTTTTTCTTCCCCAGCTCTTGGCAAGAAAAATGGGGTTGTCATTTTAGTTCACAAAAAGTTTACTGTTTCTGTTACCTCTCAAGATATTGATTCTGATGGTCGCTGGGTAATCACCAAATTGCTGATTGACAATATACCTCTGGTTATTTTTAATATTTCCGCCCCAGTTTCTGTAGATAATTCCTTTTGGCCACTTATTTCTGACAAATTGATTTCTCTGGATGATGAATATATTGGTTTTGGTGGCGATTGCAATCAAGTCCTTGACCCTATCCTTGATAGATACTCCTCCGTTAAATTTGTCCAGTCCAGAATGCACACTCAATTTACCACTGCTATTCAAAGCAAATCTCTTACTGATGTCTGGCGACTTTGTCACCCTGACCTTCAAGAATTTAGTTTCTTCTCCCCTCCTCACAAATCTCAATCTCGTATTGATTATCTTTTTCCTAGTAAACCCCTTAGCCAATGTACCCTTTCCTCAGACATGGGTTCTATCCTTATATCCGATCATGCCCCAGTTAGTGTTGACCTTGATCTCATCCCCTTCTCCCCTTCCTCAGGCAGATGGCGTTTCAATAACTCTCTCCTTGCAGACCCTAAGTTTTCAAGTCAATTCAGTTCCTTTATTGAGGATTTCTTCACCACTAATACTACTTCTGACTCCTCTCCATCTATCATTTGGGACTCCTTCAAGGCGACCGCTAGAGGATTTATGATGAATTATGTCTCTCGCAAAAAAAAGAACTTTGAGCTACAATCCTCTGAACTCCTTTCTAAAATCAAACAGTTAGAATACTGCTATTATTGTTCCCCTACAGATTCTTCTTTAAAAGAACTTATCACTTCTAAAATCGCTTTCAATAAAATGTCCACTGATGCTGCGGCTTCTTATCTTTTGAAAAGTAGCGCTCGCTATTATGGAGGTCAAAATAAAATGGGAAAGCTATTGGCCTCTTATCTGAAAACTCGTCAGGAACGCACCCGCATAGCTTCCATTACAGACTCTAATGGCACCTCCCATTTCAAAGATGAAGCTATTTTGCAGGAGTTTGTCACCTTTTATAAGCAACTTTACACACCTGAATCTCGACCCCTTCCCTCTAACTTATCCTCCTACTTTCATTCACTTGTCTCTCCTCCCTCTTCCCACATTGATTTCACTTCCCTTGAAACTGATATAACCCTAACGGAACTTTCCCATGCTGTTTCTGTCTTAAGACGTGGCAAAGCACCCGGTCCCGATGGTTTTTCTATCGAATTCTATGCCCACTTTTCCAAACATCTTCTTCCCCAAATGCTCCTTCTTTTCAACTCTTTTATTACGACTGGTTCTTCCCTTGGTACTTTTCAAGAAGCCATGATTTGTCTTATCCCTAAGGATAACAAAGACCCTTTTTTTTGTAAGAATTATCGCCCCATTTCCCTTGTAAATACGGATTATAAGATTTTTGCCAAATTGCTTGCCTTACGTATTGACCCCATCCTCCCTGAACTCATTGGCCCTGAACAATCCGGTTTCGTCAAAGGTCGTTTAGCTTCTGACAACTCTAGAGTTTTCTTTAATGTACTTAGTAAGGCCTCTTCGTTACAATACCCGCTTGCAGCCATTACCTTAGACGCCGAAAAGGCATTTGACAGGATTAGTTGGGATTTTATGTTCCATGCCCTTACCTGGATTGGCTTCCCCCCTAAATTAATTTCTCTAATCTCCCTTTTATAATCAGGCCCTAGAGCTTCTATTTTTGCTAATGGAAAATGTTCTGATTATTTTTCCCTCTCTAGAGGGGTTCGACAGGGATGCCCCCTCTCCCCCTTATTGTTTATTGTAGCTCTGGAACCATTTCTCACAAAATTACGGCAGGATGCACAAATCACCGGCTACAATCCAGGTCCCAATCAAATCAAATTATCTGTATATGCAGATGATATTCTTTTATACTGCTCTAACCCGGAATTTTCTTTACCCGCCTTCCTTCGTCAGGTTGACGCCTTCTCCATAGTTTCTGGCTACCGCCTCAATCGTGACAAGTGCAAAGTTTTACCTCTCAATCTCCTATGTCTTCCTCACTTTTTTCACCAGAATGGTTTTTCTTGGCAACCTATCAAAATTAAATATTTAGGTTTATGGTTTTCTCCTACTATTCCCAACACTTTGAAAGCTAATCTTGAATATATCACAAAAAAACTTACTGATTCTATCACTAGATGGCATCCCCTTTTTCTTTCATGGTGGGGACGATTAGACTCGATTAAAATGATGCTGGCCCCTGTCATCCTTTATTCACTCTCCATGATACCTGTCCGCATACCTAATTATTATTTTAAACGACTGGATTCTCTTTTTCAGAAATTTCTTTGGAAGAACAAACCCCCACGCATTGCTTTGTCCTTTCTAAAAAAGGATAAGACGATTGGTGGTCTTAAGTTCCCAGACTTTAGGTCCTATCACTCCTCTTTTATCCTTAAACAGGCTTCTCGTTGGCTTTCTTCGGATTCCCCCACTTATCCTCCAGTCTGGTTGTCTTTGGAAAAATCTCTTATTTCACCATTTAATTTTCCCGAAGCTCATACTTTTTCTGCTACTACCTCTTTTCTACATTCCCCTGTTATTGCCCATTCTTATCGTCTTCTTTCTCCTTTCTTACCCTCCTCGTATCCTTCTCTCCTTTCTTTATCTCAGCAACCTATTTGGCACAATAAAGCACTCCGTATCAAAAATTGTTCTTTCTTTTGGAAGTCATGGCATTCCAAAGGCTTATTCTGGATTTCTCAGCTTCTATCCAATAACGTTCCTTTATCATTTCAAGATCTTCAATCTCAATTTCTTCTTCCCTCTTCTTTTCGGAAACAATATGATCTTCTACTTCCTTCTCTTCTTCAATATCTTCAATCTCTCCCCGCTTCTTCTGACTTACCTTCGTCTTGCTCCACACTTTTTCCACTCTTGCATACTTCTCCTCCGGCTTCTCGTATTTATAGATGTCTTATATCCTCCTCTGAACGTCTCAAATGGAAAACTGAATTGGCTTGGGAATGGGATCTGTCTATATCCTGGCCGGTCTCCTTGTGGGACAAATTATGGTTAAAAATTCACAAAACGTCAAGAGCTGCCAACACCACCCAAACTCTTTATTTCCTTTACCAACGTTTATTGTTTACTCCCAAAAAATTGGCCTCCTTCTCCCCTGACCTTTCTCCTAAATGTTGGTCCTGTCCTTCTCATGATGCTGACCTCACCCACATGCTATTTTATTGCCCTCCTATTGTCACTTTTTGGGGTTCAGTCTGGTCCCGTATTAACATTATTTTCAACATGTCCCTTTCCTTCTCCCCTTCCAATGTCCTTCTAGGCTCCTTATCCCCAGACTTACCTCAGTCCCCTTCTCACTTTAAACTGTTTGACCTATTTCTCGCTGTCGCCTTTCATTTTATCACATCCAACTGGAAAGACCTTACAAAGGTCACTTACTCGGCTTGTGGAACGGTATTTGTTTTCATCATAGACTTGATACCAACTATGTTACCCCTGTCTCCCTTGCAATAAAAAGAGATCTATTATGGATCCCACTTACTACTTACCTTTCTACACTCTCTTCCCCTAACTCCACTACGATTGTTCCTCACACTAACCCCTCAGATGATGTTCGGAAACCTCCATGATTATTTATTTGTTGTCTTTTTCCTCCAACCTCTCCCATATATGGCCATTGATATGTATTTTCTATTTTATCTCTCTCTTCTTGTTGATCTTCTATTGTATACGATGTTATACGTTTAAAATTGCCTTATTTATATTTACCTTTGTTTTTCCTCCCCCCCTTTAAGATTTAGTTTTAAGTGTTTATTGATTCCATTTCTATGCATTTTTTATATCACTGTTGCCTTGTTTTATTATCCTTTCATTCTGCTTTGCTGAATTGTTTTTGACATTTTTTTATCATGCTTGGTTTTAATAAACTTGAACTTAAAAAAAAGGCAATGTTTAAAGTGTTTATGGATTTATGCATAAACATTGAAACATAACGTAAATTATAATAAATAAAATGATGTTAACAACAAGGAGAGACAAAAAGGGCTTTAAAGGTCCAACATACGTGCCCTGATTCTGATAACAAAAAAAGGAGTATGCAGTTCCTAAGGAGGCTGACAGTGACTTTGCAGATGGCGCAGATAGCTGGCTACCAAGAGGGAGGATGGGGAGTCCTTACTTTCGGAATTAGGGCCCTCACACACCCAGCCCGCTGGGTGTCATGCCTTATCATTCGGCATGCACCTTGTCGGGTCGGCGCTGCGATACCTGACGGGCACCCTCAGTGGGGGCTCTTTGGCAGAGATCTTTTATTCCTTGCCTTATAGTGAGGTGTGTGTAAGGGGCCCTAAAGTGTAGAAGTGTTGTGTTGTGGTTTCTAAAAAGACCATGTGAGTTTAAAACAGGGAAAGGGAGGATCAGTGCAACTAATTTAATAATCCTGTCTCCCACCCTGATTAAAAAGAGTAGTGGAGACTGTCTATAGTGATGTTATAGGCAGTTGTACTATGTTTCATGCAGTCAACATGTTTCTTGCCCTAGTTGTTCTAAGAAGGATTCTTCAGGACCTAGTTTTAGAGTTGAAATCTACACTAAGTGACTGATAATGGGTTGTAGTAACCTAGATATTACCAGTATGATAGCACCAATGACGTGTGGTGTCCGTGAGTGCAGTAGCCAATAAAAAATAAAAGAACAAAAACATAAAAATAGTCATTTACAACATGACTAGTCCTGTGAGGATTGTGTAATTACCAAAGCATGTCAGCGACACTTATTAGCGTTACCATTGCATATATTGAGAGCATCATATGAGGTTTAAGGCATTACATGTGCAATGGTGAATTGTATGTACAGCGCATGTGGTCCACTAGAAGTAGTTTAAAAAGCATCAGTAGGTCTTTCAAGTTGTTTGTGCGTTTAAACGCAAATCTGGGGGCTGACAGTGCCAGATCACCTGTGTTCAGAATATTCCAGTGTTTCTGTATGATGTTCCTAATTTGACTAGAGGCAGGGATGTAAGAGGTTACACATGTGGTGGCATCAGTGAGATTCTTGTCAGTCGTCTCCAACAGTGCCTCTCTATTATTGTTCCTGGCTCTCTTCATGGCCGTGGAGACTCTCTGTTGTGGGTATTCCCACTTGCGCAAGTCTGGTGATAGCTTAATAGCTTCCACCTTGTAGTCCTCAACGGAGGTGCAGTTCCTCCTAAAAATTGTCAGAATGGTAAATTGGTTTTGGGGGCCCTCGGGTAGTGACTGCTGAAGAGTAAGAGACTATTGCAGTTGGTAAGTTTCTTCTATAGTGTTGTATTCAATGAGCCTGATGACAGATTGATGTTTAGGTCCCAAAAGGGTACAGTGGAATTGGAGATGGTATGGGTAAACTTAAAATGGGGATTTGAAGTGTTAATCCACAGGTAAAAGTCTTCACAACTCCTTCTGTCTCCCTTCCAGAAGAAAAAAATGTCATCAATGTATCTCTTCCACATAATCAGGTTGCCTGAATATGTGTTAGATGGATTGAAGATGGATCTGGACTCAAAAACTGACACGTAGAGACAGGCCACACTGGGAGTGAACGTGCTTCCCCTGGATGTGCTCTGTGTTTGTTGGAAGAGTTTCTTGTTATATTCGAAAAAGTTATCAGTTAGGGCCAGGGCAGCACACTCCATCACAAAAAGGTATTGGTGTCAGTGATGTCCGGTCTGAGGAGCTGAGGGCATCATCAATTACCTCCAAGGTGGCACATTGGGGTATATTCCTGTAGAGTGCTTCCACATCTAGGGTGACTAACAGATCAATCTCACTCTGATGTGGGAAGTCATCAATGAGCCGTAGTACAGACGGAGTGTCAAGAAGGAAAGCCGGTGTTTCTTTCACTAGTGTCTGGAAGAAGTGGTCACAGAACTTTGATAGTGGTTCCAATAATGAACCTATACTGGAGACTATATGTCTACCTGGGACTGGATTCATCCCCTTGTGTATTTTAGGGAGAATGTAAAAAGTTCTAGGGTCTTTTGTCACCAGGAAATCCGACTCTTTTTTAGTGATTCACCCCTGTGTTTCTGCTGTAAAAGCCATAGTTATTATGGTGGAGAGCCTTTTGGTGGGGTTCTCGCTGATGGGGGGATAGTATCTGTCGTTGTTGAGTTGATGAAGACATTCAGTATCATAGTCACAAGTCGACATTATGACGGTAGCTCCCCCTTTGTCTGCTTGCTTCATAGTTATTGAGGGATCATCAGCCAGGGATTTTACAGCTGCCCATTCTACATTGGAAAGGTTCTTAAAGGGAGCGTTAGGTGTAATGTCTTTGAGGTCCTTGAGCACAGCTTACTTGAAGGTCAGGACCTCGTTGGGCACCATACTACTGTTTGGTGTAAAGGTGGATGGGTTATGTAGCCCTGTGTCGTTGCTGATAGGTGACGGTCTGTCTTTGAAGAACGCGTTCAGTCTGACTTTGCGAAAGAGATTTTGAATCTCGCATTGGTCTCTTAACCTGTCCGTTTTGGGTGTAGTAACGTGACGAAGAGCTTTTTGAAGAATGCCATGTTCTATCTCACTCAGGTTTCTGTGGGAGAGGTTAATTACTAATTTCTTTTCCCCCTCGTCATGCTCCGTGTCTCTACGGCATTCTGAGTTTATTCCTGCCAATGCACTTGCTTAACATTGCCTCTTCGCCGCCCTCTTCCTCTGCCCCAAAATCTTCCTAAAAAGTTGCTTCTTGACATGGAAGAATGGTTGTGGTCCATGTGGGTATCCTGGGGGTCCTGGTGGGAACCCTGGGTATTGCCACTTTGGTGGACCCTGGTAGGGTGGCATGGGATAGTTGTGGTAGGTTGGACCTGCTGCACGTTTGGAGGAGTTGCTGCCCCAACTTCCTGTGCTAGAATCACTATTAGAAGAGGAGCCTCTCCTTATGTCAGTTGCGCTTTCATCTGAGGAAAAACTAGTTTTATTAGAAGTAAAGTCAGCCTTAAGGTATGGGTACACATTCTCTTTGTCAAACCTTTGAATGTCCTTCTGTAATTTACAGATTTTTTGTTTAATCAGAAACTCCCTGCTTTCACTGATTTCATGATTAATCTCAGTCAGTTTGCACTTGAATATAGTGTTTTGAATGGCGGATTTCAAGTTGCCTTCTGCTAGTTGTATTCGTGAAAGGAGAGCATCAGCTATCCTTTTAGCAGTATTAATGATTAGTATAAGCAGATACCTAGTGCACTTCCATGATACCAGGGACAATTCTTTTTTTAACACAGGGTCATCCAGAAAGAGACGAGGGAAGTTATTTTCTTTTTAGGACTCACTTTGAATCAACGTGTCCACTCCATGCTGCTCTTCAATGGGGCCAGTATTGAATACATTTTAGGTGAGTGGCAACATCCGAAACCGACTGTGACTAGGTTTTACTTTACTTCACTTTGTTGCACTGCTGCCCAAGTGCCTTTTAAATGAATTCTAGTGTACCACATGCCCTGTACATACAATTCACCATTCCACATATAATGCCTTAAACCACGCATGATGCTCTCAATATATGCAATGGTAATGCTAATAAGTGTCGCTGACATGCTTTGGTTATTACACAATACTCACAGGACTAGTTATGTTGTAAATGACTATTTTTATGTTTTTGTTCTTTTATTTTTTATTTTATACTAGCAGCCCGTCTCGACGTTGTCCAGGTATGATATGCTGCCGGCCAGTAGTATATTGTTAAGTAGGATTTCATTTAGATAGCATTTCTTATCTGTGACAGGCCTGTGAAATGCTCCGATTCACAGTGCACTGCTGATGCACTTAAGAGTGCGCGTTCAGTAGAGTGTGAACTCGAGTTTACCTACTTTATTTTTCCTTGCAATATTATATAGCGCGAACTCGACAACATGGCATGAGCACAATTTACATTACAAAACAACACATTTATTTGTGGTAGGCATGGGGAGACAAAGCGATGTGCCTGGAATCACAGGATGTTGAGCTGATACCGAGATTCGAACGTAGCTCCCCAGCTCTAAAGTTCGCAATTCTAGAACTTGTGGCGGGAAGTGTGTCTAAAAGTGTATGTCGGTACTGGCCATCAATGAGAGAGACCTGTGCATTTTTCAAATGGGTGGTGAAAAAATATGAGTATGCTGCTGGAGATGTGGGCCGCCGTGCCACCAATGTATTTACCGGGGAGGGTAAACACCCATTATTCCGCAACTTTCTTTCCGCATACCATCACTCTGCATACTTTCATTACGAAAGTACCATGACTCCGTAGTGCCATTATAATGCATGGCATTACATTTTACATGCTTTTACCACGCATACATTTACAATGAAATTCGTTGTAAATGCATGAATGGTAAAAGCATGTTTTTTTTAATGTTTGGATAAGGTAAGTATGGGTATAGGGGTATATGTTTTGGGGTATTGAGTTATATGTTTTGGGGTTTTTGGGTATTTTAAGGGTTCAGATATAGTTTTGGGTTATGGGGTACAGGGGTAGTTTTAGGGTTTAGGGCTAGGTTTGGGTTTTGGGGTATAGGGGTATTTTAAGGGTTGAGGGCTAGGTTTGGGTTTTGGGGTACAGGGGTATTTTTAGGGTTTAGGGCTAGGTTTGGGTTTTGGGGTGCAGGGGTATTTTAGGGTTCAGGGGTAGGTTTGGGTTTTGGGGTACAGGGTTATTTTTAGGGTTCAGGGCTAGGTTTGGGTTTTGGGGTACAGGGGTATTTTTAGGGTTCAGGGGTAGGTTTGGGTTTTGTGGCACAGGGGTATTTTAAGGGTTCAGGGCTAGGTTTGGGTTTTGGGGTACAGGGGTATTTTAGGGTTCAGGGGTAGGTTTGGGCTTTGGGGTACAGTGGTATTTTTAGGGTTCAGGGATAGGTTTGCGTTTTGGGGTACGGGGTATTTTTAGGGTTCAGGGGTAGGTTTGGGTTTTGAGGTACAGGGCTATTTATAGGGTTCAGGGCTATGTTTGGGTTTTGGGGTACAGGGGTATTTTTAGGTTTTAGGGATAGGTTTGGGTTTTGGGGCACAGGGTATATTTATAGGGTTAAGATGGGTTAGTGTTCAAGGGTGTTGGGGTATTTTAAGGAGTAAGGGTGGGTTATGATTATGGGGTGCAGGGGTATTTAAAGGGAGCAGGGTGGGATTAGCACACGATATGAGACATGGCATGAAGGGCAGAACGTACCACACGCCCCCAGCGGTTGTCACGCCCCCAGCACACGCCCACAGCACAACGCAGGCACGCCCACAAGGGACTACTTTGCTGGCACGGTTCTTTTACCTTTTAAATGTATATGGTGGGCATCTGCATAGCCTATGTCCTTCTGCTGCAACTGCCCTTTCCAACGCTGTATTGGGTGTTGTGATTGGTGCTGTGGTTCCTGAGATTACCCGCCTCAAAGGTTTGGGCTCTCTCTTTATTATATTAGTATGGATTGGCTACTGCACCCACGGACACCACACACCACTGGTGCTATAATACTGGTAATATCTAGCTCACTACACCCCATTATCAGTCACTTAGTGTATATTTCAACTCCCAAACTACAAAAAAAAAAAAGTACAAAGGTTTATTGTGTTGATTATTTAAAATCTTACAATCATATAAATCTATTAAGGTACAAAAAGCAGTAAAAGCAATATATAAAAACACTTAAAATGTCGTTGCATCAATTTTGTAATCAATTTCATATTTACAATAGTTGTGGTCCTAATTTCCTTTTAACTGCATGTAGGAACTTTACAAAGGCAGCATTTAGAATAATGTAATTCGAGTGTAGGCAACTAATCAAGGCCTGCCTACATGACCTTATGCCTCGTACCTTGAAGTGAAACTTAAGCAAGGTTCTTCTCTCCTGCAAGAGTTCCGGGCAAGTACACAGTAGATGGATAATATCCTCCTTTCCACTGTTACACAGTCTGCAGGTGGTTTGGGCTACCTGTCTCTCCCACGGAGGAAGGTGACACAGTCCAGGCATTATTCCAAATCTTGCTTTAAGGAGCACCTGCTTGTCTTTTTCCGTCCAGGGTATTTCCAGATATTGTTGGATTTCCTTCTTTTTATAACCGTTTATTATCGCCCAAGCGTGTTTTCTCTTAGTAGGGGTAGCTTTGTCATTTACAATGGATAGATGGTTTGCAGTTTTGTTAATTATTTTCTTAAACGCTGTCTTGGTTATAGTGTTTTCCCATATAGATGAGACTGCAAAATCCCTTATTGCTTCGCTAAGATAATGCCATGCAGTGGAGTTAGTGTTGTTATTTATTTCTCGCCATAGCAGGTGCGATATCTCATTTTCATGATCACTTTTTATTTGGTTCCATATTTTTATAAAGTGGCCTTGCCTTGCATAATGTTGATTGGTTAGTCCAAACTCCAACCTTAGTTGTGCAGGGGACGTGTTCACGGGGAGACGGAAAAGGGCCCGGTACGCTCTTGTTATGGCTTTGTTCAGAATTTCATAGTCCTTACCCATTGCAGCTTCACTACCATATGTGATAGTCGGTAGGAGTCTTGCACCAATAATACTCAAAAGAGGACCATAAGTTAGGCTGGAAAGTGATTTCTGCACAATTCTGAAAGCTGCAGTTAAAGCATTTGTTTTTCTTTGGATATCCCTTTTTTGTAACTGATAGTTGCCCTTCTCGTCGAATAACACACCCAGGTATTTGTATACCTCCAATTGTTCTAGTTCGATCTTGTCCATGAACCATTTACTTTTGTATCTTGTCTTGGTATTTTTGTTAACTACCATTATCTTCGTTTTTGTCTAGTTTATAACCATCCCATTGTCTTTCGAGTACATGTGAGTCCGCCTAATTAGACGCTGTAGTCCCACTTTTGTGTAGCTTAGGAGAATCACGTCGTCCGCATACAGCAAGTTCGTGAGACGCTTATCCACTAATTTCGGGGGTGCGCATTTTCATCGTCCAGTATTCCAGTTAGGTCGGCAAGAAATAAATTAAAAAGGAGGGGGGCTAAAACACAGCCTTGTTTCAGGCCTTCATTTGCTGGAATCTCATTTGATATCGTTTGGCCATCCCTCATCCTCACCTTCACCCACGTATTTGTATATAAAAGGCGAATCAGTTTAAGAAGGGGAGCTGGAATTTTCATTTTCTCAAGTCTTATACAAAGTAATTTCCTATTGACACAATCGAATGCCGATTTAAAATCTATAAAACATAGATACAGAGGTTGCTTCAGTCTAATTGACTTTTCCATAAGTAGGGCTAGAACCAATATGTTTGTTGTTGTACCTAAGCCTTGTATGAAGCCTGTTTGGTTTATGGGCAATTTCTTGGTTTCCTTCACCCATTCGGAGAGTTTAGTCAACAAAATTCTGGCAAACAACTTGGCGTCCGAATCTTGCAAAGTGATCAGCCTGTAGTTCTCGGCAAGTGCCCAGTTTCCTTTTTTAAAGATTGGAGTTATTAAGGATCCATGCCATGACTTGGGTACAATTCCAGTTAGGGTCACTTCAACGTATATTTTCTCTAAAATGGTTGCCCGTAGTTCAGGGTTTTCTTTATAAAGTGCAAACGGTATCCCATTTGGTCCGGGGGCACCATTCTTCTGTTTCTTTATTAATTTGATTATCTCTTCTTTTTCTATGAGTATTGCCATGTCCGATTCATTGTGGCAGTGTCTTCCCACCGCTAGCTTGCTGTATGCGGAGTCATACTGTTAAATGAGAGACTAGCAGCGCAATTTTTAATCAACAGCGCATTTTAAGATTTAAAGACTTGTGGTGTTTTAAATTACTCAGCGCACGCTTTCTAGAGAGCGCTGCTCGAAATTGTTTAATTCATTTTTAAATACCTGCATTATCACTATTTTAACTTCACCGGAGTGCTGACCCGATTCCTCTTCCTGCCCGCCTCGGTCCGACTCGGTAATTCATTACCGTTGAGCGGAGGGCGGACAGGTGAGGGCCAGGCACTTCCGGGAGCGGTTAGCGCTCTAGTTGTCCACTGGGGGCTACTTAGGCGGAGCCTTCAGACAGCGCAGCTGCGGTGGAAGACGGTGGCAGTGTCTTCCCACCGCTAGCTTGCTGTATGCGGAGTCATACTGTTAAATGAGAGACTAGCAGCGCAATTTTTAATCAACAGCGCATTTTAAGATTTAAAGACTTGTGGTGTTTTAAATTACTCAGCGCACGCTTTCTAGAGAGCGCTGCTCGAAATTGTTTAATTCATTTTTAAATACCTGCATTATCACTATTTTAACTTCACCGGAGTGCTGACCCGATTCCTCTTCCTGCCCGCCTCGGTCCGACTCGGTAATTCATTACCATTGAGCGGAGGGCGGACAGGTGAGGGCCAGGCACTTCCGGGAGCGGTTAGCGCTCTAGTTGTCCACTGGGGGCTACTTAGGCGGAGCCTTCAGACAGCGCAGCTGCGGTGGAAGACGGTGGCAGTGTCTTCCCACCGCTAGCTTGCTGTATGCGGAGTCATACTGTTAAATGAGAGACTAGCAGCGCAATTTTTAATCAACAGCGCATTTTAAGATTTAAAGACTTGTGGTGTTTTAAATTACTCAGCGCACGCTTTCTAGAGAGCGCTGCTCGAAATTGTTTAATTCATTTTTAAATACCTGCATTATCACTATTTTAACTTCACCGGAGTGCTGACCCGATTCCTCTTCCTGCCCGCCTCGGTCCGACTCGGTAATTCATTACCGTTGAGCGGAGGGCGGACAGGTGAGGGCCAGGCACTTCCGGGAGCGGTTAGCGCTCTAGTTGTCCACTGGGGGCTACTTAGGCGGAGCCTTCAGACAGCGCAGCTGCGGTGGAAGACGGTGGCAGTGTCTTCCCACCGCTAGCTTGCTGTATGCGGAGTCATACTGTTAAATGAGAGACTAGCAGCGCAATTTTTAATCAACAGCGCATTTTAAGATTTAAAGACTTGTGGTGTTTTAAATTACTCAGCGCACGCTTTCTAGAGAGCGCTGCTCGAAATTGTTTAATTCATTTTTAAATACCTGCATTATCACTATTTTAACTTCACCGGAGTGCTGACCCGATTCCTCTTCCTGCCCGCCTCGGTCCGACTCGGTAATTCATTACCGTTGAGCGGAGGGCGGACAGGTGAGGGCCAGGCACTTCCGGGAGCGGTTAGCGCTCTAGTTGTCCACTGGGGGCTACTTAGCCATCGCCTCTTCGGAAGCGCGCAGCGATTGCGCGCAGCCTCATTGCAGCCGAAGACCAGCCAAAGAGCTGCCCGTCTGCGCCCGTCCGCGACAGGACGAGGCGACGGGGCGTGGTACCTACAACATGCTGCCTTCACGAGCGGATAACCATATCAGGTACGAGGCTACCTTTCTGAAAACCGTAAATCAACAAACATCTCCGTGCTTTTCAGAGGACAACAGACCCTGCTTTGTAGGACCATTTTCATGCAAAAGATGTCATTACTCCTCTATGCTTTTCGCTGAATCCCATATACCTAGCAAGTCACCTTATGATCTGCACTGTATCCTAATTAATGCTCGCTCAATGCCCAAACATCAAATTGAGATCTGGGATCTAATACATTCTTTGACTCCAGATCTCTGTTTCATCACTGAAACTTGGCTAAAGCCCCACACGGTATCTGCCATTGCATTGGGAGTACCTTTGGGTTACAAATTTCATCATGCCGACCGTCCTGACAAAATTGGTGGCGGAATCGCCATAATTTATAAAGAGTCCTTCAAACTAGACATTTTGGACAAACAATGTTGCAAGGAAATGGAAACTATGGTTTTCAGAATTATTCTCCCAAACAGGAAAGCTAGTAAAGGCGTACTTATATACAGACCACCCCCTCCTTGTCCCAATTTTTCTACATCTCTCTTAGAGATGCTTGGCCCCCATATACGAGCCAATGAGGATTTTCTCCTTCTTGGAGATTTTAATATTCATACCGACCAACCTGACTCCATAGGCGCTAAAAGTTTGATTACTGACATGAACACCATCGGTCTGACACAAAAAAATCAGGATCCCACCCATGAAGGTGGACATTGCATTGACCTGATATATACCAACTTTGACAACATACTGTGTCACAAACCCATCCAACTCAATTGGTCAGATCATTTCTTACTACAATTCACTATTTTTAAAGCTAATGCAGGTCCCCACAAGAAACTACTACCCCCCTCTATACGCAGACAGTGGCATAAACTCACACTGGAGACGTTACAAAAGGCGTGGGAAAAACCCGAGATTAGAGACACCGAAGACGTAGAACACAAGTTAACTATGCTCCAACAATCTCTTACTACAGCCATTGATAAAATTGCTCCCCTGAAAACATTCAAACAACTTGCTGTAGCTAAGCAGGAGAAATGGTATACCGAGGCCCTTAGGAAAGAGAAACAAGAATGCAGGAGGATAGAAAAAAGGTGGAGGAAATCACACTCTGAGGAGAACGAAAAGGCACACCGTGCAGCGCAAAACAATTACTATAAACATATTAAAGCTGCCCGCAAAAACACTATTGCTCAACAACTATTAGAAGCAGGCAACTCTCCTAAAGAATTGTATAGGATTCTGGAAACTTTCACTAAACCCATGGCCTGCACAAGCCCAGATGACTTCTCACAAAATCTATGTGAAGAGGTCTCATTATACTTCGAAAATAAAATAGAGGCAATCTATGAAAAAATTCTGGCATCCCAACCAAAAAGTGATACCATGAATACCTCCTCCCCATATAACAATACCAACTTCACTTTATCCACATTTCCCCCTGTCAACACCGAAGAGCTCCACACAATTATGACCCAAGTAAAATCTGGTTCACCGAATGACCTCATTCCTGCCAAAACCCTGACCTTTCTCCGCACCTTGTTAGCCCCCCACATTCAGGATGTAATAAATCAGTCTTTGAAAGAGGGAAAAGTACCAGCTGAGTGGAAAAATGCAGTGGTGAACCCCATCCGCAAGAATGCGGCGCTCCCGTGGACAGAGCTTTCCAACCTCCGTCCCATCTCCCTTCTGCCTTATTACAGCAAGATGGCCGAGAAACACGTTAATGCACACCTGTCTAGATACATCGAGGCAGCGGGCAGCCTGGACCCCTCGCAATCCGGTTTCAGGCCCAACCATAGCACCGAATCAGCTCTCCTCTCAGTGACAGATAACATCAGAATGTCACTTGACAGGGGGAGCTCAGTGATTCTGGTGCTATTGGATTTGTCCGCTGCCTTCGACACGGTGTCGCATGAAATTCTTCTCGACCGTCTGAAGGCAGTGGGAGTAAAAGGGACCGCCCTTGCATGGCTTGAAAGCTTTCTTGAAGACAGACAACAAGGGGTCAAACTAGGCTCCCATAAATCTGTCTGCAGGAAGCTTACCAAGGGTGTGCCACAGGGCTCATGCTTGAGCCCCACGTTATTTAACGTATATGTGGCCCCTTTGGCAGAGATTATAAGATCTTACGGGTTCTCTCCAATCTCCTACGCTGACGACACTCAGCTGCTGTTTCCCTTTCAGACCATCACTCCTGCTGTCATGAAATCTTTTCAAGATGGCATGAGAGCAGTGGCTGGATGGATGGCGCAGAACTTCCTCCAGTGCAACGTGTCCAAAACAGAGGTCATGTTGTTCGGAGGTGCCACTCTGCTCTGGTCACCAGATTGGTGGCCACTTGAGCTAGGACCTGTCCCAGCGCCCAAACTCACCATCAAAAATTTGGGAGTACGCCTAGACCAAGCTCTGATCATGAAAGATCACGTCAGTCAGGTTACAGGAACATGTTTCCGCACAATAGGTCTTCTACGGCGTATCTTCCCCTTCCTACCCAACATCTATAGGAAAACGCTGGTACAGGCACTAATCCTTGGACGAGTGGACTATTGTAATAGTCTACTCATTTCTGCCAACCAGGAACAACTACGCAGACTGCAGGTGGTGCAGAATACTGCGGCAAGACTCATCCTGAATGCTCCCCCCCGCACCCCTTCCCGCCCTCTTCTTTCCCATCTCCATTGGCTTCCAGTGCAACAGCGTATAAACTTCAAAATGTGCTGCATTATGCACAAATGCATATACGGATCCGGCCCCAAATATCTAAAAGATATTTTTCTTCCATATTCTCCTGGACGGGCTCTGCGCTCCAGCAACACCATGCTGCTGCATGTTCCTAAAGTCTCCAAAGTAAGACAGGGGGGGCGTGCCCCCTCCTATAAAGGCCCCTTGTTGTGGAACTCTCTTCCACCTCAGTTGAGGCTAACCTCCAATCTCTTTTCCTTTAGGAAGAAATTAAAAACTCACCTGTTCTCATACGATTAACATGGCCACTCTCTCTGTCACCTCACTTACTACAGTCTGCCCAATTCATGCAAGCTACGCGCGGAGATACCCCTTCGGGGCTGATTCATGCGCGATACAAGACCATAAATAAATTGTCACAAAAGGAAGGTACCGGGCCATTGTCACTTTTACACCCATGTCGCCTATCTGGTGAGCTCGACTGTATATTGTCTTGATTTAAATATTTCCTTAAGAAAATCTCCCATTCCTGCTCAGTTAGCAATGATGAGACTACTTGCTTGTTTGGTCTAGCAAGCCAGTTGATAATTTTCCAGAATTCTCTTGAATTCTTCTGCTTACTAGCGTGAAATACTTTTGTCCAGATTGCCTGTTTTGCTCGATTTCTTTCGCCCCATATTAGCTTCTTCAAGTTTTGATTTAGTAACTTCAAGTGTCCCAGGGTTTCTGCTTTTGCTCCCGGTTTCTTCATTAGCCTGATAGTCCTATTTCGATCTTTCTTCAGTTTTTTAATTGTATATGGCAGGTTTAGATGGCATTCCTTAACCCTGTTTGGATCTTTCCACTTTTGGTTCTTATTTGTTTGAGGGTAATTTTGCGTTGTTGTCAGCATCCAAGTAAGATTTTCCCATTGCTCTATCCCTGTTTCTGGTGAATTTTCTTTAAAACATATTTCCAAGAGCCTTTACACCCGTTCATTCATTTCTTCCTTGTTTCCAACGGTCCAAAACAATTTTCTATAGTTAGTTGTGCCGATACTCCCTTGGACAGTCTGATAAGCTTTATATGTATTCGTTCCGATGTTCATTATGATTATCTGCTGTGCGTCGTCACTTTCGTTAACTTCCTTTATTTGGTACGAGGTAATGTTGTGGAACATAAGTAATGAGGTCATGGTATAATCAATCCTGGAATGTACATTATGACCGTAGTAATTATATGCTGGAGGTACATCTGTTTTTATTCTGCCATTAAGAATTCGGAGTCCAATCGCTTCCATGTCCATTACAATTTTTTTTCCCATTCTGTTCTTATTGGAGTAATTATCTTTTCCTAGATACTGCTTGGGAATAAGCCATTGGTTATTTTGCGATTGCGTTGTATCATCTCTTATGTGAGGAGTCATAAGGTTGAGGTTAAAATCCCCGGTAATCAGAAAGTCTGCTAGGGGGTCCTCCAACATTATATTAATTAGAACGTTGTTCAAGGTACCACAAATTGTCTCCCTACTCCGTGTGGTAGGCAATATGTACACAGTAATCAGATATAATGTTTTAGATTCTTGATTGGTTATTTTATAGATTAATTTAACTATTAGAATGTTTGTGGAATCTACTTCGACTTACTCATGGTGTACCTGTAGGGTATTAGAAATAAATATTGCCTGGCCCCACTCGCTCGCCTGAACCAATGCTGATTTTTTGCGGGTTCATTGTAGTCGGCGTATCCATGTAACAGGAATTGATTGGTTACCCATGTTTCTTGTAGTACTATAATCTGAGTTGTTCCACCTATAGAATCTATTAGTGCATTATGGATCTTTCCTCTCAAACCATTAATGTTCCATGAACACATTCTTATTGTTTCAATGTCGTGACTTTTACCTCCTACTTGTGATGGACTGTCATATCATTGTTTAAGATTACTATGTAGTGCCATGTTTATCCAGTTTTCATTTATTTCTAAATTTCTATCTCCAGTGTTTTGACGAAGGGTGCTTACACTTTTCGTGGGGGATCTACAAAGGGCATTTTTTAGCACTGAATTAATCTGTGTATCTGGTTTTTCGAGTTTTAATGTTGTTTTATCCCCAATGAAATGAGTAGGGTAAACCTCTGGGATTTGTTTGGTTACTACTATGCCCCCTGTTTTAAATATCATTTGCTCGTCCATAATCTGTTCAGCTATTGATGGTGATATTAATGTTATTAGGGTCGTAGTCTGGCTGGTATGATTGCCCTCCATCAACTCAATAGAGATAATGTTCTTACTTACTATGTTAGTCAATGCTGGTATTGATTTGAATAGTCTGAGTATGTTCCCACGATTAAGTATGTCGTGCCTGCCTCTTGACTGAAATTCCGGTGTAAGTATAAGTTTTTCGTTGGTATTTGTGATTTGGTAGTTGGGGGCCTCATTTTTCTCATTTTGCTTGGGTTTGTAGCTAATTGTTTTTAAACGTTCCCTACTATTGATCTGTAGGTGATCCCATTCTGGGGTTTTTGTGGGCCCATTTCCTGCCTTCAACACTGTCATGTCCCAATCTGTTTTTAAACCTTCGTTAATCCTATGACTTTGAGAAGGAATCATTAGTTGGGTTGATTTGGTAAGACTATTTCCCGTCGTTTTATCAGAGTTACAAAAGCTTGTTGCTCTTTCTTCGGCTTTTTGCTTTATATCCTGATTGGCTACCTGTGGCAGGTTATCTGGGGTCTTAATGCCCACTAGCCCCTTCAGTGCTCTATTGTCATTCCTTGTAGGAAATTGTGTTTCATTAACTTTGTGGCACGTTGTTTGATTTGGTCCAGTTATTGATTTTTGTTTGAAAATTGGAAAATAGTTGTTTCTACCCTTCTGTGTATCATCAGTGATTATTGAGCTCTGATCATTAACTGACTTTATTGAGGCCGGTAGTTTCGATTTTTCCTTCTTACTTGCCTTTCTAAGTTTTTTTCTTTGGCCTTTTGAATACGTTGAGAAACCATCTGATTCAGTATCATTGTGGATTTGATCCTCTTGGTTTTCTTTACAACTGGTTTCGTTTCCAGGGAAGACCGTAATTTGATGGAGTGGTAAATTAACCATTTCACCATAGTGTTTGGTTAACTGTTTTGTTTCTGTGCCATTCAGGCTGTCGAACCCATTCCTAGTTTTGTTTTTAATTTTTTCGTTAGTAATACTATTATCCGCATTAACTTTCTCGTTTGTGGTTTGGATGTTCCTTTTAGCGTCTTCTATTATACTTGTTAAAACTGCAGGGAGTGCTGCTAGTTTATCCATAATGGGTACGTAGATACAGTCAGAAGTTGTTTTTTCGTTTTCTGTCTGTGCTCTGGTTATCAAGTCATTTAGTTTGGCAAGTTTGTTATCAATTCCCGCAACATTGTTTGCCATCATTTTTAGGAGATCAATTTGAATGTCCATTTTATTAGATTGGTAATGAAGAGCTTCTAGCGTAAGGGTTGAGGTTTGGTAAAAGATATCCCAGGATATTCCAACTTCTTGAGGTTTTATTCCCAGTTCTGAGTTCTGGGACAGATCACACTTATTGCGTTTTGTAATCCGGAGGTTTTTATGCTCCACCATATTTTTGTCGATAATATTTGAGGATACATCCTTATTTTCCAAACATCCTTCAACGTCCTCACCCAGAGTCTTGGGTTCTTTTGTTGTTTCCTTGAGCATGTCTATGCTGTTATCGCTCCCATGTACAACACAATGATGATTTAGGTGTATTTTGCCGTCCTCAGCGGGTACGCACAACCGTTTATTGATTTCAACCTTAACTTCAATAGGGAACATTGATGATACTTGCTCCGTCGTATCTCTGTAGTGTTGATGATTATTTTCAGGAGTTTGTGGGTGCGGATTATTTGAGAGAGAGTGATCCTCATTTACCTTTGCATTTGGCTTCACCACTGTCTCAGTCTTTGTACTGCAAAGTTGAAGCTCTTTTGAGGGATCTTGCTGCATTGACCTTTGCCATTGCTCTCCAATCAGTATATCTAGGTCTGCAATTTGGTTTTGTTCACATTTTGGTTCCATTTGGTTGCTGTTTTGTGTCATGTTAAGGATGTCGCTACTAGTAGGTTTCATGGGAGTCTGTAGTCTGTCTTTGTTAAGTTCCGATTTCATTGACATCAGAGCTCCGGTTGGGTCCTTCATGAAATGAAATTTATCCGGTATTTTACCGGATTTCTCAAACATTCGTGCAATCGGGGACATAAGCGACTGGGTCGGCCCTGAGGCGTTGTTTTTACCTTTTTTGATACCGTGGATTGCTGCGATCTTTTTGCGCGCTTTGTTGTTGCGCCCAAACTAGGTCCTGAATAAATGCCACCTGATCCTTCTTAGGACAACTACGGCAAGAAACATGTTGACCGCATGAAACATAGCGCAACTGCCTATAACATCACTATAGATAGTTGCCACTACTCTTTTTAATCAGGGTGGGAGACAGGATTATTAAATTAGTTGCCCTGATCCTCCCTTTTCCTGTTTTAAACTCACATGGTCTTTTTAGAAACCACAACACTTCTACACTTTAGTGCCCCTTACACACACCTCACCATAAGGCAAGGAATAAAAGATCTCTGCCAAAGAGCCCCCACTGAGGGTGCCCGTCAGGTATTGCAGCACCGACCCGACAAGGAGCATGCCCAATGATAAAGCATGACACCCAGCGGGCTGGGTGCGTGAGGGCCCTAATACCAAAAGGAAGGATTCCCCATCCTCCCTCTTGGTAGCCAGCTATCTGCACCAGCTGCAAAGTCACTGTCAGACTCCGTAGGAACTGCATACTCCTTTTTTATCAATAAATAAAATGATACCAGAAGGAGTAAAATCCACCAAGTACAACCAGAGATATTCAGTTAAAATCTTTTAAGTAGCTATAGCACCTAAAAGCACAAAGCACCTTTCACAGTCATTTGGTCATGATAGACTGGGGGAAATACACGTTTTGGACGATCATCATGGACCACTGGCCTGATGCAAGAACCAGGTTAGCCCACCTGGTAAAGTTATCTTCTCAAAGTCTGGTGCAAAGAGATCCATTTGCGGTTGTGGAGGCCGCAAGGAGCAGGGAGAGCGACATGGGTGGACATCGCTGTAGCATGAAGTGCAGACGTGGCATGGGAGACTCACAATGGCGATCGCCACGTGCTACAAAGTCTTGGCAAGAATGGCCCGTTTGCATTTGCAGAGAACCCAACACTTCAGGATTTCACCTTTCTTTATAGCAGGAGCTCAGCTGGGCTCAGGCAGGACCAGGCAGGCTTAGTGCAGCAGGTTTGCTTGGCCGTTACTGGGAGGCCTCTGGCTCTTGTGTTGTCCCTGTAGCTCAGACAAGTGGTCAGTCAAGTGACCCTTGAAGACCCCCCAAGTGGACAGGAATGAAAGAATAAGTTCCAGTTTTCCCTCAGAGAGTAGGACAGACCTCAAGCAGCAGCAGGACAGCCCTATGGGGGTCCAGGCAGATCTCAATCAGTGGGGCAGTCCTCCGAGGAACAAGGCCATACTTCTTCTGTAATGTACACAGGTCCTGGAGTGTGCTGAAGAGTGGCTTTGGAGGTCCAATATTTATACCTGGTTCCAACCTTTTAAATGGGGGGCTCTCTGTACTACCCCCACATCTGTTTCTGGAAAGTTCTTCCCTCCCATAGTCAAAACTCCAAGATGTCTGGGGTAACAAAAGACATTCTTAAATGTGATCAAGATAGTTGAGGGCAGAGCTGTACTCAGCCCACACTTACATCTCAAAAGGATTTGTGCATGCAGGAGGCAAAGGCTTGGAAATGTAAGTGTCGGCTGGGTACAGCTCTGCCCCTAACCATCCTGGCAGGATGACCAATCCCGTCCACATCCAACCCCTTTTTTGTGGTACCATCTGGAGGGAATACACAAACCCCAATTTTTCTGATGTGCTATTTTGGGTGACAAATTATTTGTGTAAATTAGTAACATTAATGATGTATATGACTGTAACCAATAAACTAATGATTTTGCAATTAAAACAATATGATTACTTCGTACAGAAATCTGAAAAATAATGTTGCATAGCTATGCCACACTTTTAATCTGAGGCACGGTTTAATTACATTGGATAATGCCTCTGGCGTTCTGCTTATGTTGCTCCTGCTCAGTCCCCCTCTCAATCAGTCGCCCGCTGCAAATGTTTTCTCCTCACAGTTTTTGCGGAACACAGATATGACGTAAATCGATTATAGTGTTAGAAAGCATGCATTGTGAAGTTTCCATTGAGTACCTGAAGTATCCTTTTGAAGGATTTCCACTGGATGTTCCAGTGAGTAGAAGAACATGATTCTATGAGCTATTGTTAATACATTTTTCCTATTGGACTGCACATCTCTGGAGTACACTTGCTGAGAAGAAAGCAAGCGGGAGAGTTCTCTTACTTTATAAAATGGTTTAATGTTAATGACCTTTCAAATTTACAATTTTTGTTTTGATTTGCCAATGGGACTTAACCATGATCATACTATGCTTAATTTTCAATTTCTTTAATTAATATGAATAAAATGTGTATAAAACCCTTGATTTGGAGGGATTGAGAGAGACTTCTCATTTCCTCCTGCAACTCTGCCTGAGAATTTGGTGATTTTCTTCATCACTAGGATATCAGTACTCTTCATGTGTTTTAGGGATAGTTTATTTAGCTACCTAGGATTCCCCTGTGATTTGTGACTCTGTATTTCTGTATTCTGACTCTTTATGAAAACATATGCATTTCTCTGTAATGTTTTATTAACAATTCTGTTTTAAATCTTTAAACTTAACTTCAATCTAGAACTGAGATCTTGAGAAGTCCCAGTTTCCATTCATGAATTTGCTCTGCTAAGTTTGAGCGATTGATGTGGAGGGTAGTCTCTTGCTGCTAGAGCAATGCCAGAGAATGGAATTAACTGTTTCGCCACGGCATACATTCCGCCGCGGTGCGGAAAAAAATGAGGCGTGGCAGTTTTGTCCGGCCGCTGGCCATCCTCCGCACACACCCACCGTGATGTCAGACTCGACGCATGGAAAAATTTAAAGATATTGGTGGTTAACATTATGCAATAAACTTTTATTGCTGTCTCAACATGTAGCCCTGCAAAAACATCAAAATACACCATAAAGCATTAGAATGTTCTGACAATATATATATCCAAGTCACCCATTCATCATCCTCTTTAACCTGTGACAAAACACAATACATTGTTCATCCTCTGCCAACTGTTATTATGTCTGAATATAAAAACATAAAATTAACCCACAAGAACTTGTTGATTTAATGTTATCCATTTTCACCATACTATTAAATGTAACTTTTCTTGTTCTTTTCAATTTTTGTTTTCTTCTCCTCATAGGGTGAAGAAGACTAGATAATATTAGCCTATAATGTATTTAATGAAATCAAGATTCTCTTTGTATGTTAATTGGAGAATCGCTGTTTCATTCGAAGACCGGAGGCTATCAATATGCATGTTTAAAGCCATCTAGCGCCACACTTATCACATGCTCCTCTGGTCTTAACTAAAGGTTTACGAAAGTCTTCGCAGAAAACCAGTCTGCCACTTTGAAAATTACTGTTAAAGAACCACCAGCCCAGAAAACGTTGCTAGCCATTGAACCCCCAGAGGAATGAATGAATGAATTAATTAATGAAGGGATTTTTCTATAGCGCATGGCTACCCGGGAGCATCCCAGCGCTAAATGATTACTAGAGTCGGCACTCACTTTTAAGGAAAGAGCCATGTTTTGAGTTGCTTACGAAAAACAAGGTTTCAGCAGCTGCAACGGCAGGCTGTTCCAAAACTTGGAGGTTTTGTAAGTAAAGCAACGGCCTCCACTTCTGGTCTTCCTTATCCTTGGTACCACTGCGAGGTTCATCTCATCCGAACGGAGGCTTCTAGAGGCCTTGTAAGGGTGAATCAAAGATGACAGGAGGCCCATTACCCCCTAGGGATCTATGAATGACGCACAAAGCCTTGAAGTAGATTCTTTCTTGTACTGGTAACCAATGAAGCGTGTGGAGTGCTGGTTTAGCGGAGCTTCGTTTCTGGGTACCTGTAAGCAGCCTTGCCACAGAATTCTGCACGGTCTGTAGTTTTGAGATTACATAGAGAGGGGCACCCAGATAAAGGGCATTATTATAATCTATCCTAGACAGGATCAGTGCTTGGACCCGTGTTTTTTTTACTTGCTCTGGTAGCAGAGGCAGAATCTTTCGAATCATTCTGAGTAGGGCGAAACAGAGAGCTGTGGTTTTCCTGGCTTGGACTTTGAAAGACAGGTCTTGGTCCAGCCAAACACCCTGACTCTTTAATTCTGTTTTCGGTGTGGGTATTGGGCCCATGCAAGCTGGCCACATGGTGTTGACTTTGAGGGTAAGCTGGCTGCCCAGTAGCATAAGTTCAGTCTTATCGCAGTTGATTTTAATTGGGAGAGACTCATCCAATTTGTGACTTCCTCCAAGCATTGGTGAAGATTCAGGGATGCATGGTTGGTTTGGGTCAACTCAACTCTACCACCAACTGGGTATCGTCGGCATATGTGACTATGTGGATCCCAATGGAATGACTATCTCCGCCAGTGGGCGCATGAAAACATTAAAAAGCATAGGGCTCAGAGACGAAACGTGTGGGACTCCACATTTGAGAGGGACTGGTTTAGACAGAGCGTCACCTAAGAACACATAAAAGCACCTGTCCTCCAAAAAGGATTTGAGCCACAATAGTACCTTACCCAATACGCCTAGATTCGTAAGACGGTGGATCAGAATCTGATGGTTCACCTATTGAAGGCCGCACTTAGGTCGAAGAGTATAAGGCGGCTGTGCCTACTAACTCAGCAATCTTCCTTGCTTCCTCCACCACCGCCAATAAGGCGGTCTTGCTGCCCTGGCGTGGGCGAAAGCCCGTTTGTGAGGGATGGAGCAGGTGATTAGATTCCAGGAATGTGGATAGGGTATGGTTGACTATTTTCTCTGTGATTTTGCTAATTGCCGGGAGCAATGAGATGGGGCGATAATTGCTCAAATCTGACTGGTCCAGGTGTGGCTTTTTAAGCAGAGCTTTTACCATGGCTTTCTTCCAGTCCCGGGGAAAAATCCCCAGAGAAAGGGACAAGTTGATAAGACAGGTCATACTGGGAGCCACCATAGATGCTGACAATTTTAAACATTAATGGGGGCGGGATCCAATGGTGATCCTGACTTCACCTTCATTAAGGTAGCTAAGAATGGCTCCTGAGTCAATGGTGTGAAGGTTTCCAGATAATTTGTGTCTCCAGGCTGACCTATGGCAGTCAATTCGGGGGTGTCAATTTTTTTGGGGGGGGAAGATGTTTTAGAATGTTAGACACCTTATTAGCGAAAAATTCTGCCAATTTATTGCAATTGTCGCTGGATGGGTCGGGGGCTGCCAGGGGGTCTGGGCATTTGAGAAGTTTTTTTGCCAACAGGAAGGTCTCTTTGGAGGAATTGGCTGCCCCTGAGATCTTTTCCGCAAAGTAGGAGGCTTGGGCTCGTTTTATTTCAGCCTTATAGTTGCCAATGGCCATCCTATATTCCAATTTCTTTGCTGCCGAGAAATAAGCATCAAACCTCGAAAGATCTATTCCCACTTCACTCATTACTGTTCTTACCCATCTAGGTAAAGTAGCTGTTGAAACTGTTTTATAATGTTTTACATAAGACAGTAACTACTGCCCCTCTCCATCTGCTCCAAATTCCAGAAAGTTGTTCTCATATGACTTTATACATTTCACCATGCATAACTTATCACACTCATGAAAATAATGATAAAAACTGTCTCACACATGGTTTTAGTCTTCTTCCAAATGTCAAAATGTACTCCTTCAGGAGTATAAGATGTATTTGAAATTTCCAATGCCTTAACATCAGAAACCCTTCTAAAAACAATTAAGCAAAGTAAAGTTGCTTAATTGCTTCAAAGAAATCTGTCCAAGCAAAAGGTAATTATTACCTGGGCATTAAGTGAATAACTAGAAAACGAAACTAATGCCACACAATGTTTCATAACAGGCCCTAGGGGTCCTCCTTAATCCAACTCCCTTCATTAATCTCCTAACTGAACGGTGACTTCCTTTTTTTTAAAAATTTTTTTTATTATTTTCAGTGGCAGAAGTATACAAAATACAAGGATGAGAAAAACATTTTAAATTTAACATAGTGATACTCATTCACGTAGCTGTCGATACATTATTAACGAAACCAAAGACGAGAAGATAGACCGGTGAGACATAGAAAACATAAAATATAAGATATGACTTTTTACAGATGTGGTCATTGTTAAATTAAATCCAATTATCAATAGGAGACCATAATTTCCTAGCAAATGTCCTCTTTCTGTGTCCTTTCAGTTTATACACAGCTTTATCCATTCTATACACATCTAACAGCTTACCCAACCATAGTTCGAAAGATGGTGGATCAGCATCTAGCCATCTTGAGGTAATACAAAAACGATAAATAGACATTCCGATAAACATGAAATATTCTTGGTCAGCTGATAGGCTCTCGGATGGAAAATATAAGCCAAAAATAATCACAGATGGACATAGTTTGATATTAATATTGAGCAAATTAGTCAAAAACTTTTCTATCCTATTTATATATACAGTTAATTTAGAACAACTAAAAAACATATGAGATGAATCTGCTGCTACAGTACCACATCGACTACAATTAACGCCTTTCGTAGCTTTCCATTTGGCCAATTTTGCCGGTGTGTAGTAAAGATCTAAGCAAGCCATATAATGTTGACTTTTAAGAGAGCTGTTGATTAATGTTTTATTACTAATCTCAAACGCCCTTGCCAGATCTATCCCTTCTATACACAACTTCCTTTCCCATTTCTGTGTTTGTTGGTCGAGATCATCGTGCAACCTATTGACCATTAATTGATAAATTGTGCCAATACGACTATCCCTCCTACCACTCTCCATAACAGCATTGGTCTCCATTTCGTCATTATATAAGAGGTTTTTTTTTCCCAAAAAACTCCGGATTTGTAAATATTTAAAAAATTCCTTTCTAAAGAGGCCAAATATATCTTGAAGTTCAGAAAAAGACATCAGAGCCCCATTATGATACAGTTGCCCAATTGAGTGTATCCGTCCCATACGGAATCGATTCATGGGGATATCTTGAGAGATATCGGATAATGGCATATTACAGCAGATGGGTGTATAAAAATTATATTTTGGAATTATCCGTAAAGCTTTATTAATTTGTCTCCAAACCAAAAAAGCAGGAAGAAAAACCTTGAATTTTGTTTTTTTGTAATAGCTCTGCTCCATAAATATCAGTAAACATTGGCGTGCATGAGTACCCATAAGCATTTCGTAAATGGACGGTGAAGCAAAGGTTTCATTAACATGATCATGAAATAGTAAAACCTTAATTGTTTTAAGAGTTATAGCCCAATAGTACATTCTAAAATTCGGAAATCCCAGCCCGCCACGTCCTTGCGGTAAGGTACACCATTTTAGCGATCTCCTTGAACGACGATACCCCCATAGAAATCTGGACAACATCCTATCTATTTTGTTGAAAAGAGACATAGAAAAAAATAAGGGAATGGTTCGAAACAAATAAAGAAATTTTGGAAAAATCAACATCTTAATAACATTGGTCCGTCCAAATAAAGATAGATGTAAATTGTTTATTCTTTCTAAGGTTCTATTAGTGGATGTGAGTAATGGATCCAAATTGAGTCCAACAATGTCATCTACTTTCGATGATATAGTTACACCGAGATATGTAGCAGTATCGTTGATTGGAATATCAGTAGGTATACCAGTTTTAGAATGTATAATTTGGGTTTTTGCGATGTTTAATTTGTATCCGGAAAACTTTCCAAATTCGCTTGCAATTTCTATTATTTTAGGTAAGGCAGAAGAGGAATCAGAGGTTACAATGGCCACGTCGTCCGCGTAAGCTAAGACTTTGTGGTCTATCTCATGAAGACGAACAGGTGGAATACCAGGTTCTGTAATTAGTCTATTCAAGTAAGGTTCTAAATAAAGTGCAAATAAAAGTGGAGAGCAAGGGCACCCTTGCCTGGTCCCCCTGGTGATCGAAAATGGGCTAGAAATATCCATACCTAATCTTATTACACCCTGTGCGTTAGAGTAAAGTGACTGTATAGCTTTAATGAATTGTGGTGGGAAACCCTTCCATTTTAGCACAGACCAAAGGAACCCCCAGTCGACTCTGTCAAACGCTTTTTCAGCATCAAGCAAAATAACTCCGACTGGGGATTCCTTTGCCTGAGCCCAATCCAGCAGTGCAATAACCCGTTTAACATGATCTATAGTGTCCCTATGCTTGATAAACCCATGTTGAATATTAGAAACTAAACCCGGCATAACATCGTTTAATCTATTTGCAAGAATTTTAGAATAGATCTTGCTGTCAGCTGTAATCAAAGAAATAGGACGATACGAGCCTAATTCTTTTGGATCCTTGTTCTTTTTAACAAAAACAACTATAGTAGCTGTAGACCAAGAGTCAGGAGCTTTGTCTTGAAATGCTGCATTAAAAATTTTAAGCAGCTCTGGTTTCAGCAAGAATCTAAATGTCCGATAAAATTCGAGGGGAATCTGATCGGGCCCCATGGCTTTACCGGCTGCAAGACTCATAATAGCCCTTTCGATCTCTTCCCAGCTTATTGGGCTAGTAAATAGATCTATATCATCTATACACAAAGAAAGTTGGTTAATGATTTGGAAATAGTCTATGGGATTAAGAGTCTTGTCAATTTCGTTGTTAGAGTCATTGTACAACATCTTATAGAAGCCCTGAAATGCCGCTAATATTCCTTCCCTGCTTTCGCAGAGAATCCCATTTGTATCTTTAACGCACTGTATTTCGTTATAAGAGGATTTTTGTCGTAAGCGCTGTGCTAGAATTTTTCCCGTACGTTCGCTCAATTCGTACCGTTCCGTTTTATATTGTTTAAATTTTGCCGCTACTTCTTCAGCAATGTATATACGGAGACCAGAACGTTCAATGGTTAATCGCATTTGTACATCCTCTATATTAGCATTATTTTTACATGCGATAGATAAAGCCAACTCGATCTGCCTAATCTTATTTAGCCTGTCCCTGAAGTCTGTTTGATTTTTTTTCCTCTTATAATTTGCAAAACTGATAGTCTCGCCCCGTACAATAGATTTAAAAGAATCCCAGACTACTTGTGGAGAGGCAGTGTCGTTATTTATCAGAAAATAATCTTTAATAATATTGACCATATTTTGAAGATAATCTTCATCTAATAATAAATTTCTTTGAAATGACCAGGGTCTAGTAAGGTTTTGACAGTCGACAGAAAATTGTATCTCAGCCATTATAGGATTATGATCTGAGATAACTTGTGGTAATATCTCAATATGAATTTTTTCTAAGAAAACTAAGGATACAAAAAAATAGTCTAAGCGGACAAATTTTTGATGGGGAGTAGAGAAAAAAGTATATCCGGGGTCGTTATAATGGAATTTATTCCAGACATCAGTTAGCCCGTTACTTAGTACTAAGTCTCTAAGAGCTTTATAAGTTTTAACCTTTCGGCCCGTGTATCTCTTCGCTAATCGAATATTCCAACCAGCTGACATATGTATATTTAAATCTCCACAAACTATAATCGGTTGAGTCCAAGTTGATAACTCTGTATTCATAGTATTAAACAATTCGGCGTCATCTAGGTTAGGGCCGTAGATGCAACATAAAGTAAATTTACAGCTCCCGATTTTTAGCTCGGCCAGTCCCCATCTGCCCCATTTATCGGAGAGTGTTTTTAAACAATTCCCTACTCCTTTTCGCATGCAAATTGCTACGCCTCTTTTGATACCCATTTGTTTGGAGGTAATCAAAACTTCCAGTCCCAGATTATTCAAAAGAAAACGTTTATCCCATGAAATGTGGGTTTCCTGTACACATAACAGATCGATGTTCAGCACCTGAAGCATTGTTCGAAACATAGCAATCTTCTTTACGTCATTAAGACCATTAATATTAATAGTACATATTTTCACCTTTTTATACATATCAGAAATGAAAAAAAATTATCGACCAACATCACAAATATTTGTTCCTCAATGATATCATTTAAATGCCTTGTAATCATCCCTGCGTTAAACACCTCTGCCTTACACCCCCACCACCAACCCTTACCCTTACCCACCCCCACCCTTAATCCCCGAACCCCTCCCCCCACCCTCCCCACTACATGAGGCACAGGAACTGTCAGTTCCTGAAGCGTATGGATGCCGTGTCCCTAACCCATGGCGTCCTTACTAAAGAAAAAGAAAGAAAAGAGAAAAAAAGAAGGAGAAGAAACGAACTGAGAAGGAAGTACAAGAAGTTCAGAGAAGCAGAAAAGCAAAGAAGAGAGTATAAAGATAACGGAATATAATAATCCTGTGTTTGAATAATTATTAAACAATATAATTACGCCCAAATTCTAGATTTGTCCTACTATACATTGAAATTCTTCTTATTTATTCAGAGAGAATCCAAATACTCTTTAGCTTTGATAGTAGAAATAAAGTATTTCGTTTGGCCCTTATATACTGTCTTTAGTTTTGCAGGACCCTGCAAAAATACTGCTACTTCCTTCTTTTGGAAATCAGGAATTAGTTGCTTCAGTTGCCATCGTTGAGCCACAGTCGCTTGGCAGTAGTCTGGTCTCACAAAAAACTGACAGCCTAGACCATCCGCTTTCTTATCTGGTCTAGCTTTTACAAATATCACTTCACGGGCAAGGAAATTATTGAATGACACCAAGATGGCCCTGGGGTAATTTTCCTGACCTTGTCGTGGTTTCCTTGTTGTAAATGGGAATCTGTGTGCTCGTTGTATTTCCCGAGCCCAGTCCCAGTCAGTAACTTCAGGAAAAGCATCATTCAATAAGTTGATAATAAACTTCCTCGGGTCCCCTCCTTCTTTATTTTCAGGAATCCCCAAAAAACGCAAGTTGCTTCTACGGGCCTGGTTTTCCAAGCTAGCTAGTTTGTCGGATAGGTCATCCTTTTGTACTTTGAAGTCTCCCACTTCTTGTCTTTGGGCCATACATTCTTCTTCAAGTACAGATATCCTGGCCTCTGCTTCGGTGACCCTATCAGCAGTCTCTGAGCATAGTTTGATTGCGCGTCTGACTGCGTTTTTTACTTTAGCACATGTCATTTGCGTGCGTTGATTCTCAGCCTTGCTCTCTGCTCTATGACACATCATGGTGTCGAATATTGTTTTCAACGTGATCTCATCGTTGTTCTCTTGCTGTGAACTAGGGTCCTGTATAACGTTGTGACTAGACCCCAGGGTATCATGGGCAACTGAAGCAGTGGATTTAGAAGATGGGGGATTCATGTTATTAATCGTGTTATTTGGTGAATTAGAAGCAACCTCTTGGCTCATTGTACGAGAAGGTCTCTTTGTTCTCCGCTTTTTTTTTATAATGGTAGCCGCGTTAGCATTATCAGGACTCATGCTGGTCTCACTCACAGAGGATAGACTCTCGCCGCTAAGGTCTGCCCAATCTTTATTCGCTTCATCGGATGAGAGTTCTGATAGTGAATAAAAGGTTTCAGGGAGCTCTTGATTATGTTGCTGAACAGTAGTTTCTTTCATCGTTCGTGTTTCACTTGGGGCTTCATTCAATAGTAATACCAGCGATGGAAGAGAGCATGCTCTATTGATGATAGCGCCACCCAGAGTTGGAACTACAAGTCCCATAACACCCCCCCTTGATGAGTCGGGCGGTAACTGAGTAGTGGCCACAGTAGCAGAATTATTAGGATTATGTTGATTAGCACCGTTTGCAGATAGTTCTCAGTCTTCTCGTTCTCTTGCACCACGTTACTCAGTTCAGGCCCAAGGCCGGTTTTCCTGTTGCTGCGTGTGGTGATAGAAGGTGGAAGTGGTGTCCTCTTTTTCTTCCGTGAGCCACCTCTGCCAGGAAAGACGTTACTCTGTGCCCAGCACAGACAAAGTGTAGCACGCCACAGCGGAGACCGCCGATTGAACTCAAAAAAATTCAGCAACATTCGTAACTCCGCCTGATGCAGGGATAATTTGTAGCAGATTGTAGCAGATTAGTGTTGCTGCGTGCTGAGGCAACACGATATAATTATTTCTTCCCTGTTTTCTCCGTGATTATGTGGGTTTTATATGGTCTGCTCGAGCCAAACTCCAATGGAATCAGCGTCTATCAAGCACTTCCCCTCTGCTAGGGTCCGCTCGGAAGTGGTCAACGCCTCTCAGCGTAGAGCAATCGGATCCAGCCCTCCGGTTAGGAAGTGAAAAAAAAAGGCCGCTTTCAGGCGCCAGAAAGCTCCGTTCTCCGTCTCCGTCTCCGTCTTTCCAAGGAGCCCAGCCCGGCGCGGTCAGGAAGTGAAAAAAAAAAAAAAAAAAGCCGCTTTCAGGCACCAGAAAGCTCCGTTCTCCGTCTCCGTCTTTCCGTGCAGCCCAGCCCAGCCCGGCGCTGCCAGCGCGACCCCGGTCGGCAGCCACAGCGGTGATAGTAATACCAGCAGCTGGCCAGTACTGTTCCACGGTTTTGCCAGGTAAAATGAGCCCGTTTAGCTTCAGTTATCCGTAGCGTCAATTGGCCAAATTTTCTCCTTCTCTTTTGACGAAAAAACGATAGGACGCCAGGAGCGAGGGAGCAAGCTGACTACACAGCCTCCCGCACGGCAGCCATCTTGCCTCTTGAACGGTGACTTCCTATTGCAAAATTATTAACTAAAGCATGCCTAGCAGAGACAACTGACCTATAACAGTAATAGTCCTATTTGAGAGACTGAAGTTGGACAAATCTGCAAAGGAGACTCAACTGGATTGAAAGCTCTTTCCCTGTACCAACAACACCACTTTTTCCATATCACATTGTATCTCTTTCTAGTGCCTGAGTCCCAGGACTCACCCAATAGGTCTTTAGCCTTTCCTGAAAGTCTGAATATCTACTGGTGCTTATGAAATCTTACAAACAAGAAGGTTCATATTTCCTTCTAAAAGCAAAGGGTGTGCCTCTACCTCTGAATCCACCAGAAGACCTAAATGAACCGGAACCAGATAGGATGTTGCTACTGCAAGTTCCATCATGCTTGGGAGCCCAAACCTGAGACTTCCAAAAGGGTGTTACTAGAATGCTACTGCATCTTTCTAATCTGACCTTCATCATCACTCTATGCATCATCGAGAATGGGGGGGAAGGCATAACCTCACTCTCTCCCTCAATCCTGTAGAAAGGCGTCTGCCACCATTGCCCTAGGGTCTGGTCTCTAACTGAAGTATCTTGGTACCTGATATGTCAACCTGCTCACAAATAGGTTCACCGGAACTGGACCCTGCAGTCTCTGAATCATACCAAAAACATCTGGATTCAACTTCCAGTCGCTGAAGTCTCTGAGGTACTTGGCAGTCCAATCCACTCTTACATTTTCCTGACAGGGAATGCATTCTGTTCTCAAAAGTATCTTGGGATCCCACAGAAATACCATATCTGTTCTGCCAGATCTGCCAAAACTGCTGATATCAAGCCAGTAGTGGTGACTGGCATGTTCCTAGGGTGGGTCGGGAGGGGGACAGGGGACACACCAAAAAAAAGAATTAAAATAAACTTACCTTCCTTACTTGCAGAACAACAACATCCTCCAGATGTCTTCCAGGAAGCTCCCGATGGCTCGATGCCTGAAACTGCACTACCTAATCCTGGTGCTGCTTTCACAGCATGAAAACAGCACAAGTATTGGATAGAGCAGGCTCTCCCAGTGCTACTAGGAGCACTGGATGCCTGAGCTTTCTCTAACTCAGCTGTCTATGACAGCTATGTTAGAGAACATTAAAATGCACATGTCTGACTGGCCGTCCTAAAATGGTCAGCCAGAGAAACATGAGCATTTTAAAGTACACAGTTCCTTACTTTTGCCACTTGTCAGCAGTGGCCCTGCACTGTCCTGACACTTAGTTCAGGATTTTAAAAAATAAAACTGTAATAAAGAAATGTTATTACAATTTTATTTTTGAGTTCTGGGGTTTGGGAGGCGACGCTCCTCCACACAAATTGAGGAGCCGCACATGCGAGCCACCCAGATGGTTAATTTCAGAAACAGCTGTCATTTTGTCTACATGAATCAGGGTCACACTGTTCTCCAAAGGGTCTTTGAAGCTCATTATTGAGTTTAAGCATGCCAACATCTGTAAACAATTTATGTGCAACAATGGCTCCTCCCAGGCCCATCTTCCTCCTGCTCTACATTGTTCAATCTTGCTCCATACCCAAAACCGCTGACCTCTGAATCTAGAACCAAATCAGGAGCATTCCTAAAGATGGCTTTGCCATTCCAAGCCTTTAAATTGTTCAACCGCCATTCCAGATCCTCTCAAGCATCCACTGACAAGGAAATTGTGTCTCCATAACATAAGCCTTTGTCATACCCAAAGCCTTCAGCCTCTGAAGAGCTCTATAATGAAAGGGCCCTGGAGAAATGGCCTGAATGGAAGAGGACAGTAATCTCAAGACTCCTGCATCTCTTGCCAGAACCTACCTTATCTCCTTCCTTATTGTTGTTACCCTTTTTTGTGGGAAAATCAGTTGGGATAAAAGAATATCCACTTTAAAACCTAGGAATTGTATGTTCTGTGTAAGGACCACAGCATACTTTCGCATTTATTATAAACCCCAAACTCTCTAGGAGAGCGCTTGTCCAAGCCAGATGTTTCAATAAATCTAATCTGTCTTGGTACATTAGCAAAATTACATCCAAATAGATTATTAACTAGACGCCTCTCACTTAGCTAGGTTTCTACTGGGCACCTCAGCTTAGTGAAACAACACAGAGCTGAGGACTGCCCGAAGGGTAGGCAAAGAAACAGGTAGAGGACATCTAACCACTTGAATTGTAAATACTTCTAACTGTCTTTTTCCATAGGTATCATGATATGAGCCCTTTAGATCCAATTTCACCAACAAATCTTTCTCCTGCAAGATGTCCCTAAAGAGATGGATTCCTTCCATTTTGAAATGTCTGTAAACCAGAAACATGTTTCATTCCATTACATTTGTGACAGGATGCCAAACTGTACTCACAAAACCTTTCAATTCTACTACTTGTAGCAATGCCCCTTTTACAAATATCTGGGCGACCTCTGCATCTATCAATTCCATCCTTTCTGTATCCTAGGGCAACTCTCTTGGCTGTCTGTCTTGTACAGGTGTTCCCCTGAACTCTAGCTTGAAGCCAGCTATGGTCTTATCCTGTTAATATCTCCCAATTGTGGGTGAAGAATTTAAATCTTCCCCCAACTTTTAAATAAGAATAAGCAATTGTAGAGTTTAATCTCACCTTGAGATCCTGAACCTTGAGGTCTTGATCTTCTATCACGGAAACTTGAATTTCTCCCACTGTGAGGGTGGCAACTTGAGTTGGAACTGTAGCCTCTACCATTATTCCCATAGTTTCGGACCTCCTGGGAGCAGTATTGGGACATAGAAGATCCGCTGCTGACAGCCTTTCCAAAAACAGCCCTTGAACCAAAATTGCGCTTCATGCTCATCTTAGCCTTCCTGCAGGTGGTAAAAGTGGGTAAACAGTCAAAATATTGATTTTTAAATATCGAAGTACAGTTATATCGCGTTTTAAATATCGTAGGGACAGAATATCAACATCAAGAATATCGACAACCAGAATATCGAACTTAAGGTAAGAAATATCGATGTTGCAAATATCGATGCTAGTAATATCGATAGTTAAATTATCGATGTTAATAAGATTGATATCTATATTAGTGTTATCTATTTTAGTATGTATTTTATATGTATGTGTTCTATATGTTTTGGTAAGTATTGTACTGTTTTTTTAAATATATGTATACATTTTTTAGGAATTTGTAGTTTTTTTAAAGTAAATTATGCGTTTTATTAAATATTTTTAATTACATTTTGTGTTTTAGTTCTATAGTGGGTTGTGGGTTTATAGGGGAATAGAGTGGGAAGTAATTATATTTTAATTAAGTATGTATTAATTTGTAATTATCTGCATTAATAATTAATTTATTGTTAATTAATTATTAATTGGTAATTAATTATTATTAATTGATAATTATATTATATGTATTCATTTACTATTTGAGTGAGTTGTGGGTTTATTGGGTAAAAGGGTGGTAAATAATTTATTTGTAATTAAGTAATTAATAAAAAAATAGTTATTTATAATTTATTTTTTCGTCAAGTAATTATTAATTGGCTATTATTTTTTACAAAATATTATTTATTGATATTGATAATTACTTTTTTTGCTAATTAATTAGTAATTGGTTATTCATTTTAAATACATATTATTTATTGTTATTGATAATTAATTTATTGTTAATTAATTATTAATTGCAAATTCATTTTTATTAATTGAATAATTGAAAATGTAATTAATTGTGTGAAATTTTATGTGGAGTGTGTTGTGTTTATTGGGGAATAGGGTGGGAAGTATTTCATATCATTAAAGTAATTTTTAATTTTGATATATTTGTAGTTTTTATTTTATTTATTGTTAATTTATTAATAAATCATTATTTAATTACAATATTTATTTGATTTATAAGCATGTTATTTTTAACACCTACGCAATCCAAAGCTTTCCCTACTGTTGCACTCTCTGGAGTGGGAATAGTAATTTTTACCCATACGCTATCCAATGCTTTCCCCACTGTTGGACTCTCTGGAGTGGGAATAGTAACTTTTACCACTGCGCTATCCAACGCTTTCCCTTCTGTTGCCCGCTCTGGAGTGGGAATAGTAATTTTTACCCCTACGCTACTGTTGCACTATGTGGAATAAGTATATATATTATTTATACGTATATGTTTAATTTATTTTAACCTTATATGTATTAGTTATTATTTTTAAATATGTTTTAATAATTTTAACTATATTTCTTTTAATTATATGTACTATTTACTTAATTTACATTATTATTAACACATTTTAAAAAACAATATTTTTAACAATCGATATTTTTGACAATATTTTTTTCTCGATATTTTTGTACTTACCCTTATGTAGATTGGACTTCGTTAGTTTTGTGTTGATATTTTTGTAATTTTCTGTCCGTCGATCTTCTGTCAGACATTCGAAAAGTGGAGACACACCTCCTCAGGGATTTAACAAAGCTTGCCCAAAAGAATAGCCCCTTTAGGTCCCCCATGTCCTCTCTGTTGGACACATTAACTAATTTGGGGTTCATTCACATCAGTATTGCTTTTCTCCTTTCCATGATTAGACCCGCACTTGCATTTCATAGCATGCAAATTGCACACTGGGCCCAGCCTCTCAAGAGGTCCTTCTTGACTCTTGTATTCTTGCTTTGGGCTTTCTCGGCCAAATCAAGTATGCAAGAGAAGGACCTTGTACTGACATTGCTTCAGGCATTTCTCTAGCCCCTTCCTGGGGTCGATTCTAAACTTAAATACTCATATAATGAGTTTTGGGTCTAAATTGGTTGTAGTACAGGTCTTCTCTCAGTGGAAGGCCTGGGGCACTCAGCCCTCAACAAATTGCAGCTATCCTTATCCAAAGATGTCCTGACCGATAATTAAAAGAAATGCACCCACATGATCCATGGGTCAACACTACGCACTCTGCAGGTGCCTTGTCATATTAGGGTCAAACAGGTGCACCCCAAAGTTGTCTTTCACACCTTTAGAGTTTGATGCCTGTTCCATGTCATCATTCAGGTTCTCAAAGAGGTCTGAACTCTTGTTAGATTAAAAAAGATACTCGTCCCACTCTTAAACCTCTTACTCAATAGCTTCCTCCTCCACCGAGGAACTCTGCCCATCCGCAACTCTTTTGTGATTTCTAGGTCACTCTTTCACATCATGCCACTATGTACAACCTTTCCCAATTCCCCATCAAGGTGGTCTTTTCCTCTATTTCTGCTGCTACGAGCACTATTATCTATTGTAGTGCTTAGGCTGCCCCTTATATAAGCCTTTGTCTTACCTTTTCAACATGTTTTATCTTCTGGGAAACGTTAGACCTTTTATGGGTATTAGAGGTAGAAGGGGAGTCCTCTTCAGACAAGGAAAATTAATTTTCCTCTGAAGGAGCATCCCTCATTCTCTTGGCCCGTGTGGCATCCACCCCCTCATACTGGATGACAGAAAGTAAAGAAGGGCAAGTTAAGGTTACACACTTTCACCAGTGTCTAACCTTGACTTGTCCTTTTTTACTTTCTGTCATCCAGAATGTATTGCAGTCATTACCAACAATACAGTGTGTGAAGAAGCTTGCCTTTCAAGCTAAACGCATTACTGGAATAAACCATCAACTGGTGCAAGTACATACTCTGAGTGATCGCTTTATTGAACTTTGTTATTGATGATATATATATATATATATATATATATATATATTCACTGAAAAAAACATAGGTTATAGACCATATATAGTTAGGAATTAGCATTTACAAAACCTTGAAAATTCACTGAAAAAACCATAGGTTAGAGACCATATATAGTTAGCTGGACATTTTATTGACATAAAACCAATGAAATTCCATATATAGTTAGTTGCACTAACTATATATCGCGCACCCGCAATCCACTGCTGATGATGTCACATATTACATCATTCATGACATGGTCAGTGACATCACTGATGACATCACTGATGACATCTCAAATGACATCACTGATGACATCACTGATAACAACATCCAGTGATTTTTTGTTTCTGTAAAGTTTAAATATGTCTTACATATTGAAGAATGAGTGGATGTGTAAGTGTCTGGACGAAGGATTTAGTAGGTGCATGATTGACTGTATGAGTGAGTGATTAAATGTGTCTCACTGAGTGCATGGGTTAGTGACTAAACTGTCTTAATTTGTGCATCATTATGTCTGTTGTTCTGTAAACTGCTGCATGTGTTGATCAGTAGCTATATGAGTAACTATATGGGTTATTGATTGATTGCCCAAGTATTTGTATGGGAGACTGAGTGTGTGTGTGGCTGGCTGGGAGGTGTGTGACTCTGTGCAGATCAATGTGTACTTGTATCAATGATTGTATAAGAAGGTAAGTATGTGTTAGTATATGTTTGAAAATGTAAGGTGCTCTATGTTTAACTGTATAGACAAGAAAATGGAAGTGTCATTGATTCTTTACAGGACTGACTAGGTGTGTGAGTAACTCCATGGATGAGTGGCAGACTGTGAGTGTCTGTATAGGTGTATGAGTGCATATGATAGTGTTGTAAAGATGAGTGATTGTATGTATGAATGATTGTATGGGTGAATGAGTGAAGGTGTGTGTAGACGTAGGAATCAGTGAGTGCGTATGTAGTAACTTTGCCCCCGTTGTAATCCGTCGTGCCTGCTTCTCTCTCCATTTGATTGATTGTTCTCTTTGGTTCATTCTCTATTTACAAACAAGCACAGAGTCGCAATACTCTGTTTAGTCTTTGCAGATAGCGAAAAATCGTGTAAAAAAACAAAAGGAATCTAGCAAAATCAGTAGGCCACTAATGGGATCTCTTTTTGACCTCGCTAAAATAGAAACATTAGGAACAACCTGTTGAAAATAGCAATGTGTATGTACATAAGCGGCGTTCATTTGTGTTCACAGTACCCCTTGTTGATTGTTTGAATCGAGCATTGAATTGTTCGAAGTTGGTTCTCTTAAGGATCTTCTCTGCCTGCAAACGAGGAAGAATAGGAATATTCTCTCTCCCTTTGCAGATAGTGAAGGGTAGGTAACGCAAGCCTTTAACACGTCGTACCTATTTCATTCCTCATTGATTGATTGATTGTCCGAACATTGACTGTTTGGGAATTAGTTCTTTTTGGAGGTATTCCCTGTTTGCAAATAAACGTAGGAAAATCTTTGCAAGTAGTGAAAGGGTACGTAATGCGGACCTTTCTCCCCCGTTGTAATCTGTCATGCCTATCTACTCCCCACTGATTGATGCACCTGTTTCACCCGGACCATTTACTAGAGATAGGTCATCTGGCCCAACAAGAGAGCACCCCTAGTGAAAAGGACATATGCAATATTAACGAAATGATCACTGTATCCTGTTAACAGAAACTTTAGCATGAAACAACCTGGAAAGAAAAGAATAGGAAAACGAAAATCAGTAGGCCACTGATTAACTTTTTATTAAATAACAAACAAAGAAACGATAACAATACGTAATGATAAAACCTATTATTGTCCTAGAAACAAGAAACGTTAGAAGTAAGCCCGTAATAAGAAACCTGAAAACATCGCCCCTCACTGCCCCAAAACGTGTCTGTCCCACCGCCTGCCACGGCCAAATAACGGCAAACTGGGAAAGATAGAAGTCAGCAGACATCTGCCCCATTCTAGAAACTTCCAAAGGGCAACAGGTTTTCGGCTACGCCCAGCCGGAAGCAACACATATAAGGCGGGTCCTGCTGCCACGCCTCGGAGATCATCACGTAGGGTGTAGCCGGAGGAGAGGCCGAGGCCGAGGCCAGCGGGACCCGGCCAGGGGGATTGACAACGCTGGAGAGTTGCAGGGGGGGAATGTCCGTGTCCTCGACCCTCCCCTCTCTCTCCCAGTCCGGCCGCGGTGGCCCTTGACAGTTTCAGGTAGTCCCGCCACATTCTCTACCGGTCCGGCCACCAACGGCCGGGGCCGATGGGATCCGGCTGCAGCCGATAAACCAAGGAACCCGTTCATGGGGCCAGAGCAAGGGGCGTCCGGCCGACATCCACCGGAAGCCCGGCCCGAAGACGGACGGGACACTTCTTCTTTCTTGAATAATTGCTGCAACAACCCTGGGGGGGGGGGATGTCTTGCACATGCCTCCGACCCCCCCCCTCGTCCTCATCGCCTGGTCCGGCCATAACAAATCTCAAGCGAGACGCCGTGGGGTGCACTGGGAGGGAGAGACGGTGCGAACAGGCCTCTCCCGCCTCCCCAGGTGGAGGCTTCCCACCTGCACCCTCAGCGCTCCAGGCGCCCGGAAAAGGGTTCTTCCACTGTGGCGATGCTGCAACGTCTCGCCCGGCAGGGTGGAGCCCGTCCGCTCATTTGACCCCGCGATCGCCAGTAGCTACCGAACTCTCAAAATGGCGGTCGACCTGGCAAGAGCGGGCCCAGCATAAAGAAATGGCCCGGTCACTGGTTGACTCCACCACCGTAGTCCTCCACGACCTTGAAGATTCTAGAGGAGCCGCGGGAGTCTCCGACCCCCGCAGACACCCCCGATGCGGAATGACTGCCATGATCGCCCGTGGAGTGACGAAACTGTATCCGCGGGACGTCGGCGCTCCCATGCTGGCGCCAGCCTCACTTTGAATGACTAGAATCCTGCAAACCTCAGTTCCGGTGAAAGCACACTGTGACCCGGTAGGAAAAATTGTTCCACCCCCTCCCCTTTTTGACTGATAGTTCAAACCACCGATCCTTTCCTTTGCCCTTTTACCAGAACTTTGGACTGCCTCCCCCTCTTTTACATTTTCTAGAGAAAACAAAACATTAACCACTACGTTAGCATAGCAGTTGACACCAGAACTGTTTTCAAATTGAAAACCAACAACATCTTCAACAGAATCCTTTTTGTTTCTGCTGTGACCCTGCTACAGCACAGGCATTGTCCCCAGCAGTAATTCTGCAATGCCGGTAAGAATAGCTGTGGTGCCTACTGGACTCACTCACCCCCGCGGCGCCCCACGCCGTTATTTGCTGGGCGGCAACTTACTAGACATCACCTTCGTTCCATCTACATTTCAGCGCGTTCTGCTGCCTTGGAACTATTCGCACAACAGACTGCTACTGACGACCCACCCCCAGGCAACATCTTCTGAATTTTCATAATTTGAAAGAACTAGTAACATGTCCTCATCAGGAATTTCCTCATGAAAAGTCTGCAATGATGATTCTTGTAACTCTATGGTCTCCAAACATTCGATAAATTCGCCATCAAGAGATTGATCAAAAAAATCATTCAAGTCATCTCCTCCTTGTGAGAATATTTCATTATTGGTGCTGTCAATTTCAATAAATGTATTGGATAATTCAAAAGAAATTGCCACGGTCTCTTCGTTGTTTAAATGTTTTTACTGTTTTTGTTTTGTTGTATATATTTATAAGTTATTAAAGTTTTATAATCCTACTACTTTGTTGGAGTGCTATATATTTTTAATGTGACACATAAATGTAAAAACTTTGATATACAAAGAGTCATCCCTGGAATCTTCCGCTTCAGGCTCGGTCCCCTCCGCAATCACAATACAGGATGGTTTTCAGATAGTAGGAACGCGTGTGGTGTGACGGATCTCATCGGGTATGGGCCTTGATCTACTATAACTCCTTTGAAGAGGGGTGATTCTTTACAGCTGGGGCCATAAACTACATCTGCAGGACTAGCTGATAGCCTGGACAATCGGACACAGAGGAAGAGGAGTGTCAGAGGGTGCGGTAGTGAATAGGGCGAAAGGGAGGTGTCGGGCGGGCACAGAGTGTGATTCTCAGGGAAGAGCAGCGCAGATGGGGGGAGGTTTATTGCCCATGCATAAGACAGAGAGCGGGGGTGACCAGTGCCTGGGGAAGATGCTTGCGAGGGTGGGGAGCCATGCTACGAATCGACAGCGTGCAGAGAGTGGGTCTGGTCAAGGCATCTAAAATGGCTGCCGTGCACGACAAAAGTGTGGCATTTCAAAAAAAGCAAGATGGCGCAAACAATGTTTTTCAACACTTCCTCATTTCCTTCGAATCGAACGTTAACAGACGTTGGTGCATATTACCAAAGTTAAGCGATATTTATCGCTAACGATGCTTACCAACGAATTTTTTACCGCTAAGCATCGTCAGAAATTATCGAAGATAAACCTTGCTATTATCAAGGTTTATCGCAAATGCGATAAAAAACGGCCGCAATGCATGAATATCGCTAAAAAGTCAGCGATATTCATGCATTACCGAGCTAATGCTCTTAGCCATGTTATCCACCTCCCATTGGATAACATGGCTAAGAACTGCTCAGGGCAGGTGTTAGTTTTTGGAGATATTGGCGCTTAGCTCGAATATCTCCAAAAGTTGGTAATAGGAGATATATATCTTGCATGTTGTAATGCAAGTTATTGTGGTATATGGAACTCATACCATAATCTCTCAGGAAAGCAGAAACTGATCCTTTTGGGACCGCCTGAGAAGGCCTAGGGGGTGAGGGGTACTCTACTTTGCCCCCTTTTCACGTTCCGAACTATTTTATTTTACTCTCTTCTGTAATTACACAAAATAGCAGCGATAAGATGCATCAGAGACACACAGTGAGAGAAAGGAGGCCGGAGATGAAGAAGAGATGTCAAATACACATTGGAGATAATATAGTGGGAGAAGGGAAGTAAATATGAGTAAACTTACCATGTAACATAAAAATGTTGCACTCTATACTATAAGTCTAATTTTATACTACAATCACTTCGCTACAACCTCATAAATTAAAAATAAAAATGAATAATGTCTCAAACAATTTTTGATTTCTAAATATAAATTTATTCTTCTGAATTTTCTAAATTTGAAAGAACTAGTAACATGTCCTCATCAGGAATTTCCTCTTCAATCATCTCATCTGGAATCTCCTCATTAAAAGTCTGCAATGATGATTCTTGTAACTCTATGGTCTCCAAACATTCGATAAATTCGCCATCAACAGATTGATCAAAAAAATCATTCAAGTCATCTCCTCCTTGTAACAATATTTCATTATTGGTGCTGTCAATTTCAATCAATGTAGTGGACAATTCAAAAGAAATTGCCACGGTCTCTTCATTCTGAGCCATTTTATTTTGAAATTGCTTGCTGTAAATTGCAGAAAAAAGATAATCACTTTCATTTATCGTTTTTAGTAATACATAATATAAAACTAACTTTATCAAGTATTTAGTATAACAGAAGGACTGCAAATAAATAACAGAAAACATTTTTCAAATTATCTTCAAGTGTACAACATAGTTCCCCTTACAAATTAACAACTCACCTTTTTAAAAGTAGGAGAAGTGTTAGTACTGTGTAAATCAAACACCAGAAATTCACCACCAAAAATTCCTCACAAATGTACCTCAGACAGTAGTATCACAAAATGGCTGTGGTTTCCTCTCATTTGAGATATATACATAACCAATTAACTTTCATCACACACAAATACAAAACCAAAGTCACATTTTAATTGGTTCTAAATTTCAACACTTTCAAATGTGTTTTCCCCATGCAATTTTCCATAGGACATTTAGATACGTCTACAGCCTGAATGGCTGAACGGAATTACACCAAACTTGGCAAAATGGTACATCAAACCTAAGAGGTCAGGAAGGATCTACTATGCCCCCTTATGGTCATTTGCCCCTTCGCTTTGGCCTCCTCTTGTCTCTCGATCCTACCGAGAGACAAGATGGCGGCCGCTACGGACTGTTTGGAATGTTTACAGACGCCGGAGAACCAATCAGCTTCGCAAAGCTCCGTAACGCGAAAAGTACGCGAAGCGGAGCGCTGTTACAGATATATATCTTTTTTTGAACGTTAATTTCTCAAAATCCACTGGAGCACATATATTGAGACCTAGCAAAGGCACATCGGGCTACCAGTCCCTAATATTTTGCCAAATTTCGTGCAAATCCATTCAGCCGTTCGATTATTATTATTATTTTTTTTTTTGCCCCGCGGGGCCCTTTTAAAACCTCCACATCAAACCTAGGGGGTCAGCGAGGATCTACTATGCCCCCTTATGGTCATTTGCCCCTTCGCTTTGGCCTCCTCTTGTCTCTCGATCCTACCGAGAGACAAGATGGCGGCCGCTACGGACTGTTTGGAATGTTCACAGACGCCGGAGAACCAATCAGCTTCGCTTCACAAAGCTCCGTACCGCGAAAAGTCCGCGAACCGGAGCGCTGCCCGGTCCGCTGTTACAGATATATATCTTTTTTTGAACGTTAATTTCTCAAAATCCACTGAAGCACATATATTGAGACCTAGCAAAGGCACATCGGGCTACCAGTCCCTACAATTTTGCCAAGTTTCGTGCAAATCCATTCAGCCGTTCGGGCTAAAAGTGAGGCCAACCGCCCTATGGAAAACTCAATGTTAAAAACACGTTTTGGGACCCCCCTTTTTTCTCGGCCCCCCCTTGACGAAACCCCCCCAGATTTTCAGGGGCTGCTCAGAAACAAAATGTTCCATTTTCCTTAAAATTTCAGCCAATTCCGCCCACAAACGCCAAAGTTATTAGACATAGAATTTTCAAAAATCCCATAGAGAAAAAATCCTAACTATATATACCTACTGGCGACCGCCAGTAGGTAATAACATTTCTATGGCAAAATGAAACCCCTTATTTTGTTCCTTTTCAAATTAAATGTATTAAGTGTTACCACTTTATTCCAATCAAGATGACTTCAGGTGTGCCATACTTTTGTCATAAGTAAGACTGTTAGCGTTCTAGTTGTTCTTTAAAACACTCAGGGACATTCTGTCACTGGGCTATAGTTGGGCTACATCTGGCTGATATTTGGGCTACATTTGGTTTTTTTTGTCTCTGGCGGCCATCTTTGGGCTACATTGGGCTTCATTGGGCTTCATTGGGCTACATTGGGCTACATTTGGGCTCCAACATATATATAGCCCAATGTAGCCCAATATATATTTTTCAAAGTTAATTTTCGTAAAAACCACTGGAGCATATATCTTGAGACATAGCAAAGGCACATCGGGCTACCAGTCCCTACAATTTTGCCAAGTTTCGTGGAAATCCATTCAGCCGTTCGAGCTAAAAGTGAGTCCAACCGCCCTATGGAAAACTCAATGTTAAAAACACGTTTTGGGACCCCCCTTTTTTCTCGCCCCCGCTTGACGAAACCCCCCCAAATTTTCAGGGGCTGCTCAGAAACAAAATGTTCCATTTTCCAGAAAATTTCAGCCAATTCCGTCCTCAAACGCCAAAGTTATTCAACATAGAATTTTCAAAAATCCCATAGGAAAAAAATCCTAACTATATATACCTACTGGCGACCGCCAGTAGGTAATATATATATATATATATATATATATATATATATATACATACATATATAAATATGCAAAAAAAGGAGAGAACTCTGGGTAGTTCTCAAGTTTAGGAGGAAAGCAGCTCCTGTTAGAGCACTCTCAACACCAGCGACACTCTAGATCTGCTCACCTCAAACAACAGTTTTTCTATCGAAGTCTTTAAGCATAGGATTAGCAAAGTGCCATCCACGCCGAGATAGAAAAGGACAAAGTATTTTGCCATTTCTACAGCAAAGTTTTTAAGCATAAGACTAGCAAAGTGCTGACCTTGCCAAGCTGTAAAATGACAAAAGCCATTTATCACTCCAGGCACAGTATTACAGCTTTGAATTGGTAAAATACCAACTGAAGCCAATATATATATATGTATGTACTAGCAGCCCGTCCCGACGTTGTCAGGGTATGAATTGCTGCCGGCCATTAGTATATTGTTTTGTAGGATTTCGTTTAGATAGCATTTCTTATCTGTGACAGGCCTGTGAAACGCTCCGATTCACAGTGCACTGCTGATGCACTTAAGAGTGCGCGTTCAGTAGAGTGTGAACTCGAGTTTCCCTACTTTATTTTTCCTTGCAATATTATATTGCGCGAACTCGACAACATGGCATGAGCACAATTTACATTACAAAACAACACATTCATTTGTGGTAGGCATGGGGAGACAAAGTGATGTGCCTGGAATCACAGGATGTTGAGCTGATACCGAGATTCGAACGTAGCTCCCCAGCTATAAAGTTCGCAATTCTAGAACTTGTGGCGGGAAGTGTGTCTAAAAGTGTATGTCGGTACTGGCCATCAATGAGAGAGACCTGTGCATTTTTCAAATGGGTGGTGAAAAAATATGAGTATGCTGCTGGAGATGTGGGCCGCCGTGCCACCAATGTACTTACCGGGGAGGGTAAACACCCATTATTCCGCAACTTTCTTTCCGCATACCATCACTCTGCATACTTTCATTACGAAAGTACCATGACTCCGTAGTGCCATTATAATGCATGGCATTACATTTTATATGCTTTTACCACGCATACATTTACAATGAAATTCGTTGTAAATGCATGAATGGTAAAAGCATGTTTTTTTTAATGTTTGGATAAGGTAAGTATGGGTATAGGGGTATATGTTTTGGGGTACTGAGTTATATGTTTTGGGGGTTTTGGGTATTTTAAGGGTTCAGATATAGTTTTGGGTTATGGGGTACAGGGGTAGTTTTAGGGTTTAGGGCTAGGTTTAGGTTTTGGGGTATAGGGGTATTTTTAGGGTTCAGGGCTAGGTTTGGGTTTTGGGGTATAGGGGTATTTTTAGGGTTCAGGGGTAGGTTTGGGTTTTGGGGTACAGGGGTATTTTAAGGGTTCAGGGCTAGGTTTGGGTTTTGGGGTACAGGGGTATTTTTAGGGTTTAGGGCTAGGTTTGGGTTTTGGGGTGCAGGGGTATTTTAGGGTTCAGGGGTAGGTTTGGGTTTTGGGGTACAGGGTTATTTTTAGGGTTCAGGGCTAGGTTTGGGTTTTGGGGTACAGGGGTATTTTTAGGGTTCAGGGGTAGGTTTGGGTTTTGGGGTACAGGGGTATTTTAAGGGTTCAGGGCTAGGTTTGGGTTTTGGGGTACAGGGGTATTTTAGGGTTCAGGGGTAGGTTTGTGTTTTGGGGTACAGTGGTATTTTTAGGGTTCAGGGATAGGTTTGGGTTTTGGGGTACGGGGTATTTTTAGGGTTATGGGGTAGGTTTGGGTTTTGAGGTACAGGGCTATTTATAGGGTTCAGGGCTAGGTTTGGGTTTTGGGGTACAGGGGTATTTTTAGTGTTTAGGGATAGATTTGGGTTTTGGGGTACAGGGTATATTTATAGGGTTAAGATGGGTTAGTGTTTAAGGGTGTTGGGGTATTTCAAGGAGGACGGGTGGGTTATGATTATGGGGTGCAGGGGTATTTAAAGGCAGCAGGGTGGGATTAGCACACGATATGAGACATGGCATGAAGGGCAGAACGTACCACACGCCCCCAGCATTTGTCACGCCCCCAGCAAAGGCCCACAGCACACCGCAGACACGCCCACAAGGGACTACTTTGCTGGCATGGTTCTTTTACCTTTTAAATGTATATGGTGGGCATCTGCATAGCCTATGTCCTTCTGCTGCAACTGCCCTTTCCAACGCTGTATTGGGTGTTGTGATTGGTGCTGTGGTTCCTGAGATTACCCGCCTCAAAGGTTTGCGCTCTCTCTTTATTATATTAGTATGGATATATATATTGACTGAAAAAAACATAGGTTTCAGGGGTGTTATAGTTTGTTGGACATTTCACTTGTACAAAGCCATTGAAATTCCCCCATTATAGTTAGTTCAGCTAACTATAACTCGCCCGCCCGCAATGCACTGCTGATGACGTCACATATTACATCACTCTTGACATGGTCAGTGACATCACTCATGACATCACTGATGAAATCTCAAATGACATCACTGATGACATCATCCAGTGAATGTGTGTTTTTCTAAAAATTAAATTTGTTTTATATATGGATAGCTCAAGGTCGATGGAAGAATAAAATGGTATATAAGTGTGTAAATGTATGATTTTTTTAAAAAATTGATTGTATAACTGACTGATTAAGTGTATCTTAGTGAATACATGGGTTAGCGAGTAATGTTTAAATATGTAAATATGTGTATCAGTCTCTCACTTTGTGTAAAAGTGGCTGCATGGGTTGGTGAGTAGCTACATGAGTGTCTATATGGGTTATTAGTTGGTTCTTTGAGTATCAGTATGAGTGTCTGAGTGTATGGGTGGTTAGGTGGGGGGATTATTTAGTGCATAGATGCATGAATGTGTGACTCACTGTTTGTATGTGTTGAACACAGCATGTATGCAGGACTGTATGGGTGGATGAGTGTGTGTTTGGGTGTGTTAGTGAGGAATGACTGTCTCAATAGTTTCTTTATGAGTAACTACATATGTTTTAAACTAGTATATGTGAGTATTGGTGTATGTGAGAGTGAGATATTGGAAGAGTTCCTGTATAAATAAGTATGTGTTTCTATAAGTGATTGTTTAAGAGAGTAAGTATGTGTAAGTTTCTGTAGAAGTAAGTGTGATGGTGTGTGTATAACTGTATATATAACTAAATGGATGTTTGGTACTTTGTTTGCATGTGTGACTATGTGTGTGAGTAACTCTATGGATGAGTGTCAGTGTGTAACAGGATGTATAGGTGTATGAGTACATATGATGAATGAGTACATGTATGAGTGACTGTATAGAACTATTGGTGAAGGAGTGGATGTATGTGTAGGTCTTGGAATTATTGAATAGGTGCGTTGTAACTGGTATTGGTATCTTCATTGTTTTGAAAATGTCAGTTTCTATTTTTGAGTGCGTGTATCAAAGGTTATATTAGGGTAAGAGGAGGTCTGCCACTCTATCACAAGGATGATGTCATCAGTGAAGTCACTCATCAGTGATGTCATTTGAGATGTCATCAGTGATGTCACGAGTAATGTCACCGACCATGTCATGAGTGATGTAACATGTGACGTCATCAGCAGTGCATCACGGTCGCGCGAGTTATAGTTAGCTGAACTAACTATAATGGGGGAATGTCAATGGTTTTGTATGAATGAAATGTCCAACTAACTATAACGCCCCTGAAACCTATGTTTTTTTCAGTGAATTTCCAAGGTTTTTAAATGCTAATTCCTAACTATAACGTGCCTGAAACCTATGGTTTTTTCAGTAATTTTCAGAGGTTTTTTAAATGCTAATTTGTAACTATAACATGCCTGAAATCTATGTTTTTTTCACTTAATTTCAAAGGTTATTTAAATGCTAGTTTCTAACTATGCCTACAGAGGTAGGACATGTGAAGAAAGAAGAAAAACCACACAGAAAATAAAAAAAAAATGCAGAAAGAAGCAACAGAAGTCCTTAAAGATGAAGAAAAGTGCAGGAAGAAGGAAGACATGCAGAAAGAACAAACAGAGGAGCAGAAGGAGGCCTTGTTGCAAAATCATCCAGTACCCTCAACTTTTTCAGATAGGTACTGGCGGTAACTGACTCTGACTAACCAGTTCTAGAGCCAGTGCTATGCTAAAAGACACTTAGAATACAGTTAAAACACCTACATACACTAGGGAACACTATGTGTTGGGTACTCCTGTGATTACAATGACCTCCTCTGTAAGCCCCTAGTACATAATAGGGCAGGGATATTAAAACTACCACTTAAACACCCCACAGGGCGCGTTTGCACACTGGTAAAGGGAGGGGGGCTGAGCTGACATGTGCAAAAACTCCCTGTGGCCATTTTAATTTGGGGGATAAAGTCCCCTTGAATCCTGAGTGTCCCGTGGGTCCAACTAGCCCACCAGGTATCGCCAGTTAGCGCCACCGAGCTGCGTTGCAGAGAGGTGTAAAAAGTGGCACGGCCAGGACCACCTCTCTGCAAGCAGCGGAGTGGCGCTTACTGGAAGCACCTGGTGGGCTAGTTGGTCCCCAGGGTCCCTCAGGATTAAAGGGGAATTATTTCCTCAACTTAAAACGCGCCACAGGACGTGTTTGCACACGTCACCTCAGGCCCCATCCCCTCCCTTCACCACTGTGTAAACGCGCCCTGCGGTAGTTTTAAGTTGGGAGATAAAGTCCCCTTGAATCCTGAGGGTCCCTAGGGTCCAACTAGCCCACTAGGTACCTCCAGTAAGTGCCACAGAGCTGCGTTCCATAGAGATGTAAAAAGGGGGGTGGCCTCTGAACACCTGTCTGCAACGCAGCTCCCTGGCGCATACTGGAGATACCTGGTGGGCTAGTTGACCCCCAGGGTCCTTCAGGATTGAAGGGGAATTATTTCCCAACGTAAAATGCGCCACAGGGCGTGTTTGCACACGTTACCTCAGGCCCCGTTCCCTCCCTTCACCACTGTGTAAACGTGCCCTGTGGCCATTTTAAGTTGGGAGATTAAGTCCCCTTGAATTCTGAGGGTCCCTAGGGTCCAATCAGCCCACTAGGTACCTCCAGTAAGCGCCACAGAGCTGTGTTGCAGAGAGGTGTAAAAAGGAGCATGGCCTACACCACCTCTCTGCAACGCAGCACAGTGGCGCTTATTGGAAGCACCTGGTGGGCTATTTGGCCCCCGGGTCCCTCAGGATTGAAGGGGAATTATTTCCCCAACTTAAAACAAGCCACAGGGTGTGTTTGCACACGTCACCTCAGGCCCCGTCCCCTCCCTTCTCCACTGTGTAAACGCGCCCTGTGGCCATTCTAAGTTGAGATATTAAGTCCCCTTGAATCCTAAGGGTCCTTAGGGTCAAACTACCCCACTAGGTACCTCCAGTAAGTGACACAGTGCTGAGTTCCAGTGAGATGTAAAAAGGGTCGTGGCCTCTGAACACCTGTCTGCAACGCAGCTCCCTGGCGCATACTGGAGATACCTGTTGGACTAGTTGGCCCTCAGGGACCCTCAGTACTGAAAGAGAGGTAATCCCCCAAGTTAAAACGCGCCAAGGGGTGCGTTTGCACCGTGGTAAAGGAAGGGGGTGGCCTGTGGTGACATGTCTGGAAACACGCCCTGTGGCGCGTTTTATGTTGGGAGAATTAATTCCTCCTCAATCCTGAGGGTCCCGGGGGGTAACTAGCCCACCAGGTACCTCCAGTATGCGCCAGAGAGCTGAGTTGCAGAGAGGTGTTCAGAGGCCACGCCCCTTCTTACAACACTCTGCATTACAGCTACATGGTGCTTACCAGAGATACCTGGTGGGCTAGTTGGCCCCCAGGGACCCTCAGGATTGAAGAGGAATTCATTCCCCAACTTAAACTGCGCCATAGGGTGTGTTTGCACACATTTCAACTCAGGCCCCGCCCCCTCCCTTCACCACTCTGCAAATGCGCCATTGCGCATTTTAAGTTGGGGGATTAACTCCCCTTGAATACTGAGGATCCCTAGGGTGCAACTAGCCCACCAGCTACCTCCATTAAGCGCCACAGAGCTATGTTGCAGAGAGGTGTTAAAAGGGGCGTGGCCTCAGAACACCTCTCTGTAACACGGCCCCCTGGCGCATACTGGAGGTTCCTGGTGTACTAGTTGGCCCCCAGGGACCCCCAGTATTCAAAGGGGAATTCGTTCCCCATCAGCAAACGCGTGGCCCCGAGGCCAAAATCTGTCCCGGGGACCCCATCCCCCGGAGCATGGCCATATTGAATAATATTTTTGTTTTTGGAAGGGGGCCGCCTTGCCCCCCTCCTTAGGCCATTTATGTCCCTGGGGACCCCATCCCTCGGGTCGGCCTTTGTTCTTTTTTATTTAAATATATTTTTTTTAATTTTGGGGAGGGGGCCGCGTGGCCCCCCTCCCGGTTTACTTGTAGCCCCGGGGACTCCATCTCCCGGGGATGGCTCTCTCCGTTGGGGACAGTGGGGGGTCCCCAATCCACTCACGGTCCGGCCGCCTCACCGCGTCCTTCGGGAGCCGGCATTGCTTTTCCACATTGGGAGCTGCTAAGATGCAGCTCCTTGCGTGGAAAAGCAATTTGGTTTGAATTTTGAAAGAGAGAGCAGGTTTTCCGCTCTCTCTTTCTTTCAAAAATCAAACCAAGTTTGCTTTGGCAGGGCAGGAGCCGCGAGGCTTCCACCCTGCCATAGCAAAGTACAGTGTCTCAGGGGTGGGCACCCCGGGACACTGCAAGAGCCGGCCCTGGGGGGTGGCGGTCCCCAGGGCCATGACAAAGCCCCAGGGGGTGGTGGTCCCCGGTGCTGGGGGGGTTAGTCACGGACCCCCCAATTTAAATATTTAGAGCCCCAGGGAGGTGGCAGTACCCGGGGCATGTGTGGGTGGGCTTTAGCCCCCCCCCCCACAGGGTATGTTTTTTAAAATAAATCCCCGGGGTTGGCGGTCCCCTGGGCTTGGGATGGCCTTGGAGGCCCCAAACATTACATTTACAAGCCCCGGGGGTGGCGATCCCCAGGGCTGCGGGGGGAGGGGTCCGTCTGCCCCCCAACTATTACTGCTTTGCCCCTGGGGGTAGCGGTCCCTGGGGCATTGTGGGGGGATTGGGCCCCCCCATACTTTTTTTAGTATGCCCCCGGGACTTGGCCCCCCCGGGCTAATTAGCCACAGAGCGCTGAAGCCCGCGCTTCGCTTTTTTTGTATCGGCAGGATCCGGCACCCTACGCGATTTTGCTGATTTATTTTTTTAATACTGTTTTTTGGGCCCTGGGGGTCATTGTGAGTCCCTTTAAGCAGGCCTAGGGGGTCAGGGTGTTACTACCATGCCCTCTATTCGTGTTTTTCACATTTTTTTCTGCTGTCTTGGGCCTCGGTTCTACCGAGGCACAAAATGGCTGCCAACACTTCCTGGTTTGGAGTGTTGACAGCCAATTAGCATACAGCGTGTCATCGGGAGGGTGCACGGATCCTGCGCGGCCATAGATATATATGTGATTTTACTTTTGATTTTCTCAGTAACTACTGAACGGATTTACACCATTTAACAAAAAGGCATGACTCTGAACCAAGGGCTACCATTTTGCCAAATTTGGTGTAATTCTGTTCAGCAGTTCAGGCTGTAGCTGCGGCTAAAGGTTCCTAAGGGAATTAGCATGGTGAAAACACGTTTTGGGACCCCCTTTTTTCTCGGCCCACGCTTGACGAATCACCGTCAAACTTTCAGGATCAGAGCGGACCAGAGCAGGCCATAAGTTTTAAAAATTTTGCGAAGATTCGTCAACCGGTGCTAAAGTTATGGGGAATAGAGTGTTGCAGATTTCCTATAAGAAATAGGTCCTAACTATAACTACCCACTGGTGACCGCCAGTAGGTTTCATATATATATATATATATATATATATATATATTATCTACTGGCGGTCGCCAGTAGGTATATATAGTTAGGATTTTTTCCCTATGGGTTTTTTGAAAATTCTATGTCTAATAACTTTGGCGTTTGTGGACGGAATTGGCTGAAATTTTCTGGAAAATGGAACATTTTGTTTCTGAGCAGCCCCTGGAAATTTGGGGGGGGTTCGTCCAGGGGGGGCCGAGAAAAATGGGGGGTCCCAAAACGTGTTTTTAACATTGAGTTTTCCATAGGGCGGTCTGTCGCACTTTTAGCCCGAACGGCTGAATGGATTTGCACGAAACTTGGCAAAATTGTAGAGACTGGTAGCCCGATGTGCCTTTTGTAGGTCTCAATATATGTGCTCCAGTGGATTTTGAGAAATTAACATTTAAAAAAAGATATATATCTGTAACAGCGGACTGGGCAGCTCCCGGTTCGCGGACCGGGGAGCGTACCAAAACTTCGCGTAGCGAAGCTGATTGGTTATCCGGCGTCTGTAAACATTCCAAACAGTCCGGAGCGGCCGCCATCTTGTCTCTCGGTAGGATTGAGAGACAAGAGGAGGCCAAAACAAAAGGGGAAATAACCATAAGGGGGCATAGTAGATCCTCCCTGACCCCCTAGGTTTAATGTGGAGGCTTTAAAAGGGCCCCGCGGGGCAAAAAAAAAAAATTTTTTGTTTTGTTTTTTTGCGTGGGTAGCGCCCGGTACGCGAACCGGGAAGCGTTCTGGGCAGCGTACTGCAATGAAAAATGAATGATAGACTTTTCAAATGCTGTATGTTAATTGATTGTTGTTTTTGTTGATTATTTTATTTTTTTTTTTTTTTTTTTTAAGCATTTTTTATTGTGTTTCATAATTTATTAAACTTTCTAACATTTCATTGTCAGAAATTTCAAAATTATCATGGAATATACATTGTAGTCTCTGAGGTTGTAAAATGTCCTCATTTGCAAGGAGGTTATCTACTGCTTGTACACATTGCAGTAGTTCTTGGTCCCAAGTTTCATCCATAAATTCAATCTCATTTGGATCAATGATTTCTGTGTTGGACTCTGGAAGGACAATTTCAAATGAAATTTTTTGTTCGCTTTCCATTTTCCCTGAAATTTGCATAAAAAAAATATATATTAGTAGAGGTAGGGCAATGTTGGGATTAATTTTAGATAGGCAGTTTTTAACAGTGAATTTATCTTTGGGCAGTGTATAGTATCAGAGTGATTGTATCTAAATTTATAAGTACTACAGAGGGATAGTATATAACTAACAGAAAAAGTTTGCCATATTAACTTAAAGTGCACAATATACTTCAGTTTTAAAAATAACAACTTACCTTTAAAAATAAGTTGAAGTTATTAATGAAAATCCTATTGAAATGTACACCAGGAAGTAGTAGTCAAAATGGCTGTGTTTCCTTCTCTTCCTTTATATATATTCGGGTACATAACCAATCAAATGTCAGGTAAAAAAAGTAGAAAATGAAAGTAACATTTTAATTGGTTGTGAATTCCAACACTTCAGATGTGTTTTGTGAAGTAATTTACCTCACGGTATTTAGAGAGGTCTACAGGCTAAATGGCTAAATGGAATTCCAATCAAATTTGTGAAAATGGTAGGGATTGGTATGTAGTATGAGCTAATCTATATTTGGTGAAATTATCTCAAGTGGCTTTTGTGTGAACTACTTTCCCACCTTTTTTGATGGTGCGCTTCCCAGGGAGCGACCCGGTACGCGAACCGTTGAGCGCCCCGGTTCGCGGACCTTAAGCGTTCCAGGAGTCCACCATTTTGTGTTTCGGTCGAATTAAGATACAAGATGGAGGGCAAATAATGTTCAGAATGGGTAGAAGGGGGCACGGTAGAGTTATCTTGACCCCCTAGGTTTTCTGAGGGTGGCTGAGGAGGCTTATATGTGCGGAAAAAAAACATTTTCAAAAAAAATTTCGCGAGGTTAGCTCCCGGTTCGCGTACCGGGTAGCGGCCCCGGTAGCGTATTTTGTTGAAAATTAGTGAAAAATGTTAGAGTTAAATAATAATTGTGAGTGATCAGATGTAGGGTAGCTCTGAGAAGAGCTTTTGGGTTTATGGTACATTTAGGTACTTATAAGTAGGTACCAATGCACATTCTTAAATTCAGAGTGAAAATTCTGTTGCCCTCATCTGAGAAGTGAACTCCATCTCCTCTGTAGATATCTTGCATGTAGTAACGCAAGTTATTGTTGTACAGGGAGCCCATTCCATGGTCTCTCATGTAAGCTGAAACAGATTTGTTTACATGCTTCCTCGATTTCTCAATTTGTGGACAAAATTGGTTGGACCACCTCCATTTCTGTCTTTGGCATATATTTGAATATACCAAGGCAGTCTGAGGAAAAAGTGCCATCAATTGCTCAAAGGTGTCCTTTAAAAGCATTTCCAGACCTACCCCAGTCAAAGTGCCCAAGTCATTACCTCCACAGTGCACAATTAACAGGTCAGGTTTGGGCAAATGCATAAAGGTTTTCACCAATGGTATCAATTGGTGACATTTTAATCCTCTGTGGCCAAACCACTTAATTTCCACATCTTGTAAATTGAGGTTAGGTAAATTCCTGCTTTCAACGTACCTTTGAGCCCAGTGAATATAACTATGACCAACAATCCAGACAGAAAACATGGTGAGAGAAGGTTCTGTGTTAACTACCCTTCACTATCTGCAAAGAGAGAGTACTCCTAATAGAAATGAGGGGTGGGGGGCAGCATTCAAAGCAGATCAGTGTGCATAAACACGAAAATGTTTTTACTTACCACGTACTTGACATTCGACAGCTTATGATATTTGCTATTAAAAAACCATTGAATTTCACTGAAAAAACCATAGGTTATAGACCATATATAGTTAGGAATTAGCATTTAAAAAACCTTATTTTACTCACACAAAACCATTGAAATTCCATATATAGTTAGTTGCACTAACTATATATCGCGCACCCGCAATCCACTGCTGATCATGTCACATATTACATCATTCATGACATGGTCAGTGACATCACTGATGACATCACTGATGACATCTCAAATGACATCACTGATGACATCACTGATGACATCTCATTTGACATCATTCTTGTGCTAATACGATAAACCTCTTCAGACTCTAATATAACCTTAGATACACTCAGTGTATACAGACACTCACACACTGCCACTCATCCATGGAGTTACTCACACACCCAGTCAGTCATGCAAAGAAACAATCTCACCTCCATTTCTTCAACTATACAGTTAAACACACCTTACTTATTGAAACATATACTAACACATATTTACTCTCTTATACGGGGGCAAAGGCCTGCGTTAACTACCCTTCACTATCTGCAAAGAGAGAGTACTCCTAATAGAAATGAGGGGTGGGGGGCAGCATTCAAAGCAGATCAGTGTGCATAAACACGAAAATGTTTTTACTTACCACGTACTTGACATTCGACAGCTTATGATATTTGCTATTAAAAAACCATTGAAATTCACTGAAAAAACCATAGGTTATAGACCATATATAGTTAGGAATTAGCATTTAAAAAACCTTATTTTACTCACACAAAACCATTGAAATTCCATATATAGTTAGTTGCACTAACTATATATCGTGCACCCGCAATCCACTGCTGATCATGTCACATATTACATCATTCATGACATGGTCAGTGACATCACTGATGACATCACTGATGACATCTCAAATGACATCACTGATGACATCACTGATGACATCTCATTTGACATCATTCTTGTGCTAATACGATAAACCTCTTCAGACTCTAATATAACCTTAGATACACTCAGTGTATACAGACACTCACACACTGCCACTCATCCATGGAGTTACTCACACACCCAGTCAGTCATGCAAAGAAACAATCTCACCTCCATTTCTTCAACTATACAGTTAAACACACCTTACTTATTGAAACATATACTAACACATATTTACTCTCTTATACAATCCCTGATACAAGTTCACAATGATCGATACAACCACTCACTCATTCAGTGGCTCTCATGCACAGTTATTTATATATGCCAACTCTCACATGTACTGTGTTTAACATATGTACTTACTATGACATGTAGCATTGAGATATCCATTCACTCATCAATACACTCATGCACACAGTCAACTGCCCATGTAGCTGTTTCCACATGCAGTCTTGAACTCATACACCTAGTGAATAAACTGCTCACACATCTATGCATAGAGTCACACACCTTCCAGCCACCCCCACACAAACTCAATCTCCCATAGAAATACTTGGGCAACCAATTAATAACACATATAGCCTCTCGTATAGCTAATGATCAACACATGCAGCAGTTTACATCACAACAGACATAATGATGCACAAATTAAGAATCACTCACTCATACAGTCAGTCACGCACCTACTAAATCCTTCATCCAGACACTTATACATCCACTCATTCTTCAATATGTAAGACATATTTTAACTTTACAGAAACATACAGTCACTGGATGTTGTCATCAGTGATGTCATCAGTGATGTCATTTGAGATGTCATCAGTGATGTCACTGACCATGTCATGAATGATGTAATATGTGACATGATCAGCAGTGGATTGCGGGTGCGCGATATATAGTTAGTGCAACTAACTATATATGGAATTTCAATGGTTTTGTGTGAGTAAAATAAGGTTTTTTAAATGCTAATTCCTAACTATATATGGTCTATAACCTATGGTTTTTTCAGTGAATATATATATATATATATATATATATATATATATATATATATATATATATATATATATATATATATATATATTACCACCAACCAAACTTTCATCATCAAAAGAGGCGCTGACTCCGTGTATCTCAGTTCAAGGGTTTTATTTGTTACATCAGCTTCTGCTCAGACGCGTTTCGGCGGCTCTTCCCGCCTTGCTCACTAACATCAGACCCATTGAATCTGCGCTATATATACATACACATGTTGCACAATCACATGAGTCATAATTGTAATTTTCTAATTGGCTCTAGTGTCGCCATGGTGATTCTAGTTACACCCATATGCCTACGTGACCACTACCATGAATGCAACATTACTAATACAAAACATCATACATAAAATCATGTTTGACTAAACATTATCGTCATGTTTAAACAATATGCTGATGTTACTTCGTTATTTATTTCATCAAAAACCCCGTGTTAAAATGAATTAATTAACCACATTGATTAAGGTATACAATGTTGCGCCCTACGTTAAATTAGTTTGTTTACGTCATAGCTCTTGGGCGTGATTGATGGGGGGGTGTGTGTCGCTGCCCAGGCCGGTGATTGGTTTGTATGCGGAGAACTACAAAGGGACTCGGTAACAACGGAAATCGGTTTGCTGGCCTGGTGGCAGAGTCAGAACATGTTACAGCCTACCCAGTCCCTCCTCGTGTGTCTGGTAAGTGAAGCGTGTGATTATTCGCTTTCACGTTCTCATATTTAGGGCACATACTCACGTTAGCCTATATAAGCGACAGATTCCGCGCTAGTGCGCACCCTATTTGTTAAGTTTTTGGGCAGATCCTGCTGCGTTGTGGTTCAACCATTTTCACATATTATACCGGGATTGACTTAACTAATGATATGAAGTGTTTGGTGTGGATAGTGGGTGTGGATTACATGTGACTGCAATTGGAAATAGTTAAATGATGGCGCCATCTGGGTCTTAGTTAAAAGGTACTAAGGTACAGTAGGGGTAGGCTATTTAGATGTGCACACTCAGGGCTTCATCTGCGTTTAGCCCTGCGGGGATCTTGGAATTCAACAGAATGATATATCTGGATTCCAGACGGCGTAACTCAAGCTTGCGATTGCCGCCTCTTACATTTCTTGGGATGCTATCAATGACAAAATATGTCAGACCTTTTGCGTCCCCTCCATGCATTTCATGGATATGTCTCGCTACTGGGTAGGATGGGTCCTTGTTGGTGATAGCTCTCAGGTGTTGTAAGATTCTTACATGCACTTGGTGTATCGTCGACCCTACATATTGTTTACCACATTCATATACAAGCACATAAACGGCGTATTCCGTCTTGCATGTGAAGTGTTGCCTGATGGCATAGGGTTGTTTGCGAAAGGGTACTGTGACACTCGTAGTGTTTTTCCCATGGGTACAGGCTTTACATTTGGGACATTTTTTGAAACCCTTTTGTGACTGGAACCAATTTTTCTGTTTTTGGATGGCTGGGGCATTGTTGACCAATTGTTGACGCATTGATCGGGCCTTCCTGAAGGATACCAGTGGTTTATCACCCACTTTGTCACCTATGATTGCGTCATTACGGATCAATGGCCAATGCCTTCTGAGTATTTTTCGAAGGTTGGCATGGTGGCGATTGTAACCCGTAATTAGCCTCGGGGGTTGCCTTTCCTGTTGTTTGGGTCCAGTTTTTTCCACATCAGGGAATAGTAGCTCCCGTCTGTTTTTGGCGCTACATTTTACTTCCGCAGTTTTGCATGTTTTGTCAGTGTAACCTCTGTGCTTTAATCTCGTAAAGAGATTGGTTTTTGCTTCAGCTAACCCTTCCTTGGTGCTGCAGTTGCGAGTCATCCTAAGACATTCTGCGTATGGGATAGACTGTTTTAGGGGTGTCGGGTGGAAACTGTTAGCGTGGAGGATTGTATTGCCCGCAGTGGGCTTTCTGTAGGTGCGTGTCTGTATTGTGTCATTCATAATAAACAATTCTACATCCAGGAATTGTATACTTTCTTTGTTCACATTACAGGTAAATTTGAGATTCAATGAATTTTCATTCAACTGTTCAGTGAAACTCCTCGCACTCTCCTCATTCCCCTCCCACAAAATAAAGATGTCATCAATGAAACGTTTATAGATAACAACATTGTGGTTCATTGTTTGTCCATATAGTTTCAGTAGCACCTGCTCCTCCCACCAGCCCATATGCAGATTCGCATAGCTGGGAGAGAAGCAAGTGCCCATCGCCGAACCTTGGATTTGTTTGTAAAACAGTTTGTCGAATATCAATGTGTTATTCGTAAGGCACCACTCACACATCTCCAGCAGCATTTTAGTGTGTTCATATTGGTTGATAGGTCTTTTTCCCAAGAAATGTTTTATGGCATTTAGACCGTCCATATGCCTAATGCTGGTGTAAAGAGCTTGGACATCAAGAGTCACAAAAATGTAGTTCTCTTTCCACTTTATGTCATAGATCTTTCTCAGGAAGTCTCCTGTGTCCTTTATGTACGCCGGTAATTTTCTAACCTCTGGTTGAAGGAAATGATCAATGAACACACTTGTGTTCTCGAATAGGCTCCCTATTGCCGAAATTATTGGTCTTCCGGGTGGTATGTTTTCATTCTTGTGTATCTTGGGGATCAGATATAGTTGCGCTGTGACCGGGTAATCAGTCTTTAGGAATTCAAATTCACTTTTACTAATTAGGCCTTTGCCTCTCCATTTATACAGTTCGTTATGGTACCTTTCTTGAATGCCTACCAGGTACGTAGGACTGATTCTCATGTAACACTCCCTGTCCTGTAGTTGACTCAGTGCCTCAGTGTTATACATTTCCAGCGGCCAGAGAACTATGTTTCCCCCTTTGTCGGACCATCTCACCACGATGTCCGACCTGGCTTTTATTTTCTCCATCAGTGCATTGTATTTTCTAGTGTGGTCTTCATTTTGTTTATAACGTAGTTTAGTGCTCATAATGGAAAGCTCTTTGAGGTCTTTAATCACATACTCTGCGAACAAATCCAACCCATCTTTTGGCATTATTGGCACAAATATTGATTTGGGCTTGAAACCTGTTTTCACCGTTTGCCAAATATTGATGTCTGAATTAAGGGCCGCCCCACTCGGTGTGATTTCTTCAGTACCATTTTCATTTTCCATTTCCAGATCTATAAGGTCTTGTAGTGCGTCCATATGTTCTACATTTAGCATTTCGGTCATATCATTATTGGGCATTGCGGCCACAGTACTCGTTTTAACGTTGTAGAAATATTTTTGCAGTTTTAATTTTCTCACATATAGGAACAAATCAATCCTTGTTTGGGTGTAATCAAAATTTGTGTTACTGCAGAAAGTCAAGCCTAATGATAAAATTTCTAATTCTTCCTTCGATAGCTCCATGTTTGTTAAGTTTATGACTGTGTTATCTTTGTTTGTCTCCATCATCGGCGTCTGTTGTATCTGTATTGTTGTTTTTTCTTTTGTTTTTCTTCTTTTTGCGCTTGTTGTCCCCCACCTCCTGTCTTTTCTTCTCCTGCTTGTTGTTTTTGTTTTTGGCTCTGATTGCTCCTGCCTGGCCCTTCTCCTTGATTTGACGCCCTTCGTGGACGCAATGTTCTGAGGCGCTGTTGGCGTAAAAAAGCAAATTCCTGTGCCGGAGTTGGTGCTGGTCCAAGCATTTGTGCACTTTGATTGCTGTCATTATCTGTGTCATATTCTGAGCTTATCTCATTCTCACTTTGTTCAGGGGCCCCGGGTTGATTACCCTGTGCGTTTTGTAGGGGTTGTTTCCTTATTTGATCAAATTTTCTCGCAAACGTATAGATCCTTCCGTTTAAATAATCATTTCTGTCCCTCTGAAATTTGATGGCTTTTCTTTCCTTGATTTCTGCTTCATGTTTGTCTAATCTTGTTTGGATTTCTTTCATTCTTTCTGCAATTTCTTCCTTGTTCTCTTTTGCGTCTAGTTCTTTTAATATATCCTCAATCCGTGTGATCAATTTCACTCTGTCACTTGCTGCAAATTGGATCAGTATTTTGAGCATATTTTCAGATGATTTTGCACTATTTTCAGCCCACATTTGCAGCATTGCCGGATCGGGGTCCTCATAGGTGGGTGCTACTAATACTCTTAGCCCTCTGGGGATTCTGTTCACATCCAGGTATCTGGAAAGGGATTTCACTTCCCACCACTTTGCGACTTCTTTTTTTCGTAATTTCTCCAACTCATTCAAAAGTATTTTGGTTTCATCTTTCTCTTTGGGTTGGGTTTGAGCACTTTGTTTGGTCTTATCGCCTTTCCCCGTGTCTGTGTCAGTGAATATGTCTTTTGCAGCCTCCTCTCTTCCCTTTTCCCATTCAGCAGCCATGCTGATCAATTTGTAAACAATATTAACGCTTGTACAGATACACAGCCCGTGTGGTTTTGAGTTCCCTCCACACTTGGGCTCACTCTCCCACTAGATCCTTGCCTTGCGCCCGTTCCCGTTACTCACATCGAGTCACGGCTTACCAGAAATTCCCGACTGCTCTCCAGCGATCGTCGATCTCCAGGTCGCCAGTCTCAGATGTTTTCACAGGTTCCTCGGGACTCTTCGCATTTCGATCTTTAGGGGGGCACTGCGTGTCTTTTTTCTCCAAAAGCTTCCCATAGAATTGTCCTTTACGACACAGTGCTGCCAGAACGAGGAGGGTCAGCGTTGGGCTTCCAGGACTCCAGCCCTCTATATTACCACCAACCAAACTTTCATCATCAAAAGAGGCGCTGACTCCGTGTATCTCAGTTCAAGGGTTTTATTTGTTACATCAGCTTCTGCTCAGACGCGTTTCGGCGGCTCTTCCCGCCTTGCTCACTAACATCAGACCCATTGAATCTGCGCTATATATACATACACATGTTGCACAATCACATGAGTCATAATTGTAATTTTCTAATTGGCTCTAGTGTCGCCATGGTGATTCTAGTTACACCCATATGCCTACGTGACCACTACCATGAATGCAACATTACTAATACAAAACATCATACATAAAATCATGTTTGACTAAACATTATCGTCATGTTTAAACAATATGCTGATGTTACTTCGTTATTTATTTCATCAAAAACCCCGTGTTAAAATGAATTAATTAACCACATTGATTAAGGTATACAATGTTGCGCCCTACGTTAAATTAGTTTGTTTACGTCATAGCTCTTGGGCGTGATTGATGGGGGGGTGTGTGTCGCTGCCCAGGCCGGTGATTGGTTTGTATGCGGAGAACTACAAAGGGACTCGGTAACAACGGAAATCGGTTTGCTGGCCTGGTGGCAGAGTCAGAACATGTTACAGCCTACCCAGTCCCTCCTCGTGTGTCTGGTAAGTGAAGCGTGTGATTATTCGCTTTCACGTTCTCATATTTAGGGCACATACTCACGTTAGCCTATATAAGCGGACCCCCCAATTTAAATATTTAGAGCCCCAGGGAGGTGGCAGTACCCGGGGCATGTGTGGGTGGGCTTTAGCCCCCCCCCCCCCCACAGGGTATGTTTTTTAAAAAAATCCCCGGGGTTGGCGGTCCCCTGGGCTTGGGATGGCCTTGGAGGCCCCAAACATTACATTTACAAGCCCCGGGGGTGGCGATCCCCAGGGCTGCGGGGGGGGGTCCGTCTGCCCCCCAACTATTACTGCTTTGCCCCTGGGGGTAGCGGTCCCTGGGGCATTGTGGGGGGATTGGGCCCCCCCATACTTTTTTTAGTATGCCCCCGGGACTTGGCCCCCCCGGGCTAATTAGCCACAGAGCGCTGAAGCCCGCGCTTCGCTTTTTTTGTATCGGCAGGATCCGGCACCCTACGCGATTTTGCTGATTTATTTTTTTAATACTGTTTTTTGGGCCCTGGGGGTCATTGTGAGTCCCTTTAAGCAGGCCTAGGGGGTCAGGGTGTTACTACCATGCCCTCTATTCGTGTTTTTCAAATTTTTTTCTGCTGTCTTGGGCCTCGGTTCTACCGAGGCACAAAATGGCTGCCAACACTTCCTGGTTTGGAGTGTTGACAGCCAATTAGCATACAGCGTGTCATCGGGAGGGTGCACGGATCCTGCGCGGCCATAGATATATATGTGATTTTACTTTTGATTTTCTCAGTAACTACTGAACGGATTTACACCATTTAACAAAAAGGCATGACTCTGAACCAAGGGCTACCATTTTGCCAAATTTGGTGTAATTCTGTTCAGCAGTTCAGGCTGTAGCTGCGGCTAAATGTTCCTAAGGGAATTAGCATGGGGAAAACACGTTTTGGGACCCCCTTTTTTCTCGGCCCACGCTTGACGAATCACCGTCAAACTTTCAGGATCAGAGCGGACCAGAGCAGGCCATAAGTTTTAAAAATTTCGCGAAGATTCGTCAACCGGCGCTAAAGTTATGGGGAATAGAGTGTTGCAGATTTCCTATAAGAAATAGGTCCTAACTATAACTACCCACTGGTGACCGCCAGTAGGTTTCATATATATATATATATATATATATATATATATATATATATATATATATATATATATATATATATATATATCTATTCACTGAAAAAACCATAGGTTATAGACCATATATAGTTAGGAATTAGCATTTACAAAACCTTGAAAATTCACTGAAAAAACCATAGGTTATAGACCATATATAGTTAGGAATTAGCATTTAAAAAACCTTATTTTACTCACACAAAACCATTGAAATTCCATATATAGTTAGTTGTACTAACTATATATCGCGCACCCGCAATCCACTGCTGATGATGTCACATATTACATCATTCATGACATGGTCAGTGACATCACTGATGACATCACTGATGACATCTCAAATGACATCACTGATGACATCACTGATGACGTCATCCAGTGACTGTATAATTCTGTAAAGTTAAAATATGTCTTACATATTTAAGAATTAGTGGATGTATAAATGTCTGGATGAAGGATTTATTAGGTGCATGACTGACTGTATGAGTGAGTGGTTAAATGTGTCTCACTGAGTGCATGGGTTAGTGACTAAACTGTCTCAATTTGTGCATCATTATCTTTGTTGTTCTATAAACTGCTGCATGTGTTGATCATTAGCTATATGATTAACTATATGCGTTATTGATTGGTTGCCTACGTATTTGTATGGGAGACTGAGAGTGTGTATGGGTGGCTGGGAGGTGTATGACTCTGTGCATAGATGTGTGAGCAGTTTATTCACTAGATGTATGGGTTCAAAAGTGCATGTGGAAACAGCTGTATGGGCGGTTGACTGTGTGCATGAGTGTATGGGTGAGTGAATGGATATCTCAGTGCTGCATGTAAAAGTAAGTACATATGTAAAACACAGTACATGTGAGAGTTGACATATATAAATAACTGTGCATAAGAGCCAGTGAATGTGTGAGTGACTGTATGGATCATTGTGAACTTGTATCAGGGATTGCATAAGAGAGTAAATATGTGTTAGTATATCTTTGAATAAGTAAGGTGTGTATAACTGTATAGTTGAGAAAATGGATGTGTGAATGATTCTTTCCATGACTGACTAGGTGTGTGTGTAACTCTATGGATGAGTGACAGTCTGTGAGTGTCTGTTTACACTTACTGTATCTAAGGTTATATTAGAGTCTGAAGAGCTTCATCGTATTATCACATGAATGATGTCATCAGTGATGTCATCAGTAATGTCAAATGAGATGTCATCAGTGATGTCATCAGCGATGTCATTTGAGATGTCATCAGTGATGTCATCAGTGATGTCATTTGAGATGTCATCAGTGATGTCATCAGTGATGTCATTTGAGATGTCATCAGTGATGTCATCAGTGATGTCATTTGAGATGTCATCAGTGATGTCATCAGTGATGTCACTGACCATGTCATGAATGATGTAATATGTGACATCATCAGCAGTGGATTGCGGGTGCGCGATATATAGTTAGTACAACTAACTATATATGGAATTTCAATGGTTTTGTGTGAGTAAAATAAGGTTTTTTAAATGCTAATTCCTAACTATATATGGTCTATAACCTATGGTTTTTTCAGTGAATTTTCAAGGTTTTGTAAATGCTAATTCCTAACTATATATGGTCTATAACCTATGGTTTTTTCAGTGAATTTCATTGGTTTTTTAAAAGCTAATATCTACAGAAGTAAAATGTATTATTCTTTAAATCCAAAAATATATTTTATATGTTTATTAATAATTTTTTTTAAAATATTTTTTTTGTTTCGCTCCCGGTCCGCTAACCGGGAAGCTTCCAGTTAGCTCAATTCGATTCCGCGATCCCGTCCGCGAACCGGTAACAAATCAACATAGTGACGGTATTGCGTTGCCGCGTAATGCGTCTTATGACGTACTGCGTTAGCGCACCCGGAAGTGCCCCGGGGCGCGGACCGAGGCGCGAAACGCAACTCCCCGGAAGCGATCCGCGGCGCGAAAGCGCGACGTATCGCGTTGCCGCGAAATGCGTCTTGTGACGTACTGCGTTAGCGCACCCGGAAGTGTCCCGGGGCGCGGACCGAGGCGCGAAGCGCAGCGAACCGGAAGCTAACCGGGGAGCGTTCCGCAGCGCGTAACATGAAAGTTAGAGGTCATGTGACTTGTTAATAAAGCTTTTCATTGGTTCATTTCACTTTTAGTTTCATAATTATGGAAGGCTAGGTCAGGTGACCTAAAAATAACACTTTTCATTGGTTGAGAAGTATTGTTTTTTCCAAATGATGAAAACCACTCCTTCTTTCCTCACTCTGACTTTCATTATTGTGAGAGGAAGACCTATTTTGCTTCTTGGAAGACCTATTTTGATTGTATGAAAATGGCTTCACTGATTGCTTCAGCTGGTGCACCCCCACCACCACCTCCACCTCCTCATGGGAAGAGAGGACCACCTCCCCAGGTGGTTATCAACACTGAGGAGGAAGATGAAGAGATGGATGAGGAGGGAGAACAACCACAATTTCTTGAAGAGTTGCCCCGGGTTTCAAGAAAGAAACCCAGTTTCATCTGGCAGTTTTTTTCCATCCCTCGTGGCCAAAAAAAGGTCAATGCCAGGTATGCAACATGCCTCATATGCAAGGAACAATTGTCCAGAGGGACGGACAAAAAATACAGCTACGGTAATCATACCATGCATAGGCATATGACGAGGAAACATCCCTTAAATTACAGCCGGGCGGAATTAAGGGATATGATGGACAATCCTCGACCAACTCCTGTGACGAGACCAGCAACATCGGTTTCTTTATCACCAGAGGAGGCACGGGAAACTGTGCCAAATATCCAGCCCAATTTTGGGAACATGATACACTTATGTATGCGCTGTCGTGGATTATTAGCTTGTGGCAACATGAGCATCAATGCACTGAACCTGGCGTATGAACACCATGATTGCCCTAACCGCCCCCAGTAATTTTTTTTTGCTCCTGTTGAGCCCTTTTCAACGCCTGTTTTTTGTTGTTCCCCCCCCCCCAAAAAAAACCAAAAAAAATATAAAATCGTTCAAAAAATACAAAAAAAACAAAAAATGTTCAAAAAATACAAAAAAAATATAAAACAACAAAAATATAAAAAAAAAAGTTCTTTTCAGAACTACCTTCCCTTTCCCAAAAAATTGCTAGAATGTTTAGCACTCTGGCAAGCTCTATTTCTTTTGGTTCGCTTCCGGTTTAGCTTCCCGGTACGCGTACCGGGAGCTAACCAAAAAATTTTATTTTTTTTAAAAAAAGAGTAAGTATAAGGAAAGTAAACAGAGAGTGATGTTTCAAGAAAGACAGCTATAGGGAGTAAAGAAGAGATACTATTTAATAGATCTATTTACCAAAGAACAGACAGAAGAGGGTATAATTGTGAAAAACAAAATAGATAACGAAGTGAAAGAAAAACAAGCATTGGCATAGCCAATAGGTATCGACTTTGGGACCTTCTAAGTCTTTAGTTATGCAGCATAATATCCTTGGTGCAGCAACATCAACTGTTGCATGGCTAAACACGTATAAAGTCCCAAAGGCGAGACCTATTGTCTATGCCAATGCTTGTTTCTTAAGTAGAATTGCAATACGTATGGCTCTTCCATGTAAAAAAATCTTATCTTGTGCTCTAAAGATTGCTAAAGTCTCGACAGAGAACAGGCTAGATTGTAAGTAGGGTAAATTGCGCTTGGTGATCTGTTTGAGGGAGCGTCTGCTTTGCCTGGTGTCTTTGGAGAGCAATTTTGATTGTTATACTGGACAATATAGCCCTAATGTAAATAACATAGGGGCATATTATCAACATAGGCAATAAAAGTTTTGCAGCTTTTATCGGCAGAAATGTGTCGCTAAAGCTGCTTTTGCGGCAGAAAACTGCCGCTAAAGCCGCTTTTGCACCAGTTTTCTGCCAATAAAAAGAGCAATAATTTTATTGGCTGCATTCATAATATGCCCCTTAGTGTGCTTCAACTACACAGAGAAAGCATTATGAACAAATAGTGATACAGTGATCAGTCAAAGACACTAAGAGTAATAGAGACGGAGTGAGTGAACAAGAGTGAGGAACTATGAGAAGAGAGGGACTGAGAAAAAGAGTGGAAGGAGTTGAGTAAGTAGTTAATAGAGAAAGGAATGAGGGAAGTAGCAAAGGCAGGAAACTGAGGATTAAAGAAATGAAGCAGTGGAACTAATAGTAGTTCAATGTGATAGAAATTTAACGAAAAGAGTACAAAATACTTACCTTATAATTGTCGTTAAATTCCTCACTTTTTATTTTTATACTTTCAATCTGTGAAAGAGAGAACAAACATTTGAAAAATATAAAAACATGTATTAAAAAATTACAAAAGACAAGGGCAAAGATTGAAGGACAAACAGTTTTTCAATAACTTTGACACTTACAGAAGCTACACAGTCCTAAAGATATACATTTTAAACTAACACTATCTTGATGCAGATGAAGTGAGGCCTATCTTAAAACATGGTGCATCTTTTGCATTGCTGTTGTCTCAGAAAAGTGTCGCAAGACACTAAAATTTAAAATAATTGCTTCAGGATGCCAATAAGATGTCTACTATCCAGAGTTTTGTTTCAGGTGAGGCCTACTCAGGGTTGCAGATGAAATTTCGAGTTGTTGAAGAGAATAGAAGACATAATACATGTGAAGGTCTACCAATGAAGTGAGTCATGTCCACTGCAATCTTCAACAAAGTCCAAACGTCCTATGTTTCCCTGGACAGACCTAAACTTGATCTGCACAATGTGATTCGTAATGATAGGAAACACAGGTGATGTAATTGAAATACATGCAATTTATTTTGCTCATTTCACAATCACATCACTTGTGTTTCCTTTGCTTAGGTATCTCATTGTGCAGATGTAGTCTAGCATATCAAAGAATACGCAGAAGTGCAGCACTGCATGCAACAACTTTGACACTTACAGAAGCCTCACCTTCTCCATGCCTTCTACACAGTTCTACATATACATCATAAATGCAAACAGTACAGAATTAATTATACATGTTAAATGGTTTATTTTTGCTGTTCTCAGAATGTATCAAAATTCACTAAAAACAGTGACCTGAAGGTATTCATCATGTAACAGCGGGGAAAAAAAAACACAATCAAAATGATTGTGTTTAAAAAACCCATACAACATCAGAAATCAAAAATCAGAACTCCTTAAAGTTAACTTACTTTCCATGACGTCCAAGGATGTCCTATGAATAGCTTACACTCTTTTGTGCTGTTATTACTTTCAGCCCACCACTTTCTCAAAGAAAATCTCCATCGTTTTTAAAAACATGTTACATACAATAAATGACTTCTTGCTCTCTACCACAAGATTCCACAAGGCCAAATCTTGTCAGAGCCATGTATAACTCTTGGATTTCTTGTTAGCCAATCCCATCATTTGGCATTCCCGCAACTTTCAGAATTAAAATGTTGAAGATCATTTTCACAATCCTGGAATAGTAATATCTTCCCCTTCTTGCTCAGTCATGTTCTACATTTCCTATGACACTGATACTGCTTAATATGAAGCAGACTTACACTACCTCTATGACTACAACAATTATTTAATTCTCTACATCACTTTTAATCACAAAGCAATGTAAAACAGTAGACAGCATTGCAGACTTACATTCCCTCTACTCCATGTTTTGATTGGCTGCTTCAATTAGCTTATAAAAAGAAACAGTTTTTCTGAACTCATTCAAAGTGCACATATATCTCCATGATGTCCAGTCCTATGATTAGAAGTTATGTCTCTGAACTACACTTATCCTCAAGGCCAAATTGTGTAGGAGCCATTAGAACTTCTTGAAATTCCACAGAGCACATCCCGAGATTATTTCCCTAAAATTTTGGTTTTAAAAACACCAGGTAAGAGTTTTTAAGGTCATACGGCAATTTTTTTTTGAAAATTAAAACAGAATCATTGCAGAATGACCAGCCATTTCTAGACTTTAAATAAGCTGTGTAATGTCCTGATGATATTGAAGGGCCGTCATGATATATAATTGCTATAGTTACAAAAGTCCTTCCTGATATTGACAACTGCGAAGCTACAAAATTTTTTATTAAAGTTGTCAATTTTGTTCCATCAGGCCTACATCGTTGGAACATTAAAATGACGTACTGGCCATATGTTCGTATAAATAATGTGGACATCATTTCAGATTTACATTGGCTACACTCCATGTTGTGATTAGCAGCTTTTACTAGCTTATTAAAGGAGACTGATTTACTGTCTGGCAAAGTTAAATATATAAATCTTTCTGAGTCTACACTAGTAGTACTTGATATCATACAGTTCTCGCAGTCATGCTGCCATTGATAAGAAAGCCCAAACAGCTGATCTACATCTACACCTTCAGCATGTAATACATCAAGCATATACATTAAAAACTCCTGACAATCTTGCTGAATATTTTGAGAGAATTGTGTTTGGCCTGAACATCTGTCTAACAGATTTCGAATTTCAGACACACTTTCTATGTTTCTTCTATCAGTGGTACATTTCTCTAACACAGAATTTAACAAACCGCAAAATCTTTGATCAGAATTGACCACAATCTCTTCTTTTACATTTTTTAGAGAAAACAAAACATTAATTACTACATTAGCATAGCAGTTGACACCAGAACTGTTTTCAAACTGAAAACCAACAACATCTTCAACAGAATCCTTTTTGTTTCTGCTTGTAATTTTAAGTTCATTCACTTTTTGTCTTTTTGCTATAACCTCCCCAGTATTGTTCTCATTTCTTCGTTTCCGGCCTACCAGACGTTTCTCAAACAAAGGAAACTGAGGCAAATGTGGCGCATACTCTCTTCTTAACCTATTGTGTTCCTTAACACAATCTAGATCTGCACAAATGTTTGTGACATCACACTCAATCAAGTACAATCCCGATAAAGTTCTAACTCGTGACAATGCCACATATGCCATACCCTCCTTGAACACAGAACTGCCAATATTCACCAATGCACTGTCTACACTTAAACCTTGCGAGTTATGGATTGTCACCGCATATGCCAAGCAAACAGGAAACTGCTTACGGCGAACATATAAGTCTTTTACAAGCAAAAATCTAGCAGAACAACGAGCAATTAGCTGTACTTCCTCAATGCCATCAAATTTAATTTTTAAAAATTCAATTCCATCTCTATTTCTGTATTTCACAAAATCAACAACATTACCCATTGATCCATTTACCAGACCTCTTTCAACATGTAAATTCCTTCTTAAAATTATACGGCAGTTCAAGCACACATTCAGAGTCTTTTCAAAACCTGCAGTTTTAGATATACTCTTCTCTAATGAATCCAATTTTGTTTTCAGATTCTCAGACAAAATAATTGTTGATCCCATATGCTCTACTCTATCAATAGCTTCCAGTTTCACAATCTGTTGCTTTTCTAAATGCAACATTTTGTTGTTAAATTTGGCACATTCTGCAAGAGTTGGCATCAAACATATTCCAGATTTCTTTTCAGTAATTTTCTGAAAAATATTCTCAGGCACAACATCTTGTTCTGGATATAAATTTGACAGTAATCGTGCATGTAAAGCTTCTTTCCCATGCTCGGTCACTTTTCCAATTCTAACATCTTGTAGAATAGTCTTGTAAACTTCATCCTTCGCCTGACGCATATTTTCATGCAGTTCAGCATAATTGAAGTTTAACCATATATTGACGTTGCCAATGCTGCCTAGGCACTTCCTGGTATCTTCATGCGTGAGCATTTTGAACACAGGTTGCCCTTTCACTGGTGTCAGCTGCAAAAGATCTCCGAAAACAATGATGTGTTTGCCACCAAATAACACATCATACTCTGTTTTGAGAACTTCTTGCATCCTCAAATGCACAAAGGCAAGCATGACATTGGAAACCATGCTTACTTCGTCAATGATAAGAAGTTTCATTTTCCTCAAGATTCTTGAAACTTCAAAACAAGCATCTCCAGATAGCTTGTGATATTCTAATTTGTTGTCATGCTCCACTGGCAGCATCAGTAAACGATGTAAAGTAATCCCTTTAATATTATGTGCTGCCAGTCCAGTTGGAGCAGTGACAACACAAGACAGCGATGACTCTGTCTTTTCCTGCAAATAGCATGAAATTGCTTTAATGAGGAAACGTTTTCCAGTTCCCGCTTCTCCACTCACGTACAGTCGGACAGGCTTCAACGACGTACATGAGCACTCTTTCTTATCATGACTTAATCCATGATCAATTTGCATGGTAACTTCGTCATATATTTTCCTCTGCTCAACGTTGAGTTGCCTTTCCAACTCTTCTAAGTTAACCGCATCCTCTTGAGCATGTGCCATGGCTCTTTCCACTTCATTCATAGCAGTGGCAGCTTCATTTTCGATAAGAGGTCCTCCTAGTGGATCCTGACTCAATGAAGCAGAACTCTGACTGTCCTGAGAACTGTCTCTGGCAATCTCGGCTGCAATTGTTGCTTCCTGCTCAATTTCCGCATTCAACATTTCTACATATTTGGGAAAAGCAGGACATTCTATGGTCTCCTTGGCGGCATTGAAAGAGTCTTCGTAACAGAGGAAATCTCCAAGCAGTTCCTCTTCTGCACGCCAAGGCTTGAAAAGTTGCAAAAGTGCTAAATAGAAAAACTCCTTTTTTTCAGGAGATTCGCCACTCAATTTTCGATGGTTTATCAAGTGGCATTTTCTTTGCTTGACCAGACATCCCTCACTTCCTATTACAGCATACACTCCTTTCTCAGTATCTTCTTTGATGTTCCTCTTGAATATGTAATTTTGCAGAACCTCATACAGACAAACATTCTCGAGGTGACTGCTTCGATTTGGATAATATGTATCCAACATGTTTGTCTTCAAAATGTCGGTACTGTTTGGCTCCTTTTCCGCCAAATACTCAATTTCCCGCACAGGTTTGAGAACTCTATTACGCGTTGCAGCAAGACCAAGACTCGCCCAAACGATACTCCTGGACTTAGCATAGAGACTTGCTGAAGACAACCGGTCAGAACATTCGTACGCTCCGATTTCTCGATGCGACAACATCTTCAGACTGAAACTGTACAACTTCTTGCTGAGGCTCTTTTCATGGGAAATGTCCTCCCACATATCCTTTAATTCTGTCTTCTCTTTTTTGGTGATGTAAGACGTCACATACCGAGCCACAGCCATACAGTTATCAGCCACAAACTGTATATCCATGTTAGCATTCCACATGGACAAAATCACCGGGTTGTAGTCGTTGATGTACTTGGACTCTTCGTTCCTCTTCAAATTGTATGTGTTTTTAGGTGATTTCTTCATCACATTGTGTCGCAGCGAAGACATCAAACTGTTTACTCTTCCTTTAGAAATCACCGGTCGTGGAAAGCCGAAACGACATTTGGTGTAGAACTTGTCTTTGTTTCGGAATTTACGTCGGCAGTACTTTCCACATCGATGGCTTTGGAAACGCAGAACTTTTTCTCTTAGGCTTTTCTTCTCCTTTGCGTTTGGAACAGCACACGTAGAATACTGTTGGATGAAACTCATCACTGAGTCTTCTGGATCCGTTCCAAATTTAGGTGCATCCTTGATCCACAGCAACATATGTATATGAGGAGCACCTCTTGCTTGGTACTCCTTTCTCCAGAAGAAATCCAACACCTCTCCAAGAGGTGGATTCTTCTTATTCATGATGAAAGACATCATAGCTTCAAATCTATGATTGAAGTACCTACATACATTGACTGGATCCAAAGAGCACAGTTCTCCGGGTGTCTTGAATTCGATGTTATCTACGTTAGCATTTGCCTCTCGTAGAAATTCAAGTAAGTCTTCCCAGCCATACTCGGCACAGCTCAGAGTGAGGAACCATGTGGGAGTACCTAAGTTCCTCAGCATACATTTTAAATCACCATGACGACGGTACCAGTACTCATTAGTACCACGCTGACACGCCATGAGATTAATCAGGTGAGAATCCAAAATACTATCTTGGACATTCACTTTATCCATAAAGTCACTTGCCAAGATGTTTTGCATGTGTATACCACTTTTCAAGATGTGGTTCACTGCATATGACAGTCCAGACAGATCGCTTTCAAACAGGAGATGAAACAAATAGGGAATGCATTGTCGAAACCTAGCATCTCCTGCATACAATCGCAAAGTCCGGTATTCAGAAGCAGGAATTTGATGAGGTCGCTCATCATATCTTCCTCCCTGACCTGTTGGAAAAAGCTGTGGGAAACACCGAGCTTCCAAACTTTCCTCCCAAACACTAATGGGACTCCCTTTGGCTTGTTTCATTTGAAACAACTCAATAGCATTCCCCATGACTTCCTTGGAATGCAAAGGATGAACACTATAATGTTCATATATTTCTTCACTAGTAGAGGTTTCTACTTTCTCAATTTGACCAGCACACAAATCGCTATCCTCTTCCTCACTTACTTCCTCTTCTGCAACATATACATTCTTATAGTATTTATTATTTTTTTTCAAATACAATGTTGCCTTTTTAACTTTCCTAACATCTACTAAATCTTGCCATATTTTCTTATTCTTTGTCGGAACCCCATTAACTAAGATAACCAGAGGTTCCTCTTCCACTTTTTCTACTCCAATTGTGTTAATGTTTTTCTTGAAATCTAGAGGCAAATAAACAACTCTTCCCTTTAATCCTCTCTGTAAATCTGATGGAGGCAATTTCCCTGTCTTTGGCTCCATTCTTACAATAGCCTGAAAGGGATGGATACTTTGAATCAAAATAGATTCATAAGTATTTAAGTCCTTCAATTCAGAAGGAATCTCAACCAATTCCAGATTATTATGAACTGCTCTAGCAGGCATCTGGTTTTGTTTTAATTTGTTACAACAATAAGTACACACACGTTGATCCAATCCCAAATCAAAACAATTTTCTACCATCAAGTATGTTGCAAAATCCTTCCATTCACTATTATTTTCCCTTTCAATTTTTGCATATAAATCCACTAACTTAGTCTGATTCTTATAATAAGTGCGTCGACAACACACACAAGTGAAATTAGGCCTCTCACTTGATTTCACCTCAAACGTCGCAATTTCCCTCTGGAAATTATCTGTACTGGAAACCTGTACACTATCTTCCACATGACCCTCTACTTCTTGCTCAATTTCAACATTCTCCTCTTTACTTCCAAAGTAACAAAACTCAATTTCTTCACACATATTCTTCACATCTATTTCAGAACCATGCAAAAGAGCAGCGCATAATTGTTTCAGCATAATTGCTGGACTCTTAGCATAATACAACATTCTAACTAATTTCCTCACTTTGTTATGATGCACTGCTAGCATCCTGAAATGATGAAAAACACTCTGGCATACTCTCCTGGAAAGACAAGCCAGTGAATGACCATGCAAACCTGTCACTTCTCTTACTCTGCAAGGATCTAATTCTTGCAACAACATCATTTTCTGCTTCAAACTTTTTTTGTTAAATGACCGTACAAAATCACAAAGCAAATTGATGGAATCCTGTCGCACACTGCAAATACTACTACACTTCCAGGTGTACACAGGACCCTTAGCACGTCTTCCTAAAACCTCATTACCTAACACCTCTTCTGCCTCTGTTGTCACAAGTTTTTCTTTTTCAACTGGACAACCATCTTTCACTTCATAAGCACGACCACTGGTGTCAACTGCATGCACCAAATCATTATCCTGGAAATAACTCTCCTCATTAAAAAATGCCTCAGAGCTTGAACTATGCATCCATTCTCCAGAAAAAACTTCACAAAAATTACTACGATTAACTATTCTCTTCCATCTACTATTTCTTTTGAAATCAAAAATTGCCTTGTTTAGCTTCCTAATTCTATTGATTGTCAAAATAAATAACTTACGTTTAATTTCAAATGCCTGATCAATAACTTTCTCAACTATTTTTTTTCTCTTATAAAAAACTAGTTTCTGTTGACCTTTCTTAATATTTTTTAACAAATTGCCAATTATCCTGTTGCGGAACATTCGTTTACGAATCTCCCTAAACTGTTGTTTCCTTCTATTATCATGCACAGATTTATCTCTTGCTCTAGCAGTAACATTTTTCATTGCCCTTTTCTTTCCATTTGATTTCCTTGTCGTGTTATGGACAGAAACATTTTCTGTAGTAATATTTTTTTTATTACAAATATTTCTTATGAAATATTTAGAGCTCTTACCCGGTGCTTTCTTCGTGGCTTGAGAAATCTTTTTGTTAGAGGACTGCTGGGTTTTTGTTTTCACCTGCTGTCTTTCACGTTTTGCAGCCTTAATCTGTCTTTGTATTGTAGGCATGGTAAAATCTTGAAATGATCTGCAGTTGAATCTGAGGAAAAATATAATAAAAAATGTTAATAAACATTATTACCAAACAGTAAATCAGTAACAGTGATCAAAAACTTAACACACTACTTGACATTTTAATTTGAAGATTTTTTAGTCATTGGCAATCTTACAATACAAAAATACCAGAAAAGAATCTATGCTATTTTATATGTGAATCTGATCTAATTTTATGAACATATTTTAATATTTTATTGAAGACACTACACATAACCTGTTTTTGAAGGTGTCTTTATTTTTAAATTAAACGGTTTACCTTTTTACTTTTTATTAATTATAAATTTTAAAAATAAATGTTTATATTTCCAAAGGCTCAAGCAGGTCAGCTTCCCATCCTATATCATATAGTTCGAACAAATCTGCATCCTCATCACGCTCTTCTTCATCCTCAGGATTTAAATCATCCAAAGGATCAACATCCACTGATGTTTCAATTACAAGTTCAATGATGAGGTCAAAATCAACTGATTGCAGATTGTCGCTCATGTTGAGGTTGTCTTTATCTTTAAAGAAAGATAACAACAATGAGATGTTGCAGAGTAAGAGACAAATCTCAGAGATTATATTAGTAAAATTGTTTAACAAGATTAACATTTAGCAGTTATTATTTAGCCATGTCCAGCAATGCTGAGCAGGTGAAGCCTATGTCTAATTATTCACTGAACAGGACTCATCTCTTCTTAACCTTGGATAAGCCTCACCGACTCTGTGTCCCCTGCACATACTTAAATGTAAAGGGGCAGATTTATATTAAATGGCACATCCCCAGGCATGCACCAGTTAACGTGCACCACTGCTCTGCCACCCATGGTGTGCCGCATTTACAATCAGATAGGAGAAAGCTGCGTCAAAACCCTGCGCCTGCTTGAAGCTGGCATAGGTCTTGACGCAGCATTGTGGAGATGCAGCACCCCTGAGCCTTGCTGGAGCTGCATCGCACTTGCAATACAACTCCAGCAATGCGCCACCTTTACGGCACATATGCGTCACACATCTGTGCCATTTTTGCCCCATGCTGCGCCGCATTGTAAATGCAGCACACCATGGGTGGCGGAACAGCGGCGCAGGATGACTGTCACATCCCTGGTGATGCGCCAGTCATCATAAATGTATCCCTAAGCTTCTTATCTTGTTAGAGATGAACTGCCATATGTATCATCAAAATATTTTACATTTCCTAAATAGCGAATTTTAAGGAATAAATAGCGATTCTTTACCATTCCTAATTTGCGATGAGCAAATTGCTAATTGCAAGTTACCCATTCATTTCCATGGGCTAGGAGACTCATAGGAATGAAGGTTTAATTTGCGATTACCATTTTGCTCATCACAAATTAGGAATTTTTCCAAGGGTGAAGGGGTGTCTCAAGAACACCCTGCTGCACCCCTGAAAAAGAAAATTGGGGGCATATGGCACACATACATGCCCTAAGGGCATGTGTTGGCGTCATATAGCACCTTTTGTTTTTTTGAAAAAAAGCTTTTTGAAAAGATTTCACAAATTACCACCAATTTACCACAATAGTTTCCAAATCCTTAATGTCATTTTTTACATATTTTTTGTTTGATACATTGCATTTAAGGAATCACAAAATTTGCAAATCCTTCAGTACAATTGCAAAATAAGGAATAGCAAATTTTGCTACTCCTTATTTTGCATCAAACTTGTTTGATACATACCATTTGTCTAATTAACATTAACAAAGGCTGAAATTTGTAGAATTTTGATCTTTGCAAATGCTAATTACCTTCATACATATGGCCCCAAGTGAGGCCTGTCTTGCGGCATGGTGCATCTTTTGCATCACTGCTGCTTGGGTTTTATGTGGTACGTTTTTTTTACACCATGACATATCTGCCTAAATGCATCAATTTGTAATGTTGTCGCCTCATAGCAAATCTTTTGCACCACCGCTGCATCATAAAAGTGACGCACAGTGGCACAAAAGAGGCATACACCTATCATAAATCTGTCCCTACCATTTTAAATGATTAATCCAGGATGACAATAAAGTGTGTCCTATCCAGAGGTTTGTTTAAGGTGAGGCCTACTCAGGATTGCAGATTAAAGTTACGCTTGATGAAGAATACAGAGGAGATAATACATGTAAAGGCCTACCAATGAAGTAAGTAATGTGCACTTTATTGCGCTAGTCATCATAAATGTATCCCTAAGCTTCTTATCTTGTTACAGATGAACCACCATATGTACCATCAAACTATTTTGCATTTCCTAAATAGCAAATTTTAAGGAATAAATAGCAATTCTTTACTATTCCTAATTTGCAATGAGCAAATTGCTAATTGCAAATTAACCATTCATTTCCATGGGCTAGGAGGCTCATAGGAATGAAGGTTGCAATTTGTGATTAGCAATTAGCTCATCACAAAATAGGATTTTTTTCAAGCGTGCAGGGGTATCTCAAGAACACCCTGCTGCACCCCTGAAAAAGAAATTTGGAGTCATATGGCGCACATAAATTTTAACAACATTCCTTTACCTCAACAACGATTTTCAAATCATAACTTCAAAACACTACACATGAGAAAATTACTTAAATTGTCCTTAAGACACATAAAAGCGTTTTTTGATTGGCTTTCCTGCATGGTAGGGTCACTTTTAACATGGCTATGTAACACAAACATTCAAAATCTAAATTTTCCATGCACATGTGGGAGCATATTTACAAGCAATTTGCGCCACAGAGAAAGGTCTTACACTAAAATGAGAAAAATAACATCAGGGACAGTCAATTGCCTTATAAAGAAGCATACACCATTATGTCCTTGTCATGATTTTAAAAACAATTCCTTTTCCCCAAAAACGTTTTTCAAATCATAATTTCTAAACACTGCACATGGGAAAATGACTTAAAATGTCATTAAAACACATGAAAGCGTTTTTTGATTGCCTTTCGAGCATGGTTGGGTCACTTTTAACATGGCTATGTAACACAAAAATTCAAAATCAAAATTTTCCATGCACACGTGGAAGCATATTTACAAGCAATTTGCGCCACAGAGAAAGGTCTTACACTAAAATGAGAAAAATAACATCAGGGACAGTCAATTGCCTTATAAAGAAGCATACACCATTATGTCCTTGTCATGATTTTAAAAACAATTCCTTTTCCCCAAAAACGATTTTCAAATCATAATTTCTAAAAACTGCACATGGGAAAATGACTTAAAATGTCCTTAAGACACATAAATGCGTTTTTTGATTGGCTTCCCTGCATGGTAGGGTCACTTTTAACATGGCTATGTAACACAAACATTCAAACTCTAAATTTTCCATGCACATGTGGGAGCATATTTACAAGCAATTTGCGCCACAGAGAAAGGTCTTACACTAAAATGAGAAAAATAACATCAAGGACAGTCAATAGCCTTATAAAGAAGTATACACCATTATCTCCTTGTCATGATTTTAAAAACAATTCCTTTTCCCCAAAAACGATTTTCTAATCATAATTTCTAAACACTGCACATGGGAAAATGACTTAAAATGTCAATAAAACACATGAAAGCATTTTTTGATTGCCTTTCCAGCATGGTTGGGTCACTTTTAACATGGCTATGTAACACAAACATTCAAAATCAATATTTTCCATACACATGTGAGAGCATATTTACAAGCAATTTGCGCCACATAAATCATAATTTTCTCCTTAAAACACACTATTCTCTATCTAAAGTAAAGAAATATTTTCTCACCTTAGCAAATACTTTGAGTTTGAAAACAGTCTCAGAAACACACCAATTTGTCTGCAGCAGAGCAAAAGGTATGCACTCCAGAGTCTGCAGCTATGAAAAGCACAGAAATGCTGTAATTCTTCACACATATCTCTCATGTCACCCAATCAAAAGTCTTCCCTCACTTTTTTCAAATGAAAACCCATCCCCCCTCTGCCCTTTCTGCTTTATCTGCATGGCAACCACCTCCTGGAAGAACTCTGTTGTTTGCAAGTTCACACAACAATGTTGCAATTGAACTCTGAACTCTCAGTGCACCTGCATATCCAGTGCATTCTTTCATTTAATGACTTTTTATTGACCACTCAAAATACATCTTTCAAAGAACACATCCGTGCACCCTAACTTTTTGTTTTCAGCAATCAAAATCCACCAATCACTGTTACTGCTTCATGAACACAGAAACTCCACCGTTTTTTTCATTTCAAACTCTCATTTTTTCAACTGCCATTTCATTGCCACACTTCATCTGACTGCAGGAGAACCTTCTCTCACCATGTTTTCTGTCTGGATTGTTGGTCATAGTTATATTCACTGGGCTCAAAGGTACGTTGAAAGCAGGAATTTACCTAACCTCAATTTACAAGATGTGGAAATTAAGTGGTTTGGCCACAGAGGATTAAAATGTCACCAATTGATACCATTGGTGAAAACCTTTATGCATTTGCCCAAACCTGACCTGTTAATTGTGCACTGTGGAGGTAATGACTTGGGCACTTTGACTGGGGTAGGTCTGGAAATGCTTTTAAAGGACACCTTTGAGCAATTGATGGCACTTTTTCCTCAGACTGCCTTGGTATATTCAAATATATGCCAAAGACAGAAATGGAGGTGGTCCAACCAATTTTGTCCACAAATTGAGAAATCGAGGAAGCATGTAAACAAATCTGTTTCAGCTTACATGAGAGACCATGGAATGGGCTCCCTGTACAACAATAACTTGCGTTACTACATGCAAGATATCTACAGAGGAGATGGAGTTCACTTCTCAGATGAGGGCAACAGAATTTTCACTCTGAATTTAAGAATGTGCATTGGTACCTACTTATAAGTACCTAAATGTACCATAAACCCAAAAGCTCTTCTCAGAGCTACCCTACATCTGATCACTCACAATTATTATTTAACTCTAACATTTTTCACTAATTTTCAACAAAATACGCTACCGGGGCCGCTACCCGGTACGCGAACCGGGAGCTAACCTCGCGAAATTTTTTTGGAAAATGTTTTTTTTTCGCACATATAAGCCTCCTCAGCCACCCTCAGAAAACCTAGGGGGTCAAGATAACTCTACCGTGCCCCCTTCTACCCATTCTGAACATTATTTGCCCTCCATCTTGTATCTTAATTCGACCGAAACACAAAATGGTGGACTCCTGGAACGCTTAAGGTCCGCGAACCGGGGCGCTCAACGGTTCGCGTACCGGGTCGCTCCCTGGGAAGCGCACCATCAAAAAAGGTGGGAAGTAGTTCACACAAAAGCCACTTGAGATAATTTCACCAAATATAGATTAGCTCATACTACATACCAATCCCTACCATTTTCACAAATTTGATTGGAATTCCATTTAGCCATTTAGCCTGTAGACCTCTCTAAATACCGTGAGGTAAATTACTTCACAAAACACATCTGAAGTGTTGGAATTCACAACCAATTAAAATGTTACTTTCATTTTCTACTTTTTTTACCTGACATTTGATTGGTTATGTACCCGAATATATATAAAGGAAGAGAAGGAAACACAGCCATTTTGACTACTACTTCCTGGTGTACATTTCAATAGGATTTTCATTAATAACTTCAACTTATTTTTAAAAGTAAGTTGTTATTTTTAAAACTGAAGTATATTGTGCACTTTAAGTTAATATGGCAAACTTTTTCTGTTAGTTATATACTATCCCTCTGTAGTACTTATAAATTTAGATACAATCACTCTGATACTATACACTGCCCAAAGATAAATTCACTGTTAAAAACTACCTATCTAAAATTAATCCCAACATTGCCCTACCTCTACTAATATATATTTTTTTTATGCAAATTTCAGGGAAAATGGAAAGCGAACAAAAAATTTCATTTGAAATTGTCCTTCCAGAGTCCAACACAGAAATCATTGATCCAAATGAGATTGAATTTATGGATGAAACTTGGGACCAAGAACTACTGCAATGTGTACAAGCAGTAGATAACCTCCTTGCAAATGAGGACATTTTACAACCTCAGAGACTACAATGTATATTCCATGATAATTTTGAAATTTCTGACAATGAAATGTTAGAAAGTTTAATAAATTATGAAACACAATAAAAAATGCTTAAAAAAAATAAAAATAAAAAATAATCAACAAAAACAACAATCAATTAACATACAGCATTTGAAAAGTCTATCATTCATTTTTCATTGCAGTACGCTGCCCAGAACGCTTCCCGGTTCGCGTACCGGGCGCTACCCACGCAAAAAAACAAAAAAAATTTTTTTATTTTTTTTGCCCCGCGGGGCCCTTTTAAAGCCTCCACATTAAACCTAGGGGGTCAGGGAGGATCTACTATGCCCCCTTATGGTTATTTCCCCTTTTGTTTTGGCCTCCTCTTGTCTCTCAATCCTACCGAGAGACAAGATGGCGGCCGCTCCGGACTGTTTGGAATGTTTACAGACGCCGGATAACCAATCAGCTTCGCTACGCGAAGTTTTGGTACGCTCCCCGGTCCGCGAACCGGGAGCTGCCCAGTCCGCTGTTACAGATATATATCTTTTTTTAAATGTTAATTTCTCAAAATCCACTGGAGCACATATATTGAGACCTACAAAAGGCACATCGGGCTACCAGTCTCTACAATTTTGCCAAGTTTCGTGCAAATCCATTCAGCCGTTCGGGCTAAAAGTGCGACAGACCGCCCTATGGAAAACTCAATGTTAAAAACACGTTTTGGGACCCCCCTTTTTTCTCGGCCCCCCCTGGACGAACCCCCCCCAAATTTCCAGGGGCTGCTCAGAAACAAAATGTTCCATTTTCCAGAAAATGTCAGCCAATTCCGTCCACAAACGCCAAAGTTATTAGACAGAGAATTTTCAAAAAACCCATAGGGAAAAAATCCTAACTATATATACCTACTGGCGACCGCCAGTAGGTAATATATATATATATATATATGCAAAAAAAGAAGGAAAGAACTCTGGGTAGTTGGGTAGTACTCAAGTTTTGGTGGAAAGCAGCTCCTGTTAGAGCACTCTCAACACCAGTGACACTCTAGATCTGCTCACCTCAAATGTCTGTTTTTCTATCACGTCCCCGGGGCTATCTTTAAAAAGCAAACAGTGGGGGGGGGATTGAGTCCCACCACACAGCCCCCGGGTCCGACCCATCCCCGGGGCACCAATTAATTAAATGCAGGAGTCAGTTGCAGACCCCCAGGGATCACCACCTTCTTGGGGCTACACAGATAATGGGAGGGGGCTGCGTGGCCCCCCTCCAGGAGCCCTCCTTGGCCTTGGGGACAGCCACCTCCTTGGGCCAACTCCAGCAATGTCCTGGGGTGCCCACCACTGGGACATTGCAGTTTTCTATGGCATGGCAAGAGCACTGCTTCAGCCATGCCATAGCAAACTGTGCTTCACTTCATGGAAGGGAGAGCATTGAAAAAGGCTCTTGCTACCATGAAGCGAAGTAGAATTGCTTTTGGGCAAAGGGAGCTGCATGTTAGCAGCTCACTGTGTCTAAAAGCAACGCCAGCTCCTGCAGGAGGCAGGGAGTCAGCAAGGAACCATGGGGCCTTGGGGCTCCCCCACGGTCCCCAACAAAGTGGCCATGCCCCGGGGATGGGGTCCCCGGGGCCAAATATGGCCTGGGGAGGGAGGGCCTCTTGACCTAGCCCCTTTTTACAACACTTTGCAAATGTACCTTTTGTAGTACTGCTGATGGGGCGATGAGGTCCACTTGGGTCCTGAGTACTTCAGGACTAAAGCGGGCTTCATACCCCAAGCATCAATGGACCAGGAGGTGCGTTTTTCGGTGTGGTGTAAAAAGGGAACATGGCCTTTGACCCCTTCTCATCAATCCAGCTTTGTGGGGCTTACAGGAGGTAACAGGAGGGCTAGTTGGCCCCCAGGGACCATCAAGATGCAAGAGGACTTCATCCCCCAACCAAGAGCCAAGAGTGCACCAGGAGGTGCGTTTGCAGAGTGGTGAAGAAAGAGGGAGTGGCCTGCTGCCACCTCTCAGCAATCTTACTGTGTGGCACTTACTGGAGGAAACAGGTAGGCTAGTAGGCCCCTAAGGACCACCAGGAGGAAAGGGGACTTCATCCCTCAACCAAGAGCGCGCCAAGAGACGTGTTTGAAGAGTGTTGGACAAAGGGGGTGGTGATGAACAGAGTGTCCGAATTAAGCAGACCACTCCTACCCAGTCCAAAGATCAGGGCTTGATCCATCACCGTTATTTATCTCACTGCCCCATCCCAGCTCAGAACCTGGCTATATGCAAATTAGTCTGTCCCTGGCCCAGTGCATCATGGGAACAGGGCAGACTAAACTACCAAGCCAATTCTTCACCAGAAAGGAGACAAGCTACCGGGGACCGGTTTCTGGCATTTCAGCCTCTTCGGCCCGGCTTGCTTGAATCCTGATGGAGCAGTGAGCAAGGGACTCATGTCTGAGTATACCCTGCCAAACCTATAGTGGCCAAAAACGATTCAGAAAAGGGGGTGGTGATGAACAGAGTGTCCGAATTAAGCAGACCACTCCTACCCAGTCCAAAGATCAGGGCTTGATCCATCACCGTTATTTATCTCACTGCCCCATCCCAGCTCAGAACCTGGCTATATGCAAATTAGTCTGTCCCTGGCCCAGTGCATCATGGGAACAGGGCAGACCAAACTACCAAGCCAATTCTTCACCAGAAAGGAGACAAGCTACCGGGGACCGGTTTCTGGCATTTCAGCCTCTTCGGCCCGGCTTGCTTGAATCCTGATGGAGCAGTGAGAAAGGGACTCATGTCTGAGTATACCCTGCCACACCTATAGTGGCCAAAAACGATTCAGAAAAGGGGGTGGTGATGAACAGAGTGTCCGAATTAAGCAGACCACTCCTACCCAGTCCAAAGATCAGGGCTTGATCCATCACCGTTATTTATCTCACTGCCCCATCCCAGCTCAGAACCTGGCTATATGCAAATTAGTCTGTCCCTGGCCCAGTGCATCATGGGAACAGGGCAGACCAAACTACCAAGCCAATTCTTCACCAGAAAGGAGACAAGCTACCGGGGACCGGTTTCTGGCATTTCAGCCTCTTCGGCCCGGCTTGCTTGAATCCTGATGGAGCAGTGAGAAAGGGACTCATGTCTGAGTATACCCTGCCACACCTATAGTGGCCAAAAACGATTCAGAAAAGGGGGTGGTGATGAACAGAGTGTCCGAATTAAGCAGACCACTCCTACCCAGTCCAAAGATCAGGGCTTGATCCATCACCGTTATTTATCTCACTGCCCCATCCCAGCTCAGAACCTGGCTATATGCAAATTAGTCTGTCCCTGGCCCAGTGCATCATGGGAACAGGGCAGACCAAACTACCAAGCCAATTCTTCACCAGAAAGGAGACAAGCTACCGGGGACCGGTTTCTGGCATTTCAGCCTCTTCGGCCCGGCTTGCTTGAATCCTGATGGAGCAGTGAGAAAGGGACTCATGTCTGAGTATACCCTGCCACACCTATAGTGGCCAAAAACGATTCAGAAAAGGGGGTGGTGATGAACAGAGTGTCCGAATTAAGCAGACCACTCCTACCCAGTCCAAAGATCAGGGCTTGATCCATCACCGTTATTTATCTCACTGCCCCATCCCAGCTCAGAACCTGGCTATATGCAAATTAGTCTGTCCCTGGCCCAGTGCATCATGGGAACAGGGCAGACCAAACTACGAAGCCAATTCTTCACCATAAAGGAGACAAGCTACCGGGGACCGGTTTCTGGCATTTCAGCCTCTTCGGCCCGGCTTGCTTGAATCCTGATGGAGCAGTGAGAAAGGGACTCATGTCTGAGTATACCCTGCCACACCTATAGTGGCCAAAAACGATTCAGAAAAGGGGGTGGTGATGAACAGAGTGTCCGAATTAAGCAGACCACTCCTACCCAGTCCAAAGATCAGGGCTTGATCCATCACCGTTATTTATCTCACTGCCCCATCCCAGCTCAGAACCTGGCTATATGCAAATTAGTCTATCCCTGGACCAGTGCATCATGGGAACAGGGCAGACCAAACTACCAAGCCAATTCTTCACCAGAAAGGAGACAAGCTACCGGGGACCGGTTTCTGGCATTTCAGCCTCTTCGGCCCGGCTTGCTTGAATCCTGATGGAGCAGTGAGAAAGGGACTCATGTCTGAGTATACCCTGCCACACCTATAGTGGCCAAAAACGATTCAGAAAAGGGGGTGGTGATGAACAGAGTGTCCGAATTAAGCAGACCACTCCTACCCAGTCCAAAGATCAGGTCTTGATCCATCACCGTTATTTATCTCACTGCCCCATCCCAGCTCAGAACCTGGCTATATGCAAATTAGTCTGTCCCTGGCCCAGTGCATCATGGGAACAGGGCAGACCAAACTACCAAGCCAATTCTTCACCAGAAAGGAGACAAGCTACCGGGGACCGGTTTCTGGCATTTCAGCCTCTTCGGCCCGCTTGCTTGAATCCTGATGGAGCAGTGAGAAAGGGACTCATGTCTGAGTATACCCTGCCACACCTATAGTGGCCAAAAACGATTCAGAAAAGGGGGTGGTGATGAACAGAGTGTCCGAATTAAGCAGACCACTCCTACCCAGTCCAAAGATCAGGGCTTGATCCATCACCGTTATTTATCTCACTGCCCCATCCCAGCTCAGAACCTGGCTATATGCAAATTAGTCTGTCCCTGGACCAGTGCATCATGGGAACAGGGCAGACCAAACTACCAAGCCAATTCTTCACCAGAAAGGAGACAAGCTACCGGGGACCGGTTTCTGGCATTTCAGCCTCTTCGGCCCGGCTTGCTTGAATCCTGATGGAGCAGTGAGAAAGGGACTCATGTCTGAGTATACCCTGCCACACCTATAGTGGCCAAAAACGATTCAGAAAAGGGGGTGGTGATGAACAGAGTGTCCGAATTAAGCAGACCACTCCTACCCAGTCCAAAGATCAGGGCTTGATCCATCACCGTTATTTATCTCACTGCCCCATTCCCAGCTCAGAACCTGGCTATATGCAAATTAGTCTGTCCCTGGCCCAGTGCATCATGGGAACAGGGCAGACCAAACTACCAAGCCAATTCTTCACCAGAAAGGAGACAAGCTACCGGGGACCGGTTTCTGGCATTTCAGCCTCTTCGGCCCGGCTTGCTTGAATCCTGATGGAGCAGTGAGAAAGGGACTCATGTCTGAGTATACCCTGCCACACCTATAGTGGCCAAAAACGATTCAGAAAAGGGGGTGGTGATGAACAGAGTGTCCGAATTAAGCAGACCACTCCTACCCAGTCCAAAGATCAGGGCTTGATCCATCACCGTTATTTATCTCACTGCCCCATCCCAGCTCAGAACCTGGCTATATGCAAATTAGTCTGTCCCTGGCCCAGTGCATCATGGGAACAGGGCAGACCAAACTACCAAGCCAATTCTTCACCAGAAAGGAGACAAGCTACCGGGGACCGGTTTCTGGCATTTCAGCCTCTTCGGCCCAGCTTGCTTGAATCCTGATGGAGCAGTGAGAAAGGGACTCATGTCTGAGTATACCCTGCCACACCTATAGTGGCCAAAAACGATTCAGAAAAGGGGGTGGTGATGAACAGAGTATCAGAACTCAGCAATCTTACTGCGTGGGTCATACTGGAGGCAATAGGAGGGGTAGTTGGCCCCCAAGGAAGTCCTTGGGGGCCAACTACCCCTCCTTTTACCTTCAGTAAGTCCCACACAGTGGGATTGCTGAGAGGTTTTCGGAGGTCATGCCCCCCTTTCGCCACCACTCACACTACTGGTTGGTGGATGAAATCCACTTTACTCCTGAGGGGCCTTCAAGGTCAAGAAGCCCTTCTGGTAGTTCCTGCGAGTCCCACGCTGTGGAATTCCTGAGCGCTGGTTGAAGGCCCAGCCTCTTTTTTGTAAGGCTCACCTGGGTTTTTCACAGGGGCGAAATGGATAGAACAGATGCTAGATCCCAACTTCCTTCACCCACCACCTTTGCCCAGCAAGGTCAAAGCAAAAGAGGGAAGGTGTGGAAGAGGGGAAACAAAACAAGGAAAGGGAAAAGGAGTAGAGTCCACTGGTCTGTGCAGTGCGGTTTCCTAATGGGGAAAGACAAAAACATAAGTATGATTTTTAGAACTAGGAGCCTGCTGTATAAATGTTTAACTACTCTAGTGTTTTACCTGTTGAATGTTCTGCCAGTTGTATGTAGGAGAATTAGAGCAACTAGAGCTTGAGGCTCTCACAGTGTATCTAAACAGTAAACATACACTTATTATTCACGAGGACTGCAGAATGTAAGCTTTAGACAATGATAAGTGTAAAACATACCAACCTTAACGAAAACCACCATCAGAAATCAAGAGACCCATAAAAAACTAAACATATCACCTGAAAACTAGTAAAAATAAATAGTAAAAAAACTAAAAAGATATTTTTCTAGTTAGTAGAATAAAGAAGGAAAAACTTGTGGCACAAAAAGGTGCAGGGTCGGAATGAGTAGCCACATGCAGGAATATGTGGTTAAAATCAATCTCTTATTTGTATGGTAGCAAGAGATAAGAAGCAATTGTGAACTATGATTCTTTAAATACCTCCTTTGTTCTTAATTATTATTATTTTTCTTTTTTTTTCTTTTTATAGTCCTCATCCGTGCAACAATTATAGTAAGGATATCTCGGGGTCCCGCTCCTTTCCGTTCTATAGCGATCTGTAACAATTCACCTTCCTAGGTGGAATACGGGTGGGAGCCAACAAGGAGATAGACGGGACCCCTTACTTCCATTTACTATTCTGGAAGGTTACTCTTCGGAGTGGGTTGAGCTAGGCATAATGGCTACTCTTATTTGGCCTTCGTCATTTGTGTTTGTTGCTTGCACTTAATCATAGGACCTGATAAGAAACAAGTAGGAAGGGCAACAATATAGCCTTATAGCCCTCCGTAGAGGGCTATACCGGCTATTAAAGGCCCTCTCCAGCTTTAAAGGCTCCGAGCCGAAGGCGAGGGCCTTTAACAAGGGAGAGGGACTTTAATAGCGGTATAGCCCATCTATGAAGGTCTATAAGGCTATTAGAACATTCTGTCACTAGAGGACAGAATGTTCTAACAAAAAAAACAAAGCCTTTTGGGAGCGTGAGGGGATTGGAATCCCCTCAGGTTCCCTGAAGCCTTTGTTCACAGCCAGAGCTGTGAACAAAGAAGCATTGGAATGTTGGTTCTCCAGGCTTATACCAGCCATTATAAGCCCAGAGCACTACATTGTTTTCAATGGAGCTCCCAACATTCCAATGTTCTAATATAAATTAATATTTTCCAATTTTTACCGACCCATATGATGGTTTTCCCATAACTCCCAGAAGCTGTATTTTTTAGGAAAAAAGATAGCCACTCTCTATGGAGCGGTGAAACAGGGATGATCCATTTTACACATATCTCTCTTCTAGCCAAGAGAATCAAAAGAAACACTAGATTTTCTTCCCATTTTGTTAATTTGTCTGCTGTTGGTGCACCCTTTATCCCAAACAATACTAAGTCAATACTCACGGTTAACTGTTTTCCCAGTGCCTCTTCTAAGGTCTTACCCACTTCTTTCCAGAAACCATCGAGATGGGGGCACTGCCAGAACATATGCAGGTCATTGGCCTTCTGTAATCCACATTTCGGGCAGGACTTCACCGTGGACCCACTGAATTTTGATAGTTTTTCCGGCGTCCAATAAGCTCTATGAATGGTATATAAGTGATTTCTTTTTAATGCAGCAGACGTTACAATTGACCAGCATTTGCTCATTGATACTTGCCATAAATTACTTGTATCCAAAGTTGGCAGCTCTTTCCCCCAAATTCTCTCCGGTAACCGAAATTCCTCCTCTCCTGCTACTATAAGAGCCCAGTACCAGCATGATATCTCTTTCTTGAAGGGTTTTTCCAGCATTTTTCCTTCTAGGGGAGCATTGCCTGGTTTAGTTTCCTTGATTGACTTTGCCCAGCTTAGGAGTTGATAATATTTAAACTTGGATAGAGCAGAGTTCGTGCTTTCCTTTAGGATCTCCCACTCCATGATTTTATTCTGATAGAGCAGTTGCCCCCAAACTACTATTCCCGCCGATTGTAGAGGGGTCGCAAGACAGTCTTTAAGGCAATCTGGTTTATAGGGTGAGTCCCAAATTGGGGATTTGTCACTGTGTGGTAAATAAATAAATAATACCTCTATTTTTGACTAGACATACAATAACAGATAGCTCAATAAATAAGAGTCAAGATTCGAGGTAGCTGGAGTTTGCAGGTTTAATACAGCATAAAGGACAGGAACAGGACAACCTGCACGGGCAAGATCTGGGATGGCTAGCGCTAGCTTTAATAACAGTACACAAGTATATATACTAAAACAATTGCATTACAATACATACAGTAGGCGTAGCAGTGGGCAGGGCCTGTAGCAGTCGCGAAAGATAAGGAAGAAAGTAGGTGTAACAAGAGGCGTGTACATAGACATGTGATGTAAACGTAACAGAATATGTCATAAATGGGGCGGAAACATGGAGGGGGCTACCTAAGGAGCCGGGACCTCTGACCTAGTGGTGCGCGCAAGCTGGCAATGACGTGTTACTAGGGAGAAGCTGGGGGCTATGACTTCTGCGCTAGAAGAAGAGACGAAAGTCTGGAGAGTCAGAGCGACATGTACCTAAACACTATCTAGTATCTGATGTTTAGAGAACATGTTGATAGAATCCAAGAGCTATCAGGGCAAAGGCTAACAGACACTAAGACTGGTGCATGCATTATTCTACATGTAATGCGTGTAAAGGAATATTAAATGACCATTAATACAGTATTTCTCTTACATGGAGACGTAAAGGCTAGACGATGACTGAAACTATTGATGCGATTCAGTAGCTTAGGAATGCAGAGAAGGAGAGCTGGACTGATAACTAGAATCATAACATACTCTTGGCAGACTGGCAGGCAGAGCCAGGCCGAGCCGGGCACTGTGAGGCAGGAAGTAAGTGAAGGGTCAGGAATACAGGTGGGGGCTGTATCGCTCCTCAGCGAGGGTTCAGAAGACAGGAGCTAAATCTGAGTCCGGGCCCTTTTGAGGCCTAGAAACGGGGACTTTACAATGAAATAACGTGCACACTGTGAAACGTGGCAACGTAGCTTTACATAGGCCTGATATTCGTTGTATTCACGAAAACTGGGAACTAGCATACTAGAGTTGGACACAACTGTAATTGCGTCTTTAATCGATCATAAGGGAATACATATGCATATTAATCATGCACATATAACATAACATGGGGAACACGTAGGGACACAGAACACGGCAAAATTTACTTTTCCACATTCCCTCCTTGTCACTACGTTTCCATCAGGAAACATCTATATTCATGATACCATCTATCATTTCATACAGTATCATTTGCTCGTCTCGAATTGTCTTGGAACGGGATCTAGAGCGGGACTTGGGACTAGGAATACAAGAGGTAGCACAAATGCCGCAAATCGCAGGGCCACATTGTATACAGAGGCAGCAACTGAATATGATCGCTACTGCAATACCTAGAAATGACAATACTTTCCATCCCCAGGCAGAAATTATACTCCAGAGCCAACCGGACCATGTCCAGGTGCCTGGATCTTGGTGTAACTGATGGGCAATTTTATGAAGTCTGGTTATAGCTGAATAAACAGACGGCGCGTTATTAGGAATGAAAATGCAGCAACTAGATCCGATGACTCTACATGCTCCTCCTCTATCGGCCAGTATGACGTCAAGAACGAGACGATTTTGGAGCACGACAAATCTCATAGCAGATTGCTCCTCGGTTAAGTTACCTAGAGCAGAGGCAGTCTCATTCACTACTGCTTCAAGGGTTCTGGTTAACCTACGGATTAGCTTACTATTCTGGATAGGGCCTATAAAGAAGAAGAATCCTTTATTAAAGTCAGTATACTGTTCTAGAGCAGTTTCAGTTTGATCGACAATTGGGGACTCGATCTCCCTTTTATGTCTAATGTGTACTAGATGTGTGTTTCTATGATAATCAGATGGGGCTAGGAAAACTGGTGGCAGTAGGAAGGCAATGTAACAGGTTCCCTCCCAATTGAGGGGCAGACGAACATAGGCGGTCTGACCACAAACAAAATAAGAATGACGTGAAGCTTTGAAAATAGATTTCCCACTGTCACTATACTTGACAATAGTAGTACAATCACTGTGTCCTACATGTACGGAACCATTATTTCTGACACATAATTCGCCTTTGACTGGTAGTACTGAAATTGCAGGTAAGTCTGGAGTAGGATCAGACTGAACATTCAGGACCATAAAATTCGAAGAATAATTACCTAAATTATAAACTTCATTTTCTAGATCTAACCCTGTTCTGTGGGGAAGACCTTGCTTGTCTGGAAAACATGTACTGTTCAGAAAGGACATATCTGTTGAGGATAACGTTAACGTGGACCATGCTCCACATGACCCATTATGTGAAAATGGATAAGGAAACAGTGGCAGAACTCCCTTCGGTGTCTGGAAAGGGGGGAGTCGACCACACACCCAACAATTAGTGGCATTGCTGGTCTGGTGTGAATAGTGTAACATACGAATGAATGAATTGTTGCGCATAGCAAGACGATAGGATAGTTCATGAGGAGGCAAATCACTAAACGTGTGCTCTACTGTAGCATTAGAAAACATATTTACATGAGAAATTGGGAAACATAAATGCAATGCATAACTCGTGCAGGTAACCATCAAGCTTAAAAATAATATAAAACTTAGAAAAACGATACATCGGATTGAGTTTTGACTAACTCTCTCACTATGGGGGTCTATTTTATACATGTCAGAAACCTGTCTAACCGTTTCACCTAGGGGAGGACTTAGACAATTAAACTGGCTGACTTATTTTACTAGACCGGAGCTTACGTTTATACTCCTGCTGCGGAGTTTCCTCTAACAGGGGAGGCTTGGTATCAATGTCTTTAGCGGGACAGTCCTTGAGAATAGTATTTTGGCAGTCTTTAGGTAAAATGCAGTCCTTGGCAAAAGTTTTAGGTTTGATTCCATGGAACTTCTTGACGTGAGACAGATAGACCCACCTCGTAAGGGGACAGACCTGATCTGGAATGTGCGACCATGCGCATATAGAATAGGGCGACTGGCAGAGCTACTAGCCAGTCTACACCTTTCTCTTTACAGACTTTGGCGATGCGGATTTTCAGGGTCTGATTATGTCTCTCTACGAGACCTGCTGCTTCAGGATGGCGTACACAATGGAACTTCCACTGGTACCCTAACAGAAGGGAAACGTGCTTCATAAGTTCGGATGAGAATGGCTGGCCGTTATCAGAATACACGACCCTAGGGAGTCCATAGCGGGGGAAGTATTCACGAACCAGCTGCTTAGCAGTGGTCGCGGCTGTGTAATCTGGGACTGGATATGCCTCTGTCCACCTGGACAAAGCGCATACAACTACAAGGACATACTTGAAACCTCGACATCGCTCCATCTGAATGTAATCCATTTGGAGGACTTCAAAAGGGTGGTCAGGAGGCTGGAATCCACCTTGTTCCACCGGGACACTTTTACCTGGATTAAACTGACAACATATCATACAGGTACGGACTTTCTGCTTGGCTGCAGCTCGTAAATGCTTGTTGAACCAAATGTTCTGGATACTGTCTAACATAGCTTTTTCTCCTAAATGTGCTGGACTATGTGCGGTATTGATAATGACTTGAACCATTGAGTCGGGGAGCAACCATGTGGCCTTTCCCTTCGTCAACCATCCCTGATCTGTCTGGACCCCTCCTTGTTCGGACCATTTCTTGATTTCATCGGGAGTAGCATGTAACTGGATATCTATGACATCTTGTGTGGGGTCCTTAACTGTCATACATGTAGTCGGATCTGGAGTGTGTGTCTGTGTCCTGTTACCTGGAATGTCTGGTGTCTGAGCTGTGAGCTTGGCTGTTCGATCTGCTAGATCGTTTCCTTGAGAAATAATGTCTGTAACTTTCGTATGTGCTTTGCACTTCATGATAGCGATAGCTGTCGGTAAATGTATTGCATCTAACAGAGCTTGAATAAGGAGACCATGCTGAATCTTGGTTCCATGAGAAGTCATGAAACCTCTCTCCTGCCAGAGCACTCCGAAGTCGTGTACAACTCCGAAGGCGTAACGTGAATCCGTGTAAATATTAACTTTCAGGTTCTTGGCACGTATGCAGGCTTGGGTCAGAGCGACTAGCTCTGCTGCTTGAGCGGACAGAGTGTCAATACGGTGTGTCTCTATAACTTCAGTGTCAGTAGTCACTGCATACGCGGCTACTAGATCTCCTGTACTTGTTCTCATACATGAACCATCCACATAGAGTGTCAGGTCGGGATCTGGTAATGGAATATCGGTCAGGTCTTGTCTTGGCTTTGTCATAGTGTTAACTACTTCCACACAGTCATGTGTGGCAGGTTTTGAAGTAACTGACGGTAACAGTGTAGCAGGATTTAAAACGTTGTAGCGTCTGATTTCTATGTGTGGCTGGAACAGTGTCAATTCATAACCTGTTAAACGTGCAATTGTCAAGTGCTGAGTCTGTGTTCGGTTTAAGAGAACTTCCACGGAGTGTGGAACTTGTACTGTCAGGGAGTGTCCTAATACTATGGAATCACTTTGTCTGATAGCTAATGCTGTGGCTGCAACTGACTTGAGGCACGCAGGCAGAGCCTGGGCTACTGGATCTAGTGTGCTCGAAAAATAAGCACAGGGCTTGTATTGTCCTGCTTGATCTTGTGTGAGAACAGATAATGCTGTACCATCACGTTCTGTGACAAAAAGTGTAAAAGGCTTACTGTAGTTTGGTGTAGCTAGAACAGGTGCTTGGCATAAAGCTTTCTTTAACTCATTGAAACTAAGTGTATGTTCAGATGTCCAAGGGAGAACAGTCGATACGGCTGCCTCCTGTGTCGTTAACTGTATTAGTGGCTTGGCTAGAAATGCATACTGAGGAATCCATTGTCGGCAATAAGAAGTGAGGCCAATAAAAGCACGTACCTCCTTCTGGGTCTTGGGCTGAGGAAGACTCGCTATTAACTGGATACGGTCAGGTGTCAACTGCCTACCCCTCTTGGACAGTAAGTGGCCTAAGTAGATCACTTGCTGGACACAGAATTGAAGCTTTGAAGGAGACACCTTGTGCCCCATCTCGGCTAGGAAATGCAGGACTGTAAGTGACGCTCGCTCGCAGTCACGTTCAGAACGGGCTGTGATCAGTAGATCATCGACATACTGGAGCAGGGCAGTGTCAGCTGGCATGTGAATATTGTCTAGTTGTCTTTTAAGTGCTTGACTGTAAATGCTAGGACTTTCTGTGAAACCTTGGGGAGCTCGTGTGAATTTATAGCTCCTTCCATTTAAACAGAATCCGAAAAGGAACTGACTGTCTGGATGAATGGGGACACTGAAAAATGCATTCTTGAGGTCGATTACGGTAAAGAATATTGCTTCAGAATCAATGGCTGTCAATAGAGATGAGATATCTGGAACAACTGGGTACTGGGGAATAATACATTTATTGAGTTCTCGAAGATCGATCACTAATCGATATACTGGGGGTGCATTTGGATCAGTACGTTTCATGACTGGAATAATAGGAGAATTACATACATTGGAGTCAGTTTCTACAACCACTCCTTGAGCAATGAGCTCGTCAATAATTTTAGATAAGGCTGCTACAGCCTCAGGTGGCAATCTGTACTGTCTGATTCGTGGCAGGACTACGCCTTGCTTGAGAGTCACACGATGGGGTGTGATTTGCATGAAACCAACATCAGTTGGACCTTGTGCCCATAGATGCTGCGGAACATTGGACAATCTTGGATCAAAATCTCGTAAAACATAGTGACCCTTAAAGTCACGTAAAAACAAACGTATTCCCTCTGGGGAACAACAAATAACTGCACCTAATTCTTTCAGTGTCTTAATGCCTAACAAATTTTCGGGACATGATTTCGTAAGTAATAGGTCAGTAGTTCGGGACAATGGACCAACTTCTAGAGTAACTGGCTTTGATATCTCGTTAACTATTGGTTTTCCTGAAAATCCAAGGGAAACATTTCTAGAGCCTGAGAGCGGAGCCCCTGGAACCTCGTCATGACTTATAGTCGTCCTACTTGCCCCTGTATCAATCAGAAACTTTCTGTCTTTCCCTAATACTTGACTATGAACATAGGGACCCTCTTGATCTACAGGTATCTCGATGAGAGGCAAGCCTACCTCCCTCTCTAGGCTGTTTCATGAATACTGCTGGTACTCTGGATACTCGGACTGTGCATACTGGTACATCTGCTGTGTAACATGCTGTGTTGCAGCAATAGGCTGCGGTGCTGGAACTGTCTGTTGTGCATTCTGTGGTGGATGAGAAGTCTGTGAAACTTGTTCTTGTCTAGGCGGACGAGGTCTTTCTTTAGTCTTACCAGTGGCTATATTGTGTTTCAGAACTGCACACTCGTTTATAAAATGACCTGGCTGTTTACAATAATTGCATGTCCCTTTAACGGGAACTGCAGGATGACTGGCTTGGTTCGTACCCCTCTTCTGGCTGTCTTGTGGAACAGATTGTGCAACTAATACTTTCATTTTCGTGTCTTTCATACGTCTTCTCTCGTGGTCTTGCTCTTCCCTGATTCTATTCTGGTGATATTGGAGCATCTGTAACATCTGTGACGGGGTACTAGCTTGCCATGTACTTTCGACTTTCAAAACTCGATTCTTAACTTGTGGGCTTGAATTCTCGACTAATTTAGTAACAAAGAGATGAGGATATGACTCACTACTCGTCTTGAGACCACTGTTTATTATAAAACATTTCTCGAATCTAGAATAAAAATCACTAGTATCTTCGTCTGGTTTCTGTTTACAGGCTGAGATTGCATCCCAGTCTTCCTTTTTAATAGCTAATAATCTAGGTAAAACTTGTATTAATAATTCTGGTAATTCTTTACATTTGTCTCCAAGACCGTTACCTGGTACTCGTATCTTATCTTCAGCTTCTAGAGCTGTCCAATCGATCTTTTTCTCTCCCACCTCCCAATCTTTTTCCTTAAGTTTTTCGTATATGCCCGCGGGCAACAGGACCTTTAACATTTTAATTATATCTGGATACGTGTATTCTCCCATACGGAGCATGTCTTTTAATTCTCGGTGGAACCCTGCTGGATCTTTGTCGTGACAGGGAATTAACTTCTTCATTTCTAAGAGTTCCATCTTTGTAACTGGGGTGTAAACAAATACTCGTTGCATTTCACCACCCTCTGTCCTAACTGGGTGTACTTCTCGTAACGGATTCTGTCTGTCTATGTAAAACGGTTTGCTTTCCGGGGGTGAGACATGAACAAAATGCGGGTTCAAAAACGTTCTATATTTATGGCGCTGTTCTAGAATGACACTAATTAAATCGGTACCTAAACCTTTCCATCTATACTGGAGTAACTCGTTCAGAACATCATGTAACGGTCCTGGATCAGAATGTTGACCCTCATACAATGTAATGAGGTGTTGGATCATATACATACCCACCAGTCGCTGCTCGGCTGGGGGCAGTTTCAGAAACATTTGTGCCACTATTTCGTCTGGAAAAGTGGTAGAATCAGTAATCCATCGGACTGCTGATCGGGCTAGTTCTTGTTCATGCATAGTACTTAACTCACTATAACCGATTCGTGATTTTAGAATGTGATCGGTAGCTTGAAATACTTGTTCCAGAGAACCTTGTTCTGGTGCTGGAAGATGAAAGACTTTCTTGTGTTCCAGGCGTAAATGTCGGTCTGGAAATCTAGATTTACCTACATACGTTATTCTGGCGGTATTCTCGTCGTCTACCTCTTCAGTAGGAGAGTCATTTTCTTTCTCGCTTCCTAGAGCTTCTTTGCGTTGTTCGTGTAACCTTATTATTTCTTTACGTATTCTCTTGTACATACTCTCTATACTATTGAGTGTCTTGTGCTTACCCTCGGCTACATTATCACTCCACTTTGTCAGAATTTTCATTTCGACCGGATTTTTAGTCGGGGAATCTTGTTCCCGTATTAAACAATTGATCAGAAACTTTAATAACATGAACTGGATCTCAGATTTTCTGTGAGACATGACTTCACCGACACTTTCTGGATCTTGTCCTGTACGAATGAAACAATACATTCTGTCTAGATCTTCTTTCATATTCGGTAGGGTGACCAAATACTCGGACACCTGCCTTATACGTACGGAATATATAACCATACTATCCTCGCCTGGGACTGGATCATAACAGCATTCAGTAAGAGCTCGCCTGATCTCTGCAATGGACTGATATTTAGGCGTGCGTTGTAATGCACGTTCATGTAACTCGACTGGCCCTAGACGTCTATTTGGCGGCGGTGTACCAGGAGGACCTCCTCCCGCTGCCCCCATACTGGAATCGTCGACTGATACTCTTCGTGCTGGCAGAGTGGCTGATGTGGCGGGAATTTGTACTACGGGCTGAACCGGGGGTACCGTAACAGGTACTGCACCAGGTGCCCCGGTGACTGGAGGACCATGAATTACATTATTTACAGGAGCTGGTGGAACAGGATTTGCATATTCTGGGACTGTGTCGTCCAAATAGGACGAGAGAAAAATATCAGCTGCGGTCGGTTTGTGACGTAGCTTGGTCGGAACTAAAGGTGGCGGAAAATTACTGGATGCCTCCGGGGTTGCTTTTGGCAAGCCCTCGGCAAGAAGAGGGTACATACCCTTAATAAGGGCATTCCTCTGTCTGTCTGACTGTTCGGCTTTAACTCGTTCACCTATTTCGATTAATTCCCTTTCTTGGGCTCTTTCTGAGGATTCTCTACTTAATTCTGACTTTCTGATTTTTTTTTCTGTTCTTTTATGAGATTCTTTGCGCCATAACTCGATGGCATCTTTCTGTGACTGTCTGGCTTTCTTTTTCCATAATGCTTCTTCTACTCGCATGATGCACTCGGCATCCCACGTACCTGATACGGGCCACCTATACTTTTCTTCTAATTCCTTGGTGTACTCCACCCATAAATCTAGATATAATATGGCACTTATGCCATGCTTTTGATACATAAAATGACCTGGACTGTCCCTAGGCGGGACAGGAACTGCTTCTTCTAACAGACCTTTTCTAGTTTTTAACTGACGTAACTTGGAAAACAATGGCATGACTGGGCTGGAGTCTAGACACAATACAATACACAATGAACACGATAATTACTGAGGGACACCACTTTCATACCACGACATTGAAATACATGAATGACATTTAAAATAACAGTTCGGACAGAATACTACCTGGAATACGGAACACAGAATACATGAATTTCTCGAGAACAGAACGGACTAGAACAGAAACTAGATGCACTGCTAAAACAGTACGAAACTTACCGGTCTCATAAAGAGACACGTCAGGACCCGCATCCACCTAAGTGGACACTTCGTGTTGGATCTGTGTACCCAAACCCACGGACCAGAGACAATGCAATTGACCCTGTCTAGATACTACCCCAGCAACGGTACTCACCGGGCAGCAAGAACGGAAGGCCTCGGACTGGACTGGACTGCTACGACGACGGACGTCGAACTTCGGACTTCAGTTACGGGTGGGCCTCCGGATACCTCGGACCTTGGACTCTCGGCTTGGGCTCTGGTCGGGACTCGCCGCGTTCCTGCACCGCCTCGTCTGGATGCTGGACCGCAACCTCCGTCTCCTCCGTGGGCCTGAGGGATACTTGAAGCAGAAATATCTGCACGTGCACGGTATGGTTCCGTCACGGCTGCAGAGGATCAGGGGGCTGGCGTGGCTTCTCCGGCGCGTGGGGAAAGGGCAAGTCCCTGTTCGGGCGCCATTATGTGGTAAATAAATAAATAATACCTCTATTTTTGACTAGACATACAATAACAGATAGCTCAATAAATAAGAGTCAAGATTCGAGGTAGCTGGAGTTTGCAGGTTTAATACAGCATAAAGGACAGGAACAGGACAACCTGCACGGGCAAGATCTGGGATGGCTAGCGCTAGCTTTAATAACAGTACACAAGTATATATACTAAAACAATTGCATTACAATACATACAGTAGGCGTAGCAGTGGGCAGGGCCTGTAGCAGTCGCGAAAGATAAGGAAGAAAGTAGGTGTAACAAGAGGCGTGTACATAGACATATGATGTAAACGTAACAGAATATGTCATAAATGAGGCGGAAACATGGAGGGGGCTACCTAAGGAGCCGGGACCTCTGACCTAGTGGTGCGCGCAAGCTGGCAATGACGTGTTACTAGGGAGAAGCTGGGGGCTATGACTTCTGCGCTAGAAGAAGAGACGAAAGTCTGGAGAGTCAGAGCGACATGTACCTAAACACTATCTAGTATCTGATGTTTAGAGAACATGTTGATAGAATCCAAGAGCTATCAGGGCAAAGGCTAACAGACACTAAGACTGGTGCATGCATTATTCTACATGTAGTGCGTGTAAAGGAATATTAAATGACCATTAATACAGTATTTCTCTTACATGGAGACGTAAAGGCTAGACGATGACTGAAACTATTGATGCGATTCAGTAGCTTAGGAATGCAGAGAAGGAGAGCTGGACTGATAACTAGAATCATAACATACTCTTGGCAGACTGGCAGGCAGAGCCAGGCCGAGCCGGGCACTGTGAGGCAGGAAGTAAGTGAAGGGTCAGGAATACAGGTGGGGGCTGTATCGCTCCTCAGCGAGGGTTCAGAAGACAGGAGCTGAATCTGAGTCCGGGCCCTTTTGAGGCCTAGAAACGGGGACTTTACAATGAAATAACGTGCACACTGTGAAACGTGGCAACGTAGCTTTACATAGGCCTGATATTCGTTGTATTCACGAAAACTGGGAACTAGCATACTAGAGTTGGACACAACTGTAATTGCGTCTTTAATCGATCATAAGGGAATACATATGCATATTAATCATGCACATATAACATAACATGGGGAACACGTAGGGACACAGAACACGGCAAAATTTACTTTTCCACAACTGTGGAGAGGGATATTCACAGTAGATCTAATGCAATACCACAATTTGGCAGCTGCCTTCAGAGTCTTCAGGTTAACTTTTTTTTTTTATTTCGGATGACCAAATTTGAAAAGGAACTGGCTGGTATTATTTGTCATTTTCTGTATATATATTGGGTAATCTTCATATGGGCCCATCATAATTCTACTGTTTTTAAATTGGAATGCTCTACAGTATTCTAGAATATCCTGGGTGGCTATTCCTCCCTGGTTTTTCCTTCTCCTTATTTTGCTCCATGCAATTCTAGGTTTTTTCGAAGACCAAATAAAACTTGATAACTCTCCCTGGATTTTCTTTATGGACTCCCTGTTAAATTCTAACGGGATAGCACTAAAGATGAAAGTAAATTTCGGCAAGATTGACATTTTGAGGATGTTTGATTTACCCAAAACCGACAAAGGTAAACCACTCCATACTTTCAATAACCTTTTGACTTCCACCTGCACTCTATGGATGTTAATCTGGGCTACTTTATCTAGATCTTTAATCAGGTCAATACCTAGGTATCTAATTTTTTCCTTATTATATGGGCTCAAGAAGTCCTCATTCCAAGTCATGGTTTCTGTCTTAGACTTGTTTATTTGGTAGCCAGAGATTTTCCCAAATTCAATTAACATCTCTTCAGTTGCTTTAAGGGCCTCCTTAAGATCACTGGTAAAGATCATAAGATCGTCGGCATAAAGGGCCTCTTTTTTATGCCAGCCTTGATTATTAAAGGGATTAATAGAGAGATGGTTCCTAAGACATTCCGCTGCAGGTTCAATGTAGAGATTGAACAACAATGGGGATAGGGGGCACCCCTGGCGTGTCCCTCTCTTTATCAGAATGTGTTCAGTTAGTTCCCCATTAATTAATATTCTGGCTTTAGGGGAATTATAAATATTTTCTACCATCTTCGATATGTTTGTTCCTAGATCAAACTTCTTTAGCACTTCAATTATTTACAACAAGGGGTGGTGAAGGACAGAGTCTCTGAATTAAGCAGAGTACTCTCACCCAGTCAAGAGATCAGGGCTAGATCCAACACCGTTTTTTAGCTCATTGCACCATCCCAGTTTCAGAACCTGGCTGTATGCAAATTTGTCTGTCCCTGGCCCAGTGCATCATGGGAACAGGGCAGACCAGACTACAAAAGCCAATTCTTACACTGGGAAGGAAACAAGCTTCCGGGGACCGGTTTCTGGCATTACAGCCGTCTTCGGCCCGGCTTGCTTGAATCCTGATGGTGCAATGAGCAAGGGACTCACATCTGAGTATACCCTTCCACGCTTAGGGTGGACAAAATTATTTACAACAAGGGGTGGTGAAGGACAGAGTCTCTGAATTAAGCAGAGTACTCTCACCCAGTCAAGAGATCAGGGCTAGATCCAACACCGTTTTTTAGCTCATTGCACCATCCCAGTTTCAGTACCTGGCTGTATGAAAATTAGTCTGTCCCTAGCCCAGTGCATCATGGGAACAGGGCAGACCAGAATACAAAAGCCAATTCTTACACTGGGAAGGAAACAAGCTTCCGGGGACCGGTTTCTGGCATTACAGCTGTCTTCGGCCCGGCTTGCTTGAATCCTGATGGTGCAATGAGCAAGGGACTCACATCTGAGTATACCCTTCCACGCTTAGGGTGGACAAAATTATTTACAACAAGGGGTGGTGAAGGACAGAGTCTCTGAATTAAGCAGAGTACTCTCACCCAGTCAAGAGATCAGGGCTAGATCCAACACCGGTAGCTTGTATCCTTTCTGGTGAAGAATTGGCTTGGTAGTTTGGTCTGCCCTGTTCCCATGATGCACTGGGCCAGGGACAGACTAATTTGCATATAGCCAGGTTCTGAGCTGGGATGGGGCAGTGAGCTAAATAACGGTGATGGATCAAGCCCTGATCTTTGGACTGGGTAAGAGTGGTCTGCTTAATTCAGACACTCTGTTCATCACCACCCCCTTTTCTGAATCGTTTTTGGCCACTATAGGTGTGGCAGGGTATACTCAGACATGAGTCCCTTGCTCACTGCTCCATCAGGATTCAAACAAGCCGGGCCGATGAGGCTGAAATGCCAGAAACCGGTCCCCGGTAGCTTGTATCCTTTCTGGTGAAGAATTGGCTTGGTAGTTTGGTCTGCCCTGTTCCCATGATGCACTGGGCCAGGGACAGACTAATTTGCATATAGCCAGGTTCTGAGCTGGGATGGGGCAGTGAGCTAAATAACGGTGATGGATCAAGCCCTGATCTTTGGACTGGGTAAGAGTGGTCTGCTTAATTCAGACACTCTGTTCATCACCACCCCCTTTTCTGAATCGTCTTTAGCACTTCAGTCAGGTAAGTCCAGTTAACTCTATCAAACGCCTTACCGGTGTCGATAGTGATTATAGAAAGAGGTAAGTTCTCACAGGTGGCTATATCAATAGCTCCAATAAGCTCATGGGTAAGATCTTGTAAGTTTCTTCCTACCACAAAACCCTTTTGGTTAGAATAAATCAGAGAACCCATTATTTTACCAAGCCTTTACGCCACTATTTGAGTGATAATTTTATAATCACAGTTTAAAATGGATATAGGGCGATAAGACTCTCATTTTTGGGGGATTTTTACCTAGTTTTAGGAGGATAGAAATTGTTGCATCATTTCAGGAGTCTGGAATACTACAATTCTCAAGAAAAATTCTATTAAAGAGGGTAGTGAGGGGAATCACGAAGATATCTTTTAATTTAATATAAAATTTGTTTGGGAGGGCATCTGGGCCTGCGGCTTTGTCTCTTTTCAAGTTTCTTATGATGCTGTTGACTTCCTCAGTAGTTATTTCTGCATTTAATTTAACTTTCTCCTCATGTGTTAGTTTGGGGGTATATTGTGTATCTAAAAATGTATTTATCTCTTCTACTGTTGGATTACAATCCTCAGAGGAGAGGTCCCCAAAAATAGCTGTGAATTCTTGTTTTATTACTGAATCCTCTGCTCAATTATGAGATGGATTACGTGGATGTATAGAAGCGATTTTATTTCTAGACCTATCCGTTCTCGTTTTCCAAGCCAATAATGTTCCACAGCCTTCTCCGTATTCATAGTGGGCCAAATTACTGCATTCCCACCTCTCTTTGATTTTATCTTCCAAGATTTCTGAAAGTTTATTTTTTTGCTTTAATCTCTCTATTTCTAATTCAGACCCTCTCGGATCCATAGAAATGTGTTGGTCTAATAATGTTATACTATCTTCTATCCCTTGGATCTCACTTTTAAGCCCTCTAAATTTATGGGAAGCTAGACTTAGAATTGTTCCCCTAATTACCGCTTTATAAGCGCCCCATACTATTTGAATTGGGGAACCCTCGTTGTTAATTTCAAAATAGCTTTTCATCTCCTGCTTAAGTTGATTAGTAATCTCGGGATTTAATAGAATTGTACGATCCATCGTCCATCTCGGGGGATTCATTACGTCTTTTAATAAAGTTGTCATTCGTACCGCAGAGTGATCTGAAAGGTGCGCTCGGAGATGAACCACCTTTTTTATATTTTCTAACAATCCTTCATCTATTAAAAAGAAGTCTATTCTGGATTTTGTTTCTCCACATTATTCTAAGTGAAGCTGGAAATTTCATTTGAACAGTTGTGCCTAAAGATTTTAATTCTGGCATTAACTGTCCAAGCTCCCACTGCCTGTCCTGCGTCACTTTTGCAACGTCTGATCGGATTTTGAAGGACCAGTCATCTTTACTAAATTCCCCCCCTCTCAGTGCCTCACTCAAGAATATTTCTTTAAGTGTGTAGGTCTTAAAGTTTATTAAGATTTTTCTTGGTTTCTTTCTTTCTTTTGATTTGCCAAAAGGGTCCCTATGCAACCGTTGGATGTCATCTCCCAGACCAAATGATTTACTCCATGAGAAATGTTCTTCCAGAAGTGACACTACAAAGTTTTTTATGTCTGAGCCTTCTCGCCTTTCAGGAACATTGAGGAGTCTAAGGTTACATCTTCGAGATTGGTTTTCTAATGCCTCCAGCTTCTCTTCCAGGGTTTTATCCTTGGCTTTCAGGGATCTGATTTCCTTCTGGGTTGATTCTACTTTTTTGTTTAGCCCTTCCACCGCTTCTTCTACTGCGGAGACTCTTTTTCCCAGGGCATTAAGCTTGACATCAAGCATCTTGAATCTTTCTTGTATCTTATTTTGATTACTTTCAGAAATTTCGAACCTTGACCTTATCTCTTCCATCATCTTTTCTAGGAGAGCATTTGTATTAGTTTGCGGATTACCATGTAAGGTTTCTGGGTTGGTAATCTGACTTTTGGGAGTAGTTTAGGTGGTTTTTTAGAAAGATTACCAGTGGAACTCTGTACAGGACTTTGGATCGGGCTCTGAACTGGACTAGGCTCTAAACTGGGAGCTGGGCTAAGCTCAGGACTGGAGACCCGGGTTTGCGAGGGGACGGGGACCTGACTAGAACCGGCGCCCTACTCTGCTGCCTCAACTGCCTCCACTTCTGAGCCTGTTATTATTCCGATGGGTGCGTCAACTGTAGCGGTGACCGGGCAACTTTCCATCTCGAGTCTGGACTCTACTCCTTGTTCCTTGTTTATTTCCCTGCTCCTGCTCCGATCTTGTATCTTGAAGTAAGACCTTAAAGACGGGGTGATTTTTATTTTAGGGGCTTTACTCTCTTCACTAGTCTCCAGGTTGTCCCCTAGTTGTCCTTTTTTATTGTTAACTTTATTTACTTGAAGCTTTAGTGTCTTTCGGGTAATTCTTTTAGTGACCCTAGGGACAACTGGCTGTTTTGGAACAGATGGGAGGCTTGCTTTAAGAAATTGCCTATTTCTTAGGCAATAAGACGACTTCCCTTTACCGTCGAGACTAACCAGGAGTGAACCCAAACCAGCGTCTTTTTTAATTAATGCTGTATCTCCAGCAGCACTTTGGTGAGCTTTTTTTGGGATTTTTTTTTCTCACCCTCTCCGGGGGAGATCTGCCCAAGTTGTAACCCCTTCTTTTGATTTTAGGCCACCACCCCAACGGGATCCACTGTGCCTACACTAACTGAAGGGGAGGAGGTTGCCTTCTCAGGAGTCTGTCTTGAACCCTCCACTTTTGCTGTAGGAATCCTCTCTACTAGGTTCTCCCTTTGTTCTAGTGAAGAGAGGTGAGGTATACGGGCTTCAGGCACTTTTAAACTTAAGGATGTTAAATTAAGTCCTGCAACCGGTTGGGCTTTTAGAAAAACACACTCTTGCAGATGTTTTAAACTATGAGCTCCGAAGCGAGGAGTCTGGCAAATCGAGCTGTAGGCACAAAGCACGTTGGGTCCTTCAAGTTCCCCGAAAACACCTTCAAGCTTTTCCAAGTTTGAAGCCTGGCTTCCCCGTGTCACTGCCCCAGCCTTCCCGCCGCAAAAAAACTGAGATCCTACTCACCGCCTTTCTACAGCTACGTTGTGCCTCTGAAGCAGCCTCCCACCAGCTGATCTGCAATCGGTGTACAGGACTGTTGCAGCTCTGGGAATCCCGCCGCGCCAACCTCGCTTTCCCCTCCAGATATGAGGAGCTCTCAGAGCTCGCCAAAGCAGCCCACTCCGGTCTCCTGATTTCCACTACCATTCCGTACAGGCCTAGCGAAACTCGCCCACACGGTAAGCTTGCCAAAAAACGCACTGTTGTCCTTTTCGTGTTTCAGGCAGCGTTTTTTTTTAAAACAGTGAAACCAGCCTCGCTTCGTGAAAGTCCCCGTTTGTGGCAATCCGGTCAGGGGTCAGTAAGGTCCAAATCAATTATAACCCGAGAGTTTTCAGCTTTCCGACTGTAAATCTTCCCAATTTGTATTATTTTTAGCGCAAATCAAGTTTTGATTGTAGCGCCTTCATCCTACGGCATTTTCAGCCTCCTTGGAAGAGAGAGGTGCAGAGCTCAGGACCGGCTTAGCGTCCGGCCGCCATCTTCCCTGTACTCAAGGATCTTTGTTCTTAATTATGCAAGTGATGGGATTTACAGCGTTAGGAAATGCTGCTCAACGAGACAAACAATGAGGCTGGCCGACGAGGTAGCTCTTGGGCTGGACAAAGCCCCGGAAGAAGAAGTGGCAACCCGGAAGCAACATAGCTCTGAGAATGCCAGGAGAGAAACGCCAAAGACGTCACCACTCTCCAGTGCAGATTCAAGTATGCATGTAAGAATAGGGGGCAAGCAGGGAACACAAGGCAGGCCTGGCAGGGTCCGTGACGGAAGGCGAAGCACCTTTCCCTTGCGGACCCCTCCCTTATGATGACCTCAAGAGCTGCCTTCGTCAGCTGACAAGAGTCGGCAGGCGGGGCTTGTGCAGGAGGCTGTGAGCGGGATAGTGAGCGCTGCTACGGCCTGTGTGGCACAACATTTTCTCCACCACTCTGCAAACGAGACTGCTAGTAAAAAATCTAAGAAGTCCACTGATAAAAATACAGATTACAGGGACATTATAGTTAGAAATTAGCATTTAAAAAACCTTATAAATTCATTGAAAAAAACACAGGTTTCAGGGACATTATAGTTAGAAATTAGCATTTAAAAAAACCTTAGAAATTCACTGAAAAAAAATACAGGTTACAGGAATGTTATAGTTAGGCTGATATTTCACTCATACAAAACCAGATACATTCAGCCTTTATAGTTAGCTGCACTAACTATAACTCAAAACCCCTGTAATGCACTCCTGGTGACGTCACATATTGCATCACTCATGACATGGTCAGTGACATCACTGATGACATCATTGATGACATCTCAAATTACATCACTGATGACATCATCCAGTGACTAACTGTTTCTAAAATGTTCTTAAGAATGTTATATATCTGTATACGCCAAGGTGTATTCGAAGAATGAGTGGGTGTATGAGTGTCTGTATGGATGATTTAGAGGGTGCGTGACTGACTGTATCAGTGAGTAATCAAACATGTCTTAGTTAATGTATGGACGAGTGACTAATCTGTGTGAATTTGTGTATTAGTCTGTCATTTGGTGTGTAAGTGGCTGCATGGGTTGGTTAGTAGGTACATGAGTGTCTATATGGGTATTGATTAGTTGTCTGAGTGCCTGTATGGGTGCCTGAGTTTCTCTGTGGGTGGCTGAGGGGTGTGTGACTCCCTGCAGGGATGTATGAGTGGGTGAATCTCTGGGTATATTGGTTCATGAGTGCGTCTCTAAGGGACTGTATGGATGAGTGAATGTGCGTCTGGCTGTGTCGGTGAGTGAATGGATGTGTCAGTGGTATATGGGTAAGTAACTGCATATGTGAAAGACAGTAAATGTGAGTGTTGGAGTATATAAGTGACTATGTATGAGTGAGTGATTGTGAGAGTGGATGCATGGGTGAGTATGTGCTTGTGTCAGCCACTATATAGGAAAGTAAGTATTTGTTAGTATCTGCATGAGTATTGAGTGTGTGTGTGTTTCTGTATGGGTGAGTAAGTGGCTTTATGATTGAATGTTTGGGTGAGTGAGTAGGTGTGTGAGGTGCTCAATGGGTGACTGAAGGTGTATGAGTGGCTGTATGGGTGTATGAATGGATAGATCAGTGACTGTATTGGTGAGTGACTGGCTGTATGAGTGCCTGTGTGGGTGAGCCAGTTGATGTGTATGTAGACCTATGAATCAGTGAGTGGGTATGTACATACTGGTATTGGGGTGTCAATGATTTCAAGAATGGTAGTCTGAAATTTGGCTTAGCTAACTATAACAGCTGAATTTCTCTGGTTTTGTACCAGTGAAATTTCAGCCTAACTATAATGTACCTGTAACCTGTGTTTTTCCCAGTGAAGATTATATATATATATATATATATATATATATATATATATATATATATTACCTACTGGCGGTCGCCAGTAGGTAGTTATAGTTAGGACATAGTTTCCATAGGAAATCCGCAACATTCTATTGGGAATAACTTTGGCGTTGATGGATGGAATTTGCTGAATTACTCCAAGAAAATGGCCAGCTCCGCTCCGCTCCTTCCCTGAAAATTTGGGGGGGATTCGTGAAGTGGGGGCCGAGATAAAAGGGGGTCCCAAAACGTGTTTTCCCCATGTTAATTTCCATAGGGCGGTTGGACTCACTTTTAGCCCGAACGGCTGAATGGATTTCCACCAAACTTGGCAAAATTGTAGGGACTGGTAGCCCGATGTGCCTTTGCTAGGTCTCAAGATATGTGCTCCAGTGGATTTTGAATCATTTAGGTTCAAAAAATATATATATCTATAAGCGCGCCCCGGTACGCGCACCGGGGCGCGTACCAGCCCGTAACGCGAGTTCGCGCGCGGAAAGCTGATTGGCTCTCGGGTGTCTGTCAACATTCCAAACAGTCCTGAGCGGCCGCCATCTTGTGTCTCGGTAGGATCGAGACACAAGAGGTGGCAAAGACAAAGGGGGAAATGACCATAAGGGGGCAGGGTAGACCCCTCCTGACCCCCTAGGTTTGATGTGGGGGCCATAAAAGGGCCCCGCTGGGCAAAAACATTTGTTAATTTTTTTTTCGATTTTTGCGGGGGGAGCGCCCGGTACGCGCACCGGGGAGCGTATCGGGGAGCGTACCCTGGAGAAAAAAGAATGACAGAGTTTTTAAAAAATTTAGCATTTTTTTATAAATTGGAGGTAGTTCTAAAAAGATGTGAGATGTCACGGGTGATAAGTGTAATGCTTTGCTCACCATAGCATATTAACCCTCCACAAAATATGCAAACGATTTTAAAATTGGAAAACTTGGTTTGAATAGTTGAGCACATCTCCCTCGCTTCTGGACCCGATGGGGTGGGTTGATTACTTTGGGAGGTGCTGGCAGAAGATTGGACAGGGTTTTTGGCAAGTTCCCTGACATCTGCCCTAGCATAGTTATTAGGGTGCCGGCGTTGCATGTGCCGAATCATGGTGCTGTTGTCAAAAGAGTATTTTTTGTTAGGGTTCCCCCTTGAAAGTTGAAAACCACGGATTAAACAAGTCGCCTTTGGCACATTAACTTTCTTCTTGTCCTTTGGGATGGAACCAAAACTGCCAGATAAAGTGCTCCTTTGGCTTATATGGGGTAGTATCTTCTGGTAGGAACCCCCCCTCCTCTCCCTCCTCCTCCTCCTCCTCTTCTTGGTCTCCACCACTGTGGTGTTGTGGTGGTCCTTGTGGTGGTGGTGGTGGTGGAGGTGGAGCAGATGCTCCTGTAGCTGCTGCTACTGTAGCCATTTTTCAGACAAATAGGTACAGAGAGGTCTTTCAACAGGTCTTCCTCACTCTAAGTACAAAGTGAGAATGAGGAAAATAAGTGGGGGCTTTCATCATTTGGAAAACAAAACTGTCCTGAACCAATGAAAAGTGTTACTTTCAGGTCACATGACTCGGGCCTTCATCATTTGGAAACCAAAACTGATCTCAACCAATGATAAGTGTTATTTTCAGGTCACATGACCCGATGCGCTTACGCAACGCGCCCCGGGGCGCGCCCGGGGGCGCGTAGCGTAAGCGCGTCAGGAAGTTGCGCGATCGTATACGTCCGGGCGCTTCCGGGTGCGTTTACGCCGTGCGTCATGAGGCGCATCACGCGGCTACGCGAAACGTCACGATGTTGTTTTCGTTCGCGGCAATAGCGCTAACGGGACGCTCACCGCGCCGTAACACTGCGTTCACCGGTGAGCGCATCGGTACGTGCCCCGGGAGCGCTCCGGGGCAAAATAAATAAATAAATAAATAAATAAACATAAAAAAATAGTATTACATAATTATACAATATAAAATTCATTATAAAAAATATTACATTTCATACCTATAGAGACTTGCTATTAAAAAAACTTTGAAATTCACTGAAAAAACCATAGGTTTCACACCAGTTATAGTTAGGGATTAGCATTTAAAAAACCTATTAAATTCACTGAAAAAAACATAGGTTTGACACCAGCTATAGTTAGCTGGAAATTTTACTCGCATAAAGCCATTGAAATTCCCACGTTATAGTTAGTTGGACTCACTATAACTTGCGCGTGCAATGCACTGCTGATGACGTCACATATTACATCACTCATGACATGGTCAGTGACATCACTCATGACATCACTGATGACACCATCCTTGTGACAGAGTGACAGACCTCCTTTCACTGTAATGTAACCCTTGAAACACATATTCAAAAATAGAAACTAACATTTTCAAAAAAATAGAGATACCCAAATCAGTTACAACAACCAATTCAGTAATTCCACCATCTATATACACATACACTCATTCACCAACAGTTCTATATAGTCTCTCATACATATACTCACTCATCATATGTAGTGATACACCTATACATCCTTTTACACACCAACAGTCATCCAAAAGTTACTCACACACATACTCACACATGCAAATAAACTATTGAACATCCATTTATTTGCCTATAGACCTATACACACACTACCACCTTACTTCTATGGAAATTTACACATATTTATTCTCTTAAACAATCACTTATAGAAACACATACTTATTTAAACAGGAACTCTTACAATCTCTTACTCTCACATATATTCATTTATATACATCAATATTCACATATTCTAGATTAAAACATATGTAGTTACTGATAAAGACACTAGTGAGACAGGCATTCACTCACTAACATACACATATACACACTTATCCACCCATACAGTCCTGCACATATGCTGTCTTCAAAACACATACAAACAGAGAGTCAGTCACTCATGCATCTATGTGCTAAGTAATACCCCCACCAAACCACATAGACACTCATACTGATATTAAAAAAACATCTAATAACCCATATACATACACATGTAGCTACTCACCAACCCATGCAGCCACTTATACACAAAGTGAAACAATAATACATATATTTAAATATTTAAACATTACTCACTAATATTTATTTTTCAGAAAGACACACATTCACTGGATGGTGTCATCAGTGATGTCATGAGTGATGTCACTGACCATGTCATGAGTGATGTAATATGTGGCGTCATCAGCAGTGCATTGCACGTGCAAGTTATAGGGAGTCCAACTAACTATAACGTGGGAATTTCAATAGTTTTATGCGAGTACAATTTCCAGCTAACTATAACTGGTGTCAAACCTATGGTTTTTTCAGTGAATATATATATATATATATATATATATATATATATATATATATATATATATATATATATATATATATATATATATATATATATAGATATAGATATATATAGATATATATATATATATATATTACCTACTGGCGGTCGCCACTAGGTATATATAGTTAGGATTTTTTCCCTATGGGATTTTTGAAAATTCTATGTCTAATAACTTTGGCGTTTGTGAACGGAATTGGCTTAACGGCGTAACGGAACTTCGCGAAGCGAAGCTGATTGGCTCTCCGGTGTCTGTCAACATTCTAAACAGCCCGGAGTGGCCGCCATCTTGTCTCTCGGTAGGATCGAGAGACAAGAGGAGGCCAAAACAAAGGGGGAAATGACCATAAGGGGGCATAGTAGATCCTCCCTGACCCCCTAGGTTTGATGTGGAGGCTTTAAAAGGGCCCCGCAGGGCAAACAAAAAAAAATCTTTTATTTTTTTTTGCGTGGGGAGCGCCCGGTTCGCGAACCGGGAAGCGTACTGGGGAGCGTACTATAAGGAAAAAAGAATGATAGACTTTTCAAATACTGTATGTTAATTGATTGTTGGTTTTGTTGATTATTTTTTAATTTCTTTATTTTTTAAGCAATTATTTATTATTGTGATTGTGTTTCAAAATTTAATAACATTTCTAACATTTCACTGTCTGAAATGTCAACATTTTCCATGAACATAGTTTGTAATCTCTGAGGGTGTAAAATGTCCTCATTTTGAAGGAGGTCATCTACTGCTTGCACACATTGCAGTAGTTCTTGGTCCCAAGTTTCATCCATAAATTCTATATAATTTGGATCAATTAATTCTTGGCTGCTCTCTTGCAGGACAATTTGAAATGAAACTTTCTGTTCGCCTTCCATGTTGCCTGAAATTTGGATAAAAAAAAAATATATATTAGTAGAGATAGGGCACTGTTGGGATTAATTTTAGATAGGCAGTTTTTATCAGTGAATTTATCTTTGGGCAGTGTATAGTATCAGAGTGGAAGTAGGAATATAAAAAAGTGTATGTGATTTAACGTAAGTAATTTCATAATTATAGAAGAGAAACCTAACTCCATCCATAACTATAACAGAGAAGTCTATCTAAATCTATAACTACTACAGAGGGATAGTATATAACTATCAGAAAAAGTTTACCATATTAACTTTTGGTGCACAATATACTTCAGTTTTAAAAATAACAACTTACCTTTACAAAGAAGTTGAAGTGATTAGTGAAAATCCAATTGAAATGTACAACAAGAAGTAGTAGTCAACATGGCTGTGTTTCCTTCTCTTCCTTTATATATTCAGGTATATAACCAATCAAATGTCAGGTAATAAAAGTAGAAAATGAAAGTAACATTTTCATTGCTTGTCAATTCCAACACTTCAGATGTGTTTTGAGAAGTAATTTACCTCACGGTATTTAGAGAGGTCTACAGGCTAAATGGCTAAATGGAATTTCAATCAAATTTGTGAAAATGATAGGGATTGGTATGTAGTATGAGCTAATCTATATTTGGTGAGAGTGTCTCCAGTCGTTTTTCTGTAAATTACTTTCCCAACTTTTTTGATGGTGCGCTTCCCGGGGAGCGCCCCGGTACGCGAACTGGCGAGCGCCCCGGTACGCGAACCTTAAGCGTTACGGGAGTCCACCATTTTGTGTTTCGGTCGACTTAAGATACAAGATGGAGGGCAAATAATGTTCAGAATGGGTAGAAGGGGGCACGGTAGACTTATCTTGACCCCCTAGGTTTTCTGAGGGTGGCTGAGGAGGCTTATATGTGCGGAAAAAACATTTTTTTTTTAAATTTCGCGAGGTTAGCTTCCGGTTTGCGTACCGGGTAGCGCCCCGGGGAGCGTACTTTGTTGAAAATTAGTGAAAAAAGTTAGAGAAAAATAATAATTGTGAGTGATCAGATGTAGGGTAGCTCTGAGAAGAGCTTTTGGGTTTATGGTATATTTAGGTACTTATAAGTAGGTACCAATGCACAGTCTTAAATTCAGAATGAAAATTCTGTTGCCCTCATCTGAGAAGTGAACTCCATCTCCTCTGTAGATATCTTGCATGTAGTAATGCAAGTTATTGTTGTACACGGAGCCCATTCCATGGTCTCTCATGTAAGCTGAAACAGATTTGTTTACATGCTTCCTCGACTTCTCAATTTGTGGACAAAATTGGTTTGACCACCTCCATTTCTGTCTTTGGCATATATTTGAATATACCAAGACAGTCTGAGGAAAAAGTGCCATTAATTGCTCAAAGGTGTCCTTTAAAAGCATTTCCAGACCTACCCCAGTCAAAGTGCCCAAATCATTACCTCCACAGTGCACAATTAACAGGTCAGGTTTTGGCAAATGCATAAAGGTTTTCACCAATGGTATCAATTGGTGACATTTTAATCCTCTGTGGCCAAACCACTTAATTTCCACATCTTGTAAATTGAGGTTAGGTAAATTTCTGTTCTCAGCATACCTCTGAGCCCAATAGATGTAACTATGTCCAACAATCCAGACAGAAAACATGGTGAGCGAAGGTTCTCCTGCAGTCAGATGAAGTGTGGCAATGAAATGGCAGTTGAAAAAATAAGAGTTTAAAATGAAAAAAACTGTGGAGTTTCTGTGTTAATGAAGCAGTAACAGTGATTGGTGGATTTTGATTGCTGAAAACAGAAAGTTAGGGTGCATGGATGAGTTCTTTGAAAGATGTATTTTGAGTGGTCAAGAAAAAATCATTAAATGAAAGAATGCACTGGATATGCAGGTGCACTGAGAGTTCAGAGTTCAATTGAAACATTGTTGTGTGAACTTGCAAACACCAGAGGTCTTCCAAGAGGTGGTTGCTATGCAAAAAAAGCAGAGAGGGCAGAGGGGGGAAGGGTTTTGATTTGAAAAAAAGTGAGGGAAGAGTTTTGATTGGGTGACATGAGAGATATGTGTGAAGAATTACAGCATTTCTGTGCTTTTGATAGCTGCAGACTCTGGAGTGCATACCTTTTGCTCTGCTGAAGACAAATTGGTGTGTTTCTGAGACTGTTTTGAAACTCAAAGTATTTGCTAAGGTGAGAAAAGATTTCTTTAATTTAGATAGAGAATAGTGTGCTTTAAGGAGAAAATTATGAAGAAAGTTGTGTTTTTGAAATGTTGCTTTGTCTCAAGTGTTTTACAAATAGATTTTGTTTCTTTGAGAAATTGTAATTGGAGAAAATGTGAAGTATTAGTACTGACAGGGTTTTTTTGTGCATAGGAGCTGTGGAGTGTTTTCAAATTATGACTTGAAAATCGTTTTTGAGGAAAAGGAATGGTTTTAAACTTTATGACAAGGACATAATGGTGTATGCTTCTTTATAAGGCAATTGAGTGTCTCTGATGTTATTTTTCCCATTTTAATGTAAGACCTTTCCCTGTGGAGCAAATTGCTTGTAAATATGCTCCCACCTGTGCACGGCAAATTTAGATTTTGAATGTTTGCGTTACATAGCCATGTTAAAAGTGACCCAAACATGCTGCAAAGGCAATCAAAAAACGCTTTCATGTGTCTTAAGGACATTTTAAGTCATTTCCCCATGTGGAGTGTTTTCAAATTATGATTTGAAAATCGTTTTTGGGGAAAAGGAATGGTTTTAAAATTTATGACAAGGACATAATGGTGTATGCTTCTTTATAAGGCAATTGAGTGTCTCTGATGTTATTTTTCACATTTTAATGTAAGACCTTTCCCTGTGGAGCAAATTGCTTGTAAATATGCTCCCACCTGTGCATGGCAAATTTAGATTTTGAATGTTTGCGTTACATAGCCATGTTAAAAGTGACCCAAACATGCTGCAAAGGCAATCAAAAAACGCTTTCATGTGTCTTAAGGACATTTTAAGTCATTTCCCCATGTGGAGTGTTTTCAAATTATGATTTGAAAATCGTTTTTGGGGAAAAGGAATGGTTTTAAAATTTATGACAAGGACATAATGGTGTATGCTTCTTTATAAGGCAATTGAGTGTCTCTGATGTTATTTTTCCCATTTTAATGTAAGACCTTTCCCTGTGGAGCAAATTGCTTGTAAATATGCTCCCAACTGTGCATGGCAAATTTAGATTTTGAATGTTTGCGTTACATAGCCATGTTAAAAGTGACCCAAACATGCTGCAAAGGCAATCAAAAAACGCTTTCATGTGTCTTAAGGACATTTTAAGTCATTTCCCCATGTGGAGTGTTTTCAAATTATGATTTGAAAATCGTTTTTGGGGAAAAGGAATGGTTTTAAAATGTATGACAAGGACATAATGGTGTATGCTTCTTTATAAGGCATTTCAGTGTCTCGGATGTTATTTTTCCCATATTAAATTAAAAGACCTTTCCCCGTGGAGCAAATTCCTTGTAAATATGCTCCCACCTGTGCATGGTAAATTTAGATTTTGACTGTTTGAGTTACATAGCCATGTTAAAAGTGACCCAAAAAAGTTGCAAAGGCTTTAAAAAAACACTTTCATGTGTCTTAAGGACATTTTAAGTCATTTCCCCGTGGGCAGTGTTTTCAAATTATGACTTGAAAATCGTTTTTGAGGTAAAGGAATGTTTTTAAAATTTATGTGCGCCATATGCCCCCAAATTTCTTTTTCAGGGGTGCAGCAGGGTGTTCTTGAGACACCCCTGCACCCTTGGAAAAATTCCTAATTTGCGATGAGCTAATTGCTAATCGCAAATTGCACCTTCATTCCTATGGGCCTCCTGGCCCATGGAAATGAATGGGTAATTTGCAATTAGCAATTTGCTCATCGCAAATTAGGAATGGTAAAGAATCGCTATTTATTCCTTAAAATTCGCTATTTAGGAAATGCAAAATAGTTTGATGATACATATGGCGGTTCATCTCTAACAAGATAAGAAGCTTAGGGATACATTTATGATGACTGGCGCAATGAAGTGGACATGACTTACTTCATTGGTAGGCCTTTACATGTATTATCTCCTCTGTATTCTTCATCAAGCGTAACTTTGATCTGCAATCCTGAGTAGGCCTCACCTTAAACAAACCTCTGGATAGGCCACACCTTATCGTCATCCTGAATTAATCATTTAAAATGCTAGGGACAGATTTATGATAGGTGTATGCCTCTTTTGCGCCACTGTGCGTCACTTTTGTGATGCAGCGGCGGTGCAAAAGATTTGCTATGAGGCGACAAAATTACAAATTGATGCATTTAGGCAGATGTGTCATGCTGTAAAAAAACCGTGCCACATGAAACCGATGCAGCAGTGATGCAAAAGATGCACCATGTTGCAAGACAGGCCTCACTTGGGGCCATATGTATCAAGCTAATTAGCATTCGCAAAGGCCGAAATTCTGTGAATTTCGGCCTTTGCGAATGCTAATTAGACAAATGGTATGTATCAAACAAGTTTGATGCAAAATAAGGAATAGCAAAATTTGCTATTCCTTATTTTGCGATTGCACTGAAGGATTTGCAAATTTTGCGATTTCTTAAATGCAATGTATCAAACAAAAAATATGCAAAAAATGCCATTAAGGATTTGCAAATTACCACCAACATCTAGTTGGTGGTAATTTGCGAATTCTTTTCAAAAAGCTTTTTTTCCAAAAAACAAAAGGTGCCATATGACGCCCATACATGCCCTTAGGGCATGTATGTGCGCCATATGCCCCCAAATTTCTTTTTCAGGGGTGCAGCAGGGTGTTCTTGAGACACCCCTGCACCCTTGGAAAAATTCCTAATTTGCGATGAGCTAATTGCTAATCGCAAATTGCACCTTCATTCCTATGGGCCTCCTGGCCCATGGAAATGAATGGGTAATTTGCAATTAGCAATTTGCTCATCGCAAATTAGGAATGGTAAAGAATCGCTATTTATTCCTTAAAATTCGTTATTTAGGAAATGCAAAATAGTTTGATGATACATATGGCGGTTCATCTCTAACAAGATAAGAAGCTTAGGGATACATTTATGATGACTGGCGCAATGAAGTGGACATCACTTACTTCATTGGTAGGCCTTTACATGTATTATCTCCTCTGTATTCTTCATCAAGCGTAACTTTGATCTGCAATCCTGAGTAGGCCTCACCTTAAACAAACCTCTGAATAGGCCACACCTTATCGTCATCCTGAATTAATCATTTAAAATGCTAGGGACAGATTTATCATAGGTGTATGCCTCTTTTGCGCCACTTTTGTGATGCAGCGGCGGTGCAAAAGATTTGCTATGAGGCGACAAAATTACAAATTGATGCATTTAGGCAGATGTGTCATGGTGTAAAAAAAACGTGCCACATGAAACCGATGCAGCAGTGATGCAAAAGATGCACCATGTTGCAAGACAGGCCTCACTTGGGGCCATATGTATCAAGCTAATTAGCATTCGCAAAGGCCAAAATTCTGCGAATTTCGGCCTTTGCGAATGCTAATTAGACAAATGGTATGTATCAAACAAGTTTGATGCAAAATAAGGAATAGAAAAATTTGCTATTCCTTATTTTGCGATTGCACTTAAGGATTTGCTAATTTTGCAATTCCTTAAATGCAATGTATCAAACAAAAAATATGCAAAAAATGCCATTAAGGATTTGCAAATTACCACCAACTTCTAGTTGGTGGTAATTTGCGAATTCTTTTCAAAAAGCTTTTTTTCCAAAAAACAAAAGGTGCCATATGACGCCCATACATGCCCTTAGGGCATGTATGTGCGTCATATGCCCCCAAATTTCTTTTTCAGGGGTGCAGCAGGGTGTTCTTGAGACACCCCTGCACCCTTGGAAAAATTCCTAATTTGCGATGAGCTAATTGCTAATCGCAAATTGCACCTTCATTCCTATGGGCCCCCTGGCCCATGGAAATTAATGGGTAATTTGCAATTAGCAATTTGCTCATCGCAAATTAGGAATGGTAACGAATCGCTATTTATTCCTTAAAATTCGCTATTTAGGAAATGCAAAATAGTTTGATGATACATATGGCAGTTCATCTCTAACAAGATAAGAAGCTTAGGGATAGATTTATGATGACTGGCGCATCACCAGGGATGTGCCAGTCATCCTGCGCCGCTGTTCCGCCACCCATGGTGTGCTGCATTTACAATGCGGCGCACCATGGGGCAAAAACGGCACAGATGCGTGACGCATCTGTGCCGTAAAGGTGGCGCATTGCTGGAGTTGTATTGCAAGTGCGATGCAGCTCCAGCAAGGCTCAGGGGTGCTCCATCTCCACAATGCTGCGTCAAGACCTATGCCTGCTTCAAGCAGGCGCAGGGTTTTGACGCAGCTTTGTCCTATCCGATTGTAAAAGCGGCACACCATGGGTGGGAGAGCAGCGGTGCACGTTAACTGGTGCATCCCTGGGGATGTGCCAGTTAACATAAATCTGCCCCTTTACATTTAAGTATGTGCAGGGGACACAGAGTCGGTGAGGCTTATCCAAGGTTAAGAAGAGATGAGTCCTGTTCACTGAAAAATTGGACATAGGCTTCACCTCCTCAGCATCGCTGGACATGGCTAAATAATAGGTGCAAAATGTTACTCTTGTTAAACAATTTTACTATTATAATCTCTGAGATTTGTCTCTTACTCTGCAACATCTCATTGTTGTTATCTTTCTTTAAAGATAAAGACAACATCAACATGAGCGACAATCAGCAATCAGTTGATTTCGACCTCATCATTGAACTCGTAATTGAAACATCAGTGGATGTTGATCCCTTGGATGATTTAAATCCTGAGGATGAAGAAGAACGTGATGAGGATGCAGATTTGTCAGAATTGTATGACATAGGATGGGAAGCTGACGTGCTTGAGCCTATGGAACTATAAACATTTATTTTAAAAATTTATAATAAATAAAAAGTAAAAATGTAAACCGTTTAATTTAAAAATAAAGACACCTTCAAAAACAGGTTATGTGTAGTGTCTTCAATAAAATATTAAAATATGCTCATAAAATTAGATCAGATTCACATATAAAACAGCACAGGTAAAATGAATATAAATTCCATTTCTTTTCTGCTATTTCTGTATTCTAAATTTGCCAAGCACTAAAAAATCTTCTATGTAAAAATGTCAAGTAGTGTTTTAAGTTTTTGATTACTGTGGTTAATAAAATTTTTTAATATATTTTACCACAGATTCAACTGCAGATCATTTCAAGATTTCAGCATGCCAACCAAAGAAAGACTGAGAAAGGCTGCAAAACGTCAAAGACAGCAGGTCAATGAAAAAAAGCAGCAGTCCTCTAACAAAAAGATTTGTCAATTCACCAAGAAAGCACCGGGTAAGAGTACAAAAACATTCATAAGAAATATCTGTAGTAAAAAAAATATTACTACAGAAAATGTTTCAGTCCAGAAAAAGAGAAGCAATTCAAACGGAAAGGAAAGGCCAATGAAAAATGTTACTGCTAGAGCAAGAGATAACTCTGTGCATGATAGTAGAAGGAAACAACAGTTTAGGGACATTCGTAAACGAATGTTCCGCAACAGGATAATTGGCAATTTGTTAAAAAATATTAAGAAAGGTCAACAGAAAGTGGTTTTTTATAAGAGAAAAAAAATAGTTGAGAAAGTTATTGATCAGGCATTTGAAATTAAACGTAAGTTATTTATTTTGATAATCAATAGAATTAGGAAGCTAAACAAGGCAATTTATGATTTCAAAAGAAATAGTAGATGGAAGAGAATAGTTAATCGTAGTAATTTTTGTGAAGTTTTTTCTGGAGAATGGATGCATAGTTCAAGCTGTGAGGCATTTTTTAATGAGGAGAGTTATTTCCAGGATAATGATTTGATGCATGCAGTTGACACCAGTGGTCGAGCTTATGAAGTGAAAGATGGTTGTCCAGTTGAAAAAGAAAAACTTGTGACAACAGAGGCAGAAGAGGTGTTAGGTAATGAGGTTTTAGGAAGACGTCCTAAGGGTCCTGTGTATACCTGGAAGTGTAGTAGTATTTGCAGTGTGCGACAGGATTCCATCAATTTGCTTTGTGATTTTGTACGGTCATTTAATAAGAAAAGTTTGAAGCAGAAAATGAAGTTGTTGCAAGAATTAGATCCTTGCAGAGTGAGAGAAGTGACAGGTTTGCATGGTCATTCACTGGCTTGTCTTTCCAGGAGAGTATGCCAGAGTGTTTTTCATCATTTCAGGATGCTAGCAGTGCATCATAATAAAGTGAGGAAATTAGTTAGAATGTTGTATTATGCTAAGAGTCCAGCAATTATGCTTAAACAATTATGCGCTACTCTTTTGCATGGTTCTGAAATAGATGTGAAGAATATATGTGAAGAAATTGAGTTTTGTTACTTTGGAAGTAAAGAGGAGAATGTTGAAATTGATCAAGAAGAAGCGGGTAATGTGGAAGATAGTGTACAGGTTTCCAGTACAGATAATTTCCAGAGGGAAATTGCGACGTTTCAGGTGAAATCAAGTGAGAGGACAAATTTCACTTGTGTGTGTTGTCGACGCACTTATTATAAGAATCAGACTAAGTTAGTGGATTTATATGCAAAAAGTGAAAGGGAAAATAATAGTGAATGGAAGGATTTCACAACATACTTGATGGTAGAAAATTGTTTTGATTTGGGATTGGATCAACGTGTGTGTACGTATTGTTGTAACAAATTAAATCAAAACCAGATGCCTGCTAGAGCAGTTCATAATAATCTGGAATTGGTTGAGATTCCTTCTGAATTGAAGGATTTAAATACTTATGAATCTATTTTGATTCAAAGTATCCATCCCTTTCAGGCTATTGTAAGAATGGAGCCAAAGACAGGGAAATTGCCTCCATCAGATTTACAGAGAGGATTAAAGGGAAGAGTTGTTTATTTGCCTCTAGATTTGAAGAAAAACATTAACACAATTGGAGTAGAAAAAGTGGAAGAGGAACCTCTGGTTATCTTAGTTAATGGGGTTCCGACAAAGAATAAGAAAATATGGCAAGATTTAGTGGATGTTAGGAAAGTTAAAAAGGCAACATTGTATTTGAAAAAAAAAAAAATACTATAAGAATGTATATGTTGCAGAAGAGGAAGTAAGTGAGGAAGAGGATAGCGATTTGTGTGCTGGTCAAATTGAGAAAGTAGAACCCTCTACTAGTGAAGAAATATATGAACATTATAGTGTTCATCCTTTGCATTCCAAGGAAGTCATGGGGATTGCTATTGAGTTGTTTCAAATGAAACAAGCCAAAGGGAGTCCCATTAGTGTTTGGGAGGAAAGTTTGGAAGCTCGGTGTTTCCCACAGCTTTTTCCAACAGGTCAGGGAGGAAGATATGATGAGCGACCTCATCAAATTCCTGCTTCTGAATACCGGACTTTGCAATTGTATGCAGGAGATGCTAGGTTTCGACAATGCATTCCCTATTTGTTTCATCTCCTGTTTGAAAGCGATCTGTCTGGACTGTCATATGCAGTGAACCACATCTTGAAAAGTGGTATACACATGCAAAACATCTCGGCAAGTGACTTTATGGATAAAGTCAATGTCCAAGACAGTATTTTGGATTCTCACCTGATTAATCTCATGGCGTGTCAGCGTGGTACTAATGAGTACTGGTACCGTCGTCATGGTGATTTAAAATGTATGCTGAGGAACTTAGGAACTCCCACATGGTTCCTCACTCTGAGCTGTGCCGAGTATGGCTGGGAAGACTTACTTGAATTTCTACGAGAGGCAAATGGAAACATCGAAAACATCGAATTCAAGACACCCGGAGAACTGTGCTCTTTGGATCCAGTCAATGTATGTAGGTACTTCAATCATAGATTTGAAGCTATGATGTCTTTCATCATGAATAAGAAGAATCCACCTCTTGGAGAGGTGTTGGATTTCTTCTGGAGAAAGGAGTACCAAGCAAGAGGTGCTCCTCATATACATATGTTGCTGTGGATCAAGGATGCACCTAAATTTGGAACGGATCCAGAAGACTCAGTGATGAGTTTCATACAACAGTATTCTACGTGTGCTGTTCCAAACGCAAAGGAGAAGAAAAGCCTAAGAGAAAAAGTTCTACGTTTCCAAAGCCATCGATGTGGAAAGTACTGTCGTCGTAAATTCCGAAACAAGGACAAGTTCTACACCAAATGTCGTTTCGGCTTTCCACGACCGGTGATTTCTAAAGGAAGAGTAAACAGTTTGATGTCTTCGCTGCGACATAATGTGATGAAGAAATCACCTAAAAACACATACAATTTGAAGAGGAACGAAGAGTCTGAGTACATCAACGACTACAACCCGGTGATTTTGTTCATGTGGAATGCTAACATGGATATACAGTTTGTGGCTGATAACTGTATGGCTGTGGCTGTGGCTCGGTATGTGACATCTTACATCACCAAAAAAGAGAAGACAGAATTGAAGGATATGTGGGAGGACATTTCCCATGAAAAGTGCCTCAGCAAGAAGTTGTACAGTTTCAGTCTGAAGATGTTGTCGCATCGAGAAATCGGAGCTTACAAATGTTCTGACCGGTTGTCTTCAGCAAGTCTCTATGCCAAGTCCAGGAGTATCGTTTGGGCGAGTCTTGGTCTTGCTGCAACGCGTAATCGAGTTCTCAAACCTGTGCGGGAAATTGAGTATTTGGCGGAAAAGGAGCCAAACAGTACCGACATTTTGAAGACCAACATGTTGGATACATATTATCCAAATCGAAGCAGTCACCTCGAGAATGTTTGTCTGTATGAGGTTCTTCAAAATTACATATTCAAGAGGAACATCAAAGAAGATACTGAGAAAGGAGTGTATGCTGTAATAGGAAGTGAGGGATGTCTGGTCAAGCAAAGAAAATGCCACTTGGTAAACCATCGAAAATTGAGTGGCGAATCTCCTGAAAAAAAGGAGTTTTTTTATTTAGCACTTTTGCAACTTTTCAAGCCTTGGCGTGCAGAAGAGGAAATGCTCGGAGATTTCCTCTGTTACAAAGACTCTTTCAATGCTGCCAAGGAGACCATAGAATGTCCTGCTTTTCCCAAATATGTAGAAATGTTGAATGCGGAAATTGAGCAGGAAGCAACGATTGCAGCCGAGATTGCCAGAGACAGTTCTCAGGACAGTCAGAGTTCTGCTTCATTGAGTCAGGATCCACTAGGAGGACCTGTTATCGAAAATGAAGCTGCCACTGCTATGAATGAAGTGGAAAGAGCCATGGCACATGCTCAGGAGGATGCGGTTAACTTAGAAGAGTTGGAAAGACAACTCAACGTTGAGCAGAGGAAAATATATGACGAAGTTACCATGCAAATTGATCATGGATTAAGTCATGACAAGAAAGAGTGCTCATGTACGTCGTTGAAGCCTGTCCGACTGTACGTGAGTGGAGAAGCGGGAACTGGAAAAAGTTTCCTTATTAAAGCAATTTCATGTTATTTGCAGGAAAGGACAGAGTCATCGCTGTCTTGTGTTGTCACCGCTCCAACTGGACTGGCAGCACATAACATTAAAGGGATTACTTTACATCGTTTACTGATGCTGCCAGTGGAGCATGACAACAAATTACAATATCACAAGCTATCTGGAGATGCTTGTTGTGAAGTTTCAGGAATCTTGAGGAAAATGAAACTTCTTATCATTGACGAAGTAAGCATGGTTTCCAATGTCATGCTTGCCTTTGTGCATTTGAGAATGCAAGAAGTTCTCAAAACAGAGTATGATGTGTTATTTGGTGGCAAACACATCATTGTTTTCGGAGATCTTCTGCAGCTGACACCAGTGAAAGGGCAACCTGTGTTCAAAATGCTCATGCATGAAGATACCAGGAAGTGCCTAGGGAGCATTGGCAACGTCAATATATGGTTAAACTTCAATTATGCTGAACTGCATGAAAATATGCGTCAGGCGAAGGATGAAGTTTACAAGACTATTCTACAAGATGTTAGAATTGGAAAAGTGACCGAGCATGGGAAAGAAGCTTTACATGCACGATTACTGTCAAATTTATATCCAGAACAAGATGTTGTGCCTGAGAATATTTTTCAGAAAATTACTGAGAAGAAATCTGGAATATGTTTGATGCCAACTCTTGCAGAATGTGCCAAATTCAACAACAAAATGTTGCATTTAGAAAAGCAAGAGATGTTGAAACTGGAAGCTATTGACAGAGTAGAGCATATGGGATCAACAATTATTTTGTCTGAGAATTTGAAAACAAAATTGGATTCATTAGAGAAGACTATATCTAAAACTGCAGGTTTTGAAAAGACTCTGAATGTGTGCTTGAACTGCCGTATAATTTTAAGAAGGAATTTAAATGTTGAAAGAGGTCTGGTAAATGGATCAATGGGTAATGTTGTTGATTTTGTAAAATACAGAAATAGAGATGGAATTGAATTTTTAAAAATTAAATTTGATGGCATTGAGGAAGTACAGCTAATTGGTCGTTGTTCTGCTAGATTTTTGCTTGTAAAAGACTTATATGTTCGCCGTAAGCAGTTTCCTGTTTGCTTGGCATATGCGGTGACAATCCATAAATCGCAAGGTTTAAGTGTAGACAGTGCATTGGTGAATATTGGCAGTTCTGTGTTCAAGGAGGGTATGGCATATGTGGCATTGTCACGAGTTAGAACTTTATTGGGATTGTACTTGATTGAGTGTGATGTCACAAACATTTGTGCGAATCTAGATTGTGTTAAGGAATACAATAGGTTAAGAAGAGAGTATGCGCCACATTTGCCTCAATATCCTTTGTTTGAGAAACATGTGGTAGGCCGGAAACGAAGAAAGGTGACCGATACTGGGGAGGTTGTAGCAAAAAGACGAAAAGTCGATGAACCTGAAATTATAAGCAGAAACAAAAAGGATTCTGTTGAAGATGTTGTTGGTTTTCAATTTGAAAACAGTTCTGGTGTCAACTGCTATGCTAATGTAGTGGTTAATGTTTTGTTTTCTCTAGAAAATGTAAAAGAAGAGATTGTGGTCAATTCTGATCAAAGATTTTGCAGTTTGTTAAATTCTGTGTTAGAGAAATGTAGCACTGATAGAACAAAAATAGAAAGTGTGTCTGAAATTCGAAATCTGTTAGACAGATGTTCAGGCCAAACACAATTCTCTCAAAATATTCAGCAAGATTGTCAGGAGTTTTTAATGTATATGCTTGCTGTATTGCATGCTGAAGGTGTAGATGTAGATCACCTGTTTGGGCTTTGTTATCAATGGCAGCATGACTGCGAGAACTGTAGGGTACCAAGTACTACTAGTGTAGACTCAGAAAGATTTATATATTTAACTTTGCCAGACAGTAAATCAGTCTCTTTTAATAAACTAGTAAAAGCAGCTGATCACAACATGGAGTGTAGCCAATGTAAATCTGAAATGATGTCCACATTATTTATACGAACATATGGCCAGTATGTTATTTTAATGTTCCAACGATGTAGGCCTGATGGAACAAAATTGACAACTTTAATAAAAAAATTTGTGGCTTCACAGTTGTCAATATCAGGAAGGACTTTTGTAACTGCAGCAATTATATATCATGACGGTCCTTCAATAACATCAGGACATTACGCAGCTTATTTAAAGTCTAGAAATGGCTGGTCATTCTGCAATGATTCTGTTTTAATTTTCAAAAAAAAATTGCCGTATGACCTTAAAAACTCTTACCTGATGTTTTTAAAACCAAAATTTTAGGGAAAGAATCTCGGGATGTGCTCTGAGGAATTTCAAGAAGTTCTAATGGCTCCTACACGATTTGGCCTTGAGGATAAGTGTAGTACAGAGACATAACTTCTTACCATAACACTGGACGTCATGGAGAAATAAGTGCACTTTGAATGAGTTCAGAAAAACTGTTTCTTTTTATAAGCTAATTGAAGCAGCCAATCAAAACATGGAGTAGAGGGAATGTAAGTCTGCAATGCTGTCTACTGTTTTACATTGCTTTGTGATTAAAAGTGATGTAGAGAATTAAATAATTGTAGTAGTCATAGAGGTAGTGTAAGTCTGCTTCATAGTAAGCAGTATCAGTGTCATAGGAAATGTAGAACATGACTGAGCAAGAAGGGGAAGATATTACTAGTCCAGGATTGTGAAAATGATCTTCAACATTTTAATTGTGAAAGTTGCGGAAATACAACATGACGGGATTGGCTTACAAGAATTCTAAGAGTTATAAATGGCTCAGACATGATTTGGCCTTGTGGAAACGTGTGGTAGAGAGCAAGAAGTCATTTATTGTAAGTAACATGTTTTTCAAAACGATGGAGGTTTTCTTTCAGAAAGTGGCGGTCTGAAAGTAATAACAGCACAACAGAGTGTAAGCTGTTCATAGGACATCCTTCGACGTCATGGAAAGTAAGTTAACTTTAAGGAGTTCTGAATTCTGATTTGTTATGTTGCATTGGTTTTTTAAACACAATCACTTTGATTGTGTTTTTTTTTCCCCGCTGTTATATGATGAATACCTTCAAGTCACTGTTTTTAGTGAAATTTGATACATTCTGAGAACAGCAAAAATAAACCATTTAACATGTATAATTAATTCTGTACTGTTTGCATTTATGATGTACATTTAGAACTGTGTAGGAGGCATGGAGAAGGAGAGGCTTCTGTAAGTGTCAAAGTTGTTGCATACAGTGCTCATATTCTACGTAGTCTTTCATATGATAGACTACATTTCCACAATGAGATACCTAAGCAAAGGAAACACAGGTGATATGATTGTGGAATGAGCAAAATAAATTGAACGTTTTTCAATTATATTACCTGTGTTTCCTAACATTACACATCACATTGTGTAGATGAGGTTTAGGCCTGTTCCTGGAGACAGAGGAGGTCTGACATTTGTTCAAGAGTGCAGTGGACATGACTCACTTCGTTGGGAGGCCTCCACATGTATTATCTCCTCTGTATTCTTCAACAAACCTAAATTCCATCTGCAACCCTGAGTAGGACTTACCTGAAACAAATCTGTGCATAGGTTACACCTTATTGGCATCTTGAAACAATCATTTAAAATGTTAGGGTCAGATTTATGGTGGCCGTGCTCCTCTTTTGCTCCATTGTGGGTCACTTTTGTGTAAAAGATGCACCATGTTGCAAGATAGGTTTCAGTTCATCTCCAGCAAGATACCATCTGTTTAAAATGTATGTAATTAGCACTGTGTAGGGGGCATGCAGAAGCTGAAGCTTTTGTAAGTGTCAAAGTTGTTGCATGCAGTGCTGCACTTCTGGGTACTGTTTAATATGCTGCACTACATCTGCACTATGAGATACCTAAGCCTAGGCAACACAGGTGATGTGATTGTGAAATGAGGAAAAGAAACTCCACATTTTTCAATTACATCACCTGTGTTTCCTAAGTTTACGAATGACATTGTGCAGATGAAGTTTAGGTCTGTCCACGGACACAGAAGAGGTCTGGCCTTTGTTCAAGAGTGAAGTGGACATGACTTACTTCATTGGTAGGCCTTCCCATGTATTATCTCCTCTGTATTCTTCAACAAGCATAAATTTGATATGCAATCCTGAGTAGGCCTCACCTTAAACAAACCTCTAGAGAGGCCACACCTTATCGTCATCCTGAATCAATCATTTCAAATGTTAGGGACAGATTTATGATAGGTGTATGCCTCTTTTGCGCCACTGTGCGTCACTTTTGTGATGCAGCGGCGGTGCAAAAGATTTGCTATGAGGCGACAAAATTACAAATTGATGCATCTAGGCAGATGTGTCATGCTGTAAAAAACCCGTGCCACATGAAACCGATGCAGCAGTGATGCAAACGATGCACCATGTTGCAAGACAGGCCTGACTTCATCTCCAACAAGATAAGAAGCTAAGTCTTCTGTAAATGTCAAAATTGATGTATATACTGCTCAACTTCTATGTACTCTTTGATATGCTAGACTCCATCTGCACTATGAGATACCTAACCAAAGGCAACACAGGTGATGTGATTGTGAAATGAGGAAAAGAAACTCCACATTTTTCAATTACATCACCTGTGTTTCCTAAGTTTACGAATGACATTGTGCAGATGAAGTTTAGGACTGTTCACGGACACAGAAGAGGTCTGGCCTTTGTTCAAGAGTGAAGTGGACATGACTTACTTCATTGGTAGGCCTTCACATGTATTATGTCCTCTGTTCTCTTCAACAACTCGAAATTTCATTTGGAACCCTGAGTAGGCCTCACCTCAAACAAACCTCTGGATAGGACACATCTTATTGGCATCCTGAAACAAACATTTAAAATGTTAGTGTCTTGCGACACTTTTGTGAGACAACAGCAGTGCAAAAGATGCACCATTTTTTAAGATAGGCCTCACTTCATCTGCATCAAGATACTGTTAGTTTAAAATGTATATCTTTAGGACTGTGTAGGGGGCCTGGAGAAGCAGAAGCTTCTGTAAGTGTCAAAGTTGTTGAAAAACTGTTTGTCCTTCAATCTTTTCCCTTGTCTTTTCTAATTTTTAAATACATGTTTTAATATTTTTCAAATGTTTGTTCTCTCTTTCACAGATTGAAAGTATAAAAACAAAAAGTGAGTAAGTTAACGACAATTATAAGGTAAATGTTTTGTACTCTTTTCGTTACATTTCTATCACATTCACCTACTAGTAGTTGGACAGCTTCATTTCTTTAACCCTCAGTTTCCTGCCTTTGCTACTTCCCTCATTCCTTTCTCTATTACCTACTTACTCTACTCCTTCCACTCCTTTTCTCAGTCCCTCTCTTCTCATAGTTCCTCACTCTTGTTCACTCACTCCGTCTCTATTACTCTTAGTGCCTTTGACTGATCACTCTTTCACTACTTGTTCATGATGCTTCTTCTGTGTAGTTGAAGCACACTAAGGGGCATATTATAAACACAGCCAATACAATTATTGCTGTTTTTATTGGCAGAAAAGTGTTGCAAAAGTGGTTTTAGCGGCAGTTTTCCACCGCAAAAGCGGCTTTAGCGACACATTTCTGCCGATAAAAGCTGCAAAACTTTTATTGCCTATGTTGATGATATGGCTCTATGTTATTTACATTTCTTTGCTGTTTCAATTAATCTTTTTCTGTTATTTTTTCTTTTTTGTTTTCTGTTTTTTCTCTCTGTTATTCCACATGTTTTACTCTGATTTTGAACATTCACTCACATTCTCCAAGAAACTCTTCTTTGTTATTGTTCTACTCTCTTTTTTTTCTTTCACTTCCTTATCTATTTTGTTTTTCACAATTATACCCTCTTCCATCTTTTCTTCGGTAAATAGATCTATTAAACAGTATCTCTGGTTTACTCCCTATAGCTGTCTTTCTTTTAACATTACTCTCTGTTTACTTCCCTTATACTTACTCTTCTTTTTTTTTTTGTAAAAAAAATTTTTGGTTCGCTCCCGGTTCGCGAACTGGGAAGCGAACGGGGAAGCGAACTAAAAGAAATAGAGCTTGCCAGAGTGCTAAACATTCTAGCAATTTTTTTTTGAAAGGGGAGGTAGTTCTGAAAATAACTTTTTTTTAATGTTTTTGTTGTTTTATATATTTTTTTTTTTTGAACATTTTTTGTTTTTTTTGTATTTTTTGAACAGTTTTATGGTTTTTTTTGTTTTTGATGGAGGGGAAACAACAAAAAACAGGCATTGAAAAGGGCCCAACAGGAGCAAAAAAAAAAATTACTGTCTGGGGCGGTTAGGGCAATTGTGATTTACATAAGCTAGGTTGATTAACGTAATGCTCATGTTACCACATGACAGCAATGCACCGCAGTACATACAAGTAAATTTCATATGAGCAAAATTCTCCTGAATGTTTGGCACGGTTTCCCGTGCCTCTGCTCCTGTCAACGATATTAGTGATGTTGACCTGGCCACAGGAGTTGTTGTTGGGTTATCTTGCATGTCACGTATCTCCGCCTGGCTGTAGTTCAATGGATGCCACCTGTTCATGTGACGATGCATTGTATAGTTTCCGTAGCTATATTTTTTATCAGTGCCTCTAGATAACCGGTCTTTACAAATCAGGCAGGTGACATACCTAGCATTTACTTTTTTTTGCCCTCGAGGGAGTGAAAAAAACTGCCAAATAAAGCTGACTTTCCGACGGGAAACCCGGGGCACCTCTTGTAAGAACTGTGGTCCTTCGGTCTCCTCTTCCTCTAGTTCATCCTCTTCCTCCTCTGTCTGGCTGATAAACTGGGGAGGTGGTCCTCTCTTCCCATGAGGAGGTGGAGGTGGTGGTGGGGGTGCACCAGCTGAAGCAACTAATGAAGCCATTGCTCAACTATCAAAAATGGTCTTCCTCTCACAAAGATGAAAGTCAGAGTGAGGAAAGAAGGAGGGGTTTTCATCATTTGGGATAAACAATAGTTCTAAACCAATGAAAAGTGTTATTTTTAGGTCACCTGACCTAGCCTTACATCATTATGAAACCAAAAGTGAAATGAACCAATGAAAAGTTTTATTAACAAGTCACATGACCTCTTACGCTTAAGTTACACGCTGCGGAACGCGCCGCGGATCGCTTCCGGGGAGCTGCGCTTCGCGTCTCAGTTCGCGTACCGGAGCACTTCCGGGTGCGCTAACGCAGCGCGTCATAAGACGCATTACGCGACAACGTGATACGTCGCGCTTCCGCGACGTGTCACGATGTTGATTTCTAACGTGGCAGTTGCGCTAACGGAACGTTTACCGGTTCGCGGACTGGGTCGCGGCATCAAGATGAGCTAACGGGAAGCTTCCCGGTTCGCGAACCGGGAGCGAACAAAAAACAAGTATTAAAAAAAAAAAATATTAATAAACATATAAAATATATTTTTGGATTTAAAGAAGAATACATTTTACAGCTACACATATTAGCTTTTAAAAAACCAATGAAATTCACTGAAAAAACCATAGGTTATAGACCATATATAGTTAGGAATTAGCATTTACAAAACCTTGAAAATTCACAGAAAAAACCATAGGTTATAGACCATATATAGTTAGGAATTAGCATTTAAAAAACCTTATTTTACTCACACAAAACCATTGAAATTCCATATATAGTTAGTTGTACTAACTATATATCGCGCACCCGCAATCCACTGCTGATGATGTCACATATTACATCATTCATGACATGGTCAGTGACATCACTGATGACATCACTGATGACATCTCAAATGACATCACTGATGACATCATCCAGTGAATGTGGTTTGCTTCGTTATTTAAATATGCATTATATGTATAGCAATTTGCATTGAAGAATGAGTGGATATATAAAAATAAATATTTGGATGGAGGATTTAGTAGCAGTGTAATTGACTGTTTACTTGACCAATTTATAGTGTCTCACTAAATATAGTGGATAGTGACTAAACTGTTTGAATATCTGTATCACTTTGTCAGTTGTTGTGTAAACTGGTTCTCCAGTTGGTAACTAGCTATGTGAAAGTCTGTATTAGTTATAGATTAGTTAATCGAGTATTTGTATGGGAGAGTGAATGTGTGTGTGGTTCAGTGGGGGTGTGTGACTGCCCAAAGATGTGTGAATAGTTGATTCACTAGTTATATGAAGTTAAAACTACATGTTCTAACAGTTGTTTGGGTGAGTGAATATCTTTATGGGTGTGGTGATGAGCAAATTTATTTCTCAATGGTATATGTCCAACAAACTAGAAAAATAAAAGGCAGTGTATGTGTCAGTTGTTGTATATTAATAAGTATACATAAGACTCAATGATTGTGTGAGTGACTGTATGGATAACTTTATACTTGTAATAATGATTTATAATTCACTAAGTATGACTTACTATCTAAATGAATAGATGAAGTTGTGATTGTATAAGTGTGTAGCTAAGTAAATATGTAAGTATGATCCATTGTTTGCATAAGTTAGTAGGATGACTTCATATGTGAATAGGATGTGTGCTGGTGTGTAATGTCGATTTAGGTGTATAAGTATTTTTGATAGTGTTCTATTGTTCATTGACAGCATGTATGAGTGAATCTACAGGTAAGTGATTAGATGTGTGTATACATCTATGAATCACTGAGTGGGTTTTTAGATACTTGTATTGCTGTAACAATGGATTCAAATATGATACTGTGTATTTTACAAAGAGTGATGAAAGATTTTACTAGTGTATGAAAAGGTGTATGTGATTGTCACGTGGATGATGTCATCAGTGATGTCATCAGTGATGTCATTTGAGATGTCATCAGTGATGTCACTGACCATGTCATGAATGATGTAATGTGTGACATCATCAGCAGTGGATTGCGGGTGCGCGAAATATAGTTAGTACAACTAACTATATAGGAGCAATTTCAATGGTTTTGTATGAGTGAAATGTCCAGCTAACTATGACACCCCTAAAACTTATAGTTTTTTGAGTGAATTTTAAAGGTTTTTTAAATGCTAATTCCCAACTGTATAAGGCCTGAAAACTATGGTTTTTTTCAGTGAATTTCAAAGGTTTTTTAAATGCTAATTCCAAACTATATAAGGCCTGAAACCTATGGTTTTTTCAGTGAATTTGCAAGGTTTTTTAAATGCTAATTCCTAACTATATAAGGCCTGAAACCTATGTTGTTTTCAGTGAATTTCAAAGGTTTTTTTAATGCTAATTCCTAACTATATAAGACCTGAAAGCCCACCAGGAATCTCCAGTATGCGCCAGGGGACTGCATTGCAGAGAGGTGTAATGAAGCCACGCCCCTTTTTACACCTCTCTGCAACGCAGCCCCCGTGCATGTTTGAAGAGGGGGAACTAATTCCCCTTGCATACTGGGGGCCCCTGGGGGCCAACTAGCCCACCTTGAGCCTCCAGTATGCGCCAGGGGGCTGCATTGCAGAGGTGTAATGAGGCTATGCCCCTTGTTACACCTCTCTGCAACGCAGCCCCCTGGCGCGTTTGCAGAGGGGGAACTAATTCCCCTTGCATACTGGGGTCCCTATGGGCCAACTAGCCCACCAGGAGCCTCTAGTATGCACCAGGGGGCTGCATTGCAGAGAGGTGTAATGAGGCCACACCCTTTTTTACACCTCTCTGCAACGCAGCCCCCGTGCATGTTTGAAGAGGGGGAACTAATTCCCCTTGCATACTGGGGTCCCTGGGGGCCAACTAGCCCACCTGGAACCTCCAGTATGCGCCAGGGGGCTGCATTGCACAGAGGTGTAATGAGGCTATGCCTCTTTTTACACCTCTCTGCAACGCAGGCCACTGGCACGTTTGCAGAGGGAGGACTAATTCCCCTTGCATACTGGGGGTCCCTGGGTCATATCTGCCTAAACGCCGAAATTCCGAACGATTGAAAATGACTTTTCTTGAGAAACATTTGGATTTGGATTATCATGTCCTATACTTTGGAATTTTTGAAAGACTGACTTTGAGGATGCTATAAATGACTCAAGTCTGCCCAAATTGTGTGGGTAAAATTGATACCTAGTCACTTTGAATAAGAATGTACTTACGTCTTGTCTAACATTTGGAAGAAATATCTAGTTATATGGCAACAGGATACCGACATAACTTGAAGGAAATAAGAACGCCCTGAAAAAGTTCTGTTGTACAGAACGCAACGCGTCAGCTGGCTGTGGTACATAAACTTAAGGAAAATAAAAGCATTTGAATATACACCAAGATTCAGCGCTTCAATAAGGACTCTAAGTGATATGATTTGATTGGACTTATTGTGCAAATGGTGCTGTGCAAAACTTTGGAATATTCTCCACTACTCTCTACTACTTACTCTATACTACTCCACTACTCTCTAATACTCACTCTCTACTACTCATTCTCTACTACTCTACTACTCACTACTACTCTCTCTCTACTACTCACTCCCTACTACTCACTATCTACTACTCTCTACTACTCACTCTCTACTACTCTCTACTCTCTACTAATCACTCTCTACTACTCACTCTTTACTACTCACTATCTACTACTCTCTACTACTCACTCTCTACTTCTCACTCTCTACTACTCTCTACTACTCACTCTCTACTACTCACTCTCTACTACTCTCTACTACTCACTCTCCTCTACTACTCTCTACTACTCACTCTACTACTCACTCTCTACTACTCTCCACTATTCTCTATCTCTGCTACTCACTCTCTACTACTCTTTACTACTCACTCTATACTACTCTCTACTACTCACTCTCTACTACTCTCTACTACTCACTCTCTACTACTCACTCCCTACTACTCACTCTACTATTCACTCTACTACTCTCTACTACTCACTCTCTGCTACTCTCTCTGCTGCTCTCTACTACTCTCTACTACTCACTCTCTACTCTATTACTCACTCTCTTCTTTCTATCTCTCTACTTCTTTCTCTACTAGTCTCTACCTCTCTACCTCTACCTCTCTACCTCTACCTCTCTACCTCTACACCTCTACCTCTCTACCTCTCTCTACACGCACACATATACACATATATATATGCATATATATGCATATGCATTTATGTATGTGTATATATATATATACATACATATATAAACATATATAATCTGCATATCTATATAAATACAAATATAAATGCATGCATACATATACATATATGCATACATATGCATGTTATTTACATGAAAGTTTTAAAAACACTAATAAAAGCAAAGCTAAAAAGCCACCTCATTACAAACAGAATGGCTTTCACTTAAACGAGGGCGAGATCTATTGCATTTTCATTGCTTGTTTACTTTGGTTCCACCAAGAAGGAATCCAGATGTGTCACACTTTTGCCATAAATTCTGCATGTTAGCACTCTAGTTGATCATTAGGGAAGTCTGCTGCTAATCATACTTTCTATGGCAAAATGAACCCCCTCATTTTGTTCCTTTTTAAATTAAATGTTTTCAGACTTACCACTTCATTCCAATCAAGATGGCTTCTGGTGTGCCATACTTTTGTCATAAGTAAGACTGTTAGCGCTCTAGTTGTTCTTTAAAACACTCTGGGACATTCTGTCATTGGGCTATACTTGGGCTACATCTGGGTGATATTTGGGCTACATTTGGGCTCTTTTGTCTCTGGTGGCCATCTTGGGAGACTGCATGTCAGAATATTTTAATGAAATAGAATAGGATTTGGGAAGTCACTCAAAATGTGCCCTAATTTTTCTTTCTGCAGCCCTAATCATACTTTCTATGGCAAAATATACCCCCTCATTGTGTTCCTTTTTAAATTAAATGTTTTAAGAGTTACCACTTGATTCCAATCAAGATGGCTTCAGGTGTGCCATACCTTTGTAATAAGTAGGACTGTTAGTGCTCTAGTTGTTCTTTAGAACACTCTAGGAGGCTGCAGTAGAACACAAAGGAATCAACTGACTGTCTCTGTCCTTGTTGGATGTACATGTTTTACTGAGAATGTCAGACTTCATTCTCACATGACTGGGAAAGATAATGTGAATTTACAGAGAATATGCTTTCAGTTAACTTATAGATCCCCTTCTAAACCTCTGTTGGGAAAGCATGAGATAATAGTTTTCTTTCAAACATGATTCATGATATCCCAGCAGAAGACTTTTTCACGTGGTAAAATCACCTTAGAACACACCACAATTCCTAAAATGAGTATGGTACCATCAACAAATGATTTATAAGGTAACTAAAGTCCTAAAACCCTCTATTAACTACAATGCTTTTTAATGAGGTGCTATCATGTATATTGGTCCCAAGATGGCTGCCAACACTTCTTGGATGAAGTGCAGACAGCCAATCAGATCTCACGATGAGATGTGTGGTTAGGCTCCGCCCAGATATATATGTGTTTTTGAAGTTAATTTTCATAAAAACCACTGGAGCAATTTTCACCAAATATAGCAAAGGCACTTCTGCGTACCAGTCCCTACAATTTTGCCAAGTTTGGTTTAATTCCGTTCAGCGGTTCGGGCTGTAGCCTTGTCAGAACGTCCTATGGAAATTAACATGGGGAAAACACGTTTTGGGACCTCCCTTTTTTCTCAGCCCCCACTTCATGAATCTCCACGAAACTTTCAGGGAAGGAGCGCAGCAGAGCTGGCCAAAAGTTTGGAAACTTACACGCAAATTCCTCAACCGGCGCCAAAGTTATTCCCAATAGATTGTTGCGGATTTCCTATGGTAGCTAGGTCCTAACTATATATACCTACTGGCTATCGTATCAGTCTCGCACTTTATGTATAAGTGGCTGCATGTGTTGGTGAGTAGCTATATGAGTGATACATGAGTGTCTATATAGGTTATTGTTTGTTTGACTATCAGTAGGAGTGTCTGAGTGTTTGAGTGTCTGTATGCTTCGTTGGGAGTTGTTACGTAGTGCATAGATGCATGAATGAGTGACTTACTGCTTGTATATAGGAATCAACTGACAGTCTCTGTCCTTGTTGGATGTACATGTTTTACTGAGAATGTCAGACTTCATTCTCACATGACTGAGAAAGATAATGTGAATTTACAGAAAATATGCTTTCAGTTAACTTATAGATCCCCTTCCAAACCTCTGTTTGGCTATAGGTGAGGTGTGTGTGTGGGTGTGTGGGGTGTGTGGGTGTGGGTGGGGATGTGGGTGTGTAAGGTGTGTGTGTGGGTGTGTGTGTGTGGGGTGTTTGGGTGTGGGTGGAGGTGTGGGTGTGTGAGGTGTGTGTGGGTGTGTGTGTGGGTGTATGTGCGTGTGGATGTGTGTGGGATGTACTTGTAGGTACCTAAATCAGCCACATAACCCAAAAGCTCTTTTCTCAGCTACCCTACCTCTGATCACTCAAAATGATTATTTTACACTAACTTTTTTCACTATTTTTCACCAAAGTACGCTCCCCGGTGCGCGTACCGGGCGCTCCCCCTGCGAAAATCGAAACATTTTTTTTTTGCCGCGCGGGGACCTTTTATGGCCCCCACATCAAACCTAGGGGGTCAGGAGGGGTCTACCCTGCCCCCTTATGGTAATTTCCCCCTTTGTTTTTGCCACCTCTTGTGTCTCGATCCTACCGAGACACAAGATGGCGGCCGCTCCGGACTGTTTGGAATGTTGACAGACACCCGAGAGCCAATCAGCTTTCCGCGCGCGAACTCGCATAGCGCGCCCGGTGCGCTCCCCGGTGCGCGTACCGGGGCGCGCTTATAGATATATATATTTTTTTTAACCTAAATTCCTCAAAATCCACTGGAGCACATATCTTGAGACATAGCAAAGGCACATCGGGCTACCAGTCCCTACACTTTTGCCAAGTTTGGTGGAAATCCATTCAGCCATTCGGGCTAAAAGTGAGTCCAACCGCCCTATGGAAATTAACATGGGGAAAACACGTTTTGGGACCCCCCTTTTATCTCAGCCCCCGCTTGACGAATCCCCCCCCAAACTGTGAGGAAAGGACCGGAGCGCCGCGAGGCAAATTTGAGGAAAATTTCAGGCAGATTCCTCAACCGGCGCCAAAGTTATTCCCAATAGAATGTTGCGATTTCCCTATGGAAAACAATCCTAACTATAACTACCTACTGGCGACCGCCAGTAGGTAATATATATATATATATATTCGCTGAATAAACCATAGGTTATAGACCATATATAGTTAGGAATTAGCATTTAAAAACCTTATTTTACTCACACAAAACCATTGAAATTCCATATATAGTTAGTTGCACTAACTATATATCGCGCACCCGCAATCCACTGCTGATGATGTCACATATTACATCATTCATGACATGGTCAGTGACATCACTGATGACATCACTGATGACATCTCAAATGACATCACTGATGACATCACTGATGACATCATCCAGTGACTGTGTGTTTCTGTAAAGTTTAAATATGTTTGATATATTGAAGAATGAGTGGATGTATAAGTGTCTGGATGAAGGATTTAGTAGGTGCGTGACTGACTGTATGAGTGAGTGAATAAATGTGTCGTACTAAATGCATGGGTTAGTGACTAAACTGTCTGAATGTGTGCATCAGTATGTCTGTTGTGATGTAAACTGCTGCATGTGTTGTTCATTAGCTATACGAGAGGCTATATGGGTTATTGATTGGTTGCCCAAGTATTTGTATGGGAGATTGAGTTTGTGTGGGGGTGGCTGGGAGGTGTGTGACTCTGTGCATAGATGTGTGAGCAGTTGATTCACTAGGTGTATGAGTTCAAGAGTGCATGTGGAAACAGCTACATGGGCAGTTGACTGTGTGCATGAGTGTATTGATGAGTGAATGGATATCTCAATGCTACATGTCATAGTAAGTACATATGTAAAACACAATACATGTGAGAGTTGGCATATATAAATAACTGTGCATGAGAGCCACTGAATGTGTGAGTGGCTGTATGGATCATTGGGAACTTGTATCAGGGATTGTATAAGAGAGTAAATATGTGTTAGTATATGTTTGAATAAGTAAGGTGTGTATAACTGTATAGTTGAGGAAATGGAGGTGAGATTGTTTCTTTGCATGACTGACTAGGTGTGTGAGTAACTCCATGGATGAGTGACAGTGTGTGAGTGTCTGTATACACTGAGTGTATCTAAGGTTATATAGAGTCTGAAGAGGTTTATCGTATTAGCACAAGAATGATGTCAAATGAGATGTCATCAGTGATGTCATCAGTGATGTCATTTGAGATGTCATCAGTGATGTCATCAGTGATGTCACTGACCATGTCATGAATGATGTAATATGTGACATCATCAGCAGTGGATTGCGGGTGCGCGATATATAGTTAGTGCAACTAACTATATATGAAATTTCAATGGTTTTGTGTGAGTAAAATAAGGTTTTTAAATGCTAATTCCTAACTATATATGGTCTATAACCTATGGTTTTTTCAGTGAATTTTCAAGGTTTTTTAAATGCTAATTCCTAACTATATATGGTCTCTAACCTATGGTTTTTTCAGTGAATTTCAATGGTTTTTTAATAGCAAATATCATAATCTGTCGAATGTCAAGTACGTGGTAAGTAAAAACATTTTCGTGTTTATGCACACTGATCTGCTTTGAATGCTGCCCCCCCCCCTCATTTCTATTAGGAGTACTCTCTCTTTGCAGATAGTGAAGGGTAGTTAACGCAGGCCTTTGCCCCCGTTGTAATCCGTCGTGCCAGCTTCTCTCTCCATTTGATTGATTGTTATCCAAGCATTTACTGTTTTAGAATTGGTTCTCTTTGGTTCATTCTCTATTTACAAACAAGCACAGAGTCGCAATACTCTGTTTAGTCTTTGCAGATAGTGAAAAATCGTGTAAAAAAACAAAAGGAATCGAGCAAAATCAGTAGGCCACTAATGGGATCTCTTTTTGACCTCGCTAAAATAGAAACATTAGGAACAACCCCTCATGAGAAATACGAAACTAGTGAGATGAACTGAACTCCACACCATGATGGCTGCAAGACAGCTCGGCTCCGCCACCCACCCCGCCCAAAATAAAGACAAACCCTATGCAAATATTATAAATATATACAACACACCAGCAAAGTAACAGGGTAAAACGTTTTATTAAATAACTATTTACATAACTATTTTATACTTTATGTTGCCCGATCCGGCTAGCTCAATCGATCGAGCATGAAACTCATGCACTCTGATAGTTCAAAGTTTTGAGGAGTGCTTGTTAGACTGTCTGAAGCTTATTTGCACCTGCTACAGCTTCACTATTCTCAATGTAAGTGGAGGCTGTTTGAGGACGTGACTGCATTTGAAAACAATGTGATGCGGTGCCTCCCTGAACCGCTTGACGGAGGCCCCCGAGGGACGGTGTGATGGCGCGGACTCGGAGGGGGCCTATTCACTACCGCACCCTCTGACACTCCTCTTCCTATGTGTCCGATTGTCCAGGCCGGTCCCAGGCTATCACCTAGCCCTGCAGATGTAGTTTATGGCCCCAGCTGTAAAGAATCACCCCTCTTCAAAGGAGTTACAGTAGATCAAGGCCCCCACCCGATGAGATCCGTCACACCACACACGTTCCTACTATCTGAAAACCATCCTGTATTGTGATTGGGGAGGGGACCGAGCCTGAAGCGGAAGATTCCAGGGATGCCTCTTTGTACATCAAAGTTTTTACAATTATGTGTCACATTAAAAATATATAGCACTCCAACAAAGTAGTAGGATTATAAAACTTTAATAACTTATAAATATATACAACGCAACAAAAACAGTAAATCCATTTAAACATTTTGTTGAAAAAAGAAGCAACAATGGTCAGTAGCTGTGTTTTGTGCGAATAGTCCCAAGGCAGCACAACGTGCTGAGTTCTGGACGGCACCCAGGTGATGTTACCTGGGTGCCGCACTGGTTTTGGGTATCCTACAATGCAGCTCCGAAAAACGGCGTGGGGCGTCCCGGGGGGTGGCCTCGTCAGTAGCGGTCTGTTGTGCGAATAGTCCTAAGGCAGCAGAACGCGCTGAGATGTGGATGGCACCCAGGTGATGTCCATTAAGTTGCCGCACTGGTTTTGGTATCCTACAATGCTGCTCCGAATAACGGCGTGGGGCGCCCGGGGGAGGGGGGGTGAGGCGGCGTGAACGGGCCTCCCCAGGTGGAGGCTCTTCTGCTGTAGTGGGGCGCCCCTTTACCGTTTCAGTTGCCATTCCGCCCGCTTTTGGTACACTGTGCCAAAATCCGCCATTCAGCTGAGTTGTGCCCACTCTTGCGGTGCAGCGATAGGCGGCTTCCACAGGACTCTCAAAATGGCGGCAGGCTCTTTCCTTTTTGGGCCTGGTCCACTGAAATGGCCCTGGGACACCTTGGAACTTGGACGCTTGTCTGCTAGGTCTTGGGCCCCATTCTCAAAAGCGTCCCCTCAGCCTTGAAGATTCTACAAAAGTCTTGGGGGCCCCCGACTCCCGCAGGCTTCTGGTGGGGAGCGGCTGCCATGATTGCTCGTGGAATGGCCACGACGGAGCTACGAGATGGTGGTGCTCTCATGCTGACGCCAGCTTCAGTCTGAAACATCCAGAAACACTGTAGACTACCAATTCGATCAGTTCCGGTAGCGCCCCAACGTGACCCGGTAGAGAAGAACTTGCCCTCCCCTCTTTGACTGATGGTTCTTGTTGCCTGTCCCTTCTGTTGTCATTTAACAGAACTATTTAGCCTGCTGAAAGGGGTTGTGTTCCGACCGCTGGTTGGAGGAGACATTTTGACTATATTCTGGACCTGCGTTGTCTCGTAATGCGTCATATGACGCGCCGCGTTAGCGCATCCGGAAGTGCTCCGGTGCGCGAAGCGCAGCTTCCCGGAAGCGATCCGGGGCGCGGCGCGCAGCGCGTAACGTAAGCATAACAGGTCATGTGACTTGTTAATAAAACTTTTCGTTGGTTCATTTTACTTTTCTTATTCTAATGATGAAAGGCTTGGTCATATGACCTAAAAATTACGCTTTTTATTGCTTTCGAACATTATTTTTTCTTAAACATATATGTTATAATGTTCCAGGCTAATGTACTTTCCCGGAAAATTTACAACTGTCCTGCAAGTAAAATATATTCCTTTTTCGAGAAAAAGGGCGTTTCTTCGTCCCATGACGGAGCTGTTGAGCAAAAGAGGCTCGGCCTGCTGTCTTAGTCGCCGATACGCCTGAATATCATATTCTTATCGATCACTTTATGTTGCAGGAGTAGAAAACACAACAGCCCTTGACCATTTATCTTTACTGCGTTCCTGCGTATTATACCTTTTACCCTTCATGTAATTGGACTGCTTTATTTCACTTGCCTTTTACTAATTCGAAAACAGTGACTATTATTAAAAACTTTACCAATGTAAATACTACTACCATGTTTTCTTTTAAAAACCTGTATTGTGAAAATGTCAGTATACAAATACGGGCCTATAACCACGTGGGCCGGCCACGGAGCAAACTGTAATCGTATATGATGAGGGGACATTTACACTGTAGAGGAACGTAACGGGCGGGCCATTAGGTTGCAAGAACTAAGGTGTCTAACAGTTGCGGAACCGGTGGACGTACATTTTATAATTAAAATACGACATGGCCAGTTACAATAAAATTATCTAGATATACATTTGCGGGCAAGTACCATGGGTGACGTTAATTCGAAGTTTCAATAGTACAGTAATCAATAACACATCAGAACTTAATATCAATAGGGATGTCGAAATATTCAATCAATTCTCGTCCCCCCCGCCATGTGCCTCAAAACTGCATACGTATCTCGTGATATCAAGGTTGTGCAACCAGTACACAACAAAGAGTTACGAGTCCCATTTATTCCGGCGCCATTTTGGGCGAGGACGGGCAGGTCCAGGATATAGTCAAAATGTCTCCACCAACCATCGACTATGATGATGTTCATATGCTGTATTTTTTAGAGTAACACTCATCTGTCCACATGAAATTAATTTGCCAAAATCTAAACATGTCATTTTAATCTTTCCAAAGTTCTTCTGAATATTTGGGACCGTTTCCCTTGCCTCTGATGCTGTCAGTGCCACTTCTTTGGTGAATGTACTGGCAGGTCGGGGGTTGTCCTACAAATCTCTCATTTGTGCAGCACTATAATTAATCGGTGCCACCTCTCCATATGATGATGCATGGTATAATTACCATAACTATATTTTTTTTCGGTCCCTCTGGAGAGTACATCGTGGCAGATGAGGCAGGTAACGTACCGGGCATTTACCTTTTCTGCATGTAGAGGAAAGGAAAAAAAATTCGAGCGTCCGAGTTCTAAGGTGCCCCAGGGCCATTTTAGTGGACCAGGCCCAAATCCAAAGAACAGGCCGCCATTTTGAGAGTCCTGTTGCAGCCGCCTGTCGCTGTAGCAGCAAGAGCGGGCGAAACTCAGCTAGACGGCGCTCCACTGCAGATGAAGTGCCTCAACCTGGAGAGGCGGGAGAGCCTCGTTTGCGCCGCCTCCCCCCCCCCTTCGGGCACCCCACGCCGACTTTCGGCGCAGCATTGTAGGATGGCCACACCAGTGCGGCAACTTGCTATACACCACCTCGGTGCCATCCGGATCTCGGCGCCCCACTGCAGATGAAGTGCCTCCACATGGAGAAGCGGGAGAGGCTCGTTTGCGCCGCCTCCCCCCCCCTTCAGGCACCCCACGCCGACTTTCGGCGCAGCATTGTAGGATGGCCACACCAGTGCGGCAACTTGCTGGACACCACCTCGGTGCCAACCGAATCTCAGCGCCTTGTGGTGTCTTCCATTCCGAAAATATTGTTGGCAGCATTTTGAAAGGAAAGATAAACAGCCGTTTGTGGCCCTCACTACACCGTTCTCCTAGTGAGTCTCACATTGTTACATTTAGGAAGAATGTTGAAGAGTAGTATGTTGAAAATCTGAAGCCATTGTTCTACAAACTCTCAACCAGCCTTGGATGGAAAAATCCTGAAGAATGTACAAACTGAAAACCAGTTTTTGTCTGTATAGCATCAGCAGCAACGCTTGAGTCAGCTTTGTGTGAAGCCGCCATTTTGATTCAATCAATAGCGTCCCCCTGCACACATTCAGGGACCTGGTCTTGTCTTCAGGTCAAAGGGATTGTGGGACAAGATGCACAAAGGAAAAGGAAAAAAGTTCCGCCGGACCCCGGGAGGCGGCCGCCTATGTCATGGGCGATCTTAGGCCACACCAGGGCAATAGTGAAGCTGCAGCAGGTGCAAATAAGCTTCAGACAGTGTTACAAGCGCTGCTCAGAACTCTCAACTATGACACCACCTCAGTGCCATCCGGATCTTGGCGCCTTGTGCTGGTTCCGGCTTATTCACACATCGGTCCGCTACTGACGCCACCTCACAGGCCAACGGGGCACCCCTCGCCGACTTTCGGCGCAGCATTGTAGGATGGCCACACCAGTGCGGCAACTTGCTGGACACCACCTCAGTGCCATCCAGATCTCGGCGCGTTGTGCTGCCTTCGGCCTATTCGCCGCAAGTGCGCACGCAACTCAGCTGCATAGCAAGTGAAACACCAAGGGGCGCCCCACTGCAGCCGAGGAACCTCCATCTTGGGGGCGACGCACAGCATCACATTGCTTTCCAATGCAGTCAGATCCTCAAACAGCCCCCACTGACTGACGGGAACTCACAGGCCAACGGGGCACCCCACGCCGACTTTCGGCGCAGCATTGTAGGATGGCCACACCAGTGCGGCAACTTGCTGGACACCACCTCGGTGCCATCCGGATCTCGGCGCGTTGTGCTGCCTTCGGCCTATTCGCACATCGGTCCGCTACTGACGCCACCTCACAGGCCAACGGGGCACCCCACGCCGACTTTCGGCGCAGCATTGTAGGATGGCCACACCAGTGCGGCAACTTGCTGGACACCACCTCGGTGCCATCCGGATCTCGGCGCGTTGTGCTGCCTTCGGCCTATTCGCACATCGGTCTGCTACTGACGCCACCTCACAGGCCAACGGGGCACCCCACGCCGACTTTCGGCGCAGCATTGTAGGATGGCCACACCAGTGCGGCAACTTGCTGGACACCACCTCGGTGCCATCCGGATCTCGGTGCGTTGTGCTGCCTTCGGCCTATTCGCACATCGGTCTGCTACTGACGCCACCTCACAGGCCAACGGGGCACCCCACGCCGACTTTCGGTGCAGCATTGTAGGATGGCCACACCAGTGCGGCAACTTGCTGGACACCACCTCGGTGCCATCCGGATCTTGGCGCGTTGTGCTGCCTTCGGCCTATTCGCACATCGTCCGCTACTGACGCCACCTCACAGGCCAACGGGGCACCCCACGCCGACTTTCGGCGCAGCATTGTAGGATGGCCACACCAGTGCGGCAACTTGCTGGACACCACCTCGGTGCCATCCGGATCTTGGCGCGTTGTGCTGCCTTCGGCCTATTCGCACATCGGTCCGCTACTGACGCTGCCTCACGTGCCAACGAATTGTCTACGCTTTTTATAGCCCTATGCCGCATAACAGGTCATGTGACTTGTTTATAAAACTTTTCATTGGTTCATTTTACTTTTGGTTTCCTAATGATGGAAGGCTTCATCACATGACCTAAAAATAACACTTTTCATTGGATTAAAACATTTTTTTTTCCCAAACAATGAAAGCCCCACCTTGTTTCTGGATGTTTCAGACTGAAGCTGGCGTCAGCATGAGAGCACCACCATCTCGTAGCTCCGTCGTGGCCATTCCACGAGCAATCATGGCAGCCGCTCCCCACCAGAAGCCTGCGGGAGTCGGGGGCGCCCAAGACTTTTGTAGAATCTTCAAGGCTGAGGGGACGCTTTCGAGAATGGAGCCCAAGCCCTAGCAGACAAGCGTCCGAGTTCCAAGGTGTCCCAGGGCCATTTCAGTGGACCAGGCCCAAAAAGGAAAGAGCCTGCCGCCATTTTGAGAGTCCTGTGGCAGCCGCCTATCGCTGCACTGCAAGAGTGGGCGCAACTCAGCTGAATGGCGGATTTTGGCACAGTGTACCAAAAGCGGGCGGAATGGCAACTGAAACGGTAAAGGGGCGCCCCACTACAGCAGACGAGCCTCCACCTGGGGAGGCCAGTTCACACCGCCTCACCCCCCCCCCTCCGGGGCGCCCCACGCCGTTATTCGGAGCAGCATTGTAGGATGCCAAAACCAGTGCGGCAACTTACTGGACATCACCTGGGTGCCATCCACATCTCAGCGCGTTCTGCTGCCTTGGGACTATTCGCACAACAGACCGCTACTGACGAGGCCACCCCACGGGACGCCCCACTCCGTTTTTCGGAGCTGCATTGTAGGATACCCAAAACCAGTGCGGCACCCAGGTAACATCACCTGGGTGCCGTCCAGAACTCAGCACGTTGTGCTGCCTTGGGACTATTCGCACAAAACACAGCTACTGACCATTGTTGCTTCTTTTTCAAAAAAATGTTTAAATGTATTTACTGTTTTTGTTGCGTTGTATATATTTATAAGTTATTAAAGTTTTATAATCTACTACTTTGTTGGAGTGCTATATATTTTTAATGTGACACATAATTGTAAAAACTTTGATGTACAAAGAGGCATCCCTGGAATCTTCCGCTTCAGGCTCGGTCCCCTCCCCAATCACAATACAGGATGGTTTTCAGATAGTAGGAACGCGTGTGGTGTGACGGATCTCATCGGATGGGGGCCTTGATCTACTGTAACTCCTTTGAAGAGAGGTGATTCTTTACAGCTGGGGCCATAAACTACATCTGCAGGGCTAGGTGATAGCCTGGGACCGGCCTGGACAATCGGACACAGAGGAAGAGGAGTGTCAGAGGGTGCGGTAGTGAATAGGGCGAAAGGGAGGTGTCGGGCGGGCACAGGGTGTGATTCTCAAGGAAGAGCAGCGCAGATGGGGGAGGTTTATTGCCCATGCATAAGACAGAGAGCGGGGGTGACCAGTGCCTGGGAGAGATGCTTGCGAGGGTGGGGAGCCATGCTAAGGATCCACAGCGTGCAGAGAGTGGGTCTGGTCAAGGCATCTAAAATGGCTGCCGTGCACGACAAAAGTGTGGCATTTGAAAAAAGGCAACATGGAGCAGACAAGGTTTTTCAACACTTCCTGATTTCCTTCGAATCGAACGTTAACAGACGTTATCTCTCCCACACTACCGGTCCCCCTGGGCTTAAACGCCGAGATAGTAGGGACTGCATTCCGTGGAGATAGGCCGAGACGTCACTCGGCAGAAAAAAAAATATATCAAAAAAAGTCTATAAACATACAATAAGTTAAAAGTCAATCATTCTTGTTCACTCCCACACTACCGGTCCCCCTGGGCTTAAACGCCGAGATGGTAGGGACTGCATCCCGTGGAGATAGGCCGAGACGTCACTCGGCAGAAAACAAAAAATAATCAAAAAAAGTCTATAAACATACAATAAGTTAAAAGTCAATCATTCTTGTTTCCTTGTAGTACGCTCCCCAGACCGCTTCCCGGTTCGCGAACCGGGCGCGCCCCACGAAAAAATTGAAATGAGTGTAACCTACTTCCTGTCAAGGCAACAGGAAGTGAGGTCAGCATTAATTTGTTTGTTTTTGGCGCGCCCTGTAAAGAATATAGGAGGAGCTGGGGTAAATGTTACCTTACCGTGAACAAGCAACTGTGTGTTGTGAAACGCGTTGGTGTGTTGTAACCCGATTTGCTGAATAACCTTGACGAATAAAGGTATATTGGGAAGAATCTCCTTGTGAGTGCGGACTAATTCTCTCTTTGAGGGATTTGTGACAATAATTGGAAAGCGGGGCTCTGCTTAGTAGCCCGACACCGGTGGAGAGAGCGCCAGAGGACCACGAGAAATTGAGCCAGAATTGTGTTCGATATATATATTACCTACTGGCGGTCGCCAGTAGGTATATATAGTTAGGATTTTTTCTCTATGGGATTTTTGAAAATTCTTTGTCTAATAACTTTGCCGTTTGTGGACGGAATTGGCTGAAATTTTCAGGAAAATGGCACATTTTGTTTCTGAGCAGCCTTTGAAAATTTGGGGGGGGTTCGTCAAGGGGGGGCCGAGAAAAAAGGGGGGTCCCAAAACGCGTTTTTCCCATGTTAATTTCCATAGGGCGGTTGGCCTCACTTTTAGCCCGAACGGCTGAATGGATTTGCACGAAACTTGGCAAAATTGTAGGGACTGGTAGCCCGATGTGCCTTTTGTAGGTCTCAATATATGTGCTCCAGTGGATTTTGAGAAATTAACGTTTAAAAAAAGATATATATCTGTAAGCGCGGACCGGGCAGCGGCCTAGGACGCGTACTTTTCGCGCAACGGAGCTTTGTGAAGCGAAGCTGATTGGTTCTCCGGCGTCTGTCAACATTCCAAACAGTCCGTAGTGGCCGCAAACAGTCCGTAGTGGCCGCCATCTTGTCTCTCGGTAGGATCGAGAGACAAGAGGAGGCCAAAGCGAAGGGGCAAATGACCATAAGGGGGAATAGTAGATCCTCGCTGACCCCCTAGGTTTGATGTGGAGGTTTTAAAAGGGCCCCGCGGGGCAAAAAAAAAAAATTATAATAATAATCTTACGGCTGAATGGATTTGCACGAAACTTGGCAAAATTGTAGGGACTGGTAGCCCGATGTGCCTTTGCTAGGTCTCAATATATGTGCTTCAGTGGATTTTGAGAAATTAACGTTCAAAAAAAGATATATATCTGTAACAGCGCACCGCTTCGCGTACTTTTCGCGTTACGGAGCTTTGCGAAGCGAAGCTGATTGGCTCTCCGGTGTCTGTAAACATTCCAAACAGTCCGTAGCGGCCGCCATCTTGTCTCTCGGTAGGATCGAGAGACAAGAGGAGGCCAAAGCGAAGGGGCAAATGACCATAAGGGGGCATAGTAGATCCTCGCTGATCCCCTAGGTTTGATGTGGAGGTTTTAAAAGGGCCCCGCGGGGCAAAAAAAATAAATAATAATAATAATCGAACGGCTGAATGGATTTGCACGAAACTTGGTAAAATATTAGGGACTGGTAGCCCGATGTGCCTTTGCTAGGTCTCAATATATGTGCTTCAGTGCATTTTGAGAAATTAACGTTCAAAAACAAGATATATATCTGTAACAGCGCTCCGCTTCGCGGAGATAAAATTATATCTGTATTACCTAGCTGTTGCTAACACCAGTTAGCGACGGCTAGTAGGAGATAGCGACCATCTTGGGCCCCACTTTGCATGTGAGTGATATTTATCACTAATGACATGCAAAGTGGGCATGCCAAGATGTTAGCGACTGGAAACAGTCGCTAACATCGCTATCTCCTATTATCAACTTTTGGAAATATTCGAGATAAGCGCGAATATCTCCAAAAAGTAACAGCTGCCCTGAGCAGTTCTTAGCCATGTTATCCTATGGGAGGTGGATAACATGGCTAAGAGGATTAGCTCGGTAATGCATGAATATCGCTGAGTTTTCAGCGATATTAATGCATTGCGGTCGGTTTTTATCGTATTTGCGATAAACTTTGATAATAGCAAGGTTTATCTGCGATAATTTCTGACGGTAAAAAAATCTTTGCAATGCATCGTTAGGGATAAATATCGCTTAACTTTGGTAATATGCCCCAACGTCTGTTAACGTTCGATTCGAAGGAAATCAGGAAGTGTTGAAAAACATTGTCTGCGCCATCTTGTCTTTTTTCAAATGCCACACTTTTGTCGTGCACGGCAGCCATTTTAGATGCCTTGACCAGACCCACTCTGTGCACGCTGTCGATCCTTAGCATGGCTCCCCACCCTCGCAAGCATCTCCCCCAGGCAGTGGTCACCCCCGCTCTCTGTCTTATGCATGGGTAATAAACCTCCCCCCATCTGCGCTGCTCTTTCCTGAGAATCACACCCTGTGCCCGCCCGACACCTCCCTTTCGCCCTATTCACTACTGCACCCTCTGACACTCCTTTTCCTCTGTGTCCGATTGTCCAGGCTGGTCCTAGGGTATCAGCTAGCCCTGCAGATGTAGTTTATGGCCACAGCTGTAAAGATTCACCCCTCTTCAAAGGAGTTATAGTAGATCAAGGCCCACACTCGATGAGATCCGTCACAGCAGAAGCGTTGCTATTATCTGAAAACCATCCTGTATTGTGATTGGGGAGGGGACCGAGCGTGAAGCGGAAGATTCCAGGGATGACTCTTTGTACATCAAAGTTTTTACAATTATGTGTCACATTAAAAATATATAGCACTCCGACAAAGTAGTAAGATTATAAAACTTTAATAATTTATAAATATATACAAGAAAACAAAAATAGTAATAACATATAAACATTTTTAGGGAAAAACAACGAAGTAGCGGTCGGCTGTGCGAATAGTCCCAACGCAGCACAACGTCCAGATTTCCGGCGTGGGGCGAGTCATCAGTAGCAAACTGTTGTGCGAATAGTTCCAAGGCAGCAGAACGCGCTGAAATCTAGATGACACGAAAGTGATGTCTAGTAAGTTGCCACCCAGCAAATAACGGCGTGGGGCGTCGCGGGGGGTGGGTCTTCAGTAGCAAACTGTTGTGCGAATAGTTCCAAGGCAGCAGAACGATGGCACCAAGGTGATGTTCAGTAAGTTGCCGCACTGGTTTTGGTATCCTACAATGCTGCTCCGAATAACGGCGTGGGGCGCCCCGGGGGAGGCGGCGTGAACGGGCCTCTCCAGGTGGAGTGTCATCTGTTGTAGTGGGGCGCCCCTTTACCGTTTCAGTTGCCATTCCGTCCGTTTTTGGTCCACTGTGTCAAAAGCCGCAATTCAGCTGAGTTGCGCCCACTCTTGCGGTGCAGCGATAGGCGGCTGTCACAGGACTCTCAAAATGGCGGCAGGCTCTTACCTTTTTGGGCCTGGTCCACTGAAATGGCCCTGGGACACCTTGGAAATCGGACGCTTGTCTGCTAGGTCTTGGACCCCATTCTCGAAAGCGTCCCCTCCGCCTTGAGAATTCATCAAAAGTTTTGGGGGCCCCGACTCCTGCAGGCTTCTGGTGGGGAGCGGCTGCCATGATTGCTCGCGGAATGACTACGACGGAGCTACGAGATGGTGGTGCTCTCATGCTGACGCCAGCTTCAGTCTGAAACATCCAGAAACAAGGTGGGGCTTTCATCGTTTGGAAAAAAAAAAAGTTTTCATCCAATGAAAAGTGTTGTTTTTAGGTCATATGATCAAGCCTTCCATCATTAGGAAACCAAAAGTAAAATGAACCAATGAAAAGTTTTATAAACAAGTCACATGACCTGTTATGCGGCATAGGGTATAAAATGCGGAGAAAATACGTTGGCACGTGAGGCGGCGTCAGTAGCGGACCGATGTGCGAATAGGCCGAAGGCAACACAGCGCGCCAAGATCCGGATGGCACCGAGGTGGTGTCCAGCAAGTTGCAGCACTGGTGTGGCCATCCTACAATGTTGAAAGTCGGCGTGGGGCGCCCCGTTGGCCTGTGAGTTTGCGTCAGTAGCGGACCGATGTGCGAATAGGCCGAAGGCAGCACAACGCGCCAAGATCCGGATGGCACCGAGGTGGTGTCTAGTAAGTTGCCGCACTGGTGTGGCCATCCTACAATGCTGAAAGTCGGCGTGGGGCGCCCTGTTGGCCTGTGAGATGGTGTCAGTAGCGGACTGATGTGCGAATGGGGCCAAAGGCAGCGCAACAATATTTTCTGACTGACACCACAAGGCGCTGAGATGCCAAGATCCGGATGGCACCGAGGTGATGTCTAAGTTGCGGACTGATGTGCGAATGGGGCCAAAGGTAGCGTAACAATATTTTCTGTATGGAAGATACCACTAGGCGTTGAGATGCCAAGATTCGGATGGCACCGAGGTGATGTCTAGCAAGTTGCTGCACTGGTGTGGTCATCCTACAATGCTGAAACTCGGCGTGGGTCGCCCCATTAGCCTGTGAGATGGCGTCAGTAGCGGACCGATGTGCGAATAGGCCGAAGGCAGCACAACGCGCCAAGATCCGGATGTCACAGTGGTGGTTTCATAGTTGAGAGGCACTTCATCTGCAGTGGGGCGCCGAGATCCGGATGGCACCGAGGTGATGTCTAGCAAGTTGCTGTACTGGTGTGGTCATCCTACAATGCTGAAAGTCGGCGTGGGGCGCCCCATTAGCCTGTGAGATGGCGTCAGTAGCGGACTGATGTGCGAATGGGGCCAAAGGCAGCACAACGCGCCAAGATCCGGATGGCACCGAGGTGGTGTCCAGCAACTTGCCGCACTGGTGTGGCCATCCTACAATGCTGCGCCGAAAGTCGGCGTGGGGCGCCCCGTTGGCCTGTGAGTTCGCGTCAGTCAGTGGGGGCTGTTTGAGGATCTGACTGCATTGGAAAGCAATGTGATGCTGTGCGTCGCCCCCAAGATGGAGGTTCCTCGGCTGCAGTGGGGCGCCCCTTGGTGTTTCACTCGCTATGCAGCTGAGTTGCGTGCGCACTTGTGGCGAATAGGCCGAAGGCAGCACAACGCGCCGAGATCTGGATGGCACCGAGGTGGTGTCCAGCAATTTGCCGCACTGGTGTGGCCATCCTACAATGCTGCGCCGAAAGTCGGCGTGGGGTGCCCCGTTGGCCTGTGAGGTGGCGTCAGTAGCGGACCGATGTGTGAATAGGCCGGAACCAGCACAAGGCGCCAAGATCCAGATGGCACCGAGGTGGTGTCATAGTTGAGAGTTCTGAGCAGCGCTTGTAACACTGTCTGAAGCTTATTTGCACCTGCTGCAGCTTCACTATTGCCCTGGTGTGGCCTAAGATCGCCCATGACATAGGCGGCCACCTCCCGGGGTCCGGCGGAACTTTTTTCCTTTTCCTTTGTGCATCTTGTCCCACAATCCGTTTGACCTGAAGACACGACCAGGTCCCTGAATGTGTGCAGGGGGACGCTATTGATTGAATCAAAATGGCGGCTTCACACAAAGCTGACTCAAGCGTTGCTGCTGATGCTATACAGAGAAAAACTGGTTTTCAGTTTGTACATTCTTCAGGATTTTTCCATCCAAGGCTGGTTGAGAGTTTGTATAACAATGGCTTCAGATTTTCAACATACTACTCTTCAACATTCTTCCTAAATGTAACAATGTGAGACTCACTAGGAGAACGGTGTAGTGAGGGCCACAAACGGCTGTTTGTCTTTCCTTTCAAAATGCTGCCAACAATATTTTCGGAATGGAAGACAACACAAGGCGCTGAGATTCGGTTGGCACCGAGGTGGTGTCCAGCAAGTTGCCGCACTGGTGTGGCCATCCTACAATGCTGCGCCGAAAGTCGGCGTGGGGTGCCCGAAGGGGGGGGGGAGGCGGCGCAAACGAGCCTCTCCCGCTTCTCCATGTGGAGGCAGTTCATCTGCAGTGGGGCGCCGAGATCCGGATGGCACCGAGGTGGTGTCTAGCAAGTTGCCGCACTGGTGTGGCCATCCTACAATGCTGCGCCGAAAGACGGCGTGGGGTGCCCGAAGGAAGTGTCCTTATCCAGGGCATTATCGCTGTATCATGCCCTCCACTAAAATGGCCCTGGGACACCTTAGAACTCGGACGCTCGATTTTTTTTTCCTTTCCTGTACATGCAAAAAAAGGTAAATGCCCGGTACGTTACACGCTTCATCTGCCACGATGAACTCTCCAGAGGAACCGAAAAAAAATATAGTTGTGGTAACTATACCATGCATCGTCATATGGAGAGGTGGCACCAATTAATTATAGTGCTGCATAAAAGAGAGATTTGGAGGAGAACCCCTGACCTGCTAGTACATTCATCAAAGAAGTGGCACTGAGAGCTTCAGAGGCAAGGGAAACGGTCCCAAATTTTTAGAAGAACTTTGGAAAGATTAAAATGACATGTTTAGATTGTGGCAAATTAATTTCATGTGGACAGATGAGTGTTACTCTAATAAATACAGCATATGAACATCATCATAGTCGATGGTTGGTAGAGACATTTTGACTATATCCTGGACCTGCCCGTCCTCGCCCAAAATGGCGCCGGAATAAATGGGACTCGTAACTCCTTGTTGTGTACTGGTTGCAGAACCTTGAAATCACGAGATACGTATGCAGTTTTGAAGCACATGGCGGGCGGGGACGAGAATTGATTGAATATTTCGACATCCCTATTAATATTAAGTTCTGATGTGTTATTGATTACTGTACTGTTGAAAGTTCGAATTAACGTCACCCATGGTACTTGCCCGCAAATGTATATCTAGATAATTTTATTGTAACTGGCCCTGTCGTATTTTAATTATAAAATGTACGTCCACCGATTCCGTAACTGTTAGACACCTTAGTTCTTGCAACCTAATGGCCCGCCCGTTACGTTCCTCTACAGTGTAAATGTCTACTCATCACATACGATTACAGTTTGCTCCGTGGCCGGCCCACGTGGTTATAGGCTCGTATTTGTATAATGAAATTTTCACAATAAAGGTTTTTAAAAGAAAACATGGTAGTAGTATATACATTGGTAAAGTTTGTAATAATAGTCACTGTTTTAGAATCATTAAAAGGCAAGTGAAATAAAGCAGACCAATTACATGAAGGGTAAAAGGTATAATACGAAGGAACGCAGTAAAGATAAATGGTCAAGGGCTTTTGTGTTTTCTATTCCTGCAACATAAAGTGATCGATAAGAATCTCATATTCAGGCGTATCGGCGACTAAGACAGCAGGTCGACCCTCTTTTGCTCAATGGCTCCATCATGGGACGAAGAAACGCTCTTTTTCTCGAAAAAAGAATATATTTTACTTGCAGGACAGTTGTAAAATTTCCGGGAAAGTACATTAGTCTGGAACATTATAACATATATTTAAGAAAAAATAATGTTCGGAAGTAATGAAAAGCGTAATTTTTAGGTCATATGACCAAGCCTTTCATCATTACAATAAGAAAAGTAAAATGAACCAATGAAAAGTTTTATTAACAAGTCACATGACTTGTTATGCTTACGTTACGCGCTGCGCGCCCCGGATGACTTCCGGATGCGCTAACGCGGCGCGTCATATGACGCATTACGCGACAACGCAGGTCCAGAATATAGTCAAAATGTCTCCACCAACCAGCGGTCGGAACACAACCCCTTTCAGCAGGCTAAATAGTTCTGTTAAATGACAACAGAAGGGACAGGCAACAAGAACCATCAGTCAAAGAGGGGAGGGCTAGTTCTTCTCTACCGGGTTACATTGGGGCGCTACCGGAACTGATCGAATTGGTAGTCTACAGTGTTTCTGGATGTTTCAGACTGAAGCTGGGGTTAGCATGAGAGCAGCATCATTTCGTAGCTCCGTCGTGGCCATTCCGCAACCAATCATGGCAGCCGCTCTTTATCGTTATTTTGGGCGGGGTGGGTGGCGGAGCCGAGCTGTTTTGCAGCCATCATTGTGTGGAGTTCAGTTCATCTCACTAGTTTTGTATTTGTCATGAGGGGTTGTTCCTAATGTTTCTATTTTAGCGAGGTCAAAAAGAGATCCCATTAGTGGCCTACTGATTTTGCTCGATTCCTTTTCTTTTTTTTACACGATTTTTCGTTATCTGCAAAGACTAAACAGAGTATTGCGACTCTGTGTTTGTTTGTAAATAGAGAATGAACCAAAGAGAACTAATTCTAAAACAGTAAATACTTGGATAACAATCAATCAAATGGAGAGAGAAGCAGGCACGACGGATTACAACGGGGGCAAAGGCCTGCGTTAACTACCTTTCACTATCTGCAAAGAGAGAGTACTCCTAATAGAAATGAGGGGGGGGGGGCACCATTCAAAGCAGATCAGTGTGCATAAACACGAAAATGTTTTCACTTACCACGTACTTGACATTCGACAGCTTATGATATTTGCTATTAAAAAACCATTGAAATTCACTGAAAAAACCATAGGTTATAGACCATATATAGTTAGGAATTAGCATTTACAAAACCTTGAAAATTCACTGAAAAAACCATAGGTTATAGACCATATATAGTTAGGAATTAGCATTTAAAAAACCTTATTTTACTCACACAAAACCATTGAAATTCCATATATAGTTAGTTGCACTAACTATATATTGCGCACCCGCAATCCACTGCTGATCATGTCACATATTACATCATTCATGACATGGTCAGTGACATCACTGATGACATCACTGATGACATCTCAAATGACATCACTGATGACATCACTGATGACATCTCATTTGACATCAATGACCACATCACTGATGATATTATTCATGTGACAATACAATGCATCTCTTCACATTTTAATATAACCTCTGTTTCACCCAGTGTTAAAAACAGAGTATAATTTTTGAAACCATTGACACACCAATACTAGTTACTACATACGTACTCACTGATTCCTACGTCTACACACACATTCACTCATTCACCCATACAATCATTCATACATACAATCACTCATGTTTACAACACAATCATATGCACTCATACACCTATACAGACACTCACACTCTGCCACTCATCCATGGAGTTACTCACACACCTAGTCAGTCCTGTAAAGAATCAATCACACTTCCATTTTCTACTCTATACAGTTAAACATAGAGCACCTTACGTTTTCAACCATATACTAACACATACTTACTCTCTTATACAATCATTGATACAAGTACACATTGATCTGTACAGAGTCACACACCTCCCATCCAGCCACACACACACTCAGTCTCCCATGCAAATACTTGGGCAATCAATCAATAACCCATATAGTTACTCATATAGCTACTGATCAACACATGCAGCAGTTTACAGAACAACAGACATAATGATGCACAAATTAAGACAGTTTAGTCACTAACCCATGCACTCAGTGAGACACATTTAATCACTCACTCATACATTCAGTCATGCACCTACTAAATCCTTCGTCCAGACACTTATACATCCACTCATTCTTCAATATGTAAGACATATTTTAACTTTACAGAAACATAGTCACTGGATGTTGTCATCAGTGATGTCATCAGTGATGTCATTTGAGATGTCATCAGTGATGTCATCAGTGATGTCACTGACCATGTCATGAATGATGTAATATGTGACATGATCAGCAGTGGATTGCGGGTGCGCAATATATAGTTAGTGCAACTAACTATATATGGAATTTCAATGGTTTTGTGTGAGTAAAATAAGGTTTTTTAAATGCTAATTCCTAACTATATATGGTCTATAACCTATGGTTTTTTCAGTGAATATATATATATATATATATATATATATATATATATATATACATATATAATATATATATATATATATATATATATTACCTACTCGCGGTCGCCAGTAGGTAGTTATAGTTAGGACCTAGTTTCCATAGGAAATCCGCAACATTCTATTGGGAATAACTTTGGCCTTGGTGGACGAATGTTTGCGAATTTCTCAAAGAAGATGGCTAGGTCCGCTGCGCTCATTCTGTGAAGGTTTGGGGGTGATCCGTCAAGTGGGGGCTGAGATAAAAGGGGGGTCCCAAAACGTGTTTTTCCCATGTTATTTTCCATAGGACGTTTAGACACGGCTACAGCTCGAACGGCTGAATGGATTTATAAGAAATTTGGTAGAAAGGTAGAGTGTGGGTCGCAGATCACGCTTTTGTTTAAATGGTGTAAATCCGTTTAGTAGTTGCTGAGAAAATTAAAGTTAAAATCAGTTATATATCTGTAGGCGCGCACGGGTGCGCGCACCTATGCGGGTGTGCGCGAGCGGCATTGTGATTTGCTGTTTAACGTCTGTCAACATTCGATTCGGAGGAAAAGTGTTGTCCGCCATTTTGTTAGTGCGAGTGAATATATAATACAGAACAAAGGGTTAGTACATGGAAAGGGGAGAAGGTAGAGATTGTCTGGCCGGGTAGGTTTTCTCAGGGGGTGTAGTATGGACCCTGAACGCAAAAAGAAATTTTTTTTTTTGTGAAAAAAGTTGCGGGGTGCGCGCACCCGGTCGCGCACCACTATTTACAAGACTGTGAAAAACTATAGTGGAGAGAATGCAAAGGGAGTAGGGTGGAGACTGTTTGATTTCGTAGGTTTATTGAGGGGTTTATTAAGGATGCCGAAAGTCTAAAAGTATTTTTTTTTTGCAAAAAAGTTACGAGGTGCGCGCACCCGGTCGCACACGGCGAACAAAAAACATAAAGAAAGATGTAGATAAATTACAAGTTTGAGTGTTTAGATGTAAGGTGGCTCTTAAAAGAGCCGTTGCATTAATTGAGTTTTTCTGCACTTATAAGTAAGTTCCGATGCAGAGTCTCATGTTACAGAGGAAAATTCTATTTCCCTCATCCGTGAAATGAACACCACCTCTCCGATAGATGCATTCCATGTTGAAACGCAGGTTGTTGTTGTATATAGAACCCATGTTATATTCTCTGAGGAAAGCAGACACAGATTTATTTACATGTTTCCTTGCTTTCTCAATCTGTGGACAACGTTGATTGGACCAATTCCATTTCTGTCTTTGGCATATATTGGAATACACCAAGACAGTTCGAGGAAAAAGTGACATCAATTGACGAAAGGTGTCTTTTAGAAGCATTTCGAGACCTACCCCTGTTAATGTGCCTAGATCATTCCCACCACAGTGCACAATTATCAGGTTAGGTTCAGGGAGATGCATAAAAGTTTTCACCAATGGTATCAATTGGTGACATCTTAATCCTCTCTGGCCAATCCACGTAATTTGCACATTTGGTAAGTCAAGGTTAGAAATTCGTCTGTTTGCAGCATATTTTTCACTCCAGTGAATATAACTGTGTCCTACAAGCCAAACCTTCATTTTCAAGGGAGATGCAGTAGTATTCCGATGGGTTCTTGAAGTGGAATGGCAAGTAGATGGTGAAAGTCACAATAAAAAAGTGTATGAGGTGTGGTGTTGATGAAAAACTGAAAATGATTGGTTGATTGTTATACCTCAAGATTGAAGACTACGTTGTATGTTACTGTTTTTTTAAAACGAAATCTTCTATTGGTTGTGGAAAAAAAGAAATGTAAAAAAACAGTAGATAGGCAGGTGTGTTTGCAGGGAATTGCGCCTTATTGCTTTGATTTAGAACGTTGAGATATGAACTTTTGACCTGTGCCTTCAGCCAGGTGCAGAATGAGCTGTTACCATGGTAACAGCTAGAGAAGGCAGAGGGTGAAGGGTGACCGTTATGTGACTTTGAAAATATTGAAAGGATAACCAACTGAAATGTTAATTTGATTATGAAATTGTGCTGGAACAAATATGATTGGTTGGAGAGACATATATGAGTGTGTATTGACAGAAAATCTATGCCATTATTCTTTGGTTGCAGTGATAGAAGTATTATTGAGAGCTCCGTCAAGCGGCTATCGTTTTGCTACTATCATTGTTCTACATCTTATAAAGCATTGGTAAAGGTGAGTGTATAACTGTTTGTTTTATAATGTACCGTTAAATGTGGTTTGATCACTATATTTGATTATTTGACTTACAGTGTCTAAGCAACCACATTTTTGACTTTGTTACGGTTTTATATGTTTTCAACAACTGTTCCATTTTATTACATCACTGTTTTTAAACACTGTTTCTTTGTAATTATTATTTTTAAATTACGATTAATAAATTTGATTAAGGTTAGTGGACTTCAGTCATGTTTTTATGCTATCCACTACTGTTAGGTCTATGAATTAAATGTGAGTTAGAGACGGATCTGCAACGAAATTTTGGGGGGGGGACGAAAAAAAATGATTTTTTCTAGGGGGACATGAACGTGTAATTAGTAAGTAGAGTAAAGCTGGAGGGGCTCTTAGAATGGGTAAAACAAGTGCAAGGCCTAATTAACATTCAAATGGTTCTTTATAGAGATGTGAAATGTTCAGGTGCGGCAGAGACACAGATAATGCAGGTAGAGAGAGAAATGGTAGATTATATGTGATATCGTCGACAAAAAGTGGGAATGCTTTAGGTATTTTAAACTTTAAGTTTGAGGAAAAAATGATCAGTGTGGTTTGTGGCCTAGGGATGCACTGGTGGGGTTGGGGTGAGAAGCAGAGGTGTCCCAGTACAATCAAATACAAAAATGTGACCATGAGGATGTACACAGGTTCGTGGAGTATATGCCTTCATAAATTGATGTAGAAGACTGAATATATATAGAGGTTTCTGTGTTCCGCCGTTTGACTGTATTTTTATCTCACTCCTGCTTTCCGTATCAGTTGCTTTGTGTTATCTTAGTATGTGTATGTGTGTGTGTGTGCGCGTTCAGTCTGGGCTGAGGAAGTTTGTTTTGCAGGCAGACACAGATAGTCGCATTAGAGTACTTGGCAGGTTTCGAAAATATTATTTATATAATTGAGATGGTTTTTGGAAGTGTTAGTCAGTGTATGTCGAGTTTCAGAATTACCGCTCGGTCGGCTCCACAGAGGTAAGGGTTAGTCGTGTTTAACTTCTTAGTCCCTTTGGTTTTTCACTTTGTTGTCTGATGGCTGGCAAAGAAGTGTTTGTTATAGTGGAGATGAAAGGGTGATAAGTACTGAAATACGACATAGCGTGTGCTCTGTGGAAGCGGGAGAGCAGTGATTAACAGTCTGAGTGAACCAGAACTGCGGCGGTGCTTGCTAACAGTAATAAATTATTTTTTTGCCAGAGGTACGATTGATGCTATGGTTCACAACCCGCAAAGAAAGGTTTGACTGAGCGTCGCAGGCCAGTGGGTTGAACTATGAATAATTCAGGTTGACAAAAGAAAACATGAATTGAGTACAGCTGAGATTACGTCAAACACATGAATACAGTTTTAGTATACATTATTTCAGTTGTGAATATGGGTTAAAAGAGAGAACGTATATATTTGAAATATTTATTCACTGATGCAGTGCTTTGAAGCGAAGTTTTTTATCTAATACAAGTAAAGATATTATAAAGAAAGTAGTGGGCATAGTTACTAGTCCATACAACACAAATGATGGAAATGTAGTATGAAGCAAAATGAATAACGTTTTAAAAACATATTGTACAGCCCCGCAATCAAATATATTAAATTATATTGCATGCAAGAAGGTGTTTTTTGATTTTAAGTTTAGTAATCATATATGAAAATGCTAGTGGTTAAACATCACCTCATTAACAATTAGTTTTCTGCATACGAAGCACTAACAAGATTGTTGTATGGTATTGTGAAAGGAAATAAAAAACGCGCCAAAAGCGAAAACTTGGCTGGAGGTGCATGTATGTTATCTGCAGGGACGTTCAAAAATCAGTATTCAGAACAACTACTGTATTGAGATAATTTTTTGAAAGGTTACAGTACTCGATGTGACATACAGGTTGATAAGCAAGGGTAATATCAGTGTAATCATATACTTTTCATTTATGAATCAAAAATCTTTCAATAGGCATAAAGCAAAAACAGCACATATGTGTGTAAGGCGGAAATTAGAGTAGAAAGAGAAAATGGTGATAAACGATATAAAAAGTCATTGTAACTATACACAGTTGTCAGGGCATATTTAACCATGTTTTATGCAGCCTTGCTTCGAGAATATTTCAAATCAGATAAGATAACATAAGCTAGTGATTTGTTGAAATTAGCGCATCATGAAATGTTTTGCACAAAATCGAGTTGGTGTGGAAAAAAAATTAACTCCTCATAAAATAAAAAAATCTCACCAGCAGGAAATTGCAATGTCCAATGTTAGTAAAGCCAATAGGTCTGTTTATATAAAATATAAAAATAAAAAAATAATAAGAAAAATAAGGAAGGGAAAAAACAGTTAAGACGTCAATGGCTTGCATAACAGTCATCCTTGCATTGAATAGGCAAAGTAAGTGGCAACCGCTTCTAAAAGAAAGTCATTGTTATCGTCCGAAAACAAGTCAGCCATCCAATTGAAAAGAGGAAATGAACATACATGGTCATTAATTACCGGACCCTCTAGTACCATCAGAGGACAACTCGGTGACTTTTCTATGTAGCTGTGTGCCAAGAAATCTTGCGCCGCTGCGAATATATTCCAATGACCCAGAACTCCATGTATCGCTGCAAAGGCCATAATCCTTCCGTCGGAACAAAGCTGTTCATGATCAAGTAACGGATTCATGAGATGATTGTAATTCACTTCAGGAAGTACCGAGTTGCAGAGACATAAGTCTAGGGCCCACATGAAATCACAGCTCAGGCAATGAAATACAGGTTGCACACAGGTGAAATAGGAAAATCGAAATGATAATCCATATGATGCACTCAAAGTCGCGAGTGGCAGGATGCCATAGTACTCAACTCAAGCATCTTGTGGCGAAACAGTTTAAGTGCTCCAGCTCGTTTGCGAAGACAGAACGGACCTCCATTTTGTAAAAAAGAAAATAGGAACACAAAAGTAGTAGCTGCTGGTCGTAGATGAGGGAGTTGAGAAAGATAGATGAGAGTGTATGGAGTGAAGAGTAGCAGAATGCCTTTAAATAATTTGGTGCAAAAAAATCACCAAACCATTGGTTAGTAGTTGCAAAAAAAATAGTCCAGCTGGGAAGTGGAGGAGCGTTAAAGATTATGAGAGTCACCTCAGAAAATTGTAAAGGAAGGTCACTATTTAATAAGATATGCAGTTTTCTGCGAGTGTTAGCTAAGTGAATGAGATATGTTTGTGAACAGATGCTCGGGTAGCTTGTTTTTGTGACAATAAGGCTGTTGTTCAAGTCTGGGGATGGAACTTTCAGTTCAAGGCCGGATTTCGCGGCCAGACGGAAACATCAAGGTTCTCATGCGGGGGTGGATAAACTACATTTTTACAGATAGATATATGCAGAGTGACTATTATAGAGTAAGGCTTGTCGTTTAAAAACTCATAATAATTCACATTACTTGAAAATAAATAATCACTGCTGAGTATTAAGGTAAAATTCGGCATTATAGGAGGTACCGGTGTACCTTTGAAAACACATGCAACATTACAGCATTTCCTGTTAAATAAGTCATGCAATTGGTAGTGCCTGGATGTGAACGATTATGTACGGTATTGATATTTTTGACACTGTGTACTTATGAGTAGTAGAGAAGTGACGCAATGAGATGATGTTAGGAGAGTGTAGTGTAGTAACGGAACGGAAAACCTTTAAAGAGAGTAACATTTAGTGTGGAATACTTTTTAATTTTTAAGAAACTTAGGTATGAGAATGTTGTAGTGTCAGCGGGACTGTAAGTTGAAGTTTGATAAACATTATTGAGAGGAGTAAATTAAGGTTTAATTAAATTGTGCAGCTATTAATCTGTGTGAAAGGCAATAGTCCACAGTCTTGTAAATAGGGGTGCGCGATCGAGTGCGCGCACCCCGCAACTTTTTTTCACAAAAAAAAATGGCTTTTCACGTTCAGGGTCTATACTGCACCCCCTGAGAAAACCTATCCCGTTAGATAATCTGTACCTTGTGCTCTTTCCATGTTCTAACCCTTTGTTCAGTAGAATATATTCACTCGCACTAACAAAATGGCGGTCAACACTTCCTGATTTCCTCCGATTCGAATGTTGAGAGACGTTAAATAGCAAATCACAATTCCGCAAACTGTAAATTTTAGAAAATTTGAAAAATAAGCTAAATTACAAAGTCTCCTCTCCGTTTGCACCATTACATTTTATTTACAAACCACGTAGTGGTCAGTCTTGTAAATAGGGGTACGCGATCGAGTGCGCGCACCCTGTAACTTTTTTCAAAGAAAAAAAATGTTGTTTTCGCGTTCAGGGTGTATACTGCACCTCCTGAGAAAATCTACCCGGTTAGATAATCTGTACCTTCTCCCCTTTCCATGTTCGAACCCTTTATTCTGTAGAATATATTCACTCGCACTAACAAAATGGCGGTCAACACTTCTTCGTTTCCTCCGATTCGAATGTTGGTAGACGTTAAGCAGCAAATCACAATTCCGCAAACTGTAAATTTTTGCAATTTTAAAAAAAAGGCTAAATTACAAAACTTAAAGTCCTGAAACTATCTTCATGTCTCCTCTCCCTTTGCACCATTAAATTTTATTTACAAACCACGTTTCCTTTTTGATCACACACGATTGTTAATCGGTTTTCCACATTCAATGCGTAGACACTTTTCCCTTTTCAGTCACTTATGCGGCTGTGCGTGTGCGGCATTGTGATTTGCTGATTAACGTCTGTAAAGATTCGATTCGGAGGAAATCAGGAAGTGTTGACCGCCATTTTGTTAAAAAACACCCTGCACATAATGTACATGTATTTAGGAAACAAATATACTAAGTAAGGTTGTGTAGCAGTGCATATCATAAATATTGCATGTACTATCCTGGCAATGTGTGGTAGATTATACTGTAAATGATAATTGATTTAAAAAAATTGTGGGTGAAAAATTTGGTAATTAAATGTGTTTCACAAAGAAATATTCAACTTAGGCTTTAGCATATATATTGGATAGAAAACTAGGGAATGTATCTGTAATGCATGAAATTTGGCAGAATGGGTGTATGTTGTCTAATAAATATGTCTGTAATATGTTAACTAAAATTTTGTTCTTTATTTTTTTTTAAGAGCATTTGGTGCTGAAAAGCAACAACCTGAAGTGAACGTGAGAGTATACAACGACCAAATTCTTTTTTACAGGTGAGTTGAAATTTTTTAAATGACAATTTATTTTTGTGCAGAATAGCATAATAAGCAAGATTTTTAAGAATATTCGCACTGCTTCTCTTTTGCAGGAGGATTTTAATTTGTATTTTAAACATGTCTGTACCTGCTTGCAGTACATATGTATTTTGAAATACGGTTCCATTGTTTGTTGGTACTATCTTTTTATGGGCCGGGTGCATGTGTTATTTTCTATGCAGTTTGGGTTCATCTATTCTTTGATTGTAAGAGTTTGCTGTTTATGTGGATTAATTTTTGCTAAGTCATCATTATCTCTCTAACTTATGCTGTATCATTTGTGTACAGTCATTTTTGTTGATTTATAGAGGTCTATTATGATATGGCTGTTGGCGTGATGGCCATTTCTGATGCATTTCTGTGACTGTACTATGTATTTGCTCTCTATTATATGCATTTGCACAGGTGTATTATGATGTGGTCAGTCGGAGGCTGTGGAGGGACTTACGGTGGGGCAAGGAGGGAGGGAGGGTGAGGTGTAGGGTGGAGAGATCTAAAATCTGGGATATAGATAATTGCACGTAAGTATACAATTCAATTAATAAAACGAATTTTGTAGTGTACACAGCATCAAAATTTTGCAATGCAGTGCACACTACAAAATTCATTTCAATAATTAAATTATGTATTTACTAGAAATTATCTATATCCAGGTTATAAGGTCCCTCACCCTACACCTCCTCCTCCTTGTCTGCCTGCCCCAACATAATTTCCTCCATGAGTCGCGGATGAATGTGGTTTTATATGGTTATGATGAAATGTTTTACATTAGATGAAATTTACATGTTGAGTATGCTGTTTAAAGGTAAAAGCAACAGTCTTTGTGGGAAGTAGCAATCTGTTTAGTGAATGTTTTAATTGGTATATTGTGAGTCATTCCTTCAGTTTGCATACAGTTAGAATTACAGTTTGTAGTGGTGAACTCAGAAAATAGATCCCTACAAATAAATTAGAAAGGGTATAAATAGTTCTACAGCACACAAATCCTGAAAACAAATTTCAGACTGAAATGTGTTTTTACAGCAGAATTTCAATTACAAAAATTAAAAGGAATAGTGTTAATGTGTAGGATCAAAATGTCAGTTTCTTTCTAAAATAAATAGGAAGGTGCTATCTTAATCTATGTAGTTAATGTCTTAAAAAGTATGAAAATGTATGTAGTTTAAAGACTAGTCAAGGTAATTTTTGCTCATCTAATCATAAGAAAGATATAATTTAGTCTTTATATTTTCTTAAAAGGACACAGAAGATACAAAAGAAGTAGTAAAATGGAACAATCATCAGAAAATATAAATGTCTTTTTTGAAATGGCAACTCAACTTATTGAAGAATTATTACAAGGAATATTTGAAGAGGACAATGGAACAGAGAATGAGGAGTTTTGGGACTGCAGTTTTGATAGTTCATACTTAGAAATGGTAGAAGGGGAAGAAGAAGAGAATTTGCAAGAAGAAAATAATATTAATGAAGTATCCGATGAAATGATGCTACATGTGCTTCTAGAATACGAATTATTAAATCAATAAAATTATTTTTGTTTAAAAAAAAAAAATTGTTGTACTATTCATTGGTATTCTCTTTTTAGAGAATGATAGTAAAAGTTTTGATGAGGTGTGTAACAGATTAAAGTAAAAAAAATAAAAGCATTAGGAACACCTAGAATGCTTGAATATTAGTATAGAACTTATATGCCTGAAAAATTACATTAATAAAATACATGTATAATGATAACACAGGTATGGAGTGTCATAAATTTAGAAACAATATTCACTATAGGATTTCCTACTGTGACCAGAGACTGTTTCTTTGACTTTATTGTAGTTATAAAATCAAGCAGTGGTTATTATTTGTAATTTATATGGTAGTAGGGGTCTATAATATTTTTTAAATTTTTTCCAAACAGATTGTCATTTATATCATAAACATCAATCACTATGCCGACCAGAAATGAAAAAAAAAAGCTGTATAAAAAGACAAACCATTTGAAGAGGAAAGAAGCACAAGATTTATCTAATCAACAAAGGACGGAGAAAAACAAGAGTGCTCCTGGTAAGAGCAGCAAGGAATTTTTGAAAAAATTGTGTCAAAGGAAAACTCAATTGGATAATGTTGAAAAGGAAAAACAGTTTTCAGTATCTAGAAGGAGAAATGGAAGAAAAAAGAAAATTGTGTCTGAAATCAGTGGTGAGGAAAGTATGTACATTAAAAGACGTACTAATCAGTTTGCGGAAATAAGGAAACGTATGTTTCATAAGAGAGTAGTTTTGAATTTATTGAGAAAGAAAAAGGTTTCTAAAAGGAAATCTGCTTTTTATAAGAAGAAAAATATATAGAGGAAGTTGTGGATGATGCGTTCAAGACAAAAAAAAATTGTTTATTTTAGTGCTTAACAGAACAAATACACTAAATAAGGCAATCAGAGTTTTAAAAGCTAAGAGTAAATGGGAGAGACACATAAATAGAACTAATTTTTGTAAAGTCTTTTCTGGTAAATGGATGCATACTTCAAATTCTGAGCCATTTTTTAATGAAGAGAGTTACTTTCAAAATAACGACTTGTTGCATGCAGTTGACACCAGTGGTCGAGCGTATGAAGTGAAGGATGGCTGTCCCATTGAGAAAGAGAAAATTGAGGTCAGAAATCCAGAAGGGGAAATAGGTGGAGAAGTTTTACAGGGACGTGTTCATGCTCCTGTTTATAGTTGGAATTGTAGCAGTATTTGCAGTGTACGACAGGATTCAATTGATTTCTTTCGCAATTTCTTACGTAAGTACAGTAAGGAAAGTCTAAAAAAAAATTGTAATGTTGCAAGAATTAGATCGTTGCAGCGTGAGAGAAAAAACAGGTTTGCAAGGCCATTCTCTGGCTTGTCTTTCTAAAAAAATATGCCAGAGTGTTTTTCATCACTTCAGGATGTTAGCAGTGCATCATACCAAAATGAGAAAATTAGTTAGAAAGATGTATTATGCAAAAAGTCCAGCACTTAAACTTAAAGAGTTAAATAGTGCTCTTTTGCATGGATGTGCTTTGGATGTGAAGAATATTTTTGCAGAAATTGAGGTAAGTTATTTTGCTCGAAATGAAGAGAATGTAGAAACTGATATAGTTATAGAAGGAAATGTGTTAGAAAATGTTGCACGTTTTAATACTGAAGAATTTGAACAGGAAATAACAAAGTTTAAGGTGATTGCAGGTGAAAAACCAAATTTAACTTGTGTGTGTTGTCGACGCATTCATTACAAAAGTCAAACTAGGTTAGTTGATTTATATTTAAAAAGTGAAGATGAAGATAATACTCAGTGGAGAGAGTTTGCGACTTATTTGCTGGTAGAAAACTATTTTGATTTGGGTTTTGAGCAACGTATTTGTAAATATTGTTTAAATAAATTAAATGCAAATAGAATGCCTGCTAGAGCTGTATATAATAATCTTGAGTTGATAAATATTCTATTGGAACTGAAGGATGTAAATACTTATGAGACTATTCTGATTCAATGTGTACATCCTTTTCAGGGTATTGTTCGTATGGAGCCTAAGACTGGGAAATTAAATCCTTCAGATTTACAAAGAGGATTAAAGGGCAGAGTTCTATATTTGTCACTTGATTTAAAAAAAAAATATAGAGACAATTGGTATTGAAAATGTAGAAGAGGAACCTCTAGTTATTCTAGTTAATGGTGTACCTACAAAGAGTAAGAAAATCTGGCAAGATTTAGTGGATGTTAGGAAAGTCAAAAAGGCAACGTTGTATTTAGTCAAAAATAATAAATACTATAAAAATGTGTATGTAGAAGAAGAGGAGGTAAGTGAAGAAGAGGATAATGATTTGTCTATTGGACAAATTGAAAAAGTCGACTTGTCCAGAACTGAAGAAATTTATGAACATTACAGTGTTCATCCACTGCATTCGAAAGAAGCAATCGGGAATGCTATTGGGTTATTTCAGATGAAAAAAGCAGAAGGAAGTCCTATTAGTGTATGGGAAGAAAGTTTGGAAGGTCGTTGTTTCCCACAGTTATTCCCAACAGGTGAAGGTGATGAAGCAAAGCTTCGCATATTTTGCGGCTTGCCGAAATCAAGAACCTCGTTTATGTGTAATAAGGTAACAAAAATGTATGTTTTACTAACATTTATTTTGTTTAAGCAAAGTTCCCGAAGCTTGCCTATGTGTATTTCTAATGAATTAATCCGTGTCCCTAAAAATGGCCGCCGCTTGTATTTTAGTTACTGCGCATGCGTCAGCCACACTCACGTGTCCTGACGCGTCTGCAGAAGTGGAGGGAAAGTTATGCGCATGCGTAATTCATAGCTGTGCTTATCATGTGGTACTGCTCGTGCCACTGCTCTTGTGTCCGTATCAATGTAGCTAACATTTAGATGCAATAAGTTTATTTCTTGATGATGAGTTAAAAGTACAAACCCTGTGATGTGTTTTCATAATGACATTATTATGTATTAATTTGTTTTCGCTTACTTTTCATGTACCGCGGGAAATGGGGGTCTGAGTGAGAGGAGAGCCATATTGGAGGTCCCTTCTGCGCCTGTGCGACATTCGGCAGCACGAGGGACCTTGGCTGATGGAACATAGCCAGTTGGCAGTGATGGGCGAGATGCTCCTGAGAAAGTCACCTCTGCCCTGCGAGAACAGCGAATTTGGCTCCTTATATGATACATTGTAATATTGCGCTACCGTTTGCCGTGTAACTTCTCATGGGAACCCCAAACCTGCTAGGCGGTACCCAAATATGTTAATGAAGGCTTCAAATCGTGTATTGTGATTGGTGTGTTACCCAAACCCTACCTTAGGACCAATCGAAATTGAGGGATTCTGACACTTTGCAACATTGGGGGGTGGTACACTGTCCCCAAACTGTATATCTACCCTGGGTTCACCTAGTGAACCGTCCGACTTGTCTGGTTTAGCTGACCTGTCACTGACCCAACGCACTCAATAGGTGACTGAAGATACAGAGCGCTGCGGAGCACTCTGTCCGAATTTGACCATAGACTAAGGTTTCTACTGAACCTTAAAGTGCTGGCAAGCACTTAGCTGGGAATTCGCTGACCCAATCGGGGTCTTGATCGATAGCTGCAGAGCGGGTGGAGCGCAGGCGTTGCTTCCGAACTGTGGGTTCCGGTCCTGTCCTGAAGAGGGTCCTGTCCTGAGGGTTTGCTGTCCTGTCCTGAGGGTCCTGTCCTGATTCCTATTTCGAGGGTATCCTGTCCTATCCTGGGTGTCCATTCTGCACCTGCTGTCCTTTGAGGGGTATCCTTCCTTGAGGGTTTCCTGTCCTTAACTGACCCGTGGCCAGGGTTTGGTTTCCACACCTTTCTAGGTAAATATTGCTCTGAACCTCTTGAAAATCTTGCACCTTCTGAATTTCTAACTTTTGCTTTAATAAAGTTCAACATTGCATATGTGATATTTTCCATGCCTTTCTGCAACTATTGAAAAGTCATTTATAATTTTTCGCAAAGTTATTCCTATGCCTTCTCATTTGTTAGAAATTATATTTTGCATAGCAGTGTGTCATTTCCTGATATGGTCTAGAACTTCGTTGCCTAGATTGTTCAAAGGCCACTTCACCTTAAGTGAAGCGTGTTATTCATTATAAGCTCTCCTATAGTCACACACACTTAGCCTATCCCTGTTTAGATAATACTGACTTACATAGTATTTTCTCGCTACATTTTATTAGTACCTTGATGATTACTCTGTCATTATTTCTTTCTGCCTATGTGATTTACGTTATCTTGGTTATTGATTGCCTTGTTTTATTGTACCTCATGCAAGAAAATATTGAATTTAGATAAACATTTTAAAACTTCCAGTTGTCCGTGGTCATTTAAACAGTATTTGAATGTTATTGTTTGGGTTTGTATTTTGCTGCCTTTCTTTTACAGCTAGCTCCCTGATTCATTGTGGTCATTAGGCACCCGCATCGGTGGATGGTAAGTCGGGTGCACCGAAATTTGGTAGCAGGGAACACACACACACCAACTTGATAGAGCTCGTGAAGTCACCTGATCGATGTATATGGTGATTTGAAAAGTATATGGGCCCTGAAGCCGGAAAACGGCGAAAACTGTTGGTCGGGTGGCCTCGCGCGCTCTATCAGTTTTCTGGTAGCTAGAGGATGGTTAGGGACTAGTTGAGAGTAAGGCAGGGATTAGTTGGACTAGTTAAGTCGGAAGCTGCTATTATATTAATGCTGCTATAAGAGCGGCTGTTCTGAGGGAACTGATCACTCTCTTGTGAATACGCTGCTGAAACTCATGAATTTTTGTATTGTTATTATTCTTGTTCTTATATTGTTATATGTACTAATTCATGCATTTGTAAATCGAATTGTTAAGTGTTGTCCGAACTCCCCGGGGAATTGAAAGGGCAAGTGGTGAATAGAATCCATTGTCCTGAGGTCACAGGTTCGAGGAAAGTTAGGTGCAGGTTAGGATAACCGGGAAGCACTAACTAGGGTTTTCTGAATACAGGTGTGAATAAATGACAGTAACGGGGTTCATTGGCAAAATTCCCATAGTGGCGTAACCTAGTAAGGGTCACATCGGAAGAGTAGCAGGTTCCTCGGAGCTAGCGTGAAAGCAGAGGGGTCCGCTGAGAAACCTTAAACTCGGAATATATCCCGGAAAGAAGTGGATGAGTTTAGGGGAATAACAGGTTCACCGATGCTAGAGTGAAGGGTAGGCGGAAGAGATCTGCCCGCAGCGCGTGAAAAGTAAATGGAAGTAGTTTACTTGCAGTAAAAGAATTCTTTCTCTGTCTAGACACTTGAGCACTGTGGCGAATGTGTATTTGTTGTAAAATAACCAAGCACTGAGCACTTTAAAAGAAAGAAAGTTTCCGTTACCTTGTGAAGGGAGGGAGTCAGTCGCGAAGCGCCTCTGACGTCACTCTGTGCCGCGCTGGGATTGGTAGAAGCAGCGGGCGGGTAGCGGAGCTGAAATTGTAAAGGAGGGGTGAGCGCCGGAGCGTGGGAACTGTCTCACGAAGGGGCCGCGCACCCATTGGCGGAGCTTATTTTGTGTCGCGCACCCATTGGTTGCACGAATTTCTGAAGCGCGTTCTGATTGGAGGTAGTTTGTAAACAAAGTTAGCGCAGAAGTCGTATGTGGCACTCGCGGACTACAGAGACTCGACCTGATCCAAGGCATCTAGGGTTTGAAAGGGATCAGTGGAAGGCTAATAGATACGATATTATGTACGGAACCAAGAGAAAAATGTCCCTTGTAAGTAAGGTGAAAAATTATTTTAAAACGGACAAACCGATTAAATCTAGAGAAGGTGTTCTTGTCCCAGCACCCAATACTCCCGCCTCATTCATGATGTTTGACCGAGGGTACAATACCTGTGTGTGGCTGGAGAATTGGGTGAAGTACACAAAAGATGACGGAGTATTGGCTTTTCCGTTAGATGGTACTTTCAATGGTAGGATCTTATTTAATTTAAGAACCCGAATGAATGAACTGCATCCCAGACCGAGACTAACGCAGTATGAGGCATTAGAGGAATGGGAGATTGAGGCTTTTGAAAGAGAAAGACCCCGAATGGACAAGGGTTTGACCAAGTGGTACCCCAGGCAGAAACAGGAATCCAGGGATAAAAGGATGAAACAGTGGAGGCAGAGCATGATTGTTGAGGGTCTGTTTCCCATGATGCCTGCATGTCATAACATTGGAGCGGGTGAGAAAAGTACTGAAAAATGTAAGCATTGGGGGGCCCTGGGGGATTCAGATGATGAACTAATAGATGACATCTGTACCAGAAGTCCGCCACCTTACAATGAGGGAACCCGACCTTCCAGTGTAGGAGATGTTCCCCGACGCCACTTCCTAAAAGAAGAAGACAGGTCCCTGGGACTGGGAGGGGGTGGTCAAGTATTGCCCTATCCTGAAAAACCCGAACTGACGGAAACAAGGGATATATATCCCAAAGTGCCCGCAAGTCAGGAAGATCAATATTCACGTACGAAAACCTTTTTTCCCAGACCCTTGTATGAAAGCGAAGAGAAACCCTCGAATTCAGGACTGCCTTTTGTTCAACCTCCATATGGGGAAGAGCGCAGGTCCTTTAATACTGGAACTTTATTCCCGAAACCAAATTATGGGGGAGGACCAAGTGAAACGCATCCTACTGCCCCGAGTTTTACTCCTCCATTGACCCCCCAGATATTACATGACACAACTCTAAGAAGGGTACTAGTGGAAAAGGAGCAAGAGGCTCTAGCTAGACAAAGAACAGAAATAATTCAGAAAATTTCTCAGTTAAATACCAGTCCTGAGGCATTGACTATTCCAGTAACTATTGGACCGGTGGTCCCGTTATATGGAAATGGTCAGGGAAATCCGATTACTCCAGTTATGACCCCAGTCATGGCAACCCCGAGACAGGAACCGATCATTATAGATGATCAGTCCAGTGAGTGCGAGTCTGAAGTTGCGTTTTTGGAATTGCCAAACAAACAGACTGGAAAGGGAACACAGCAGAGGTATAACCCTTTTAATACAAAGGAAATTAAATTAGAGACAGCAACAGGTACTAGGAATGTCTCTCTGGTAACTCCGGATGAAATTGAGAGTTGGAGTCGTGAATTAGAGAAGCAGACTCCGCAAACAAAGCCTTTAGATCTCTACAAGCTGAGGGTCGAAATAGAAGAATTAATGGCAGGAAATGTGGGGTTGGATCGATTGAATACCTACTCTGAAGAAGAATTGTCGTTCATATGTAAAAGCTTTACAAGGAACACCAGAGTGCTCCATGAAAAACTGACCGAAACAGCAGTTAGTATGGGGGTAGATATCTCAAAATCCAAGCCCTTACAGAAACCGTACAGAGCAGACTTCTCAGACAAAGATATAGAACACCTGAATGTGGCAGGGAAGAAGTTGCAGATTAAAGAATTAATGGGGGTACTGCAGAAATGGGGAGATGTGGAAAAATGGAGAAGCAGGTGGGCGAAAAAGAGGGAAGAGGTTCGCTCCCGACAAGTGACTCCCGAGTTTGCTTTAAGAGAGGTAGAAAAACCTGAGCAGTTATGCCCCATGCGCGAAGTTCCAGGGGGAAAATATGTGCATGTCCCCTGGTCTAGGCAGGATATTGTGTCCTTCACGAACGATTTTCCAAAATTACGAGAGAAACCAGTTGACTGGTACAGGCAGGTGGAGAGGTTCGTGAAGGTACAGAAATGTCTGTGGAAAGACCTGGATGGGTTTTTCGACATTGTGGTTCCGGTAGATTTATGGACCCAGTGTAAAATAGCCATAGATTGGCCCAGTGAAGAGTATCCCAGAAACAAGGAAACTGGAGAGCCATCAAAGGATGTCATGCGAAAGTATGAGCAGGTAATTCAGCATTTGAAAGAAAAGGTGCCCGCAAAGGAAACTGATTGGACAAAAATAGATAGAACAACACAGGAAAGGGATGAGACAGTGCACTCCTTCTATGAGAGGTTATTGCAGGTATTTAAAACATACAGTGGTATTGACAACATCGACCTGAAGGATATGACGCACTTTATTTACAGGTTTGTAAATGGTTTAAGACCTGAAATTTGTCAGTGGATAAAAGATAATAAAATCTGTTGGCATACTAAGAAAATGGATGAGGTCCTGCGGTACGCTAAGTACTGCGAGGACGAGATGGCAGAAAAGAAAAAGGCCCTTAAGGAGAAGGTTATGTGGGCTCAGGTGAAGCTCGCAGAACAACAGGAAAAACAATTGAGTAACATGGTTAAAAATGCTGAGAACAAAGGTCCTGGGGGAGGGGGTGGAGGAAAGCCCCGGCCCAAATTTAGCAGGGAAGAGGCTATGAAAAAATTTCCCTGCCATCAGTGCGGCGAAATTGGACACTGGCGAAACGAGTGTCCCCAATTAGTCGATGTTAATGAGAAAACTCCTGATTTAACTCCACAGACGCAGAAAGAAAGACCAAGAAAGACTCAACCCCAGGTAAAAACAGTTCAGGTGCCTCGAGCACCCAAGCAGGTATACAGGGGAAGACAGGCAGAAAATGAAGAGATAGAGGTTTGGGAAAGCGGGGAGAACAGAAATACAGCAACTTCGCAGTATCTGCTGAATGATACCTTCCTTTGTAATGATCAGGACTGACGGGGCCTGAGAGGGGAGGACGAGGAGTGCGTACTTGGCGCTTCCTTGCCGGTAGACCAGTCTGGACCATATATTGAAGGAAAGGTTGACGGAAATGATGTCACCTTTCTGTTGGACACTGGCGCTACCCGTTCTACTGTAAGAACAGTGGACGTTCCAAACCTACCCCTCTCGGGAGAAAATATCCAAGTAGTGGGTGTATCTAATCAATTGATTAGTACTCCTGTTACCGAACCAATGGAGATTTCAATTGGAAATTTTAAACAGATGCATAGATTTGTCGTCTGTGACACCAGTCCAGTGAATCTACTGGGTCGTGATTTGCTGTGCAAAATGAACTGTACCATCTTTTGCACACCAAAGGGTGTTGAAATACAGACCCCAGATGAAGACGGCATTTATAAATTATTGTTGCTTAGACCTGACTCAGAAATTAAAAGATTGACCCTGCAGGACTTGCCCCAAGAACTCCAGGAAGCCGTAAAGCCAGAAGTGTGGGATTTCACTGGAAAAGATGTGGGTTTGATGAAAGATGTGGACCCCATACAGATAGCCATCAAGGACAATGCAGTATATCCTAACACTAGGCCCTACCGAATGAATGCTGAAGTGAAAGCAGGTGTCACTCTGGAAATCCAAAAATTATTGGAAGGAAACATCATACAGGAAGTGATGAGCAGCCCATGCAACTCACCGATTATGGGCATCAAAAAGCCTAGTGGCAAGTATAGGGTAGTGCAGGACCTGAGAAAGGTTAACAAAATTGTAGTTCCTTGCTGCCCTATTGTCCCAAACCCTGCAGTGATATTATACCAGATTCCTTGGGATGCTGAATGGTTCACTGTGATTGATTTGTGTCATGCATTCTTTTCGATACCCCTGCACCCCGACAGCAAATTTCTTTTCTCATTTGCTTTTGAGGGTCACGTGTATTGTTGGAACAGGGTCCCTCAGGGGTATACAGAGAGCCCCTCTATCTTTAATCAGATCTTGAAAAAATGTCTAGAGACTTTGATCTTACCTGGGAACTCTGTGTTAGTGCAGTACATAGACGACCTTCTAGTGGCGTCTAAAAGTCACCGGGACTGTGTGGTTGACACCATTGCCCTCCTAAATCATCTGTGTGAGAAAGGGCATAAAGTAGCTCCTGACAAACTACAGTTCTGTGCGAAATCTGTAAAATATTTGGGACACCAAATAGAAAAGGGTGTCAGAAAAGTCACATCAGAAAGAGTGAGAATAATTCAAAAAATGCAGTTGCCCCGTACTCAAAAAGATGTCAGAATGTTCCTGGGTGTATTAGGGTACTGCAGGCAGTGGATTCTGGGATTTGCAGCCTTAGCCAGGCCCTTGATAAAAATGACCACGAGAGGAATGCCAGATGTTGTACAGTGGGACGATGAAAGTCTAATGGCTTTCACAAGATTGAAGAACTGTCTGTGTACCGCCCCTGCGTTGGGAATGCCAGATTATTCCAAAGAGTTTGCCCTTTTCTGTGACACTCGCGATAATTGCGCATTGTCTGTCCTGACTCAAGAACATGGCACGACCAGAAGGCCTGTGGCTTATTTCTCTGCCACACTGGACCCAGTAGCTGCTGGGTTACCAGGCTGTCTGAAAGCAGTAGCTGCTACCTGTGCAAGTTTGGAACAGAGTGAGTCCATTGTCATGGGACATCCTGTGACCGTGTATGTTTCACATGGAGTGGTAATTCTATTGACCAGAACTAAAACACAGTATCTCACCCCTAGTCGGCTGACTAAATACGAGAGGATTCTTGTGGGTGCAGCAAATGTAAGCATTGTTAGGTGCGGTATTCTGAACCCTGCCACCTTACTCCCCGACCCCTTGGAAATGGAAGGTGGGGATGATGATGAACATGATTGTATTGACCTAACAGAGTTCAGTACCAAGCCACGCCCAGACATAAAAGAAGTACCATTGCCTGAGCATGATAAAGAACTATTTGTGGATGGTTCCTGTCTAAGACATGAATTAGGAGGCTTGAGTGCTGCTTATGCAGTAGTGTCTTTCACAAAAATTGAACAAGCAGGTTACCTATATAACATCAAGTCTGCACAAGTAGCCGAATTGATAGCCATGATAAAGGCTTGCAAAATTGGGAAGGACTTACGCATAACAGTGTATACTGACAGTCAGTACTGTTATGGCGTTGTGCATGACTTTGGCCAATTATGGCTACAGAGGGAATTCATGACTTCCTCAGGTACTCCCATTCGGAATGCAAAGGTTGTTCATGACCTTTTAGAGGCCATCCAGTTGCCCAAAGAACTGGCAGTGGTAAAATGTACTGCTCATCAAAGGAGCATGGACAGAGTATCACTGGGGAACGATTATGCTGATCGAGTGGCTCAATGGTGCGCCAAAGATCGGTATATTGTAAATCCAAAACGAGGGGGGCCAGGAACCAGCTGCCAGCTTCAGGTGTTTGAGGAAGTGCCTACATGGGATGAGGTGAGAGAGTGGCAGGAGTCGGCTCCTTGGCAAGAAAGAGAGAAATGGAAGGAGGATGGGTGTAGACCGAGACGTGTGGATGGTGTGATTTTGGGCCCAACTGGTATGCCTGTGTTACCCCGACACTTGCTTGGCACAATGGCAAGATTAATACATGAAGGATCACACATTGGTAGGGATGCCATGATTCTGGTATTTCAACAGACTTGGTACAGTAAAAAGTTCAGGAAGGTAGCAGAGTCCCTCTGCCAGAGGTGCCTGTCATGTCAACAGATGAACCCAGGCAAGAGGACAATGGTTGAACTGAGCAAGATTGGGAGATCAGGGGGTCCCTTTATAAGGATACAGGTTGATTTTATCACCATGCCCCGTTGTGAAGGGAAACGATATGTCCTTGTCATTGTTTGCGTATTTTCAAAATGGGTAGAAGCTTACCCTACTCCTCAAAGTGACGCACTGACAGTAGCGAAGTGTTTACTAAAAGAACTGATACCTAGGTTCGGAATACCATGCATTATTGAATCAGATAAGGGTGGACATTTCCAGAATGACATACTGGCTGAACTCTGTAAGGCCTTCGGAATAAGGCAGAAACTCCATTGTGCATACCACCCAGAGGCTTCTGGAATAGTGGAACAAGTAAATGGAACTATCAAAAACAGACTAGCAAAGCTGACAGATGCTACTGGCATGACCTGGGTGAAGGCCCTGCCCCTGGTCCTGATGGGACTAAGAAGTGTTCCAGACCGCAAGACAGGCCTAAGTCCCCATGAAATCATTATGGGAAGAGTGATGAGACAAGCATGGGTGCCAGGAAGCAAACTGTTGAGTATTACTGATGATTTGGTGCTTGAATACTGCAGAAGATTTGGTGACCAAGTGCGTTCTATCTCTCGCCAGATTGGAGACGACGGCATCCTCAATCCAACGACTCCTCTCCACAGCTTGGTTCCAGGAGATTGGGTCAAAATAAAGAAGCACACTCGATCAAGCTGTCTGGCACCAAGGTGGGGAAAGAAACGCCAAGTAATCCTGGTGACAACCACTGCAGTAAAGGTCGCAGGTGTTCCTCAGTGGATCCACGCTGGACACACCCAGAAGGTATTGCCAGACAAAGGATTTGAAGAAGAAGGGCAACCGGCAGAGGACCCTGAAGGAGCCAGACCAGAAGCAACTGACAACGAGCAGCGCAGCGCCAGTCAGGTTGCAGGAACAGCAGACGTTGGCCCAGGAGTAGTTGACTACGAACTGCCAAGAATCCAGCCTGCTGAAGAGGTCCAGGAAACTGAGCCAGGAGTAGCTGAAGACGAACTGCCAAGCATATGGCCAGAAGAATGGATACCGATGATTGATCTGACTGAAGATCCTATCAGAACAAGAGAACGACTTAGTGAAGGTAGAGAGTGGACTAGTCAGGAAAAGCAAGGCACAGGCGAAGAACCTCAGCCGCTTGAGATTCAAATCAAAACTGAGGAAGGAGAAGGTCAGACAGGGACAGAGCAGGTATTCGATACACCACCGCGAACACCTGATGCAGATAAGGGAGAGACTAGAAACAGAGTGATAGTTCGAGCAGAAGAAGATCAAGAGATCGAAGTGCTTGAACAGGATCAGAGAGGGTTAGAAGAACGGGTTCAGGAAACAGAAACAGAAATAAAGACAATCGAAAGCCAAAAACAAAATATTCCTGAACAAGGCCAGATTAGCAACCAGGCAGAAGAATTTGATGCTAGCCCTGGAACTAGCCAGATAAGGGAAGTAGGAGAAGAAAGTGGAGAAGAATTACCCCAAGATAGAGAAAACAAGAAAATAAGAAAAGAAAGTGAAGTCCAAGTACCGACTAAGAGACTAAAGAAAAGAAACAACCTTGAGCCTAGGTTTGTAAAAAGATTGAGACTTAGGATAAAGACAGTGGAAGAAAAACGTGCAGAGGCAAGAAGAAGTGCTCGAATAGCAGAGCAAGAAGAAGACTCTTCCAAAAGAAGGAGTGAGCGAATAAAAAGACAAAACAAAAAGTACAAGTCTCCTGAATGGACACTGGTTTTGGAAGAACTTGAAGATCTTGATATAACTGACGTGAGCGACGGAGAACCTGTCCCAGAGTACTCAGCTGAAGAGGAAGACAAACCACCGTGAATTTGCACAAAGTAAGCTAGTTGTGTAAAAAGCTAAAAAGAGGGGTGAGAACACTCCTTCTGAGCTAAAATGTCTGATTCAACAGTGAATGGTAGACCTAGTTGCAGCCGTTTTAAGACGTGTTGCAAGGTGTGTATATGTAGTATAGTAGTACTGATAGTTATCTGGATAGGATTAACAATTTTCATTCCCTTTGCTGTAAGTAAAGATACTAACATTGTCCCTGCTGAAACTGTAAATACTGACAGTGAGGAGTTGACAACACAGAGTGTAGAAAGACATGAAAGAGCTTTGAGACAAACAAAACAGAACTTAGAAGCATCAGATGAGGGAGGACTACATTATCATGGAGTTAAGAACAAGACACACTTAAACGTTTTCGCAAACTTATTAATACACTATGTAGAGACTATGGAAATTGAAGATTGCTATGTCTGCATGAAGCTACCTACTTCGGTGGCTGAAGGCGTGACATACCATCATCTGCCATTGACATATGGAATTTCCTGTAGCATTTTAGCTAGTTTATTTTACAAAAGGGGACCGTTACAGTATTATTACTCTAACAATGACGTGATCTTTTCTGAACTTCCTATACGTGGGAACTTGAATCCTGTACATACCAAAACTGACACCATAAGATATATGGGAGACTACTTTCTGACTATAGGGAACATTGACATAGCAGACGCACACAGAGATAACCTGACTTGTTCTTTGCGTGAGCAGGAAAAGATGTTCCTGAACATGGCAGAGAAAAGGAGAATTAAAATTCAGAAGAAGGCTAATGATGAAAGTCAGAAAAAGCCAAAGTGGGCAGAAAACATGGAAGGCACATCATCTGGTGGAGCGGGTCCTGCTCTGTTGCTGGATTTTGAAAAGAAAGGCAAGCTATGTCTTCACCGCGAGAAGACTAGCTATTATAATAATGTTTTCATTGGTTCCAGTGAATGCGAACATAATTACAAGGTAATTGGAGGTTGGGGTTTCAAAAATGGGTCAGAGCCTGTGTTTCCTGGAATTTATTATATTTGTGGGGACAAGGCTTATTTCAAATTGCCGGATCACTGGTATGGAAGCTGCTACTTTGGCATTGTTTTCCCGAAAATATACCATGTGAATGGAAAAGCTGGAAGCAATGAAGATACTAATGGCTTAGTGCGTAGTAAAAGAGAGAGTATAGGTGAAATTATGGGTAGTATTTTCAGTGCACTGATACCTGGAGTGGGAGTGGTTCTGAACACTCACAGAATTTGCAAATTGTCTACTATAGTAGATGTGCTGTCTACTGAAACAGCTCATGGATTTCTGCTGGTCAATACCGAAATGGTTGCGATCAGATCAATGGTTTTACAAAATCGACTTGCTCTTGACACCTTATTAGCGAAAGAGGGCGGAGTCTGCCGGATGTTGAAGGCGCAACATTGTTGCACTTATATTCCGGATAAAAGTGTACAGATCAAAAGATATGTGAAAAACATTACTAATTTGGCAAAGGAACTCAAACCACTCGAGGTTGATAGTGCCTGGAAGAGACTGGTAGATGGTCTCTCAAATGTAGGTCATTGGCTTGCTAGCATAGGTAAAAGCTTATTATTCAAAATTCTGATGCCAATTGGTATTATAGGTCTTATTATACTTTCCATTGTCTTATGCTGTAAATACCGCAAGCGCACCAAAAAGCACGAGGTAAATGCAAGAGGAGTGAAACGAAGTGTGGATGAGATTGAATTAGAGGAAGTGAATGATCAGATATACAAAAAGGTGAAGACTTCTCATCCGGCTAAAACTGAAAGAGAAAAATTAGAACGGTTGCTGGAAGAAATAGAACTTTATAAAGTGTGAAAGAAAGTTGGCATCTGGTTCCATTATAATTTGTGATGATAGTAGATATCATCAAAGAGGGGATTGATGAAGCAAAGCTTCGCATATTTTGCGGCTTGCCGAAATCAAGAACCTCGTTTATGTGTAATAAGGTAACAAAAATGTATGTTTTACTAACATTTATTTTGTTTAAGCAAAGTTCCCGAAGCTTGCCTATGTGTATTTCTAATGAATTAATCCGTGTCCCTAAAAATGGCCGCCGCTTGTATTTTAGTTACTGCGCATGCGTCAGCCACACTCACGTGTCCTGACGCGTCTGCAGAAGTGGAGGGAAAGTTATGCGCATGCGTAATTCATAGCTGTGCTTATCATGTGGTACTGCTCGTGCCACTGCTCTTGTGTCCGTATCAATGTAGCTAACATTTAGATGCAATAAGTTTATTTCTTGATGATGAGTTAAAAGTACAAACCCTGTGATGTGTTTTCATAATGACATTATTATGTATTAATTTGTTTTCGCTTACTTTTCATGTACCGCGGGAAATGGGGGTCTGAGTGAGAGGAGAGCCATATTGGAGGTCCCTTCTGCGCCTGTGCGACATTCGGCAGCACGAGGGACCTTGGCTGATGGAACATAGCCAGTTGGCAGTGATGGGCGAGATGCTCCTGAGAAAGTCACCTCTGCCCTGCGAGAACAGCGAATGTGGCTCCTTATATGATACATTGTAATATTGCGCTACCGTTTGCCGTGTAACTTCTCATGGGAACCCCAAACCTGCTAGGCGGTACCCAAATATGTTAATGAAGGCTTCAAATCGTGTATTGTGATTGGTGTGTTACCCAAACCCTACCTTAGGACCAATCGAAATTGAGGGATTCTGACACTTTGCAACATTGGGGGGTGGTACACTGTCCCCAAACTGTATATCTACCCTGGGTTCACCTAGTGAACCGTCCGACTTGTCTGGTTTAGCTGACCTGTCACTGACCCAACGCACTCAATAGGTGACTGAAGATACAGAGCGCTGCGGAGCACTCTGTCCGAATTTGACCATAGACTAAGGTTTCTACTGAACCTTAAAGTGCTGGCAAGCACTTAGCTGGGAATTCGCTGACCCAATCGGGGTCTTGATCGATAGCTGCAGAGCGGGTGGAGCGCAGGCGTTGCTTCCGAACTGTGGGTTCCGGTCCTGTCCTGAAGAGGGTCCTGTCCTGAGGGTTTGCTGTCCTGTCCTGAGGGTCCTGTCCTGATTCCTATTTCGAGGGTATCCTGTCCTATCCTGGGTGTCCATTCTGCACCTGCTGTCCTTTGAGGGGTATCCTTCCTTGAGGGTTTCCTGTCCTTAACTGACCCGTGGCCAGGGTTTGGTTTCCACACCTTTCTAGGTAAATATTGCTCTGAACCTCTTGAAAATCTTGCACCTTCTGAATTTCTAACTTTTGCTTTAATAAAGTTCAACATTGCATATGTGATATTTTCCATGCCTTTCTGCAACTATTGAAAAGTCATTTATAATTTTTCGCAAAGTTATTCCTATGCCTTCTCATTTGTTAGAAATTATATTTTGCATAGCAGTGTGTCATTTCCTGATATGGTCTAGAACTTCGTTGCCTAGATTGTTCAAAGGCCACTTCACCTTAAGTGAAGCGTGTTATTCATTATAAGCTCTCCTATAGTCACACACACTTAGCCTATCCCTGTTTAGATAATACTGACTTACATAGTATTTTCTCGCTACATTTTATTAGTACCTTGATGATTACTCTGTCATTATTTCTTTCTGCCTATGTGATTTACGTTATCTTGGTTATTGATTGCCTTGTTTTATTGTACCTCATGCAAGAAAATATTGAATTTAGATAAACATTTTAAAACTTCCAGTTGTCCGTGGTCATTTAAACAGTATTTGAATGTTATTGTTTGGGTTTGTATTTTGCTGCCTTTCTTTTACAGCTAGCTCCCTGATTCATTGTGGTCATTAGGCACCCGCATCGGTGGATGGTAAGTCGGGTGCACCGAAATTTGGTAGCAGGGAACACACACACACCAACTTGATAGAGCTCGTGAAGTCACCTGATCGATGTATATGGTGATTTGAAAAGTATATGGGCCCTGAAGCCGGAAAACGGCGAAAACTGTTGGTCGGGTGGCCTCGCGCGCTCTATCAAAGGTGCGCGATATGATGATCGACCTATGCAGATTCCTGCATCTTAGTACCGGACAACAAGATTATATGCAGAAGATCCCAGATTTCGTCAATGTATTCCATATTTGTTTCATCTTCTGTTTGAGAGTGACTTATCTGGTCTTTCTTATGCAGTAAACCATATCTTAAAAAGTGGAGTGCATCTGCAAAATGTTTCAGCAAAGGAATTTATGGATAAAGTGCAACAGAAAGATAGTGTTTTGGATTCTCACCTAATTAATTTAATGGCATGTCAGCGTGGAACTAATGAGTATTGGTACCGTCGTCATGGAGATTTAAAATGCATGCTAAGAAACTTAGGGGCACCAACATGGTTTTTAACTCTAAGCTGTGCAGAGTATGCCTGGGAAGATTTACTTGAATTTCTTCGAGAGGCGAATGCAAATATTGAAAATATAAAGTACAAGACACCAGGAGAATTGTGTTAGTTGGATCCGGTTAATGTTTGTAGATATTTTAATCATAGATTTGAAGCTATGATGTCTTTTATTACAAACAAGAAAAATCCACCGCTTGGTGAAGTTCTGGATTTCTTCTGGAGAAAAGAGTATCAAGCAAGAGGTGCTCCTCATATTCATATGCTACTATGGATCAAGGATGCTCCCAAATTTGGAGAAGACTCCGATGACACTGTACTGTCTTTTATTGAACAATATGCCACTTGTGACATACCTAACAGTACAACTGATAAGGACTTAAGAGGAAAAGTGTTACGGTTTCAAAGACATTGTTGTGGAAAATATTGTCTGCGAAAATTCAAATCAAAGGATAAATTCTATACTAAATGTCGTTTTGGATTTACACGACCGGTGCTTTCAAAAGGAAGAGTCAACAATTTGATGTCATCTTTGCGACATAATATCACAAGAAGATCACCCAAAAATACATACAATTTAAGAAGAGGTGAAGAGTCCAAATATATAAATGACTACAACCCTGTCATTTTAACCATGTGGAATGCTAACATGGATATACAATATGTTGCGGACAACTCTATTGCTGTGGCTCGATATGTAACGTCTTACATCGCGAAATCTGAAAAGACGGAACTGAAGGAGATGTGGGAAGATATTTCTCATGAAAAGAGCCTAAGCAAGAAATTGTATACATACAGTTTGAAGATGTTATCTCATCGAGAAATTGGAGCATATGAATGTTGTGATCGATTATCATCAGCAAGTCTTTATGCGAAATCTCGAAGTATCCTGTGGGTGAGTTTAGGTCTTGCAGGAACACGAAACCGTGTTTTGAAAACTGTGCAAGAAATTGAATATTTAGCACTGAAAGAACCAAACAGCACAGACATTCTGAAAACAAATATGTTGGATACATACTATCCAAACAGAAGTACTCTGCTTGAAAACATTTGTCTGTATGAAGTACTTGAACAATACACTTTTAAAAGGAATATTAGAGAGAATGTTGAAAAAGGTATATACGCTGTGATTGGACAGGAAGGATGTCTGGTGAAACAAAGAAAAGGGCACGTGATTATTCACCGAAAACTGAGTTGCGAAAATCCTGACAAAAGAGAATTTTACTATTTAGCTCTTTTGCAACTCTTTAAACCATGGCGTACTGAAGAGGAACTACTTGGAGACTTCGTTAGTTATGAAGATTCCTTTAACGCATCAAAAAGTAGTATAGAATGTCCTGTTTTTAGTAATTATCTCAAAATGTTGAACGACGAACTAGAGCAAGAAGCAACAATTGCAACGGAGATTGCTAGAGAAAGTTCACAAGACACTCAAAGTTCTGCATCGTTGAGTCAGGATCCACTGGGAGAACCAATTATCCGAAATGAAGCAGCCACTGCCATGGATGAGGTGGAAAGAGCAATGCAGCAAGCTCAAGAGGATATAATAAACTTAGAAGAATTGGAGAAGGAATTTAATCTTGAGCAAAGACAGATATATGACGAAGTGATAGAGCACATTGAGCATGGTTTTCGTCATGACAAAAAAGAATGCTCATGTATGTCATTTCAACCTATTCGACAATATGTAAGTGGAGAAGCTGGAACAGGGAAAAGTTTTCTTATAAAAGGAATTACTACATATCTACTGCAAAGAACTGAGTCACCGCTGTCTTGTGTTGTTACTGCTCCAACTGGATTGGCAGCACATAATATTAAAGGTATTACTTTACATCGCTTACTGATGCTGCCAGTTGAACATGAAAATAAATTACAATATCACAAGCTATCTGGAGACGCTTGTATGAAGTTTCTAGAGTTCTTAAAGAAATGAAACTTCTCATTATTGATGAGGTAAGCATGGTATCCAATTTAATGCTTGCTTTTGTACATTTAAGAATGCAGCAGATACTTAAAACTGACTATGATGTTTTATTTGGAGGGAAACATGTCATAGTTTTTGGAGATCTACTGCAACTAACTCCTGTGAAAGGACAATCTGTATTTGAAACTGTTACACATGAAGACACCAGAAAGTGTCTTGGCAGTATTGGAAATGTTAATATATGGTCACATTTCAAATATACTGAACTGATTCAAAATATGCGACAGGCAAAGGATACCAAATATGGAAATATTCTTCAAGATATAAGGATTGGAAAACTAACTGAAGATGCGAAAGAAACTCTACGAACTCGATTACTTTGTAAGCTGTTTCCCAATGAAGATAATGTACCTGAGAAAATATATAGTAAAGAGGTAAAAGATAAGTCAGTCATATGCTTGATGACAACTCTAAAAGAATGCTCAGTTTTCAATGAGAAAATGTTGAAGTTGGAAAATCAAGAAATTAAGAAACTGGAAGCTAAAAATAAAATAGAGCATGAAGGAAGTACTATTGTTTTGTCTGAAAAATTAAAGTTAAAATTGGATACTCTTCAGAAATCTATATCTAAAACTGCTGGCTTAGAGAAGAATCTGTATGTATGTTTAAATTGTCGGATTATTTTACGGAGAAATTTACTTGTAGAAAGAGGTTTGGTGAATGGAGCAATGGGTAATATTGTTGGTTTTGTAAATTACCCAAATAGAGATGAGATTGAATTTTTACGAATACAATTTGATGGAATTGAGGAAGTTCAACAATTTAGTTGCTGTTCAAGTCATTTTTTACTTGTGAAAGACTTGTATGTCCGTTGGAAACAATTTCCAATTTGTTTGGCATATGCAGTGACTATTCACAAATCTCAAGGTTTAAGTGTAGATTGTGCTTTGGTAAATATTGGAAACAGTGTATTCAAAGAGGGTATGGCATATGTTGCTTTATCACGAGTTAGAACTTTATCTGGACTTTATCTAATTGATTTTGATGAGACAAAGATTAGTGCAGATTTAAAATGTGTGAAGGAGTATAATAGGTTAAGAAGAGAATATGCTCCAAGTTTACCTCAATATCCTTTAATTAAAAAGAGTATAGTTGGTCAGAAAAGGAGAAATGAGGAACAATGTACTGAAGTAGTAGAGAAACAAAGAAAAAAAGATGAGACTGTCATTGGTAGGAGTAAGAAAAAGGTTAGTACTACAGAGATTGTTGGATTTAAATTTGAAAATAGGTCTGGTGTCAACTGCTATGCAAATGTAGTGGTTAATGTGGGTTTTTTTCTAAAAAGTTTACAGCAACAGATTAGAGAAAATCAGGAGCAAACATTGTGTTGTTCTTTAAATTCTGTGTTTGAAAAATGTATCAGTGGTAATAGTGAAGTAGCAAGTGTTTCAGAAGTAAGGAATGTTTTAGACATATGTGCAGGAGTAAATCAATTTTCTCAGAATATTCAGCAAGATTGTCAGGAATTTATTATGTATATGCTTACAGTTTTGGAAGAAGAAGGTGTAGGTATTGATAGTCTTTTTGGCCTATCTTATAAATGGGAACATATTTGCAATAATTGTTTATTTACAAGTAGTACTGACATACACACAGAAAGATTTATATATTTAACATTACCAGACTGTAAAACAGTGTCCTTTAATAAACTAGTTAAAGATGCGCATCAGAACATGGTCTGCTCTCAATGTAACTCAGAAATGTTATCAACCTTATTTATCCACAGATATGGACAGTATGTAATTTTAATGCTTCAACGATGCAGAGCTGATGGAAGTAAATTGTCAACTTTAATTAAAAATTTTGTAGCTTCTCAAATATCTATTTCTAGAAGAACATTTGTAACTGTAGCAATTATTTTTCATGAAGGGCCATCAATATCATCAGGACATTACATAGCTTATTTGAAGTGTCCAACTGGTTGGATGCTATGCAATGATAGTCAATTAAGTTTTAAGAAACGTTTGCCTTCTGAGTTAAGAAATTCCTATCTGATATTTTTGGAACCAAAATTTCAGTGAAATTACTTGGTCTAGTCAGAGTAATACTGTAAAGATATGAAACTGTGTTGTTTAGAAATAGCATGTGATTGAGGGTGTTAAAATCTAGAAATGAAACTTTTATGTGGCAAAGTGATAGTATCAGGTAAGGTTTCCTTAATGTTTATGGTACAGGACATGTTGGAATTAACTCATACTATTTGGCCACGCGGAAAAAAAATGAGATATCAAAATGTGGAATAGAGATAAATGTTTTTAAAACACACTTATTCGGAAGTTTGTTGAGAGGTATTAAAAAAAACGAATTAACTCATACTATTTGGCCACGCGGAAAAGTTTGAGTTATCTAAATGTGGACTTGAGATAAATGTTTCTAGAACATAGTTGCACGGTTATTTGTTGAGAGAAAATTAAAAGTTACTGGTATACTTTAATTAGTTTGTAATTGTGGAGTATGTGCTGTGCTTACTAAAGAAATTGCGAATTAGAGAAAAACATTTAAGACATGTTTTTTTCTAGGTATTTATAGTATGTATAGAGATCTTGCACGGGTTTTTTAAACACAATCATTTTGATTGTGGTTTTTTTTCCCCGCTGTCACATGATGATTACTATTGAAATCACTATTTATAGTGAAAATCAATTTATCTGAGGACAGCAAAAATAAACCATTTAATATGTTGTCTAAGTTATTTTGTTACATTGGATTTAGAAATATGTATTATAACAGATTTCTTTATTGTCTTCCACAGATATTACATTTTTAAGGTAAGTACAACTAATCATATCTGAGAGTTTCGTGTACCTCTCTCTTATCCTTATTTGTTTCATCCTCTTCCTTTGTTAGTGGTGTTTAGACATGTTTATTCCCTTTAACTCATGCACATTTTGCATTTTTTTTATATTTTCTATGCTGTTTCTCTTACATGTTTTCTGTTAATATTCTATTCAGTCTATCTAACTCTTCAGTTTGTTACTTATGTTGTTTTATACTGAGTCACCTTTATTGACTCTTTATCACCTTTGTTTCCTGAATCTTAATTTCTTTGTTTTACTGTTCCTTACAATTTGTTCCCTTACTCTGCTTTCATTAATTATGCTCAATTTCCAAACTTAAATCTGTAGTTTAGTTCTCTCACCTTACTTTATTTCTCTTTATCTGTCTCTCTTACACTCCATATCTGTTTCTATTCCATTCAACTTCTGTTACTCATTCTTTTTCACTCTGTTTGTCTTAGTGGTGTTCCTTTATTTTATCTATCTCTTTAAGACATTGCAGTATTCTTAGTCTGTTTATTTTACAAACTGTTTGTTTCGTGTATTATCACTAATTATACTCTCATTTTGTCTCTCACTTTACTTTCCTTTAGACAGTCATTCTTTGAGTGCTATTATTTCTTTGAAATAATTCTGTCTCTGTCTTTTTCTGTCCCTCAGTCTTCTTTTCTTTCACTTTCTGTTTCAATCACTTCTACTTTGTTTTGTGTTATAAAATGACACTATAACCTTATTTTTACTTTTTTTCAACAGATACCATGTTCTTTTAAAGATTTTAAGTTTTTCTTTATTACTATTTCTTAGGTAAGTATAAAAAATAAAACACTTTTTCATCACTGTGTCATTTTTTTAAATATCCTGGTCATACCAGTGTTCTGTTTAATGTGTGAAGTTCCATGGAGGATTGGCTGTACGGTCACAAGGAGTCTCTTAAAAATGTATTTAAGAAATCAGCAAAATTTCAGTGAGTCAGTTCACTAATGCGGATGTGTCAAAACATTGCTGGTAAATGATATGTGTTAGAACTTTGGAGCATATTATGAAGGGGGTTTTATTCTGGACAGTTGTTCGTAAACAATGTTCACCTGTGGTTTCCTTGACCTACTCGGCAGTTTACAGTGGTTCCTCACCATTTTATTTAACGGTTGGTAGATGGTATGTACGTTATGTTACCTTTCTTAAAGTAATTGGGACACATTCTTTCACTCATCCAATCATCCGTTCACTGATCCAGCCATTCAGTGTCTTAACCATCCACCCTTTTACTTCACTGATGTATCCATGCTTTTGTCCATCTACCCCCTTTCACTTACTAATTAATCTTTATAATCACCCTTTCAGTTATCCATTCTTTTACTTTTTAACTTATCATTTTATCTATCCACACATTTACTTGCCCATCATCTACCCGTTCACTTATTTATCTATCTATCCTTTCACACATCCATCCACTAAATCACTGATGCATCAGGTGGTCTTTTACTCATGCATCCATCCTTTAACATATCTATCCATTCTTCTAGCCATTTATGCAACCTTGCAGCCATACATCCATCTATTTATCTTTTCTCTCATCTATACTTACACTCATTCATTTATTCATCCATGTTTTCTTTGATTATGTAACTATTCTCTTTTCATTCATCTATTCATTCTTTCAATAATCGATCCAGCCATTTAGACATTCCAAATTTATTTACTCACTCAGCTTTGTAGTTTATGACCTGAGTCTTTCTCTGCAGAGTTGTAGGGAGAAGAGGCCTGTGAAGAACAAACTACAGCAAGGGGTGGGGTGCGGTGGGTGAGAGTTTACAATGCCTCCGTACATAGGCAGACTGAAAAGGTAGAAGTTATCAGTTATACATTATGTCCAGTAATAGGATGTCAGGTTACTGTAAAATGGTGTTGTTTACATGGCTTTATGCACTGTTAAAAAAAAAATAGAGGGGTCTTTTCAAAGGATGTGTTGGATGTAATTCCGAGGGCAGTTTAAAACACCTAAGCTACAAATATGCGTCTAGCATAGTGTTGTGCTCGACTGGTGTTATGTTGTATGTCTGATTGCATGCAGATATGTAGAACAGCAACTATCTTTACACAAAGAACAAGCAAAGACTATTGGTTTGACAATGGGTGCTAGTTCCTTTAAGTACAAAAGCAGTAACCATGGCATTGTTGAATATATTAATGAAAATACTGCTGTTTAAAAATCATGAGAGAATGGAAGAACGTTAATCTGTTTTTTTTATTTTCTTTCATAGCCTTCTTTAAAGGAAGTGTTTTCTAATATGGCATGCTGGTGGTTTTATTTTTTTTATCTAAGATAATGTCTTCTGTTCGTTGAGGCAGGAAGAGCGCTATCTGCTTTAAAAAACCTTGACTGCCATATACTCATTCAGTAAGTGCCAATAAGTTCCATAGAGCAATTCAATGTGCGGGAGGAGTGCTCCTGTAGCAGTGAAATCCAAGGCCGTTCCAGTAAGGGCTGTCAGCCTTCTCACAGGGGAGGAGCGCGCAGCTCTCTGAGATGGATACAGTTACACATAACCGGGTAGTGACGTTCGTGGAATTTATGGACGGTTGATCATCCTAGTGTGCGTTGTGCCCTTGGCATTTAATTACGGCGGACTGGGGAGCCGCGGTGCACAGTTTGGGAATCACAAGTTTTAGAAGTATCAGCAGAGTTTTCCGCAGTGTAACTACGTCATTATTAATTTAAATATATATGTGATAGTACCCCTGTAACAGGCAGCGGCAGTTAACATTACCGCGTGAAAACAAGCGTTGTTTTTATGTACTAATGTGTGCTTTGTAATTAGGAGAGGGGGTTGATTTAGTTTTATTTTCCACACCTCCATGTTAACGCTGCCAAATGCTTCATCAAAGCAGGCCGTGGCACTCGTACGATAAAGAAGTTTATTTAAACTGTTTTTCTAACAATAGCCGTGTTTGTGATAGTATTTTCGTCTCCAAACACATTTTGCTTGTGGTTTAACGTACGCCTACTATGCATGTCATTAACTGTTTGTGCGGCACACATGCAAAGTGCTCTTACCGGAGGCAGTGTTATGACGTTGTCACAAAGGTGTTCAGGAACATTTACAAGGATACGGAAGACATTTTTGCCGTCTTTAACGGTAGGAAGTTGCCGATATAGGGGCAAAAACGGCGTTCATAATATGCTTTATAAATTGCAATGAAACGTAATGTTAGATATAAAGACATATAACATACGTTTTGATTGGAATTTGTAGAACATAGGGGCATATTATCAAGGACGGTCGATACATTTTCGCCGCTTTTATCGACAGGAAATTGCCGATAAAGTGGCGTTAATGGGCTTGATAATATGCCCTATGGAAATCCTATCGAAGCCCATGTGAGATGTGAAAACATCTATATGGGCTTCGATAGGAATTCTATATAGCATATTATCAAGTCCATTATCGCCGCTTTATCGGCAGTTTCCTGCCGATAAAAGCGGCGATATTGTATCGCCCGTCCTTGATAATATGGCCCATATTATGAGGGCGATTATTGTCGCTTTTAGAGCAGCGTTCTGCCGATAAAAGCGACGATAATTTATCACGTCTTCTTCATAATATGCCCCAAGTATTGCTGCATTCTTTAATAATTGTTCTGAAAATGCGGCGATACTTTAGCTTATGAATAGAACTCTTTTTGGTACAATGAGGTAGTTCTGAAAAGAACTTTTTTTTGGAGTTTTGTAGTTTCTTTCACTTTTTTTATATTTTTGGACAAGTTTTTTATTCTTTATAATTTGTTAAACTGGAGCCGAATTTTTGAACTGTAAAACAGGAACATAAGAAGTTGTTAAAAAATTAGGTACATTTGAATCTTTGATGGTCATTAATTCTTCTTTCTACAAGAGTGAGGCTCTGCTCCCCGTACACAATCAATCCATGACACTTGTTGCATTTAATATGCACTTTCGACAAAAATGGTTTCAACTCCAACTGTGCAGTAGATGGAGATGTAGGTCGTCCTCTCGATGAAGTACTGGCCACAGCTGGTGGTAGTTCTGTTGCCAGAGCTCTTGTCGCTGCCTGTGCATATTGCACAGGATGGACTTGGCTCACATGTCTCTTCATGGTATGAATCGAAAAGGAATATTTTTTTGAAACATTTCCTCTTGAAAGTACTGTGTCACAAATTGTGCAAGTTACTTTCGGAGCATTTACTTTTTTTTTATCCTGAGGATAGGTAAAAAATTGCCAGATGAAAGATTCTTTTTTTTTTTTAAACGTACACGAAAATTTTCTTCAGATTCCGAGGATGAATTGCGAGCGGCAGCCATTTCAGCAAAGTCTCCGGAAAGATGAAAAAGGTTCTTCTCCCTTGAGCGCCAAATAGATAGTGAGGGAAGTTGGTGGTTTCAGGAAAATTGCAGAATAGAAACTACTATGAACCAATAGGAAGTGTTCTTTTCAAGTCACATGATTTGACATGCGCGTATTAGGACGTATACATGGTGACGGAATCCCGACACGTACGTCATTTGGAAGTATCGGTCTAATTTAATGAAGTTTTAAAATGTGAAAAGGAGGAAAGGTAGACATTTTCTGATGTTGTATACCTTCATATGGGGTCCCAAGAACAATACCGATAAAGTATACATCCTTTTTTTAATCTTTAAAAATACCGGGGTGCGCGCAAGCGGTCGCGCACCACAGTACGTTTTCCAACATTTAGTGAGAAGTCTGAAAACGTTAAAAAGAAGGTAGAGTAAAGACTTCGTAAACCTCTAAAGATTTATAAGGAGTTCCTAAACAATTCTGACAGTGAAGAAAAGTTTGTAATCCTATGAAAAGATTTCTCGAAATACTATGATAAAACAATAGAATACATTGAAAATATAGTTAATATTTCACATTTAAAAAACCGTTGAAATTCACTGAAAAAACCATAGGTTTTACACACGTTATAGTTAGGAAGTAGCCTTTAAAAAACCTATGAAATTCACTGAAAAAAACATAGGTTTTATACATGTTATAGTTAGGAAGTAGCCTTTAAAAAACCTATGAAATTCACTGAAAAAACCATAGGTTTCACACCAGTTATAGTTAGCTGAACATTTTACTCGTACAAAACCATTGAAATTCCCACGTTATAGTAAGTTGGACTCACTATAACTCGCGCGACCGCAATCCACTGCGGATGATGTCACATATTACATCATTCATGACATGGTCAGTGACATCACTGATGACATCACTGATGACATCTCAAATGACATCACTGATGGCATCACTGATGACATCATCCAGTGAATGTGTGTTCCTGTGAAGTTAAAATATGTTTTACATATTGAAGAATGAGTGTATGCATGAGTGTCTGCATGAAGGATTTAGTAGGTGCGTAACTGACTGTATGAGTGAATGATTAAATGTGTCTTACTGAATACATAGGTTAGTGATTAAACTGTCTGAATGTGTGCATCCTTATGTCTGTTGTTGTGTAAGCTGCTGCATGTGTTGATTACTAGCTATATGACTGGCTATATGGGTTATTGATTGGTTGCCCAAGTATTTGTATGTGAGGGTGAGTGTGTGTGGGAGTGGCTGGGAGGTGTTTGACTCTGTGCATAGATGTGTGAGCAGTTGATTCACTTGGTGTTTGGGTTCAAGAGTACATGTGGAAATAGCTGTATGGGCGGTTGACTGTGTGCATGGGTCTGTTGGTGAGTGAATGTATATCTCAGTGCTACATGTCCAAGTAAGTACATATGTAAAACACAGTGCATGTGAGAGTTGGCATATATCAATGACCATACATGAGAGCCTGTGATAGCGTAAGTGACTGTATGGATCAATGTGTACTTGTATCAGTGATTGTAAAAGAGAGTAAGTATGTGTTAGTATATGTTTGAATAAGTAAGGTTATGTGTGTATAACTATATAGATGAGGAAATGGGAGTGTCATTGATTATTTTCATTAGTGAGTAGATTAGAGAGTAACTCCATGGATGAGTGGCACTGTGTGAATGTCTGTATAGGTTTATGAGTGCATATGATAGCGTTGTATTGATGAGTGACTGTATGTGTGAGTGATTGTATGGGTGAATGCGTGGATGTGTGTGTAGACTTATGAATCAGTGAGTGTGTATGTAGTAAGTGGTATTACTGTGTCAATGGTTTCAGGAATGGTAGTCTGTAATGAACACTGGATGTATAAAAGGTTAGCTTAGAGTGTGAGGAGGTGCATCGTATTATCACATGGATGATGTCATCAGTGATGTCATTTGAGATGTCATCAGTGATGTCATCAGTGATGTCACTGACCATGTCATGAATGATGTAATATGTGACATCATCAGCAGTGGATTGCGGTCGCGCGAGTTATAGTGAGTCCAACTAACTATAACGTGGGAATTTCAATGGTTTTGTATGAGTAAAATGTTCAGCTAACTATAACTGGTGTGAAACCTATGGTTTTTTCAGTGAATTTCATAGGTTTTTTAAAGGCTACTTCCTAACTATAACATGTATAAAACCTATGGTTTTTTCAGTGAATATATATATATATATATATATATATATATATATATATATATATATATATATATATATATATATATTACCTACTGGCGGTCGCCAGTAGGTATATATAGTTAGGATTTTTTCTCTATGGGATTTTTGAAAATTCTATGTCTAATAACTTTGGCGTTTGTGGACGGAATTGGCTGAAATTTTCAGGAAAATGGCACATTTTGTTTCTGAGCAGCCCTTGAAAATTTGGGGGGGGTTCGTCCAGTGGGGGCCGAGAAAAAAGGGGGGTCCCAAAACGTGTTTTTAACATTGAGTTTTCCATAGGGCGGTTGGCCTCACTTTTAGCCCGAACGGCTGAATGGATTTGCACGAAACTTGGCAAAATTGTAGGGACTGGTAGCCCGATGTGCCTTTTGTAGGTCTCAATATATGTGCTCCAGTGGATTTTGAGAAATTAACGTTTAAAAAAAGATATATATCTGTAACAGCGGACCGGTTAGCGCTCTGGTTCGCGGACTTTTCGCGCAACGGAGCTTTGTGAAGCGAAGCTGATTGGTTCTCCGGCGTCTGTCAACATTCCAAACAGTCCGTAGCGGCCGCCATCTTGTCTCTCGGTAGGATCGAGAGACAAGAGGAGGTCAAAACAAAGGGGGAAATAACTATAAGGGGGCATAGTAGATCCTCGCTGACCCCCTAGGTTTGATGTGGAGGTTTTAAAAGGGCCCCGCGGGGCAAAAAAAAATAATAAAAATAATAATTGAACGGCTGAATGGATTTGCACGAAACTTGGCAAAATATTAGGGACTGGTAGCCCGATGTGCCTTTGCTAGGTCTCAATATATGTGCTCCAGTGGATTTTGAGAAATTAACGTTCAAAAAAAGATATATATCTGTAACAGCGCTCCGCTTCGCGTAACGGAGGTTTGCGAAGCTGATTGGTCATTCTGTCACTGGGCTATAGTTGGGCTACATCTGGCTGATATTTGGGCTACATTTGTTTTTTTGTGTGTCTGGCGGCCATCTTTGGGCTACATTGGGCTACATTGGGCTTCATTGGGCTACATTCGGCTAATTAGCAAATAGCTCATCGCAAACTAGGAATGGTAAAGAATCGCTATTTATTCCTTAAAGTTCGCTATTTAGGAAATGCAAATAACTTTGATGATACATATGGCGGTTCATCTCTAACAAGATAAGAAGCATAGGGATAGATTTATGATGACTGGCGCATCACCAGGGATGTGTTAGTCATTCTGTGCCGCTGTTCCGTCACCTATGGTGTGCTGCATTTACAATGCGGCGCATCATGGGGCAAAAACAGCACAGATGCGTGATGTATCTGTGCCGTAAAGGTGGCGCATTGCTGGAGTTGTATCGCAAGTGTGATGAAGGTCCAGCAAGGGTCGGGGGTGCCCCTGTCGCAGGGTTTCTGTTCTCACACAGAACTGTGGACAGAGGATTGGAACCTCGGCGAATTAGGGTGTCCCAAAACTCACGTTAGTAATCAAAAACTATTTAGCAAGCTAGGTACAGTGTCACATTGGATATAACAAACTCTCAATGTTTAGACAATCCAGAATATGAACTTATAGTACCTCAGGATACGTGGAACTCATGAACAGTCGGTCGTTATATATTTCTTAGAAACCAGAACATGGAGTTAAGAAGAACACATGTGTATTTGAAATGTTTATTTACTAATGCCGTCTTCTCAGGCGTAGTACCTTAGATAATAAAAGTACACATATTATCAGTAGCAAAATTACCAGCATAGTTACTAGTACATAAAAAGTGAATGGTGATAGTATGTTAACATGCTGTAAATGAATAAGAGTTAGCAACACTTATAAGCAGCCGCGGGCCGTGGAGGGAGTTACGGTGAGGCAGGGAGGCGGGGAGGGGGAGAAGCAGGGTGGAGAATACAAGTACACATATTATCAGTAGCAAAATTACCAGCATAGTTACTAGTACATAAAAAGCGAATGGTGACAGTATGTTAACATGCTGTAAATGAATAAGAGTTAGCAACACTTATAAGCAGCCGCGGGCCGTGGAGGGAGTTACGGTGGGGCAGGGAGGCGGGGAGGGGGAGGGGCAAGGTAGAGAGGGCTCCACCCTGCTTCTTCCCCTCCCCGCCTCCCTGCCTCACCGTAACTCCCTCCACGGCCCGCGGCTGCTTATATCTCACCCTCCCTAATACACATATTATATTATTTGCTAAGAAGGTCTCTTTGTGTTGGTTTAGGGCGTGCCCATACTTTAGTGTCTTAGATTTGAAGGAATCACATCAGCATACACCAGCTCTCTCTTCATGTGAACCGCATCAACTGTTGTGTATGTGTGTTCGGCAAAGCAATATAAAACCCGCCTCATGCCCAGAATTGGCAGAAGTTGCACTTATGTTATGAGTATGAAGTCGTGGAGATCAGACCTCATAACAATTCTGTATCGTGTTGTTCTTGAAACTTTAGCACTCGCTGTACAGATATAGTTTAACAAGCAAAGCAGATAGTAGAGCAATAACATATTATTCTCATGTAAACCACGATGAACTACTAGGTTGAAAGCTAAAGCAACAACTAAATGTCGTGTGCAGAAGTTGCAAAAAAGGAAAAATGGCGTTTAAACCGGTAATGAGCCCATGCTAACTTAACACGGTGTAAAGATATCCAGGACCTAGATGACACCTCCTCATGATCCGGAAACGAACTGAATAAGATAATAGAAGTGCCATCTCATGAGAGCAGATTGCAAGTTTATATGTGGACGGTCCGCAAGGTAAAGCATTAAAAACTAGGAAAATTCAATGCTAAAGAAAAATAAAACAGCCAAGTACTTTATCGAGTCTTAAGCCAATAGGCAAGGTAAATAATAAAAACTTGACAATTAAGTCAATGAATTGTCAATGAAATGCTAGTACTCAGCATATGAAACATGAAAAAGGTCTATGACATAACTGTGTATGCAAAATAAGCTGCAACAGCCTCCAACAGGAAGTCACCGTCTTCATCCGAAAACAGTTCAGCCATCCAATTTAAAAGCGGAAAAGAACATACGTGCTCTCCCAGCACCGGATCCTCTATCACCATCAGAGGACAGCTCGGTGGGTTTTCAAGAAAGCTGTGTTCCAAGAAAGACTGTGCTGCCGCCAGTAAATTCCAGGGACCAAGTAGTCCATGCATCAATGCCACAGCCATAATCCTTTCGCCAGGACAAATCAACTCGTGAGTAATGATAGGAGTCATCAGCTGATTAAAGTCGACGTCAGGAGAAACCGGTCCGCAGAGACACAAATCAATGGCCCAATCGAAATCACAGGTCAGGCAGTGAAATACAGGCTGGACACAGGTGAAGTAGGAGAACCGAAAAGATAATCCATATGCCGTGCTTAATATCGCCAACGGCATTGTGCCATAATATTCTAGCATGCGATTGCGGAACAGTGTCAGCAGCTGCAGGGTCGGAGGTTGCATAGGAGGGACATCCATATTTAAAAATGTAAAAAAGTACAAGAGCGTCCGCTGGTAATGCAAGTAAAAATGCAATCCACGAACCAGAGTGGAGAAAATGGAATGAAAGGGAGCAGGGATGACTCCAAAGATTTTCTCAAATGAAGTCACGAGACCACTGGTAACAACTTTAAAAAAGTGTGCCAGGGATTTTGTGGAGGATGCGTTAAAGATAGTCGGAAACATGTTGCTGAAATTGAAAGGCAAACCTGTGTACGGGTGTTCGCTATGTGAAGTACGAAAGTTTCACGGGCCGAACTCAAGGCCACCTCTCTCTGAGACAAAAGAGCTCTTATTCTTGTCATGCCGTTGAAACGTGTCCCAAGGTTGGTATTTGTGGCCAGATTGAAAACTCCCTATGTTCATGTGTGGGAGGAAATAGAACATTTCTGCAGCAAATAACCCGTTCACTTACTGTTACGATAAAAGGAATACTTTTAATTAACTCAGAACAATCTTCATTATTGAGCATCAAATAACTACCATTTTCCAACAACTTGAACGTGGGGATGATAGCAGGAACTGGCGTGCCTTGCATCACGCAAGCCATATTTGGTCGCTGTTTGTTGCATGAATCGTGTAACTGTATGTGCCTACACATTAGTGAATGATCTGGCGTCTCAGTGCATTCCTCTCCATTCAGATAAACTTCTTGATCATCTTTGAAACATCTGTATGTGTATGGAAGCGACCAGACCTCATGAACAAAAGCACTACCTAAAGGTTCATAAAGACCTATTGGTATATATTTCATACAATTTGAAAACTTATATAAAGCAAAAGGCAGCGTTATTAAACCGTCGATAAGGCATGGTGCCAAAAAACCCGCAATCCTCTGCTGATGATGTCACTGAGCATGTCATGAATGATGTAATATGTGACATCATCAGTAGTGGATTATGGGTAATAGTATCTCTAGTTTACTCCCCTATAGCTGTCTTTCTTTTAACATAAGTGTGTGTTTCCTTCCCTTATACTTACTGTTTTTGGTTCGCTTCCAGTTCGCGTACCAGCGAGCGAACTAGGAAGCGAACTAAGAGAAATAGAGGTTGGCACAGTTCCAAATATTGTACCAATTTTTTAATAACGGGGAGGTAGTTCTGAAAAGAACTTTTTTTTTTATTTTTCTGAACATTTTTTTACTGTAAGGTTCCCGATTCGCGAAGCGGGAACGAAGAAAAAAAAATATTTAAAAAAATAATTATTCATAAACATATAAAATATATTTTTGGATTTAAAGAAGAATAAATTTTACAGCTACAGATATTAGCTGTTAAAAAACCAATGAAATTCACTGAAAAAACCATAGGTTATAGACCATATATAGTTAGGAATTAGCATTTACAAAACCTTGAAAATTCACTGAAAAAACCATAGGTTATAGACCATATATAGTTAGGAATTAGCATTTACTAAACCTTATTTTACTCACACAAAACCATTGAAATTCCATATATAGTTAGTTGCACTAACTATATATCGCGCACCCGCAATCCACTGCTGATCATGTCACATATTACATCATTCATGACATGGTCAGTGACATCACTGATGACATCACTGATGACATCTCAAATGACATCACTGATGACATCTCACTTGATATCAATGATCACATCACTGATGATATCATTCATGTGATAATACAATGCATCTCCTCACACTCTAATATAACCTCCGTTACACCCAGTGTTAAATAGAGAGTATCATTTTTGAAACCATTGACACACCAATACTAGTTACTACATACGCACTCACTGATTCCTATGTCTACACACACATTCACTCATACAATCATTCATACATACAATCACTCATCTTTACAACACTATCATATGCACTCATACACCTATACAGACAGTCACACTCTGCCACTCATCCATGGAGTTACTCACACACCTAGTCAGTCCTGAAAAGAATCAATCACACTTCCATTTTCTCATCTATACAGTTAAACACAGAACACCTTACATTTTTGAAACATATACTAACACATAGTTACTCTCTTATAGAATCACTGATACAAGTACACATTGATCTGCACAGAGTCACACACCTCCCAGCCAGCCATACACACACTCAGTCTCCCATACAAATACTTGTGCAACCAATCAATAACCCATATAGCTACTTATATAGCTACTGATCAACACGTGCAGCAGCTTGCACAACAACAGACATACTGATGCACACTTTTAGACAGTTTAGTCACTAACCCGTGCATTCAGTAAGACGCATTTAATCACTCACTCATACAGTCAATCACGCACCTACTAAAACCTTCATTCAGACACTTATACATCCACTCATTCTTCAATATGTAAAACATATTTAAACTTTACAGAAACACATAATCACTGGATGTTGTCATCAGTGATGTCATCAGTGATGTCACTGACCATGTCATGAATGATGTAATATGTGACATGATCAGCAGTGGATTGCGGGTGCGCGATATATAGTTAGTGCAACTAACTATATATGGAATTTCAATGGTTTTGTGTGAGTAAAATAAGGTTTAGTAAATGCTAATTCCTAACTATATATGGTCTATAACCTATGGTTTTTTCAGTGAATTTTCAAGGTTTTGTAAATGCTAATTCCTAACTATATATGGTCTATAACCTATGGTTTTTTCAGTGAATATATATATATATATATATATATATATATATATATATATATATATATATATATATATATATAAATCAATCAATATCCTGTAATTCCTCCTACTTACTTTTGGTTATTCCAACTTTAAACTTACCAATCATATTTTTCTTAAACTCTTCACGCTCTCTCTCTCTCTCTAAACCTGTCCTCTTAAACAAGGCAATATGGGTACTATACCATTATACGATTATTTTCGCTTGTCTTCTGAGTTCATAACCCACTGAGTGTTTGTAATAATTCAATACCAAACGTTTGGGAAATGTGTATTATTTACGTTCTATTTATTTGTAGAAACTGCACATTAAATAAGTTTCCGTGTGGTGTTTGTAAACGCGGAAACTTTCTTTCCTTTTCATTATTTTTCACTATATAAACAAGGTTGAAAGAAATGATGGTCATGTGACCAAGAGCCCGTGAGCTCGAAACGCGTCTGTTTATGCCCTAAATAAACAAACTTTCCGGTACCTGGTGGTGTGGCTTGTCATCCTTTTTCCTGAGTGAAGAGGAATCCGTGGATGTGTTTGAGCGGCGGCGCCCGCTCGAGAGACCAGCCCCGACCCGCTTGGAAGGGTGAGGAATAGCGCTAACTTTTGAAATTGACGTGGAGTCAAGATCCCCGCCCGCCGGCTGCCATAAGCCGCTACGCTGTATCAAGACTTGGAATCTTTCACCTCTGCACTTCTGACGCTGTGGGGGTGATCGTACCAACGGCGCCGGATGAGAAGTGCAATACGCGGCAGCAGCAGCAGCCAGGGTACGCCAGACAACTAGTGTCGAAGACGCATCCAGGCACCGACACGGTCGGAAAGACCGAACTGTATTCTGGGCAATGGAGTATCTGAAGGGGCGGGAAGCCTCGGCAGAAAACGTTTTCAGGAAACAGAAGGGACCCGATGGTACTGCAGCTACCGGGTCAGCTGAAATCACTCCCCCTGGTGTGGCATCACTGAAACAAAAAGGACATGCACTGGAACGCCTGAGGAAAAAGGAACTAAGCCGCTGGTGGGAGGCGACATCTCTACAGAATTATATAGAGATGGATCGTGTCCCTCGCGGTTTGCGTATCTTTATTGTTCCAACTTTGAATAAACCAAAACCTGAAGTTTTGAAGGCATGGCGGGAGAACACCAATGCATGCTCGAAAACTATGATGCAAATCTTGGTAAAAAATGCTTGGGAGGAGCATGAGGAATTGCTAAAAGAAATACAATCGCTCCTTGACGAATTAGCAAAGGAATCAGACCAAACAGAGGTATCAAAAACATTAAAAATTGTGGATGACAAAATACAGAAATTTGAAAAAGACCTGATTGCGAGGAAACAACGCAAATTCGAGCGTGATGAGCGGGATTATAAGTCAGGAAGAATCCTGACATTTGCTAAAAAGTTTGATAAAGCACGCTCCTCACTACTAAGAGACAAAGCACTTGGAATGGCGGATAAAGACCGGTGGCAATCTGGAACCAGTCTGAGCTCTGAAGCAAGTTTAACCGATACTAATACACAAGACAATTCAAATGTAACGGTTTTTTCCGACGAGATGCGCCTCGTGATGGAGGCCAACGAACAATCCATAAGGGGGAGAACCCGATATCAAGGCCGAGGAGGCAAGGCAAAAGTAAGAAACGACGGCAACGACGCAACAAACTCAGGAACTACTGGAGTGGGAAACAAAGGCCAGACACAGAAGATCAAGTAATGGCTGTACAGACTTCAGAGCTAACGGTAATGAATTTATCCAATAGACAATTAACTGATGATGACAAAAAAGTTCTTAAACTAGGATTAACATTTTGTCCTGACCTTCATTTTGATTATACGCAGACGCGTATAGATATGTACATGTTTGTGAGAAAACTAAAATTACACAAAATACACTCGCACAAGAAATGTGATCCAGAATTGTCTAGTAATACCGCTGAAAATGTAAACCAAAACAGTGATTTGCAAAATGTCTTAGTTTCCCTGCATGAGGAAGGTAGGATAGATCCAACGCAATCCCAGGTCCCTGTCACCCTAGAGGGCACTGACATTGTCTCCGCACCTGACGATTTATCATCTACCAACTTAGAAGTAAATGTTTCTACTGTAACCACGCCGTTCAGACCCAAATCTAGATACAGACCCCAGTTACCCAGGGACAACATAGACCTATTTCATGATCTAGTGAACAGTGACATGTTGAAACTTCTTAACAGACCATTGGGCAAACAGAACATTACACCAGGAATGAGGGTGGCATTAAATGAGCTAAAGAACGACGATTCTATCGTCATTAAACCCTCAGATAAGGGAGGAAATGTAGTTTTGTGGGATAAGAAAATGTATATAAAAGAAGCTATGAGGCAACTTTCTGACACCACATGCTACACCAGAGTGGACCACTCCTATTTGAGTAAACTACTAAATAGGGTACACCAGAATATCCGTGATTGGGAGAAGAACAAACTACTGAGTTGGGATGAGACTAAATTTCTCATCAATGAAAATCCCACCACTCCGACCTTTTATCTGGTACCAAAGGTCCATAAAAATCAGACGCAACCACCGGGAAGGCCAATTGTGTCCTCCATAAACAGCCTCTTAGAAAATGTCTCACACTATGTCGACCACTTTCTCAAAAGTTATGTGAAAGATCTGATCTCACATTTAGAAGACACCAAAGACTTTCTACAAAAGGTAGAGAATATCAATTGGGAGTCACATTTTTGGCTTGTGTGTCTAGACGTGGAAAGCCTATATACGTCCATTCGACATAGGGATGGCCTGAAGGCTTGCGAACATTTCCTGAGAACCAGAAGTAGACATTTGGAAGCCCATTCCAAAATGCTACTCCAAATGATTGAATTGTGTCTTGAAGAAAATGTCTTTTTGTTCAATGGGTCTCTGTTCAAACAAATCCAGGGCACCTCGATGGGCACCTGCTTTGCCCCCAGCTACGCCAACCTACTGGTGGGCTGGTGGGAGGAGCAGGTGCTCAGGAGTGACGACCTGGAACATTGGACTACATGCGTGAATGTCTGGCTCCGCTATATAGACGATGTCTTTTTTGTGTGGGAGGGGAGTGAAAGTGAGCTAGTCGAATTTGTGGATGCACTCAATTTAAACAACTTGAACTTGAGATTTACCATGCAACATAGCCAGGAAACAATTGATTTTCTAGATATAAAACTCAATATCAAGAATAATAAGATTGAAACAGAGATCTTTAGGAAAGCAACAGCAGGAAACTCTGTGCTCCACTCCAAAAGCTGTCACCCCCCCAGTTTCAGATGGGCAATACCTTTTGGCGAGTTTTTACGCGCCAAGAGAAATTGCAGCACAGATGAGACATTCCTGAAACACAAGAAAACTATGCATGAAAGGTTCAAAATGAGGGGTTATCACACCAGCATGCTGAAAAAAGGTGAGGATAAGGTATCCCTCATTGACCGAAAGGATGCACTATTTAAAGACTCTAGAGCCAGACAACCAAGCCCCAAATCTCCTATAAGACTGATAACCACCTACAATACACAATCATCTGCGTTCAGCCAGATAATAAGAAGGAGGTGGGATATCCTTTTACAGGACAAAGTGTTAAAAGAAAGATTAGACCCACACCCCTCCATAACATACAGAAAAGGCAGATCCATCAAAGACCTTATAGTGAAAAGTCACTTAGACAAGAAAAAAATATGGCTGGCAGCAAAGGGTGGATTTTTCAAGTGTGGAAAATGTAAGGCCTGTAGCCACAGTACCAATGTAAGGGAAGTTGAACTCAAAAGAATAAAGAAAAAATGGAGAATCACCAAAAACATCCAATGTACCACTGACTATGTTATCTACGTAGTAACCTGCCCTTGTGGCAAATGGTACATCGGCTCAACTACTTTCCCTGTGAAGAAGAGAATCTTGGAACATTGGCGTGCAATTACGAATAAAGATTTTGCATATAGTACGGCCAAACATTTCCACCAATACCACGATGGAGACTGGACCAAGGCGAAATTTTTCGCTCTTGATTCAATCCCCAAACATATCAGAGGAGGGGACCGTCTAACAGCATTGCGCAGAGCAGAGTCCAAATTCATATTACAAGCAGGATGTATCGTACCTTTTGGGATGAACATTGACGAGGAGATGTATGTACACCTGTAATTAAGCAAACTGAGAGCTTCCCAAACCCCCTTCATTGATACTCCGTTTCTATGACATATACCTCAAAAAATTATTTTATAAATTATGATTTAGATTCTAATAACGTTTGGCTCAAATAAACTCCAATGTATTTTGATGAACTAGGGTAATTAGACAGCTTTAATTTCGAGAGAGGAGAGTGATGTGATAAATGCTATCAAGTCTTAATAATTTATATGTGTCATGTTTATAAATGAACTAATGATTTTCCATTTTCTTACTTTCTCTATAGTGATGTACTCCGTCCTGATAAGAAGAGACAAATCACTGATAGTGAATACTGTTATGAGCACTACTGCTACACGAGAAATATCTAAGTACAACTATGAGCACGGGATAGAATATTTTGGGAAATTTTCAACTATGAAATAGTTTAATACCACACCTTTTTTGAATAGATAGAGACTATAGCCACCAACTGACATATACTGAATCATAAATTGGATACTTAATTATGGAGGCATTATACAAGGGGCACTAGACCCAAGTAATTGATTAGATCAATCAATATCCTGTAATTCCTCCTACTTACTTTTGGTTATTCCAACTTTAAACTTACCAATCATATTTTTCTTAAACTCTTCACGCTCTCTCTCTCTCTAAACCTGTCCTCTTAAACAAGGCAATATGGGTACTATACCATTATACGATTATTTTCGCTTGTCTTCTGAGTTCATAACCCACTGAGTGTTTGTAATAATTCAATACCAAACGTTTGGGAAATGTGTATTATTTACGTTCTATTTATTTGTAGAAACTGCACATTAAATAAGTTTCCGTGTGGTGTTTGTAAACGCGGAAACTTTCTTTCCTTTTCATTATTTTTCACTATATAAACAAGGTTGAAAGAAATGATGGTCATGTGACCAAGAGCCCGTGAGCTCGAAACGCGTCTGTTTATGCCCTAAATAAACAAACTTTCCGGTACCTGGTGGTGTGGCTTGTCATCCTTTTTCCTGAGTGAAGAGGAATCCGTGGATGTGTTTGAGCGGCGGCGCCCGCTCGAGAGACCAGCCCCGACCCGCTTGGAAGGGTGAGGAATAGCGCTAACTTTTGAAATTGACGTGGAGTCAAGATCCCCGCCCGCCGGCTGCCATAAGCCGCTACGCTGTACCAAGACTTGGAATCTTTCACCTCTGCACTTCTGACGCTGTGGGGGTGATCGTACCAACGGCGCCGGATGAGAAGTGCAATACGCGGCAGCAGCAGCAGCCAGGGTACGCCAGACAACTAGTGTCGAAGACGCATCCAGGCACCGACACGGTCGGAAAGACCGAACTGTATTCTGGGCAATGGAGTATCTGAAGGGGCGGGAAGCCTCGGCAGAAAACGTTTTCAGGAAACAGAAGGGACCCGATGGTACTGCAGCTACCGGGTCAGCTGAAATCACTCCCCCTGGTGTGGCATCACTGAAACAAAAAGGACATGCACTGGAACGCCTGAGGAAAAAGGAACTAAGCCGCTGGTGGGAGGCGACATCTCTACAGAATTATATAGAGATGGATCGTGTCCCTCGCGGTTTGCGTATCTTTATTGTTCCAACTTTGAATAAACCAAAACCTGAAGTTTTGAAGGCATGGCGGGAGAACACCAATGCATGCTCGAAAACTATGATGCAAATCTTGGTAAAAAATGCTTGGGAGGAGCATGAGGAATTGCTAAAAGAAATACAATCGCTCCTTGATGAATTAGCAAAGGAATCAGACCAAACAGAGGTATCAAAAACATTAAAAATTGTGGATGACAAAATACAGAAATTTGAAAAAGACCTGATTGCGAGGAAACAACGCAAATTCGAGCGTGATGAGCGGGATTATAAGTCAGGAAGAATCCTGACATTTGCTAAAAAGTTTGATAAAGCACGCTCCTCACTACTAAGAGACAAAGCACTTGGAATGGCGGATAAAGACCGGTGGCAATCTGGAACCAGTCTGAGCTCTGAAGCAAGTTTAACCGATACTAATACACAAGACAATTCAAATGTAACGTTTTTTTCCGACGAGATGCGCCTCGTGATGGAGGCCAACGAACAATCCATAAGGGGGAGAACCCGATATCAAGGCCGAGGAGGCAAGGCAAAAGTAAGAAACGACGGCAACGACGCAACAAACTCAGGAACTACTGGAGTGGGAAACAAAGGCCAGACACAGAAGATCAAGTAATGGCTGTACAGACTTCAGAGCTAACGGTAATGAATTTATCCAATAGACAATTAACTGATGATGACAAAAAAGTTCTTAAACTAGGATTAACATTTTGTCCTGACCTTCATTTTGATTATACGCAGACGCGTATAGATATGTACATGTTTGTGAGAAAACTAAAATTACACAAAATACACTCGCACAAGAAATGTGATCCAGAATTGTCTAGTAATACCGCTGAAAATGTAAACCAAAACAGTGATTTGCAAAATGTCTTAGTTTCCCTGCATGAGGAAGGTAGGATAGATCCAACGCAATCCCAGGTCCCTGTCACCCTAGAGGGCACTGACATTGTCTCCGCACCTGACGATTTATCATCTGCCAACTTAGAAGTAAATGTTTCTACTGTAACCACGCCGTTCAGACCCAAATCTAGATACAGACCCCAGTTACCCAGGGACAACATAGACCTATTTCATGATCTAGTGAACAGTGACATGTTGAAACTTCTTAACAGACCATTGGGCAAACAGAACATTACACCAGGAATGAGGGTGGCATTAAATGAGCTAAAGAACGACGATTCTATCGTCATTAAACCCTCAGATAAGGGAGGAAATGTAGTTTTGTGGGATAAGAAAATGTATATAAAAGAAGCTATGAGGCAACTTTCTGACACCACATGCTACACCAGAGTGGACCACTCCTATTTGAGTAAACTACTAAATAGGGTACACCAGAATATCCGTGATTGGGAGAAGAACAAACTACTGAGTTGGGATGAGACTAAATTTCTCATCAATGAAAATCCCACCACTCCGACCTTTTATCTGGTACCAAAGGTCCATAAAAATCAGACGCAACCACCGGGAAGGCCAATTGTGTCCTCCATAAACAGCCTCTTAGAAAATGTCTCACACTATGTCGACCACTTTCTCAAAAGTTATGTGAAAGATCTGATCTCACATTTAGAAGACACCAAAGACTTTCTACAAAAGGTAGAGAATATCAATTGGGAGTCACATTTTTGGCTTGTGTGTCTAGACGTGGAAAGCCTATATACGTCCATTCGACATAGGGATGGCCTGAAGGCTTGCGAACATTTCCTGAGAACCAGAAGTAGACATTTGGAAGCCCATTCCAAAATGCTACTCCAAATGATTGAATTGTGTCTTGAAGAAAATGTCTTTTTGTTCAATGGGTCTCTGTTCAAACAAATCCAGGGCACCTCGATGGGCACCTGCTTTGCCCCCAGCTACGCCAACCTACTGGTGGGCTGGTGGGAGGAGCAGGTGCTCAGGAGTGACGACCTGGAACATTGGACTACATGCGTGAATGTCTGGCTCCGCTATATAGACGATGTCTTTTTTGTGTGGGAGGGGAGTGAAAGTGAGCTAGTCGAATTTGTGGATGCACTCAATTTAAACAACTTGAACTTGAGATTTACCATGCAACATAGCCAGGAAACAATTGATTTTCTAGATATAAAACTCAATATCAAGAATAATAAGATTGAAACAGAGATCTTTAGGAAAGCAACAGCAGGAAACTCTGTGCTCCACTCCAAAAGCTGTCACCCCCCCAGTTTCAGATGGGCAATACCTTTTGGCGAGTTTTTACGCGCCAAGAGAAATTGCAGCACAGATGAGACATTCCTGAAACACAAGAAAACTATGCATGAAAGGTTCAAAATGAGGGGTTATCACACCAGCATGCTGAAAAAAGGTGAGGATAAGGTATCCCTCATTGACCGAAAGGATGCACTATTTAAAGACTCTAGAGCCAGACAACCAAGCCCCAAATCTCCTATAAGACTGATAACCACCTACAATACACAATCATCTGCGTTCAGCCAGATAATAAGAAGGAGGTGGGATATCCTTTTACAGGACAAAGTGTTAAAAGAAAGATTAGACCCACACCCCTCCATAACATACAGAAAAGGCAGATCCATCAAAGACCTTATAGTGAAAAGTCACTTAGACAAGAAAAAAATATGGCCGGCAGCAAAGGGTGGATTTTTCAAGTGTGGAAAATGTAAGGCCTGTAGCCACAGTACCAATGTAAGGGAAGTTGAACTCAAAAGAATAAAGAAAAAATGGAGAATCACCAAAAACATCCAATGTACCACTGACTATGTTATCTACGTAGTAACCTGCCCTTGTGGCAAATGGTACATCGGCTCAACTACTTTCCCTGTGAAGAAGAGAATCTTGGAACATTGGCGTGCAATTACGAATAAAGATTTTGCATATAGTACGGCCAAACATTTCCACCAATACCACGATGGAGACTGGACCAAGGCGAAATTTTTCGCTCTTGATTCAATCCCCAAACATATCAGAGGAGGGGACCGTCTAACAGCATTGCGCAGAGCAGAGTCCAAATTCATATTACAAGCAGGATGTATCGTACCTTTTGGGATGAACATTGACGAGGAGATGTATGTACACCTGTAATTAAGCAAACTGAGAGCTTCCCAAACCCCCTTCATTGATACTCCGTTTCTATGACATATACCTCAAAAAATTCTTTTATAAATTATGATTTAGATTCTAATAACGTTTGGCTCAAATAAACTCCAATGTATTTTGATGAACTAGGGTAATTAGACAGCTTTAATTTCGAGAGAGGAGAGTGATGTGATAAATGCTATCAAGTCTTAATAATTTATATGTGTCATGTTTATAAATGAACTAATGATTTTCCATTTTCTTACTTTCTCTATAGTGATGTACTCCGTCCTGATAAGAAGAGACAAATCACTGATAGTGAATACTGTTATGAGCACTACTGCTACACGAGAAATATCTAAGTACAACTATGAGCACGGGATAGAATATTTTGGGAAATTTTCAACTATGAAATAGTTTAATACCACACCTTTTTTGAATAGATAGAGACTATAGCCACCAACTGACATATACTGAATCATAAATTGGATACTTAATTATGGAGGCATTATACAAGGGGCACTAGACCCAAGTAATTGATTAGATCAATCAATATCCTGTAATTCCTCCTACTTACTTTTGGTTATTCCAACTTTAAACTTACCAATCATATTTTTCTTAAACTCTTCACGCTCTCTCTCTCTCTCTAAACCTGTCCTCTTAAACAAGGCAATATGGGTACTATACCATTATACGATTATTTTCGCTTGTCTTCTGAGTTCATAACCCACTGAGTGTTTGTAATAATTCAATACCAAACGTTTGGGAAATGTGTATTATTTACGTTCTATTTATTTGTAGAAACTGCACATTAAATAAGTTTCCGTGTGGTGTTTGTAAACGCGGAAACTTTCTTTCCTTTTCATTATTTTTCACTATATAAACAAGGTTGAAAGAAATGATGGTCATGTGACCAAGAGCCCGTGAGCTCGAAACGCGTCTGTTTATGCCCTAAATAAACAAACTTTCCGGTACCTGGTGGTGTGGCTTGTCATCCTTTTTCCTGAGTGAAGAGGAATCCGTGGATGTGTTTGAGCGGCGGCGCCCGCTCGAGAGACCAGCCCCGACCCGCTTGGAAGGGTGAGGAATAGCGCTAACTTTTGAAATTGACGTGGAGTCAAGATCCCCGCCCGCCGGCTGCCATAAGCCGCTACGCTGTACCAAGACTTGGAATCTTTCACCTCTGCACTTCTGACGCTGTGGGGGTGATCGTACCAACGGCGCCGGATGAGAAGTGCAATACGCGGCAGCAGCAGCAGCCAGGGTACGCCAGACAACTAGTGTCGAAGACGCATCCAGGCACCGACACGGTCGGAAAGACCGAACTGTATTCTGGGCAATGGAGTATCTGAAGGGGCGGGAAGCCTCGGCAGAAAACGTTTTCAGGAAACAGAAGGGACCCGATGGTACTGCAGCTACCGGGTCAGCTGAAATCACTCCCCCTGGTGTGGCATCACTGAAACAAAAAGGACATGCACTGGAACGCCTGAGGAAAAAGGAACTAAGCCGCTGGTGGGAGGCGACATCTCTACAGAATTATATAGAGATGGATCGTGTCCCTCGCGGTTTGCGTATCTTTATTGTTCCAACTTTGAATAAACCAAAACCTGAAGTTTTGAAGGCATGGCGGGAGAACACCAATGCATGCTCGAAAACTATGATGCAAATCTTGGTAAAAAATGCTTGGGAGGAGCATGAGGAATTGCTAAAAGAAATACAATCGCTCCTTGACGAATTAGTAAAGGAATCAGACCAAACAGAGGTATCAAAAACATTAAAAATTGTGGATGACAAAATACAGAAATTTGAAAAAGACCTGATTGCGAGGAAACAACGCAAATTCGAGCGTGATGAGCGGGATTATAAGTCAGGAAGAATCCTGACATTTGCTAAAAAGTTTGATAAAGCACGCTCCTCACTACTAAGAGACAAAGCACTTGGAATGGCGGATAAAGACCGGTGGCAATCTGGAACCAGTCTGAGCTCTGAAGCAAGTTTAACCGATACTAATACACAAGACAATTCAAATGTAACGGTTTTTTCCGACGAGATGCGCCTCGTGATGGAGGCCAACGAACAATCCATAAGGGGGAGAACCCGATATCAAGGCCGAGGAGGCAAGGCAAAAGTAAGAAACGACGGCAACGACGCAACAAACTCAGGAACTACTGGAGTGGGAAACAAAGGCCAGACACAGAAGATCAAGTAATGGCTGTACAGACTTCAGAGCTAACGGTAATGAATTTATCCAATAGACAATTAACTGATGATGACAAAAAAGTTCTTAAACTAGGATTAACATTTTGTCCTGACCTTCATTTTGATTATACGCAGACGCGTATAGATATGTACATGTTTGTGAGAAAACTAAAATTACACAAAATACACTCGCACAAGAAATGTGATCCAGAATTGTCTAGTAATACCGCTGAAAATGTAAACCAAAACAGTGATTTGCAAAATGTCTTAGTTTCCCTGCATGAGGAAGGTAGGATAGATCCAACGCAATCCCAGGTCCCTGTCACCCTAGAGGGCACTGACATTGTCTCCGCACCTGACGATTTATCATCTACCAACTTAGAAGTAAATGTTTCTACTGTAACCACGCCGTTCAGACCCAAATCTAGATACAGACCCCAGTTACCCAGGGACAACATAGACCTATTTCATGATCTAGTGAACAGTGACATGTTGAAACTTCTTAACAGACCATTGGGCAAACAGAACATTACACCAGGAATGAGGGTGGCATTAAATGAGCTAAAGAACGACGATTCTATCGTCATTAAACCCTCAGATAAGGGAGGAAATGTAGTTTTGTGGGATAAGAAAATGTATATAAAAGAAGCTATGAGGCAACTTTCTGACACCACATGCTACACCAGAGTGGACCACTCCTATTTGAGTAAACTACTAAATAGGGTACACCAGAATATCCGTGATTGGGAGAAGAACAAACTACTGAGTTGGGATGAGACTAAATTTCTCATCAATGAAAATCCCACCACTCCGACCTTTTATCTGTTACCAAAGGTCCATAAAAATCAGACGCAACCACCGGGAAGGCCAATTGTGTCCTCCATAAACAGCCTCTTAGAAAATGTCTCACACTATGTCGACCACTTTCTCAAAAGTTATGTGAAAGATCTGATCTCACATTTAGAAGACACCAAAGACTTTCTACAAAAGGTAGAGAATATCAATTGGGAGTCACATTTTTGGCTTGTGTGTCTAGACGTGGAAAGCCTATATACGTCCATTCGACATAGGGATGGCCTGAAGGCTTGCGAACATTTCCTGAGAACCAGAAGTAGACTTTTGGAAGCCCATTCCAAAATGCTACTCCAAATGATTGAATTGTGTCTTGAAGAAAATGTCTTTTTGTTCAATGGGTCTCTGTTCAAACAAATCCAGGGCACCTCGATGGGCACCTGCTTTGCCCCCAGCTACGCCAACCTACTGGTGGGCTGGTGGGAGGAGCAGGTGCTCAGGAGTGACGACCTGGAACATTGGACTACATGCGTGAATGTCTGGCTCCGCTATATAGACGATGTCTTTTTTGTGTGGGAGGGGAGTGAAAGTGAGCTAGTCGAATTTGTGGATGCACTCAATTTAAACAACTTGAACTTGAGATTTACCATGCAACATAGCCAGGAAACAATTGATTTTCTAGATATAAAACTCAATATCAAGAATAATAAGATTGAAACAGAGATCTTTAGGAAAGCAACAGCAGGAAACTCTGTGCTCCACTCCAAAAGCTGTCACCCCCCCAGTTTCAGATGGGCAATACCTTTTGGCGAGTTTTTACGCGCCAAGAGAAATTGCAGCACAGATGAGACATTCCTGAAACACAAGAAAACTATGCATGAAAGGTTCAAAATGAGGGGTTATCACACCAGCATGCTGAAAAAAGGTGAGGATAAGGTATCCCTCATTGACCGAAAGGATGCACTATTTAAAGACTCTAGAGCCAGACAACCAAGCCCCAAATCTCCTATAAGACTGATAACCACCTACAATACACAATCATCTGCGTTCAGCCAGATAATAAGAAGGAGGTGGGATATCCTTTTACAGGACAAAGTGTTAAAAGAAAGATTAGACCCACACCCCTCCATAACATACAGAAAAGGCAGATCCATCAAAGACCTTATAGTGAAAAGTCACTTAGACAAGAAAAAAATATGGCTGGCAGCAAAGGGTGGATTTTTCAAGTGTGGAAAATGTAAGGCCTGTAGCCACAGTACCAATGTAAGGGAAGTTGAACTCAAAAGAATAAAGAAAAAATGGAGAATCACCAAAAACATCCAATGTACCACTGACTATGTTATCTACGTAGTAACCTGCCCTTGTGGCAAATGGTACATCGGCTCAACTACTTTCCCTGTGAAGAAGAGAATCTTGGAACATTGGCGTGCAATTACGAATAAAGATTTTGCATATAGTACGGCCAAACATTTCCACCAATACCACGATGGAGACTGGACCAAGGCGAAATTTTTCGCTCTTGATTCAATCCCCAAACATATCAGAGGAGGGGACCGTCTAACAGCATTGCGCAGAGCAGAGTCCAAATTCATATTACAAGCAGGATGTATCGTACCTTTTGGGATGAACATTGACGAGGAGATGTATGTACACCTGTAATTAAGCAAACTGAGAGCTTCCCAAACCCCCTTCATTGATACTCCGTTTCTATGACATATACCTCAAAAAATTCTTTTATAAATTATGATTTAGATTCTAATAACGTTTGGCTCAAATAAACTCCAATGTATTTTGATGAACTAGGGTAATTAGACAGCTTTAATTTCGAGAGAGGAGAGTGATGTGATAAATGCTATCAAGTCTTAATAATTTATATGTGTCATGTTTATAAATGAACTAATGATTTTCCATTTTCTTACTTTCTCTATAGTGATGTACTCCGTCCTGATAAGAAGAGACAAATCACTGATAGTGAATACTGTTATGAGCACTACTGCTACACGAGAAATATCTAAGTACAACTATGAGCACGGGATAGAATATTTTGGGAAATTTTCAACTATGAAATAGTTTAATACCACACCTTTTTTGAATAGATAGAGACTATAGCCACCAACTGACATATACTGAATCATAAATTGGATACTTAATTATGGAGGCATTATACAAGGGGCACTAGACCCAAGTAATTGATTAGATCAATCAATATCCTGTAATTCCTCCTACTTACTTTTGGTTATTCCAACTTTAAACTTACCAATCATATTTTTCTTAAACTCTTCACGCTCTCTCTCTCTCTCTAAACCTGTCCTCTTAAACAAGGCAATATGGGTACTATACCATTATACGATTATTTTCGCTTGTCTTCTGAGTTTATAACCCACTGAGTGTTTGTAATAATTCAATACCAAACGTTTGGGAAATGTGTATTATTTACGTTCTATTTATTTGTAGAAACTGCACATTAAATAAGTTTCCGTGTGGTGTTTGTAAACGCGGAAACTTTCTTTCCTTTTCATTATTTTTCACTATATAAACAAGGTTGAAAGAAATGATGGTCATGTGACCAAGAGCCCGTGAGCTCGAAACGCGTCTGTTTATGCCCTAAATAAACAAACTTTCCGGTACCTGGTGGTGTGGCTTGTCATCCTTTTTCCTGAGTGAAGAGGAATCCGTGGATGTGTTTGAGCGGCGGCGCCCGCTCGAGAGACCAGCCCCGACCCGCTTGGAAGGGTGAGGAATAGCGCTAACTTTTGAAATTGACGTGGAGTCAAGATCCCCGCCCGCCGGCTGCCATAAGCCGCTACGCTGTACCAAGACTTGGAATCTTTCACCTCTGCACTTCTGACGCTGTGGGGGTGATCGTACCAACGGCGCCGGATGAGAAGTGCAATACGCGGCAGCAGCAGCAGCCAGGGTACGCCAGACAACTAGTGTCGAAGACGCATCCAGGCACCGACACGGTCGGAAAGACCGAACTGTATTCTGGGCAATGGAGTATCTGAAGGGGCGGGAAGCCTCGGCAGAAAACGTTTTCAGGAAACAGAAGGGACCCGATGGTACTGCAGCTACCGGGTCAGCTGAAATCACTCCCCCTGGTGTGGCATCACTGAAACAAAAAGGACATGCACTGGAACGCCTGAGGAAAAAGGAACTAAGCCGCTGGTGGGAGGCGACATCTCTACAGAATTATATAGAGATGGATCGTGTCCCTCGCGGTTTGCGTATCTTTATTGTTCCAACTTTGAATAAACCAAAACCTGAAGTTTTGAAGGCATGGCGGGAGAACACCAATGCATGCTCGAAAACTATGATGCAAATCTTGGTAAAAAATGCTTGGGAGGAGCATGAGGAATTGCTAAAAGAAATACAATCGCTCCTTGATGAATTAGCAAAGGAATCAGACCAAACAGAGGTATCAAAAACATTAAAAATTGTGGATGACAAAATACAGAAATTTGAAAAAGACCTGATTGCGAGGAAACAACGCAAATTCGAGCGTGATGAGCGGGATTATAAGTCAGGAAGAATCCTGACATTTGCTAAAAAGTTTGATAAAGCACGCTCCTCACTACTAAGAGACAAAGCACTTGGAATGGCGGATAAAGACCGGTGGCAATCTGGAACCAGTCTGAGCTCTGAAGCAAGTTTAACCGATACTAATACACAAGACAATTCAAATGTAACGGTTTTTTCCGACGAGATGCGCCTCGTGATGGAGGCCAACGAACAATCCATAAGGGGGAGAACCCGATATCAAGGCCGAGGAGGCAAGGCAAAAGTAAGAAACGACGGCAACGACGCAACAAACTCAGGAACTACTGGAGTGGGAAACAAAGGCCAGACACAGAAGATCAAGTAATGGCTGTACAGACTTCAGAGCTAACGGTAATGAATTTATCCAATAGACAATTAACTGATGATGACAAAAAAGTTCTTAAACTAGGATTAACATTTTGTCCTGACCTTCATTTTGATTATACGCAGACGCGTATAGATATGTACATGTTTGTGAGAAAACTAAAATTACACAAAATACACTCGCACAAGAAATGTGATCCAGAATTGTCTAGTAATACCGCTGAAAATGTAAACCAAAACAGTGATTTGCAAAATGTCTTAGTTTCCCTGCATGAGGAAGGTAGGATAGATCCAACGCAATCCCAGGTCCCTGTCACCCTAGAGGGCACTGACATTGTCTCCGCACCTGACGATTTATCATCTACCAACTTAGAAGTAAATGTTTCTACTGTAACCACGCCGTTCAGACCCAAATCTAGATACAGACCCCAGTTACCCAGGGACAACATAGACCTATTTCATGATCTAGTGAACAGTGACATGTTGAAACTTCTTAACAGACCATTGGGCAAACAGAACATTACACCAGGAATGAGGGTGGCATTAAATGAGATAAAGAACGACGATTCTATCGTCATTAAACCCTCAGATAAGGGAGGAAATGTAGTTTTGTGGGATAAGAAAATGTATATAAAAGAAGCTATGAGGCAACTTTCTGACACCACATGCTACACCAGAGTGGACCACTCCTATTTGAGTAAACTACTAAATAGGGTACACCAGAATATCCGTGATTGGGAGAAGAACAAACTACTGAGTTGGGATGAGACTAAATTTCTCATCAATGAAAATCCCACCACTCCGACCTTTTATCTGTTACCAAAGGTCCATAAAAATCAGACGCAACCACCGGGAAGGCCAATTGTGTCCTCCATAAACAGCCTCTTAGAAAATGTCTCACACTATGTCGACCACTTTCTCAAAAGTTATGTGAAAGATCTGATCTCACATTTAGAAGACACCAAAGACTTTCTACAAAAGGTAGAGAATATCAATTGGGAGTCATATTTTTGGCTTGTGTGTCTAGACGTGGAAAGCCTATATACGTCCATTCGACATAGGGATGGCCTGAAGGCTTGCGAACATTTCCTGAGAACCAGAAGTAGACATTTGGAAGCCCATTCCAAAATGCTACTCCAAATGATTGAATTGTGTCTTGAAGAAAATGTCTTTTTGTTCAATGGGTCTCTGTTCAAACAAATCCAGGGCACCTCGATGGGCACCTGCTTTGCCCCCAGCTACGCCAACCTACTGGTGGGCTGGTGGGAGGAGCAGGTGCTCAGGAGTGACGACCTGGAACATTGGACTACATGCGTGAATGTCTGGCTCCGCTATATAGACGATGTCTTTTTTGTGTGGGAGGGGAGTGAAAGTGAGCTAGTCGAATTTGTGGATGCACTCAATTTAAACAACTTGAACTTGAGATTTACCATGCAACATAGCCAGGAAACAATTGATTTTCTAGATATAAAACTCAATATCAAGAATAATAAGATTGAAACAGAGATCTTTAGGAAAGCAACAGCAGGAAACTCTGTGCTCCACTCCAAAAGCTGTCACCCCCCCAGTTTCAGATGGGCAATACCTTTTGGCGAGTTTTTACGCGCCAAGAGAAATTGCAGCACAGATGAGACATTCCTGAAACACAAGAAAACTATGCATGAAAGGTTCAAAATGAGGGGTTATCACACCAGCATGCTGAAAAAAGGTGAGGATAAGGTATCCCTCATTGACCGAAAGGATGCACTATTTAAAGACTCTAGAGCCAGACAACCAAGCCCCAAATCTCCTATAAGACTGATAACCACCTACAATACACAATCATCTGCGTTCAGCCAGATAATAAGAAGGAGGTGGGATATCCTTTTACAGGACAAAGTGTTAAAAGAAAGATTAGACCCACACCCCTCCATAACATACAGAAAAGGCAGATCCATCAAAGACCTTATAGTGAAAAGTCACTTAGACAAGAAAAAAATATGGCTGGCAGCAAAGGGTGGATTTTTCAAGTGTGGAAAATGTAAGGCCTGTAGCCACAGTACCAATGTAAGGGAAGTTGAACTCAAAAGAATAAAGAAAAAATGGAGAATCACCAAAAACATCCAATGTACCACTGACTATGTTATCTACGTAGTAACCTGCCCTTGTGGCAAATGGTACATCGGCTCAACTACTTTCCCTGTGAAGAAGAGAATCTTGGAACATTGGCGTGCAATTACGAATAAAGATTTTGCATATAGTACGGCCAAACATTTCCACCAATACCACGATGGAGACTGGACCAAGGCGAAATTTTTCGCTCTTGATTCAATCCCCAAACATATCAGAGGAGGGGACCGTCTAACAGCATTGCGCAGAGCAGAGTCCAAATTCATATTACAAGCAGGATGTATCGTACCTTTTGGGATGAACATTGACGAGGAGATGTATGTACACCTGTAATTAAGCAAACTGAGAGCTTCCCAAACCCCCTTCATTGATACTCCGTTTCTATGACATATACCTCAAAAAATTCTTTTATAAATTATGATTTAGATTCTAATAACGTTTGGCTCAAATAAACTCCAATGTATTTTGATGAACTAGGGTAATTAGACAGCTTTAATTTCGAGAGAGGAGAGTGATGTGATAAATGCTATCAAGTCTTAATAATTTATATGTGTCATGTTTATAAATGAACTAATGATTTTCCATTTTCTTACTTTCTCTATAGTGATGTACTCCGTCCTGATAAGAAGAGACAAATCACTGATAGTGAATACTGTTATGAGCACTACTGCTACACGAGAAATATCTAAGTACAACTATGAGCACGGGATAGAATATTTTGGGAAATTTTCAACTATGAAATAGTTTAATACCACACCTTTTTTGAATAGATAGAGACTATAGCCACCAACTGACATATACTGAATCATAAATTGGATACTTAATTATGGAGGCATTATACAAGGGGCACTAGACCCAAGTAATTGATTAGATCAATCAATATCCTGTAATTCCTCCTACTTACTTTTGGTTATTCCAACTTTAAACTTACCAATCATATTTTTCTTAAACTCTTCACGCTCTCTCTCTCTCTCTAAACCTGTCCTCTTAAACAAGGCAATATGGGTACTATACCATTATACGATTATTTTCGCTTGTCTTCTGAGTTCATAACCCACTGAGTGTTTGTAATAATTCAATACCAAACGTTTGGGAAATGTGTATTATTTACGTTCTATTTATTTGTAGAAACTGCACATTAAATAAGTTTCCGTGTGGTGTTTGTAAACGCGGAAACTTTCTTTCCTTTTCATTATTTTTCACTATATAAACAAGGTTGAAAGAAATGATGGTCATGTGACCAAGAGCCCGTGAGCTCGAAACGCGTCTGTTTATGCCCTAAATAAACAAACTTTCCGGTACCTGGTGGTGTGGCTTGTCATCCTTTTTCCTGAGTGAAGAGGAATCCGTGGATATATAAATATATATATATATCTATCCCACCCGCCAACCTTCCCCTCTTCCCACCTCTTGAACCCCAGCGCCCGCCCTCCTCCCTCCCTACCCTTACCATCTTCCTTCCTTCCCTGTACAGCACCGTTTTTCCAACCACAACCCGGTCCTGAAGATGATCCCAACTAAGACGGATCGAAACGTCATCGACCATTCAGCGCAATAAAGGGTGCAATTCCAAGTGTGGCTCGTCCAAATCACTACTGCAAACCAAAAACGTTTTGCATTGCAATTTATTTGGAGCCACATTGTTCTCTCAATTCACTGTATATATGTAACACTTTTATACCATGCGCCGTTCATGCTGATCACAATTGTCACTTGCGTTGCCACCCTTTATGTCACTTGCACATACCGAGCACCAAGTCCAATTCGGTTTGTTTTGTTATTCATTTGAGTATAGTGCAGATACAACTGTATATTTCGTTTCCCCCCTCTTCTTTCCTTAATTATTTGATGCCATGAGCACGTTTCATTACCAAATGACTCTCCTTGTTTCTGTTCATGTAATGCTTTTCGCATACATGTTTAATGAACTTTCTAAATGTGGTGTTTTCAGATCTGTGACTTAAAATCTGACGTAACTATTAAAGAGGATTTTAAATTACAATCACTTTGCGTCTAAACAGTATATCTCTAGTTGATTCCAACCAAAGATATCACTTATTAAATTCCATTTATCAATGGGAGAGATAGGCCTTACAATATTGAAAAGCAACTTTAGGAGTTTTCCACTACAATGACATAAAAAGCTTAAACACATATACCCTTTTTTCAGATACTCGGCAACATGCCCTAAGTGCCTCGTGGGCCTAACTTAGGAATTACTTATATGTATCAAAAAGAAAGGTTTAGGCCTGACAAAACGTTTGTAATGCCAGGTTAAAGTGACAGTTTAAAAGCGCACTACAGGTTGCAGTGCAGGCCTGAGACATGTTTTAAAATGCATTTTTATTGGGTGGCACAAAGAGTGCTGCAGGTCCATCAGTAGCATTTAGTTAACACGCCCTGGGTACATGCAGCACAATTTACTAAGGAATTTAGAGTAAATAAAGGTGCCAATGTGATATAAACCAACTGTACCGTGTTTGGTGGAGGGTGTGCAAGCACCTTGGCACTGTTTGGCAGTGGTAAATTGTACAGAGTCCTAAACCCAGCAAAAATGAATTCAACAAAACAAGGTGAGTTAAGAGAAAAGTCTGGGGGAATACAAAGCCACACATGTCAGGTCCAACAGGAGGCAATGTTATGCATCACCCCTTACCACTGCTCTGCTCCTGTCTAGCTAATGAATGAATAATGATTAGGGGAGCCATATGTAGAAACATGTTATAGATGGGTAAAAAGTGAATAACTGGTGCATTTTGCATCTGGGTTTTGACTGATATCATAGACAACTCAACCGTCACTCTTATTGTATAGTTAATGTCTCTCAGTAGCCTATAGTGAAAACATTCCCTGTTAATCACTGTTACGCATCCATAATTCTATAAGTGAAAAACATTTGGTTAGCCCTATAGTCCAACCAAAAGCAATGACTGATTAAATCATTATTTAAATGTAGGGTGTAGTACATACACTGTGAGTAGATGCCTACTTGCATTTCCTTGTAATGCAATTCAGTGACAAAGGGCAAGTAGAACCCCTTTCAGCTGTATGTTTTAAATGAAAGTAGATATTCAGAATATTACATGTATTTTAGTGTTTTCTTTACTCTTAGACATGTGTATTTATGGTACATAGATTTATTTGAATATATTTATAGTTATTACTAAATGCTGTGGTTTTTTTTTAAACTCACAATTATCGCAGGACAGTCACATCTTGTTTTCTGCTGTGATATCTTAATATGCTTAATTTAAGTGGATGGTCACCATACATACATTGGTCAGCATTCTGTCTGTCAATCATTATTTTTGCAACTTTCTAAAAATGTCATTTCCAGACTTGTGACTTAACAATTAAAGATGGGTTTGAATTGCAATTCATTTGGGTCTAAATTGCATACCTCTGTCTACTTCCATCCAAAGTTAGAACCCATTCAATGTAATAAGGTAACCCAGTGTTAGTCAGTGGGAGGAATTGACCTTACAATAGTGAAAAACAGCTTTTGGTGTTTTTCACAGACAGGACCTGTAAAGGTTATGTATACATGTCCTACATTTTAAATAAAATTCACCTTGCCCATGAGCCTTTAGGGATGACTTCTAAGAATGAAAAAAGGGTGGTTTAGGCCTGGCAAAAGGCTACTTTAGTGAGTGTCCCAATGAGTGGTGCAAGCCCACTATAAGCATTTAATTTGCAGGCCCTGTGTTCTGTGGATCCACTATGGGGGTCCTGCACATTTCACAGCAGTGTTAGTCACACCCCTGACTTGATATGTACCTTTCAAACCTTCCTTAAGGTAGCTCTTGCAAGCATGCTTCTTCATCTGGGTCAAGTTACCTGGTTGCAATGGATGACATTGAATTTATTTTGTTGGTGCTATCACCAAGTTCACCTGATGACGGTTAGATTTCAACACATCTGCCAGAAATTTACAGTAATCTAATACAATGTCATCACTTATTGACTCATGTATATAGAAAATCCTCAAGGCTTTGTCCATTAACACTTCACAAGGCAACAGTCCCGTTTTCTTTCAACTGTGGTACTTCTAATGTTCATGGAAACAAGAGGAAGAGCATTGAGTCGTTTCAAACTGGTGGTGCACACACGTTAGCCAACTTGGTTTTGATGGTCCCGTTTATTTATCTTCGCTACAACGCGAAATGACCAGATGACTGAAAATGATCACTACAATGGAATCCCTGATTAATCAGGAGAGCTGTACAAATCAATTTTAAAATCTGATTTTTGAAATGAGTTCAATGGTCTGTCTCTATCGCAGTTGGCAGACCGAACCGTGGAATCAATTGAATTAACAAAAGTTTGGAAAATGTCATACTGTCAGATCTCTGAGTAGTATAAGCCTCGAACCATTTAGAAAAAAATCACACAATCACAATAACATATTTAAGGCCATTGTAAACTGGCATCTCAATGAAATCTGCTTGAAGTCCCATAAATCCTCTGATTTGCCAATTTGACTCATAGTTACAGTAGTTTTCTTTTCATGATTATTTCCTTGAAAAATAAAACACCTTTGACACAGATTTTCCACAATATTTCTGACTTAGTACTAAATCAGTAATTGTTAACAGTTCTGTCCATTGTATCCAATGCTACCGGTGTTGGCTGTTCAGATAACAATTCATAGAATGTGCCATTCAACCTGGAAGATTATATTTGTTTTCAAGAGTAATGTAAATGCCATTGTGACTCTTTTTAAAACCCAACATGTTTCCCACCTTTGTTTGTCATTTGCTGATTTGTCCCCCTGAAGATCTCTCAATTCCCTTAATTAAATCTGTATTGCACTCAACAAAAAAGTATTTACATTATTTGTACTTTAAACAAAACTCTCACATGATTCATTTTGTTCTGTTTTTCAAGTGTGCAATATCTCACCACTTGTTCAGCTCATTTATTCCTCAATGTGACCATATAATCACCAGCCTTATGGGCAGCATGCTTGACTATTGCAATCCCATTTGGTTGTTGTATTGCTTCTATCAAAATCAAGAATATAGGAACCATTCATGATGGGAGTACCAAGGATGCCATATAACCCCTTTCTGACAACAACTGCCTAAAAGCATGTTCCAATCCACATCCATACTGGCGATGTGTAAATCACCCCATTCAAAGTTTCTGCAAGACAACAAGCTTTTGTCAGTGCAATCAACTCTGCCACTTGTGCCCTACGTGGAGTTCTCTTACCAAAAGGAACAGGTTTGAAACCTCCACAGAACAAATGGTAGAGTGGGTAGTACCAATATCAATTAAGAATTGTCTTCCTCTAGGACTGCACATAGCATGCAATCCCCCTACCCCCTCAGGCACTGTCATTGCTAATTAATTTCTGATGAAAACTGACAAAATCCATCAATCAGAATCAAGGTATTCTGTTTGTAACTTGGATTGTAAGGCATCCTAATTCTCATATTTTGGTGCAACAACGGAGCTATAGGCTTATTTAAATGGAATTGCCCATAGATTTGTACCCAGAAATCTGTTGGGTTATGGCAACCTGTGTCTGCATCTGATTTCTACTCCCATACATCTGGGGAACAAAATCATTCTAGATTCAATCTGGATTCTGCCTAAACTGTTGCTTTCAGTGCAACATTTTGCCGTAAGAATAATAAGCAGTGCTCTTCTTCAACAAATAGATATTTGCTTTTACTCCCCCTCATGACCCCTCTACCACAACTCTACATTTGTACCATCTCATTTCCTATTCTCACACCTTGCATGATGTGAGATGCACAAAATCTGAATCAGAACCTGTCAGACCTGGCTTTTCTAACAGGCTTATCCACAGACGTTTTGCACTTTGGACTCCTGTTGTATACTCTGTTTTTGTTGTTTTATGACTCTGGTCACTTTGCCACTGCTGATCAGTGCTAAAGTGCATATGCTTTCCCTGTAAATTGTGTTTATGGATTGGTGATTCCATGATTGGCATATTTGATTTACCGATAACTCCCTAGTACACTGTACTGTGTGTGCCCAGGGCATGTAAATCAAATGCTGCTAGTGGGCCTGCATCCCTGATTGTTCCACCCACATGAGCAGCCTGTAAATGTAACTCAGACCTGCCACTACAGTGTCTATGCTCAGTTTGCTACTGCCATGTCAGCCTGGCAAGCGCACCCACTTGCCAGGCCCTAACCTTCCCTGTTCTTACATGTAAGACACCCCTAAGGTAGGCCCAAGATAGCCCCTTGGGCAGGGTGTAGTGTATGTGAAAGGTAGGACATGTACTGCGGTGTGTGACATGTCCTGATAGTAAAATAAAGTGTATTTTGTTGTTCACTAGTGAAAGGCTATCGGTCCCATAGGATAAAATGGGAGTTCATTTATAACATCTTATAAATAAAACTTCCTATGAGGACAAGATAGAAAGATGGAGTTTAGTATGCCTGATCTCAGAATATGAAAATGCTTCTTTTAGTGAAGATGATTTTTATATTGTGTGTTTGAAAATACCACTTTTTGAAAGTGGGAATTGTCTTACTCCTGTATGCCTCTGCTGGCTTGTGGATTGACTGTCTGGCTTTGGAGTGACAGGGGCTGGGGATGTGCATTCTCTCAGACAGCCACCGGTGGGGGGGTGATGTGTGTCCTGATTTTCCCGAATAAGTCAGGACTGGGCTGAATAGACCTGGGCTGCATTCAGAGTAGGAGGGGGAGCTTTATTTCACGCCTAAATGGGCCTGGTCTGCCTTGGACAATGCTGTCTCCACCTCCTGCTGGACAGCTGCCCCGGGGAGACCAGAACTGGTTTTGACTGGGCAAAGAGCTTCTCTGCAACCAGAGAACCAAATAATTTTTGCTATAAAAAGTGGGGCCCAGACCCCTGAACTTTATATCATTTTTGAACTTCAAGAGGAAGGAGAAGAGCGGGAAGAAGCTGGAGGAGGAGTATGGCCCCTTTGCTGTATGCTGTCTGGGGGTGGCCTGCAATAGCTGTTTCTGCCAAAGAGAGGAACTGTGTGTGTATCCTGCTTGACAAAGAATATTCATAGGCTTGGGGTAGAGCTTGCCCTTTGATCAAGTAGTCTCAGGATAAACAAAGACTTCACCATCTTCCTGGGCACTGTTTCTGGAACCCCAGGTTTCAGTCACCTCAGAAGAATAGAGCAGCTGACTCTGATACCAAGTCTGTCGCTGGTTCCGTGTCATGAAGGAACTGCTGCAATTCGCACCACATCCTTGGTCTCACCGACGCCTCTGGGTGACCGTCACCAAGACGTTGCTTGCACCGCATCCTGTGGGCACCGCAATCAGCACTGCCTCGCTTCACTCTGCCCGGACATCGCTGACACCGTCGCTGCCCGACCCAACATCGTCCAGATCCATCGCCAGCACCGTACCCTGCGAGCACCACATCGAGCAACGTCTCACTCCGCATCGTAAGTCTTGGCCTCACTAATTGCGTTGGACGACGGTCACCGAGCCGCTGCCTGCCCCGCACCACTTTCACTTCACATCGCAACAGCGACGCTTGCCCCGACCGACTCATACCAACAGGACCGGCAGCAACGAGAAAGGTACTGTCTACAAGTCTGTTGACGCTTTAGCTGGCCCATACCAACGAGGTCAGCTGGAACTGTTAGAATCTGTTGTTTTCAGCATCGCGGTAGTGCCGGATGGAGCTATTGACTCGGAAGAATTGTATTTTTCAGCTATTCTTGCAAATTAAAGGTTATCTTGCAAAGTAACTATTTTTGCAGTATTGTATGTTGAATTTTAGTCGTATTTGGTCTTGTTGGTTTAAATAAAGTTCTGCTTATTTTTTTAAAATGGTGTGGTGTCTATTTGTAGTGTTTTCACTGTGTTATTGCATGTGATGGAGCAGAGTTCATCTGCAGTCAGGCACTGTTTTATTTTTTGTGCTTCAGACAGGCTGCATTTAAATTGCCACGCACATTTTGGTGCAAGTTAAAAACATGGCACATGAAAAACATGAAAGTGAGGCCTATTCAGTCTGAAATGCTTTTGCTGAATTAACATGTGTTTTTTTGCAATGTAGAGAAAAGTGGCCTTTTTACCTTTGAAGATTAATAGAATGTGTTTCTCTCTTCCCAGCTCATCCCATGTAATCTAAAATCAACTATTTCTGTCTTAAAAGACTTTGACTTGTTGCATATTTTGATAAATATTTTCAGTTAATAACACCTCTTTTTATAATGTGTGTGAATTAATAATGCACCAAACACTACACAGGGGACTAAATGCTTTTTTGCATGAAAAGCTATCTAAAACACTAAAGCATGTTGCTGTGTGTGTTGTATTAACTGGGTGCACTATATTAATTGTGTGTGCTTTTAAAATTTACACTACAGCATGAAAATGCTATGTTGCACATTTCACATTTATTTTGCATGTTGTCATAAATAATAGAAAAGCTGCTTTTCACTAATAGCTTGGCTAGGTAAACATTTATAAGGGGTATTAGTATGAGGGAGGGAAACATAATGGGCTGATTTACATGAAATTAATATTATATTTGTGTTTGTTTTATTTTTGGGGCCTACAATTAAATGGCTGCCTGTGAATCCAGCAAGGCTATGGCTTGCATTAAAGAGAAGAGAGCATGCGCAGACTGTACCAGCTTTCCTAAAGGAGTCAAGGACACTTTGAACTTTGTACATTCTTGTGATTCTGCCAATGTACCAGTGTTAGTTAAAAGTGTCCATCTGACTACGCTGTGGAAGGAAGGAAGGAAGAGAATTAGAATGAAACATTTTTCTTAGTAAATGTTGCAAATGTTTATAAATGTAGTTATTCATGTATGCTTCTTTTGTTAAAACTGGTAAAGTCAGGATTTTAGAATGAGTCAGGGTAGTGTGACCTCATGCCATCATGACTGACCAATCACGTACAGGTTTTTCCTGAAAGATGCTACATCTTTGTGTAGTCTGCCAATAATTAGGGTATAAAATAATGTCCTCTCTGGATGGGGGCTGGCTTTTTCTCAGCTCAGCTGGCTTCTATGGGTTAGGTACGAGAAACGTCCCGGGAGATTGCTGAAGGGGAGGTGCGTCCGAGGAGATTCAGGGGGAGGTTTCTTGCTTCCACGTCATATCTTGGCACATCAGGCCACATTCCTTTGCGGTCTGGTGAAGGGCGGGCTGTCTCCCTCCTTTTTTCTCTTTAGACACAGAGATGCACAGACAGCAACATAAAGAAAAGGCTCTTTAGATTTAGATGCTAAACTTTAAGTTTATGCTTTGACATAATTAATTAGGTCTGAAAAGATGTATTTGACTTATGCATTTATTTCTCTTAATGGGAGATTTTTGCCAACTATTTAATTATTGATTAGCTTTGCAAGACTATTTTTCTTAGAAACTCTTTAAGAATTTTGACTGATATTTTGCGCCACATTTGCTTTTCCAAGTGTGATGCTTATATGCAGACTGTAATATGTTCTGTATTAATGCTATTTTCCTGTTTTCCAAATTCTGTAACCTGATTGATATTTTACTAATGAATAAAGGGTCAGAGAAAAATTAACTTTTGACTAGAAAATAAAACCCTTTAAAATATTCAACAACTCTCTTTATTGGCTTGAATAATTAATTTAATTTTGACTGTTCAGGTTTATTTAAGTCTCCTGAAGGTAATACATGGTGTGAAGGGCCCAACACCTTTTGAGCGGTAAATTAGAGGTAGCATGAGGGTTTTACATTGAGAAACTACCAGAAGAAATTACCGCTCCATCAGTTTTTGGTAATCAGAGGATGGTCATTATTGATTAGTTTGGTGATTAATGATTATTGATTTCACCATCAACTATTAAACTAATGGATCATTGACCTTAAGAGGGAAGTAAAATAATTGCCCAAGTTATATAAATGTCCAAGTCCTGATTCCTGACTCCAATGCTCAGAACCTGAAGACTGGCAAAGCAGTACTGGCAGGTGATGCAAGAAGTGGTGTGAGTATCAATAGGGTTGTGAAATGTTGTTAATATGCTTGCATGTTTTTTGAAGTGTTGAAAATAGTAAGGATTTTTACTGTTGGTGACATTTTGCTCATTTTGAATTGATGGTGTTATTGATTATATTGGTAATTTCATAGGACATACTTTTTTGGTTATTGATTACATGTTTTAACTCTTCATGTTAAGTTAGTGTCTTGTTCTATGTTGTCTGGAACATGCAGGTATGCACACCTGTGGAATCCCGGGAAGGAATAGCGGGTGGTAAATGGAAGCCACACTGCACTGAGGTTACTCGTCTGTTGGAATAACACTGAGAAGCTAGGTAGGGCTGGCAGTGTTAAATTAGGGACTATTTTCTGTGTGAGTGATTGATAGCAAAGAGTTCGCTGGTGAAACTTTGGTCTGATATCACCTAGAAAGGGTCACACCAAAGGAGTAGCAGGTTCTTCTGAGCTTGATTGACATCAAAAGGGTTCGCTGGTGAAACTTTGGACTAAGATATATCCTGAAGGATAAGTCCAAAGGAGTAGCAGGTTCTTCTGAGCTTGAGTGACAGCAAAAGGGTTCGCTGGTGAAACTTTGGCCTAAGATATATCCTGAAGGATAAGTCCAAAGGAGTAGCAGGTTCTTCTGAGCTTGAGTGAAAGGTAAGCGGAAGGGATTTACCTGTAGTGTTTGAAGAGTAAACGGAAAGTCTTACTTTGTGAAGGGTAAGCGGAATGTGTTACTCGCCGTGAATATAAATCTATCCTTTATTTAGCACAACAGACAGAGTAGCGAATGTATTTATGTTGTTACTAACAGAGTTATTGATTAAGAGAAATATTGCAGTACGATTTTGTGGAGGGTCAGTGGTAGGAGTAAAACTGACTAAAATTGAGACTGACAGCTTTGGAGAAAAGAAATTGCATTGAACTATTGAAAAAATGAAAATGTTTGAAGGTTTAAAGAAGCTGTTAGGAGGTAAAGTGAAAAATTCGTTTTTTATTGGTGATGCTCCTGAAGGAACACCTGTGCATTTTATGTCTACCAGTTTGGGACAAAACACATGTATGTGGGTTCACCAATGGTACAAGATTACTGAAAAAGAAGGTGCTTTGAGGTCTCCAAAAGATGGTACTTATGAATTGCAAATTATTGACAAATTAAGGGAAGTGTTATGTGAAATAAAGACACCATCTAAAGCTGCACAATTTGAGGCCTTAAGCCTGTGGGAAAAGACAGCAAGAGAGAAAGCAAGTGAGGATAAAAAGGTAAAGCACCAGATACAGGAGAAGGGAATTAATGATGATAAAGAGCTTCAAATAAATAATGATTCAGGGGATGAACTAATGGATGAATTGTTAAGTGAGTGTCCACCACTTTATGTGGTTCCCATGAAAAATACTGAAAATAGTGTACCAGTAAATACTACAGGGGCTACTGCTTCTGTTGAACAGAGAGAAATACAGATTGAAAGAACTGTGCAGAAATTTTATATTGACCCATTACCTGTTGATTCAGTACTGACAGTGATACCTCCAGGTGTTACTGCTTCAAATATGACTAATTCTGTTCAAGAATTACAAACTGCAGATGCACAGATAATGCCTAGAAAAATTATGACTGTCCCAATTAGTATGGTCCCTACTGAAAAAGTTCAAAGAGCTGCAGAAAAAGTGATTATGGAAGGGTTTATTTCAGAAACTAATACACAGATTATTGAACAGAAATTACCCCAAGCACTGAAAGGTGAGGGAAAAATGGTATTTACAACTTCTGCAGCCCAGGATAAAATAAATATATTTGAAAATGGGATTTTTCAAACCTGCTTTGAGGAAGCAACAGTGATTAAAAAGATAGGGAACATGGGGGAACATATTAACCCAGACCATGAAAAAGAGAGACAGCTTAGTGTTTTAAATGGAACTTGTGAACATGGAGAAATTAACAGTCTCTGCTGTTTAAATAATGAATATGTGAACCAGTGTCAGGAAAAATAATTAATTTCCCTGAGTAAGGAAACAGCTGTATGTGCATTGACTAAACATAATGGACTGACCGATTTGGCTCAAAAATATGAAACTGATATTTCAGGAAATTTTCCATTTCAGAAAAGTTTTAGGGTACACATGGATGAGGAAGCAAATGAGAAAATGTGTCCTTCAGGAATGCATTTGCACATTGCAGAAAACAAATATGGTTTTTAAATGCAATGAGCTTGAGAAATTAGGAGACAAGTGGGCAAGAAAACATCAGAAGAAAAAGAACCCACCAGACCTAGCAAGGAAAATGGATAAGGAAAAGAAGCCACCAGATTTAGTTGAGAAAAATAATAAGCAGAATGAGGGAGAAGCTTTTGCTTACTCATTGAGAGAAAAGGTGGGAGAAATGTATGTTCCTATACTACAGAATAAAAGTGAACTTGCAGCATTTCTGAACACATTCCCACAATTGAGAGACAAGATTGTGCTGTGGTACCCACAAGTTGATGGATTTGATGAAATTTTAAAAGAATTGTACATTAATTTGGAAATGTTCTTTTACATTGACATGCTGACTAAATTGTGGTTTGAATGTAAAGTTGTGGAAAGGCCAAGTGAAGAGACAATGAAAAGGGTTTGCAGGAAGGCACCATCATTTTCTGTTGTTATGGAGAAAAGCATAGCAGTGATTATTTTCCTGATGGGCAGAGTGCCAGCAAAGGATGTTGATTGGGTACAGATTAAAAGAACACAGGATGGAAGTAAAGGTGTTTTGGTTTGTGCAAATTCAGTTATGGATGTTGTACTGCTGGAAAACGTGTCCATTTGCCATCTTTATAACAGATTTGAGCATTGGAAGAAGAAAACTAAATTTAAACATGATGCACAAAAACATGGAGAAATGCAGGTGCAAAATATGCCAGTTAAGCAAATGCAAATGTCAGTACAGGTACCAATGGCAGGAATTTTTCAAGCACAGATGGTCCCACAAAATATGGAAAATGCTAAAGTTAATTTAAATAAGGTGTCCAGAGCAAATGTGAATTATTTCCAAAGACAAAAACAGAACACATTTCAACAGGTTGCTCTGTTTGCAAATGAGAGTTTTAACACTCACAATTCTGAATTTACCAATTCCATTGTGAAGGCAGTGGAAAGTCCAGATTTAGTTGCAGGAGTTTTAAACAAAGAAATTACAAACCCAGTTTTAGAAGAATTTGCACCAAAATTAGGCCCATTGGAGGAAGATTGCAAAACTGTTGTCTGTGACTCTGGCCTAGCAAGAAAACAATTATTTTGCAAATTAAGCAACTCAGATTACTGTACATCAGATACTGTTAATTTTCAGGTTCCTGATGAGGATGTACATTTTAAAATGGCCCAACAAGAGACAGCTGTAGCATTATTTTCAGAAAAGACAGTTGAAAAATTACCTTCTGCTTTGGAAAAAATAATAAACACAGAAATAAGAGAGTTCACAGAGAAGGATGCCAGATTAATAAAATGTGCAGAACATGTCTTATTAAAATTTGAACCAGATGACATGTATTCAGGAACAGAATCAGTTGCAGGAATTTTATCAATAAAAGGATTTTTGATGGAATTGATTAGAAGTTTGCGTAACTTTCTGATCATAGGTTCACAGAAAATAAATGAAAAGAACAGAATAGTGCAGGAGATTAAAAGCATATTTTTTCCATGTTGTCCTGTGGTACCGAATCCAGCCAATTTATTTTTTCACATTCCATGTGGTGAAGAATGGCTTATTTTTATTGATTTTTGGCAAGTTCATGTCACAGTGCCATTGGATGAGAATAGTCAGGAGTACTGTCAAAAAGTAGATGAATACCTGGGACACAAAATTGGAAAGGGAGGTAGAAAGGTGTCTCCAGAGAGAGTGGAAATGATTTCCAAGACAAATCCACCTCAAATTCAGAAAGAAGTCAGGAACTTTTTGGGAATGGTTAGCTGCTGTAGAGAGTGGTTACTAAACCTTTCCCTAGTGACTAAGCCTTTACTGAGGCTGACACACTCAGGTGTGTCTGATCCGCTTCCATTGGACAACAACTGCACAAAAGCATTCCTAGAGTTGAAAGAGAAAAAATGTCGCGCCCCAGCACTAGGAATGAAAGTTTATTTGAAAGAAAATACACTAATTTGCAGTGAGAGGGAGGGCTGCGCTCTCTCATTGCTTATTCAAAAAGATGAATGTTTTCAAAGGTCTGTGATGTATTGCCAAATGACCTTTGACCCTAACTTCACAGAAATGTCAGCAAATGAATTGGATTGTGATGAAACTGAATATGAGTGTCTAAATATCATGCAAATATGCATAAAGCCAAATTCAGACTTGAAGGATGAACATCTGATTCAGCCCAACACTGTCCATTTTGTAGATGGCCCATGTTTGAAAGGTGACACATTAAAAGCAGCACATGCTGTGCTCCTTATACATGATGTTGTCAAAGCTCTATGGCTTTTAGTAATTACCCCAGCCCAAAATTCGAAATTGATTGCCCTTACCATAACATGCAGTATATCTGCTCAATTGGGAGTCACTGTTGTCATGGGAGAGAGAAATGCTAATTCAGTTGCACAAAATTGTGTTCTGTTAGCATATACATTCAATGGAATCTTCACAGTTGAATTAAAAGATGCTCAAGAAAATGTTTTTGAAGCAGCACAACAGGGTTGTATCAGAACTATTTTTGAAAAAAATGACAACTGCAAAATGACAAATGTGTTATTGCAAAAACTGATGCTCAGGTATAGATTGCCAGTTTCTCTGAAATCAGATCATAATGTGGTCTCAAAGATAATGAGTGCAGAACAACTGATTGGACAAGAAATGGATTGTAGCTATCTGCCTGAAGTGTCAAGCATAATAAAGCAACACAATGGCAGCACTGAGTTACCTTTTGCAAAAGACTGTGTTTCAGCAACACTAAAGTGGCTTAAAAATGCATATGCAAATGCACTTGTGGAAAACACTGAGGAGAACACTAGCCATTGCTGTGTAGGTCTGGTTGTTGTACAGTGTGCAGTTTCTCACCAGATTGCAGCTGCTACACAAGATCTGCATAATGGATGGTGCAACGGCTTTGGTCTGAGAGATGCTGTTGTGCAACATCTGAATCTGATCAAAGTGAAAATAAGAGTGAAAGGCCTTGGTTGAAAAAGTGCAAAGGATTGATGGTGCTCTGTCAGAGTTTCTCAGCACCTAAGTAGTCCAATTTGCATGGAAAGTATGAGCCATACTGATGACAAGCTGATGACAATGAGCAAAGAAATGCTGAAACTGTCCTGTTGAATTCCTTTTTGATTATTTTAGTTACTTATTTTAAAGAAGACTAACAGCTCCAAGAAGCTACTTATCTGCACTAAAACATTTGAGCTTGGCTATATATGATCTGATTACAGACCAGACTTGTGTTTGCCTTAGAAATAGAAGTAAAATTGTTATATGCTCAGCTTTTGCAAAAAGATATTGTCACTTGTGAAATGAAAATTGTGTGATGAATTATAAATCATTTTATTATGATTTGAATCATCAGAAGGGTGGATTGATGGAGCAGAGTTCATCTGCAGTCAGGCATTCTTTTATTTTTTGTGCTTCAGACAGGCTGCATTTAAATTGCCACGCACATTTTGGTGCAAGTTAAAAACATGGCACATGAAAAACATGAAAGTGAGGCCTATTCAGTCTGAAATGCTTTTGCTGAATTAACATGTGTTTTTTTGCAATGTAGAGAAAAGTGGCCTTTTTACCTTTGAAGATTAATAGAATGTATTTCTCTCTTCCCAGCTCATCCCATGTAATCTAAAATCAACTATTTCTGTCTTAAAAGACTTTGACTTGTTGCATATTTTGATAAATATTTTCAGTTAATAACACCTCTTTTTATAATGTGTGTGAATTAATAATGCACCAAACACTACACAGGGGACTAAATGCTTTTTTGCATGAAAAGCTATCTAAAACACTAAAGCATGTTGCTGTGTGTGTTGTATTGACTGGGTGCACTATATTAATTGTGTGTGCTTTTAAAATTTACACTACAGCATGAAAATGCTATGTTGCACATTTCACATTTATTTTGCATGTTGTCATAAATAATAGAAAAGCTGCTTTTCACTAATAGCTTGGCTAGGTAAACATTTATAAGGGGTATTAGTATGAGGGAGGGAAACATAATGGGCTGATTTACATGAAATTAATATTATCTTTGTGTTTGTTTTATTTTTGGAGCCTACAATTAAATGGCTGCCTGTGAATCCAGCAAGGCTATGGCTTGCATTAAAGAGAAGAGAGCATGCGCAGACTGTACCAGCTTTCCTAAAGGAGTCAAGGACACTTTGAACTTTGTACATTCTTGTGATTCTGCCAATATACAAGTGTTAGTTAAAAGTGTCCATCTGACTACGCTGTGGAAGGAAGGAAGGAAGAGAATTAGAATGAAACATTTTTCTTAGTAAATGTTGCAAATGTTTATAAATGTAGTTATTCATGTATGCTTCTTTTGTTAAAACTGGTAAAGTCAGGATTTTAGAATGAGTCAGGGTAGTGTGACCTCATGCCATCATGACTGACCAATCACGTACAGGTTTTTCCTGAAAGATGCTACATCTTTGTGTAGTCTGCCAATAATTAGGGTATAAAATAATGTCCTCTCTGGATGGGTTGTTATAAAAACACGGGTCAACCCAAGAAGTCACTGGGACCTGGGCAGTATAGTAGTACAAACAAAATGGTCCCAGTTTCAAGAGAACAAATAGAAACACTCAACAACCAATAGAAATAGATGTACTCTTAATTATAACAACATTGTTTTTTAATCACAATGTGTCTCATAGCACAGTAATTCATTCAATAAACAAACAATACATCACTTTTCAAAAAAATGCCCCTATGAGAGTGAAAAAGGGAAGGGTAGTGTTGGGATGGTGAAAGAATAAGATCTTCAAGGGAGGTCTGCAAAACCACAATATAAACAATCAGTTATATGCAGAGTTAAATCATCTTCTATTTGGAAAAATCATGCCTCAGTGAAAAACAATACTAATAACTGATAATCGAGGCTGAGCGTAGAAGGAAATGTCGACGTTTCGACCCAGTTGGAATGCAGGCGTGGATAAACCTTGCTAGAGGGTCTTCATCATAGGGGCAATAGATCTACATAAAAATTGAATTATTAAAAACAATTAGTTCATGGGTCTTACAATGTCTACTTTCTGCTAGACTTGAAGCTTTGAGAATAGCTCCTGTGTTACATCTTTTGCATAAACTGTTTTTTTGTCATCTGAATACCCTTAGTGGTTGCATGAATGCACCATCTCTAATGAGATTGTGGACACTGCCTTACACATCGGCCGGCAGTTATCCAGATCTCCAATTACCGTTTCTGGTGGATGGTCCACCTTCCACAGAGTACTTTCTACTTACCAATATAATACCTGATTTCATGATTGTCGATACACCTCCGATGTATTCCTCTCCCTGTCCAATCGAGTAGCGGTTCCTCTCAACAAACTTTTATGAAAATTACTTGGGATCTTATAAGACCCATGAACTAATTGTTTTTAATAATTCAATTTTTATGTAGATCTATTGCCCCACCCCACAACGCCCCTGTCCTGATGAAGACTCTCTGGATGGGGGCTGGCTTTTTCTCAGCTCAGCTGGCTTCTATGGGTTAGGTACGAGAAACGTCCCGGGAGATTGCTGAAGGGGAGGTGCATCAGAGGAGATTCAGGGGGAGGTTTCTTGCTTCCACGTCATATCTTGGCACATCAGGCCACATTCCTTTGAGGTCTGGTGAAGGGCGGGCTGTCTCCCTCCTTTTTTCTCTTTAGACACAGAGATGCACAGACAGCAACATAAAGAAAAGGCTCTTTAGATTTAGATGCTAAACTTTAAGTTTATGCTTTGACATAATTAATTAGGTCTGAAAAGATGTATTTGACTTATGCATTTATTTCTCTTAATGGGAGATTTTTGCCAACTATTTAATTATTGATTAGCTTTGCAAGACTATTTTTCTTAGAAACTCTTTAAGAATTTTGACTGATATTTTGCGCCACATTTGCTTTTCCAAGTGTGATGCTTATATGCAGACAGTAATATGTTCTGTATTAATGCTATTTTTCCTGTTTTCCAAATTCTGTAACCTGATTGATATTTTACTAATGAATAAAGGGTCAGAGAAAAATTAACTTTTGACTAGAAAATAAAACCCTTTAAAATATTCAACAACTCTCTTTATTGGCTTGAATAATTAATTTAATTTTGACTGTTCAGGTTTATTTAAGTCTCCTGAAGGTAATACATGGTGTGAAGGGCCCAACACCTTTTGAGCGGTAAATTAGAGGTAGCATGAGGGTTTTACATTGAGAAACTACCAGAAGAAATTACCGCTCCATCACATGCATGCACAAAGGCTTTACACACTGCTTCTGAGATAAGCCAGTCTGCTTGTGCCAAACTACCAGGGGGCTGAGCAGGGGTTATTTTAGAAGTTCACCCTCCTTACCCTCACTAGGAAGAAGAGTCCCTACTTGGGAAAAGGTGCAAACCACTGCCAACTAGAGACCCCCGTTTCTAATAGAATCCGTCATCTGATTTCCGCTTCTTCTCTGATTTGCTTTGTCTGAACAATCATCAAATTCTCCTTAATCTTTCCCTTCTTTGCATCAAAGCAGTAGCAGGAATTCTTGGCATATTGCAGGATCTTATTGATCCCCTTCGTTCGCCAACACATCACACTGCTGAATATGTGAACTAAGCTCAGGAAACAAACCCTAACCAAAAGCCAGTACAAATCCCCTCCCACCTTCTTTCTTGGGCTCTTCAACTCCGCTGTATTTACTATAAATCTGTCTAGGCCGATTATAATAAGCATGCACTGACTCCTTCAGCTCTTGTGTAGCTCTCATGCGCTTCACCCAGTTCACTTACTTCTCTGGCATTTTCTTTATATATTTGTCTACAACAAAGGCAGCTGTAGAATTATTAGGTGCAACTCTAGCTAATTTCTCAGTCAGCTAAGATGCAACATTAGAGATGTTGGTTAGGTCGCTAGGGACAAAAATCTCAAATAACGTATCAAAATCATTCCAAAGCTTTTTAAAAAACATCACCAATCAATGAAGCTCTTGGTACCACTTGTCACGTTCCTCGCTCAGCTTTGGAAAATCTGTCATAAGGGAATAACACCTCTAGTCCAAGGGACATGCACATATTTCCATCCATGAACTTCTCTATGAGGAAATTCGGACACGGTCTCTAGTTCTGAATCACTAAAAATCACCTTCTCTTTCTTTTCTGCCTCTATATCTTTCTTTTTAGTTGTAACTTTCTTATTTTTACTTTTCTCAGTACTTCTTCAAATCTCTCCATTCTTTAGTTTTCTCAACTAAATCCTTAATGTGAGGTTGTAAAGTCACCAAACCCAAATTGTTTATCTCCTATTTACTCGGTCATTTTATAATTTGTCTGTACATTCCTCACTTTGCTGATATAAACCTCCTATTCCTTTGCTAATTCCTCAAGTTTTTTTTGTTTCATTCACACACTTTGCTGCTTCTCTGATCAAGTGCCTCATTTCCTCCACATTATATAGGCTCAGCAGTGAAAATAGCGGATTAGATATCGGAATTGGTGCTGCAATAGTAACTCTACTAGTACTCAACAAGTTTACCAATATATTCTCAGGCGGAGCACCTAGTGATGCACCCACTACTGCAAGCACTGTCAATCCCTGTGCATGTACACTTGTACCCACAGCACCTATCTCATGTACGATAGAGACCTACACCTATATCTGTATACTACTGATGTATGGAGTAGGTCTGGAATTTAAAAGATCATTTAAATAGTTATCTTCCTCTTCTGAATCCTGTTCTTGGCTCTGCTTCTCTTTGTCACCCTCATCAGTTTTATTTGTGTCTACTGTTTCCTTAACTATCACAGGGAAAACTCTCACTCCCCCTACTATATCCATTCTTGAGCATCTCTCTTGATCCTTCCACTTATGTTCTAACCACTGTCAAAATGAGCCCTTAAACTGCTTCTTCATTCTCTTTCCCTCTTTTTCTGTAGCCATCCGATCCTATGTATTCAATGCATCAATCGGTTCACGTCTAATTAGTGACTTTCTCTCATTTATTTCAACTAGTTTTTTGGGGGGTTTCAATAAATCAATGCTGTTTTACACTGTAAATCCATTCAATAAACATCACTCCACAGTGAACATTTCGAAAAGTTCCTATGCATATTGAGGCTAATTAAATGCTACATAAGTATTGCTGAACAGGCAAATAAAAATAATAACTGTATAGTTGCAATCTCTTGTTATCACTCGTACTATATCTCTCTAAAGACGAGTATCGATTATCCTAAAGCTTTTAGCTTATCATATTTTGCTGTCTAGACACTAGGTTTATAATGTTAGGGAAATTCAGCTTAGAGAGGGGATACATAGAGGAGTGCACTAGCATTTATTAATATAAAGAAGAGGCAGGTTAATGTTTGGGAGGTAAGTCTTGTTCAGGGGTGAGTCCAAATACATTCTGAGCTTTGCAACATCCATCAGGAATAATAATGGTTCGGATGCAGGGAAAGTCCCGGCACACTATAAGTGTCACCATCCGGAAGAGCAATGGTTTCCGCACACCATAAGTATCGTTCATCACCAAAAATAACACCCATCTGGAAAATCAATGGGATGAAAGAGTGCCTTTACCAGGGGAGCTCCTAGGATGATTTAGATACTGGGGGCTTTTTCAGCCGCGAGTTCTTTGAATTGTATGAACGTAGTATTCCAGGCTGCTGCAATGGTTTGTTTTCAGATTCTACTGGCTTCCTACCAGTGCAGCACAGTACTCTCGGCATCACCCCAGTGGTGCTGAGCCCTACACCACTGAGTGAAGGATGGCGCCCCCTGTGCCAGCCAAGGCATGGTCAGGAGGCATTTTCCCAAAATAAGGGCTCGATTCAGAAAGGATGCCCTCACCTTATGACTCTTTCTCCTGGGAAATATGCCCAATGCTGTAACTTTCCATGATAAGAGTGTTGTGAGCTATGTAACAGTAGCCAGTTCATTGTGCATAGAATGCCAGTGTTCGGTTACTCTAGGGCAAGACCAAAGCATGTGCTGATAAACTGCTGAATGCGTTTGACGTCTGGGGCAATAGATGTTGGCCGTTGGACGTTGCGTATGTGCAGTACAACCATGACAATGTAGGATATGCCCCATGAAGTATCATATATAGTATATGTTTTAATCTTGCATTTCTGGATTTGATATGAAGAGATTAAAGTGCCTGTACCTATTCTGTATCATATAAGGGTCACTCTAAATGTTCCTCCCATTCATGCTGGAGATGAGTTAGTGAGACCCAAGTATGTGCACTAATAGCTCTATAAAACTAAATAATAATGTGCTATCATTCTCCCATGATGTGCAGTGTATGCATTACTGCATGGATGGGTGGCTCTAAAAAAATCACGCCCCACAGTAATTTAAGGACTCCCAGCAACTGTGTATGTAAAAGAAACTGATTCTGCTAAATATTATCATCCTGGCATATCTGACAAACTGCAGCAAATTAGTATCCTGAAACAAATTCCCAACCGTGTCAATAGAGTGTCCATGCCAGCATGCCAACTTTTCAGAAGGAAAGTTCCCCAGAGAACCAGGCAAACCCTCGAGTGGTGTGGCCGGTGAATGGGCAAGAATGTGTTTTGTGAGCTGCAGCACATTTGTCACACATCTCTGAGCCAACCACACATGGAGCATACACGAATGGTGTAGTTTCTCTGCGGGATGTAAAAATTATTTTATTACATACAAAGGGAGGGGACAACTCCGTATGCTAGTTTCAAAAAGATTCTTTCTTTTCTCGATAACCATCTGGCCACCCATTAAAGCTGTGCAGCAAGATAATATGCCTCAAAAGTCTACACGCCTAATCCTCCGCTTTTCACAGGCAGTTGAAGCTTGTTTAAGGCCATACTACATCTACCTTTATTCCAAACCAAATCTCCTAGTGCCCGATCCAGGTCAACAAACAATACATTTTTTGGAAACATAGTGACATTGACAAAGTAGTAAAGCAGACGGGAAGTACAGTCATTTTGGAAAGAGCAACTCTGCCTACAAGAGCTAGTGAATGAATGAATTTATTTAATGTTAAAATTGTTAGTAAAAGACTGGGCGGGATGTCTCCATCCACGCACACTCTTTTGTCGTGAATAAAATGTAATTATGTCATTTCATTTACCAAGTCTAATAATCACAATGCACAACTTTTAAGAGACAAATAAAATTACATTTATTTTCTCTAATTTAAAGCTGTGTTCAGCCTTAAGTCCTTGGCTGAGTCTTTCTTATACGTTCTTTCAGATGGTGTGCAAATTTTGCTAATCTTGCCAGTTTCATTGGATTCTACAAATTGAAGAGAAGTTCATTGCATCTGTGCAGGTAAGAGTGCCGTATATTAAAAACAGAGGTTTCAATAAAGTGCAACTTGCATGATTCAATCGATGGCAGATGCAAACCATGTGAGCCATAGAGTCCTCGTACTGATGACATAGTCTGCAGGTGGTTACCACCTCTAATGTTTTTCAGCGAGTGTTTATATCTTTTATTGGCAGTACCATAAGTCTGACTGACAGAATTTGTTTTAAAATTGTTTTATTCAAGGCTGAGTCACGGTATGGCTGTCTCAGTTTATCCCGGAAGGAACTAGCTAAGAGCCCAATATTACTACTAGAGGACTATATTACCTTTGTGTTGTCTTCCTTAGATAATAGTCTAACATGTTTCTTTAAAATGGATTTTAACATTCCGGATTGGTAGATAAAATCCTGCCAATTGCACCCTTGTCACAGCTCTCCGAGCCAACCACACATGGAGCACACATGAATGTTGTTGTTTCTTTGATGGATTGTCAAAATATTGCATGACATACAAAGGGAGGGGACCACTCCCTGTGCTAGTTTCATAAACATTGTTTCTTTTCTCGATAACCATCTGGCCACCCATTGAAGCTGTGCAGCAAGATAATATGCTTCAAAAGTCTGCACGGCTAATTCTCCGCTTCTCACAGGCAACTGAAGCTTGTTTAAGGCCATCCTACATCTACCTTTATCCCTGACCAAATCCCCTATTGCCCGATCCAGGTCAACGAAGAATCAATGTTTTGGAAATACAGTAACATTGGCAAAGTAGTATAGCAGACAGGGGAGGATAGTAATTTTGGAAAGAGAAGCTCTGCTTACTAGAGCTAGTGGTAACCACTGCCAAAATTGCATTTGAGATTTGCGGACCACGCCAGCCTGCTGCAGGGTGCCCTTAAATAGATCTTGCTGAGAGTGATAAAGATGGACTCCAAGATATCTGACCTCTGCAGCCAATTGAGTCAGTGCTTCTAAATCCAGTCGGATTACATGCGGTGAATCATTGTGATTGAGCGGAAATTGAACAATTTCCCAATTTAACCTCACTCCTGCTACTTGCTCAAAATCTTGAAGACCACTGAAATGGAGGCCACGTCGTTCAATGCATCATGAAGACACAGTAACACATCGTCTGTCTTCAGGGGCACTACATGTACCACATCATCCAGATGGAAGCCGTAACATTGTCCGCCTAATCGTAGTCACTGTGCCAAAGGCTCCATCGCAAGGGAAAACAGTATAGGTGAAAGAGGACAACCTAACCGCATCCCACAGCCTGTAGAAAATGCATTTGATATTATCCTACACCCACTCATGAAGTAGGGTTTGTATACAAAAGGTTTGTATAGACTAAGAGATGCCGTCCCAACCTCAGGGCCCTCATAACACCAAACAGTAGGCCCATGACAGGGAATCAAAGGCCTTTTCTAGGTCTTAAATAGGCATGCCACTTGGGGTTAGTGGAGAGAGGCTGTGTCTGCCTCAGATACTCTAGCTTTCTAATGTTTAATGTACCCTGCAAGTGAAACTGCAAATCCTTGACACTAGAAGTGTATTCATGGCAATTGCAAATCAAGGTACACGTGTAAATCCTATCATTGGTCCACATTTCAAACACAGGCAAATCTTCTGAAGAAATCTTCTGTTGCTCATTAGTAGGTACTCTTGGGTCTTTTGTCTGTTTCAAAACAGAACACATTATTCTCACTTGAATAATCCATAAAATGCACAAAACAAACTAATAACGACCAACCCCAGTGAGGCTATGCCAGAAGTCAACCAATCACACTGCAACTTCGACATCACCCAACCAATGATAGAACAACTTTTTTAATGAAGTGATTATTTTATGCATTTGACGATGACATGTGCCTTCGATCTGACAATAACCTTCGACAGGGCAACTGTGTGGTGACTTCTCACCAATCCCTGCGTGACTCTTCATGTCAGTTAAATACTAACAGCTCTGATTTTTCCCTGAATGGGAAAATAATACACAGCCTTTTCTTCACTGAACGCATAAAATAAACAAAATAATTCTGGACTGCTCAACCTGAATAGAGGAAAATCAGCAGGTTAAACAAAATTAAATCTCACAAGCAATAGCAACAGGACCAGTATCTCTGCTGCACTTGTCATACTAAAGCTAGTGTACTTTACTCGTGTATACCGAAGAATAAATAACAGTTACTCAAATTAGACTCTCAAACCCTGAAAAGAAACCTCGTTACAAAGGAATCCCTATCTGTGCGAATGTGGCAACTCACAAAACGCACTATCTTTTCTGCAGACATGTTCAACAATATCTCGAAATTATGGATTTTGACTAATCCGAATTCCAAATCAACCAATAGAAAACAAAAATGTCTTTGACACAAAACACAAATAAGGCAACTACACACAAATCACAGTAAGAAAACCAAAAATGGAACCCAGAAACAACATTACATAACCAGAAACCTCACATGAAGCATAACAATCCATCACTCAACACAAATCACAATCAATCAATGACCCATTAGAACATTCAGTCACAAGAACTATTCTGCTCTATTGATACTTGCAATCCTCTTTGCTCAGGAAAAGCAAATAACCCACTAGGCAAATTCACAGTGGAAAATAGTGGATAAGGCAATAAGAAATCACTCAAGCAGAAAGAGGTGCTCTTATCTTACAACCATTCTCTAATACCAAAACTTTGTGGGTTCAGAGAGCCCCTAAATTCTTACAGAGAAAGATACCTCAATAGCACGTCCATAGGTGGATGTGTCTAGGATGGTGAAAAACTTCAATTTAATGAGGCAATGTGTCCCTATACAAGGCATCTCAGAGCATATAAAAATACAGTCAATTATGTTTGGATAGACTCAAAAAGTGAGTTGTAGGGCAGAATCAGAAAACGTAGCAAGATTTACAGCACAGAAGTTGTAAATGCAAATGCTAAATCATTGCCATGAAAGCTCTCCGAGATAGAGCAATGCAGAATACAGAGTAAAATCAGTGGGCCTCATTTATGAGGCCTTGCGTGAGTTTTGCGCTTCTGATGCGTCACTTTTTGTGACGCATCGGCGGCGTAAAACTTGCCTCCTGATGCGCACTATTTACAAAGTGACGCATCTAAGCAGATGCGTCACTTTGTAAACCCCTGCGCTACATTATACCTGCGTCAGGTATAATGTATGCAGAGGGGGCGTTCACCCGCAAAAAGCCTCGTAATAGTGACGCAGTGAAATCTATGAGATTTCACTGCGTCACTTTTAGGATGCTGTTGCGTCAAAATCTTGCGCCTGCCTCACAGCAGGCGTAAGACTGATGCAAGCCCTTTCACATGGGGCTTTCCCCATGTGAAAGGAAGCATTGCTGGAGTTGCGTCACTTTTGTGACACACCCCAGCAATGCGTGACTTTTGCGCCCACAGATACGTCAGAAATACTGACGTATCTGTAACTCCTTGCGACATGATGCGTCATATTATAAATATGACGCATCAATCATGTCGCAGGGAGAACGCAGTGAAAAGTGACGCATCGCTGTTTTCACGCAGCGATGCGTCACTTTTCATAAATGAGGCCCAGTGTGTTTATGTAAACTCGGTAAAAAAAAAAAATAGAGCAGCATCCCTAATAGCATAGGAAAGTCATCAAGGGTTCTCTGGTTCACCCCCAAATTAGGGGGTTTCTGTAGGAAATCTTCTTACGGACTAACATTGAAAGTGTTGAATCATCATGATATGAGCAAAATAATTACATTTTTCAGCAAATCTAAACACGGTTTTATTTCACGTCATATTGCCTTACTCTCTAAGCCCAACCCAAAACATGTATCTGGATTCAGCCAAAGGGTCCCCTGTCTTCCAGCGATTGCAGAATAAACTAGTTATAAAACAACAGTGAGCTACTGTGAATAAATGCAATACATTGAGCTAGCAGAAGAAACAATGTATGCTAGCAACATTACTGAGTCCATGTTGAAAAGTTTTCTTCAAGAGCAATGTCAATGGCAATAAACAAACATGACTTTGCTTGACTGCGTGCTGAAGAAATATTTAACAGCGAACATGCAGTGGCAGACATCCATTTTGAACAAGATAGCACCAAGGCGTAATTGTGATCTAGTAAACATTAGCCAGGAGGAGCACTTTAAAAAGTCACAGAAAATGTGATTCAAAGGCAATAACATGAAATAAGAGTACACATTTACATAAGAGTGTAAAACCACATTTTGCTATATATCAATAATGCACAATATTATAAATGTACAAAGAACTCTCACTATGTTATGTTATGTTAAAAATGCTGATATAGCGCATGGCTACCCCAGCAACAGGGCGTCCCAGCGCTTGTGGACAGTTTGAAACAAAACAACTAGGCCCCAGGAGAGAGCAAGTGGCAATACTTCAGGACACTAACCAAGCGGAAACAGCCATGTTTTAATTTGCTTTCTAAATGACAGGTAGTTATTAATTATTTACAACAAAGGGTGGTGATGGACAGAGTCTCTGAATTAAGCAGAGTACTCTCACCCAGTCAAGAGATCAGGGCTAGATCCAACACCGTTTTTTAGCTCATTGCACCATCCCAGTTTCAGAACCTGGCTGTATGCAAATTAGTCTGTCCCTGGCCCAGTGCATCATGGGAACAGGGCAGACCAGACTACAAAAGCCAATTCTTACACTGGGAAGGAAACAAGCTTCCGGGGACCGGTTTCTGGCATTACAGCCGTCTTCGGCCCGGCTTGCTTGAATCCTGATGGTGCAATGAGCAAGGGACTCACATCTGAGTATACCCTTCCACGCTTAGGGTGGACAAAATTATTTACAACAAAGGGTGGTGATGGACAGAGTCTCTGAATTAAGCAGAGTACTCTCACCCAGTCAAGAGATCAGGGCTAGATCCAACACCGTTTTTTAGCTCATTGCACCATCCCAGTTTCAGAACCTGGCTGTATGCAAATTAGTCTGTCCCTGGCCCAGTGCATCATGGGAACAGGGCAGACCAGACTACAAAAGCCAATTCTCACACTGGGAAGGAAACAAGCTTCCGGGGACCGGTTTCTGGCATTACAGCCGTCTTGTGAGCTAAATAACGGTGATGGATCAAGCCCTGATCTTTGGACTGGGTAAGAGTGGTCTGCTTAATTCAGACACTCTGTTCATCACCACCCCCTTTTCTGTATCGTTTTTGGCCACTATAGGTGTGGCAGGGTATACTCAGACATGAGTCCCTTTCTCACTGCTCCATCAGGATTCAAGCAAGCCGGGCCAAAGAGGCTGAAATGCCAGAAACCGGTCCCCGGTAGCTTGTCTCCTTTCTGGTGAAGAATTGGCTTGGTAGTTTGGTCTGCCCTGTTCCCATGATGCACTGGGCCAGGGACAGACTGATTTGCATATAGCCAGGTTCTGAGCTGGGATGGGGCAGTGAGATAAATAACGGTGATGGATCAAGCCCTGATCTTTGGACTGGGTAAGAGTGGTCTGCTTAATTCAGACACTCTGTTCATCACCACCCCCTTTTCTGTATCGTTTTTGGCCACTATAGGTGTGGCAGGGTATACTCAGACATGAGTCCCTTTCTCACTGCTCCATCAGGATTCAAGCAAGCCGGGCCGAAGAGGCTGAAATGCCAGAAACCGGTCCCCGGTAGCTTGTCTCCTTTCTGGTGAAGAATTGGCTTGGTAGTTTGGTCTGCCCTGTTCCCATGATGCACTGGGCCAGGGACAGACTGATTTGCATATAGCCAGGTTCTGAGCTGGGATGGGGCAGTGAGATAAATAACGGTGATGGATCAAGCCCTGATCTTTGGACTGGGTAAGAGTGGTCTGCTTAATTCAGACACTCTGTTCATCACCACCCCCTTTTCTGTATTGTTTTTGGCCACTATAGGTGTGGCAGGGTATACTCAGACATGAGTCCCTTTCTCACTGCTCCATCAGGATTCAAGCAAGCCGGGCCGAAGAGGCTGAAATGCCAGAAACCGGTCCCCGGTAGCTTGTCTCCTTTCTGGTGAAGAATTGGCTTGGTAGTTTGGTCTGCCCTGTTCCCATGATGCACTGGGCCAGGGACAGACTGATTTGCATATAGCCAGGTTCTGAGCTGGGATGGGGCAGTGAGATAAATAACGGTGATGGATCAAGCCCTGATCTTTGGACTGGGTAAGAGTGGTCTGCTTAATTCAGACACTCTGTTCATCACCACCCCCTTTTCTGTATCGAGGTAGTTATTAATGGCACGCATTTCCAGGGGGATCGAATTCCACAGCTTCGGAGCCTGGTACCTGAAGGAGCGGCCACCAGCTCTACTCCTTCTGATTTTGATGGTACAGGCTAGATGGAGATCCGCTGAACGGAGGGCACGTGTGGGAACGTAGAAGGAACACAGACCCTGCAAAATTGAGGGGCCAGAGCAGTGAAGGATTTTATGAGATAAACAGAGGGCTTTAAATTGGATGCGTTGTTGCACTGGAAGCCAGTGAAGACGCCGCAAAATGTGGGACACATGACAATGTTTAGGCAGAGCAAACAGAATGCGAACAGCTGCATTTTGGGCCCTTTGAAGTCTGTTAATTGCTGTCCGATTACAACCCAACATTAGTACGTTACAGTAGTCTATATGTGATAAAACAAGGGCTTGGACTATTGTTTGACGTACAGAGGGATAAAAAAATAAAAAAAATGGGTTTAAGTGACCGAAGGCGACCATAGCACACGCCAGTCACTCTTTTTACATGCAACTCTAAGGTGAGGGAATTATCCATAGACACACCCAGATTCTTTACTTCCGTCTTAGGGGTGGGAGGAGAACCTAAAATGGAGGGCCACCAATGATCATCCCACTTATGTGTTTCCTTACCAATCGGAAGTACCTCAGTTTTCGATGAATTCAACTGCAGGCAGTTCGCATTCATCCACCTAGAGATGGCCAAAATATGATCTTGAAACTCGGCCAGGTCTGTTTCGATGTCGTTGGAAAAGGAAAAGACAAGTTGCGTATCGTCCGCATACGAAGTTAATTTGATATTACGTTCTCTGGCCATCACTGCCAGAGGGCGGACGTATACGTTGAATAACGTGGGGCTGAGGGCAGACCCCTGCGGAACACCGCAACTCAATGGAAGCCTGCTGGATGAGAACGGTGGAGCATGAACCTGAAAGGAACGGTCAGAAAAAAAAGACGCGAACCAGTCCAGGGCTCCATCTCGAACTCCGATCTCCCACAGTCTCCTAAGTAGAATCCTGTGGGAGACCGTGTCGAACGCCGCACTCAAATCCAACAGGATAAGAGCCGACGTACCACCCAGATCTTGTGTCAGCCTCAGTTGTTCCGTAACGGCCAGCAGTGCAGATTCCGTGCTGTGGTTAGGCCAGAACCCATTTTGTGACATATCTAAGATCCTATTGCTCTCCAAATAGTTGGTCAAGACGTCATTCACGTGAGCTTCTTGCAGCTTGGCCAAGTAAGGGAGCAAAGATATGGGTCTAAAGCTTTCTGGCCTAGAGGGATCTAAGGTGGGTTTTTTTAATAGAGGGACAACCTTAGCGTGTTTCCACGATTTAGGGATGGTGGAAGACTGAAAGGATTTATTAATCAGCTCCCAACCGTCCGCCCGAATGGAGTTTGGAAATAGATTGAACATTTCAGGTTTAACAGGGTCCTCCGGAGACCCAGACTTGACTTTTACCACCAGAAGTTCCATATTGGTCTGTGAGATGAGAGGGAGGGTAGGAAGGGAATATGAGAGTTCAGGTGAATCTGGAGTTTGAAGTGGGATCGAAGCAGACTCATCAGTTTTAAAAGAATTATAGATCCCTTGAACTTTACTGACAAAAAAAACAGCGATCTCTTCACATTGTAGGTCTATGATAATGAGTCTTGGGGGCAGCCGACTCTAGAGAAGTGTGCGCCCGGAAGGCATGGACGTCATTTAGGGGTTGTCAAATTTTTATTACACAAATAGTGAATAATATTATTCACTATTAGTGTAATAAAAATGGAACATACTTAGCTGGAATATAATCCTATATGACAGCTATGGTAAGAAAAAAATGCTTTTAAATGTATGTTGTATGCATGCTTGTAGATGAGTGTGCTTATCTGAGTGTGTAAATGTGTATGTATCATTAAGCATGTGTGTGTGTGTGTGACTCAAAGTAAGGGTCAAATGGTGTGTGATGTCGCTTCTGCTACCCAAGGGCACTTTGGTGAATTGACGGCCATGCTGGGAGGGTTGGGGGAGTGGTGCTGCCTGGGCAACAGATTGGCTATTTTGGGGCTATACCACCTAGGAAGGTAGCCCAAATTATAAATATGGCCATTTATGCCATACAGGACCATTTGTTAAGGTGAAACAGTCGCAGGTAGGGTTAGTGTGAGCAATTTTACACATTTATGCTTGCAGGGAAATAGAGGACGAGCACGTGCTGGCTGTGGGAAGTGGGGAGAGCTGAATTATGGCCCCAGGGGCGAGGAGTATGACCCAGTCCGGCTCGCCAGGACTCAGGTACAGCTATGAACCTGGTGTGCTCGCCGCAACACGGGAACATAGTATGTGCCCAGGCAGGCTCACTGGGCCACTCCAGAGGATGGAGGGAGGCCCCATGCAGGTGCATTGGGCATGTGGTCCTGCTTGACGACACGCACTTCAATTTGTTGGGCTTGGGTGCAGGCAACCTTCTGGCAATGGAGTCCGCCATAACGCTTGAAGAGGCAGCTCCAATCAGGATTGCGCAATGGAGTGGCACTGAGAGGTGACCCCACCAACATGGTGGTGGGCAATGTCAGCCCTATAGCGCTAGGCACAGCATGGACTTGTACTGCAGTCAGGCACCAGCACACTGTTTTAGATAGAACAGGTGTCTGGAGCACAGAGGAGCAGGAGGGCGAACACACCTCATTGGGGACAACAGCTTTGTCAGCAAGAAGAAAGGAAGAGGGGTCAGGTGGAATCAGGATATCGCTGTGGGGAAGCTGGAGCTTAACAGAGGGGGAACCTGGAGCATTGGCTATGCCTGCAGCATGTAAGAGGTCCCCTTGGTATAAGGGGCTTAAGAGGCAGGCCCACGCGGGGAGGCAAGGAGACCAAAGAAGGAGCTGGGAGTGAATGTAGATGGCCTGATTTGTTACTAGCAACTCAAATGAGAAGGGGGGACTAGGAGCTGTTGAGGAAAAAGAATGGAGGTCCTGTACCAATGCTCCTTAGAATGTCGTCCTAAACACTAGATGGTGACAGTTCCTAAGGAGAAGAATAGTAAGGTCATGGTTAAAGCATCTCAGCATTTGAGACACATATTATGCGTGTTCTCAGAACCCAAAACCCTCCCCCAGAGAATGGTGGGCTGCGCCAGTGAATGATCGCGCTGGGGGTGGAAAATGTGTCACCCTTAGTCTAGAGCCTTTTAACCTGCTCACCGATCATAGATCGATATGTCTTGAACACTGAGATGCTTTATGCCTGACCTTACTATAGGTATGGCAGGATTATAAGGTGTTCTATTTCCTGATTCCTACCTTTCACATTCTATTTTCACGGTCCTGATGAAGCGCACAGGGATCCATTAGAGACCCAAAGGTTGCGTAAAACATGTTGACCATCTTTCACTTTTGAACACACTCTTATGTCACGGGTTGAGAGCAGCAGGAATAAAAATGTTTTTGTCCCTTCCTTTTATTTGTTTTAGGATAGTCTCCAATGCTGTGCAATTTTTAGCTTTACCTGGAGGACCCCTTAATAAAACACATTGGGGTACCAATAGGTCATTTTAGCTCACACTCTATTCACTCACTTGGCCCACACACCCACATGCACAAGTGCGGCACCTCCTGAAAAGATCTCAATCAAAGAGCCCTCTTTTGAGGCCCGTGGAGGACTAGAGCGCCACCACCACGAGGAGCATAGACCAATGTTGATGCTTAACACTCGCAAGGGTGTTTGAGGGCACAAGAACGCACAGCGAAGAGTCTTCCCCATTCACGCACACTCAATTCCTTGCTGGAGACATTCTTCTAAGTCACTCCAAAACCATAAAGGGTTTAAGAGAGCGCTTCTTCTTTCTTCTTATTGCTCCTCCCTAGGAACTGTCACCATCTAGTGTTTAGGACGGCTTTGTTACTAGCTCAGAAGAGATAGCTAGACCGAGCCCTTCTTGGCTGTGGGAAATGTGGTCAGTGGAGAGTGGGTGGGGATGTGCCCGGGCGCAGCTAGGCTAATTGGGAGAGTCAAGAATTGCCCAGATCAGTGTAGGTGGCGACAAGGTAGGTCACAGGGGGTCCATCATCAAAACTACTGGCAGAAGGCCTGGAGAAAACCACAGGGGATGAAGACCCCTAGAATCAAGATTTCATAGGGGACATGTGGAAAGTAAAGTAAGTAAAACATTTTATTGCACAATTATTTAAAATCATTGCAATATGCACATACTAAAATGACCATTAAAATTAAAAGTGTATTCAGGTCTGTTAAAAGAGACAGTAGAATTGATGGGTAGGGTAAAGGGAAGGGAAAGCAGAAAAAGCCAAGGGAATGTCACTTAGGGGGGTTAAAGTTCAGGCTTGATCAGATGATAGAGTCAAGCAGTTAATTTCCGTGATGAATTTTACAAAGTGAGTCGCCAACTGTGGTGAGTACCCCCTCATACATGCCTCGAGCTCTTCTTGACATGTCCTGATGCCTAAAAGAAGCCAAATTGGTCTCAGCTAGAATATTCTTTGCGCCCGAAGGCAATGGCAGATGCACAAAATGTGGGTTATGCTTTCCTCTCCCTGGTTACAAAAGCGGCACTTAGAAGAGGCTTCTTTCTTGTATCCTTGGCCGAACTTATATGCCTTCAAAGGAATTAAGCCAAAACGAAATCTCATCAGTTGGTGTTTGATATACGGCTTCATTGCTGATGCGAGATAGGATGGAAGAGTTTTCGGGACATATAGTTTCGTAGCCCAAGTGCCATGAAAAAGCTGAAGAACCTGTTGCGTGTCCGATTGATTTGATAGGATTTTAGCTTGCTTGGTTAAAAGCTTCGATTTCGTTTTGTTGGACAGGGAAGAGGACCATATATCCCCCGCTTCGAGGGATTTGAGGCAGAATGTCAGGTATTTATTCCATGATGTAGTTGGGCTGTTAAGCAGGGGCCATATGCAGCTCTTCAGTGTATGGGGGTTAGCTTGTTTCGCTTTCAGACAGTATGAGACATATCTTGCACCCACAATCCAACGCATAGAGGATAAAGAAAATTCTTTCCGGATTTGGACATGGGAAGTCGAATTTGGCAATCGAAAGACCCGGCGATAGCATGATGATTGTGCTCTATCTAGCCAGTTGTTCATTTTATCTTTAAAGATTATTGCACCAAAGGAGATTGTAGGAAGGAATTTTGCGTTGATCAATTTTATCAATGGGACAAAGTCCTGGGAATGCAGAGCGCTCTTCGTTCTCATGAAGGCCCCCTCTAAACTACGCGCCACTGCCTGCATCTCGGTTGTATGCACCGAGCATCTCCCTTTATGATCAATCCAGATGCCCAGATATTTATATGCAGTAACAGTCTCCAGTCGTTTCCCTTCTATAAGCCATATGATCGTTTTTGTATTCGCGGGTGAAATTGCGATCGCTTTGGTTTTACTAACGTTTATCTCTAGCATATTGTTGTTACAGTACTGGGCGAGGGAATTGAACAATCTTTGGAGGCCCACCTGGGTTTGATCTAGAAGAATGGTATTGTCTGCATATTGTAGAATTTAAATTTTGCTTTGACCGAATCCTGGGGGGAAGGCTCTTGATCGGGACAACCATTCAGGTAGGTCGGCGAGGTACAGATTGAAGAGTAATGGTGCAAGAGTGCACCCTTGTTTTAGGCCTCTATTTGTATAAATGTTATAAGAGGTAGACCATTTCGAAGTTACTCTGACTTTAACCCAGGTGTCTGTGTGTAGGGCTATTAGTGCGTTTAGTAGCGCCCGTGGGATACCCCATCTTGCCAGTTTTTCCCACAATTTAGGCCGACTAACGCTGACAAAGGCTTTGCGAAAATCAATGAATCCCATGTAGTTGTTTCCATCAGGTGGGCTAAGGAGATCAAGTTGTCCTCGATGTGGCAGCCTTTTCGGAAACCAGTTTGGCTGAAAGGGATTAGGTTTTTCGTTTTCACCCATTTTGTAAGTTCTTTTAGGAGAACACTTGCGTAGGCTTTCCTGTCCACATCAAGTAGGGCTATCATCCAATAGTTATCGGGGTTGGAACATGAGCCTTTTTTATGGAAGGGTACAAGGAAGGATCCTTGCCAGGAGGGCGGGATGGTGTGTCCCAGTATTGCATCCTCGAAGAGAGGAGTCAGTATCGCGGACCATTTTTGTACGGAGGCTTTGAGCACTTGTGTAGGGATACCGTTGGGTCCGGGTGCACCACCGGAGCGCATTTTCTTTATGACTCCTACTATTTCTTCTGTTGATATCTTGATGGTGGGGGTTGTGCCATCCCCAGTGATTAGTTGTTCAAGCGTAAGTTGGATACTACTGTTGCTATTTGATGTGTATGGTGCAGTGTACAATATGTTAACGTAATTCTCCCAATCAACAGGGGAGATATTAGCTGCAGTGGGTGGTTTAGTGGCCTTGGTTGCCTCATTTACCCAGTTCCAAAATTTCCTTTGGTCCTTAGTTTTGATTATGTCAAAGACTGTCGCCCAACGGAGCTCTTCTTCCTGTCTTTTTAGGGCGAATCTAGCCTTCCTGTAGTCTTTTCTGGCAGCTGATATGTCACTCTTCAGGGATTTGTATTCGCTTTCGTTGTTCGCATGGGCTTGTTGCAACTTATTTAATGTACTCTTTGTTGAGTTTATAAGTTGTTTTTGCTCTAACAAAGTAGTTGGGACCGGAAGGTCCTTCGAGGGGCTATTTGTTAGTTTTAATGCTAATTGGTCTCTGAATTGGCTCAGTCTTGTTTCCCAGGAAAGTCCTGTCAAGTAATCAGTGCCATCCAGACGCTGTTCAGAGAGAAGGTTATCAACTTCTGCTTCTATTGCTTCTCGATTCCATTCACACCATCTCAGTTTTCTTACATTCTGGAGGTTTGATTCTCTTCCAAACAGGGGAGTAATCGGGCGGTGTTGCTGCCTAAGGGCAATCTTGCATGTTAGAATTGCATGATCGCTGTCTAAAGATGGTATTATCGAGAGCTGGCGCGCCAGATGGAAGGCAGTGAGAGATATCCATATATAATCTAAAGTAGCCATATGGAATGAAGATATATGGGTATATGCAGCTGGTTGATCAGAGGCTAACCTTCCATTAAGAGTGCGCAGGCCGGATTGGTTTAATTTTGTTGCTAATTTTATTCCATTGGGTTCCTTCCGTTGGTATTGGGACTTTATCTCCGGGATTGCCCACTCTTCATTTACTGATGATATTTGAGTGGATTGGGTGGGATCAATGTCCATTAGGTTGGAGTTGAAGTCACCCGTTATCAGCCACAGGTCATTTGGGAATAAAGCGTCAAGATTATTTATTATAGGAAGCAAGTTACTTAAAGTAGTCTCCCGACGAATTTTTGCGGGATGTAGGTAGACACAGCCGAGGATGATTTTTTGCTTTATTTTTCCCTTAACATGACTCTTGATCCCAATGCTGAGGAAAATGTAGTCACCTTCGCCGTTATAAAAGTGTCTCTAATTTTGCAACCAATGTATTCTTTACGGCGATCAGCATGCCCCCGGATGCGTGGCCACCTGCTGTAGATGGAATAGCAAAGGATTTGGCTACAGTGACATGTGGAAAAAGAATGCTGGCTGAGGAATGAGTCTGGAAGGAAGCAGCCTTGAGAGTTTACTCTAGGAATGGTAATGGGTGAGGCATGGCACTGTCATGGCAGGGTGGTCATTTAGCAGCTGGAGCAGGGACAGGAAGAGAACCCCTCTTGCACTAGGGGCCCAGTTATGCCTTGAGCAGAGGGCTTCTGCGGCGGCGCCTGGGATAATGGCACAGGTTAGGAGCAGTAGATGGTGCTGGTTGCCTAGGGAGGAGGAAGGACTTAAGAATGGAGTATAGGACACTGGCTCACCGGGCCTTTCATTTTTCTTGCAGGTCTCACAAGGCAATGTTTAGGCAGACTCTGAAGAACTTGGTGCTGCTCAATGGTCACGAGGCGAAGAGAAGGCCGTGCATAGGGCAGCCAGCCAGAAGGCGACATGAGAAATCACCTACCCTGCAAAACAAAGGTCTGTGGTGTCCTCAGGAGTGACACAACCCAGGAGGTATGGTACGGCCTCTGGCACAGAAGGGTAAGTAGTACATAAACATGACACACTGATGCTGGGTAGAGGGTGTATCACGGTCCCTTGGAGACCAGCAACTGACATAAGTGCACAACAGCACGAGGTAGCTCAACATGCTTTTGCACACCAACACACATCACACAGCTATCTGAGCTAGGGGCCGATAACTCACAACTAGTCTATGATGAGATGAGCTTGGAAGAAGGTGAAGTGGTGGATGATGGAGCTCCAGTGGAGAAGGAGCAAAGATGTATGCACAAAGAGGTCATGTGGGGGACGTGGTTGTTCCTGGTGTTTTACAGGTGTTACACACCCCCTTGCAGAGGGAACATGGGACAGATAGTAGCATTTAGGTAATCCATGATTGGTTGGGTGGCAAGATCCGGTGCGGTTGCCGACCCTGATGCCAGGTAAGTGTGCCAAGGGCACGGGGCTAAGAAGGTGCTGGTTTTCACAGGTGTGTACACAGGGGGTGAACCAACCAGAAGACACTCGGTTGCAATGAGGTTTGTATGTGAGGGACACCGGGGTAGACACGGAGAGACAGGGACCCAGCAGTGGTTGTAGCAGAACCACGTTGGCTACGGACACAGGGACAGGATGGAGTCAATCAGGCTTGGTAACAACAAAGGCAGTGGAGGACCAAAAGGGAGAAGGGTCAAAGTAAAGAATATAAAGGAAAGGGGGCTGGGTCAGGCTGGGGTAGAGAGACAGAAAACTGGAGGGTTGGAGAGCAAAGAGTTAAAGATCTAGAAGTTGTCATACATGACAGTGATAAAGCTTCTTGGTGCGAAACCTGATGCTGTCCATGAAGGAAAGAATATGGAAGGGTGAATATGTGGAGATGTTTAATTTAATGCATCAGGAGTTCAGGGCAAAAGAGGGATCAAAGGATGAGGAATATGAATTGTCCATGAGGTCTAAGGTGCCGATGGAAATTGAGAATCAGACGGCAGCCTTCTTAATCTTTGCCAGCATATGCTGTGAGAAGTTCCCCGAATGGTTTGTTGCATTGTTCAAGTATATGGACATGAGCAGGATTTAATTGTTGCCGGGGCATTTGACCTTTGCATGCAGTTTAGTTAGTGCAGGAATGACTTTTTTTAGGAGACTGGGTATGTCCCTGGTGGGTTTGCCACAAACCCATCATCATCTGCGATGTCAGCAGAGGCGAGGGAGGATTTGTGGCTGCGGTGAAGGTTTCTGGAGAAGTTCAATGTTATCCCCATGGTGACACCAATGGAATGGGGTGGAATTTACAAATATATTCTGATATGGCCTGGGGTGTGTAGGCTACGGTTTCTATTGGTTTAGGTGCGAGGAAGAGGGGCATTAGTGTTGGAAGCAAGGGGGCAGAAGCATCGCAGTTTTGGAAGTTTGTTCCCTGGGTGGTGGAAGTGGCGCTGTGGGTTCAGGAATTGGCTCACAAAAGGTGCTGTTCAAAGTTGACAACATGGCAGGTGGCTCACATCGTTAACAGGCAGTCAACCAGGGATGCATAGGTGCTTGAGCAATTACGGGTTTTCATGGTGGGTTGATTGAGACAGGATATCTTGTTCAAAGCACATCTATCTGGGTTGGACAATGACATTGCGGACACTTTGGGGTAAGTTCCGGCTGAGTATGGCATGCACTAGTTATGAATTTGTGTGGCCACAGTAGTGGCGAGATGGGGTGGGATAACAGATTGATCAGAGTTCAGGGTAGGCGGTTTTCAAATTGCATCTGGAGGTATGTGGGACTAGCGAGAGTGATTGTTGATAAATTGTAATGTTCTGTATTTCTCACATTGGTTCTAATTTCAGGTGCAGTAGTAATCCCAGAGGTTGTCGATCTTTCCATCTGGATTGTGGGCCATTCATTTATAAAGTAACAGAGAGGCATGAGGTGCATAATGGCCACAGCACTAACCTCAGTTTTGACAGCTGGTTCTTCAAGCCTAGAGGGGGCATGCATTGGGGGGAGTTATTGCATTATTTGAACACTTTGTGAAGGAGACATAGTTGCCTGGAGGCGTTGGTTATCCATTTAAGCGAGAACAACATGGTTATTTGGAGGTAAACAGAGAGAAGTATTTTTCCTGCAGAGTGGGAGGCTTGGCAGGGTTGGGCAACTGGAGCTGAAATATGACGCAGTGGAGTTTTTTCCGGGGGATGAGGTACTCTTGTCTCGCTTCGGGATGAATTAGTACTTTTTACAGTTGAGAGAGGTTCCGGACAGAAAATGGAATGGGGTTGGTTCAAGATAGTGGCCCTAGTGGGGGGGGGGTTGGAAAAAGTAAGACCGGTACTTTTGCTAAGTGGCTGTCGGCCTATAAATTGGCATGGATTGAATTAAAGTTGGTTATTGTTGCCAATAGTCGAATCAGAGGAAATGGTAAGGTGTCAACAAAGGACATATGGAGGAGACAAGAAATAAAAGTATGCAGTAAGAAGTTTAGATAGTTAAATATATATTAAGAGTTAAGAGAAGTTTAGAAAGGTCAATAGTGCAGAAGGCAGGAGCTAGACATTCATAGGATAAATATGTTTGGGGCAGGGATTTTTTAGGGGTGGAGGGGTGGAGAATGTAGGTGACGTTGTATAGTGAGGTCCAGTTTTGTAAGGCAAAATGCCAAGGGATTTGATGTGTTGTTCACCTGTTTCAATGAAGCAGCCTTTCTCACACTCAAAAATGTTCATGTGGTATCTGCTGCTCCCCATCTCACCCAAGGCCTTTTTCACGGTCTATTCACTCATTCACAGTGTGCTCTGCATTGATATTTTGTCAGTCAGGCAAAGCCACTGAGTCTTTTGTCATTTTTTAGGTTGAGCCAAGCGTTGCAGTGCATGCGCTGCTCGCTCTGCGAGTCATGCTATAGTAGGGTATGTTTTAGAAGTGGAGTGGAAGCCCCATCCATACTTTTCATTGGCTGGTTTTATTGTCCTTGGTAAATGCTGGTTTCCGATTGATAATGAGGCTTCTTAGTCCCTCCTTGTTACCGCCCTGTTTCCTTTTGTGACCGCCCATCAGGACTGGATCTTTTACTTGCGGCGTTACACTGTCTCCTTCATTAGCCGGCAAGCACTCTATTTTGTTCATTCAGCTTTGGCAACTGCGGCTGCGAAGAGCAATGCAAATATAAACAAGTGGCTGCCTTTGCGGAATGGCGATAGCTTGTTTATTTTTGTATTGCGCTTTCACTTTAACAATAGCTGCCAGCCAACCGTACAAGTGCTGTGTGGAGTGACAGCTATTGATACTTGTTCCTGTTGTCCGAAGTTTCACCTCGGCAAATAAGGAAACCCTATGTGGAGATGTCCACAATAAGTGCAAGCTAAATTATTTTAAATATTTTAAACAAACATAGTATTTCATTTTATAAACATATTTTAATTTTACACCTTGTCATTGAGTTGAGGTGACATCCTCCAATATGGCGTGATGCAGTAAATTACAAGTCTGCTGATGGGCACTTCCATGTGGTCGCAAACTTGACACAACAGACTTACATAGGGTGACCAACCGTCCGTAAATTTCACGGACATTCCGTAATTTTCACCTCCTGTCCGTTGTCCGTGATAGAATGTTTAACAGATGTCATTTGTCCGTAATTTTCATGATTTTAGGTAACAGCCAAAGAAGTTGTGCCTTCAAACAATTAATGTAATGCCTTTCACTGTCTGAAACTACCTAGGATTGGCTTGAAAGCCATAAGCCAATCCTAGTGCTCACTGCTCCACTGCACGACCAATGAGAAGGGCTTTAGGGTGCCCAGACCTGCGGAGCACGCTTTCAGTCGTTCGTTTCTTGTTTACATTACAGGGTCTGCCTCCTGCATGTTTGGACGAGCATCGTTGTGTGCCAGGATTGCAGGCTCTCAGACCTTGAAGAACAGGAGCACAGAGTCAGCCACGATCTACATTACCCCCCACAACTTCTCGAACGTTCAATAAGTTGAAAAAATGCGCTTTTCATGTATTTGTTGGTCTGAAAATTTATGTTTTTGTATATTTCTGTCTGTCTCTGTTTACTTGTCAGCGCCAATTTTCCTGTCTGCCCTCTATTCCTCTCTAATAATAATAATAATAATAATAATTCCTTTATTTAGATATAAAACATATCTTTAAAAGATTGCACAAATCACATTGTATACAGTTTTATGAAATAAAAGAATGAGTAAAAGAATAGAAGACAATAAAATATGGCCGTGGGCATGGCAGTTAAAACATTTCAATTTGTAGATTAGCCCTCCCGGTCTTTACAAGTTCTATTAAAAAGCATATTCAATCTTCACAGTGAGCAGGGACCTCAGCAGTATCCATTTTATCTAGGTTGCGGTATGCTTGCTGAATAAATTTGGCCAAATTTATATTTAAAATAATATTATCTGGGGACAAAGCAGCAATGATGGCATGCCTACAGGTCCGAACCCCCAGCCTGTTCCATTCTGGCTTGAGCAGACACCTGCGTTGGGAATTAAATGTGGGGCAGATGCAAAGCACATGCAAGATTGTTTCTGTTGCTAACCCGCATCCTCTACATGTTGTGTCCTCCTTCCTACGGCGCCAGATGGGTAGATTTTGGAGAAAGCGCCAATCTCCCATTCTTAGGGCAATCAAACAGCGCTTTAGATGCAGTGAAAATGTCGTAAAGAGATAGGCAGCAGGGGTTAGTCGTTTGTAAGAATTAACTACAGCCCAGGAGTGACTACGCTTTGTGACAAGAGCTTTGTCTGCCGCCAGAGATTTCAATCTTACACATTTTTTGATTATGTTTTTAAAAACAACCTGACTGGGATTAAGAGCCCAAAGTTCGGCAACTGACATTTGGTTGATATAGTCATCCAAAAGGCGGCCAAATGTTCCCCCTGGATTGGTCTCATTGATTTCTTTCCAGGTTAGAGATTCTAGTGTACCTGGTTCCGCTTGTCTTAATTTGTGACAGAGTTTAAGATATGTGCCGACATTAGAGGCTTCATAGTTGCTTAATCCCAGCTCTAATCTAATCTGGGCCGGGGAAGCGGTGCTCGGCAAATGAAGTACCTTTCTGTAGATTTTGGTTGTGTGTTTGTTTAGGGCAGTGTTCATTTTACCTTTAAAGATCTCTATGCCATATGAGAGTGTTGGCTCGATCTTTGCTCTAAGGACTTCTAATAAGGGGGCAAGGGTTGGACCTGAAAGTTTCTTTGATAGTTTGGCCAAGGATACCATAAGGGCCGTAGTCTTGGCTGCAATCACACTACTTTGCTTTGTGAAACTGCCCCTGGAGTCCAAGTGGACGCCTAAATATTTGTGTGATTTGTCAATCGTAAGACTTGTTTTATTGATTGACCAGCCACCGCTACTGTAGCGTTTCTTGCCAAATGGGACTATCAGGGTTTTCTCCATATTAATTTCTAGTTGGTTGTCAACCGTGTATTGCGATAGTGCATCAAGAAGCCTTTGTAACCCTACTCTAGTGAGGCTAAACAGGGCCAGGTCATCGGCATATAAAAGGTTGCATAATGCCGCACTTCCTATTTTAGGTGGATGACTATTTACCCTGTCTGGGGTGCTTGACAGGTCGGCTATAAATAGGTTAAAGAGAAGGGGGGCCAGCACGCATCCCTGCTTGACACCACAGGAGGTCATAATTTTTCGCGAGAGATGCGAGCCGGACCCTACCTTCACTCGAACCCATGTGTCAGAGTAGAGTTGAATGATTGGATTCAGTATCTTGTTTGGAATACCCCACTGTGTCAGTTTTTTCCAGAGGGCCGCCCAAGGTACTCTATCAAATGCTGCTTTGAAATCGACATAGCAGCAAAAGACCATCCTGCGTGTTGATAAAGCTTTGTCGATGATGATGAAAACTGCCAATAAGTTTGTCGTGGTTCCTGAATTGACAACAAACCCTGTTTGATTCAGAGGAATCAGATTGTTGTCCTTTGACCATTGTCTTAGATCCTCCAGAATAATTCCTCTCTATTTGTCTTTACCTGTGTGTGTCTGTCTGTCTTCTCATTATCTGTCCACAATTACGGACGTTGGTCACCCTGGGCTACTGGCTTTTGTGTAATGTTCATTGTCTCAGACCATCTGAACAGAGGTTAAACCCCACCTGTGTGGGAGGAGGAAGTGCCTTCACTGCTACAGAAGGCGCTCCTTTTTTCCCCTTTTTCGCTTTCTTAATAGCTCTACTCACATTCTTTCCCTAACAAACTGCTGGGACAGCAGCACAAAAGGTCACTCACTGCATGGACACGTCTTACTGTATGCCAGTCACTGGGTCACTACTTTAATGGCAACCCACGCAAAGGAACAGGGCAGCCAAATACACCAATTAGCACCTGTTAAGATAATTTAAACAGACAACAACAGTCTCATTTGCACTATTATTAAACATATTACTATTTCTAGTGACTAGCTACATAAAGTAATAACGCTGTTTCACAATTTTAAATACTCAAAGTTCAGCCAAAGCTCGTAAGGTTCCATTACCCCCTGCAAAGAAATTCTCGAGTGCCACCATTTTGCCTTTATGTCTGCCTAGCTTGCTGTCTACCTACCTTCCGTAACAGAGCTAATTAAGTAGTATTTACTATGAGATCTCGAAAGTAAATACCAAGGACCATGAAACTGCCATAGTAATGCTATTTATATCATCCCTCGTTATACTGTCTGGATTGCGTTGGGCTGTACATGCATCTCAGTGGTAATATGTCTGATAAATGCTGCTTTCGTGATTCAATTTATGTTGCAGTATTAAAACGTACATAATCAGTAAAGCACAAGTCGTGCCTGCTCCCACAACATAGTGCCTATTTGTTGGGGTTGTTCTCTAACAGGAACACAAAGTGATGAACGGCCACTCTCCTCCTTTTTAAGGGTTTCTAGGAATCTGTGAATATTAAATGGCCTTGTTACTCGCTAGGAATAAACACTGCTCCGGTTATGGTGCTTTCACGCGAAGTTCATTAAATGGAAATGGCTCACACATACGTAAAACATAGTCACACCAGTGGTCAGAGGAACCTCTTTCCTAGCATGTTAGGGAAGTACTCAATAGTTTCAGCAAATTTTCCTGTACTGTTTTCTGCCACAGGTTTGAATTTCCACAAACATAAAGTTTGGGAAAGAGAGAGGAGTTTTGCAGAGAGAAGTACAAACCATGCTTTCTTACAGTGGTATCCAACATAGAATTTGTTTCCATGAACCCAAATGGGGCTTATGTTTCTTTACCTTGAGAATATTTTCAGGCTTATGTTGGTGGTGATGATGCCAAGTCAGGTAGATTGTGGCACTTGTGTAACGGATTGTCTACCGACCTTTCCTACTGAGCTGGTGCACAATGTGCTGCGTAAGGCCAATGCACGCACCCTTGCACAATGGTGCAAGGGTGCCTCTGTTGCATGCAGGTTTGGTTTTGTGCAGGAAGGGCCACCCTCCTGCTTAAAAGCAACCCCGAGAGGCGTTTTTATCTTTCTATGTGTTCAGGACACATGGAAAAAGGAAAAAAAGAGAAATAAAAATATTTCTCCTCGTTACGCTTGCTCTAGGGAGGTGCTTTCCCAGGTTTGTGTGATGAAGTAAATCTGGGGCAGCGCCAAATCAATACCTGTTGCATGGAATACCCACGGACTCTTCCCTGGTGCAGAGTAAGGCAATGCAGCAAATTGCACTGTTTTGTCTTACTCCATATGTATGTGGCGGACTATCACACACATCACGGCGTTATGAGTTTCAGTTGAGAAGGTGACTAGGCAATATAGATGCCTTTACATTTTGTTTTCAGCTTGTCACAAGTGCTATGTGGTCAAGAATATAGGACAAATGTCAGGCCATGTCTCCTGACAAATTTCTGCTTATTCCTTTAACATGGCGATTAGTGTTTACAACATTTTCTCACTTTGCAGTCAAAGACATAATAAAAAGTGGACTAGTTGACAATCTTGCTGTGGTGGTAAAGGACATGTGAAAACAAAGGAGATACGCGGACATTTTTTTGGTAACACCCAACTTCTTTTAAATGACTGTAAATTAACTTGTTAACCTTTTGTCTATTTACTTACTTAAATTCTTTTGTGCGACCTCCTTCGTAATGTCTGTTGAGTGTACACTGTGTCTCGAATTTTTGTCCTGAATTTTGACCTTCCGTCCTGAATTTTTGTCCTGAATTTTGACCCTGCGTCCTGAATTTTTACACTCACCGTCCTGAATTTTCACTCATGCCACTTGGTCACCCTAGACTTACAGCATATCACTATTAGTAGGATCGTCGTGGCTAATTAGACACATTTTTTACTTTCCCCATTTGCACCATACTAAGGGCCATATGTATGAAGCGAAATTCCTGTCGCAAACGCTGCGAATCGCTAAAAATAGCGTTTGCGACAAAATAATCGCTAATCCCAATGTATGAAGGCGAAAATGCATGCAAAAGAAGGAATCGCTATTTAGCGAGTTCCAAACCTTGCGAAAGGGTTAAATTGCGAATTCCATAGCGAATTCCAAATTTGCGCTGAAACCGTTTAGCGAAAATCGCTAATCTGGAAATCGCAAATAAGAATTCGCTATGGTATGTATCAACCATTCCCAAATAGCAATTTAAAGAAAATCGCAATTTAAGGAATCGCAATTACCATCAAGTGGGAGCAGGTGGTAACCAGGTGCAAAGTATAAAATGAAGCCCAGAATGCAACACACTCTTTCCCACAATGTCTGGGCTTTACATGATAGTGAGGAGGCGAAGACTGAGAGCTGTGGCGCAGAGGAGGAGACGGCAGGAGAGGATATTCCGTTTGCGCACCACCATCTTCCAGCGCACTGAGGAGGACATCTACACCCATTACAGACTGGAGGAAGAGAGCATACTTGCTTTAATTGAGGAACTCAGGCCCCACCTAGAACACCCCACCCGCAGGACACAAGCCATACCCACACACATCCAGGTCCTGTGTTCACTACACCTGCTGGCCTCAGGTAGTTTTCAGAGGGTCATAGCCTCAGCAGGAGGGGTGTCACAAAGTGCCCTGTCGCGCTTCTTCCATGCATTCCTCGACGCCATGACACATAGGATGCAACACCACATCCACTTCCCCAGCACCCCACAGGAACTAGCACAGACCAAGCAGGACTTTTACAACATTGCCCAATTCCCCCAGGTCATAGGATGTATAGATGGGACACATGTTGCCATTTCACCCCCCTCAAACGTAGAGTATGTATTCCGGAACAGGAAATGCTACCACTCACTTAACATATAGATGGTGTGTGATGCCAAAAACATCATCACAGACATAGTGGCTAAGTATCCTTGAAGCACACATGACGCCTTTATATTCCGTCACAGTGGGCTATACCGTAGACTCTCAAGAGGTGAATTTGGAGAGGGATACCTACTAGGTAAAAGCACACAATGACAGGCCACATTTCCAATGACTAGCATGTGCATTACAGTGACTGACCTTTAAATATTTCCACCCACAGGGGACAGTGCCTATGCAGTCTGGGATTTCATCCTGACACCCTACCTAAATCCTGCCACTGCTGGGGAGCGGCGCTACAACCTGGCACACATTTCTACAAGAGGCACCATCGAGAGAACCTTTGGCATATTGAAGAGCCGATTCAGATTCATTCATAAAAGTGGAGGAGCCCTCCAATACAGCCCTGAAACGTGCTGCAAAATTGTAGTAGCTTGTGCCATGCTGCACAACATTGCAACCAGGAAAGGGACACCAATGGAGTTGAGTGACTCAGAATCCTCCGACGTGGAGGGACCTGGACCTGTACACATGGAAGCAGGCGTAGTTGTTGCTGCAGCTGGCCGACAGAGGCGTGATGAGATCATGCGCAAATACTTCTAGGTGAGTAATAATGAGACAGTGACAACTTAAGCCTTTGCTAATGTGTTTAATTTGCTATAGCAACAATGTCACACATCCAAATCAACAGAAATGAACTCTCCCAATCCAATGCACATGTTGAAATCACAGTGCAACAATTTTAGTGTAATAACAGCAAGTGCAACACTGTTGCTGGCCCTATTTCTCCCCTGTGAGTAATTGTCATTTGGCAGCAGATCCTATTGGTGTGTGGCAGGCCTGTTGCTCCTGCCACTACGGCGCCTCTCAAAAGTGGGTGGTGGGGTGTTGGAGCTCCGCAATAACTGGGAGTCCTCCTCACTGGGGATCAGCACCCCTGGACCAGCAGTACGCAGGGCACGCAGTTCATCCAGGGCAGAGGTTGACTGCACTACAACAGTGGCGATATCCTGTATTCTGTGAGAGAACTCACGCTGGGTCTCTATGGTACGCCTTGCCAGCATATTTTTAGATGAGGCCAGACGGTTTATTGCGCGAGTGTAGTGGTCCATGCGGGCCATCTCTTTGCGCCTGGCTGCGCGTTCTGCACGCAACTCGGCAGTTAGCTCCTGCACAGCCCTCCTGATTTCCTCGCGCATTCCCCTGTACCCTGCCCTAATCTCTCGCTGAATTGCCTTCATATGTTTTGCTTGTAGGCGGTGTACCTGGAGCATGTGCAGTTCGAGCCCAGCAAAAACAGAATAATCATGATGCTCACTGGAGCTGAAGCCCGTGCGGGATCTACGCCTGCCTGTGGCCTGTGGTCTTGCCTCCTGCTGCTGGGAAACTGGTGCATCAGACTGCACTATCTCATTGTTGTCCTCATCGTCTTCTTCCATGATTCTCAATGGCCTCACGATCCTCCTTCTGTGTCCCTGTGGTGGGATGAAAGGACTGTCCTCCCCATCTGTGTCCTGGCCCTGGCTAGCTTCTCCAGAGGCTTGTGGTCCTGTGTCACTTGCACTGGCTGTTCCCTTCCTAGTTGCAGGTGCTGTGGATAGAACAGCACACATAAAAAAAAATTCCTGTCATATGATGTTCAAATAAATTTTGTCACAGTGTTCCCTAACTTTACTTTTGTCATTCACCTTTCCTGACCTGCACATGTAAAAATTGCATGAGATGGATGCTACTTCCAACATTACTGACTATTGTGACTACATCTCCCACAATGCATTGCTGTGACTGCCTGTGTACTTGCTCTAGGCTGACATGTGGTTCCCCTTATCCCTAGGTCGCTGCAGGGGGTTGCTGGGGGTGGTTAAGGGTGGGAAGGCATGCTTCTTACCTGGTCTTGCAGCTGGTTGGGCTGAGCTGTCTAGCACGGACACGCCCGCAACACTCTGTGGAGGCAGTGTGCCCTCTACCAGTTCTTCAAGTGGTGTGGAGTCTGAGACATTGGAGGTTCAACCACCGGTGAGCTGGGACTGCTCCAGCCTGGCAGCCAATTTTTCCTTGGAGCGCTGGCGCAGGTCGTACCAGCACTTGCGCAAAACTTCTACAGTCCTGTGTGTCACTCCAAGGGCATTTACTTTGGCTTGTATGCCTTCCCAGATGCGTCTCTTTCTAGCTTCAGGCACCTTGTGGGAGCTCCTCCCAAATAAAATGTCATGGTTTGGCACCATCTCTGTAATGAGGGTTTCAAGTTCTGTCTCAGAGAACTTCAGCTTTCTCTTCCTGGCTGCTTCCACTTCTTGCTGCTCCTGCTGGGTTGCTGGAACATCCTTATTCCCACTTTCTGCCATGGCTCCTGAATAGCAAACAACAGCCTCACACTCTCTCACAAACAATCCTGAAGCACCATGGGAAATCACTCACTTCCTGGATGGTGATGTCATCAAAAAGCATCAGGATTGCGATTGGATGTTTCCAGAAAATCGCAAATTTGCGATTTTTCCCGATGGTAAATCGTAATTTTGCGATTTTCTCGATGCGATTTCGCTTTTTTGCGATTTCTTTCAGGTTAGGGAATCGCTATTGTCCTTCACGCAAATATTTAGCGATTATGGACGAATCGCTAAATATTTGCGATTCTGATTTTGCGATTCGGTAAAATTCGCAATTTCAGAATCGCAAATCGGGTTCTTGATACATATGGCCCTAAGACTCGGTGTGCAATCAGTGCATCATACGCTCCAACTTTATTGCTGACTTTCCCACTGCACTTTTCCGTAGGTGAACATTTTCATGGCGGTTGGTGTCATAGTGATTTCCACGCTGAGCTCTTCGACGCCTCCACCACCCCGCCCCGGCCTTGAGTGTTTGGACATGACCCGACTTCCAGCGTCGTCTCATTCCCTACATTCCCATTCATTGCTGTCCGTCTCCCTCTTGAGGCGACGCAAACTCTCTGCTAAAATGGATTCCCACTCGCTTTTGCTTACCACTGACATTACCATAGTGCCTTGTGCACTTCGTACCTAACTAGCATTAAAAGAGGGAGTATAATCTGAGCGGTTGCTAAATTCAAGCTACTGTTTTCCAGGCGTTTGACTTGTCTGTCCCAGAAACAAACCCATCCTGTGTCCATGTGTTTATGCCCCTGCGCCACTGCGAGGTCAAGGGAGAGTCCTGAGCTCTCTTTTTTTTTTTTTTCGCAGAGTTTTATATAGCGCGAACTAGAACCGAACCGAATCAGTTATCAGAGCGCTTTACATAGCACCAGTTACATTACATGAGGACACACTTTCATTTTAGGCACGGGGAGATTAACAGCCTGATTCATGAAAAACGGCATTTGCGAGTCTCAAATAGCGATAAAATGCGAATCGCTATAGAGAACTCGCAAATCAGAATTCATGTACATTACGGGGAAAAAAAAGCGACTCGCACGCGGGCGCTAAATCCGTTAGCGACTAACTATAATCGCAGAATAATCGCTATTTCCGGCTACCTGCGTCGGGAATGCGAGTCGCAATCTCGTGCGATCGGGACTGCGAGTCGCAATCTCGTGCGATCGGGAATGCGAGTCGCAATCTCGTGCGATCGGGAAAACGGGAAGTCGCTTTTCGAGCACAGTGATGACATCACAACCAGGAAGCAGGCAGTTCCCACCCCCAAACACCACAGTGAGGCAAACCTCGAGGGAGCAAGTCGGAAAGCAGCAGCTAAACTAGTGATAGCGACTTTACTACCAAACTGCTGCCATGTCTGAGGAACCTGTTCCTGGCCCCAGCAACGGCGCAGGGCGTAAGAGGAAACTGAAGTTCTCAGAGCAGGAGCTCGAGAATCTGATAGAAGGGGTGGTGGCCAACCACGACAGACTCTTCGGGATCAACTCCAGGAAGGTCCCAGAGCAAGACAAACGGAGGATCTGGCTGGGAATAGCCTCCAGTGTGAACTCCGTGGGTGTGGCCGATAGGTCATTGGAGGAGCTCAAGAAGCGATGGTATGACCTCCGAGGTCGTGCCAAGGAGAGGGTGGCGGAGCGCCTTGGAGAGGCATCGGGCACTGGAGGTGGCGGACCTACAGTCCCTCCCAACACACCCTTTGAGGACCAGGTCGAGAACACCCTTGAGAGGGAGGCGTGCGTTGGCGTCACACCTCTGGACTCCTCCCGCCCCACCCAAGACACCCAAGGTAAGTGGCATGCGACTGCGACCCTGTCCCCTATGACCGTCCCTGACCAAATAGGCTCACATAATGGCCCTTAGTCATGCCTTTGTTGCGCATCAGGAAATGCCCTGAAGCATTGTGGGAGATGTAGTATGTCCACAATGTAGTAGTACCACAATGCAGCCAGACAGGTTCCAAAGTACGCAAATCCACAGCCATCCAGGGAATGTCACCCAGCATGCATGTAACATCAGCACGTCTGACAGTCACATGCAACTAATGAGTATCCACTTACCCTCACAGGTGGCGCAGAAAGCAGTGACAGCGAGAGGCTGCAGATAGATGAGGAGGCCCAGGAGGAGGATTCTCAACCGGAAACCCAGGCACCAGCCCCTGCCGCTGCAACAACACCAGCAGCCAGGCCCCCCACCGTTGTGGCCCCTGCATCTGCCGTTCCAGCCGCAGCCAAACCAGGCACCCCACCGTTGTGGCCTCTGCATCTGCCGTCCCACCCGCAGCCAAAGCCAGGCCCCCCACCGTTGTGGCCTCTGCATCTGCCGTCCCACCCGCAGCCAAAGCCAGGCCCCCCACCGTTGTGGCCTCTGCATCTGCCGTCCCACCCGCAGCCAGAGCCAGGCACCCCACTAATGTGCCTCCAGTCCCTGCCGCACCAGCAACGCCTGCTGTGACACCACCTGCAGCTGGTGCTACGACATCTGGGCCTGCGACAGCGGCAACACAGCGGCCAGCCACTGTGACAGGCCAGCAGAGCAGGCGTGGGAGTTCTCGCCGTCACACCACAGCTCCAATCAGCAGGAGGGGCAATGGACAGCGCCATGCCTGTTTGAGCGTAGAGAGACGCATGCTCAGGATCCATCAGCGCCAGTCACAGCAGCAAGGTGCCATACAGCTCCAGCTGCACAAAATTGGGCGCAATGTGGCGGGAGTGGGAGACCGCATGGACCGCATGACGGCGGCCATGGGCCGAATGACTGCAGCCATGGAGGCAAACACTGCTGCGATGATCAAGCAGCGCAGTGCAGCAAGCCGGCGCCACCACCAGCTCATGAGCCGGCTGGCCTCCTACAGCAGGTCAAATTATGTGGCTGCAAATGCCACCTCACAGTTGTCGCGCCGGTCACTCTCACAGCAGCACCAACTAGTTCAGTGCTGTGAGGACATCACCAGGGTCCTGGAGCACCTAACCACCGCGGTAACGGCACTACACCCTCCTGCTCTACCTGCCACTGTAGGGGGTGACGATGGCAGTGAGGGGGCTTCAAGCGTCAGCAGCCAATCTGCCACACTAGTCCCGCCACTTAGGCGCAGCACCAGGGCAACGCCTGGTACAGGTGCCCCGGAAGAGGATGAGCCTCAGAGGCGCCTGGGCATAACGCGCAGGAGGCGCACTTGACTCTGTCAGAAAAACACTGGCACAGGCTGACTATAAGCCTGCCATGTACTTTCACACTGCAGTATGAAGGAATACTGTTAGTTGTAAATAGTTGTACTGATTACCTTTTTCTTGTGAATGAAACAAATATATTTATTTTGCAGCACACATTAGCCTTGTGTAATCATTACATTTTGCATGCAATTGTGATATGTGGGGTGGGGGAAGAGGGTGGGCTAGAAATTGTTCTCTGTGATGTGGTTGCGACGTCTGTGGCCTTCAGCTGGGTTCTCCCCACGTGCATGGTGCGCATGTGCTGGTGGCCGGTCGTCCCCTTCTGATTCACTGCCTGAGATCTCAACAGGTATCCGGCGCTTGGTTGCAATGTTATGAAGCATTGCACAGACAGCCACAATGCGGCAGCAGGCAGCAGGACTGTAATACATGGCCCCACCTGTCTTGTGCAGTATACGGAACCTGCTCTTGAGCAGGCCAAATGTCCTTTCTATACAGTTCCTTGTCCGGATGTGCGCAACATTGTAGCGCCGTTGCTGAGGTGTGGCAGGGTTGAGGTAAGGGGTCAGGAGGTATTCCCGTAGGGCGTAGCCACTGTCACCTGAATGAGAGGAGCAGATGTTGATTGCCTGTGCAGCGCAGTGACTTCATTGCAATGTGACATTGTCGACAAAGTGTACTTACCAAGTAGGTGTCCTTCCCCAAACTCTCCCCTGAGCAGTCGTGTGTGGAGTCCGCTGTGCCTGAAGATAAAGGAGTCATGGGTACTCCCTGGGTACTGGGCGACAATGTCAGTGATGATGGTCTTGGCATTGCAGACCATCTGTATGTTGTGGGAGTGGTAGGACTTCCTGTTGCGGTACATATACTCCGTGGCAGCTGGTGGGCAGATGGCGACATGGGTACAGTCTATGCAGCCGAGGACATGGGGAAAATGGGCTACATTGTAAAATTTAAGTTTTGTCAGGTCCAATTCCTGTTGGCTCGTGGGAAATGTGATGTGGCGGTGGAGCTGGGTGAGCATGGCGTCAACGAAAGTGTGGAGGCAGCGTGACATGGTGGGCTGGGATATCCCCCCAGCAGCCGCTACTATGCCCTGGAAACTGCCGGAGGCCAGGAGGTGCAGGCTGCACAATACCTGCACATGTGTAGGCACCGAATTGTTTCGCCTTGTTGGGTGCTGCATGAGGGGGTCAAGTTCATGTATCAGCCAGATGATCATTTCCCCATTCAGCCTGTATTTAGCATATATCTGTTCTCTGGTTTGGCCCAGCAAGGTGACCCGCTGCCGGTAAATCCTTTCCTGCCTCATGCGTCTCCTCCGTGCTGCTCGCTGTAGCCTTCGCCGCCTCACCACCATGTACATTCCTGGCATTGTGGAACGCCTAATGCTGCTGCTGAATGTCCTTATGTGTGATTGGTCAGGCCTGGACCTGTTGGTGATTGGCCAACTGTTTTTCAAATTTTACTTAATCATGGCTTTTATGGTTACCACCTGCTTTGAGTTGTCCTTAATTTGTGCCGCGCAAAAGTGTGATTTTGGGGTTTTTCGCTATTGTATATTTTTCATGAATGCCGATAGAGAATATATTGCGTTTCGCTATTCATTTCGCAGATTCCGTGGTTGGTCGCTATTTCCGTATCGCTAATGCTCGACTACCGGGAATCTGCGACTATTATAGCGTAATCGCTATTATAATCGCTATTCTGTGTTTGCGAATTCGCTATTTTGTTCTTGAATGCCAATTCCGTATTTTGCACCCGCAATTGCATTTTCGCAGCCATTGCGGGCGCTATTTCGCTTCATGAATCAGGCTGTAAGTGATTTGCCCAGAATCACAGGGGGTTCAAGGCAACTGTATTTTGCTAACTACATAGCCAGGGTAAACAAGCATTTGCAATGCAATAGGTCTCGCATTTATGCAAGTTTAAGCTATTGGCATTGTAAATGACAATGTGTTTTATTTATGTTTTAAAAACCAAACCATAAAAAAAACGCATTTTCATTTACAATGCCAATAGCTCAAATTCGCGTAAATGCGAGACCTATTGCAGTGCAAATGCTTGTTTAAGACAGTGTGGAAGCAATATTTCACTTGTGTCAGCTTTAACTAGAAGACGTGCGTGTTTTATTTAATGAGCCTAAAAAGCAGGCACTGTCTGACTGCTAGCATGCAAGGAGACGCTAAGTGACACTTCGTCGCCGCGAAAATTAAAGGAAGAGAATTTCAACCTGCCAGGGTAAGAGTCGGGGTGAAGCGCAGAAAAAGAAGGCCGTGAGATAATGAAGTGACAGGACTGGAGCTTATTTTGAACTAACGGGGGTTCTTGTTTTCTTCCTAATTAAGGGAGTACAAGTCCAATGAACTTGGAGATGGAAGCTTCTAGAGCTAACGGAGATCAGACCAAAGGCTTTGTGGAAAGGAAGGGGGAAGGGACACCTCTCATGTTGAACATCTCAGAAGGGGTGGGAGCTTGAAACAGTAACGCAGCTTTACCAGTGACCTGTGAAATGGCGGCCACGGCTAATTGCCTCACGGTTGCTGGCAGTTTCTGTAATTGAATGTCGCTACTATACTCCACTCTTCCTGTGCCATAATTAGCTGGAACTGCACTGACAAAAACCATCCTTAATCGAAAGCTGAGTTGCAGGCATTCGTTTTCATGTTCCTGTAGTAGGCCTGAACCTCCCATGGGCCCTAGAAACAGTAGTGCCATATAATTGGATGAACCACTTCCTTTAAAATTGACTTACCTCATAAGAGCTGTTTTGAAAATAAACATACGCTCTAATCATTTTTCCGTAGCACACGGACGGACTGCACCCCTTGTTATAATGTATTATTATTTCTTTAAAAGCAAGGAACAGATGATTTCATCGTTTTAAAAAAAACGACATCAACTCATCCTTTCTATCCTTCTGTGGCTGCTTCTAAACAATCCATGTGTACTTGACAACTTTGTCACTTCTAATGTGAGACTCATTTTTCAGCACAATTTAAATATTAGAGGTCGTGCTGTCCTCGCCCAGGGAGAATGGGTATTTTACTCCGTCGCCCTGGCACAATAGAAGACCTTTAATGATTTCATGTCACATCATTAAAAAAAAATCTACCGTTGTCGTTATCAGTATCCAAGTTTCCTGAACCAGGAAAGAGTTTTCTGGTTTCATTTGTATTAGCGAGGCACCCAGACTGGGCTGATCTGTCTTTGTTTGGGCCTAATGAAATTGCCATGAACTGAACATGGTCAGCGACTAGCTGCCGCCTCCCCCCCAATCCGGCACCCAATACCCAGGAACGTGGACACGAGACGTCTTTACTTTTTGGAAGGCGGGCGCTAGTCGCCCGGCCGTATTTATTAAAGTATGAAATTAAAAAAGGTTTTAATTGCATAATCAACAATATATACAAAAATTCAGCAGGACATTTAGGTACATAATCCTTAGCAACACGTTTGAGAGCCTGACTTTAACAAAACTCTAATACATGGTGTTTTCCTAACTTATACTAAACATCCTCATCTAGAATTTTTGTACATTTCTGGCCATATGGCAGGGTCACTACCGGTGTCAGGTCCTACTAGCTGCGCCTCCCCTCTGGATGTGCGCATGCGCAGTGTTACCCCGGGAATTGCCCGGTCTACGCCCTGAACTCCATTTACCCACTAAAGGAGGGCCCTTACTCTGCGCCGGTGGCGTCGTGAGTCCACGCGCGCGGGGTGGCTACCAGCCTAAGGAAAGCGTGAACTACTCCTACCCGCGCTCCTTTGCTTTGCAGCATCCATTACCTTGCCCCTGGAGTTGTGGGAGTGGCCCGCAGGCCCCTCCCCCTGGGCGGGAACCTCCATAGGATGATGCCCGCCCCCTCAGACCTCAAATATGTGCTCACCGATAATGACCTTACCGCATGCCCCATACCTAATAAATACGACGACCTATGGGAAAAAATTCTAAAGGACAGCTACACTGGCTAATAAAACAGTATCAACGTATAGCTACAAAGGGAAAAAAGGCCTAAAGACACATAGCATTAAATACAGTTCACTTCAAACAGTATCAACGTATAGCTACAAAGGGAAAAAAGGCCTAAAGACACATAGCATTAAATACAGTTCACTTCAAACAGTATCAACGTATAGCTACAAAGGGAAAAAAGGGCCTAAAGACACATAGCATTAAATACAGTTCAGTTCACACATGACTTGCTAAGAGGGGGAAAAAATTCCTAGACAAAAGCATCAACAAAATACACCAACAGTTCATCTCTATTACCCTGTGAGACCCGTGGACCGTACATCCAGAACTTACCCTAACCAGAGATAAGAACTGCTACCAAACTTTTTTTTGTTCCAAGGGATGGTGGGTGGGAAAACAAAGAAGCCCCGAGTGCGGGGCACACCGTTTCGGCGAGGGAGCGTCCAGGGACAAGGGGGTCTCCTGGGCGCTCCCTATCTCTTTATTCCCGAGGGGCCAGGTGGCCCCTCCTCTAGCCCGCCCCCCCTGACCCGGACCCACTTCCCAGGATCCGGGTCAAGGAGGCCGCCAGCCAATCGGCGGTGGGCCGCGCCCCCCAGGGCACGCCCCCACCGCCGAATGGCAACAAAGGAGACAGTGGGGGCGACGGTCGCCGCGCCGCCATGCGTGCGGGGGGGCCGAGGGCCCCCCCTTTTCACATGGTCAGCGACTAGCTGCCGCCTCCCCCCCAATCCGGCACCCAATACCCAGGAACGTGGACACGAGACGTCTTTACTTTTTGGAAGGCGGGCGCTAGTCGCCCGGCCGTATTTATTAAAGTATGAAATTAAAAAAGGTTTTAATTGCATAATCAACAATATATACAAAAATTCAGCAGGACATTTAGGTACATAATCCTTAGCAACACGTTTGAGAGCCTGACTTTAACAAAACTCTAATACATGGTGTTTTCCTAACTTATACTAAACATCCTCATCTAGAATTTTTGTACATTTCTGGCCATATGGCAGGGTCACTACCGGTGTCAGGTCCTACTAGCTGCGCCTCCCCTCTGGATGTGCGCATGCGCAGTGTTACCCCGGGAATTGCCCGGTCTACGCCCTGAACTCCATTTACCCACTAAAGGAGGGCCCTTACTCTGCGCCGGTGGCGTCGTGAGTCCACGCGCGCGGGGTGGCTACCAGCCTAAGGAAAGCGTGAACTACTCCTACCCGCGCTCCTTTGCTTTGCAGCATCCATTACCTTGCCCCTGGAGTTGTGGGAGTGGCCCGCAGGCCCCTCCCCCTGGGCGGGAACCTCCATAGGATGATGCCCGCCCCCTCAGACCTCAAATATGTGCTCACCGATAATGACCTTACAGGCCAGCATTGTTAACCGACGATCTGGCCTCCCCCTGCCTAGCCCTACCCTAGAAAGTTCTTACTTCAGCAACACCTTCCACCCAGGCCCTGACATCATCAGACCAGAGGACCCTTCCTTCGTCCGTCAAATGGACTCCCCTCACCAGGTAGACCAAGTACACCCATGTTGGATCATCTGCAACCGAGGGGGGGGGCTTGAAATAATTTGTCCCACTGTGTGTTGATCCTCTTTATCGAGTGATTCAACGCCCTGACCGAGACCCCGCCCCCACGGGATAAGTTGAGACCCTACTACTGTGCCACCCGGGTAAGTCCCGAATACCCACCCACAGTGGAGATGAACTCCTCAATGAGTATTCGCCTCCCCAGTTTGGCCAATTCAGTCCCCCCTAGGTGAAGTATCCCCACTGGCAGGAGGTCGGGCTGCTGAGCTCAAAGTCCCTGAGAGAAGTTCCTGACCGACCATGGCACAGACCCTCAAACCAACTCTACCCTGTCCTGCGTCCAGCTTGTTGCTTGTGCTGGCACATTGTAGCTCCACACCCTCCGGTGATGGGTTCCTCCCCTGCGTGACAGGCTTGGAAAACTGCAAGAACCAGAAAAAGACCAAGAAAACCTGGGTGACAAATTCCCACTTCCACCTTAGGGAATGGGTAGCACTTACACCAGCCAGCAATACCTGGGCCCTTGGTGTCCTCTTTCTCGACGTTAGCTTCCCTTTTTGACGTCCACCAGCTGGTGATGTTGCGGTGTGGAGCACTCCTCAGATACCCGCCATGGACCCAGCCGTGACTGGCGTAAGCATCCCTTGGGCTGTCCACCTGTTGCAGCTGTTGTGATGTCGAGCACTCCAAGTATCCCTCATGGACCCGGTCATACATAAATTGGAAAGATAGACACACACCATTAGTGTTTCCGGCCATAACTGTTGTATGCACGTCAGACTTACATTACCATCAGTCGCTAAGTTTTAAATAATCTTAGTGCCCGATCACTACACATTAACACGTCGACAGTAAATGTTAAGCATAACCTCAGTTTGTCTGTTTGCTAGTGCAGCATCTATGTCGTTAAGCATAGGATCTGCGCCGCCCTAACCATGGTAAGCTGTAAAATTGGCTTCCTATTTTCACAATCATTGCTACACCAGAAAGTTGAGCTGCCGGCGAGGACATCGCATCTTAATCCTGGTTTTCCACCCACGTCTCCATGCATAGGGTCCATGTGTAACAACAAGACAGTCTACTTAACAGTGCAGCCACAGGGTGTGCATCATTACCAGGACCCCAAGTAGTCTTTCTACAGGCTCTAGGCCCTGTCTCAATGCCATTCGTGGTTCCTCCACCGTATTACTAATATATGGCTTTGTAACACCCCTAGCGCTCAACGTATATGGTGCTAAATTACTGTGTGCTATATAAGTTGTCACACTTTAATTATTCGCCATCACATCTCATCATAGGCTCAACGTATATTGTTCTAATGTACTTGTGTGTTATATAAGTTTACTGACTGTAATTTCTTGCTTTTAGCCTCGGAAAGGGACTCAAGGGGTGTGTTTAGAACAAATACATATATTTGTTGTCATAGACCTGTTCTTTTTCATTTACCCATTCATGATATTAAAGACCGGTAAAATAAGCTGCTCTATATTCCCCCAGGACTTAGCCCGAGGGCTGCACGCAATACAGCTAACCCTAGGATAGCTTACTAACAATGTTGACTTTAACCTATCATTCATGAAGGGTCGTTTGGACAGGTGCACTGTTTGGGCTGGTGCCATGTCCCCCCTCGAATAGTGAACAGCACTTCATATGGTGAGTACCTCCACCCTCAAATAAGTCCATTGTGTGGCTTTCCGCGTTGGTTTGCAAAGAAAATTGGGGCATGGGAAACTGGCTTTCTCAGTCTCGTCCAGCCCTACCCTTAGATGTCGTTAATCCCCAGGAAGCCCCCCAAGAGAAGGTGATATCCCCTATTCGTGAATGGTTTCATGATTGTTCTAACTAACACCTAGCAGACATCAATGATAGTCGTTCTAGAGTGTCCGAATCATGACTTATGTCAATGGCTGTTCCTTGCGTAAGAGAAATAAGCAGCAACCCTGGCTCGGATAAAGTATTGCAAGTGCTTAGAGGACATCAATAAAGCAGCCCAGGAATGTCAACATCCATCTCATTCTTCCGGTGAAATGTAATGTCACCCATGTAGCGTGAGCTCTGATTTAGACAATGAGTTTTCCAAAACTGAACTCATCAACTGAATGACCTGAGGTCTTGAGTGCCCTCTTTTGGCTAACTCACAACCCATGGTGGGGACCCGTCCCATCAGGGAGCTGCGTCTGCCTTGTGAATTCTACCTAAGTACCACCCGAGCATTTTAAAACGCCCAAGCTCCATATTGATGAGTCCCCCCCCAGCACGTGGATGCGATCCAGTTGATGAGCATCGGTGACTATGTGTTCATCGGGTCACAAGAATACAGTGCATACTGCCAGTGCTAATTTAAGATAGAGTAAGTGCCACAATTTTGGGCTGACTGGACTCTTAAATGCTTGAAACATTGGAGAAGTGTTACATTACCATATTTGTGTTAAAACTGGTTACTGGTGAAAGAAACTTTCAAGGTACAAGTCTAATTTCGGCTAAAAAGGCAGCAGCGTGCCCCCCCCACTCACCTTAATGTAACAATGTAACACAATAATATACACAAAGTAATATAACCAGAAAGTTATAATTTTTCTAACAGGGCACAACCCATCGATGTCTTGAATTCATGATGGTTTTCTTCCCATGGATTTACTCCAATGAAGGGGTGTGGTTTTAAATAAGCGTTTTGCAGTTTTCTTAGGTGATTGCAAAACAACATGATGGTGCATCACATTTTAATTTTGGTGCATCACATTTTAATTTCTAGGATAGGACGGATTTGTTCACTCGAAGTTCCACAACACAATCAAAATGTAAGTGATGTAAAGTAATTCCGTTCTGTAGAGGTCATCTACAACTGACATAACTCACATACAATGAAAAAGGAACTGAAGAAACGTTTCTATTCCACTGTTACGGCATCTTAACTCATATCCTTCATGAGGACGTGCTGATAGATAATTCCAATGCATGTAATAATTGCCATTCACTTTAAAGAGATCGCTAGAATTTCTCTATTTACTGGTCTTATTTCAGGCCCTTTGAGGTTTAAATCGTTTGACAATTCAGCCATACTTGTGCTGTGCCTGGAATTTATGCCTTATCCATTTTGTAGGGTTACATTCCTCCTTCCTACACACTGAGCAGTAGCAAACCCAAATTTGACGATCCCATTGCATGCAACAATGTTTATCATTTAAAAATAGTTACTATAGTCTTTGTCCCAACTCAGTGAATGTTTGCCCAGTGTCTGTAAATCTTGTTCACCGCAACAAAATTCAATATCTGCCTATTACAAACCTTCTAGGAATAAATATCCTTTCCCATGCTAAGGGACTTAATGATGGGTGCAATTTTAGCAATATTTTGCTGCATTTATTAGACAAGTAAATACATATAAATTATGTCAGAGATGGAACAATTTCAGTGACTTAATTAAGCCTCTTAGTGGATCGGGAATCAAACTGCCTCAGTTGAATTCCATCTTGATCCCCCTATAGAACAGCTGTTGTAGGTTTTGCCAAACAAAAATTGCATGTGAAATTCTCTGTCACTTAGCTAGGGATTATTAATGTTGTTACATTCCTGGTCAATGGTCCATTATCCTTTTCCTGTCCCGTCCCCTCCTTAGTGGGCAAGTCAGGGCCTCCATGACGGGGCCCATAAGACACCTGGTGTATAACCTGCCAGTCCCTCATACCATACAGAGGGTGAATTTATAGACCAGAATGACGAGGACTGTGCAGTGCCATTCAAAGGCACGAAGACATCTGCCTATCGCTTAACATGCAGGCAATTCAATCTGTTTCTGGCTATGCTCCCTCCCCGCGGCCTGCTTGGCCGACGTGCTTCGTGATGCCCTGGAAAGACCACGGAGGTCATCTTGGGTGGGGTGAACCAGTTTTACTTCAATGGCCACCACAGGTTAGCTTTGCAGCCACTAAGAGTGAGATGTGCTAGAAAGTGACACCCAAAGATGCTTGTATCCGGGATATGCTGGAGTGAGCAACAGCGGAGCAACCTTAAATGCAACAAGTTATGGGGGATGATAGACTGGGGAGGACTTGATGTAATGGTTGGGGGCTGATGTGTGTCTTGTCAGACCCACCCAGTAACAGGCCCCCATGAAAGCGACATACCTTTGTACATGTGACACACTGAAGTGAGCCTACTACATTCTAGTTACAGCGTACACATGACCTATTATTATGAAGAACAACGTACTTCAAGAAAATGGTAAAACAATGTCTCCCTAGTAACCCTTCCGGGTCGTTTTGCATATATAAAAAGGCATTTCTACACAGCTGTTGGTCACAGTACCAGGCACTTTACGGCATCGCGTCGTCTCTTAACTTTTCCTATTACAAGATGGTAAAGTGTTCATTTTGCTATTTTTACTTCCAATGATTCTAGGACTCTCTTAAAAATAGAAATAGACTAATGGAGTCTAACACCTGAGCATACTGAAAATTTGGCAGCAATGGCTCTATAATTATACAATTTCACGCATAGAACAAACAACTATCAAAAACTGCGAACACGAGTGATAAATAATATATGCAATTAAAAGGTGCAAAGTTTTGAACAAGAACATCAAAGTCCCTTACTCGTGTCATACAGAATGCTTCTTAGCTCTCCTGTGACGTCCCTAGTTTCAAAGCGAGGGGGCAGAAAACCCCAGTACCGACATGCCTTGGAGAGATGACGCCGTTGTCTCCCTGGCTTTGGCGGCGCCCGAGGGCTCGTCATCACCACAGACATAAGCTACAATGGTACACAGCACTACAAAGTAGAAACCAGTAGGGACCGTCATAGTGAACCGACCCTTACATCATCAGACCTAACGCCTGTCGCGAGTCCCCGTGACCAAGAGACACCACCTCGCCACCCGGGCTCGACCATGCTCCAAACTGCCAACTTGAAGCATCCCATTCCACTCCCCTCAACCTTCCCAATGAGAATTGTGTGGGCCCCAGTAAATCCTGTACAGGCTAAGATGGCCACACATCTGTACGGACAAATCCAGAACGCACACGATACAACTGAAAATCGACTGGGCCCGCCTTGCAGAAGGCAAACAAAAAAGCGGGGATACCGGGAAGCGGGCCTGGGGCTTGCTACATACACGGCAGGCACTCGACCCCTGAGCTACGTCAAAAATGGACTTAAAGTTTTTTGTCAGAAGTGGGATTCAAACCCACGCCTCCAGGAGAGACTGCGGCCTTAACGCAGCGCCTTAGACCACTCGGCCATCCTGACCACATCTCAATAGCAATAGGCACTCGCACAATACCTTCCGGGGCCTTGCCACGGCCCAAACCACGCTCCTCACCCACTCCGGCAGCTGGCTCCGTGAGTTCCCCGCCGAACCTAGCGACGAGACGGCTGGCTCCAAGCGTCGGTGATCCTCGAAGCAGTCACGACACAACCCCAATGGCAAAGGGAATCCACACCGCTCCGGAACCGCTCACCAGGGAACAAAGGCGCGAACTTTGAAACCTGGAACCAAAAAAGACAAAAGTTAAAAAACAAAGAAGCCCCGAGTGCGGGGCACACCGTTTCGGCGAGGGAGCGTCCAGGGACAAGGGGGTCTCCTGGGCGCTCCCTATCTCTTTATTCCCGAGGGGCCAGGTGGCCCCTCCTCTAGCCCGCCCCCCCTGACCCGGACCCACTTCCCAGGATCCGGGTCAAGGAGGCCGCCAGCCAATCGGCGGTGGGCCGCGCCCCCCAGGGCACGCCCCCACCGCCGAATGGCAACAAAGGAGACAGTGGGGGCGACGGTCGCCGCGCCGCCATGCGTGCGGGGGGGCCGAGGGCCCCCCCTTTTCATTTGCCTTAAAACATGTCGACCTCCAAAACTATAGGTCAACGCTTGCCCTGACTTTTTAAAAGATACTAGGGGTGCAACACCTGTTAAATGAGTTAGACATGGCCCTGATATTGTTTTAACATATGTAAGGACACACACTCTGCAGTTACACAACGTCCTTCATATTTTGCAATGACAGACGATTGATCAGGAGGATGTACACTCTTTCAAGAAATGTGTACAGATCCATTTGTCTGGTAGTACTCTGTACTAACCTTGAGACTGGCGTGCCCTCTGTACTCTTACCAGTGACCACCATAATGAGAAGCCCTGGGCACAGTGGCAGCCAGCATCTGTCGCCCTTCTGTTGCTCCTGTGAGGTAAATCCTCAAACCTAAAGTAATGGGCAACGGGGTTTCCCTTTTGAAAATCTGCTGTTATTGTTGACTAAGTGTTAACACGTTGCACTAGTCTCGTACTAGAAGCTGTTTAATCAAAATGTATTGTTTAGCAGCAGCCATTGAGGGCTGAGATTAGTTAATGTAGTGATATCGTTTTGGGGTGGAGGGTGTCTTAGCCCCTTATCCTCATAAGCTTATTTTTGTAAATGTGTTTTAAAACCAAAGGGTCCCAGTGCAAATGGATAGATATATGAGTGAAAGGCATTCACAAAAGGTGACCTTGCAATAGTCAGTCCGTTTACTCTTGCATATTATTACCTCAGACTGTGTTCTGTTGTGCAGGCATACGTTCCAGGCTTTATATCCACATACACGTGAGTTTGTAGCCATTCACAAACTCCTCTTTATCTTTTTCCCATCCTAAAAATGGTTGGAGACTTACTCCTATCAAGAGTTAGATTTGCTGCTTTTCTAGAATTGGAAGGGTGTAGAATTGGAAACTTGGTGTGGGTGTAGGAGAAGGGACTTTTCAGTAGGAAAAACACATTTTCCGTAGGAGAAAATAAAATTAAACAATGAGCAACTGCACATAGGCAGAGGCTCCACTATGCAGAACCCTATCATGTTTACAAATCTACAGCGGGCAAATGACAACGGAAGAAAATGTATTCAAATTACTTTCTCACGATTACGCCTGTAATCTGCACCATGTCACCTGTGCACTTTATGTGGTATTTAGCCAACAATAACTTGCATGCTGGGTTTTTTAACCCTACACTTTTACTGGAGAAAAAATGCTAGTCTCAGAATGAGTGCTTTAAATGGGCCGGGCCTTACCCACACTTGTTCAATTTGAAAGGGAGAGTACCTGCACTTTTTAAGACTGAGCACTTTTAATTGGAGAGTACCGGCACTTCTCAGAAACAAGCGGGAATGCTGATACATGAATTTACATGTAGGCAACAACGCTTCAAAAGATTACCTTGTAAGTGTTACGGTGCTGCCTTCATGTAGAGAAAAGCACGTGTGGGCGAATGACAGAATTGGCTTAAAAAAATGTAAATGCACCCCACTGTTTTTTAAAATGGCACTTGACACGATGCCTGGTGCAAGCACTGCAGATTAGATCGGTTGCAGAGGAAACCTTAACTGGGGTGGTTAATGGCCACGTCCCCAGCAGCAAGAGAGCCGCCAAACGCACTTTGTCATGAAATCCTAATCCCATTTTTCATTTCAATTTCACAGTTCCCTGGTTTACAGAATCCAAGGCCGCCGATTATGTATTTTCCAGCGGGGGCTGCGGGGCGGCGGCAAGTGTTTCCTCGGAGCTGCGCTGCTCGTGATAATGACATTTCTGTTAAGCAAGTTGGAAATTGATTTGATGGTACCCAACTGGTTTGCAAGTCCCTGCCGGCAGAAAGCCCTCCAGTTCTCGAACAGGGAAGGCTGTAACAAGCCCCCATCCCCCTTCCACTGTGCAGGGCACTCCCATTGGTGTGAATCCGCAGGCACAGAAGGAATTCGCTTCTCTTGTAGCCTGCTCTGGGTAACCACTGCTTTAACCGTATTCATTCTAATTGCTCTACGGTGCACTCTCACTTAGAACAAGAATATTTCCCCAGAGCCTGAAAACTGCAATTGTGTCTTTGCTGTAACCACTAACCCCTAAAACTTTGTAATTGGAAAGGTAACTAGATCTTTTAATTATTTTTTCTGGGACTGCAACTTTTGGCATCCTGGCAGGAAGCAGGACGTAAGGTTGGGATACTTACATCTGAACGTTTTAAATCGTGGTATTGGCAAGTAGTAGATGGACTGCATTGTCCGACTGGAAAAGGGAACTAATGAAACAAGAAGCAGAGGACATTTTAATACAAGAATAATGAGTGTATTGCATTAAGACACTTGGGGGGATATGTACAAGGAAGTGGAGGAGGGAGTCGTTAGCCTTTCTGGCTTAACGCCTCTCTCCTCCACTTCTGAAATGCAAGGCTGCACCATATTTACAAGAATGTGATGTAACTTTGCATTTCTCCCTGCGATGGCGCTAAGTTTAGCAACTAAGCTCCAATGCAGGCACCCTTGCACCATAGTGCACGAGTGTCTGCATGCAGGGGAGGATTGCTTATGTGTAGGAAGGTGTCCATTTCTGCACATAAACAATACTGAATACTTTATAATGATTGTTTATGTACATTAAGGGACATTGGCATTTTGCTTTTTCCATGTGAGCTGCACAAGCCAGCACACATGGAAAAAGCAAAAACGGGGAGAAATAATGCATTTCTCCATCATAAAACTAGTTTTTAGCTGGTCTTAATTTTGGCGCTGCCTCCTATGTACGCCACCGTTGTACATAGGGGGCAGCGTTAAAATGAATGGGTGTAGCAGTGGAACTCCCACTGCAACACCCACTGCCTAACCCTTTTACGCTAACCAGGCTTAACGCTGCCTTTTACATAAGGTGCAGCCCGTGCCACCACCACAACATCAATATACGTGACGTTGTAGTGGCAATATGGGGCGTGTACATATGCCCAATGGTGTCAGATTTTCAAAGATTTTTTGTCAGTTTTGCATAACTTTTTGATGCATACCTGATGCAAAATCCTTTGTGGTATTTACAATGCAATCCAAATGGTTCAGTGCATGGTTCTGTAAAAAAAGTTATGTAACTCAGCTCAGTGCACTGCCTTTTGCTAGTTTGCAGCAAGGTGGTATTCCATGGGTGGGACGGGTATGCTCAGACGTGAGTCCCGTGCTCTCCATGCCGCTGGAATCCAGCTATCCAGGCTGATGAGGGCTGAAAGCCCGAAACCGGTCCTTGAATGCTTGTTTCCAGTCCAGGGAGGACCTGGCTTGGCAATTCGGGCTGGACTGTTCCCATGGGGCACAGGGTCAAGACTGATTTGCATATGGCTGGGTTCAAACTCGAATGGCATGGTGAGCAAAAAAACGATGGATTTAGGCCCAGATCTCTGTACTGGGGTGAATGTATGACATTGTTCTGCATTCTGTCCATCACCTGTTGTTTTTGCATGTAGCGGTTGAACTCCCACTGCAACACCCACTGCCTACCCCTTTTACGCTAACCAGGCTTAACGCTGCCTTGTACATAAGGTGCAGCCCGTGCCACCACCACAACATCAATATAGGTGACGTTGTAGTGGCAATATGGGGCATGTACATATGCCCAATTGTGTCAGATTTTCAAAGATTTTTTGTCAGTTTTGCATAACTTTTTGATGCAGACCTGATGCAAAATCCTTTGTGGTATTTGCAATGCAATCCAAATGGTTAATTGCATGGTTCTGTAAAAAAAGTTATGTAACTCAGCTCAGTGCACTGCCTTGTGCTAGTTTGCAGCAAGGTGGTTTTCCATGGGTGGTGCATGGGCATTCAAGTGCCTCCATCCATGCCTTTGGATGCAAACCCATATGTACAAAGACTTGTAGACATAGGTTTTCACCAAAATGGCATGTGCATGAGACTGATGCAATGAGGAAACTTGTCATTATTTGTCTTTGTTATTTTGTCAATAATAAAATTCCCCAAAGGATAGTTTTTGTTCTGACCATAATGCAGACCACAATGCAAGGGTGCTGTCATTGGTGCTTAATAGCCACAAGTGTGTCAGTGCATGGCGAGTAAAACAGTGCAGTTTCTTTGAAGATCTGGATCATTTCTGCTCTTTCCAAATCACACAACACAACGTAGCAACTTCACTTGTTCCACTGCTTTGCATTAACTCTTTCAAAATATGGCCCTTGGGTTTTAGTATTCATTAAATGTGACAGATTGGAGGCCAAATATGGTGCAGAGAGTGCAACCTTCTCACAATACAATTTGGTGTGCCCTGTTATGATCAGGGCCGGCCTGATCATAACGGGGCACCGGGCAGTTGTGTGTGCTGCCGTGCTGGGGGCTAATTTCGTTGATGGGGACCTGCGTGTGCAAAACGAAATTCGTTTTGCTTTTTTTATTTCAAATCGCACGCAGGTCCCCATCAACGAAATAAGCCCCCACCACAGAGAAATGAGCCCCTAGCTCGGCAGCACACACAACTGCCCGGTAGCCAGTCCGGCCCTGGTTATGATGGGGCTTGAGCAAGCGCTGGAGACACTTTCGAATGTTGTCATGATGGTTCGTTCTTGTAGTGTGATCAGGGAGAGTCTTGAGATAAGCGTCTGGCCGGCGGCTGCGCCGCATCTCCTTGCTGTCTTGGGAGCTTGAGCTACAAATGAAGAAGTCTTCCTCTACACTGCGTTTCGACTTTCTTTGAACATTACTATGGCGACGAGGAGCTTAAGTCCCACGAACCTGCACCGTCACATTTAAAAAGAAAGAGAAGGATTTCTGCTGTTTTTGCGACACAGGGAGAAAGAGGATATCTAACGCAGCTACAGCTCTACGCTTCCCTCACCCCCACTATCAAGGTACTGGCGATTTTAAAAAGGAGAAAAAAAGTCCTATTTAACTTGGCTGAAGTGCAGCCGCGGGCCGTGGAGGGAGTTACGGTGGGGCAGGGAGGCGGGGAGGGGGAGGGGCAGGGTGGAGGGTGCTAAGAACAGGCATATGGATCATTGCAGGTAAGTACACAATTTAATTAATAAAACGAAATTCGTAGCGCGCACAGCATTGCTTTTTGCCATGCAGTGCGCGCTACGAATTTCGTTTTATTAATTCAATTGTGTACTTACCTGCAATGATCCATATGCCTGTTCTTAGCACCCTCCACCCTGCCCCTCCCCCTCCCCGCCTCCCTGCCCCACCGTAACTCCCTCCACGGCCCGCGGCTGCTGAAGTGTTGGGGGTGGCAACCGTTAGGGAAACTGCTCTTCGGACACAGCAGTATTCCATCCTTGAGCAGGCATCTTCAAGAGCACACAAGCGTCTAACGTCACCACAGAGGAACAGAGAAGTCACGTAAAGGTGACGCTACGTGCCGCCATCTTGGCTCCCACTGTGTTTGAAGTGCTTTCAGTGCATAATTAACACATTTTTGGCACACACCAAATACTCTGCTTCATTTGCATATAACTCTCATTCCGGTTTGATTTATTCAGCGATTTCAGGATTTCTCCAGTCTCCTCAGTGATACGCACACTGTGTGTCCATCTAGGTACTGTTCTTTCACTGTTAATTTACTGTACGCTTTCTTTACTCCATTTTTATTTACCATGGCGATGGCGACCACAAATCTACCTGCCCCAGAGCAATTTATGGTAAAAGATTGCGAAGTCTCTAGTCAGAGATGGGAGGAATGGAGGGATTATCTAATCAATTACTTGGAGACGTTTGAAAGCAAAGAATTGTCACCGGAAAGGAAAAAGAAAATATTACTTCATTGTTTAGGTCCAGGAGGGCTAAGAGTTTACAACAGGATGGAGAAAAAAAACTCAGGCAGTGACGTTAATGTTTTCACTCAGGCCATTACAGATCTTAATGCTTATTTTGCACCTAATGTTTGTAAGGTTGTGTACAGGTTAATTTTTACCACAGAAAGCGAGAACCAAAAGAAAAAGTAGAAGATTATATATCTTCACTTAGAAGATTAGCTTTATCTTGCAAATTTGGTATAATTGAAGAAGAATTAATTCACGACCAATTAATAATGCACTGCAACAGTCAAAACCTGCAAGATAAACTATACATTAATGGTGATGCAAGTTTGCAAGAAGTTACTGCAATAATTAGCCAAGCTGAACTGACATCCAGATGCACGAATATTGTCATTTCAAAAGCTAAAATGGATAGTAGTGATGAGGTTGTAAAGATCATAAAAACAAACTACACTCGCCCTGAACAGTCTAAAAAGAAAAATGATAAACAACCTGCTAAAGCGGAAGGCGGGAACAAAGAGCGCGCAGAAGAGTTTTCCGATGTTAATTGGAAGTGTTACCATTGTGGTAGCACTTCTCACCTTGCTAATGATAAGAAATGCCCTACATTATGCCACAGATGTGCTTACTGTAAAATGTCAGGTCACTTTACTTGCGCTGGTCGCAGATCTAAATCTGTAAAATGTGTTGTTAATGAGTATGAACATGAGGAAGAGAGTGCAGATTCTGATTGTGATGATAAGATTTGTTACATATGGGAAAACGAGAGCAGTGCCCAGGGTAAACACTGGAAAAAACCTGTTTGTGAGATAATTGCTGAAGGTGTTCCAGTGACATTAATGGCAGACTCTGGTTCACCTTACAGCACTGTAAACAAAAAAATATGGGACGAATTCTTCAGTACCACTATTGGTCCAAACCTAGAAAATCCTGATATACATCCTGTTAGTTACACAGGGGAACCTATTGAGCTCGTTGGTTTCCGCAAACTCACTTTTAAATTTAAGGGGAGAATAGCATCTTGTAAATTGTATGTGTCGAAAGCAGGACCTTGTGTATTAGGTTGGTGAGATCAAAGTGAACTGGGAATATGCTTAGATCCCAATAGTCAGGACCCTGTGTTGTGTGTTAATCCTATACAGAGAAGGCCAGTGTGATGAATTTGTCACAATGTTCCCTAAAGTTTCCTCTTGGGATATTGGCGAGCTAAAAGGTTTCTCTCACAAAATTATCCTTAAAGACAACGCCAAGCCATGCATCCATAAGATTAGGAACATTCCTTTAGGAGTTAAAGACGAGGTTGTGAGAGAAATTCATGTCAAATGTTCTGATTGGGTCGCCCCCCTTGTTGTCGCACGCAAGGCCAACGGCAAGATCCACTTGTGTGTGGACTTGAGGGAACAAAACCATAATATTTTTATTAATGTGTTTCCCCTCCCCAAGATTTCTGAACTGCTTTCAGCTACCAAAGACATGGTTCAGTTCTCCACAATTGACTTAACGTCTGCGTATCATCAGGTTCCTCTCTATGAAGACAGTAAACACCTTACAGCTTTTGTCTCACCGATTGGCTTCTTCCAATTTAAACGGGTTCCCTTCGAGTTGGTATTAGCTGCTCCAATGTTTCAGCGTATCATGTACCACATTTTTAAAGACATGAAAAACGTTCTGTTCTTCCAAGATTATATCCTCATCATGGGGAAAGACAGAGAAAAACATAATATGGTTTTAACCAAAGTTTTACAGAGGTTGGAAGTGAAAGGTTTGACAGCAGAGAAGTCAAAATTTAAAATTGCTATGAAAAGTGTGACTTACCTTGGTCAAGAAATTAGAGCATGGAGCATCCATCCCAAATCAGAACTGATTGATGCTATTATAAAAGCACCCAGCCCACAAACCAAAGAAGAAGTCAGGTCCTTCCTCGGACTAGCAGAATTTTTTTTTAAGTTTGTGTGTAATTTTGCCAGGAAAATGTACTGTATTAGGCATTTACTTAAGAAAGGGAGTAATTTTCATTGGTCCGAAGAATGCCATTCATCAATGGATGGCATAAAAAGGGATATTTGCACAGCACCAGCTCTCCAAAACTTCGACCCTAAATTAAAGAGTTTTATCACTACTGATGCAAGTGGTAGGGGCCTTGGTGCTGTCTTGTCGCAATTGCAGAGTGATGGATCAGAATGTATTGTCGCATCTGCGTCTAGAGCTCTTACTACCACGGAAGAAAAGTATTCCGTAATTGAAAGAGAGGCACTTGGATGTTTTTGGGGACTTAAGCACTTTAGGCAATTTGTTTGGGGAACTTGTGTCACTCTACGTACAGACCATAAACCGCTTACAAAGGTCCTCACTTCTCAAGGCTTGAACAAAGTTTCTCCCAGGATCTCCCATTTCTCTGCACAGCTTTTAGGCTTTGTATATGAGGTAGTGTATATTCCTGGTGTGCGAAACAGAATTGCTGACTTTTTGAGCAGATGTCCCCTACCCATTTGTGAAAATACAGACAATGATTGGGACCATAGGTTTGTAGCAAGTATTTTCAGCAGTGAACTAGCGAGCATACAACATGATGAGTGGGTCAACTATCTCTCTCTTGATGAAGAGTTACGAGAGGTGAGCATGTTTGTCAAAACAGGGTGTCCTGAGAAATTCAGTCTACACAAAGTTTTATTTCCATTTTGGGAGGTGAGGAATGAACTTTCCTTTGAGAACGAGCTTTTACTCAGGGATGGTAAGTTGATTCCACCTAAAGCCTTTCGTGAGAAAATCATAAACCTATGCCACGAAGGATACTTGGGAATAGTAAAAGCTAAGTGCAGAATTAAGCAAACCTATTGGTGGCCAGGTATTGATAAGGACATTGAAAGGGTTGTCTGTGATTGTTTCGAGTGTGTTAACTCTGATAAAAGTTTAAACACATGTAAATCTACCTTAAATCCCATAGTAGTACCTGATATGCAGTAGGAGAGAATTGGTGTAGACATATTTGGTCCTGTCAATACTGAAACTACTTCGCAACAATACATTTTTGAAATCACAGACCACTTTCCTAAATGGCCTGAGTACAAAATAGTGGAAAAAGCTGACACAGAGAATCTGCTACAATTCCTAGGAGAAGTGTTTGCTAGAGAGGGTCTGCCTAAGGATATAGTGTCATACAATGGCGGACAATTTGTTGGACAGAATTTTCAAAAAATTCATAAATGACACTCGTATTATACATAGAACAACTTCTTTTATATCACCCAAAAGGGAATTGAAGCGTTGAGCGCCTCAATAGAGTTATTAAAGGCATCATTGAACTATCATGCAGTGATGACGTTTGGGAGGAAGAATTGAGAAAGATGGTTTGTGCTTACAGAATCACCAAGTGTCACTCAACTGGGCACTCTCCATTTGAACTCATGAGGGGACGTTCTCCCCACACCAAAGATAACATGGGGTGGCTTAATTGCACTAAGATGGTTCCCTGGTCTGCTGAAGAGGTCAAATGATCTTTGGAAATCAACCAAAGCCGTTTGGTCAGTAAACATGCCAACACAGGTAAAGTGAGGAAAGTTAATTTGCAAGTTGTTGACTTTGTCAAAGTCAGGAAGGGTAGACTTGTACGCAAAGGGGAGAGTAAATATTCCCCCCTCTCAAAGTAATTAAGATCCTGTGTAATTCCGCACTTTTGAGCGATGGTAAAGTGTGGAACGCTGACAGAATTGCCTTATTCAAAGGGGGCATTGACATGGAATGTAACTCTAACAAACAAACACAAGTGGGTAAGTTTGATTGGATTGATGACATTGATGATACTTTAAGTACTAATCATTCTGTCAATAGTCCTATTGAACCTTGTATAAATAACAAATGTGTGCAAAGTGCTGGCATCAGTACTCCTAGCCCACTGGGCACTGTTCCCACCACTAGTGCTGGTATCAGCATGCCTAACACACAGCGCGCTGTTCCTATCACGAGTGGAAATGTAAATGTTCATCGCTCTAAACTTGTATGCTCTAAGCCAAAGAAATTTGATGACTATGTTACGCACATCTTTTGTTAACTAGTAAAGTAATGTAGTTTAGCGTTGTTTTGTTTTCACTATTCATAGCTGGTAGTGTTAATTAATTAATTTTTTTTTACGTTGTTGTTTTGTTCTCTCTCGTTATGTTTTGTTATTATTGAAGGGAGGGGGAAGTGTTATGATGCGCTCAAGACACTTTGGAATGTTGTCATGATGGTTTGTTCTGGTAGTGTGATCAGGGAGAGTCTTGAGATAAGCGAATGGCCGGCGGCTGCGTCCTCATCTCCTTGCTGTGTTGGGGGCTTGAGATACAAATAAAGAAGTCTTCCCCTACACTACGTTTCGACTTTCTTTGGACTTTACATGCCCCACCTGGCTGAGATGGGTGAAAGGAGCACGGCTTTGCTATTCTTACATTGAGTAAGTATTAGAACAGTAACAATGTTGTGCTTTACAAGGTGACTCTAATAATTACCACAAACAAATTTTGTAGAACAATTTTGGGTGCAACTTTGTTCATTAGAAAGGTCGGGCTAACTTATGAGATATCAGCTGTTAGCAAACTGAGTTTAAATAAAACATTTGACTCCCATCCTAAGAAAGCATACCCAGTTCAACTTGCCAACATTTACCATTTCTTAATTTAAAGCTCCTAAAATGTAAAGGGATCCAAGATTTACAATGTTTATTTCATCAAGGTACTTGATGAAGGTATGGCACTTCTATCTCACTCACTGGCGCCTACAATCGAGAAGATCTTTAATCTATCAATCTCAGAGGGTGAAATCCCGGCCCCCTGGAAGGAAGCCTTTGTCCACCCGATACTAAAAAATCATCGGCTAATCCTTTAGAGGTGAGTAATTATCGGCCTATATCGCTGCTTCCTCTTCTAGGTAAAGCACTTGAGGGCATGATCAACCAACAACTGACCCTTTATTTGGAATCAAACAGCAATTTAGATGCTTCACAGTCCGGCTTCCGCAGGGGTTTCAGTACTGAAACAGCACTTTTAGGCTGTAACGGATTCCCTGCGGATGACGGTAGATGCCGGAGGATCGGCAATCATGATCCTTCTTGACCTCTCCGCGGCCTTTGATACCATCTCACATGTTAGGCTGCTGGAGAGGTTACGTTCGATCGGTATCCAGGGGCTAGCCCTTGGGTGGCTACAAAACTTTCTGAAGGATAGATCCCAGACTGTCATCATGGGTCCCTATCGGGCAGAGAAAATGTCGTTGGACAAAGGCGTTCCCCAGGGTTCCTGCCTTAGCCCCACCCTTTTTAACATCTATATGGCACCTCTGGCTAAGGTAGCTGAATCCCTGGGGTTCGAAACAATCTCATACAACACTCAACTGCTGTTTAAGGTTAGCCCCAATCAGGAAGCAGACAGACTCCGCTTCCTAACAGGGATCCTGGAAATCTCCAACTGGATGACCAACAACTTTCTCCAGTTGAACCCAGGAAAGACGGAAGTCATGCTGCTGGGTAAGGCGGAAACCGTCTGGTCCAAGGACTGGTGGCCCGTACAGTTGGGTCCCCCTCCCATACCTAAAAAGTGTGTCAATAACTTGGGTATTAAAATCGATCACGCTCTCTCAATGCAGGACCATGTCACGGCCGTTGCTGAATCCTGCTATTTTAGGTTAAGATTGCTGAGGAAGATCCTTCCTTTTATTCCATCAGAACATCGAAGAACCCTGACACAGGCCATGGTTATTAGCCGTTTGGATTACGGCAACGCCCTTTTAGCAGAAGTAGGGAAAACCTTTCTTAAAAAACTACAGGTGATCCAAAACACAGCGGCCAGGCTGGTTCTGAACATGCCCGCTAGATCTTCTTCGCTACCATTATTGAGAGAACTCCACTGGCTTCCGGTAAAGCAAAGATCCTTTTTCAAAATCTGTTGTTTGACATTTATTGCCCTTCAGGGTCAGGGCCCTAAATAACTGAAATATAAATTGTCAAAATACACCCCTAGCCAAATTCTTAGATCCAGCTCGCAATTATTACTACATGTTCCCCGAATCAGACGGCATAGGTCAGGAGGACTGGCTTTTTCCCATCTAGCACCCGTTTATTGGAACAGTCTTCCCATCTCTCTGCGAGAAATTTCATCCTATCAAATCTTTAGGAAACACTTAAAAGCTTTTCTTTATTAAGGCCTTCCTTCCTCAGTTTCTGCCTAGGGCTGTGTTCTTAGTAAGCGCCGAGATGCCTCACGGTGATTCGTTGCGCTATAATAAGAAACCATAACATAACATAACAAGGTACGCAACAACTCATAACAAACGAAGAGGTTGTACCAGCCCTTACGTCAGCAGGCAAAAACCAGGAGTTTTCACAAAGATGAACCGCTCCAGGGAGAACATAGCGGCCGTGAGCTGAGCGGTCACGTGCCGAAGTCAGGCAGCTCTTCTGCTCTATCACTGAATAAGGATGCTGTAGCTAAAATAGGGGGGATGGTCAGCTCACATTTAGTTAGGATTTACTGTGAATGGTTCTCCTACCTGGGATGCGTGTAGAGTGTCCATCGGATCTCCCGCGCTGCTTCTGGGCCGCTCTGGAGTGGAGGAGAGGCTGGGGGTTCGCAGTGCGCTGTCTCCTCCGCCGCGGTTTCACTCGAAGCGCTTCCAGAAGAGCAGTGGGCAGAGACAGTACAAGGAACGCTGCCGCTGCCGCGGTGCTGACGCTGGAGAAAGAGGCGATAGGATTAGGGGAGGAAGCTGCTGCAGAAGAAAGTGGATGAAGCCTGGCTGTTATTGAAGAGGAGCAGAAAGTCTCTGTGGTATCGGGGTCCCGGGGTATCCCTAAGCCTGGTAAGTCCTCTCCACCGTATTGTTTGAGAAATATAAGTCAGAGGGGGGACTCTGGAACAGTGAAGCACAGTGTGCATACGCCTCCGACGCTGTCTTCGTTGCCTATCCTGCCCAGTAGAGACGTACAGGAGGTTAAAGGCAAGGAAGCAGGGAAAGCCACAAGGACTTCTAAAACTCTCAAAAATAAATTGGCTAAGAAGGGCAGGAAGCGTGGGGTAGTGCGAGATACTGGGGCTCAAGAACTTAAAGCTCAGGAGAGTACTGAGGGGAATAAAGACACATACAAAGTACTGTTGGATAAAAAAGGTATCTCAGCTAAAGGCTCAGAGGGCGGGCAGTGGAAAAAACTCCCCGCCTTACCGGGAATACAAAGGGAAGGGCACCAAAATTTCCGGGAAGAAGGTCATACCAGCAGATGCTAAAATCAGAATAACTCCCTCATTGACGTCTTACTTTAAAGTTCTCCCTCAAGTGTTAGACGTAATAAAACAGGGAGAGTCTCTTAGGGAGGTTTCTGAGCCGGCTGGGTCAGTAAAAATGCCTTCTCCTTTAGACATGGATTCGGGACTTCTCTTGCCCCCGTCCTCTCTTCCCGAGCTGGACCCTGGGTCTGATCCCTCGTCCAACTTCTGCTCCTCTTCAGACCCTTCTTTAAACCTCTCTGGGCCAGCAGTGCTGCAAACCGAGTTACAAGCCAAACAGGTTAATCCATTAAAGGAGTCTGAAAACGTAGTTGCCAGTAGCAGTATGCATGTGGGAGCCAGTAAAAGACAGTGGTAGAGCCGGATACAGTGGTAGAGAGAGAATTGGATGTCTGTTGAGGCACTTTGGGAATTACGGGGGGTTCTTTGGAAACACTCTTTTTTACAATGGCTTCAGACATCAAAAAAGGGTTCACAGTTTCAGAATCAAACCAGGGAGAGATTCGACCTTTTTGTGAATCACTGGAGAAAAAAACTGGACAATTTAAGTTCAAGGACAGTGGCCTTGGATAATTCAGTGGAAGTTTTTAAAGATGACTTGGGAGTAGTTAAAGCGGATATTTCCACTCTTAAAAAAGAGGAAGACGCCCTTCGAGATAGAGTCAAATTGTTGGAGAACAACTCCAGGCGTAACAACCTGCGGCTTTTAAATATTCCCGAAGGGAACGAGGGCGAGGATCTTAAATCTTTTATTGTGACCCTCATTAAAGATACAATACAGATTGAAGATTCGGAAGATGAACTGAGGAGGGACATCCAAAGAATTCATAGAGATCCTTTCAGAAGACACCCCAATCGGACAAAACCCAGGAAAATCTTAATAATTTTTTTTTACCTTTTCTCTGAAAGAGAAAATATAAACAGCCGCCCATAAACTGAAGTCTTTGAAACCGAGAGACTCTTTTTCTTTTTTTAAATTAGGTGAGACCTCTCACACACGACTTTAGACAAACAGTGGGATTAGGAGAAAAGAATGGAAGATTTTAAGAAACTAGGGGCCACTGTCCTATTAAAATTCCCAGCACAACTAAAAATTATGTTAAACAACAAAATGTATTTTGTTAAAACAGTGCGGGAAGTGGACGAGCTCCTGGAAATTCTAAAATAACTATCCCAGCCCCTTTGTATACATATAGGCTTTTTCACCAAAGTTGACCAACCAGGCCCTTCTTTGTATTCAACGAATGTTGTGAATTTATGGGTACAGCTTCAGAAATAGGTAAAAATAAATAGGAGCAGATTAGAGCATGCCGGCAGGCAGAATCTGGACTTGTCCAGGTAAATGGGGGTAGGGTTCTCCAGGGTGGTGTGGGTGGGTGTCAGGAGAGGGGGGAGCTCGGGTATGGGGGCAGAGGGTAAAAAAAAAAATCTTTCACCTTGCAACTTAGCTGATGCTCATTCGTTACTGTTTTTGGTTTGGCACCGGCACGTTGTGGGTTGGGATAAAGTCAAAACCCAGTGTTTCAATCCGCCGTGAGAACATTTTAATGTCTGTCTTTGAATGTTAATGGTTTGCGAGTCAAAAGTAGGAGGGAGACAATTCTCCAGTACCTGAGAGGCTCACCTGCACAGATAAATATTTTACAAGAAACTCACCTGTTGAAAAAAGAAATCAGTGAGATTTGCGGGAAGCTCAGGTCGGTGGAGCACTATGCCTGCTCCTGTCAGACGGCCAATGTCAGGGGCGTAGCGATCTAAGTAAAAAAAACAAGCGAACGCCAGACTCCAGGAAGTTAGAACAGACTCAAGTGGCCGGTGGGATATAGTCAAGATCTCAGTGGAGAATACACCTATTACAACTGTAGGCTATTATGGCCCTAACCAGGACGACCCGTCAACATCAAAAACTATCTTTTTAAATCTTTTGGAGTTTCCCGATTCAATCATCTTTGCAGGAGACTTCAATATAGTATTGAATCCAAAATTGGATAAATCCCCAAAAACTAGGGCCATCATCTCTTCTAAATCCAGGGCATATTTAAAAATGATGATGAAGCAAAATACTATATGTGATATATGGAGAGAAAGATCTGGCTCGCAGTTGGGAGTATCGTTTTATAACAAACAATACAGACATAAATCAAGAATTGATTATATTTTAATAAGCAATGATCTAAGAGGTAATATAAAAACTATTGGGTATCTGACTCCCCATTTATCGGACCATGCAGTGGTCTGGATAGATTTAGATTTAGTAGGGATAGAACAACAGAGGTTATGGACCTTCGATCGTACACTTCTCTTAGACGATGCTGTAACTGGATATCTTATCCAGGAGACAAAATCCTTTTTGGATATCAATATAGGATCGGCAGGTATTATGGTTGTATGGGACGCACTGAAATCTTTTTTGAGAGGCCTGATTACAAATAAAACTGTTCACAGGAATAGACAGTAAAGGGAGGAAATTGCATCTATTGAGCGTCAAATGAAGGTGCTGGAGGAAAGGATTAATAACTGATCAAGAGCAAGAACTCCTTCAGACATTAGGGGTAGAACTAGAATCCTCAAAAGCCATACTGGATAAAATAATTCAGACCAGAATCTCCAATAGGTGGAAGGTGAGTAAGCTCACCCATTTTCAATATGGAGAGAGGGCTGGAAGACTATTGGCCTGGAAAGCCAAAACAGACAGAGTTCGGAACCACATTAAACAAATAGATAATGTACATACTAACTCATCAACAAGCAAGGAAGAGGAGATACGAGAAGCCTTCCACGCTTATTTTAAGGAACTGTATGATGAGGATAGTGATTCAGATAGAACACCTATTCAGGATTGGTTAAATCCGATTCAGTTACCTATATTAGGAACAACCAATGAGAAAACTTAGAAGTGGAAATAACACACCAAGAAGTTAGGAAGGCACTTTTGAAATGTAAAAATGGTAAAGCTGCATGGCCAGATGGCCTCCCTGCTGAATTATATTAAAAATTGGGGGAACAATAATTCCATGTCTGAGGTATTCAATAAAATTCAAGTTGACGGAGTTCAACTACCTATTACATGGGGGGAAGCAAACATCATTTTAATTCTAAAACCTGGCAAACCCCCTAAAAAATGTGGGTCATATAGACTGATTTCCTTGTTGAATTCAGACTACAAGGTATTTTCTAAGATATTGGCAGATAGATTAGGGGTGGTAGCGGGAAATTTACTGCATACTGACCAAAAGGGCTTTGTAAAGGGCAGGAATTTTTTTGACCTTACGCATGATTTTATTGGTGCGATAGATTTTGCTTCTACTTTATCTCTCTCCCCCTGGCAGCAATTACGCTGGATGCAACTAAAGCATTTGACAGAGTTGACTGGAAGTACCTCATGGTAGTTCTTGAAAAGTTGAATTTCGGGCCAAAATGTTGTCGAACCATCCGCCTCACATATAGTGAGCCTTCGACCAGGCTGGTGGTAAATGACAGAGTGGCCAGACCATTTAAAATTAAAAGAGGAACTAGACAGGTCTGCCCCCTCTCCCCCCTCCTTTCCGACCTATATATAGAGCCCTTTGCTCAGCGCCTCAGGGAAAAGACAGCTATGTTACCATTTAAGAGCGGCTCATGGGAGAGGAAGGTAGCCCTGTACGCTGATGATATTCTTATTCTCTCGTCAGATCTAGAATCCTCTTTTCCTCGGGTTATTAATTTAGTGAGAGATTTTGGCCGAGTCTCTGGTTATGAGGTCAACGCAGACAAAACTGAGCTTTTGACATGGAACTTACCTGGGTGCCGATACCAAACCAAACACAAGATGCTGTACTTAGGTGTTAAAATTGTTCCAGAGATAGACAAGGTAGCAAAAGTAAACCTCGTGAATATCTTAAAGGAGAGTCAAGAATTTATGAAATCCTGGGATCCTCTTCTATTGTCTATCTTGGGAAGAGTGAATCTTATAAAAATGACAATTTTACCAAAAGTAACGTTCTTATTAAACACCATCCCACTAAATTTTGAGAAATCATTAATGGATACATTTCAGCAATCTATTAATTCGTTTGTGTGGACCTATAAAGCTTCCAGAATATCGTGGAAAAAGCTAAAACGAAGAAGGGAGAAAGGTGGTCTTGCACTCCCCGATATTCAATATTATGCTTGGGCCTTCCAGCTAACACACTCCAGAGTGCTGTTAAAATCCCCAGATTCCTCAGTGAGAGGTAACATGTTTTTAGCCATGTTACAACAATCGAGGCTTCCACATGAAGGTTTTCTGTGTAAAAATGGGGACAAAAAATTCTTTAAGAAGGTAAGACTGAAAGTCCTAGGTGGTGCAGCTCAAATTTGGGACAAGATTAAAAAACTAATAGGTCTCGAATATTACTCAAGGCTAGCTCCTCTGTGGGATAGCACAGAAACCCCTAGTTGCCTTAAAGATTTGTTGGCTGTCCCTTTAAAAACAGCGGGGTAGTCAGTATGGGGACATCTAGCGACGGAAGGATCGCTTTTACCATGGGCTGCACTAAATGATAAGCTGGAGGAGGGTATGTCAAGATTCAAATACTTGCAGCTAAAAAGCTGGTCCCAGAATCTGAAAAGTTTGTTAGGGCTGGGGAATTCCCTGGAAGAACATCTGGTTAACAAGCTTGCAGGGAAGAAAGAGATTTCTTTCTTTTATTGGGCAATCAAAGAAGCCATTGACGGTGATTTTAGGTTAGCCGATGAGTTATAGGAGGAATCCATCCCAGAGACAGACTGGGGGGAATTGTGGCAAACTTCTTATAACACTCTCTTCTCAGTCGTTAAGCCAGCTTGGCTGAGGAGGAGCCACTACTTCACCACACACAGGGCTTACCTTTCCCCGGTGGGCTCTCTAAAATGTCTAAAGGCCCACCTGCTAGTTGTAAAAAATTTTATTTGGAAAGTGTCCCAGATGTGCATATGTTTTGGGCTTGCCCATCTCTTTCAGAATTCTGGGAAGAAGTTGGAGACTTCTTAACATCTATCTTGGGTCACCCAATACAAATTTCCCTTAAGCTCATCATTTTTGGCATATTAAGTGACATCACTGGCTTTAATAGAGGTTTTTTATTCTTTACTATATTATTAGCCGGACGGGAAATATGCAAGAGAAACTACAACCCCCACACATTCATACTGGTTATCCACCTTATATAAAACTTCAAAGACAGATCTGGCTAGATTAAAAAATTCTAAGAAGAGAGCCATCTGGAATTGTTTGTTAAATTGGACCTCAGTCTAATTAGCCTTCTTTTTGCCTTCTGATTTTTGTGAATACTATATAAACATCATGCTTTTTGTCCTATGATTAAGCCTCAGTGGAGCTCTCAGACTGTGCTGTATTGCGCTATTACCTTTTGGGCTCTAGTTCGTTTCGATCAAGGTAGGCCACCAGCATTAGTCTTCGGTTTTAAGAAACCTGAAGAGACCATCCTCTCATTAACAACGGGAGGTCAGCAACTGGAAGGAAGTTGGTATGCCACTGGTAGGCGGGGGATGAAGGGCAAGAAAGACTACTCTATAGCTTAATTGAGCAACAGTGGCGACCTTCTGATCTCAAGTTAGCTGGGGTTGGAGGCAAATGAGAAAAAAAACTCATAGCTAACTAAGGGCAGTCCCAACAGCTGCTCAGGATTCCACTGTCCCTTGAGGATAAAGGTTTAGCATCATGTTTATCTTAGGCTTCGCTATAATAACAAACGGTGACCTGAGGAATTCCCTAGTGCCTCTTAGGTCCACTTTCAATAGGAATTTGCTGCATGAACATATAAAAATGCCATGTAGCTCTACCTTGCGACTCTGGGAAAAAAATCATCAGGACAGCAAATATCCTTCAGCATCAGGTGGGTGGTTGGGTAGGCAAATTCTGACTACGAAAGAGGTAAGACCCTTCAAGTTGTTCATTTTACACCCAATAACCTAAACCAAAATTAATCTATGGTCGGGCACGCGGGTGTCCCTTCTGGCATTTGTGGAGGGACACCAGGGCAACCAGGCAGTGTCAGAAGGGCTGGTCTGACAGGGCAGTGTGTGGGTCGGTTTTTCCACTGTTTGTGGGCCTGTTTTTTACTATTGTGGGCTGGCTTTTACTTTTAATTTCCCAGATATTGCTAACAAAGACTGCCTGGAGGAAACACAATCCCATTCCCTGCAAAACACCGGCACAGTGTGTCTTTAAACGTTTAAAACTGCAGCTATTTGCAAATGTGGGGGACTTTTTTAGCTATCTGATTCGCTAATGGAACCACATTTTTATTTGGGTTACCAGGCCTGTTTACTGTACCACCAATCCGACATTGAGGGGGACAGTTTCTCTCATGGCAGGTGGGGCAACAATATGATGCTCTCCTATCCATTATCATTCTATTGTTGACGTGGTCAGCTGCAGTGTCATTCTGGCCTAGGTATCAGACATCAATCTTATACAGGGGTCTTCAAACAATTTCACATAGGGCACTCCAATAGTAAAGCCAAAAATGCCTGAGCTGTCAAGTGCCACAAATTGCTAAATTGTTTAAAAGGGAATATTGTGAATGTTGAACATTGACTGCAGTGTATGCTAGAATGTAATGGTTGTTTACTTGGAGCTAAAGTCAACACATTCGATATTTAACGATGCACACCCCTATAAGTACCCTCCAAAGAAGAAGTGTACTGAACTGCTTACAGAGCGCAGGAAGGAGCAGCGGTGTAGTATTGCCTCTCACAAACCGAACAGTACATGAAATGCAGCAGAAGTAGAAGTTTTCCTCAAACACAGAAGGGAAATCTCAGCTAAATAAAAGTTCAAAGTAAGGCATAAATGTTGGCAATCCTGACCCCGACAGTTTATGCAGACAGATGGAGGGACAGGGTCATGCGGCCAAGTAAGGCATAATTGGCTGTGAGCGTGAATATGTGGAGTGAAACAGCAACCTCTGTCTATGCACTCAAGTGATTAAAAATTCAAAGGCATTCCTGCCTGGGCATATGCAACAAGGGATGGGTAATCAATGGTGAATGTTCCGCTCTTGTTAGAAGCTGGATTTGGTTCATGACCACAACTTTTGTACAACTCATTAAATATTTCGTCATTTGAATGTTATCAGAGACACTCCCAACACTCTCTCCAACATCTACCGCACATAAACAACCATCCACACATGTATACACTTAGAAATTCACATCCACACACACACACACACACACACTTCATCGTGCTGTCCCCCAGGGCTTTAAGTGGGATGAAAAAACTGGGGGGTCTCTCAAGGGGGCCGGCCAATGTAATTGAAGGCGTGGGCCGGCCAATGTAATTGAAGGAGTGGCTTAAAAACAGTACATAAAAAATCTGTGTTTAGGGGGATGTGGCTTGCGCCCGACGAGTATGGCAGAGCCTGAGTAGGGCTCCGGACGACAAGGGAAAGCAGACGGGCTCCGAGTGACACTAGCGCGATTTGCAACAAGGAAATGTTGCCGTGAAAGGCATCTCATCTTCAAGACTCATGGTTCATCGTGCTCCAGGGCATTATGACTGTTTATTTTGCGATAGTTCTTCGGCGGTGTGGCTGATTTTACCGTGTCCACCATTTTGAATCCGGACTCCGCGCTACAGCCGCTCCTCTTCTGAGGGAAGAGATATTTCAAGATTAAAAGGTACTTTTTGAGCCTGTTTGCCAGATTAGAGGCTATCTTTGGGTTGTGTGTTTTCTTCAACCTGGAGAATGAATGACAGTGCAATAGTTTTGTTTTGCTTCACTTCAGACAGCTTCTGAGGCACTATTGTGAAGCCGCCATTTTGTGGAGCATATTCCAACACTGAAATGTGGTCTTCCTCTCACATGGACTTTGCTATTTACTAGCATAACAATGTCTTCTGCATTAAAGCTAATGGCTTGAAAATCTTCCTGCAAGTGTCCTATTTTTCTGCTCAGGATTATTTCATTTTAAGGAAGGTGGGTTAACAGTTTATATGTGGTTTGGTATGCGGGCAATAACTACAGGCATTTTGTCACTTGTTGGATTATCGGTATCTCGAGGAGGGATTACAATGTGTGTTTACTCTGTTTGGTGCATATGTTCGTGAAGCTCATGTACCCTTGTAATGCAAATCTTCTTCATCTGCGATTTCTGTCATTATAACACATTTTATGCTGTATAGCTTGTCTCCGCTTCTAACCCATTCTATAAATTGATGGGTAGGATAAGAAGGAATTTTGATACCACTCCTAAGCCTAAGCATTCTTTTATTAAGAATTCAAAACTTTTTTCAGAGCTTTCTAGACTTGAGGACTCAGGTGTGCTTCAGTTCCAGGATAGTACTACAACAATGGAATCCGCCTAGTTCCTGCGGGTAAATCAAATGTAAAATGTTTAAAGAAGGATCCTCCCTCACCACCTAAACCACCCTCTCCAGTTTCTATGGAATTATTGCTACAGGAGATAAGAGCACTTAGACCTTTTGTCAAAGAAACGAACTCCAAATTACAAATTCTTTCTGAGAATTGGTCTCTACTCGACACCAGGCTCACGACAGTGGAACAAAATGTCTCCTTCTTCACTGAAACCTCCAAATGTGTTTCCTTCATGCATACCCAAGTATCGTCACTTCAAAAGCAGGTTGAGGATCTTGAAAATCGCAACAGGAGAAATAATATTCATAATTATGGTCTAGAGGAGGGAGTAGAGGGGTCAGATACTATTGGCTTCTTCAAATCCTTCCTTCCCAAGATTCTTCATTTGCCAGAGGATGTTGTGTTAAATATACAACAATCACACAGACTGGGTCGAGCTCCCATTAACAACTCCTCCTCTCAATTGCCTAGAGGTGTTATCCTGTATTTCCTCGTGTACACAGATTTGTTGAAAGTATTATCTGCCGCCAAAGCTATTCAACGTATTGCATGCTCTGGCTCTGTGTTGTTCTTCGTGCAAGATTACTCCAAGGCTACAGCTGCCAGGCACAAGGCTTTGCTGAATATGAGGCCAGACCTACGCTCTATAGGTGCCAGATATGGTCTTTTCCACCCATGTTTATTTAAAGTCACTTACAATAATAAAACTACTTCTTATGAGGACCCAGTTCGCTTACAAAGCTTTATTGACTAACATAAACTGATGAATATGGATTACTCTGACTCTACTTCCTCAAGTATTACCTGACTTTTTTTAAATGTACTCCTGATGTGTACTTATTTCTTACATTGCATGATTCAATCTGTTGCTTTATCTACAGTTATGCTTAGATATCTTACATCTAAAAGTGTTACTGTTGTTTTGGGTCTATGTTTTCAGGACCCCATGTTACTTTTGCTCTATTACTCCTTGTTCCTCGTTCTTCATTTTTTATAGTATTAAATATGGTACTCTTTTTCTTTCCATAGTTTTGTCTACGGTTTGAAGTGCTGCTTTCCTGGCTCTGTCCAGTCTTCCTCGGACGGTCCGTCTACTCCATGTGGCTCTACCCTTCCCCACAATCATGTTCCCTTTTTGTAGGTATGTTATTTGTTTTGTTTGTGGTTCTTTGTATTGTTCATCTGTATCTATCTTTCTTCGGATGTCTGCGCTTTCTCTCTTCCTCTCTTCATTCTCATACTGGAAATTCTTTATATCAATCTATCCCTGAATTCTTCCTTCTTATTTTTCTATTATCAGTCACTAATGATTTCTTTTTCTTTATGCTCTATCTTACCTAAGTCTTTTCGTAAGATTAAGTCACTCGTTTCTCCTAACATTTTTTAGCATGGGGATTTTTTGTCTAATTTCTTCTTACTTTTCTATTTATGCACTCTTAAGTACGATTTTATTGAATGGAACTTTTATTGTCGATTTCTTTGTCACTTTTTTGTTGATCTATTATGTCATTTAAACTAGTTTCTTGGAATGTTAGAGGATTAAATTCTCCCACTAAGAGACAGAGAGTTTTAACCCACCTCGCCAAATTAGGTGCTGATGTTGTTTTTCTGCAAGATACTCATCTTACGGAGGCTGAATCTTTGAACCTTAAAAAAGGTTGGGTAGGGGGAAATTTGTTTTTCTCAGGGTGACGGGAAAAAAAATGGAGTTAGGATTTTGTGTCGTAAATCTCTTCCAGTTACGATTGTATCGCAAGAATCAGATACGGATGGCAGATGGTTACTTGTTAAATTATCGCTGAGGGGTGTTCCAGTTTCTTTTCTTAATGTTTATGCTCCGACAGTAGCAGATGCCTCATTCTGGCCTATGCTAGCCAAATTTCTCAAAGCATTGAGGACAGTTTTGTTTTAGCTGGGGATTGCAATGAAGTGTTTGACCCATTTATAGATAGAAATTCAAAAGTGTCTTTTGTTCCCCATAAACCCCACAAATCTTTTGTCCACACTATTACCCAACATAAGCTATTAGACGCTTGGCGTCTATGCAATCCAGCCACTAGGGAATACACCTTTTGCTCCCCAATGCATCAAACTCAATCTAGGATTGATTACATCTTTGTATCTCACAATATCTCAGAGTCCCTTTCGTATGCTGATATTGGCCCTATCCTTTTATCTGATCATGCCCCGGTTTCAATTGGCATAGATATAATACCCAAGATAAATTCTCTTAAAAGTTGGCGTTTCAACAACACACTCCTCTTAGACCTAAAATTTACTGCATCCTTCACTGAATTTCTCAATTTCTATTTTATGATAAATCAGAGTGATTCCTTACCTTTTCCCACTATCTGGGATGCTTTCAAAGCTTCAGCCAGAGATTTCATTATTAGCTTTGTAGCAAGGAAACAGAGAATTTCACATAAACTTACTATTGATCTCCTTAATGATATTAAGAAACTGGAGCACTCCTATTATGTCTCGCATTCACAAGAAAGTTTAGCAGCTCTGATAAATGCCAAATTACAATTTAACAAAAGGCTCTTCAAGTCCTTAAAAAAGACAAAGCACCAGGACCAGATGGTTTTACAGTTGAGTTTTATCTGCATTTTTCGAAACTTCTCTTGCCTAAATTACATACCCCGCTTTACTTTTTTCAACCAGCAAATGGTTCCACTGGTTCCTTCTCAGAAGCACATATCTGTCTCATTCCCAAAGAAGGTAAAGATGCTAAGTTTTATAAAAAATTGTAGGCCCATTTCATTGGTCAATATTGACCATAAAATCTTCCCCAAAGCACTAGCCATACGTTTAGACTCTCACTTACCAACCCTATTAGGCAAAGAACAATCCGGATTTGTTAAGGGACGGGTCATAACAGACAATACAAGATTGTTTTTTAATGTTTTATCCAAATCTTCTCGTATCAAAAACTCTCTAGCAGCAATAGCTCTGGATGCAGAAAAACTCTTTTGATAGAGTTGAATGGAAATATTTATTCCATACTCTCAGATGGCTTGGTTTCAGTCTGAACTTTATATCTCTAATCTCTCTCCTTTATTCTAACCCTCTGTCCAAACTGCGCCAAAATCCTAAAATACATGGTTTTCAAACCTCCAACGTCCATTTTAAACTCGCAGTCTATGCTGATGATATTCTGCTATTTTTATCAAAACCAGACGTATCAATCCCTGCTTTTTTAGAAGAAGTACTGTCATTCTCCCTAGTATCCCGTTATAAATTAAATAACGATAAATGCTAAATCCTGCCCTTAAATAAATACACTTTTAGAAACAGAATTCACTGCTTCTAATTTCACTTGGAGCTGCACTCACATTAAATATTTAGGTCTATACTTCACTTCTTCACTTTCGGACACAATAACACTATACATGAATAAATGTATTCAAAAAATCTCTGAGTTAACCACTAAATGACATCCCCTATAACTTTCATGGTGGGGCCGTTTAGACACTATTAAAAATTATGTTAACACACATAGGGCCAGATGTAGGTAACCAAATACCGGTCGGTAATGGCCGAAATTACTGAATTTCGTCCGTTTCCGACCGGTATTAGGCATTTGAGATGTAGGGGTTACAAAATCGTACGAATCGGTAAATTTACTGATTCGCTAAAGTTACCGAATCGGAAATGTACCGAATCTGTAAATTTACCGATTCGGAAAATTTACCGATTCTGTAAATTTTCTGAATCGGTAAAATTTCCGAATCGCTTAATATACCGAATCGTAAAATTTCCGAATCGGTAAATTTACCGATTCGGAAAATTTACCGAATCGGTAAATAAGAAATGCAGAAAATTGTCATTTGAGATGTAGGTACCCTCCAAAATACCGAATTTACATGCAATTCGGTATTTAAGAGTCTGTATTTACCATGGATTCAAATCAGGTGGTAACCAGGTGCAGGCTATAAAAGAGTGCCTAAAAAAAATTATTTTTACCAGAATGGCGGCATTCTACGTGATTGCGAGGTGGCTATGGCTCCAGGCAGATGGAGAAAGGGTCTGGAGAAGGGAGGAGCAGGTCTACAGGCAGAGAATCACCCTATTCCAACTGACTGAGCCAGAGATCATACCAAGGTACAGGCTATACCCCCAAACCATCCTGGAGCTGATCAGGGACCTCCACCCACTTTTGGAGCACCCAACCCCAAGGGCGCACGCCATCCCACCCCATGTGCAGGTGCTGTTTAGCCTACACCTGCTTGCCTCAGGGAGTTTCCAGAGTGTGGTTGCTGCGGTAGGTGGGGTGTCCCAGAGCTGTCTGTCACATTTTTTGGGGGAAATTCTTAGAGGCCATGATGCAGAAAATGCATCTTTACATCAGCTTCCCTGCAACGCACGCAGAACAGCTCAGGACCAAGACAGAGTTCTACCAAATGGCACATTTCCCCAACGTCATTGGCTGTATTGATGGCACCCATATACCAATATGTCCTCCTGCGGCCACAGAGTACATTTATAGGAACAGGGGGGCAGATTTACGTTGCCTGACGCATCTCTGCAAATCGGCAGAGATGCGCCAGGAAAGATACGGCACGCAAGTTCATCCTTGCGCCACCCATGATGCGCCGCATTTACCATGCGGCGCACCATGGCGCAGAAATGAACAGATGCGAGTCGCATCTTGGGCGTAAAGTTGGCGCAGTGCTGAAGTTGTGTTGCGTGCGGCACGCAACTCCAGCACTTTTCCGACTTGCCCTATCTTTAACGTGGTCTGTCAAGCCTTACACCTGCTTCAAGCAGGCGCAGGCTTTTGACGCATCAGCGTTGGGAAAGTGACTCAGTGAAATCTTGTAGATTTCACTGAGTCACTTTTCAGGGGCGTTCCTGTGACGGAACACCCCCCCCTGCACCGGAACGCCTACATGAAACCTGACGCAGGTTTCATGTGGCGCAGGGCCTTACACCGTTACACATCTTCATAGATGCGTCACGTTGTAAATGCCTCGTAGGAATGCGCCACGTTTACGCCGCCTTGCGTGACGCAACAGCGGCATAAACGTGGTGCTAGGGGCTTGTAAATCTGCCCAAGGAAGTCTACCCACACTATAAATGTACAGGTAATCTGTGATGCAAAGTACATCATCACGGACATAGGTGCCAAGTTCCCTGGAAGTACCCACGACTCTTACATCTTTCAAAATAGTGGAATATACACACGCCTGACTGCGGGGGAATTTGGCGAAGGATACCTGCTAGGTAAAACACTGTTTGACACTACCTTGATACATATTGCAGATGTTTGTGTATGTGTGGATGAGTAATGTCTTTTTCTGTTACCTATAGGGGATAGCGCATATGGGGTCCGGTCATTCATCCTCACTCCCTACTTCAACCCTTCAACCCCCAGCCAGAGGAGATACAACAGGGCACACAAATCTACCAGGAACATTGTGTAGGGCACCTTTGGTCTGTGGAAAAGCAGGTTCCGCTGCCTCCACAAAAGTGGAGGGGCACGCCAGTACACACAAGTGACCTGCTGCGAAATGATTGCAACCTGTGCAATGTTGCACAACCTTGCCATGAAGAAGGGCACCGAGGTGGAATTATCAGATTATGAGGACCATGATGAAGAACAAGCAGTGCCTGAACGCAACACTGCAGGAGTTTCAACACCAACAGATGGCAGACACAGACTGGAAGAGATCACACACAGCTACTTTTAAGTAAGTAAAGAGACACAGACAGGTGGAGTATTAACCCAACGTAGTATAATTTTGTCACTACGCAGGTTCCTAAAGCACAATTGTGCAATACAAATTATATACATTCAATGATGTCAGTCCTGGGTCACTTCCCCATTAACTGAACTACTCATTTTCGTCCACGCCTACCAGTGGCAGATGTTTGTGGCTGGCTGTCTTCACTTGGCGTTTGGGCTGTTGCCTCACCTTGGCGCCTGCTGTTCCTCTGTGTCTCTACGACAAGGGGGCTTGCCATGCTACTCCTACTTGTGCTCCCTTCACTCTCTAGCACATCCAGAGCAGCAGTTTGTACTGCTTGTGCATTTATCAGCACCTCAACAGCACTGGTCAGACTAGCAAGGCCCCCAGAAACCTCATTGCTAATTTGCGTTAGTCCCTCCTGCATGTTTATGCATCTCCTGCATAGCAGGAAAGTGGCTGTGGCCAGGCGGTTGATGGCTTTATTTTGTTGCTGGGCATGCTGCTTTTCCTTGCGCCTTGATGCAATTTCATTATCTAGTTTTGTGCACAGAAGCTGCACCGATTGTGACATATCACGCATCCCTGCAGACATCTCCTTGTTGACATCAAATAGTTCTCTGATGCCCTTTCCTATGTCTTCAATATTGCTGTTTAGGTTCCTCATTTGGCGTTGGACAGACATGATGGCCTTTCCCTGCATCCTTTGGATTTTCACGATGCTCCCCTCCAGGACACGGAACACACTGGGACCCTCCACATGTGCAGCTACACTGGTTTCTCGGAGCCTGCGGTGCCTGGTAACAGTACGGGACACCTCTGCACTGGACTGCAGTGTGGCAGAGCTACCTTCCCCAGGCAAGGTGCGTGTGTCCTCCCCCTCCATGTCACCTGCTGAAGACTCCATTTCTCCAATAGTGGGGCAACAACATGCCTCCTGCTCTGTTGTGAGGCAGGTGTTGTCACAGGCAGTGATGCTGGCATTTCTGGGGATGACAGTAACAGAGGGGATTGTGTTCGTTCTGGAGACGCCTGCAACTCTGGAGCCATTTCTGTGTCTTGGGATGGTGGCTGTGTACTTGGTGCACCTGTGTCCTCTGAAACATTCTGTGCACTTGGACCTGACTCCTGACTCTCATCCCTCTCTGGTGCCGTGCCTTCAGTCTCACGGGAACGCCTGCGAGATTTCTCACCTGTGGACATATGAGCGTACATTAGATAAGTGCTACTGCCTCACAGCGACTACAATTAAATAATTTTCACTTGAACAAAGTACATGTTGCCTGCGCTTCATTCTGTCTGGAATCATTTCCCTCACTTGCTGGTTGCTATGCTGTTTGACATTGTCTTTCATTTACTGACTACATGTCCCATAATGCATTGCTCATGTATAGTGCTAGCTGTACTGCACTGGGGTTCACATAGCCACATAGGGTAAAGGGAAGGATGATGGTGTGGGGGGATTGCTGAGCATACATCTTACCTTTTCTGCTGGCAGCTCTGACTGAGCTGTCTACGTCTCCCAGTCCGCAGACGCTTTCAGGTTCTATGGTTGAGCTCACCATCTCCTCCAGGTCAGTAAGGGGGGGGTGCTGGGTTCTTCCCTCTACCGGTTTTGCTTGCCTGCTTGTGGTGTTCACCAATTCCTTTTTTGGTCAGGCTCCTGAGGTCGTACCACCTCTTTTTAAGGTCCTTAATATCTCTGGGAGTCACTCCAACTGCATTCACTTTATCTTGAATGTCCAGCCAAATTTTCCTTTTGGCAGATTCTGCCACAGTGAGGGACTGCCTGCCAAACAGTTTTTGGTGCTCCTTCACCACCTCCTCAACAAGGACCTGCAGCTCCATGCTGCTGAATTTTAGTTTCCTCTTCCTCTCTGGATAATCTTTGTCTGTGCTGCTTGCCATTTTTCAGATTTAAAAGTGCACAAAACTCTTTCTGCTGCTCAGGGATTCAGCTCAGCTCCAACTGCCTCTCCAGAAGCTTCTAATTAGTTGCAGCTGCCTGTGTAGCCACTTCCTGGTAGGGAGGGGGAGGGTGGTGGCACCTGATTGGCTGCCTGATTCAGTTTCACTTTTCTTTGCTTTCGGATTCGGTATTTACCGAATCGGTATTTACCGAATCGGTATTTCCCATTCATTCCTATGGGGCCCATAGGAATGAATGGGAAATACCGATTCGGTAAATAGCGATTCGGTAAATACCGAAGGTCCGATTCCGATTTTTACCAATTCGGTAAAAAATACAGAATTTTTACCTACATTGCATTTACCGACTCATAAATACCGAATCGGTAAAATTCGGTATTTATGAGTCGGTAAAATGCAATTACCTGCATTTAGCCCATAGTCTTATACACGATTTCCAATATCTCAATCCCTGTCACTGCTAAACTTTAAAAAAAAGTTAATTCCATATTGTCCTCCTTTCTATGGAGTAATAGGAAACCTCGTATGTCTATTTCAAAATTATCACGCCCTAAGGGAGAAGGAGGAGTCAACTATCCGGACTTCCAGGCTTATCAGAAAGCTTTTCTTCTATGGCAAGCTTCTCTTTGGTTGCTTGCCTCTACTGAAGACTGCCCTTTATGGACCTCCATTGAACACCTCTTTTTATCCCCCATTTTCTTTTCGCAAATACTTATCCTTCTCACATAAACCACAACATCTCTCTACACCTATAATAAAACATACCTCCAAACTCCTTAACTCAGCTTCCCCTTTAACACACCTCACTATTGAGTCTTTTCTTGATTCAACGATTTGGCACAACAAAAAGCTAACCATACTAAGTAAACCTTTTTATGGGGAAACATGGAGACATAAGGGAATAATATGGGTTCATCAGTTATTTTTAGACTCGAAGTTTATCTCCTTTAATTCGCGTAGTCACTCTTTCAGTTTGCCCTCCTCATCCATCCACAAATATGATTTGCTCAAGAAGACGATTATGGATATGTACACTCATCTTCGTAATACACCCGATAATCCCACCAGTTTGGATCCTTCTCTAAGACTTCATACTTTACTAAAAACAGTCCCCAAAGCATCTATTATTTATGGATTTTTGCATGACTCTGTTGTTTATAGACAAAAGTCCAAAACAGAAGAGGCCTGGGAAAGGGATTTTACTACGGATTGGCCAGTACCTCTTTGGGAGAAAATATGGAATAAAATACGCAGGTCATTCAGGGCAGCCAATACAACACAAACAATATTCTTTATTTACAATAGACTTTTATTTACACCAGCTACTTTAAACAGAAGATTTCCGAATGTACCGGACTCATGTTGGACTTTTAAGACATCAATGGCTGATTTATACCATACGTTATTTTCTTGTCCTTCTTTTTATACTTTTTAGCAACAAGTATGGTCTGGATTAACATGTTGTCTTGGGTAGTCTCTCTTCCATTTGGGAGAACGTAGTATCTAATGTTAAAATTATTGACTCATTATTAGCAATTGCTTTTCAGCAAATTACTAATAATTGGAAAGACTCCAATAAAATTTGATATAAGGCTTGGTGGTATGCTGTTTGCCATAATCACAAATTGAACACCACCTTTGTTTACCCTTTATGTATGGCAATGAAACACTTTGACCTAGGGTCACCAGTTACTTCGTATATCAATGTATGTGCCAAAAGATTTTCTAAACCTCTGCCATCCCAGCAAGAAGTCTCGAAACCACCATGATTACTCTAATGTGTTCCAATTAGGTTTTTATATTTTAATGATATGTACATCACATTTAGTTACTTGATATCATTCCCCTCCAGTGTTAAGTCCGATTCATGTGATATTATTGTAACAGTTTTATAATGTAATGTATTGATACGATTTTAATATTACATTCTGTATGTAGACATCTTATCTTTCTTCGATAAAATGTCTTTGAACTTAAAAAAAATCTGTGTTTAGCATAGTGTGTTACCCGACTTGTATTTTGCTGTTTCTGTCATTGCATCCAGGTATATGATACAACAAATAACATCATACCTACAAGTCAGGACTATTGGCTTTGTCAATGGTTGTTAGTTGCACTATAAGATGAATAACCGCAACTATGGCTTGTGTAGAATATTGAAGGAGCTTCCACTAAAAGCCCTGTTGACACCACGACAAAGTTGCTTCTCTTGCATTTTAAAAAGAGAAGGGAAATCCACAGAGAAAAAAAGACTCTCTTTAAAGGATTTCCCTTCCCCCTACAACGCTTACCTGGCATGATGTCATGCCGTAACTTTCCACTTGTGAGTAGTGTGAGCAGGGTGCATCGATAGGCCTGCTGTCTCGAAACAGGTCTTTATCGGGCTCAATTTTCCAGACTGCAGTGACAGCGGACTGCTGTTACTGCAGTCCGGAAAAGAAAACCAACCACCTGTGACCAGTGCACAAAACAGAGCCCAATAGAGACCCGTTTCGAGGCCCCCTTAAAAACTGCTGGTGCTCAGACCCGGTGAGACCTGGCCCACTTAAAGCCCTGCTGTCCCCCACATCGAACCATATCTAATATTTTTCTCCCTGTTGCTTATGTTTCTTAGCAGAGCTCATAGGTTGAAAATATTTTTTATTTTTATGCAGAGACTTCTATTAGCCACTTCCATTAGTATGTTTTTTAATTTTTCATTTGCTCTGGGAGTATAGACACAAAGGTACTAATCAAGATGACAATCTGCCTGGAACTCCAGTTATCTTTAGCTCCTTTGCATCCAGTGAAATCCTAACAGTAGGGAAGATCTTTTGCCAATTTAAAAAAGGAGACTATGGCCGTATTACGACTTCGGCGAACCCACATCCACCCCAAGACCACAATGCCAGCGGTCTTAAGACTGCCGCATTATGACTGGGCTACTAGGCCGGGGATGTGCCAGCTGCGGTCTTGGCTGTCTACATGCTTTGGCTGACTGAGTGAGCCTGAAACCGATGCAGCAGCCCAGCAGTGCCAGCACTATTGTGCACGCACTGCTGGCATGCACCATGTCGTGCATGACACAGTGCACGCATGACAGTGCACATGTAGGGGGGCACAACATGTGCCCAAGTCACATAACAAATTTGGCAGCAATGCCCAGGGTCCATGTCTGGAGCCCCCTCCTTGCCGTTCTGCAGCCTTTTTCATGGTGGTTTCACCACCATGAAAAGGCTTGCAGAAGGGAAAGTTGTAATATGTATGGTGGGGCCGGGCACTGCGAGATTCAGGATCCTGTCGGTGCGAGTGATGTTGTGACGTGTTGGTGGCTGTCCAACCTCCAGACTCGTATTCAGGCGATTTTGAAACTGCCAAACCTATAATAAGCCCCTATATCTATCTGTAGAAAAGGATGATGGGGGCCTAATCACAAACTACACACTTTGTAGTACATTTAGTAGTACTACAATAGTACTACTCATGTACTGCAAAGTGATATCAACAAACCTCAGTGCTAAGTCATAGCACTCATCTTTTCTGTTCAGAGAGCTCCAACTGCGGAGATCTTTGTACATTTGTATACACATTCTTTTGCAGTTATTGTGGGGGGACAGTGGTGAGTGTCTGGAAAATGGAGCATACATACCCAAAACAGCAGCAAATGTATTCAAGCTCAGCCATGGAGCCATGGAGTATGTCCAGCACAACACATGTCTAACCACTGGTACAGCAACACACTCCCATAGAAAACAATGGGGCCAACAAATATCTATAGAAATATATAGGAACGTAAAGGTAAATTCATTTTGTTTTTTGAATATCCAAATTAGTGAACCTTTAACCCCTTGCGCGCTGGCCAAATTTTCGCGCTGTGCGGATGAAATAGGGAGTGGGCGGAGTTCGAATGGCCCCCGGCCGTCGTTAGTACACAGCCACAGGGACGCGTGACGGCCAGGTGCCGTCCTGAGCACCGCAGGGGTTAAATAAATCTGTGTAAAGTACTACTTAGTTTATTTAATTCTCATCATTCAAAATGTTTATCCTGTATCCTTTTATATCAAGTTGATTTTTTTTCTTTAAAGCAAATCCGATTTATTGTTAGAAAAGGGGCACTTATTTTTTTCATCTTTTAATTTTTCACAAATGCTGTAAATTTATTTAACAAAGATTACAACACTTGCAACACACCTGACAATGAAAGGAGCAATTGTACTCAACTTCCCCAAACAATCTACAGGTGTAACCCGTTTCAACACCAACCAATTACAGCCAGGCTGTCCACAAAATAAATTATCTCCCAGACCAAAACAACATTTTCCTTTACTATGCCTGTGAACGTGATTGTGGGTTTGTCCTTCATTTTGAGGAATAATTATTTGTCAAGGAGGAGAGAGAGGCCTTACTGGCAAAGGATCAACATATTTGGGTTGTCAAAAGAAGCTGTCATTTTCAAATACCACTTCTCACAGATTGTAATCCTTGACATAGTTACAGAGTGGCATCATGAGCTACATTGCCTACAGCCCCCTCTACACTATCCCTGCCTATGTTAAAATACTGGCTGAACTCCATTTCATTGACTCATGAACTTTCCAGAGGGTCACCTCAGACAACTCAGATGCATAAACAGAAGAGTGTGCCAGTTTATTGCCATGCTATAGTTATGGATGGGAAGTTAAAGGGTGGCAAGGAAATTCTTTAGTTTTTCCTACTTCCTCTCATGTGCTAGGTGCCATGACCTGCACCCAGATGGCAGTTCAGTTGCTTTCCCACACAGCACTCTTTTTCCCCGACAGCCAGGAAATTACATACAGGAAGAGAAAGTCAGCTGTTTCGTGGTCATGCTAAACTGTCCTCTCTTCACCATAACACCATCCTCCTCCATACTACTGCTCCGTGCAATAATCTAACTCCTAACATGGCTGAGGGATTTGATGAGGTGGCCTGCAAATTCACCAATCAGAAATTAGAAATAAATACTGAGGGAGTCGTTCTAACATACTCTCAGCTTTATAGCGGTTCATAGACCCAGTAAAATAATGCATTAAGAACCCATTCTGGTGTGACATCACCATGCCCTCCAGTGCAATGAATGTTCACACAAGACGGGGACGTTCTGCTGCAACTGCTGGGAAGACCTTCATTGTTGGACGAAAAAAAAGGTCAGAACATTATGGGCTTATCCTCCCAGCCACATTCTTGACACCCCAACATGACACCACTGTGCACCTAAGGGAATATTTAGAAACTACACTTACTGTCTATGCTGATCGCACTCTTCCAGCAGATCATTTAGGGTAGGCAAGGCAGCTCTCAGGATCCTCCGTTACAGTAGTTGTTTGTGTTTTTTTGTGCAAAATACACCCTCAAGTCCAAGGTGGATATGAGGTCACGTTCCATGATAAAATATAGCACCAATGTGAGTTTTCCGAAGGTGAATAGATTGAGAAGACATACTGCCTAGATTTTTTAAATAGAGTTTTATATAATGCAAACTAGACCCGAAGGTATCAAAGTGCTTTACATGAGCACCAGTTGCGTTACAGCTGACATATTCATTTTTTGTTAGGCACAGGTAGATTAAGTGATTTACCCAGAATCACAGAATGTTGGGCGCCCTTGCCGAGACTCGAACTCGGTTCCCCAGCTCCAAGGTCGGCCACTCTAGCCATTAGGCCACATCCTCTCCCTCTTTGTTTTTGTTATCCTTCTTCACCTTGATGCTGATGTTGCCTTCGTTTTTGGTGTGGTGAAAGACAACAGAAGTGTTGAGACTGTCAGACAGATAGTCGAGAGCACTGGTCGTGACTGCTATGCTGGTTATGGATCTGGCTACAAATGTGGTGCAAGCCAGGAAAGGAAGCCAGTGGAGCTACTTTGGGGTGGAATAATGTGATCATAATTATTTTTGTTCTTGTTATGGTGTGCTGTGGTGCGGACTTGGAATAAATATCAAACACCAGGGCAGCCCTTACCAGACAAGAACCAGGCATACATTATTAGAAAGAAATAACGGTTCTGATTAGTGATAGCTGGATAATTGATAAAGCAAAGCACAATGGTTAGATTCAATTGAATTGTTGTTAAAATTAGTGTAGAATGTCAGGGGTAGGTTTGTTTGTATAAATTAGTGTTGAATGACACTAATTTATATAAACAAACAAACTCCTGATGAATCCAATGAATGTTACAAGGGTCTGGATTCATTCCAGTAATAGGTTGAGATCTGCATGGGTATTTGTTTCTTCAAGGAACACAACAAAACTTTATATTGCTTCTTTTGTTATGTGCATGTATTGTACAGTAATGTCATCTTTGATTCAGTTTTTTCTGTTCACATTGGACACGTTGCACTTGATGTATATTCATAAAGAATAATACTTAATAATCCAAATATAGGAAGGCTTAGGGAAGAATTCTTCGAGCACAAACAATCTAGAAGCCTTGAACCATATTTGGACATATTTCAAATCCCAAGACACAGGGCACTCTATACCCAATTTAGATTCAGCTCACTTCCAGTCCACAAATTCACCCCGAAGTGGCGCCACCCAAATGAGACCACTGAAGAATGCCCTTGCTGTGGGGCACCAAAAGAGAGTGTCGCTCATCTTATGTTTGCTTGCGTAGGGTACGTAAATGCGAGGTCTAGATGGCTTGTGCCAATCTGCAAACAACTAGGCACTATCAATCATTGTGTTGCCCTAGGTATATTAAAATCCAATGCAAGACCCTCTTTGTCTGCGGTGTCGCCAAGTTTGTAGGCTGTGCCTGGATAATCAGGCATTGAGCGATATGAAGGGCGACCTAGTTTTACCTCACACGTCCCATGAGTAATGCAGCTGAGCCTAAAAGGAGAACCAACGTAATTTGAATTTTTTGCTATGCACTGCCACTTGTACACTAAATACTCATAATTTTAATCATTGTTTTGCTGCTTTTTTCTAAAAAACTTAATATTCCAGTTATGATGAAATATTTTTATATCCTGATTATTTTTAATTAATGTATTGCCATGTTTTATCATGTAAGTTTTATTTTAATAGGCTATACTTTTTCCTTGTATACACTGAAGGATTGTCTGATGCTTTTATATTAATTGTTATCGAAATAAAACTATTTGACTTGACTTAACATTTAATTTACAAGCCCTGGTTGCATGTAGTACCACTTTACTAGGATCTTACAAGAAAACTAAGTATGGCAATTGCGGGTCAGCCAAGCCAATGTTACTATGTTTAAAGGGGAGAGCAGAACCACTTCAGCGCTGGTTATCAGGGGTAAAGTGTCTGGAGCCCTAAAGCAAGCAAAAATGATGTCAGCAAAAACATGAGGCTGGAAGGTAAAAAGTTGAGGAGAAACCCTTCCAAGGATTTCAGGTTCAACAAATTCTAATTACCTTGCAAATATTTATTACATAAGTAATTAATTATTAACTTCTTTAAATTGTATTATATTTTAATTGTTTCGAATTTTTTTATTTTTCAGTATATTTGAATATTTTTGTGTTATTGGTTTTGTAGGAGAATAGTGTGGGAAGGTAAAGTATAAATACTTTTATGGTATCAGTAAATCATTTTTAATTGTTAAATGATTTTGTTATTTGATGATTCATTTTGTAAATTCTTCTATTTTGGAATTGTTTGATTAATATATATATTATTATTTTATATTATGTTTAAATATTTACAATTTTGTTAGCAATTGTATATTTTAGTAACAGGTTTTTGGTTTTGCAGTTCAATAGGGAAGTAAGGTAATGGAATTATAGTATATGTTAAATTCATTGTTAATAATATTGAACTGATTATTTGATAATTATGTTTATTCTTTCTCCTAGAACTGTTACATATATATTATTTGTATTTTCAAATAACGTAGTGTTAACTGTTTTTTAATATTCATGTTTGTTAAACGGTATTTTGAATATTTAATTAATATATTTTTTGTTTTTGTTTAATATGTCAGGTATAGTTTTTCAGTGTTTCCTGTTTTTTCTTGTCATGAAGTAAATTGTATTTGAATGTATTTATTCTTTTACAATTTTTTACTATGCATTTAATATTGTTTTTAGTAGCATATAATATTTATTTGTAATTTATGATAGGAATTTAATTTGTATTTGATTTTAGGCATTAATATATTTTGTACAACTGTTTAGGAGGTGGATTGCTTTTTGTAGTCCCTCCAAAGTCTTACATTTTATGTACTGTTGGTAACACCTGAGTGTGAATATTTAATCTAACCTCTCTGTAGTTCATCACTTTCCATACTGTAATGTATATTGAAGTGGAAATAATAAATATAATCCTTCCAGAGTCCAACACTTTTCCCTACTTTTGAGAAATTTTATATAGGAATAGTAAATCTATCCCCTCTGAAGTCCAACACTTTTCCTGCTGTTGCTTAGACTGGAGTGGAAAAAGTAAATGTAATCCCTTCAGGGTACAACACGTTCCCTACTGTTGTGTATATTGGAGTGGGTATAAAATAGGATAAGATAATCCTTTATTTGCATGATTATTTAAAATCAGTGCAACAATTTACATTAATAAAAAAATAGGTAAATAGGCAGGGAATCTTACGTGCGCTTTAGTTTCCATATTAATTCAAAAAGATGTTGATTAAAATGTTCAGAGTAACATCACTAGTGTATAACGGTTACAAGTCCCTGACTGGAGGGAGATCAGATGCCAGTACTGTGTGCAAAATCGCAGATCCGGATAGAAATGAAGTGCAAGTTCTGTGTTCCAGGATCGCAGATGGAAGGATTTCCAGTGCAATTGAGACCCAGAGATTGAAGTAGTTTTTTTAAGTTTATGACTTGATCAGGTCCGAATCCCTGACTTGCGGAAGGTAAAGTGCACAAACTATGTATCAAATAGAATAAAGTGCAAGCTCTGTGTGCAAAAATCACAGATAGAAGAATTTCCAGTGTAATTAAAAACCCGTAGATCGTCGGTTGCAATATTATTAGAGACCTTGTCCGGCCTTTTGAGGTTGTTAAATTCTGAGTGGGCATGATTCTATTGTGGGCGCCGCATTGGGGCTTCCAAGAGCCTTCTGGTGCAGCTAGAGATCGACAGTTGCTGTTAAAGCTCAGCTATTGTGTTTTTTTATGATTGCCGCATCCATGCGAAATCACTTTTAGGATTGTTTGATCATGTCGCTTAAGCAACCATTTGTTGACTAGTTTGACTTTTAATTCTTGTCTCCACAGCGGTTAATTCTTGTAATATTATTCCTGCATAGTATTTAGCTTCATTGTCCAAAAGGGCTAACAGCCGGTAGCTTTCTGAGTCATTCCTATTGCCTTTTTTATAAATCAATGAGATAATCGAGCCCCTCCATGACGACGGTATCAATGATGTTTGCAGGATTGATTAAAAATCGGTTTCAGTGCTTTGGCCCTGTATTCTGGATCATGTTTAAACAATATTGGTGGAATCCCATTTGTGCCTGAAGCTCCTTCTTGCCTGCCCTTAGGAAATATTTAGGAGATTTGGTTATTCGTGATATTGAAAAGCATTTAATGCAGAAGTTTTGCCCAGAGAGACTCTTCTTCTTCTTTTTTGAGGCACCAGATTAGTTTCCTGCAAGTAGCTTTTAATTGCGTCAGTTTGTGCAAGGCTGTGAGGTCTGGACCGCCTTTCTTTAATTTCTGCAGAGCGAGGTTTATGGATGCATTAAGCTGTTTTACTTGTGCTTTGTTTCCAATCAGGGCTGGACTGGCTACCGGGCATTTTGGCGTGCTGCCGAGCTGGGGCCTGATTTCACTGTGGTGGGGGTTGATTTGATTGATGGGGACCTGCGTGTGCATCAAAAGAAACAAAGAGAAACAAATGTTGTTCAGCACACACAGGTCCCCATCAACGAAATCAGCCCCAGTTAAGCAGCACACCAAAATGCCCGGTAGCCAGTCCTGCCCTGTTTCCAATGGTGAAGTTGAGGCATCTGTTTTAAGGATAAGCTGCTCTCCTGTTTTGGTGGTTTTCCTTTTTGGCCCCATATTTATATCCTAGATTTTTTGTGAATGTCTCCTACCTTTCTATTATACCAAGCTCTGTGCCTTGGGTTCTATGAGTAGTTGCTTTGCAAGAGCGAAGAGGCCTTCTAGATCATCTATTTTGCATTTTACTCTTTTCTTGTTGGTTGTGTACTCAGAGCAGTGTGCATTTACTAGCTGTAGTTGAGTTGGCGATGACGCTTCCATCATGATTTCTTGTGGCAGGTAATCGCTGTAGTCTAAGGGTCCAATATGATAATCCTCTACTTTTGAAAACATGTAATGGGAGATAAAAGTATAGTCTATTGTTGTGCTTGCTACTGCATTGTGGAATGTTGCTACCTGAGTGCGATCTCCTGGAAATCTGCCATTTGATGCGCGAACGACCAGGTATAGAGTACAGGAAATCTAACCCTTCCAGAGTCCAACTCTTTCCCTACCCTTGTGTAAATTTGAGTGACAACAGTAAATCTAACCCCTCTAAAGTCCAACACTTGTCTTACTGTTTATTAGGATGGAGTTAGAATAGTCAAATAATTTATTCGATATTAAATATTTTATATACTGTTTGATAACCTGCATTTATAGTAATTTTGTATTGCTATTAATGTTTATAATATTTTTAGAAAACTATTGTTTAAACTTTCATTTCGCATTTATTGTATGAGTTTAATTAATTATTATATTTCATTATATATGTTTTTAGAAATGCTTTGACTGTTAATATTACATTTGGATTTTATATACATTTACAATCTGTTGGTACATGTTGTAAAATGCTTAACATTTCCATGTGTATTATTTTCTTTAAAGTGTCAAATAAAACACATTTTTATAGGTTTATGTTAATTTTTAAATTTAGTGGTACATTTTTTGTACAGATTTATAAAAACAATTATATATATATATATATATTACCCAGTGGTGGTTGCCACTGGGTAGTTAAGCTAGGTCAGTGTTTCCAAAGGAAAGGCCTTTTTTGGTTTTCTTACAACTTTCCAGAAAAGGGATATTTTTTGCCTTGTTTGTGCATGGAAAGTATTGAGGTGATTCTTCAAGAGGGGGCAAAAGAACGGAGGGTTCAAAATGCCAAATCACCATACCGTGTCAATAGACTTCTTTAAGAAGCACTCATCCAAATACTGCTGAATGGAATTGCACTCAATTTGGTCTTCATGTCAGGAATTTTGGGATTTGATGTAAATCCGTTTAGTAGATTTCAAGAAATTAAGGCTAAAAAATGTTTTTATATCTTTATGGTTGGGTCCGCAAGAGTCCTGCAGGAGCACAAATTAAAAAATGGAGGACTGTGATTGGTCGAGAGCCCCATTTCTCCTATTAGGTATTTCCCTTTGGTGAGAGCGAGATACTCCTGTGAAACCTGCAGGAGTGAGTTCTCTGATTGACTGGCTGTTGGAGGTTTAAAATTCAAATGGCTGTCATCTCCTCAAGTTTTCGAGAGGAGGTCTGTACGGCATAAGTACTATGATGATTTTTTTTTTTTTTTTAAAAAGGTTGCTATCTCTCTGGACTCTTGCAGGTTTGTGAAAAGTAGAAAGGAGTAGGCGTTTCTGAATACACTCTACTATGCACACTTGTCACTGTAGGAAACAGTCTTACTGGAGATGGTATGTTTTTTATCAGAACATGTAAAATAGAACAAAGTTAACCCTGCCACAGGGATATAGGTGGTCCTATTATAGGATCCAATTGATAAGGATTAGGGTGAACATGAGAACCAGAGCCACAGACTTTACCATTGCTGATTTAGAACATGATATTTGTATTTTTTATTTTTTAACACATGATTTGTTTTTTCATAAAGGATTCTCAAATAGGGATATTTTCTATTAATACATAGTACATTTTAAAAATGTTTTTACATCTGGGGATTTACCTTTGATCCGGCTGCACGAGGACTGCGCTGCTGCGTGGAAGGAGAGACCCAGACAGAGACCGAGTTCGTTACTGAGAGTATTTGCCCGAAGATCAGACATCCGGATCCCTTTCGGAAATCCGACATATGTGAAGGCAGTTCCCAGACTGAAGCACCGCGTCTGAGCAGACTATTTTATCCATGGACTGAAAAGTCTAGTCCACTCATGTAGTGGCTTTGTTCTTCATCGATCCCACGCAGCACTGAAAAAGTAACTCCCAGCCGCAGAACCCCATTAGAGGTTAAGTCTCTCCTCTCCCTAAGATTATATGCGACCTAGGACCCACTGAGTCCGTGAATATCGAGAGGGATTTTAGAGTGACTGAATCTCAGAAGATCCCCATCGAGAGCCTTAAATGCATGGACATTCTTGAAATTTATCAACGCATTCTCCCTGATCTTTCTTCTTGTGTGTTCCCTTCCCTGATTGTACACTCCTGCCCTGAAGAAGGTGAGGAAAATGAAATTTTGCCTGACCAAGATGCCCCCTACGTGTACCCTATGGTACATGCATGTATGTGCATGTCACCCATGCATATTTCCCTTAGTGGCCTGAATCACAAGGCCTCTGCAATCACGTCCTGCATTAAGGTGCCTGTCATCAAGTTTCCCAAACGTTAAGCTAACATGAAGGCCCATGTATTTGCATTGTGCACTTTTAAATAAATATCGTAATGAACCCTTTTTGTGGTTCAGGCTGAGCCACTTTCTGAATCAGGGTTTTCATGACTCCTGACACACTGAAAGCTGCAGTTACGTATCTCTGACCTCGCATACTTCTAGCTCAGCCGAGCAAGGGTTGCCAAGACAGTATATTCTGCTTAACAGTTATCTGCATGCCCGGTGAAAAAGGTAAACAGAACCCGTCTGCTGAGATAGGGCCCAGCTTTTCTGTCTCTGTTTAAATGAAATTACAGTACTTGCATCTGTAAAAAGCTCACAGCCCCCATGTAATGAACGAAGAAATATATGCTTTTTCTGATTCTTAGTGATGAGCAACCTTTGCTTCAGATAATACATCCCCTGACTTAAGATATCAGTTAGTACCAGACGTGCTGGTCGCCTTGACACTAAAGATCTCTCTACTAGACTTAAAGTCAGCTCTCCTCCCCGTTACACGTCAATTGCACGTCATGATCAAATTGCGTGCACAAGTAGGGCAAAGTTCCAGCCTGCCATGTAACTCCTCCTCTGTGTACCACCCACCTATGACACCTACCTATCACCTTCTTATGACTCATCAAGTGTACACCCTCATGCACGCCCACATGCTCTTATCTCTTTCTTTCTTGCTCTGCCTGGAGCGCTCCTCCCTATGTACAAGGAAAAATGTATATATGTGTTGTTCTCTGAAAATAATGTTAGAAGACCCTTCCTGAACCTCAGTGGTGATGGAACAGATTCTCCCTTAACTCGAGTTATTGGAATAAAGCCCTTTTAACTTGGACACCACGGACTCTCTGCCTCTCATTTGATACATGCTAATTGTTAATGCCTAGAAATTATGCCAGGGTAATATTTTATTTACCACATTAATTTGGCGCCCGAACAGGACTATCCCTTTCCCCACGCGCCGGAGACGTAGGTCCAGCCTTTGCCCCCTTCTACAGCCGTGACGGACTCCGAAGTGCACGCAGCGGGACTTCCTGCTTACTCCCTCAGGCCCACGGAGGAGACGGACTGCAACCAGGCGTCCACACGAGGCGGTGAGGATTGCGGATCATCCCAACCAGAGCCCAACCCGTGAGAGAGCAAGGTCCGAGGTCTCCAGAGGTCCACCTGTTCCAAGGCGCATGCGTAGTATCAAGTTTCCGAGGCCTTCAAGTTCTGCTTCCCGGTGAGTACCACTATGGGGAATGCATAAAGTTTCAAGACGGGTCCACGGTAAAGACGGGTTCACGTTATTCGTGAAAACGGTAAAGACGGGTCCACGGTAAAACGTGGGCACGGTAAAGACGGGTTCGTTCACACGAGCACGGTAAAGACGGGTTCACGTTATACGTGTTCACGGTAAAGACGTGTCCATTCACATGTTCACGGTAAAGACGGGTCCACGGTAAAACGTGGGCACGGTAAAGACGGGTCCACGGTAAAACGTGGGCACGGTAAAGACGTGTCTCATTTCTGAGACCGGTATGGTTGTACTGTATTCCAGTGCATAAAGTTAACTGTTTTCAAGTACATGTTTATCTCCTTGTATAGATTGTGTTTGTTTTAATGTTCAAATTGTTTTAGTGTTATAATGTTTCTTGTGTGAATGATTGTTGATTGTTTCAGTCTATTCTTGTGTATATTGTGTTTTCATTGGAGTGAAACCAACTCAATAAGTTTCAAACATGCCACTGTTTTCAAAATTGCGTCAGATAGGGACCAGAAAAGGTATACTAGAAGAGTCAGTTAACATCCCGCCTAGAGACACACCTGGTCATTATATGTATAATAAGCATGGATTAGACGCCATCTTGTTTTTAGATTTATGGGTAGACTATACAAAGGACCTGGAGGAAAAGTATAGATGGCCTATCTCAGGAACATGGGATTCAGAATGCATTATGAGAGTAGAGGAAGCGCTATGGAAAAGGAAGTCAAGACCCTCTCAGAAGGACGCCATCGAGTTATGGTGCAAAGAGTCACATAGGAGAACAGAGAAAGAATTCAATAAAGCAGAGAGAACTAAACAAGCAGAGGAAAAAGCCAAAGAAAAAGAACTGCGGGAGGAGGGGGAACGGGTCAAAACAGAACAGACTGATAGAGAAAGAAATGCCGTCGTTACTGGTATTTATCCCGTCCTCTCAGAAGAACTAGCTAGAGTGACCCCCTCAGAAACACCCAGTAGGTCGCGAACACCACCACCTGTACCCTTTAGAGTATGAAGAAAGAAGCCGACAGCATCAGAGGCTTTTATTTCCCCCTATCTAGAAGAGTCCCCACCGGACTATGTAAACGCAGATTTCCCTCCGCCCCCATCGGCCATATAAGTTTACTGTGGAGTTCCTTGTAAATAGCTCCTTGTAAATATGGTTTATGAAGAGCATCTCATTATTATAACTTGTTGAGTTTCTTGTGAATATGGCTTGTGAATAGCGCCATGTGGTTATGGTTTGTGCAGAGCATGTTATCATTACGTTAGGCAGGAGAGAGCTGGATCTCTTTCAAGTGCTTGGAGAAAAAGTTTTGAAGATGTGCGTACGTGTTATGTGATAACGTGGAGAGATGAGTTCATGACTTTCCCATGTACTGCAGTCATTGGGGAATGATTGTGCTTCAGCTGCCAAAGAATTAATATCTTGTATTGAGAAGGCAGTATTTGTTTTAACATGCTGTTTAACATGCATGGTTATGTGAGCTGACACTAAAAGTCAGTGAGTGTTAGATGAATGATGGTTTGATTTAACTTTTTCATTGGTTGCTGGGTCTGCCTATGTGCTTTGTCAGCTTGCAGACTGAATGGTAACAGCTTGCATGGAGAGTAAAGAAGTGTTCATTCTTGGAACACTTGATTTAATGTGTTTGACTCAGAAGTCGGTAAGTTGTAAATAAACCAGTCGAATTGAGATAAGGGTTTGCACGGAGGGTGCTTTAATGTTTTCACAGTTGAGAAGAAAATATAAAACAGACCCATCATAGAATGTGTTTTTAATTAGTGTAATGCACCCGTGTTCTACAAAATATGCATTATTATTTTTCCTAATGCAAGCTGCCCTTTAGAATAGCGTGTGACAGTTAATCCACTCAATTAGAAAACATGTTTTTTTTTGACAAATGATGAATCTGGCCCTTTTAATAGGTAGAATAGAAGAGCTTGCACACTTAATTATGAAAATCTTGGTTATGCAATGCAAAATTATGGTGTTTTGCATGTTATTTTCAAAAAGTAAAATGTGGTGTGTTTCCATGCCATGTTGTTCTGTTTCTTTTTTTCCTTTGCAGCTAGTGACAATATTTTATGATGTAATTATTTTAAAATGCTAGCATGTATCTAGGTTACGAAATAAAATATGTCCTTATTAATTACTGATTCTAGGATGCTTTTTATCATGTTTTAAATTTGCTTCAGTTAAGTTAGAGAATGTTGGTTAGCTCTCTGGCCTGGGTACAGATATGTTTTGAATTACAAAGAATGTGTTTTTCGACCTTGTGGTGGCCTGGCTCGCAGGTAAAGATATTTTGTGAAGGGAGGGCTTTTCCCTCTTGGAGCACCAAGCAGTGCCTGTCTTGTTATTATTGGCCATACTCCAATTCTTTTCCGCGGACGATTGTTGACAGAAATGTTTATATAAGGAGGGGGTCAAGTTGCTCTTCCTTACAGTCAGCACTGAAAGCTTCATTGACTTCAGATAAGGCATGCTTGCAAATGAATAGTTTTTCCCTCAGTAGTGTAAACAGAATAATTGGCAGGAGTTTTGCCCTTGCAATGAGTTCAGCATTTGGCAGTCATTCAATTTTAGATCACAATGGAGCTCGGCTTCTACTTGTTATGCTTGGAGTTGATTCAAGACTCTGAGCGCGAACATCTTTCTAGAGGGAGGGGCTGCTTCTCAAAGGAGTGAGGAGTAGCTAGGCCCCAGCCCTTCTGTCTATGCAAGAAAAATCTAGATTTTATTCAAATACACTTAGAGAACATATTGTAGGTAGTATGGTCATACTATTCCCAAGATTTAGAGTAGGATTTTTTATAAACTACAGAGCTTTTGGAAAGAGGTTTCCCCAAAATAAAAATCGTGCTTTTGAATTGAAAATTTATTTTTGCTAGATTGATGACAGAGAGCCCTAGCATTTACAGTCAAGCATTGAAGAGACAGCTGGACAGTATTTATATGCCTACCAACACAGCACTGATACAGTACGTAGACGACATCCTGATTACAGCACGAAAAAGACTGCGAAAATGCATCACTGACAGTTTTGCACTTTCTGGCAGACAAGGGGCACAAGGTGTCCCCTTCAAAGTTGCAATTCTGTGAAAAGCAAGTGGTGTACCTTGGACACTTGCCTTCCAAGGAGGGTAGACAGCTAACACATGAACGTATACAGCTCATTGCTAACCTTTCACATCCCAAGACACAAAAGGAGGTACGTGCTTTCATTGGCCTCACTTCATACTGTAGGCAATGGATTCCCCAGTATGCATATCTAGCCAAACCACTCATACAGTTAACTACACAGGAGGCAGCCACTCCGACTGTCCTCCCTTGGACACAAGAACACACCTTGGCATTCGAGGAATTAAAAAGAGCATTATGTCAAGCGCCAGTTTTAGCGACTCCATGTTACAGTAAACCTTTTATGCTTTTCGTAACTGAACGAGATGGAACAGCGTTATCTGTCCTCACACAAGATCAAGCAGGAAAACACAAGCCTTGCGCTTATTTTTCTAGTACACTAGATCCAGTGGCCCAGGCTCTGCCTGCGTGCCTGAAGTCGGTTGCAGCAACAGCCCTAGTCATAAGACAAAGTGACTCGATAGTGTTGGGTCACCCCCTGACAGTACAAGTACCGCATTCAGTAGAAGTTCTCTTAAACAGGACACAGACACAACATTTGACTGTAGCAAGACTGACAGGATATGAACTGACATTATTTCAACCACACATAGAGATCAGACGTTGCAATATTCTGAATCCTGCAACACTTTTGCCCTCATGTACAGTAGATGCACCGCCACACGACTGTGTGGAAGTAATGAATATAGTGACAAAGCCAAGACAAGACCTGACAGATATTGCACTTCCAGACCCAGACTTAACGCTCTATGTAGATGGATCATGCATGAGAACGAGTGCAGGAGAATTAGTAGCAGCATATGCTGTGACCACTGCTACTAAAGTCATAGAGACACAGAAAATAGACACACTATCAGCACAAGCAGCAGAGCTCATCGCTCTGACACAAGCCTGCATAAGAGCTAAGCACTTGAAAGTAAACATTTATACTGACTCACAATATGCTTTTGGCGTTGTTCATGATTTTGGGGTCTTATGGAGGGAGAGAGGTTTCTTGACCTCCCATGGGACCAAGATCCAGCTCGGCCAGCTCATTCAAGCCCTGTTGGAAGCAATACATTTACCTACAGCCATTTCTATCCTGAAGTGCAAAGCTCACACCAAAGTTACAGACACCATTTCCCAGGGTAATGACCTGGCAGACCGAACTGCTAAACTTACTGCCCAGACACCAACAGACACGACAAGGACAGAGGTACCATTACTGACAACATGTATGACAGTTAGGGATCCCACTCAAGATGTACTCGACATACAGACACATGCCACCACAGATGAGATAAAGAAATGGACTGAACAAGGAGGGGTCCAGACTGAACAAGGTTGGATGACTAAGGGAAAAGGCTCATGGTTTCTTCCAGATTCTATGGTACAGCAGCAGGCCTTGTAGAAAGACATAATCAGACAATCAAAACAAAGCTTGCTAAGATATGTGCAGAAAAAGGCGTAGATTGGATGGTAGCCTTGCCGGTTGCCCTCTTTTACATGAGTATGGTAGCTCATTCCAGAACAGGCCTATCTCCGTATAAAGTAGTTTTCGGTAGACCGCCAAATATGTGGGGTATGCCTATGCCTAAAAGAATAACTGATGTTGACAGTAACATGCTGACAGATTACCTGGCTTCCTTGATGTCTGCACTACTCTCTTGTCGTTCACAGGTTGCTGCCGCCTTCCCTGACAACACCCAGGTCAAGAAGCATGCCATATCACCAGGCGATTTTGTATGTGTCCGGAATTTTGATCGTTCAAGCCCCCTCGAGCCTCGCTGGAAGACCCCGAAATTAGTGCTTCTTACAACAAGGACCGCGCTGAAGGTGGAGGGACGCAAGGGGTGGATCCACGCTCAGCATTGTAAAAAGTACTTTGGACAATCTGGAACATTGGTAACAAACACAGACACTAAAGACATTAAGGACAATACAGACTTTGCGCCGCCTTTGCTAGAAAAGACTCCACAGCAGGAGTATAAATCTAAGTTAAGATCTAGTAAGTCAGACGTAGTTTAATTGTCTAAGTCCACTCGGTGGTGAATCGGTTAGACTAGATTTCTGACATGTATAAGATCACACACGAGAATAGTAAGAAGTACGAAATGAAAGCAAAATACTGCAAGCTATTACGCAGTAACAATACCTTTATTCGAATGTTACACCATTCTCACCAGACCAGCAATGCGACTGATTGCTGGGTATGTGGCCAACTGCCTCCTTATCAAAAGACGAAGGGAGTTCTGCCCTTCTATCCTCTACCGTTCTCACACAATGGTTCATGTGGAGCATGGTTTGCCTTAATGACCTCAATAGATAGAAAGTACATAGCTTATACAGGTGGCTGGATATATGGAAACCTGAATAAAGTAATGAATGAAGCATGTTTTCCAGACAAAGACGGATATCCCCAAAGGAAGGGAACCGATCTAGAAAATGAAGAGTACGAGCAGGGAAATGCATCCGTTAATTTTATAATGTTAAACGTTCAGCCCAAGCAAAATACAGGTCCACCGTTTATTTCAGTCCTACCAGCAAAAGGTGATTTATGTGTTAGTAAGAAAGGCTCAGTACATATGGGACACAGCGAGTGTAAAGTTGTAGTAGAGTTCAGTGATAAAGGACTTTCTTCTTTCAAAACATCACGCCATACCTATTTCATTTGCGGTCAGACAGCCTATGTACATCTGCCTCCAGACTGGGGTGGGACATGTTATATAGCGTTCCTGCTGCCACCCGTCTTTTTGGCCCCATCCCATTATCATAGAGATTCACGACTAGAACATGTTAGACAAAAGAGGGAGACAGATTCCGCAGGGATTGATCAGACTGAAACAGCTTGGGAGCAATATACAGATTTCAACAAAGGATTCTTTTTCTTCATAGGTCCCGTCCAAAACAGTAAACTGATACGCAAGTTAACAAGGACTCTTGAGGCAGTAGTGAATGTGACTGCATCTGCCCTGGTGAACTTGACCCAGGAACAGTCTGCTATGAGACTTGTCATTCTTCAAAATCGCCTCGTTCTAGACGTCATCTTGGCGGATAGGGGCGGAGCTTGTAGAGTGATCCGATCTAGTTGTTGCATTTTCATCCCAAATAACGCGCCATCTGTGTATGCAGCAATAACACGGCTCCACAAAATTGCTCATGATATACATGAAGACCCAGGCACATGGACTTGGTCCAGTTGGCTCTGGGGTGTGATATCTGCTTGGGGATGGAAAGTGTTGTCCTTCCTAGGAATGATCCTACTTATGATATTTGGTTGCTGTCTCTGTCTGCAGTGTGGCCCGGCCATTTGCGGCCTGTGTGCAACTGCATGTGTTCCACATCCAAGTATACAAAGGGTTAAGGACGAACAAATGATGCTGTATGATCAACTATACGGTCTCATGAATATAGATGTATCCTGAAGGGTAAAGTAGGGGACAAGGAGGGAATGAGGAAAATGAAATTTTGCCTGACCAAGATTCCCCCTACGTGTACCCTATGTTACATGCATGTATGTGCATGTCACCCATGCATATTTCCCTTAGTGGCCTGAATCACAAGGCCTCTGCAATCACGTCCTGCATTAAGGTGCCTGTCATCAAGTTTCCCAAACGTTAAGCTAACATGAAGGCCCATGTATTTGCATTGTGCACTTTTAAATAAATATCGTAATGAACCCTTTTTGTGGTTCAGGCTGAGCCACTTTCTGAATCAGGGTTTTCATGACTCCTGACACACTGAAAGCTGCAGTTACGTATCTCTGACCTCGCATACTTCTAGCTCAGCCGAGCAAGGGTTGCCAAGACAGTATATTCTGCTTAACAGTTATCTGCATGCCCGGTGAAAAAGGTAAACAGAACCCGTCTGCTGAGATAGGGCCCAGCTTTTCTGTCTCTGTTTAAATGAAATTACAGTACTTGCATCTGTAAAAAGCTCACAGCCCCCATGTAATGAACGAAGAAATATATGCTTTTTCTGATTCTTAGTGATGAGCAACCTTTGCTTCAGATAATACATCCCCTGACTTAAGATATCAGTTAGTACCAGACGTGCTGGTCGCCTTGACACTAAAGATCTCTCTACTAGACTTAAAGTCAGCTCTCCTCCCCGTTACACGTCAATTGCACGTCATGATCAAATTGCGTGCACAAGTAGGGCAAAGTTCCAGCCTGCCATGTAACTCCTCCTCTGTGTACCACCCACCTATGACACCTACCTATCACCTTCTTATGACTCATCAAGTGTACACCCTCATGCACGCCCACATGCTCTTATCTCTTTCTTTCTTGCTCTGCCTGGAGCGCTCCTCCCTATGTACAAGGAAAAATGTATATATGTGTTGTTCTCTGAAAATAATGTTAGAAGACCCTTCCTGAACCTCAGTGGTGATGGAACAGATTCTCCCTTAACTCTCTGCCTCTCATTTGATACATGCTAATTGTTAATGCCTAGAAATTATGCCAGGGTAATATTTTATTTACCACAAAGGTGCGGCCTAATTGGGGCAAAACCGAAACGCGCGTCGGCGCTATTTATGGACGGCAGTTCTTGAGACTCTGTGAAACTTGTTTCCACCAGTTCTGCTCGCCCTTTCCACCTTTAATCCATGCAACCATTTTCCATCTATAGTTGCAGGCACGAATGTACCTGTATGTGAGTGAAGTAGTGAACATGAGTGAATGAGGAAGTGAATGATTATATTGAATGACGGTGTAAATATGAAACCCCTTTGAGTGTATGGGAATGTGAGGAACCTCCTTATGTATCATATCTATTTCCCCTGTATCCTGGACGAAATATGATTTTTTTCCCCAGATGTAAAAACATTTTTAAAATGTACTATGTATTAATAGAAAATATCCCTATTTGAGAATCCTTTATGAAAAAACAAATCATGTGTTAAAAAATAAAAAATAAAAATATCATGTACTAAATCAGCAATGGTAAAGTCTGTGGCTCTGGTTCTCATGTTCACCCTAATCCTTATCAATTGGATCCTATAAAAGGACCACCGATATCCCTGTGGCAGGGTTAAATTTGTTCAATTTTACATATTCTGATACCCCTTTTTCCTGCCCTTTATCATAAAATCCCCCCGGGGAACCCCCTTCTATTATATATATGTTTTTTATCAGAGCCTACTATTCACACCCATCACCTTGGGAAGAGATCTGAGGGAAGAGGGCATGCTCTCCCTACTCCTTCTACGTAAGCCATTCACCTTGTCAAAAGGTATTAGTATCGAGGTCAGTCCCCACATACATCCTAATACATACAACTGTTGCCTGTGACGAGGTCTCAGCAGAGAGGCCAGTCATTCCTCACAATGTAGTATATATGCCCATCACCCCGAGGAGGAGAGGTCTTAGTAGAGAGGGTAGTCTTTCCCCACACCCTTCTATGCAAACCTGCTTCTTTGAGGAGAGTTGTGAGTGGAGAGACTTGTCCCACCCCACACCCTACTATGACCACCCGGCACCCTAGTGAGAGGACTGAGCAGAGAGGCCAGTCCTTCCCCACATCCTACAACAAACACCCGTCAAACAGGTGAGAGGTCTCAGCAGAGAGATTAGTCCCTCCCCACAGCCTACTATGAACTCTTGTCACCTCTGAAAAAGATCTCAGTAGAGACCAGTCACTCCCCACACCGTATTATGCACACTTGTTATCTAAAAGAGAGGATTCAGCAGAAAGGTCAGTCCCTTCCCACACCTTACTATGTCTCATGCCCTCCGAGATGTGTCAGTAAAGAGGTCAAACCTGTCCCACACCCTACGACGCCCAGCTATCATTTAAAGAGAGCTTTCAGTGGAGAGGTGAGTTCCTCCCCACATCCATCATCCAGGAGCGAGTTCTCTGGAGAGAAGCAGAGACAGTAGTCCCTCCTCACATTCTACTGTGCACGCTTGCCATCCCAGGGAGAGCTCCCAGCAGAGAGACCAGTCTCTCCCCACACCTTGGATGTACACTTGAGGTTTCAGCAGAGTGGCAAGGACCCTCCTACACCTTACTAAGCATACCCATCATCCAAGAGAAAGGTCTAAGCAGAGAGGTCAGTCCCTCCTCACACCCTATTACACACGTCTGTCATCCCAGAGAGAGGTCTCAGCTGTGAGGTCAGTTCCTCCCCACCTCCACCTACTTACACCTGTTATCCAAGAGAGTGGTCTCAGCGGAGAGGCCAGTTCTTCTCAATACTCTACTATGTACACCTGATTCCCTAGAGAGGAGTCTCAGTGGCAAGGCCAGTGTCTTCACCCACCCCATTAACTCTCAGTGTTATACAACACCCCACAGTATCCCATCTATTCACAATATCAGACATACAGAGAGCAACTGTAACTGGCCACATTTATATGAACTCTTCGGAAAGGTGATTGAAATACTCTATGATGCTGTAGATATAAACGCCCAAAGTGTTTTTTTTTCTGAAAGAGGTAATTAGTAGCTTCCTTGTAAGACTGATGTTGAGAATAGATGGGAAGCTGAGGGATTTTGAATAGCAAGGAGAATTAATGGTGGAAAATATAAAGGAGTAACTAAATCTATTGTATTTCTAATGTGCTTCTAGTTTAAAGATGGATTGTGACATTGAGGAATATTATAATAACCCCAAACTAGAAATAACTTGTAACCTTTGTTTTCTTTTGTGAATCTCATGTTTTTTTTTAGAATAAGTAGATTAAAACACAATGAGGTCTATTACGATGGCGGGCGGACTAAGTCCGCGCGCCACCGCAACGGAGCACAGGACTGACCGACGAAGTTGCGGCCGCCCCGCCATGCAAATTAGGATGCGCCCCCCACACTGGTGGGCGCATCGTCGACATTAACATTGCGGTGGGCGGTGCTGTAAGCAGCACCTGCCGCAATGGTAATGCACATGTTGTGCATTGCCATGCACAATGTGACATGCACCGCGCGGTGCCTGCCACCTTGTGCAAGGTACCCTCCAGTGCAGCCGCCCACACCCCCCAGCCCCTGGGGGCCCGAAATGGGCCCCCACGGAGATTTCCCACATGCCTATCCATGGCGGAGTCTCTGCTATGGAAAGGCATGCAACCTAATATGGATGGCGGTGCCTTCAAGGCACCGCAGCCATATTGAGTCCCTTTTCAGCCCGGCCGGCAATCCGACTGGCATAAAAACAGCAGACAGTCTTCCCGTCTGCTGTGGTGCCCCTGCCACACTAATATGGTGGGGGTGGACCTTGAACATTTGGGGGGCGGATCGCCACCGCCGGGCATGAAGTGTCTGTAGGAGAGTAGGGTCTGCTTCCTATGGTCACCCCCACTTTTTGCTGTGATTCTCTGGTTTTTTGACTTTAATATGGCTGTGGGCCAGCTAATCAGACCCACAGCCCAGCTGTTCTCTCTCTAATTTGATACCATGTACTTTAGGTACATACCAGATTGGGTATTGGGTCACCTTTGTGAGTCCCAGTATAGTGTACCATAGGTACCCAGGGCATAGGTGCATTCAAGGCCTACCAGGGGTTGCAGCATGTATTATGCCACCCCTGGCTGTCCCTCCAAACTGTCACCCTACAGGTCTGTTCACACAGCCTGGGTAAGGTGGTGCAATCACCCCTTACTTAGATATAGTATACCTATATCTACCTTATATATATATAGACACATATGCACCTAAAAGTCACTCCTTTGGTAGGCCTCGACAATTCTGGAGGCAGAGTGCTTGGTTTATGTGAGAGGGTGCCCTAGCATGAGCTGAGCCCCTCTGCAGCTTTCAGAACCATCTCCTTATAGCTGTTCTATGATATAGCCATACCATATACTCTTAAGTGCATTATAATCCTTGCGGTTAATGCTAACTTTGGTTTGGCTTTATCAAAACATGTCGTGTAAGGTGTCAAACACTTTGGAATACTACCCCCACCGCCAATTCTGGCGGCGGGGGTAGCATACCACCCTTCTGGAGGGAAAAGACAAGTATGTTACTGCTTTACCCGGTTAAAGTTAAACAGAGCCTCAGCATCACAAAATGGATGCTGCTGCCACAAACACGAGTCTGACCGCCTGTTGCTGGGGGAAACTCCAGCAAGGGCGGCCTGGACAATAGGTTTCCTGTCCAGGGAGGTGCCAGCACCTCCCCAGACAGGGGTTTTGTGTATTGGGGCAGGGAGGGCTGCATTCAGTGAATGTATTTAGACACTGCCTAGGGCACACAAGGTGCTCCATGCATAGCACGGTTCAAACCAGTTGCTGGGGCACTCCAGCCCCAGCTCTGGCGCGAAACTGGACAATGGGAAAGGGGTGTAACCACCCCCTTCTCAGGTCCACCCATAGGAGGGACCTAATCAGGTAATCCGCCCCCCATACTTAGTATAAGTATAGGAGCTGTGTCCCCAGGACTTCAGATTATCCTGGAACAAAACTTTGATACAGAACTCTTGGACCTTCGACATACTATTCTGACTAGAAGATGGAAGACATCTCCCTTGTGGTCAAGGAGTGACCACCCTGTGCAAACAGGCACCATCAGCAAGTTTGCCGGTCTGCAGTTTCAAGGCTCCCGCCGGAACCTGAAGACTCTGTGACTCAAGAACTGGAATTCCAGACTTCACTGACCCCGACCCACATCCACAGCAAAGCTGAGACCTGTGGCGGACACGAGAGACGTGGGACTGGACATCTTGGACGTCCTGCATTTTGCTACCTGCACTCCTTTTCTGAAGCCTCAGTAAGTTGTGCATTGGGGTACAAGAAGCCTCAGCCCGAGCATTATTTAAACTGAAGCTCAGGCCCCCACACTCTGCGAGTGTCCCATGGGCCCCGCCTTTACATTTGTGCTTGACGCTTCTTCCTGGTTCCTTGCCCATTGGCTAGGAGCCCCCTAAAGACGCCATCTTGAATCTAACTTGCGATCCAGGTTGCTCCAGACTTGCTCCAGCTTCCCTGAAAAGGAGAAGCACCACAGACCTTGCTGATCTGCAACAGAGTCAATCTTGACATCCGGCATGGGTTGCAGTTGCCAAGGATTGTTGTGTCTAATCCGGATACCGACACCGCAGTCAACTAGATCCTTTGTGGGACAGCTCGAATCCAGTGCCTGGTCATCGTCGATACCTCCTGGACCTCGTGGCTGAAGAGACAAGCTCACCTCCAAGCATGCTACATCGCCTGGTTCCTTCCTGGTCACTGGCTATTGACCCAGACTCTGTCCCCTCTGCTTTCAGGTTCTTCACATCACCGATCCACCCTTGGATTCACCCAGACACTTTTCCTCTGGTCGCCTGCAGCACTTTTTTGCAGATCTCCATAGAAAATGACGACGAAACCCAACACCAAAAGGCACCTATGCACCCGGCTTCCATGGGTGAGGTAACACGAGTACTCCTGTGCTCCTGTGGGTCTTGACTCTCGAAGTGTCCTAGTCTAAAGGGGTTTTGTCGTAGTCCATCCGGAAGTGCCCTTAAACAGTAACTTTGTAACTTCTTTGTTTCTTATTATAAGTCAATGGTAACTCGCGACTGTGTTTAGACACTGCACGTGTCTCCCGTGGGCCTCCTACTTCCTAACCTTTGGTTGTTTAGTGTAGCCCCAGCGATTCCCTAGGCCCTAGGCCTACTCTCTGTTTCAGACGTGGTTCTTATACCACTTTCTTAGTATATGGTTCTTGAGGCCCCTAGGGTATTACTGTATATGTGCAACTTATCGTATGCTAATTGAGTAACTTGTGATGTACTTTTACCTCTGACCTCATAAAGAGTGCAGAGGGGTTTGGTTTAGAATAAATACATATATATTTGATATATACCTTGTGTGGTGTTCTTTCATTTGGTATTCAAGGGATTATAAGTGGTAAAACAACTGGTTTCACATGCTCTCTTAAGTCTTAGCCTATTGACTGCTGGTCCATGCTACCACTAGGATAGCTTTCTATAAGGTTGACTTTACAACCACCATCAATAAGGGTCGATTAGACTGGTGCAAGGTGCCCACTAGAACTAGTGGACATCACATGCCAGGCTAACTTCTCACAGTGTCCACCGCCGGGCCTGTGGTGTCCACCGCCAGACCGGCGGTGGCGATCTGCCCGATATCATAATGGGTCCCTAAATGTTTTGTTGAGTATGTGTTTAAAATAAGAAATATAGTATTAAAAGTGTTTTTTTGTTTTATTATTGCATATTGTTTATATAGATGTGATGGAAGAAGGAGGTATTTGGGGATACATTTTTGGTAACAGAAAAGCAATATATAATTAAAATGTAAGAAAGGAAATATGTGTACAAATATATATATTGAATGTAAATTAATGTTTTGATATAGGATTATGTTTAGAAATATATAGCAAAAAGTTTGGAAAATAATAAAATGCTTGTGCTATTTGTTTAGTAACAAGTATATATTGTACATTTAAAACATTTAAGTGTGAAACTGTCTATAATTCTAAAAATATATTTGTTTGTAAAGGAGGGCAGTGTGTTGTGACAGTCTTTTGGTGTTTGTGTGTTTTTTTAAATCGGTAGTACTGCTGTACATGGCTATTGCAAGAAAGCTTCTGATAGGCTCTAAAGCTTTGTTTTTGAACCAATAGAAAGCTCCAAATCATTCTTGGCTGTTTGCTGTGCTTTTCTGTGTAGCAGAAGCATAATTATTTGCCAGGTGCTTTGGTATTAGTTTGAGATTACTGAGAATATTGACATTGTTTTGGAATGGAATGGCAGATCCAGGAGAGGGTAGTGCTGCTCGTGAGGCTGCAATGGAGGAGGAAGAGGAGGCCATTGCACAGGAGGACGAAGAGCTGAAATGAAGAAAGCGCCTTAAGGAGTTGGTAGAGTGGCAGTTCTTTTCTTTACTTGCTGGGGAATAGAAGGTGAATGCGAGGCATGTGACATGCACCTTATGTCACAAGGTCATTTTGTGGGGAAGTGGCCAACATTACTCACTGGGTACTCCTGGCATATGCAAGCCTCTTTGTGCAATGCACTCAACACTTTTGGCTCAAACGGAAGGCAAAGGAGACTTATGCCCAAATTACGAGTCTGGCGATGCACAGACTGCCAGATTCACAGGGCTTGGCGGTTACGTCTTCCGATCACCCTATTATGTTTTGGGTGGTGAGACCACTACAACCCCGCAGAATATGACAGGGAATCACCGTTTCCTGGTAGTGTTGCAGAGGTCTGGAGGCAGTAATAAGCTTGGCTGGACCGCCTCGGTCCCGCCAAGCATATTACAAGTTTCCACTGCACCACGGTTTTCATGCCGGTGAAACCATAGTGGAGAGGGAACAAAGAGTGCTCTGGTGCCGTAAGCCCTGTGGATGCACACAAAGGGGCACAATATGTACTGCCATGTGTGCATGTACACCAGTTCCTGCACTGCATGGACTTTTCAGTCCATGATGTGCAGGAACTGTTTTTAGTGTTCCCATTGGGGTGCCCATTTTAAGGACACCGTCATGGGAAATTTAAAAAAAGCCCATCAAACATTAGGAAACTCCTAATATGTCATGTGGTCAGACCATGACTTTGGTGGTGTGGTGGCAGGGCGGACCCGGTGCCGTACCACAAAAGTTGTAACCCGACCCTTAGAGTTGTCAGAGCTTGAACATGTTACAGCCAAACCAAATGTTGAACTACAGAGTGTACTACCATCCACTTCACCGTCAAGACTCTTGTTCCAGGCACATCCACTGGCTCATCAGCACTCTCCATTCCACCCCTGGTTCGGCTGTTGCAGTACACTGAGGCAAGAATGGCATGTCATGGAGCCATATGCCAGTACGGCAATATACTGTTTGTGCCGCCAAACAGTAAAAGCTTCAGGGGAGTGTGATCTAAACAATCATAGGGAGCTAATAATTGCTGTCCGATACCCTCCCCAAAATCCAAAGGATTTATGTTGGTCCCAGAATGTTTTCTTCTGCACTGTTCTTTGTGCTGTTTAATTTTTGTATGTTGGTCTGGTTGACCTGTAGTTTAAGAAGCACAAAGTTCAGAAAAAATCTACAAAAAAGAAGAAAAAAAATCTGTTCAGAACTATATTCATTTTCAGTATAATAGCGGACTGCTTACTATTTGTTGGACTTGGCTCTTTTTGCAGGGTCATCCCTGAACTTTTTGCCTTCCTCCTCCTTTTTTTCTGACCTGTTGTTGGCTGTTTTATGACTCTGGGAACTTTACCACTGCTGATCAGTGCTAAAGTGCATATGCTCTCCATATTGTAAATTGATGTATGGATTAGTGATTCCATGATTGGCTGGTTTAGTTTAATTGTCAGACCCTATTATAGTGCACTGCGTGTGCCCAGGGCTTGTAAACCAAATGCTTCTGGTGGGCTTTCAGCACTGGTTGTGCCACCCACAGAAGCAGCCTGTAAAAGTGTGTCTAAGGCCTGCCATTGCAGAGCCTGTGTGCAGTCTGGTACTGCCATCCTGTCTGGGAAGTGCACCCACCTGCCTATCCCTAAACCTTCCCTTTTCTTCATATCAGACACCCCTATGGTAGGCCCAAGGGCAAGGTGCATTGTAAGTATAAGGTAGGACATGCCCTGGTGTGTGTGGCATGTCCTAATAGTGAATTACAGCCATTTTCATTTTTCACTATTGCAAGGCTACCTGTTCTCCATAGGCCAGAATGGGCAGTTAGATTATTACATTTTATAATCCTAACTGACTGAGGGAACATGGTAGAAATTCGAGTTTAGTATGCCTGAACTCGGGATGATAAAATACATATTTTAGTGAAGTTGGTTATAAGATTCTGTGTTTGAAAATACCACTTTTAGAAAGTAGGTATTTTCTTGTCTAACTATCCAAGTCTGCCTCTGCCAGGTTGTGTATTCCTTGTCTGGAATTTGAGTGACAGGGCTGGGGGATTCCAGGAGACAGGGTGAGTTAGCCCAGTGGTGAATCATGTGCATCTAGATGGGAGGGAGGAGTTGCACATGGGACCTGAATAGGGCTGTGCCTTCTCTCTACAATGCTGGCTCCACATCCTGTGGTGCGTCTGATGTCTTTGCCCTGCACTGTGAAAGGAGAGAAGGAGTCATGTCAACCGAGTGCTCCATGGCTGTGCTTTTCCTCCACAATGCTGGCTCCACCTCCTGTGGGGCGTCTGATGTTTCTGCCCTGCACTGTGAAAGGAAAGAAGGAGTCATGTAAACAGAGTGCTCCAGAACTGGTTTGGACTACGCAAAGGCCCCTCTGCCCTTAGAGGACAAAGGATTTTGGGGTATAAGTATTGGGATCCTGATCACAAGAATTAGATCACTTTTGAACAACAAGAAGAAACCTTTGCTGGGGAGAGGAACCTGAAGAAACTGAAGAGAGACTATCCCTAAGCTAAAGTGCTGCTTGGGGGATTGGCCTGCAGTGGGTGCCTGACTGCCAAAGAAAAGAGAAAGGAACTTTGTGTGCTTTATTTTATCTTGTGAAGGATCACCAAGGGCTTGAGAGAAGAGCTGGCTTCCTGCTGAAGTCTCACGGACAACAGCCTTCAACCCCCAGCTCCCCAGAGTTCTTTGGAAGTTCCTGCTGCTGTTTTGGGTCTTCTGAGGGACTGTGTGTCGCAAGGACCTGGAAGCGCGACTCAAGAGGGAGAAGCGTGTCGCCATTGCAGCCGCTGCTGTCGCATCGTGGATGTCGCCGCTGTAGCTGACACATTGCACCGCATCTCAAGAAACATCCCGCAACCCCGAAGAAGCGTGACGCTGTCGCAGCCGCTGCAGTCACATTGTGGAATTCACCGCTATAGCTGACGCATTGCACTGCATCAAGAGAAGTGTCTCGCAATGAGGAAAAAGCGTGTCGCAGCCGCTGCTGTTGCATCTCTGAGCAAGGATTTTGCCGCTGTAGCTGTCGCATTGCACCCCATCACAAGAAGCCCCCCGCATTCAAGGAGAAGCGTGCCGCCATCGGAGCTGTTGTCATCGAATCACTGAACGAGGGTGCTCCCGTTGCAGTTGTCGCATCGAGCGAAAGCATCTCGCCTCGTCGGAGAAGAGTGTCGCCGCCAAAGCCGCTGTCGTCTCATCACTGAACAAGGGTGTCACCACTTCAGCTGGCGCATCGAGCCGAGACATCGGAGAAGCGTGCCGCATCAGGAAGAACTACCATTTTAAGTACAGTATTGAGGGTTTTTGTCATTTGTGGTCTTGTGTTAAATCTATATAAAAGAATACTTATTTTTAATATACAACTTGTGTGGTGTTCATCTGTAGGGTTGTTACTGGATTACTGTATGTGTTCACAAATGCTTTACACACTGCCTCCAAGATAAGCCTGTCTGCTCGTGCCAAGCTACCAAGGGGGTGAGCAGGGGTTATTTTAGGAGTGTACCCCTTACCGTGACTAGAGGCAAGGGTCCCTATTTGTCACAAGTACCTACCTGTGCCAACTAGAGACCCCAAATCTAATACTATTGTAACATTTTCCCACACAGGTGCAGTAAAAAATCAATATGATAAAACAGTAAAGGAGAAGGTAAGTGAACCTTTTTTACAATTAGATTATTTTTTAAATGAAAAAAGTTTGTCAAGTATAATGGTGCCGTTTGCTAAAATACATAGTTATTGAATGCAAGTGATGTTATTTAGTGTTTCTCAGATATTAGTAACAATAAAGTTACAAATATATGCAATCATTTACCATCTAGTAAGGTGAAGATAGACATTATATTGTGGTCATCATAAAACATTGAGTAAAATACACAAACCAAATGAATTTTGAATAAACCTGCTTATATGTTGTGATTGGTCAACTGTCACTATTGATAAGAGTAAAAAAGAAAATAATAGTAAGTAACTAATTTTTTTTATGTAAGGCAGTACATTTCGTTGAAACTCATCAACCATGCTAGGCCACATATTCACATTTACTGATTACTATTTTGTAGTATGCCCAGTCCATATTTCTGATTGGTATACTGTACCTTAAATAAAAAAATTGGAGTTAGAATATGCAGGTACGAGTTTAGCTATCTGTGTTTAAAGGTTAACTTAGGGCCTAATATCGATGTCGGGTGGAATTCCATCCGCCCGACACCGACTCTGTCCCGGGTTTGACCGACACTCAGTCGGTGGCCCAACCACCTCATTAGGATGCAAGCAAACACTGTTTGTTGCATTCCAATATTTCACTATGGGAGCATGCATTACGGCTGTAAACCGGCCGTAATGCATGATCCTATAGTGAAATGGGAGGTGAGGTTCATCCCTGCACCCTGTTGCAAGCACCTCCATCATAATAAGCCGGTCAGAAAGGAAACCGAGCGCCCCATTATGATGAGGCCCTGATGGCTCCAAACACAGGTCCGAGCCTTTATGGGCTGCATTGTAATCGGCCCCTGAGTGTCATCACATTCAATTCATCCTGTACTGTTCCTTAAATATATTATATCATTTCCTGAAATAGTGTTTTCTCCATGATGGAAAATAATAACAGTGCAAGTGAAAGCGCATGCAGAAATTAACATTTGGCTAGTAGTAAAATCGGTAATTAAGGTATTCATTTTGATATTATCTGGAGTGTTTCTTTGTATCATTACAACTAAATACTTATTTACAATAGTTATGCAAAGTGTTGACACAATCGTCAAAGCAGAGTTTGAACAAACATTAGAGTGCACAGCTTGATATATCACATTTTTGAATTACATGGATTTACAATAAGAAATAGGAAGGTATATGAATCTTTAATAGTCCGTGACTGTTGAGAAAGCAGTAAATCATTGGAAACATTCATGTTCCCAATAGTAGCTTACATCAAAAAGATCTGTATGTGGCAACAATTCATTAGCTATAATTCCAAGAATAGCCATGCAGAATTTTTGTGGATCTTGTTGTTGATTTAAAGAAAAGTAAACTGTTCCTGTACAATCAACAACACTATCTCTAATACTACTTGTGGATTGTCCCAGTTGTCTTTTAGATTGAAGTAGGGAATACAGATTACTTGCAGTTTTACAGAAAGGGTTATGTCTATTTTGTAGAAGTAAATCTTATGCGTAAGGTAAAAATAGAATACAATTAACAATCACATTACCATAGCAGTTAATACCATTTGCATTATTAACTGAAAGCCTAACATTTCAAGTTTTTTTTATTTTCTTACATGGTTGTAATTTGTGTAAAGGCTCATTGTTTGTTAACATTTATTTCCTTTAGATATAAATTGTAGGGTAGACAGAACCAGATATTCTACAAGAAAAGAAATATATATTATTCGCAAACAATTGTATTCGCATACACAGGAAGTGTCAGCATTAGTTTTTTTGTCATCAAGGTCTATGATATATAGTCCTTTTAATGTTTTCCCACAAAATAAAACAACATATGCCATATATGTTTTCACACAAAATAAAACAACATATGCCATACCCTGTTTAAAAACACTAGAGCCAATGATAATTAATGCCTAATCCAAGAGTAAACCTTGAGATTTATGTATTGCTGTGGTATAAGCTAAATATAATGGAAATTGTTCTCTCCAAATATATGTCTTTTTTCTATAGAAATCTTGCAGTTGCTCTAGAAATTTGTTTTAGTCACTTTATATTGTCAGTTTTAACAATAAGAAATTCAATATCATCATTAATCTAATATTTAACAAAGTGTAGTATATTTCCCATTGCTCCATTTACAAATCCATGTTTGTCATCCCAGTATTGACGTAAAATTACACAACATTGTTTACAAAGAAATAAGTCTTTTTTATCCCGATTCCATGACACAGATTTCTCCATGTTTTATAATTTTGTAGATAAGAATTTGTTTTTGGAATATTTTATCAACGAGTTCCTAAATAATCTTTACAAGGTAAATGTAAAATGTTTCTATTTTCCATAGATAACATTTCCATATTTAAATCAGAACAATCTGTTAGGTTTGGTATGAAACAAACATTGAATAGAGTTTGCAAAACAAAATTATGCATAATTTCTGCTGCACATTTGCAATGTGGGAATAAATATATAATATCATTCTTGTTTCAAGCATATTCTTTGCCTGTTTGGCTATAATTCCTAGACTAATATCTTTTAATGTTTTGGCATATTTTTCATCATTTGCTTGCAGTAGTGGGTCCTGGAGGGAGTGCTGCTGGGCAGTGATGCAGGGCGGGGGAGGTGCAGGGTGGAGGGTAGTAAACTCCAGATTATGTCCGAACTGAGGTAAGTATACAAATAAATAAATAAAACAAATTTCGATCTGCGTGCTGCAACGGGTTCAATATCAGCCACGGTCGGTAGTGGGAGTACCTGCCAGGCAGTGACATGGGGAGGAGGAGGGGCATGGTCGAGGGTAGTAAACTATGGATTACGGAGGTTTACAGGTAAGTAAACATATAAATAAATAAAACAAATTTCGTTGCACGCACTGCAAATTCTTTTTTCTGTTGGAAATAAATTTGCATAGCATCTAACCTCTAAAGTCTTTTCCCAGATACTAACTGGATCACATGTAGCGTCTCTCGTTTGATGCAGTTCTAAGGCATCACCCATTATATCTTTACAATGCAGTGGGTGTATAATTAATTAAGTTAGTTTATTATACAGATGTTGACCAACCATAAATATTGCAGAAATCATACATTACAAGATGTTTAGCTAAAATGGTATAAAAACGTATTATACATCAGAGCAACCATTGCACATCTCAACTGGGAGATGATTTCATTATTTGCTAGTAACAATACCAGTGTACAAAAGGTTAGAGGTGGTTGAATAAATCGAGCCAACCCCAACGCCTTCCTACAGATCTAAAAGTAATTTGTCATAAGCCAGCTTTTTCCTTGATAAACGAGAATGTGTATACTTGACTGTGCCGCTAGTTGTAAATCTTCTGATAAACTGCAGGACTATAATGTGGTTAAAGTGCCAGTGTGCAAAAAATATTAGTATGTTAGGTAAATATTTCCATAACTTGGTGGGACAGGGAGCAGCTTATATACCTTTCTCTAGCAGCCCGTCCTTACACATTAAATTTACCCATTCACAATTATTTACAAAACTTGATGGGATTTACCGAACCTTATTTCAATTACTCTAGCAGCCCATACCAACAGAACCATGATCCCACTAGGCGCTTATCAGTTCACTTCACAGCCACCAAAATCCACACTGGACCAGACCTATTCTCCTATCAGGATTATATAGACGACCAGGAGCTGCACTAATCTAATGTTCAACGTGATGTTTCTTGGGTCCAATGACTGCATCAGTGCAGCCTGCAGGACCTGATTCCCAGGTCAATAAACTCCCTTCTTCATAGGCTTTTTCACTGATTAACCAATACTGGACAGAATCATATAACATGCTGTAAAGTTTTGATCCTCTAATGGCAGAGTTCGCCGCTCTTGTCTACGCCTAGGCCGCCTTTCCTCCATTTTGGCAGGAAGTCTAGTGTGGATATCTCAGCAAATCTGAGAGCAGGAATGACTGTTTATCCTTTCAACTAGCAGCCCGTCCCGATGTTGTCCGGGAGCAATCAGGCTTCTGGGCCCCCGTCCGCCCCGACATTGTCTCAGGCTTCAGGGATCCCGCCCGCCCGACGTTGTCCGTGGGTCCCCCGGAGCGCACCCGCCACTTTCAAGGCCCCCAATGAGCCGCACACGGGCTGCTTCACCTACCTCAGCCGCCGCTCCTCACCGCCTGTCCGCCGCTCCTCACCGCTCCTCCCCGCCTGTCTGCTGCTCCTCCCCGCTCTCATGTCCGCCACTCCTCCTCGCGCTCCTGTACGCCGCTCCTCCCCGCGCTCCTGATGTCAGCACGCACGTCTGCGCGGGCGCTACTTCCAAGGAACTACTTTTTTTTCATCGTAAATATTTTAAAGAACGTATATTTTATTTTTTTATATAGCCTATGTCCATCTGCAGACCCTGACAATTACAACGATGTATCAGGTGTTTGGATTGGTGCTGTGGTTCCTGAGTTTACCCGCCTCAAAGGTTCAAAGTTCTCTCTTTATAATAGTAGTATAGATGGTAAGGGACTGCTAGAAGTGGCGATCCTCTTAAGATTGAATATGATTTCAACACCAGCCAGCCATGGAGACACCTGGTCAACCTTTCTTTGTCTGCAGTCCAACTTTGCAATTTAATCTTTTTATTTACCATTTTCTTGAAGGCTTGCCCAGATATATTAGAGTTCCATAGATCATTCAGTTCTAACATCCTGATGCTGTTCTCCAGATATTTCTTCTAGGCACCATTACCCTGTTGTAAATTGATTTCAGGCCAAACTTGAATAGTCAGCGTATCGTCGGCCGCTGAATGCAGTTTGTAGCAGAGCTTTGCAAATGCCGCAGGTCTGGCAAGTGACTGTTTTGTTAATGAAAATTCCAACCAAACTTGCGCAGGAGAAGCCAATCTGGGTAGCCAGAAGGTATGTTTGTAAGATCTTGTCACTAGTTTATCGTGTAGTGTAGCATCAGTACCTAACATTATCTCTGATCCATACGCAATGGTTGGTATCAGTTTAGCCTTCATTACTGCTCCCAGGGGGTTCAGGTCATAGCATCGGATGGATCTTCCCTGTGATGAGAATGTGTAGTTGATTGCCTGCGCTTTTCCCTTAATCACTTTTTTCTGGGTTGCAAATATGCCACTTGTGTCTATTTTAACCCCTAAATATACATAGGTGGCTGCCTCATCAATTTTATTTCCACTAAGATGACATTTGTAATTTTTGTTGATGCGTTGATTTAAAGACATCACAGTTGTTTTTTTGTGATTTACTTCCAAGCCATTCTTGTCTGCGTATATGCCAAGGCAATTATGTAGCCTTTGAAGGCCTATTTGAGTGTTACTGAGCAGAAGTAAATCATCAGCCTGGAGGATGTTTGACAGATGTTGACCACCCAAGCTCGGTGCGTGAGCTGTCTGCCCATCTAACTCTGTTGAAAGATCTGCAATATTTAGGTTGCAAAGATGGGGGTCTAGCATACAGCCTTGTTTTAGGCCTGTTGTTGTTTGAACATTCTTTGATGCATGGGGGCTGTCTCCAATTTGTATCTTGACCCACATGGACGAGTACATTAACCTGATTGCTCGCAAGATGTACAGTGGGGTTCCCCATCAATGAGGCTAGACCCATAACATATTACGTGGAATACAATCAAAGGCTGCCTTAATATCAACATAACACATGTAGAGCGATGTACTGGTTGCCTTATACCTATTTAAAATGAGGCCAAAGAGCATGAGACTGGTTATAGTGCCTTGACCTCTTGTAAAACCGGTTTGATTAAGAGGGAGTCCCTCATTTCCATACAACAGGATTCCAGATCGTGTAATAGTAAAGTGGAAAAATATTTGAGCTCTACATCCATGAGAGCAATTAGACGGTAATTGCTGGGTGAGCGTGCCAGTCCTCCTTTAAAAATGGGATGGATTATTGAGCCCCTCCAGCTTTCAGGGATAACGCCAATTTGCCAGAATCCAGCTAAACATTAACGCCAAAAAGGCTGCCCACCTTGATGTAGAATGCTTAAAGAGTGCTGGTGGAAGCCCATTTAGGCCTGGGGCACAATATGCCTGTGACTTTTTGATAATGTGCTCTACCTCCCCGAGGTGTATACACATGCTGGCAAGTTGTCTTTGTAGGGCCAGTGAAAGCATGTTACGTTCAAAGAACTTCCCTTAAAGTGTAGTTTTAGATATTGAACCCACTGTCACGGTTAGCAGACGATTAGTAGCCCAAAAGAGTAACGCACATGCCACTAACCTGCTTTCTTTGAGCCAGCGGGGACCACAGCTTGAAGAGAGGCCTCCCAGTTCCCGCAAGTGCCAACACTCACAATGTGAGAAACACACTTAGGACAGATCGCACTCCGGGGAAAAGGGAAGGGGACAAAATAAGAAAAGACACTGTCGATAGGGCACCCGTCCAGGTCTGGTCTAGAGTATGGGATTCTTCTTGGCACAGCGTAGCTATGAAGACAAAAGGAAAACTGATTACCCAGGACTGTAGGTTGACCTATACCGTTACATACAAGAGTAATTCTGGGAATACTCACAAGATGCCCCACAATGTTAAGGTCAGGAACCGCGTCAGCGGTAATATGGTCCGAAGTATGAATACCCCTCACGTTCCTTTGGCTGTTAAATTCACAGTACCCGAAGGGAAGCAAGGTCTTTATGCGTTTGCAAGGCTTCCTGAGTAAATAGGGCAATCCCCCACAGGGAAGGTAATGTTTGCTTGCAAAGCGGGAGGTGTCTTTGGTAAGGTACGACTTCGAGTACAAGAAAAGCGAAATTAAAGGATACTAACAAAAAAGGCAGTTTAGATAGCACGGCCGCGCTATCGCCTAGTCGCCTAGATCCTACCCCAAAAAGCGGGAAAGAAAGCGTCCGCGGAACCCAGCAGCAGCCTCCTCCGGAAGCGGGAAAGAAAGCGTCCCCGGAACCCAGCAGCGGCGTCCTCCAGAAGCGGGAAAGAAAGCGTCCGCAGAATTCAGCAGCGTCGGCGTTGACACGAAGAACAGGCTCAGTCAAGGAATCGGGTAGGATTGACAAGCACCTAGTCCTTCCTGGGAGGAGCTTATATAACAGCTCCTGATTGCCAGTTCCGGACTGCTAGAGCCCAGGGCGTTCTGGGAGATGTAGTGCTGCAGCTAATACAATGCCGTGCCCTGTATTTGTTGCCCAAAATCGCTACACCCACTCTGACTCATTGAAATCTGCATTATGCGCTGCTCCAGAATCTTTCTCAATGTTATTGATAAGCTTCCAGAATCTTTTTGAGTCATTTGTTTTTATGGCATGTAACAGCTGGGCCCATAGTGTTTCCTGTTTGGCTTTTTTACACACTCAAATCTTTCTTTTTAAGCGACGTCTCTTGTTGAGGTAATGTCTTAATATTTCCATATCTCCTAAAATTGGATGTAATTGTCAGAAGAGCTTGCCTACTTTATTGTTTGTTTTTCGAATATGGATTTGAATAATTATAGTTTTACGATGAACCAGGAGATCTCCCTTATCCCAACTATTGTCTTTGTAGGTTTTGGTCAAATTGTCAGTGAATATCTCCCCTGGCACTATCAGACTAGAACAAGTTAGAGCTAGATCCTCCAGGCTTGCTAGTGCTGCCTCTGCTAAGCTCATAACAGTGCTTGAGGACCACCTAAGAAGTTACAGGTTTCCTCCGCCAATGTCCCCCTGTAGCATAGATACGGATTTGTGTTTACATATGATTGTATTTACCCTAATCACCTATGGATTGTGGTTGCTCTCTACACTGTGCTGAAATCACGTACCCGGTTGAATGGGGACAGTGAGATGAGTGTGTAGTCTAGAATGGGGACTGTGTTGCTCCAAACTCTAGTCCAGGAGTGCAGGGGTTGCCTGACTTTTAGCCATTTAGGACCAATAGGCCCATTAGCTCGCAGGCTCTTATTAATTCATCTCCAATTTTATCCTTCGGGTTTTTTGGTCGCATTACTTGCACAGGAAGGATTCCAACCAGTGTGTTCCTCAGTTGGCAGATGGAATAACTTGAGAGTAAATTGTCCTGTGACTAGCCAGTATGATTTGTGATGTATATCTCTTAGTTGGGTTAATTGAGCTGCTATTCTTCTAGCTATTGCTGCTCTTTTCTTCTATGTATAGATTAACAAGAATGATGGATTCTTCGGGATTGTTAGCCCAACCAAACATTTTCAATTCCAGCAGACCTGGATGATCCACGTGCAGTTCTACGGTTTTCACCAACAGGTTAGTATTGATGTACATTGCCAGGCTGGCTTTCACCCTTCCAAAGGCACTACTTCTTTCAGCCAGTTTGGTATATTCTTTATAGCCAATTAGGAGAATGCTATCTTGAGCCCAGGTTTTCTGGATCATTAATATATCGAATAATCCCAGATATCATGCAACCGCTGGGTCTGTGGATTTTGTCTGCAGACCACTGATATTCCAGGAGCAGATTGTCAGGCCACCCTGTTCACTTGCAAGTGGCCACCCAACCACTCATGCATTACTGCTCCCGCCTCGTGACAGGGCTGTGGGTAACCAACCCCAAGTGGTTGGTCATCTTGGTTTGTTACCGTTCTGCGCTGCATGCCGGATTCTTCTTCTGTGATCACCTTGTTTCACCCTTCAGCCAGGATAGCTTGAGTCCAGTGGCATGGAGAGCACGGGACCCATGTCTGGGCACACCCATCCCAATTGGGGGTAACAAATGCAAAAAGAAAAATTCATGGACAGAATGATGGACTTAATCCTGACCTCTTGACTGGGGTTGAATGTATGATTTATTCAGCATTCTGTCCATCATTTGTTTGCATAGCACTTTTCACCCTAAGTGAGATGGTTCCCTTGCTCACTGTGACACTGGATTCAAGCTAGCCTGGCTGATGAAGGGTAATACCCAGAAACCGGTCCCAGGATGCTTGTTTCCAGTCCAGGGAGGACCTGGCTTGCAGTTCAGTCTGGACTGTACCCATGAGGCACAGGGTCAAGACTGATTTACATATGGCTGGGTCTAAACTGTGGTGGCATGGTGAGCAAAAGAACGATGGATCTAACTCATATCTCTTGACTGGGGCTGAATGTATGATTTATTCAGCATTCTGTCCATCATTTGTTTGCGTAGCAGTTCCTGAATAGTGGCCAGCGTTGGCTGACAAACTGATGCTGAGTGGCACTCTGAAGTGTACCCTCCAAGGGCTTGTTGGCTTGCCCCCTGTTTTTTCATAGGTCTCAGGGACATCAAAGATCTCCTACAAGGGACCCACACAATCTACTTGTGAACCTGGAAAGCGGTGCCCTCTTAAGTGCCAACCTCATCCGCTGGAACTCAACTGGTAGCGCGGCATTACCGTGGAACTTAGAATCATGCCTGGAGAACGGATTGCCTTTTGCAGAGCCCCAGATGTCTTGCCCTCATGTAAGATGTGTGGACCATGCTTTGTGAGGACCTTGACACAAAAAAGCTTCTTGCTGTTGGTGAGGGGATTCACTAGTTGCAGGATCCTGCATGGCCCGCTTTGTTAAACGTGCTGCATCTCTCTTGTGCTACATACCAACTGCATACTCATTGCATGCGATGTCCGATTCACAGGTTGTGACTCTCAGAGGTGGGGGCGTAACCATATTAGTGCCTCATTCTACCATGTGTGGCATTGGTAAACTTGCTCCTGTTTGTGTGACCGTAACTGCTTGGTGCGACCAGTATTAACATGCACCAGGCATTCTGCCTCATTTCAGGGGAGGTACGGAATTTTCAACTCTTTGGTGTGTGTGACTGGAACGGTCTGGTGTGATCCATAGCAAAGGACACCAGAGGTTGCACTTGGATTGCCTGGGTGCGACTCTGATTGATGTGTACCTGATGGATGTCTCCTTCTTCCGAGAGATTCCCCAGCTTTATTCCTCATTCATCGAATGTTCCCATTTTGGCCCTCAGTGAGGCAGACCAAATGCCCTCTCCTCGCCCAGCCCCTGACAAACATCGTGTTGCCTGGCTTGGGTTTGGGTAATAAGAGTGATTGACTGGGCTGAAGGAACGTTTATGAGAGCAATTAGAAGTGGGTCAAGAGACTGTTTGACCCCCCCCATGCTTGCAGAATTGGGCTGGTGCTGGAAGGCCCTTCTGGAACCCGTTTTGAGTGACCAACTATTGCTTGTAGCCCACTTCTGCTCTGCATCCTGTGGGTGAACTTTCCGAGTGATGCCAAACCCCCATTTGATGAGTGCCTCCTAATTAGCCCTGCTACCCATCCCCACCTACTTCCCTGGGACCCTGACTAAGTTTGACTTCAGTCGTGTGCCCAGTATCCGTGGGACATGCTGGTTATATTCAATCTATGGTAATAGGATAGTCAGGTGAGTTGGAGGGAGATGGAGGCTTGGGCCATGGGGTCCGCAGTGTGCTATCAATTAACCAGCAGAGTAGTGTAGAGTAGAGTGGCTCAGAGTGACGTGGAACAGACTATAGTGGTGTAGAGTGGAGTGGTGTAGAGTGGAATAGTATAAAGTGGATTGCAGTAGGTTGGATGGGCAGAATGGAGTGGCGTAGAGCAACTTGGCATAGAGTGTAGTGGTATACAGTTGAATATTGTACAGTGGAGTAGTCTCTAGTGGTATACAGTGGAGTGGTGTTGACTGAAGTGGTGTAGACTGGACTGGTATAGAGTGGAGTGGGGTAGAATGGAGTGGTATATAGTGGAACATACGGTCGATTGGTGTAGAGTAGAGTGGTATACAGTGTAGTGGTGTAGGGAGGAATAGAGTGCAGTAGAGTGGCACTGAGTGGAGTGGGATACAGTGGTGTAGCGCTGAGAGAGGTACAGTATAGAGGTGCGCAGTGGAATAGCATAGAGTGGCATACAGTGTAAGGGTGTAGAGTGGAATAGCATAGATTGGAGTGCCGTAGATTGTTGTGGCATAGAGTGGAATAGTGTAGAATGGAGTAGATTGAGTGGCATACAGTGGAGTGGTGTAGACTGTATTGGCATAGAGCGGAGTGGCATACAGTGGAGTAGCTTAGAGGGGAATGGCTTTGAGTGAAGTGGAGTGCAGTGTTGTGGTGGTGTTGATTGGAATGGTGTAGAATGTAGTGGTGTATAGTGTAACAGCGTAGAGTGGAGTGGCAAAGAATGGACTGCCGTAGAGAGGAATGGCATACATTGGAGTGGTTTAGAGTGGAGTGGTGTAGAGTGTAGAACTGTAGGGAGAGAACGGTGAGGGTACTACAATCGTGTGCACAGCAGGATATTATACACAATTATTGTCCATCGATTCAAAATAAACAGATACTCAAACTTTGAGCAGCCCACCGCAAATGCTGCTAAACAATGAACACAAATTTTAACAAAGCAGTATCTAAAGTACCAAGAATAATTAAGCAACAATTTTTGCCATTCATTAGTGATCCAAAACAAGCGATGAAATAATATCCAAATGCAGATTAGTGTTCTTCTTAAATTCAAATTTTAATATTTCATGTGAAGAAAATACAGCCAATACAGCCTACGCGTTTCGTCCCTTCAGGGACATCATCAGGGCTGTAAAAATGAAAATGAACAAGGTATAACTAATGTTTTTTGAAATTTAAACAAAATTGTAATCACATTCTTTGACATATCCTGCCTATATGCCATCCTAAACATAGTTCCAAATAACCTGTCGCTTCGTTTGCCTATATGACAATATTCCTTGTTTTAGTATCATTATGCAAGAAAGCAGAAAAAAGAAAGAAAAAACTGTTCCCATCTGGTAGGCAATCATTATTTGTTTGTTATTTAATTATTTATTCATTTTATTGTATTATTATTTAAGATCTAGGACGGGGAACATTCCCATATAAGCTATATCACATCTAAGAAGCTCCTCATCTCACCTTAGCAAAATGTGTTTATTCAATTCCAATCTCTGCTTGCGTTTTATTAGAATAGCTTCTTTTGATCTATTTATTTTTCTCTCTCCCCGGTACTCTGTAGGGTGAAACAAGAATGGGCCAAGGACCAAAAAATATATTTGTTTGATTAAACCTCTGGGCAAACGGTTAACTCTAATATTCAAGAACCAAACTTCTCCACTCATCTAAAACAAGCTTAGCAATCCTTCAAAGTTGATTTAGAATTATTCATTCCTCTGCTACACTCTGTGATTTTCCACCCTTCTAAAACATTCAATGGCCAGTGTTTTGTCTATGGATATAATTCAAAAATACCACATTTAGGTTCCATGTACCTTAAAGAACTGTTCGCGTTTAGTCAGTTCTATAATAACCCATCCAGTAACTCAGCTTGCTCACCTTAACCCGTTGGCGGCTGCCGTCGGCCATTGGCCGACGGCAGCACTACCTCGCTAGTGCTGCCGTCGGCCAATGGCCGACGTGACCGCGCCCATTTTTTAAAACGCCTGCACTGCCGCAAAAAAGCGGAAGCAGCCAACAGGTTAAATTAACGCTGTCTATGTGGTCACTCGTAGCGAGTTTTATATTGATGCAATCTCCCTCCTGCAATATCCAAAGAGAACCTGATATCCTCTTATTCTCCGTCTCCCTGCAACACAAACGAAGTCATAAACCCTTATTCTTCCAATCCATAACCACTATTCCCTACTAAGCCTGTACCCAGTCCTACCTCCATAGTCTCGCGCTTCGATATCTCCAGGGTTTCCTCCGACGACAAGTTCGATAAATCCCGCCGTGTTTTTACAAGTAGCGGGGATGGTCTATTAAAGTTTAAGTCAGCCAATCAAATACTCTCCATTTTCCCGTGTGAAAAAAAGCCTGTTGTACTTGCCTCATTCTCTCTACGGTCCGTTACTAGGTCCCATGACCGGAAATAATACCAATAGTATCCTGTTGTTAGCATCAACCAATCAAAAGTGTTCATTCTTGTGTTGCACCATAATGCAGGCTACCGCCCTATGACCCGCCCAGTGTTGCGCTATGTGTCACTACCCCAAAAACCGGAAATACTTCGTATCTATATCCTGTTTAGACATCCACCAATCCGTGTTGCCTATTCCTGTTGAGAGGAAATCCAGGGCTCCCACCGCATTCTTATGCCTGTGTTTATCGCGCTCGCAGGTCGCAACGCGTACATCTACAAACTTAAACCGATATCGTCATATTCCCTGTAATTGGAATCGATTTACTCTCGAACCTGATATTAATAAAGAGAACATTCCCCCACTCCTCTAAACAATGTTTCTATTTTTAGTTTGTAGTAACAGAGTCACAAAACTTTGCCTGTACCTATTGTTATTATACGTCGTCACCCGACCTGTCTAGGCTTTAATAATACTGTTGCGTTAAAATTCCAATACAGTACTGTGATCCTAATGACTCCTTTCCCTCCTAATGATATGTACCTTCAGTATTTGCCATTAGATATCATATATTCTCTAAACACCTAAGGTTTCTAAAACGTGCATCATCCTATTTTATCCATTAAGCATCTGCCCATGTAACCAGTGACTTAGTGGTTAGAAGCATTAATATGACTATTTTTACCTTCACTGTGAGTCAATCATTGTGAAAGCTATAAAAAATTGTCATATTCCCTGTAATTGGAATCGATTTACTCTCAAACTTGATATTAATAAAAAACACATTCCCCCACTCCTCTAAACAATGTTTTTATTTGTAGTTTGTAGTAACAGAGTAAAAAAACTTTGCCTGTACCTATTGTTATTATACTTCGTCACCTGACCTGTCTAGGCTTTAATTAATACTGTTGTGTTAAAATTCTAATACAGTACTGTGATCCTAATGACTCGTTTCCCTCCTAATGATATGTACCTTCAGTATTTGCCATTAGATATCAAATATTCTCTTAATACCTGAGGTTTCTAAAACGTGCATCATCCTAATTTATCCATAAAGCATCTGCCCATGTAGACAGTGACTTAGTGGTTAGAAGCATTAATATGACTATTTTTACCTTCACTGTGAGTCAATCATTGTGAAAGCTATAAAAAATTGTGTAATTCAGAATCACTATTTAAACCCAACTTAGCCGATCTACAGCGACTAATCCATTTTGCCTCTTCCTTTCTTATCTTTAACTCCCAGTCACCTCCCCTATTTCCACGTTCTATTTTTTGAATTCCATGAAATTTGAAATCCACTTGTGTACAGTGGTTTTCCTTCATGTGCTGATAAATAGGTGATTTGGGATCCTGATTTAGGATGGCACGTCTATGCTCTTGAATTCTAATTTTAAGCTGTCTCTTGGTGCTCCCTATGTAGGTTTTTTTACAATGACAAATGAGTACATATATTACACCTGAACTATTGCAATTAATGAATTCACGAATACGGTACAATTTTCCTGTATTGCATCTAAATTCTTGAATGCGATTAATTCCCGCATAGCATATGTTACAAGAGCCGCACGTGAAAAAACCTGTAGGTCGTGGTGGCATCCAACCTATTGTTGTCTGTTTTTGTGGCTCAATATAGTTCCTCATAATTAAATTGCCTATGGTATGGCTCCTTCTGTTCACTATCTTAGGCATTTCACCAATGTTTTCAAGTAAACCTGGTACACCCAGCAGCATGTGCCAATTTTTCTTTAGCACCCTATAAATCTTGTCCTTCTGTGCATTATAAGTGGTTACCAGAGCCAAATGTCTCCTGGTGTCCTTTTTGATTTTAGGTATTAACGTGGTATCTCTTTGAACCTGTACAACTTTGCCTACAGCTTTGTCCAAGACTGTCTTTTTATACCCCCTTATTTTGAGTCTATCACATAATTTATGTAATTCCTCCTTAAAACAGTTATCAGTACTACAATTTCTTCTGATCCTTACCATTTCACCAAATGGTATTCCGTTGATTACAGATGCTGGGTGCACGCTATCAGATCTCAAGAAGGAATTAGTAGCAGTATCCTTCCTGAAAAGTTTACTTCTAATAGCATCCCCCTCTACAAATAGTTCCATATCCAGAAACTCATTTTTTTTGCGCAGGAAATTCATTGTCAAAGTGACATTGTACTCATTCTCATTCAAAAATTGTAAGTAATCACCCATATCTTTTCTGGTACCCCTCCACAATATCAAAATGTCGTCAATGAACCGACCCTAAAAAAAGAATAGAATCTGACCACTTGGCAGCCGCACGGCTCCCGGCATGCTCCCTCTCATACCAACTCATAAACAGGTTGGCATACGAGGGAGCAAACCTGGAGCCCATCGCCGTGCCCCTAATCTGATGGTACCAATTGTTTTGGAAAAGAAAAAAATTATTGGTAAGGATCAAGGAACTCATTTTGAATATCAGAATGTTCTATTAAACTGGCGCTTCGATTTCCCAAAAAGTGTTTGAGTGCCCGATCACCCTGCTCATTATTTATGCAAGTGTATAACCCCACCACATCTAGGATTACAAAACTCATTTCCTCGTCCCATTTCACATTGTCCAATATATTTAAGACATCCATGGTGTCTTTTACATAGGATGGTAAATTACAAACTAACGGTTTAAGAAACAAATCAACAAATTCTGATAAATGTTCTGACATACTCCCTATGCTAGCGACGATGGGTCTGCCAGGTGGATTAAGTCTTGATTTATGAATTTTAGGCAAAGTGTAAATAAACGGGAATGAGGGGTTCAGTACTCAGATATCTAAATGCTGCATCGTCCAACAATCCTGCCTCTTTCCAAGAGAACAAACGCTCAGCAATCACACTTACAGCCCCCTCAGTGGGATTACTACTCAACTTTCTATAGCAGTCTGTGTCCGCCAACTGCCTCTCTATTTCTGCACAATATTTAGCTTTATCCTGAACGACAATGGTCCCCCCCCTTGTCTGCTTCCCGAATCACAATGGTGTCATCACTCCTAAGACTTTTGAGGGCATGTCATTCTGAAGGTGTTAAATTATCCTTCCTGTTTTTAACAGTATCTAGTCTTGATTCTTTAGCTTCTATCTTGTGCAGATCATCTAAGGTTTTTTGTACAAATACATCAAGGGCCGCATATTGTGGTCCTTGAGGCGTAAACTTCAAAGTTGGATGTAACCCACTCGTACAACTATAATTGGTTTTAACCCCTAAAAGAGTAGCTATATCATCAATACCATATTTTTCACCTTCTGTTAGGGACATTAATAATTGTACTTCACGTTAATGTGCAATAGTCAATTCCGAATCTTTAATCACAGTTCGAGTATTAACATTTTTGTTCAAGACAGAAAAGAAACTTTTTAGTTTTAACAATCGGGAAAACTTAAACAAGTCAATCTCAAGATTCGTATAGCTACAAGCATATTGGGGACAAAAAGATAATCCTCTTTTCAAAACAGCAACTTTGTTAAAAGGTTTTTTCACGTGCGCCTCTTGTAACATTTGCTATGTGGGAATTAATCGCATTCAAGAATTTAGGTGCAATACTGGAAAATTGTACCGTATTCGTGAATTCATTAATTGCAATAGTTCAGGTGTTATACATGTACTCATTTGTCATTGTAAAAAAACCTACATAGGGAGCACCAAGAGACAGCTTAAAATTTGAATTCAAGAGCATAGACGTGCCATCCTAAATCAGGATCCCAAATCACCTATTTATCAGCACATGAAGGAAAACCACTGTACACAAGTGGATTTCAAATTTCATGGAATTCAAAAAATAGAACGTGGAAGTAGGGGAGTTGACTGGGAGTTAAAGATAAGAAAGGAAGAGGCAAAATGGATTAGTCGCTGTAGATTGGCTAAGTTGGGTTTAAATAGTAATTCTGAATTACACTATTTTTTATAGCTTTCACAATGATTGACTCACAGTGAAGGTAAAAATAGTCATATTAATGCTTCTAACCACTAAGTCACTGTCTACATGGGCAGATGCTTTATGGATAAATTAGGATGATGCACGTTTTAGAAACCTCAGGTATTAAGAGAATATTTGATATCTAATGGCAAATACTGAAGGTACATATCATTAGGAGGGAAACGAGTCATTAGGATCACAGTACTGTATTAGAATTTTAACACAACAGTATTAATTAAAGCCTAGACAGGTCAGGTGACGAAGTATAATAACAATAGGTACAGGCAAAGTTTTTTTACTCTGTTACTACAAACTACAAATAAAAACATTGTTTAGAGGAGTGGGGGAATGTGTTTTTTATTAATATCAAGTTTGAGAGTAAATCGATTCCAATTACAGGGAATATGACAATTTTGTTTTAAGTTTGTAGATGTACGCGGTGCGAACTGCGAGCGCGATAAACACAGGCATAAGAATGGGGCGGGAGCCCTGGATTTCCTCTCAACAGGAATAGGCAACACGGATTGGTGGATGTCTAAACAGGATATAGATACGAAGTATTTCTGGTTTTCGGGGTAGTGACACATAGCGCAACACTGGGCGGGTCATAGGGCGGTAGCCTGCATTATGGTGCAACACAAGAATGAACACTTTTGATTGGTTGATACTAACAACAGGATACTATTGGTATTATTTCCGGTCACGGGACCTAGTAACGGACTGTAGAGAGAACAAGGCAAGTACAACAGGCCTTTTTTCACGCTGGAAAAAGGAGAGTATTTGATTGATTGACTTAAACTTTATAAGACCATCCCTGCTACTTGTAAAAACATGGCAGGATTTCTCGAACTTGTCGTCGGAGGAAACCCTGGAGATATCAAAGCGCGAGACTATGGAGGTAGGACTGGGTACAGGCTTAGTAGGGAATAGTGGTTATGGATTCGAAGAATAGGGGTTTATGACTTCGTTTGTGTTGCAGGGAGTCAGGGAATAAGAGGATGTCAGGTTCTCTATGGATATTGCAGGAGGGAGATTGTATCAAGATAAAACTCGCTACGAGTGACCACATACACAGCGTTAATTTAAGGTGAGCAAGCTGAGTTACTGGATAGGTTATTATAGAGCTGACTAGACGCGAACAGTTCTTTAAGGTATATGTAACCTAAATGTGGTATTTTTGAATTATATCCTTAGACAAAACACTGGTCATTGAATGTTTTAGAAGGGTGGAAAATCACAGAGTGTAGCAGAGGAATGAATAATTCGAAATCTACTTTGAAGGATTGCTAAGCATGTTTTAGGTGAGTGCAGAAGTTTGGTTCTTGAACATTAGAGTTAACCATTTGCCCAGAGGTTTAATCAAACCAAATATATTTTTTGTCCTTGGCCCGTTCTTGTTCCACACTACAGAGTACCGGGAAGAGAGAAAAATAAATAGATCAAAAGAAGCTATTCTAATAAAACGCAAGCAGAGATTTTAATTGAATAAACACATTTTGCTAAGGTGAGATGAGGAGCTTCTTAGATGTGATATAGCTGATATGGAATGTTCCCTGCCCTAGATCTTAAATAATAATAAAATAAAATGAATAAATATTTAAATAACGAACAAATAATGATTGCCTACCAGATCTGAACTGTCTTTTCTTTCTTTTATCTGCTTTCTTGCATAATGATACTAAAACAATGAAGATTGTCATATAGGCAAATGAAGCGACCGGTTATTTGGAACTATGTTTAGGATGGCATATAGGCAGGATATGTCAAAGAATGTGATTATAATTTTGTTTAAATTTAAAAAAACATTAGTTATACCTTGTTCTTTTTCGTTTTTACAGCCCTGATGATGTCCCTGAAGGGACGAAACGCGTAGGCTGTATTGGCTGTATTTTCTTCACATGAAATATTAAAATTTGAATTTAAGAAGAACACTAATCTGCATTTCGATATTATTTCATCGCTTGTTTTGGATCACTAATGAATGGCAAAAATTGTTGCCTAATTTTTCTTGCTACTTTTGATACTCCTTTGTTAAAAATTGGTGTAGAGTGTAGTTGTGTACAGTGGAGTCTTGTACACTGGAAGTGGTGAAAATGAGTGGTATAGTGTGGATTTACGCAGTGTGGAACAACAGAAAATAGAGAGTTGTAGATTGAGTGGGTAGAGTGGAGTGGGGTAGAGTGTAGTGGCATACATTGTAGTAGTGTAGAGTGTAGTGGAGTAAAACTGAGTAGAATAGAGGGGAGTGGCATAGAGCGGAGAGGTGTAGAATGGAATAGCGTAAAGTGTAGTGGAGTACAATGGAGTGCCATAGAGGGAGATGGCATACAGTGGGGTAGCATGGAATGAAGTGGTGTTCGGGGGAATAGCATTGAGTGTATTGGCATACAGTGGAGTGGCATAAAGTGGAGATAGATCACTCTACTGGACACAATCTCTTTTTCCCAGCTCTGAGATTGGACTTGGGCATAGTAGGATATTCACAATTGCTAAGATGCTGAAGCTGTAGTATATAAAGTTCCACGGGGCACACTTTCTGAACCCCAAGTTCTTTGGTATTAGAAAAAAACCCACAGATGCTTGAGCTGGCCCTTTTGTAATGCAGATTGCCCTTGTGCACACATTGTACCGGCATGGTCCAACAAGCATTTGCAATGCAATAGGTCTTGCATTTACGTGAGTTTGAGCTATTGGCATTGTAAATGACAATGCCTTTTATTTTTGTTTTTGTTTTTAAATCACAAATAAAACGCATTGTCATGTACAATTCCAATAGCTTAAACTTGCGTAAATGCGAGACCTATTGCATTACAAATGCTTCTTTAACATCTGCTGAATTACTATGAAGGCTAGGCATTGTTTATGTGAGGGTAACTGTTTCTGCTTAGTTCAGTGATAGTTCTTCCTGGGCTACACAATTTTCTTTTTATTCGGAAGTCCATGCCTAGTCCAAAGTCTAAAACACGCATTAGCCAAATATCCTGTAAAAAACATTTGTAAATGGCTAACTAGAATTTCGTTGAAAGACCTCACTCAGTGGATATTAACAAGGTAGAGAAGTATCGGATGCTTGGTGTATATACATCTGCACCATAATGATGGTTTTAGTGACAATAGAAAGTGTTTCTACCCACACTTCTTTTCCCGTAAATTTGTCACAATTAAAGCTTTCCAGTGTACATATACTAATGCAGTTTAATTTAGTGTACTGAGTACGAGGTCAAGCAGGACACACTACCTAGAATTAATGCATTTTTTCTGTGCAAATGTAATTTACTAACTTAGGAAAATGTAAACAAAACTTTACAGTTTCATTAATAGTATTCCATCTCGGGGTCTCTCTTCCACTTTTTGCAAACGTTTTATGGAAACACGCCTGTTGGGGAGAAGCACCTAGGATGTTTGTGGTTATTTTTGTTTTGAATTTAAAAAATAGTTACCAACTGTTAGTGTTTCGTGCTTTCTGTTCGAAGTACAGGGGGCTGGGCCTCCTAAATGGTGACGTGGTGGATGCTGAAATGACAGCGGAGCATAGGCCTGTTTCTAGTAAGAATACAGAAGGAGAGCCTCTTAGCTGCCTAAGCATTATAAGGGACAGGGTGTTGTGAAACATTTTAGTGGAATTAGATGTTACAAGTCATAAAATATATCGTATGGGTTCTCTAAAAATACTAGCTGGTCTTCGTGTAATATGCCAAAACCTGAGAGGCGAAGACAAGAAAAATCTGTGTAGCTTGGAAGAGATGGACTGGGTTATGCCTAACCTTGGGCAGTGAACTCCTCTCCGCTCACGGAGTTTGTGGAGTTTCCCGCACTCCATGTTACACCGAGCTCGCACAGTTCCCAAATCTCCGCTTCACGCAGCGGATCGCAGTTTTTTTCCTCGCTCGCGTTCACCAATGTCAAATCCACCTCTCGGCGAGATTTTTCCTCGTTCGCGATCACCAACATCAAGTTGGTGAGCGCGAGCGGGAAAAATAAACCTCCCGGTGAGATTTCTCAATATGTGAGGGGGGCAGGTTTCTCATTGTAAGTGGTTGCATTGAGAAACTGCCCGTTCGCATTTAGAAAGCTGCCGCTCAAGTAAAAATGTACTTGAGCTGCAGAAAAGGTAAGCTTGGGCTGTGCATTGTGCTGTTCGCAATGATTGCACAGTGCGGACAAGCATCCGGCACTGTGCAATCACCGCGACAGCAGTTTTTGACCATACTCCGCCGCTTGCGGAACTCCGCGTAGTGCAGCGGGTTTTATTTTGCACTTCGCGTAGCTTCGCGAATTGCAACTCCGCAAACTCCGCCCAGGGTTAGTTATGACCCGAGTACCAAATCCACTAGAAAGCTCTGTGGATCAATGCATATGCTGCAAATATATTTTATTATTTCTGAGGTAAATGAAATGAGTACCACTGAGTTAGTCAATTCTTCAAATTACCTCTCTCCAAATCAGTCCGTGTATATAACGTTTGTCTGTGAAATTAGCACTTCGCAAACCCACTTCTTTGCGGGACTTGTTCAAAGCAATTTCAAGGAGCAATTTGTTGAATAAACTTTCTCATTAATCTTTCGCCTGCATTTTAAAGGCCACGTTGTAATGCAGAAACTTGAGTGGAAGCTGAAATAACCCAGGCAAGGTGAGACACGAGCTACAGCCAGTGAAGAAAATATGTTTCTAATTAAAAAACGGAATCAGAAGTATCATACTTAAAAAAGAATACACAGATCATTTTGGGAGACGAAGGCATGGCAGCAGGCCACAGTGGAGGGCTTAGAGAAGAGCAGACAGGAAAGGGTTCTAAGGAGGGCATGCACAAAGCACACCGGTGCAGTGAGAATGGAAGCAAAAATCCAGACTCCTATGCAGCCTTCCTAGTCAGGCAGCACGCTGAGATCAGTGAGCGCATGGTGTGCCTCAGACAGGGAGAAGGAACTGTAGCCGGAGCAGAAGGAGGAGGCACATAAAGTGTCTGACCGCTTGAAATCAAGACTCAGGGCAAGACACTGGCACTAGAAGATGGCCTTCTAAGTGGGCAGGAGGAGGAGAGGAAAGGTCTACAATGAGAGTGTAGGACATGGTTCCTTCGCACAACAGCACTACACAGCAGCGTCTGTCTCCAGTTACATACCTGTTTGCTGCAGTCTTTACTATTTAGTTCAACTTGTGTAAGTGGGATGTTCTAGAAAGTGCCATCAATCTGCCTGACAAAAGAGATGCTCCCTTGCCATCTAAATAATATCGCTGGTGCAGTAGATGGAAGTTGCCGCCTCTTGCATATCTTCCTTTTGAATGTTAGCAGTGACAAAACAAAAAGCCACCATGTTCGTGGACAGAGTCAGAGAGAGATAAGGAGCTGCAATAAAAAAACAAGTTCTCACAGCATTCCTCAGTCTGTAACATGAGCTCTCTTGGGCCTTTCAGCCCCTTCTTGAGTCATGTCCAGAGCGCTTTCCCTTCAAAAGAATTATGGAATTTATACTTGCTCCTTGAATGCTCTGCAAACGTTAAAGATAAGATTAAGATTTACAGGCCTGTTTAGAAGCAAGAATGCTCTGCAAATGAAAAGGCAAACAAATACCCCGAACCTGAACACACACCCACAGTGAAACACAGGCAGAAAATAAATTAAAAAAAGAGTCCCCCAAAGAACACATGAAGAACCAAAGCGCAATTATACGGTACTTAGGTTCCACATGCATCAATGTAGGATTTTGCATTTCCTAAATTACGAAAATTAAGGAATCGCAATTTAGGAATTGCAAAATCCTATTGTGGTAAATAAATAATTAAATACCGGTTCTATTTTTCAGGATACTCATACAAACAGATAGCTCAATAAATAAGAGTCAGGATTCGAGGTATCTTGAGTCTGCAGGTTTTAATCAGGCATAAAGGACAGGAACAGGACAACCTGCATGGGAATAGGATGGCAGCTGCCGGGGGCAGGAATAGGAATGAGCAGGAACGCTAGCATCATATTACCAGTACATGATATATATATCAAAGCAATTACATTACATTCAATACAGTAGGCGTAGCAGTGGGCGTTTCATGTAGCAGTCGCGAAAGATAAGGCAAGATAAGGCACAAAGTAGGTGTAACAAGAGGCGTGTACAGGGCGTATACATAGACATGTGATATGAACGTAACAGAAGTGTCATGAATGGGGCGGAAACATGGAGGGGGCTACCTGAGGAGCTGGGACCTCTAACCTAGTGGTGCGCGCAAACGGGCAATGACGTGTTACCAGGGAGAACTGGGGGCTATGACTTCTGTGCTAGAAGAGGAGACTAAAGTCTGCGAAGTCAGGGCGACATGTACCTAAGGCATATCTGGTATCTGGTGTTTAGAGTACATATTGATAGAATCCAAAAGTTATCAGGGCAAAGGCTACTTGACACTAAGGCTGGTGCATGCAGTATTCTACATGTATTGCGTGTGCGAGGAATATTCTATGAATATCAATACAGTATTTCTCTTACATGGAGACAGAAAGGCTAGACTGTGACTGAAACTATTGATGCGATTCAGTAGCTTAGGAATGCAGAGAAGGAGGGCTGGACTGATAACTAGAAGCATAACATACTCTTGGCAGACAGGCAGAGCCAGGCCGGGCCGGGCACTGTGCGGCAGGAAGTAAGCGAAGGGCCAGGGATGCAGGTGGGGGCTGCATCGCTCCTCGGAGAGGGTTCAGGAAACTGGAGCTTGAATCTGGTGTCCGGGCCCCTTTTGAGGCCTAGGAACGGGGATAATTCAATGAATTAACGTGCACACTGTAAAACGTGGCAACATAGACCTAATACTCGTTGCTTTTACGAGAACTGGAAACTGGCATATTAGAGCTGGACACAACTATGATTGCGTCTTTAATCGATCATAGGGGGATACATGCATATCGATCATGCACATATAGCATAGGATGGGGAACACGTAGGCACATACAACATGGCAAAATTTACTTTTCCACATTCCCTCCTTGTGCCCTACGTTTCCATCAGGAAACATCAATATTCATGATACCATCTATCATTTCATATAGCATCATTTGCTCGTCTCGAATTGTCTTGGAACGGGACTTAGGACTAGGACTAGGAATACAAGAGGTAGCACACATGCCGCAAATCGCAGGGCCACATTGTAAACAGAGGCAGCAACTGAATATGATCATTACTGCAATACCTAGGAATGACAATACTTTCCATCCCCAGGCAGATATGATACTCCAGAGCCAACCGGACCATGTCCAGGTGCCTGGATTCTGGTGTAACTGATGGGCAATTTTATGAAGTCTGGTTATAGCTGAATAAACAGACGGTGCGTTATTAGGAATGAAAATGCAGCAACTAGATCCGATGACTCTACATGCTCCTCCTCTATCGGCCAGTATGACGTCAAGAACGAGACGATTTTGGAGCACGACAAATCTCATAGCAGATTGTTCTTCTGTTAAATTACCTAGAGCGGAAGTAGTCTCATTCACTACTGCTTCAAGGGTTCTGGTTAACCTACGTATTAACTTACTATTCTGGATAGGTCCAATAAAGAAGAAAAAACCTCTATTGAAGTCTGTATACTGTTCTAAAGCAGTTTCAGTTTGATCGACAATTGGGGACTCGATCTCTCTTCTATGTCTGACGTGTACTAGATGTGTGTTTCTGTGATAATCAGATGGGGCTAGGAAAACTGGTGGCAGTAGGAAGGCAATGTAACATGTTCCATCCCAATCGAGGGGCAGACGAACATATGCGGTCTGACCACAAACAAAGTAAGAATGACGTGAGGCTTTGAAAATGGATTTCCCACTGTCACTATACTCGACCATAGTAGTACAATCACTATGTCCTACATGTGCGGAACCATTCTTTCTGACACATAATTCGCCTTTGACTGGTAGTACTGAAATAGCAGGTAGATCTGGGGTAGTGTCGGACTGAACATTCAGGACCATAAAATTCGAGGAATAATTACCTAGATCATACACTTCATTTTCTAGATCTAACCCTGTTCTATGGGTGAGACCTTGCTTGTCTGGAAAACATGTTCGATTCAGAAGGGACATATCAGATGAGGATGACGTTAACGTGGACCATGCTCCACACGAACCATTATGTGAAAACGGATAAGGAAAGAGTGGAAGAACTCCCTTCGGTGTCTGGAAAGGGGGGAGTCGACCACACACCCAACAATTAGTGGCATTGCTGGTCTGGTGTGAATAGTGTAGCATTCTAATGAAGGTATTATTTCGCATAGCAAGACGATAGGATAGCTCGTGAGGAGGCAGATCACTAAATGTGTGCTCTACTGTAGTATTGGAAAACATATGTACATGTGAAATTGGAAAACATAAATGAAAAGCATAACTCGTGCAGGTATCCATAAGACTCAAAAATAACAGAAAACATAAAATGACGATACATCTTTTAGAGTTTTGACTAACTCTCTCACCGTGTGGGTCTATCTCATACATGTCAGGAACCTGTCTAACCGTTTCACCCGAGAGGGACTTAGACAATCAAACTGGCTGACTTATTTTACTAGACCGTAGTTTCAATTTATACTCCTGCTGCGGAGTTTTCTCTAACAGGGGAACTTTGAGTTCAGAGTCTGTTTTTAGGCAGTCTTTAGGAATGTGGCAGTCCTTAGCAAATGTCTTTTCTCGTACTCCATGGAACTTCTTTATGTGGGACAGGTGGATCCATCCTTTCCTTCCCTCCAGTTTGGCCGCAGTCCTTGTTGTAAGCAAGACTAGACGAGGCTCCTTCCAACGGGGCTCCAGCGGACTTGAACGATCAAAATTTCGCACCAATACTAGGGTGCCGGGAACGATTTCATGCGGTTTCACCTCGGTATTGTCTGGAAATGCGGCGGCAACCTGTGAACGACAAGAGTGTAGGGCAGACATCAAGGAAGCTAGGTAATCTGTCAGCATATTACTGGAAACGTCTGTAATACTGCGGGGTCTAGGTGTACCCCACATGTTTGGGGGGCGGCCGAATACGACCTCATACGGGGACAGACCTGATCTGGAATGTGCAACCATTCGCATATAAAATAGAGCAACTGGCAGAGCTACTAGCCAGTCTACACCTTTCTCTTTACAAACTTTTGCAATGCGGATTTTCAGAGTCTGATTATGTCTCTCTACGAGACCGGCTGCTTCAGGATGGCGCACACAATGGAACTTCCACTGGTACCCTAACAGAAGGGACACATGTTTCATTAACTCGGATGAGAATGGCTGGCCGTTGTCTGAATACACGACCCTAGGGAGTCCATAACGGGGAAAGAACTCACGAACCAACTGCCTGGCAGTGGTCGCGGCTGTGTAATCTGGAACTGGATATGCTTCTGTCCACCTGGACAAAGCGCATACAACTACGAGGACATACTTGAAACCTCGACATCGCTCCATCTGAATATAATCCATTTGGAGGACTTCAAAAGGGTGGTCAGGAGGTTGGAATCCACCTTGTTCCACCGGGACACTTTTACCTGGATTGAACTGGCAACATATCATACAGGTACGGACTTTCTGCTTGGCTGCAGCTCGTAAATGTTTGTTGAACCAAAGGTTCTGGATACTGTCTAACATGGCTTTTTCTCCTAAATGTGCAGGACTATGTGCGGTATTAATAATGACTTGAACCATTGAGTCAGGGAGAAACCATATGACTTTTCCCTTCGTCACCCATCCTTGATCTGTCTGGACCCCTCCTTGTTCGGACCATTGCTTGATTTCTTCGGAAGTAGCATGTAACTGTATGTCTATGACATCTTGTGTAGGGTCCTTAACTGTCATACAAGTAGTCTGTTCTGGAGTGTGTGTCAGTGTCGTGTTAACTGGAATGTCTGGAGTCTGAGCTGTAAGCTTGGCTGTTCGATCGGCTAGATCGTTACCTTGGGAAATGATATCAGTGACTTTCGTATGTGCTTTGCACTTCATAATAGCGATAGCTGTCGGTAAATGTATTGCATCTAACAGAGCTTGAATGAGAAGACCATGCTGAATCTTGGTTCCATGAGAAGTCATGAAACCTCTTTCTTGCCAGAGCACTCCAAAGTCGTGTACGACTCCGAATGCATAACGTGAATCTGTGTATATGTTAACTTTCAGGTTCTTGGCACGTATGCAGGCTTGGGTCAGAGCGACGAGCTCTGCTGCTTGAGCAGACAGTGTCAATACGATGTGTTTCTATAACTTCTGTTTCAGTAGTCACTGCATACGCGGCTACTAGTTCTCCCGTACTTGTTCTCATACATGAACCATCCACATAAAGTGTCAGGTCAGGATCAAGTAATGCAATATCTGTCAGGTCTTGTCTGGGCTTTGTCATGGTGTTAACGACTTCCACACAGTCATGTGTGGCAGGATTTGAAGTAACTGACGGTAACAGTGTAGCGGGATTTAAAGTGTTGCAGCGTCTGATTTCTATGTGTGGCTGGAACAGTGTCAATTCATAACCTGTTAAACGTGCAATTGTCAAGTGCTGAGTCTGTGTTCGGTTTAAAAGAACTTCCACGGAGTGTGGAACTTGTACTGTCAGGGAGTGTCCTAATACTATGCAATCACTTTGTCTGATAGCTAGAGCTGTGGCTGCAACTGACTTGAGGCACGCAGGCAGAGCCTGGGCTACTGGATCTAATGTGCTAGAAAAATAAGCACAGGGCTTGTATTGTCCTGCTTGATCTTGTGTGAGAACAGATAATGCAGTACCATAACGTTCTGTGACAAAAAGTGTAAAAGGCTTACTGTAGTTCGGTGTGGCTAGAACAGGTGCTTGGCATAAAGCTTTCTTTAGTTCATTGAAAACAAGTGTATGTTCCTGGGTCCAGGGGAGGACAGTCGATGTGGCTGCCTCCTGTGTCGTTAACTGTATCAGTGGCTTGGCTAGAAATGCATACTGAGGAATCCATTGTCTGCAGTAAGAAGTGAGGCCGATAAAAGCTCGTACCTCCTTCTGTGTCTTGGGCTGTGGAAGACGTGCTATTAACTGGATACGGTCAGGTGTCAACTGCCTACCCCTCTTGGACAGTAAGTGTCCCAAGTAGACCACTTGCTGGACACAGAATTGAAGCTTCGAAGGGGACACCTTGTGCCCCATCTCGGCTAGGAAATACAGAACTGTAAGTGACGCTCGCTAGCAGTCACGTTCAGAACGGGCCGTGATCAGTAGATCATCGACATACTGGAGTAGGGCAGTGTCAGTTGGCATGTGAATATTGTCTAGTTGTCTCTTAAGTGCTTGACTGTAAATGCTAGGACTTTCTGTGAAACCTTGAGGAGCTCGTGTGAATTTATAGCTCCTTCCATTTAAACAGAAACCGAAAAGGAACTGGCTGTCTGGATGAATGGGAACACTGAAAAATGCGTTCTTGAGGTCGATAACTGTAAAGAACGTAGCTTCAGAATCAATGGCTGTCAATAGGGATGAAATATCTGGGACTACTGGGTACTGGGGTACGATACATTTATTAAGTTCTCGAAGGTCAACCACTAATCGATAAACTGGAGGTGCATTTGGATCAGTACGTTTCATGACTGGAATGATAGGAGAATTACATACATTGGAGTCAGTTTCTACAACCACTCCTTGAGCAATAAGTTCGTCAATAATTTTGGATAAGGCTGCTACAGCCTCGGGTGGCAATTTGTACTGTCGGATTCGTGGTAAAACTACACCTTGTTTGAGAGTCACACGATGGGGTGTGATCTGCATACATCCTACATCGGTTGGGCCTTGCGCCCATAAATGCTGTGGTACATTCAATAATCTGGGATCAAAATCACGTAATACATAATGACCTTTAAAGTCTCTAAGGAACAAACGAACTCCTTCTGGGGAACAACAAATAATTGCACCTAATTCTTTTAATGTCTTGATGCCTAACAAATTTTCTGGACAAGACTTTGTAAGTAACAAATCAGTAGTTCGGGACAATGGACCAACTTCTAGAGAAACTGGTTTCGATATTTCATTAACAATTGGCTTTCCTGACAAAATCCAAGGGAAACATTTCTTGAGCCTGAGAGCGGAGCCCCTGGAACCTCGTCATGACTGATGGTAGTCCTACTTGCCCCTGTATCAATCAAAAACTTTCTGTCTTTCCCTAATACTTGACTGTGTACATAGGGACCCTCTTGATCTACAGGTATCTCGATGAGAGGCAAGCCTACCTCCCTCTCTAGGCTGTTTCATGAATACTGCTGGTACTCTGGATACTCGGACTGTGCATACTGGTACATCTGTTGTGTAACATGCTGTGTTGCAGCGATAGGCTGCGGTGCTATAACTGTCTGTTGTGCATTCTGCGGTGGCTGGGAATTCTGTGAAACTTGTTCTTGTCTAGGCGGACGTGGTCTTTCTTTTGTTTTACCAGTAGCTATGTTGTGTTTCAGAACTGCACATTCGTTTATAAAATGACCTGGCTGTTTACAGTAATTGCATGTCCCTTTAACGGGAACTGCAGGATGACTGGCTTGATTCGTACCCCTCTTCTGACTGTCTTGCGGAACAGACTGTGCAACTAGTACTTTCATTTTCGTGTCTTTCATACGTCTCCTTTCGTGTTCCTGCTCTTCCCTGATTCTGTTCTGGTGATACTGGAGCATCTGAAGCATCTGTGACGGAGAATTAGCTTGCCAGGTACTTTCGACTTTCAGTACTCGATTTTTAACTTGTGGACTTGAATTCTCGACTAGTTTAGTAACAAAAAGATGAGGGTATGACTCGCTACTTGTTTTCAAACCACTGTTGATAATAAAACATTTCTCAAATCTAGAATAAAAATCACTAGTATCTTCGTCTTGTTTCTGTTTACAGGCTGAGATGGCATCCCAGTCTTCCTTTTTCGTGGCTAATAATCTTGGCAAAACTTGTATCAATAACTCGGGCAATTCCTTAGCTTTATCCCCAAGACCGGTACCTGGTACTCGTGTATTATCTTCAGCTTCTAAAGCTGTCCAATCTATCTTTTTCTCTCCCACCTCCCATTCTTTTTCTTTGAGTTTTTCATATATGCCTGCAGGCAACAGGACCTTTAACATTTTAATGATATCAGGATACGTGTATTCTCCCATACGGAGCATGTCTTTTAATTCTCGATGGAACCCTGCTGGATCTTTGTCATGACTGGGAATTAATTTCTTCATCTCTAAGAGTTCCATCTTTGTGATAGGGGTGTAAACAAGTACTCGTTCTAGATCACCACCCGCTGTCCTAACTGGGTGTACTTCTCGTAACGGATGCTGTCTATCTATGTAAAATGGTTTACTTTCTGGAGGTGAGACATGAACAAAATGCGGATTCAAAAACGTTCGATATTTGTGGCGCTGTTCTAGGAAGATACTAATCAAATCGGTACCTAGACCTTTCCATCTGTACTGGAGTAACTCATTCAAAACATCATGTAACGGACCTGGATCAGAATGCTGTCCCTCATACAGTGTAATGAGGTGCTGGATCATATACATACCCACCAGTCGCTGCTCGGCTGGGGGCAGTTTCAGAAACGTTTGTGCCACTATTTCGTCTGGAAAAGTGGTAGAATCAGTAGTCCATCGGACTGCTGATCGGGCTAGTTCTTGTTCATGCATGGTACTGAGCTCACTATAACCTATTCGTGATTTCAGAATTTTATCTGTAGTCTGGAATACTTGTTCTAGAGAACACTGTTCTGGTACTAGAGAAGGAACAGTTGTCTTGTAATCTAGGCGTGAATGTCGGTCGGAAAGTCTAGTTCTACCTACATACGCTATTCTGGAGGGATTCTCGCTGTCTACCTCTTCAGTAGAAGAGTCATTTTCTTTCTCTGTTGCTTGCATTGCTTCTCGTTTCTCGTGTAACTTTATTATTTCTTTACGGATTTTCTTGTACATACTCTCTATACTGTTCTGTGTCTTGTGTCTTCCCTCGGCTATATGATCACTCCACCTAGTCAGGACTTTCATTTCTTCTTGATTTTTTTCCTGGATAATCTTGTTCTCTTATTAAACAATTAATTAGAAACTTTAAAATCATGAGCTGAATCTCGACTTTTCTTTGGACCATGGTGTCGCCAATACTTTCTGGATCTCTTCCTGTACGGATGAAACAATATATTCTGTCTAAATAACCTTTCATATTCGGCAGGGTGTCCAAATACTCGGTCACCCGTCTTACACGCAATGAATACAAGACCATATCATCATCGCCTGGGACTGGATCATAACGGCATTCGGTAAGTGCTCGCTTGATATCTGCAACTGACTGAAGTTTGGGTGAACGTTGTAACGCTCGTTCATGTAGCTCGAGTAACGTTAGACGTCTGTGTTGAGGCGGGGTTCCAGGAGGACTTCCCCCCGCGGCTCCTAAACTGGAATCGTCGGTGTGCACTGTACGTGCTGGCAGAGTGACTGGTAGAACGGGTACATGTACTGTAGGCTGGACCGGGGGTACCGTAACAGGTGCTGTAACGGGTGCCCCGGTGGCTGAAGGAACAGGAATTACATTATTTACAGGAGCGGGCGGAACAGGATTTGCATATTCTGGGACTGTGACGTCCAAATAGGACGAGAGAAAAATATCAGCTGCAGTCGGTTTATGACGTAGCTTAGTCGGAACTAGTGACGGCGGAAAATTACTGGATGCCTCCGGGGTTGCTTTTGGCAAGCCCTCGGCAAGAAGAGGATACATACCCTTAATAAGGGCATTTCTCTGTCTGTCTGACTGTTCTGTTTTAACTCGTTCACCTATTTCGATTAATTCCCTTTCTTGGGCTCTTTCTGAGGATTCTCTACTTAATTCTGTTTTTCTGATTTCTTTTTCGGTTCTTTTATGAGCTTCTTTGTGCCATAACTCGATGGCATCTTTCTGTGACTGTCTGGCTTTCTTTTTCCATAATGCTTCTTCTACTCGCATGATGCACTCGGCATCCCATGTGCCTGATACAGGCCATCTATATTTCTCTTCGAGATCTTTAGTGTAATCTGACCATAAGTCTAGATATATTATGGCACTTAAGCCATGCTTATGATACATAAAATGTCCTGGACTGTCCCTAGGCGGGACAGGGACTGCTTCCTCGAGCAGCCCTTTTCTGGTTTTTAACTGACGTAACTTAGAGAACAGAGGCATTCTTTAGGCTGGAATACTGAACACAATACAATACACGATAAACACAATAATGACTGGGAAAACAAATCACTCATACCTCGACATTGAAAACACATTGAATAACATTTTAAAATAACAGTTCGGTCAGAATATTACCTGGAATACTGAGAACAGAAACACATGAATTTCTTGAGAACGGAACTTACTAGAGTTACTAGATGCACTGCTGAAACAGTACGAAACATACCGGTCCCATAAAGAGACACGTCAGGACCCGCATCCACCTAGGTGGACACTTCGTGTTGGATTTGCGTACCCAAACCCACGGACCAGAGACAAATTAATTGACCCTGTCTAGATACTACCCCAGCAACGGTACTCACCGGGTAGCAAGAACGGAAGGCCTCGGACTGGACTGGACTGCTACGACGACGGACTACGAACTTCGGACTTCAGTTACAGGTGGGCCTCCGGATACCTCGGACCTTGTACTCTCGGCTTGGGCTCTGGTCGGGACTCGCCGCGTTCCACACCGCCTCGTCTGGATGCTGGACCGCAAGCTCCGTCTCCTCCGTGGGCCTGAGGGATACTTGAAGCAGAAATATCTGCACGTGCACGGTATGGTTCCGTCACGGCTGCAGAGGGTCAGGGGGCTTGCGTGGCTTCGCCGGCGCGTGGGGAAAGGGCAAGTCCCTGTTCGGGCGCCATTATGTGGTAAATAAATAATTAAATACCGGTTCTATTTTTCAGGATACTCATACAAACAGATAGCTCAATAAATAAGAGTCAGGATTCGAGGTATCTTGAGTCTGCAGGTTTTAATCAGGCATAAAGGACAGGAACAGGACAACCTGCATGGGAATAGGATGGCAGCTGCCGGGGGCAGGAATAGGAATGAGCAGGAACGCTAGCATCATATTAACAGTACATGATATATATATCAAAGCAATTACATTACATTCAATACAGTAGGCGTAGCAGTGGGCGTTTCATGTAGCAGTCGCGAAAGATAAGGCAAGATAAGGCACAAAGTAGGTGTAACAAGAGGCGTGTACAGGGCGTATACATAGACATGTGATATGAACGTAACAGAAGTGTCATGAATGGGGCGGAAACATGGAGGGGGCTACCTGAGGAGCTGGGACCTCTAACCTAGTGGTGCGCGCAAACGGGCAATGACGTGTTACCAGGGAGAACTGGGGGCTATGACTTCTGTACTAGAAGAGGAGACTAAAGTCTGCGAAGTCAGGGCGACATGTACCTAAGGCATATCTGGTATCTGGTGTTTAGAGTACATATTGATAGAATCCAAAAGTTATCAGGGCAAAGGCTACTTGACACTAAGGCTGGTGCATGCAGTATTCTACATGTATTGCGTGTGCGAGGAATATTCTATGAATATCAATACAGTATTTCTCTTACATGGAGACAGAAAGGCTAGACTGTGACTGAAACTATTGATGTGATTCAGTAGCTTAGGAATGCAGAGAAGGAGGGCTGGACTGATAACTAGAAGCATAACATACTCTTGGCAGACAGGCAGAGCCAGGCCGGGCCGGGCACTGTGCGGCAGGAAGTAAGCGAAGGGCCAGGGATGCAGGTGGGGGCTGCATCGCTCCTCGGAGAGGGTTCAGGAAACTGGAGCTTAAATCTGGTGTCCGGGCCCCTTTTGAGGCCTAGGAACGGGGATAATTCAATGAATTAACGTGCACACTGTAAAACGTGGCAACATAGACCTAATACTCGTTGCTTTTACGAGAACTGGAAACTGGCATATTAGAGCTGGACACAACTATGATTGCGTCTTTAATCGATCATAGGGGGATACATGCATATCGATCATGCACATATAGCATAGGATGGGGAACACGTAGGCACATACAACATGGCAAAATTTACTTTTCCACACTATGCATCAAGATATCCTAAAAGTTTTTAGGATTTCTTATTTTTCGGTATTTGCGATTCCTTAACTGCGAATCGAAATTAAGGAATGGCATTGCATTGATTCCTATGGGCCTAGAGGCCCATAGGAATCAATGCCGTTTTGCACTTTTTTATTTTGCGAATCCCATTTGTTTGATGCATTGCAAGGGTGCAGAGGGGGGTCCAAAGGACCCCCCCTGCACCCCTGAAATGTATTTTAAAGTGCATGTTTCACACACACATGTCCTAAGGACATGTGTGTCTGTAACATGAAAGTTTAAAAAATGCATTTTTGAGCATTTTCATAACTTTTCGCAAATTACCACGAGGTTCAACCTCGTGGTAATTTGCACCCCCTAATTGCTAATTCGCAATTTGAAAAACAATCATGCATTGCTTTTAAGGAATCGCAATTTTGCGATTCCTTAAAAGCAATCGCATTTTTGGAAATCACTAAAAATAGCGATTTTCACAAAAATGTATGATGCATCCCAAAAACTTATTTAGGAATCGCAAACGGCCAAATTTACCGATTCGCACCGTTTGCACTTCCTAAATAGCTTGATGTATGGGGCCCAAAGTCCCTACTCTCTGGGAGGTATGAAAGTGAAAAAGGAGGGACAAAGAGGTAGGACTGAGCAGTAACAAGAAAGGATTTTTAAAGGACACTGACACAAACAAATGAAATGGCTTTAAGCCCAAAAGAAAAGTACAAGTATATACTAAAGTATATACAAGAGGTCTCCAATACTCCACCTAAAAATGGTGTTACAGCATTTGGATGGAGTATGTGGCCCCATGCAAATGAGAGGAAAAGTGTTCCTCTAAGCCTGCACCATATTATGGAAGCAGACGCAGAGGCATAGAGACAATCAGGAAGTGCACTAACTGTGTGCCTTTCCCAAGGGCTCCCCAGTCATCCATCTGCACGTGGGTGCAGCCACTCAATGCACCTGCCTGCAGGGGATCTCTCTTCCCCCTTGCAAAGCAGGACACGTGCCGTCACTGCTGTGATAGACAGTCCGGCTGCTTCAAATTGATGTCCCACCTTTCACTTTTACACTGCACCAGTTCACACCTGCACTGAAGGCTACACATTATTTTTAATAGGACACACTCTCTCTGCCTGCGTCTGGTATACCTAGTTAAAGGTATGCAGCGGCACAGACAGGGACAGTGCACTGTAGGAATTATACTGCTCCTCGTGTGCAAATTTGACTCATTCCAACATGACTCTGTAAGGGAACCACACTGGAAGATGTGCAGATATTCCATTAAATGGATCCTAAAATGGTTAGAAATCAACACATAATTGGAAAACTCCAGTAAATATCATATACATTATTATAATTAAACCTTTGATTCTTGTGACTACTGTAGCAATAGTAGCAAATATGCAATTTTGCTTTAAAAACAGATTTGGCAAAGAAAATAGAAGTAATTGTCAGTGGTTCGGATGCCTTTACTTTACAATAGATCGTGAGAAGAAGATACCAAATGTCAAACGATTTGTAAGTAGTTTAATTTGACCCCAAAAGATATTCTACATTTATCATGTGTCTGCTTAGCACCTTTTAACTATAGCTAGGAGGAGGTCTTCAAGATCTATGTTTTTAAAAAGACGTTGTATAGTGACCCTTGCACAATTCTGTTTATTGCATAATCCTGATTATGTTATTGCTTGTTTTAGATTATATAAATGTTTAAGGTATTTTGGTACATTGGTACAAGGCTACTGTTGATGCAATTACTTTTTCTCCGATAGAGAGCCCCGGAAACGGTGAGCCCGTCGAGCATTGCAGCGCCGGCCCGACGAGGAGCAAGGCCCAATGATGAAGCATGACACCTCTCGGGGTGTGTGAGGGCAACAAGACAGAAGACTTGTCTTTCCCAACCCCTCCCCTTTTTTCTCTAGGAACTACACTCTCCTTGTGCTACATGCTCTAGTGGAGCCATGTGTGTAGGACCTGCTTAAATAATAGGCTCCCGGTCCCCCTCTTTTTCTCATAAGCTTAGGTATGGTGAAATGTGATGGAAGAAATCACAAACCTCAGTAAGATGCTCACCAGGCTGTCACACTATTACATCTGCACGTGCAACAGTGGTTCTCTTGGTCAGCCCGCCTATATCTCTAGTCAAAGGTTCAAGGTGCTCCCCAGATACTTGCGAACATCAGTTGTCATTGAGGTCGATTTAATTTTTTAACAAAAACTAACTGTTTGCAGTTACTTGTGAACCTACCAAAAATCCTGGAAATGTTCAGAAGACTCATTATTACATCCACTCTACTGATTGTGAAGGGGTAATCTATCAATGACTGCAGTTAATGTCATTGTACATTATATTTACTTACTGAAAAAAATAGAAAGGGGTCTCCATTGCTTCAACGCTTCTGGGCTTTAATGTCTGAAGGATGGCTAATTGGAAGGCCCACAGAGATTTAAAAAATTAACAAAAGTCTCGACCTGGAATTGACAGGGGTGCATAAACCCATGAGACTAAGGGGCATGTTTTCAAGGGATTTATCTCTGCTTTTTTGGCTTTAAAAGCCAAGAAAGCGGAGATAAAATAATCTCCCTATCAGCAACAGGGTGCTAACACGCAAATTTGCATGTTAGCACCCTTTTTCTCTACGCTTCCCCTTGCATCTCTAATGAGATGCAAAGTGGGCGTTCCAGAGAAAAATGATAGGAGAAATGTTGTTAACGGACATTTCTGCTATTATCAAGGATTTCGCTAACCCTGTTAGTGATGAAAAAAAGCAGCGCTAACCGAGGTTAGCGCTGCTTTTTTTACACCTGGTATTTTCCTGACTTAGCCATGATATCCTATAGAAGGTGGATATCATGGCTAAGTTTGTGAGCCCCTATCATCAAGCTATCGCCAAACTTCGAGAGATTATCGTTGGTTTTCCAGCGATAATCTCTCATTTGGCAGTTAGCGCGAGGATTTGTATCACTTCTGAGATAAACCTTGCTAATAGCAAGTTATCTCTGCGATAATTTCCGGCGATGCTTAGCGTTAAAAAATTTGTTGCTAAGCCTCGTTAGCGATAAATATCACTAATCGTTGGTAATATGCCCCTAAGTTTGAGAAGACCAACGTAATAAACCCCTCTGGGAGTCCACTAAAAGCGCCAACCTGAGCTGCACCAGTCTGCTTTTTGTGGGTCCCATAGCGATTAGAAGATCCTCAAACTTTTGCTAAAAAGAGAATAACCTCAGAGACAAAGGAAACATGAGAGGATGGAACAGCTGCATGGTGATTTGGGATTATTAACAGTAGCATGACAAGGATTCCATGGGTACTGATGCACGCAAGAAAAATTGTCCATCCTTATAGTAGGTCTGCCTCGCCCTTTAATCCCTGATATTTATTCCTCTGCACGTCCTCCTCGGTGGAATTGTAGAACTTACTTACATGATTAACTTTCCAATAATTAATTATATTTTTCAATTTGTAAAGAGGTCATTGGAGGCACTTTGTCTGGCTTGTGAGGGAAACGGTACTGCTTAAGGAGGTTGTTTGTGTGCATTGCACCCAATAATGATCGCCCTTTTAGAAAAACACAGACTGTACCAAATCAGCCTCTAACGCATGGAGATAGGAAATTACTCTTTGACTATGGTCCTGGTTCAGTGCCCAGGAAGTTCTTTCTAGAGGATATGAGATAAAAGTTAACTTCAGTGCCCCAGAAGACTTAATTAAACATAGCAAGAAATAAACACAATTGATGTAGCTCCTAAGTGCTTCAATCGTGTTTTAGCCAGAAAATGTTTTAATTTTAAATTGCGACGTTGCCTGACATCTGAGGTCGGACCCATGTTAAAAGAAATTATTATCTGCCTCATTACGAGTGTGATATGTGGTGATTCCTGTCATGACACCTGTCAAAGCTTTGAGTTTCATGTTAAATCAAATCCACAGGTACATTTCGGCAGATCAAATCTGCTGATTTTTATTGAGTGAAAAAGACTAAATACAGACACATATGTACTTTGGGGTGACTAAGACCAAAAAGTACAAATTATCCCCCAGAAACCCGGGACAGGCGCTAATTCTCACTCCTTATTATTACTGAACATCTCAGTGTCTGTTTTTGTCTGGGCAGCCTCTTTATTTTCCAAGCATGCACATATGTTACGTTCCATTATTTTATGTTGTATTATTTTCATGTTATGAAGGGCTGGGAAATTGTAACAGTGAGTGAAATGATTGCTGTAAATCCCTGTAGTAACCTGAAGACAGCAAGTTTGAAAACTGGTAGAGCAAACATGGACATCTTGGGAGTATGGGTGAAGTAAAACATATGAAAGATAAAAGGGGACGACTTCACTGACACAGATTACTGTGAGGCTGAGAAAACAAGCCATGCTGTAGCCTGCAAAGTTAAAAACGTGAATTCATGCCCCCAACCGGGACACCTATCAAAGTCAGTATTTTATTACTGCCAATTCTGAGACCTGGTGAGACCCGTCTCACTTAAAGTCCTAGGAATTCTTATAATAAGTTCCAATGATCGTGGTCTGGTGAACCCACGTGGCATGAACCTTAGGGGAAAAGTTGAAAATAACATCTTGATAATCTATTGTTCTCCTGAAATAACTGGGTTTTTGGCCCTAAAATTGGCCTCACAGTGTTCTGTTGCAAGTAGCCAGCAGATACTACTGCATTCAGAAATATAGGATATTATTTTTTGTTTTTGTGTTTCATGTAGCACTAACAATCCACCTTTCTGCCATGGAGTGACATGCACACAGAGAAGAGACAGTGTCGATGACCATATTTGGATTACAATGTGAAGCATGAAAGGGTAAGTGTAAACCTGGTGGTTGTCCAGATGTGGGCAATTCAACTTGGCTAACCCTGTAATGGTCAGAGCAGTTCAATAAATTTAGTAGATTTCGGAGGAATCTGCAAGTATTACTGGGACAAAGTCATGTTCAAGGAAGAAAGACACACATGTAGCGGCTGGCATCAACACAATAACCACAAGGGAACATTCCCCCAAAAGGTTTTTTTTTTCTTGTGACTGGAGTTCCTGAGGCCGTATTATTATGGACTCCGCTACCTCAGTGCAGAGCCACGCGCCTGTTTTTATGCACCTGCATTGTGTAAAGTCAAGTCATTTTGACTGACATCTCTCTGAGACAGAGCTTCATTTTTAGACTGCACACCAGGGAAACAGAGAGCAAGGTTTGCCTCTTTCACTTTCTAATTTTTCCCATATTTAAAGTAATGCACTCGTGAGCAAGGGGCTTGTAAATAAGCTTGTAACACGAAGAAGACCTTTATGGGGGGGGGGGGGCAAGGGATAAGATTTTTAGGACCTGCAAGAAGTAATTCCCCCAATACACAAGATTGAAACCCATAGTGTACTTCGGGGCTCTATCAGGATTTGGAGACAATGAAAGTTTAAGATGAAATACAACCGTATCTCAGTCAAGAAACATAATTCGGAAGCAATCCCTTTCAGGACGAATGTCCTCACTCTCCAAAGGTGACATGCTTCATCATTTGGGCTTTCTCCTCCCAGTGTGAAAGCCTGAACCACTGAGGGCTATAACCACCCCTCTGAGAGGTGGGAGCTCAAGGATGTTTTAGTTGTTCACTAAGCAGATAGTGAAGGTGCAGCGCAAAAAAGTGAAATGTAAAAAGTGAATCTAAAACTGCCTAGTACAGATGAAAAGGAACTTTATTGACTCATCTGAGCTGACAGGATTAAAAAACAGTGCTACGCTGTGTGTGATTAGACTGCTAAATTGTAAAGAAAGGTCGACACGCTTCAGCCGTAAGTCATCTAACAAGTATGTAAGGCTTTCTTCAGGACCATATATAAGCTGCTGCAGAAGTGAGAAAAATAGAAAAAAGTGTCTGATACAAAACCAGTAATCCTAGATAGGCAAACGGTATCACTGGAACTTGTCTAGGAGAAAGTGAGATACAGGAAAATGCAGTCAATCAAAACTTTCTGGAAACTCCAAACATTATGTAAATGACTAATGAGTCATGACATAGAACTGAGTCCAAAAAGGTACTCATATAAACACTCACCCAAATCTGTAGGACAAGTGAGCCCACCTCAACCTGGTCACAACTCAGGGAAGGGAGCCCCGCTCTGAAACAACAGGAAGGCATCATAAGACCATACAATATAGTGCATGCACTATCCTATGTCATTTACAGTGGCGTTGCAGTAATGTCAAAGGCAATAGAGACAGAGTATTTAAAAGGATCAACTCATAGGTACTAAAAAGAAAGGAAAATGGCAAAAAATGTATCTACCGCCTTGGTAACACAGAAAGTAATCAGTCTCTATTCACACGGCTGCAACGTGTATTTCTTGTTGATGACATCAGAAGGAGACACCCGGTTTATTTAAAACCCTTTAGGTAAATTAATCTGGCATGTTTGATATGTCTTTTAGCATGATTATGACAAGCGCATGCTCAAAAGTCAATGCTGAAATGGAAATCATCTCAAGCCCCTGTTAAAGGTAGTCGCTCATTACGCATTCAAAAATAGGCGCATGGATATTTGAAAACATACTTTAGCCACAGTGCACTCAAAAGAGGGTCAAGTCGTACACCCACTCTTTAAGCTAAGGGAACAACCGCTATGTGGTAATCAGCCCTTGTAAAATAAACATACACGGGGGCACTGAAGTTCAGCCAGTTTACGGGAAGATGGTGATTAGAAATGTCCTATTACTTACGGTAATCTTCATTACTCCGGGTCCCGTAGTCCTCGACACCTTCCTAACTAATGAGATGATACTATCTCTGTCAGAAAAAAGAAAAGGAAGGAATGCTGGACCTACCCTCCCCCTCCCGCCGGGAGTACATAAGGGTACATGTCCCAGCATTCCCCCTGAAATACCAAGCCAAAGGATGAAGGCCGGCAAACAGGGCGGGAGGGAGGGAAGCCAGGAAGGTGTCGAGGACTACGGGACCCGGAGTAATGAAGATTACCGTAAGTAATAGGACATTACCCCCAGGTCCCTACGTCCTCGACACCTTCCTAACTAATGAGACATACCAAAGCAAAACCCGGCATTCATCCCAAAAAACACAAAAAACAACCAGTACAGCAAAGAACCAGGCATTTAATGTGCACAGAACAGAAATCATGGGCGAACACAACCCAACACCCCCAAAGCAAAACCGCCCTCATCACCCAGCAAATTGAGAAGACGGTAATGCCTGATGAAAGTATTGGAAGAAGCCCAAGTGGCCGCCCTACAAATCTCAGAAAGAGGGACACCCCGGACCTCAGCCCAGGAGGCCGCCACTCCCCTCGTAGAACGACCCTGAACACCCACAGGAGGAGGGGCCCCAGAAAGAGAATAGGCCAAGGAAATGACCTGCTTCAGCCAGCGACCAATGGACACAGACGAAGCCTTACGCCCACGGGAAGCAGCCCCAAAGGAGACAAACAGGGAGTCAGTCAACCGAATAGCCGCCGTGCGCTCAAGATAAACACGCAAAGCCCGGCACACATCCAACAAGGACCAACAGGTACCCCCCGGGGAATCCAGAACAGAACCCAACGCAGGCAAGACCAACTCCTGGGACCGGTGAAACTGAGAAGCGACCTTAGGCACGAAGGAGGAATCAAGGCGGAGCACCACCCCGTCCTCCGAAAAGGACAGGAAAGGTTCCCGAGACATCAAGGCCCCCAACTCGCCAAGGCGCCGGGCAGACGTGATGGCCACCAAGAACACAACCTTCAAGGTCACAAACTTCAAATCCACCTCCGACAACGGCTCAAAAGGAGGAGCAACCAAGGCCCGCAGGACCAAGGGCAAATCCCACAGGGGAAAAGAAGGCCGGGAAACCGGACGAGAAAGAGAAAAACCACGGAGCAGCCTGGAGACCAAGTCCTCATCATCAGACAGATTCCCCCACGGGGAACGAAAAGCCCGGACAGCCGCCCACTGGGCACGCAAGGTGGACACAGCCCAACCCTTCTCAAAACCCTCCCACAAAAACTGAAGCACAGCCAGCAAAGAACAGTGCAAAGGGGAAAGGTCCAAGGTCGAACACCAACGACTGAAATTACCCCAGTGGCGATCATAGGACAGGAGAGTAGAAGGTCTACGGGAACCCTGAATGGCAACAGCTAAATGTTCCGGGAACCCACGCCGCCGCCACCCCTGCCTCTCAACCTCCACACCGACAGCCGCAAGCGGAGAAGAGACAGGGGATGGGAGGACCTCAAGGGAGACGGGGAAAGAGGGAGAAACCAAGGGCCCCGCACAGCCAGAAGACGAACCGTCGGAAACCAAGACCTCAGAGGCCAAAAGGGCAGAACCACAACCACCTCCCGATCCTCCAGACACAGACGGGACAGAAACCTGGGAATCAGAGCCAGAGGGGGAAAGGCATAGAGCAGGCGGGAAGGCCAGGGAACCGACAGGGCATCCACCCCCCAACAACCCTCCTGCCGAAACCTGGAGCAGAAGCGGGGAAGCTGCGCATTCAGCCGGGAGGCAAAGAGGTCCAGAAAGGGAAGCCCAAACCTCCCGCACACAAGCCGAAACGCAACCCGGGTGAGAGACAACTCCAGAGGCGCCGGAAAGCAGCGACTCAGGACATCCGCCGCACAATTGTCCACCCCCCTGATATGAATCGCAGCCAGAGACAGCAGATGACCCTCCGCCCAACAAAACAAGGGAACCACCACTGCGTTCAAGGAAGCCGAACGGGCCCCCCCCTGATGGTTGAGATAGGCCACCGACACCATATTGTCTGACCTCACCAGGACGTTCCTGCCCAGCAAACACGCCCGAAAACCCATCACGGCACGGGACACATCCGTCAACTCCCGCCAGTTGGAAGACCTGCGACTCTCCAGTCGGGACCAACGACCCTGAAGGGACCGAGATCCCAAGGTCGCCCCCCACCCCAAAGCGCTGGCATCCGTCGTCAAGACCAGCGACGGAGCGGGCTGCAAGGGGAGCCCCTGAGACAGATGGACCGGATCCGACCACCAAAGCAGAGCAGGCAGGACTACAGGAGACACGGGTACCAGACACTCCCAATCGCGGGACAACGGATCCCAGAGAGATAGAAGGTAACTCCACAAGGGGCGGAGGTGAAAACGAGCCCAAGCCACCGTAAAGACAGTCGCTGCCATCAGACCCATAAGACGCAACCAGAGGCGCACCCGAAAGGAACCCCCCGCTCGGAACCTTCGAGCAAGGGACAACAGGGACACAACCCGAGGATCCGGCAGGAACACACGGTTGAGGTCTGTGCAAAACCGAGCCCCAATGAACACCAGATCCTGGGAAGGAGTCAGCTGGCACTTCGGCAGATTGATCAGAAAACCGTGCCGCCGTAACTCCGCGCACACCAACTCTCTCGCCTCCAACAACAGGACCCGAGAAGGAGCATGGATCAACCAATCGTCTAAATAGGGATACACCATCACCCCCTGGAGATGAAGCCAGGCAACCAAGGGGGCGACAACTTTCGTAAAGACCCTCGGGGCAGAGCGAAGGCCGAAGGGCAAAACCCTGAACTGAAAGTGGCACCCCTGAACACAAAATCTCAGGAAGCGACGGGACCTGGGATGCACCGGAACATGGTAATAGGCGTCCTGCAGATCCAGGGTACACATGAAGTGACCCGGTAGCACCAAAGGAATAATCCGCTGCAAGGTCTCCATGCGGAAGGGAATCCGCAACACCCCCTGGTTCATGACCCTCAAATCCATGACCAGGCGGAAACCCCCGGTATTCTTGGGCACCAGAAAAATCAGGGAATAGAAGCCCGACCCCACCTCCGAAGGAGGAACTGCCTGAACAGCCCCCTTCCGAAGAAGATCCTTCACCCCTTGGACTAGGTGGGCCCTCTTGGACCGGCAAGCAGGCCAGGGAGTCGGGCGGAGGCCGGAATCTGGAGGGGGAACAGAAAACTCCACCTCGTAACCCTCCCGCAGAACATCCAACACCCAAACGTCCGAACATGACTGAACCCAGGCATCCAGGAAGAAGTGCAGCCGCCCTCCTACCAACAACCCAGGAACCACAGCCAAAGAGTCAGGAGCGAGGCTTCGGGGGAGGAGGAGACCTAGCCTTACGGTCCCGACCACCGCCAGAAGAAAACTTCCCTCGGCCCTTCCCAAACTTCCCACGAAAGGAAGGCCGAAAGAAAGATTTAGACTTATAGGGGGCAGAAGAAGCAGCAGCAGAAGCAGAACCCTTAAAAGAAGAGGAATGCTTCTTCTCTTTAAACAGCTTGTGCAGTTTGGTCTCCAACTCCCCCCCAAACAGCAAAGAACCCTGAAAGGGCAAACGCAAGGCACAAGCCTTCTGCGCAGAGTCAGTCTTCCAGTCCTTAAGAACAAGACTGCGACGAGCCGCCACACAGGCCCCACCAGAAAGAGCAGCAGCGCGCACCACATCAAAAGACACATCGGACATAAGTTCAACCTGTCGCTCAATGTGTTCAAGAAGACTCGAACAGTCCGTGGCATCGTCCATCGACTGGTAAAGAGACTTAATGTCCGCCAGCAGAGACTGCGACAAATAAGTATCATAAACCCCGGCTCTCAAGGCCAGATGAGAGCCAGAATAAACTGTCCTCAGAGCCCCGTCAGGCTTCTTATCCACAGGGTCCTTCAGCACAGCGTCCTCAGACAAGGAAGTGCGACCCACCAAACTTGCAACAAAGGAGTCAATGGGGATCGAATCAGGAAGATCCGTAGCCATATCCCGGAGGGGGTAAAGACGGGCCATAAAGCGTGGAACCAGAATGCGATCTGGATCAGCCCACTCCCTCTTCAGGACATCCTTAATAAAGGGATGAACAGGAACATCCACCGTGGCAGAACTCTGGAACTGACGGAGCAAAGAACCGCCCGAAGTACTGGAAACAGCGTCATCAGCAAAGCCCATATTCTGCTTCACGTGCTTCAGGATACCAGGAAGAGCGTCCTTGTCTATATACTTCCCCTTCAGCATAGAGTCCCCAGTCAAAGCCGACTCGTCAGCAGAAGAAGCAGAAGAACCGGAATCCGCAGCATGAGCCTTGCGACCTGCACCACCAGAACCCATCTCTGAAAGGGTCTCCCTGATCAAGCGCTTTAAGCGCGCATCCCCACCCCTACCACGGCGTCTGGACCGGGCAGGAGAAGGAGAACGTGAGTCACTGGAAGAAGAAGAAGAAGAGGACCTCTCCCTTTGAAGCCTCTTCCTCGAACTTTTCCCCATCCTGTACAGCAGAGGAACAACACAGGCTGCAGTAGCAAAAGCAAACAGCACAATGAAAGAAAAACCGCTATGCGGTACTCACCAGCTGCCCTCGTTTATACCAGCAGAAAAAACGACCGGACAGAAGCGCCTGACTACGTCCATACCGGAAGTCAGGCAGCGCCATGACAGGAAGGCATACCCAACCCAGCCAACCAAAGACGCGAAGGCGGCCGCGCCCCCTAACAAGCCCGGCAGGCAGGCGGGGCGGCCATCGGGCAGACACGGGGCCCACGCGGTCCAACATCCACGCGCGGCCCAGAGGAGCGTCAGACGCAGCCCGCGCCACTCCCCCCAAGCCCAGCAGGGAGGGAGAGGACATCCAAGCCGCCGAGGACAACGAAGCCCCAGCGGAGGTAAGTTCGGCGCAGGAGCCTATTCCAAGTTCCTCGCGCCCCAGCAATCCCTGTCAGAATGACAGAAAAAAGAAACAGGGGGAATGCTGGGACATGTACCCTTATGTACTCCCGGCGGGAGGGGGAGGGTAGGTCCAGCATTCCTTCCTTTTCTTTTTTCTGACAGACATAGTATCATCTCATTAGTTAGGAAGGTGTCGAGGACGTAGGGACCTGGGGGTAATAGCTAGCACATAATCACGCCCATTCCCTATGCTATCAGGCTGTCTGAAAAAGAAGGGGCGCCCCACTTACCTGTCTGTCGGTACTAAGTTGTAGTACTCGAGATGTAACTGGAGGTACCGACGGCAGTGGGTGACGGCGTTTTTTTGCTAAGGGTACTAATGTGAGGGTATGAGTAAACCAATGTTCATAATAATCAAAGGACCACACAAACCGCTATGCTTCATACGGATGGCAATGCAATTATTTCAGTAAGTATCCCATAAATGAAAATTGATTTTATTAGGGTCTCATGTCCCCTTAAAGCTCTTACTATTACTGAGACTATCAAGTCAGTGCGCTGTGTTCTGTAAGGTATATTCAGAGAACACTAGTGAGTAAAGAGGGGCTAGTTCGGCATGTACGTATATACATGTACTGCATAACTAAATGCCACTAAACAAGATGTCATATACAGGGAGTGCTTGTTTGTAGGAGAAGGCAAGTATGGCATCTGGAAAGACACATGTACTTGTCTACATAACTGGATGCTACATGACCAAGTGTGTGAAACCTCCAAATAAACTATTTGGCAAACTACAACTGGTCCAAATTAATTTTGTAAGGCCAACCAAGGAATGTCTTCATTCAGCCCCATGGTATTGCTTTTTATTCGAAATACCCATTGTTGTTCTCTTCGAAATAAAAACTTTGAAATGTCCGCAACGTGTATGGGGATTATTGGTTGCTCAAGGATAGTCCATCTTAGTTCATCCGCTTGATGATTGGAGTCCAGGAAATGATTGGTCATTTTAGTTGAACTTCTCTTGCACCGAATGGTGCTTTTGTGCTCGAGTATGCGGGTCTTCGCCTTGCGAGTGGTCATACCCACATACCGCAAATTACACAGACAAGTAATGAGGTAGATTACCCTTTCGCTGTTGCAATTTGTGTGTCCTTTCAGTGACCACGGTTTGGCAATACCAATATCCATTTCTGTTATATGTGTAGTTTGAGGACAGACCGCGCAGGACCCACATGGATAATGTCCCCCTTCTGGTGGTAGCCCCCATAATGAAGGTTGATCCGGGCCTCCCTGTTTTGCTCTGGGCCTGGTATGGACAATCTGGTCCTTGATATTGGAGCTTCTCTTGAATGCAAACAAAGGAGGAGGAAAAGATACAGAACCGATGTTTAGAATCTTCCAGTGTTTAAGAATGCTATTTTTGATTTTGTTCGAGTAGCTACAAAAGGTATTGACACAGGTCAATCTGGATAGATCTTCTTTTGGTCCAGCTTCTTCAATCAAGGCCTCCCTGTTGTTATTCTCTGCCCGTTTCCGTGACCTGCGAATGGTTTGTGTAAGATAATTTCTCTCCTTATTATTATTATTATTATTATTATTGGGACATTTATTGAGCGCTGCGCTTACGCACACCGGCGTGTCCACGCGCTGAGAGTGGGAGTAGACAGATGACAGGGAGCAAAGACATCACGGGCCCTTATTTGCTATAAAGATAGGTTTTTAATTTTGCCCGGAATCTGGCCTCATCTAGTTCCAGACGCAGGTCCGTTGGCAGTTTGTTCCAGTAAGTTGCCGCCAAATATCTGAAAGACCTGCCTCCCATGCGGGCCTTCTTGATTCTTGGGGTCCTCAGTAAGCCACCCCCTGTTGATCTAAGTGCCCGTGTTGGTATGTAGGCTTCGATCAAATTCGTCAGGGGGACGGGTGCCCTGCCATTCAAAATACGGTGACAGGTACATAGGGCTTTATACTCCACTCTTCTCCTTACAGGGAGCCAGTGTAGCTGCTGGAGGGCCGCCTTAGAGTGCGCCCTTTTTGGCAGTCTGAGTATCAGCCGTGCAGCCGCATTCTGCAGCACTTGCAGCCGGGCCATGCTTTTTTCTGGCGCTCCCAGGTACAGCAGGTTCCCATAGTCCGCCCGAGCTGTTACCAGGGCATGAACCAGGGTTTGACGTGCTTCCAGCGGGAGTAAGTCCAGGACCTTTCTCAGCTTCTTCAGAATCCCGAAGCAGACTCCCACCACCCGATTAATCTGGGGGCCAAAGGTGAGCCCTACGTCAAACCATACCCCCAAATTGCGCGCCTCTAGGCACGGGGTAGGGGTGGGGCCAAGGCAGGAGGGCCACCATGCCGGCGACCAGGCAGACTGGGCTCTCCCTACCACCAGCACCTCTGTCTTGCTGCCGTTCAGCTTCAAGCAATTGTTGGCCATCCATTCGGCAAGATCTTTCATACACGAACGGAAGCCATCGGCAGCAAGACAGGGCGCCTGCGACAGGGAGATTACCAGCTGCGTGTCGTCGGCATAAGAGACTAGTTGGAGGCCATGACTCTCCACGATCGATGCAACAGGCGCGACGTACAAATTAAAAAGGGTAGGGCTCAAGGACGAGCCCTGCGGCACGCCTTGGCCCAAAGGCACCCCCCTAGAATAGCAGTCTCCCTGCCTGACTTGAAAACTTCTCTCATTGAGGAAGTCTTGGATCCATCTCAGCGCGGTGCCAGAGATGCCACCTCTGTTCAGACACTGTAGCAAGATGTTGTGTGCTACAGTGTCGAACGCCGCGCTGAGGTCCAACAAGATCAGAGCCATAGTTTGGCCTGCATCCACGCCCTCTCTCAGATGTTCCGTTGCCATGAGGAGGGCGGACTCAGTGGAATGACGTGGCCTGAAACCAAACTGCGTCGCATGGAGCAGTCCCCTTTCCTCTACGTGCTTCATAATTTGGATATTAACCACCTTTTCCGCCACTTTTGACAGAAAAGGCAGGAGGGAGATGGGCCTCAGATTTTCTAATACCTCGAAGCCTAAATGTGGTTTCTTCCTGAGCGGGAGCACCACCGCCTGTTTCCATCCGACCGGCAGCTTCCCTGACCCGAAAGATACACCGAGGATATGCCTTATATAAGGCTCCAGGACTACCAGACTGTCTGCCAAGCGTTTAGGCGACACCGGGTCCCACGGGGAACCTGTTTTTACAGAGCGGCACACCACTAATAATTCCTCAGGAGGAGGGGTGCAAAAGCGTGTAATATGCCCTGCCGTCTCTGTGTGCCCTATTGCTTCCTCTAGGTCCAGCCCTATAGGCCGAATAGGGAAAGTTGAATAAATCTTCTCTACTTTAGCGGAGAAGTAGTTTGCAATTCGGTCACAAGACTCCGTAGAGCAGCTCTCCGGCTCTGTAGATGCCTGCACCGACGTCAAGGATTTATAGATGCCAAAAAGTTCCTTGGCAGAGTTTTCCGCCCCCTGAATTTGTTCCGCAAAATAGGCTGCCTTAGACTTTTTTATCAGCCTGTGGTGAATGCGCCTTTTTTCCAGAAATAGATCCCTGGCCTGGTTGTCATAAGACACCCTCCAGACTTTTTCTGCCCGCCTACAGTCTGCCTTTGTCAGTCTCAACTCAGCACTGAACCAAGGAGCTGAGCGATCTTTCCGGGCGCCTGTAGTAGTAGGGCGGCAGAGTGGGGCTGTCTGGTCAAGCGCTGCCGTAATGCGCTGATTCAGATTGAGGACAGCCGTTTCTATGTCCTCACCCCCTGGCAAACCGTCCCTAGTTAGGGCTTGGTTAAAAGCTGCCACCGAGAATTTGGCCCACTTCCTCCTAAGATAGTTAGCGGGTACCTGGCTGGTTTTGTTGGAGTTTCTACTCTGTATGGAGAATGCCACCAGGAAGTGGTCGGTCCAGGGAAAGGGTTCAACACCTGACACTGCCACACCTTCCCAATTAGCATAGACCGGGTCCAGGAGGTGTCCCAGTCGATGCGTAGGCGACTTAAGTTTCAGGTCCAGTTGCAGGGCAAGCATGTCCCGACCAAAATCCTCAACCCCGATAGCCTCAGGGCAGTTGAGGTGCAGGTTGAGATCTCCTAAAAGGAGAAATTTATCCCTGCGCAGGGTCGCCTCCATGAGGCTTTCTAACAGGCTCTCCCTAAACTTAGTGCAGGCCCCTGGGGGCCGATATACCAGACATCCATTAAGCGTCATGGCCCCATTAATTTTAATCGAGAAGAGACCCGCCTCACTCTCCATGATCGGCGTGCGTTCTAAGCAGCAACCCAAAGTGTCCTTAAAGATAATCGCAATCCCCCCTCCCACCCCCTCAGGCCTATCTTGCCTGACCCAGGAGTAATTCTCCGGTGTAGCTTCAATAATGTCAGAGTCGGAAAACTGATCTAACCACGTTTCAGTTAGAAACAGTAAATCAAGTTTTTTTTCCGTAATCAGCTCGAACACATCGAGCCTGTGTTTACGTAACGACCTGACATTCAGGAGACAGGAGACATCCTTGACCTGGGTACTCAATACGCTAGCATGCTTCTGATATTTATCCAATGTAGAACAATTCCTTCTAATTCTGAGAAAGTGCCCGAAGGGCAAGTTCTCTTGTAGGGCCTTCGGTTGATAGCAATTAAAAGATAATAGCGAATTCCGGGCAGGAAGTTTCTTATAGAGTTCTGTGCCAAGGCCATATAAAACCTCTACCTCAAAAGAGACCAAATAATCCTGTTCTTGGTCAAACGTGATTTCGCAGAGGAGACGGAGTAAATGTTTGGTATCCTGGAGATAGGTTGGCATCTCCAGTACCAAGGGCTTAAGGAAAAAATCAGCGAAAGTTGATAGAGGCTCCAGTAAGGAACCTATGCCCGAGATAATCGGTCTCCTTGGTGGTGGTAGCACTCCTTTGTGTACTTTTAGCAGTACATAAAAGTAGGGTATGATGGGATGAGATGTAACCAAAAAGGTGTCCTCATGTTCGGTTATCCACCCCTCCTCCTTTGCTTCCTCCACCATTCACTGTATCTCAGTTGTCAGTCGTTTGGTAGGATCCATTTTCAGAGGTGTAGCAGCAGTAGCAGCACCCCCCCCCCCCAAGCGCCTTGAGACCCTCCGGGTAAGTAGTGCGCTCTATAAATGTCCTTGATTGATTGATTGATAGAGGTCTATAGGCATCCCTTTTGCTGAGCTGTCGAGGAGACTCAGCTCTGTACATAGCACTGCTAAGGATGACTATAGCACCCCCCTTGTCAGCTGGTTTTATCACAATCTGATCATCATCAGACAATTGCTGGAGTGCACGTTGTTCTTGTTTAGGCAAGTTGTCATATTGCCTAACTTCTTGATTGAACCAAGTTTCCACATCTTATAGTATCGCTTTTTCAAAGGTCGCGATTTGTGCAGGCACCATATGTGGTGAAGGATTGAAAGTGGATCGCGGTCTCAAACCTGTGTACTTGATGTCATTAGTATCATCAGTTGTTTATTTCCCTTCTAACAAGGTTCTCAAGTGTATTTTCCGAAAGAAAACGGCTAGTTCTTGTCTATTTCAAAAGTGTCTCCTTGGTAAGTGGGAACAAAGCCTAACCCTTTGGTTAGTGCAAGTCTCATAAGGAGTAAGATGAAAATTACTAAGGTTCATTATCATATCGCATCGTTGCTGGTCCCCGGTTGTACTGGTGGCTGCACCATGCTGCATAGTGTCCTGGGTGCTACAGACATGTCCCAATGCACTGAGGCCTGTTGGGTTCTCCGACGACCCCTTGCCCTTCCTTAGCCAAACCTTAAAAAAGGCTGCTGAGGGATCATATTATTGAATGGCTGAAAGGGGTACATTGCAGGTTGGAATGGTGGCTGTGCATACCCAAAAGGACCAGGAGGCCACCATTGTGTTTGAACCTGATTGTATTGGCCACCCCTACGTTGTCCTGTATTCCTTCTGGAACCACCTCTTGAACTAGGATTCTCAAACGGAGCCAAATCTGAGTCAGTAGACCCATCATCACTGCCATAAGTAGAATAGGTAGAACCATACCTCTTGCCCCTCTGATTGAACTGGGGCGGCACATAAGTTTCGCTGGTGTAAGGGTATACTTTGTCAAATGCAAATTTATCTAAGTCTTTCCTAAACGTAGTTATTTTCGTGGCCAATATTGAGTCCTTGAATTCCTTGTTATTCTTATTAGTTTCGTCTTCCTGTTTCTTGTAAAGAGAGGTCACTAGGACTGATTTGATCTGTATCTCTAATGTTTGTATTTCAACTAAGATGGTGTCTGCGATGCGTTTGGCCGTGCTAATAATAAGGATAAGCCAATCCGTTGTGCACCGCCAGGCAATAAGAGACCAGTCTTTCAGGAACTCTTTAATGTCCTGGAACAGACGGGGTGAATTCGGGACAATAAGGCCTGTTGGTGCACAACTGGCTCTCAGATATTCAGTCATTATTGCATGATGCACAAATGTATGTGAATGTGAGCGTTTGAGCACCAAGAGTTTGGCCCAGTCATCAGTCGGTGTGGAACCCACCACTGGTGGATTCTCTAGAATGCTAGGTGTGAGTAAAATGTCTCTAGCAACTGTTTCGTCAAAGGCTAAGACTTCTGCCATTATTCACTATGTTGAGCACCAATAGAAAAAAATCTCTGTCTAAAAAATTGCCCAAAACAAAGAACTAAAGACCACCTCAAAAGTTAAGAGCAGGTAGTCCACCTGTGTGGGGGACTAGGCAAAAAAAGTACCTGCGGCCGTAGCTGTACAAAACTCGTAACACAAAGAAGACCTTTACATGGGGGGGTCCGAGGGATTCGAATTTTAAGACCTGCAAGAAGTAATTCCCCCAATACACAAGATTCAAACACACAGTGTACTTGACTTCTTGGGTCTATCAGGAATTGCAAACAATGAAATATTAAGAAGAAATACAACTGTATCTCAGTCAAGAAACCTAATTGGGAATCAATCCCTTTTAGGATGAATGCCCTCACTCACCAAAGCTGACATGCTTCATCATTTGGTCTTTCTCCCCCCAGTGGGAAAGCCTGGTCCCACTGAGGGCTACAACCACCCCTCTGAGAGGTGGGAGCTCAGGGATGTTTTAGTTGTTCACTAGGCAGATAGCTAGAAACCCAAATGCGAGCTGACTAGTGGAGTGAGGGTGCAGCCAAAAAAGTGAAATGTAAAAAGTGAATCTAAAACTGCCTAGTACCGATGAAAAGGAACCTTATTGACTCATCTGAGCTGACAGGATTAAAACACAGTGCTACGCAGTGTGTGATTAGACTGCTAGATTGTAAAGAATGGTCGACATGTTTCAGCCGTAAGTCATCTAACAAGTATGTATGGTTTCTTCAGGACCATATATAAGCTGCTGCAGAATTGAGAAAAATAGAAAAAAGTGTCTGATACAAAACCAGTAATCCTAGATAGGCACACGGTATCACTGGAACTTGTCTAGGAGAAAGTGAGATACAGGAAAATGCAGTCAATAAAAACTTTCTGGAAACTCCAAACATTATGTAAATGACCAATGAGTCATGACATAGAACTGAGTCCAACAAGGTACTCATAAACACTCACCCAAATCTGTAGGACAAGTGAGCCCACCTCAACCTGGTCACAACTCAGGGAAGGGAGCCCCGCTCTGAAACAACAGGAAGGCATCATAAGACCATACAATATATTGCATGCACTATCCTATGTCATTTACAAACCCCTCAACAGCCAGGATGACCAACCAGAGTCCAAGAGGGAGGGAAATGCAGAATCAGTGCTACATATATGAAAAGAGGTGCATTGCTGGGGAACACCTGTGATGTATCACTTTTCATAATGTCCTTGCAACACCATGGCAACCAAAACCTTGAAAGCACGTGTGCCTGCGTCTGGGACCCGGAGAGGGATGCGTAGGTGCTGTGGAGTTGGCGGGCCGTAACGGTAGGCATTGAGGCATCGGCGATCACCCTTACCTGGAGATGAAGTCTTCCAGGTCACATGGAGACATATTGAAGACCGCCTGTTGAGCCTTGGAGCTGTGAACTGTGAACTGTAGAGGCACTCCTGTGCACCAATATAGGGAGGTTTGCATTGCATACCATATGCCACCACTACACCAGGGTGCAAGGAGGGGATAACCAATGGTGGGCCGTGCCTCTCTGCATCACAGGCCAGAGGATGTTGCGCTGGCTGGACGCTTTGGAAGTTGAGGCCCCTAAGCTGTACCAAACTTGTGTGGCGGGATCGCTGCAACTTCATGCATAAGGGGGCCCTGTTGCATCACCTGCATTGGGAGGTTCCCCAGTGGACTCGTCGGTGACTGCTGTACCCAAGTTTGTTAAATTCCGCCAGGCTGAGGCTCCTGCTGGCTGAGTCACAGATTTGGAGAGAGTGCAGCAGATTGCACCACGTTGTCAATGTTCAGGTGAGGAGAACCTGAGATGCGTAGCGGAGGAGCCCGGGAGTCGAGTCGGACCCAGGCATACTGCCTGTGGGCGATGCACCCCCAGTGGCGGCTCCTCCACTATGGCAGAAGAGCGTCGGCCCACTGATTTCAAGCCGTGCATGAAGAGGAAACATAACATGATGATAACTTTCTGATATTCTCATGCTATGTTTCCTTTGTGGGCAGGAGGGTGGGTGGGGATGCTCAACTCACAGAGCAGGGCAGGAGCAGAGTGGTATGCCCACTCAAGTGTGCAATGACTGTTTGGTGGGCCCTCTCAGGCAGCCCAAAGCAGTCATACGCACTTCCCTGTTCACACTGCAGGCTGCATTACAGCCTGCATGGAGAACATGCCCACACATCCAGCCCCTGGCTGAACATCTTGTCACGGCGCTCAAGAACAATCACAATGCTGCATTGCAGCATTGTGATTGGCTTAGGTAAGGGAGACTGGATGCCTGCGTCCTGTTCCTGGAAGCAGACTCAGGAGAACAGGAGTACAGAAGATGGGGGACCCGGCCTCGAGATAAGATTTTTAAAAGTATATATTTACATCCCCCAGCATCTGTGCCCCTTCAGTGTCCCTTCCCGTGTTTCCCTCCTCCCAGCTGTCCAGTCCCCCAGCAGCACTACTTAATGGTGGCGGTTGTGCGGCCATGCGCAGTTTGAGTACCACTGGTGCACCAAAGGCAAGCCTGTCTGCGTCCATCCGCCCCTGGACTGCGCCCAGCTCAAGGATCCTTCCTCTCAGAAACCCACATAGACTGTCACACGCTCAAGCCCGTCTTCTCCACCAGCAGGAACTTCAACTACAGCCACACAACAGAACTCTCCTGTTCTGACCATCATTGTTTACATCACGCCTTCACCATGCCCACCGTACACCATTGCCTTCATTGTCCTCCCCGTAGCAGCTGGATCAAGGCCACCAAAGAACTTCCCGTCAACTCCCTCAGTACTACCACTCCACCAACACTTACAGATTCCAACACCACAGCGCGCAAATCGACTGAGCTTCAACTGCACTGACACCCTGGCAGCTCCACCGTGTCAGTGGACCGAGCATCTGGGGGTCACTAGCCACCAGGGAAGGTGACAGCAGACACCCTGGACACCAAACTTCATTCTGTACAAAGGGACACAACTAGGCTATGTATGACCTTTGGAACCTCAATGCTACATTACACCTGTGTCAGGTAGGATGTATGCAGATTGGTCGTTCACACACAACAAGCCTCATAGGAGTGGCACAGTGAAATCTATGAGATTTCGCTGCACCAATTCTAGGAGGCCACTGGGTCAAAACTTTACGCCTGCCTCAAGGTGTCATGCTTGTGACCAAATTGCAGCAATGCGTGACTTAAGCGCCTACGTATACATCAGGAATACTGACTTATCTATAAATCCTTGTGACATGGAGAGCCGTACAGTAAATATGGCGCATCCATGGTGTCGCAAAGAGGGAGCAGTGAAGTGTGCCAACGCTGTTTTGTTGAAGTGATGCATGCAACACTTGTCATCAATGAGGCCCAGGACTGCACCCTATCTTATTGTGGGGCGCATTCCTGAATGTTTGTTTTGGCGCAGGGCAGCGCAGCAATATTCTTTGCTGAGCTATCCAGCACCAAAAACTCTGAAATGAGGCCTCAAGTGTTTGCACCAATTTTAAGACCAGCTATTTTGTGGTAGCAAACAACTGCCTCTAACTGAACTTACAGGCAGTTTTGGGGGTTTGCACCATACAAGGACTTCCTTGTAAATATAGCGAAGCGGGGTTAGCAGCAGATTTTTCACAGTAATGCCCACATCTCATTTTCATTAATTCTCGCTAACAGAAGTGGTGATCTTTAAAATTCATGTTTTCACTGGAAAAGTGCTGCTAACTCCAGTTAGCGACAACTTGTGAATAAGACTTTGGGATGTGTTGGCCAAACTGGGGGTACCTGAGGGTCTGCTGGAGATGATTGTTCGTCTCCATACTGCTAATTTTGCACAGGTGAGGTGTGGCAAGGAGGGAGCCCTGTCAAATAGGTTCCCCGTTGGCAGGGGGGTGAGACAGGGTTGTGTGCTTGCACCAACCCTGTTCTGCCTCTACGTCAACGGGGTTATTTCCCACCTAAATGGGGTTGCTAACTCTGACGCGCCCAAGTTGGCGGGCGCTAGGGTGCCGGCGATCATGTTCGCCGATGACACCCTGTTGCTTTCTAAGTCCGCAACGGGCATTCAGCGCGTTCTTGATGGCTTCACTGACTTCTGTGGGGTATATGGTCTAGAAATTAACACCTTAAAGACCAAATTTATGGTGTTCAACCCCCTCTCAAAATTCAGCTTTAGACCTAACATCGGGCAGAGCAGGCTCGAAAGGGTGAAAACTTTCGAGTATCTTGGAGTCATGCTAAATGACAGACTGACATGGAGTACGCACCAGGAGAAAGCACTCCTTAAATTGACCCAATACTCGGGGGGTACCTTGAATCTTCTGGGTAATAACAAATCATCTATTCCGCCCGCTGGTCCTCCTATACAGATTTACAAAACACAGGCTAGGGGGGCAGCCATGTATGGGTGTGAGCTCTGGGGGCATGCAGTAACATCGGATCTGGTAAAGGAGGAGAACAAATTCATTCGGAGGGTTGTAGGACTCCCCTCCAGTTCCCCTCTAGTCCCTTTAAGGTTAGACTTAGGGATGCGACCATTAGATGAAGAACTGGCTTTCCGTCCCTTGGCTTTTTGGCGCAGTCTGTGGGTAACTCCCGAATTGGCTAGCTATAGACAGGGACTACAGGAGGTGCTTGCTATGCCCAATGCTGGGAAAATTAACTGGCTGAAATGTATCAAATCAGAGTTGGAGGGCTTGGGACTTTCAAAGATGTGGTATGATCCTCTAACCAATTGCCCTCTTTTTCCCAAAAAGAGATTAGCAAAGATATACCATGACAGCAAACTGATGAAACTTCTACAGCACCAAAAACATGGCCCACTAACAGAGCATTTTTATGCATCAAGGACACGTATAGCTTTGAACCAGTTCTAGACAAACTGTATCCTCCCCTGCTTAGGAAATTATATTTGCAATGGAGGCATGGGTCACTTCCACTTCGAGTATTTACAAGTAAGTGGAGTGAACAATCACCCAGTATGTGTCCAGCTTGTAGAATGTCCGATGAGTCCGAACTCCACATACTCTTTTTCTGTCCCATTTACCGAGGGATTCGCAAGAAATGGATAGTTCCCCTATGCAGAAACTTGGGATTTGGAGAGTGTCTGGTCGCCTTTAGAGTCCTAAAAACAAATCTGTCGGACCATATTGTTTTTGCAGTGGCCAAATATTTGGGTGCTATTTGGTCTCTGAGAAGAAAATACCTCAACGCCGGTAACTGACTCTAACGTACCAAGGTTATGCATTCTACTGTGAAATACCGCCTTTTAATGATAATGGACTATTTTTTTAAAGTATAACTTTTATTTTTTAATAATATTATGGATGTTACTAATGTCTTTTATGGTGAAAAATTTTACCGAAATAAAGATTTATACAGTAAAGAATAAGGCTATAAAAGATAGCCACTGTAACTTAAAAAAGTTGACACTGTGGCGGCATTAAGTCCTTGTAAATACACCCCTAAATAGTGACAAGCTAGATGAATTTATGTATTTTGTTGCTCTTTGGCAACTCTTCTCTATGATAAGTGAATAGCAGGTAGGGGGGACACAAGCCATAACTTTGAAATTTCACAAAATTAGAATGGTTTAGGTGAAAGATTAATAAGTCCAAAAAAGAAGAGATTTGTATAGGCCTGCAAGGAATGAAAGCACAACAACCACACTGAAACTCTTGTTTGCTTCTATTGAAAAGGGTACAAGAGGGCGTATCTCTACTGAGGGGACATGCTCTAGCAGATTATCCAATTGAACATCTCACACCAGATAGTGAGGTACAGTGTCATATAAGCATCTTAAACACCTTGAAGTCGAACACAGAGGTAAACTTTTGGCTAATTTGTTCCAATGTTCACCATGAAAACTCAAGGCATGGGTTCTTCTACGGACTTTGAATTTCCCACACGTTAGTGATTCTTAGGAAATCAAGCTACATTTCTGTTCCTCACATTTTAAAATTTGTGCAGTAATAACACCATGTTTGTACAGTTCTATAAACTTCAGGTTTTGCCATCTTAGACACCAAAATAACAGAAATTAATTAAAGGGTACAAAGGTATATCTACCTAGCAATCACTTAAGGCTGTGCTGGTCTGGCCTTGTGACCTATAAGTCAGCAGAGGTCAGCAGTGCCATTTAACTCATTGACTCAACTATGTAGCATTATGCATTTTACTGATGCTCTGTTTGCAAACCACTGTAGACTAACTCTGACTCTCCCTCAAGACATCATTCATCTTACTGCACTTAGGCAACTCTGATGCTTGTTACTGACTCGATACATGGAGGGTGATTTCTGCCTGAGGCCATTGATGCTATGATGCTTTGTAAATCATGTATCTTCCTATCTAATGACTTTGATGATCATTGTTAGATTTGGGGGTCTCTAGTTGGCACAGATAGATACTTGTGACAAATAGGGACCCTTGCCTCTAGTCAGGGTAAGGGGGTACACTCCTAAAATAACCCCTGATTACCCCCTTGGTAGCTCGGCACGAGCAGGCAGGCTTATCTCAGAGGAAGTGTGTAAAGCATTTGTGACCACATACAGTAATCAAGGGACAACACTACAGATGGACACCACACAGTTGTATATAAAAAATAAGTATTCTTTATATAGATTTAACACAAGACCATAAACGAAAAAAATACACAATACTATACTTAAGATTGTAGTTTTAGCTTAGTTCAGTTCAGTTGTTAAGATGCAAAACTTTGCGTCAAATATACCTTACGATGTGTTCCGCTTCCACAACAAGCAATGTTGCCGCCATGGAAATGTGGCGAAGTTCTGGTGCAAAGAAATAAAGACATGAAGATCTTCCAGATGCGGCATGCTTCTCCGATGATGTGAGAAGTCTCGGTTCAATGTGTCAACTGCAGCGGCTACACCCTTGTTCAGCGATGCGACAGCAACAGCCTCGGCTGCGACACTCTTCTCTGATGTTGCGAGAAACTTCCGTACAATGCGACAACTACAGCGCCGACATCCGACGTCAGCATCTCCGACGGCCGCGCGCTTCTCCTGGGGATGCGATGCACTTTCCTTGATGCAGTGCAATACGACAACTACAGCGCCGACATTCAAGATGCGATGGCAGCAGCAGCGGCGGCGACACGCTTCTACCTCGTTGCGAGACAGTTCTCTCGATGCGGTGCAATACGACAGCTACATCGGCGACACCCTCCCTTGGAGTTGCGACGGCAGCAGCAGTGACGGCGACACGCTTCCTCTTCGTCACGAGACGCTTCTCTCGATGCGGTGCAATACGACAGCCACAGTGGCGACACCCTCCTTCGAAGTTGTGACGGAAGCAGCAGCGACGGCGACATGTTTCTTCCCCATTGAGTCGCGCTTCCAGCTCCTTGTGACATGCAGTCCCTCAGAAGGCCCAAAACAGCAGCAGGTACATGCAAAGAACTCTGGGGAGCTGGGGGGTGAAGTCTGTTGTCTCTGAGACTTCAGCAGGAGGCAAGCTCTTTTCCAAGCCCTTGGAGATCCTTCACAAGTTTAATGTAAAGAACACAAAGTTCTTTCTCCTCTCTTTGGCAGTCAGGCAACCACCTCAGGCCAATCCCCTAAGCAGCACTTCAGCTTAGGAATAGTCTCTCCTTAGTTTCTTCAGGTTCCTCTCCTCAGCGGAGGTTTCTTCTTGTTTGTCCAAAAGTGATCTAATTTCTTGGTCCCAATATTTATACCCCAAAATCATTTGTCCTCTGAGGACAGAGGGGCCTTTGCCCAGTCCAAACCAGTTCTGGAGCACTCTGTTGGCATGACTCCTTCTTTCCTTTCGCAGTGCAGGGCAGAAACATCAGACGCCCCACAGGAGGTAGAGCCAGCATTGTGGAGGGATAGCACAGCCCTGGAGCACTTTGTTGTAATGATTCCTTCTCTCCTTTCACAGTGCAGGGCAGAGACATCAAACGCACCACAGGGGGTGGAGCCAGCACTGTGGGGGGCAGGCACAGTCCTATTCAGGTCCCAGGTACAACTCCTCCCTCCCATCTAGAAGCAGATCTCTCTATTCACCACTGGGCTGACTCATCCTGTCTCTTGGAATCCCCCAGCCCTGTCACTCAAACTACAAACAAGGAATACACAACCTAGCAGAGGCAGGTTTGGATAGTTAGACAAGAAAATACCTACTTTCTAAAAGTGGTATTTTCAAACACAGAATGTTAAAACCAACTTCACTAAAATATGTATTTTATTTTTCTGAGTGTCCCCGTCTCACTGTTACATCAGCTGCACCGTGGGGCGATTTTGAGTTTAGAGCCCCAAATGGGGGCTCACAGGGCCTCATTCGGCCTCATTTTGTTGAAGGGGGCATGTCTGAATTCTGTTCCCCTGAGTTGGACCAGAAGTGCACGTTGGTGTCAGGGCTAATTTGTACCCAGCTGCACCGCGAGAGCGTGGGCAGCTGCAACGTTTGGCACATTTGGACAGAAGAGGCACAGTGGTGACAGGCCTTCACTGGGATTACAGCTGTGCAGCACTTAGTGCCAGCTGCATCGTTTAGGCCACAGTTCTTTGGGGCCATGTTTTGAGAGAGGAGTGAAATGTACTCCTTTGCCCTAGCGCAATGGTGCAAATTTGCTTCCACCCACCACAGCATACAGTATGGGACAGGTGGTCAACCTATTTCATCCATTTGTTATCATGCACTGTAAGTGACTGCATTAGTCACATGTGCATCGCTGTCTGTAAAGGAGTGAACTTAAGTTTCAGAACTGTTGTGCATAGGCTGCTGTCCTCCTCTTTACAAATATATTTTGAAAATATTTTTGGCAATTTTATTGCACATAAAAAAATAAAAAAAATAATTGCACCTGTGTGAAGGCTAGACCAATTGACTTTGCCATTGCTTGTTTGACAGTGAGTTCAGATTGGCTGGTTCTGGAATGCTGCTCCAGCCTTTTTGCTTTCTCATTAGTGCCCCCTAATCTGGTAAGACGGTTTCTTTCCCTCATCATCCTTTCATTTCGATGGGTATTGTGTCTGACTGAACTCCAATATCTCAAAATATTACTTGTCTTCAAAATCTGGATGGCTGCAGTTTCCCTATAATACAATCCATGTAAACTAGAATTCTTACTCTTATATTCGAGTTCCTGTCTCCATCTTGATAAATCCCCCATCCCTTTCTCTCTCTCTCTTTTCCCAGGCTGCACTCCCCTCTCAGCCCTAGACACACACAACCACACACACAACCACACACAACCACACACAACCACACACACAACCACACAAAACCACACAACCACACACACACAACCACATACACAACCACAACCACACACACACAACCACACACATAACCACACACAACCACACACAACCACACACACAACCACACACACCACCACACACACAACCACACCCAACCACACATCCACACACACACCCACAACCACACCCGCACCCACAACCGCACCCACACCCATAACCACACACACACACAACCACACACACCCTACCACACACATACACACAACCACACACACATACAACCACACACACAACCACACACACACAACCACACACACAACCACACCAAGCATTTGCAGAGCCAATAGGTCTCGCCTTTGGAACCTTATAAGTGTTTAGCCATGCAACAGTTGATGTGGTAGCACCAAGGATATTGTGCTGCATGACTAAATACTTAGAAGGTCCCAAAAGCGAGACCTATTGGCTATGCCAATGCTTGTTATAATGTGTGCTTGCACTGAAGTAAGGTGTCCAATATACGGAGTGTGGAAATCACACTCGAGTTTAATTATGGGGTAATTTGATGATACTTGGTGAGGTAGGTGGTGCCATCGAAGTAAACCCTCCGGTGCTGAGGGTATATAAATCCAGAGTCACGCTATATTCCTTAGTAGTAACGTCTCCTCGATGCACTCTGAAAAAAGCTTTGCTGTGTTTTCAATAAGGGTCAATATATTTGATTTCAAAGTTCTTGTCTTTATTTCTTATTCATAATAATGATATTTCATAGTATTGTCTTCATAATATGTTTACAATATTTTCTTCATACCAGCCCAATGCATTTCGGGCGCCTGCCCTTCATCAGGGGACTTATTTCTGAAAGTAACCAAGTATAGCACATGTTTAGCGAATCATTCTCAAACAATAGTTTACAAGTATTTACATTTCATGTTCTTTATAGATCGTGTGTTACTGTGTGAACGGATAGTCAGCTCATGAAAAGAGGCGAACAAGTGACAGCGGTTCCAAGTCGAAATCTAGGGTGTAATGGTGAAAAAGAAACGAAGAAAAAACGATAAAGTACGGGTGCAAGTGCCCGGGTGGAAAAGAAATTGATCGTGACTTAAATCGACAGATGCATCAGTGCCTTATATAGATATGTTCAGGGTGAATCGTGGTTTATAAAAAGTGCCTGATGAAAATAAACAATAATGCATGCATTAATAGAGCGTATACGGCAACTTGATAAATCCTAGTCTGACCTGCATAGTAAGCGTGAAAGTTCACATACGTGAACTGCAATTCCAAGCAGCAGTTTGAAAGAAATGCGAGTGAAGGTAACATTCATTAAAAAGCAGAGAACTGCCTTGTTCTGCGAGTGGTCCGAGCTTGTCAATAGCGCGCTCGCTTACCGGGGTGATGGTGTGAGAAATCTAGATATCCGATCTTCACGGCGTGTGAATCTTCCCGAGTGTGTGGCGCCATCTTTCAAACGCCCGTGTTTTAAAGAACGGTTGTTCTGATAGGGGAGTCAGTGTCATGTGACTCGGTAGTATGTGTAACGCGTGCCGATAGGTGAAATGAATGTCACGTGGTGCGGAAATGACCGTGTTTGAGCTCAAAATACCAACTTTGTATAAAAAAGCTTTATCGAGTGAGTGTGTAAAAACATGCCTGATATGAAGTCTCAGTTCAGGAAATTCCGAAATACCATGTGCCAAGAAGACAAAAATACCATGTGTAAAACATGCATGAAAACTCTGAGCACACCTTGAGCAGGTGTTATTTACCCTGAGAGATTTTGGCTCCCGATTTTATTATGTTTCTAAATGATCCTCTCAGAAAGAGCGGAGTAAATGTGAGTAACCACACAGTAAATGTCAATGTCCTCTAAGCAGTATTGTCCAATATGGGTTCTATAGCATCTAGAGCCTTTCAAGCTCCTTTTCTTTTTCCTATGTGTCATCAATTTCACTTCGGAGTGGCGTAGCAATGGTCCCATGGACCCTAGTGTAGGAAAGAAAATGGATTCTCGTCACCACTGGTTGTTGGGTAGTAAGTACCCAGGGCACAAGCACTAAAAAAAGAAGTGGGGGACCAACCTAGTTAGGCAGTATGCAAGTGACATCACGGCGGCGACATCACCTTGACAACATCACGGCGCATGACATCACACATGGCATTACAAGAATTGACATCATACAAAGAGGCATCACAAGTCACATCTTTACAGCAAGTGGCATCACAAGAAATGACATCAGATATAAAGCCCTCACATATATGTTTAGCGGGTCTATCGTGTATGTTTGAGCCCATTGCGAGGACAATAGCACAGTGAGCTATGGAAGATGATATGTGACTTCAACACCTTGCCATCCTCCAGCTTTATGTAATACATCCTGTACATTCATTTACAAACCTATATAATTTATTGTACATGCACGTGTTGATGTAAAGCGCTCTGACACGTTGCATTGAAATGAGTAGGGCTATTCAAGAAAAAAATAGTGGTACTTAAATTATTTTAACGCCTCCTCAGGGAAAGTAATCTCTATATAAGTGCAATTTCCTTTGTGTAAATACTGGGAAAGACCAACACATCTGATATTCTTACAGTGTATGCATTTCTCCTAAACATAAACTGAACAAAGTGAAAAGCTGCCTCTCTTAAGTATGTGCGTAGTTTTAACAAGGTGTGAGCCTTTGTTTGTTTCCCCTCTGCTTCATTTGCATCAGGTGTGAGGCTCCTCACTGCACCCAGCCAAGAGACTTGAACCAAAGGATGCCTGAAGACCCCTCAAATGCGGCCTTTTTTATGGGACCTTAAGGAGCCTTAAATAAGAAAGCCCCATCCTGTCCCCGCCTGCACGGTGTTGCTTGTTGCAGATGGAAAGGAGACAAGTGGGGCGCTGCTGAAAGTGTTCCAGTGTTTGGAAATTACACCAGGACGAGCTCTGCATATTATTCAGTGGGGCCCAAATTCTTAGCAGGGTGAACAGCGTCCACCCTGTGAAAAAAAAGTGGGTGGACGCCGTCCATCCACGTGTTCCCCCGACTCGTGCCCTGTAAGTACCCTACCATAATAAATTAAGCTATAGAAGGCTATTCAGACCTCCGAGCCCCGGTGCATGGCATCTGTTGTACCATTGATAACTATGCCCCGCGCAGTGGCAAACATGGACGTTTTGTTTCATGCGTGAAACAAAATAATCTCCATTTTGTGGTTACTGTGGCCTGTTTATGGCTAGGGGAAGCGGGTGCACTCTTTTGAAGCTGTATTATTAAATGAGATATTATTCAAATGGTACAGATAAGATATTGAGATGAGTACAAAGCTGCAAGAAACCTTGTTCTTTGGAGGAACTATTTAAAATATCTGGCAACTGGCGCCTTTGTCGCCATGGTGATTGTGCGACTCGCAGTTTGTTTGCTGTTTGCATTTCTGGAACTAATCTTCTGATGAGTTCGCCGACCGGGAGGAAAGAAACTTTAAAGTACGCCATTAACATCCCCAGCAATCTGAGTAAAAGGAAATTCATGAAGCTATTTCCCTCGACGTAGTTTCCTCATCTGCTGGACGCTCCCGGGTTGGCCTTCACGTGACACAAAAAACAGATTAAAGGAAGGTCTCGGCGAAATTACAGTTTCTCTCTCAATTGATTAAATTACCCGTACTTTAAAAGTGTTTCTATATTTATAGTCGCAGTGGGAAGATTCTTTTTTTTTTTATTTCACAATATTTTTATTGAGAGAGTTTGGTAGTGATATGAACAGAACAAATAATAGCAGATAAAGTCCATGGTACAAGTACATAATAAATCGAGAAGCGGTGAAGTAACATAATATGGAGTAAACATAACATGCGGGGGGAAAAAAGTAAACAGGTAAATAAAGAAAATGACAATTAAGCATCAAGTCCGTACAACACGAAGGGATATGTCAGCCGGCAGATAGATCGGTCATATAGCACAGCAGGGTGAATCACAGCCATCAAATGACATATTGAGAAATTGCTTGCCACATCAAAGTTTTAGGTGTCTCACGGAGGTTTGAAGAGATCAAAGTGAGCGTCAAGTGAGACCCATATTTTCCTGTGTTGTGGGCGCCATGGGTGAGAGGCAAGTGCAATGGTATCGGCACCCCTGAGGTTAGAAACCCAGTTGAGCCAATGGGGGAAGGAGGCTTTGGCTGTATTTTTCCAGTTGGACGTTATGACTTTAACCGCCGCCGTCAGTAAAAGATCAAGTAGGGCTTTGTCATTTTCATTTAAAGTGACAGCTTTGGAAGAACCCATAACTAGAGTAGCAAATTCTCTCGGGAGAGAAACGTGCAGGGCTTTGTTAACAAAGTCAAATATCCTGTCCCAGTATGTGGCAACCCGGGGGCATTTAAATATTAGATGTTCAAGGTCTCCTCCCGCTTCCAAACAGTTCCAGCAGGAGTCATTGTCTTTGATGTTGTGCAGAAAAAGTCTCCTGGGGGTCCAAAAGGCTTTGTGTAGGAGCCAGAATTTAGTTTGGGATAGAGTTGGGCTAATTTTGTGTCTTGTGGTCGATTCCCAAATTCTGGCCCACTCGTTATCAGATGTGGGAGTGGAGGAATATGCTTCCCAATAGGATTGTAATGCGGAGACCAGGTTAGATGTCTGTGGTTTGATCATTTTGTACATTCTGGATACCTGGTGGCCAAGTCTATTAAGGGTGGATAAAAGGCCAGGGAGTGAGGGGGATGTGTTGCCCAAGTTTTCTTTGGTTAGGGCCACCTTAACTTGTAGAAAATAGTAGAAGTCAATGTTCTCGAGTTGAAATCTATCCTGTAATTCCTTGAATGTGAGTGGTGTTTGGCCCTCGTAGAGGTGGTGAGGGAAGTGTATTCCCTTCCTGATCCAAGAAGGATTATACAGCGGTTTACCTTTGTATGTTATAGCGTTATTCCGCCATAGAGATTCCCACTTTGAATTGCGAAATTGATGGGGTAGAGATTTACTTATATGGAGGAGGGAGTTCTTAGTGTTTTTAAATATGATATTAGAGTCGATATCGGGACGCACTTTGATGGTAAGGAGGGAGGAGGGGTCAAGGCCTTCCACTAGGGATTTTTCAATGTGTAACCACACAGGTGTGTAATCAGGCTGTGGTGTGAGCCAGATCGCACCTTGCCTGGCCAGGAAGGCGGTCTGGTATAGTCTAAAGTCGGCCAGATTGACGCCACCCAAGGATTTATCTAGTCGTAGCTTTTTCATGCTGATCCTGGCTTTTTTCCCCTGCCAGAGGAAGGAGGTAATTACCTTATCCAGTTTTGAGTGGAAATCGTTAGAGAGCGTTAGGGGAAGCATCGAGCTCAGGTAATTGACCAATGGGGAGATCATCATTTTTATCGTCTCTATCCGACCCCACCATGTAATGAATCGCGGCGACCAACCATCCAAGATTCTTTTAATTTTCGCTAGTGTGGTCGATTCATTGTGCTTGAGTGTACTTAGTATGTTGTCGGTGAATTCTATTCCTAGGTACTTAATGACATCCGGTTGCCAGGCTAGACCTGAATTTCCAAGGACCTCTTTGGTAGTATGTACATTAAGGGGTTTAACTTCGGATTTGTCCTTGTTTAACTTATAGCCGGACAATGCCGAGTACTTACTGATGGAGGACATAAGCCCCTTAATTGATAGGGTTGGGTGTTCTGTGGCTATTAAGATGTCGTCGGCATATGCCGCTAGTTTTATCTGAGTGTTTCCGAATGTGACACCTGCGATGTCCTCATTTTTCTTGATGTCGGTGAGTAGTGGCTCAAGAGCCAGCAGAAATAGAGCCGGTGAAAGTGGGCAACCCTGTCTAGTTCCTTGGAATAGGCGGAACGGGTCAGAGAGTGTTCCATTAATAGATATACGGGCAGAGGGGGCGGAGTATAAGGCCATCACCATTTTAATGAAAGAGTTACCCAGATTGAATGCGCCCATACAATGCTGAAGAAATGGCCATGAGACTTTGTCGAATGCTTTCTCAGCATCTAGGGTTATTGCAACCATCGGCATTTTGCAGTTTTTCGCTTTTTCAAGTATGTGGCATAGGAGTCTGGTGTTGTCATTCGACATCCTGTGTTTCAAAAATCCTACTTGTGACGGACTTATCAATTTGGGCAGCACGGCGTTTAGTCTAGTTGCTAAGATCTTGGCATAGATCTTGCAGTCAATATTTATGAGTGAAATGGGGCGGTAATTTTTTGTCTGGAGGGGATCTTTCCCTTCCTTGGGTATAACAATTATTGTGGCTTCACTCATCGAGGGAGAGATACTCCCACTGGTGGCGGTGGAGTTGAACACGGTTTGGAGTGTCGGGGAGAGTTGGCTGTCAAAGGCTTTGTAGAAAGAGGCAGAGAAGCCATCAGGGCCCGGGGCTTTGTTGCTTTTGAGTGTTTTTATGGCCGTCGAGATTTCTGTGATGCTGATGGGGGACCCTAGATTTAATTCGTCTATCTCTGAGAGTCTGGGGAGGTCTAGGGCCTTTAGGTACTCTATACATGTCTGTGGGTCCAGGGGCTTATCATTCCTGTATAATTCTTCGTAAAATTGCTTAAAGGTATCAAGAATCTTGGACTGGTTGGTGTGCGTATTATTAGCGGGATCTCTTATAGAGGATATGGTTGTTAGTTTCTGCTTGTGTTTAAGGTAGGAGGCCAACAGCTTCCCGGCTCTGTTTCCCTCACACAGCTTCAAGGCTTTGAAGCGGTTGATCCACACGCCTGCTCTCTTGCTCACAATGGAATTATACTCGTATTTCTTTTTTATGAGTTGGTCAAGGGGTTTGGAGTCTTGAGGATTGGTTTTGTGTAAGGATTCTAGTGATCTGATCTCCTGCTCCAATTGCTCCAGTTCTTTGTTTATCGCTTTGTTGGCTCTGGTTCTTATATTAATAATAACTCCACGGATCGTGGCTTTGAGCGCATCCCAGAGGATGTTTGGGTCTGTGTCAGGGACATTATTTAAGAGTAAGTACTCTTCAATGGCTTTAGTAATCTGTAGTTTGTCGTCAGGGTTGGTTAGCGTTTCATCGTTGAAACGCCATCTTCTGGGCGGTCTGATTGAGCGGGAGCCTGCAAGTTTGGTGTGGATACATGCATGATCGGAGATCAGTTTAGGGGCGATGTCGGTTTCCTCGATTAGGGGTGCAAATGTAGAGGATATTAGGATAAAGTCAATACGCGAGTAGGAGTTGTGGGGAGTGGAGTAAAAGGTGAAGTCTCTCCCATCAGGGTTTTGGAGACGCCATGAGTCTTTAAGGCAGTACCTTTCGCATAGCCGCAGGAGTGCCTCATGTGAGCGTGATGGGTGAAAAGCGCATTTGGACTGCCTGTCTAGTAAGGGGTCTAGAGGAAGATTAAAATCGCCTCCCACAATGAGAAGGTCGTCCTGAGGGATATGCTCCATCGAGCGGGAAACGGAGTCCCAAAACCCGGGGTCGTCTGAGTTAGGGCCGTAAATGTTCACTACGTGTATTGGGTCATCTTCCCTGCGTAGATGGGCCACCAGAACCCTTCCCTCCGTATCATGAGTGTGTGAGACTAGTGTTATGTTTGACTTCTTTGATATCAGGGTAATTAGACCTCCTTTCTTGTGCGGTGCAGGGGATGACAGTATATGGGAAGACCAATGGACGTTTAAGAAACGTGTGTCCTCTTCCGATAGTTTAGTTTCCTGTAGGAGGATAATATCCCCCTTAGTTTTGGCGATGTAGTCGAACACTTTCCTCCTTTTTACAGGGTGGTTAAGACCCTTAACATTTAACGAAACTATGTTGAGGTCATCCGCTATTGACTTAGTGTTAGACATTAGTGGGCAAGGTTATCGCTAAGTGGTGATCTGGTGGGGGGCAGAACAATGAGACAAACATCCCCGTGGGAGCCTGTGTGCTAATACAATAACAAGTGGACAGAGCTAGCGAAATGGCTAGGGATATAACTAGCGTCCTTGTGTTGTAGCGGAATGAAACAGACAGAAAAAGGGACAAAAAATAACACAAAAAGATATACAATGCTATAAAGTACCAACAATCATTATCTGCTGAAAACTCTCTCTTTTTCCCAATCCCCATGCAAGCCCTCCCAATCCCCCCTCCCCCCCTCCCCCCCCAATACGTACGTAGGGAGTACGACGACAGTACCTAGCTAGGCAAAACAGGAGTTATTAAACATTAGCAATAGATATTCATTAGTTCCAATGTCAAAACGTAAGAGGATTTAGAGGTCCAGACTGTGTGGCAGCGGGTAATATTTACTGCAGCAATAATACGTGCGTAATGATAGTGTTTGTGCGCAATAATATGCTGTATTAAACCAGGAGTGACTGTCTGCAACGTGCAGACGAAAGCAGTAAGAAGGTTAGAACCAGCTAAATGTTGCGTCAAGAAAACTTGAATCGTTAAAGTGGGTTGAACTCCCTGTAGTAAGGGCAATATATGTGCACAGAAACATATAATAGCAATAATGACAAACTAGTAGCGACTATATGCGTCGTGCAATAGAGTCTAAGTGTGAGAGTAGAACCTGCTCGACATTATGCAAGCAACCACCAACCCTGTTGCAAACCAAAGCAGATCATAAAACGTCACTTATCGAGTGGGCGGACTAGCAAACAACTAGAGAAGGCAACTATTACAAAGCTATTACAAAACTACAAGTACACAATAGTGCGACCTGGAAAGGATAGAGATCCGATAGACCTCTACTTTGTCATGATAGTCACGTGGTCTTCCTTTTGTTGGAAGGGCCATTCGATTGGTCCATTTCCTGAGGTGGGCCATTTTGCAGGTAGTTTTCCAGATCTTTCGGGTCTGTGAAGAATTTTGTGCGGCCGTTTATTGTGATTTTGAACTTGGCTGGACCTGCAAAGGAGTAGGGTATGCTCTTGGATCTAAGCTTGGCGCGGATTTCCAGGAACCTCTTGCGAACCTCCACTGTGCCCTTGGAGTAGTCCTGTGTAAAGATGATCCTCTGACCTTCCCAAATGATGGAGTGCTGCTTCCTTGCGTATTGTAGGATCAGATCGACGTGCTGATATCTGAGTGGTTTGCATATCATTGGTCTGGGGCCCTTCTCGCGGTTAGTAGTGAATGTGGGGATTCTATGCGCACGATCTAGCTCCAGACCATGCGGGAAAGCAATGCCGGTGATCATGGGGATCCATGCTTCCAGGAAAGTCACGCAAGAGTCTGCATCTTTTTCTGCGTTTTCGGGTATGCCAAAAATTCTAATGTTCCCTCGCCTGTTGCGGTCTTCCAACTCAGCATGTTGGCGTCTGAGGGTGTTAGTGGTGTCTTCAAGGCGCTGTATTCTAGTAGCTGATTGACGCGCGAGGTCCTCCACGTCGCTGATGCGCTGTTCCGCTGTGTTCAGCCCGGATTTTAGGTCATGCATATCAGCTCTGATGGCCGTTAGCTCAAGCTGCATAGCATCAGTATTCGCCTTAGTGGATTTGGAGATAACAGTGAGGTCTCCTAATTTTTTCAAAATCATATCCATCGTGTCCGCCATGTCTGGTTTGCTCTTAATAGGGGAGTCAGAAATATGCGGCCCAGGTTTCACCTTCTTAGAATTTGTCTTTTCATCTCTGCCCGCCATTTTGGACGTGAGGTTTGAGAAGAGATGTGATTATCAGTTAGCTTGTCAGGAACACCTGTCTGGGGTCAACGATGGTGGGATCAGAGAGGGAGTTGACAAACAGGCTAGGGCTGTTAAGACGCTCAAGGCTGGCTCCACGCGGTGATTCTCTCAGCGCCAGGCGAGCCTAGTGCTGGCTAGCTGATTGACGCTGTTAGTGTGGGTGTGCTATTTCCTGTGCTGACTCTTGAACTCTCGAACCAAGGCTACCCTGTATAGCTGATAGGAGAAGCAAAGTTAGGTGCTGGTAGTGAGGTGCTGGGTAGGGGCACGATGCCAAGGTAACTTAGAAATGTGACCCCCCAAGGATCGAGGAAAGCCTCACAGAAAGTAGACAGGTGGTCTTCTGCATGAGGGCAGAGGAGAACCGCTTCTCTTTACAGGCGCTTTCATGCTGAATTGCAGTTATTTGGAGCAAGTAGGAATCGGAGCGTTTTTCCGATGGCAGCCGCCATCTTGAGGTCAGGCGAGAAGGGCAGAGAGTGGCAGCACAGCGCTGTGAAAGCGTGTTAGCTCTCGCTTCTTACCGGCATGAGGGGAAATTTACCGATAGGGGAACTTCATTTCTTTTCACAAAATTTCACACTCACGTTGTCACCGTACAGGGGCACATCGTTGGTTTCCACTCATTTTAGTTTTGTAAATGAATTGTCAATCTAAACTATGAACTCACCTCACTTTGGGTTTTAAAGGAATATTCACCCTCACTGAGTCACTACATACAAACCAAGGTTGTGATTCAGAAATATGATTATATACAATGCTCCATAGTATTTTGTTTGTATCTTCCCCACCCCTGAGGAGTCGCATTGCTATGCGACGAAACACGTGTCGGCTGGCTGCAAAAGATATTAAAGAAGACTTTCTTTAAGACACTGTGTTTTCTCTGACAGCTTTATATGTATACTGTTTCGAAACATTTGTCCATTGAGGCACGCATTAGAAAAATTGAGAAGAAATTACTATCTTGTTGTGTGCAATAGGCATTCTGCTTTATGTTTGTAACGTGTGTTCTGGTAACAGACGGATTCGGGGGGTTATAGGGCTTATCCCCTCGCCTACATGCACCAACACCAAATATTGGTAATCCTTTTTACTTTGCATTTACAATAGCTGAGCGCCCCTTTCCCTTTACTTTAAAAACCCTTTCTTTTAGTAGAAAATTAACAGTACCCTATTGTATATGATCATCTAGTTCTTATATGTTAAAACAGCAAGGATATTCCTAAATACTTTGTCGGCTGGAAGGGGATAAAGAGACTGATCGGGGCCGGAGTAACCAATATTATTACGGATAGCACAGTACGGTTAAAGGAATCAACAATTGGGAAAAGAAAGCTACCAAGCACTCAGTGCCCACCAGTAAAAAAAGTCTCTAGCGAGGCACAGCAAACTCTACTGAGCTACCTTACAGGGGCAATGGGGGCATTGGATAAACACATATCCTCAGTAGAGGAGTCATTAGAAGCAGGCACGACTTGCGCTATTATTGAATCAGGTAGAAGTTCTGATACACATGGGGTCATAGGGCCTAGGCCACAGGATAATCTATTTCGCAACGGTTGTATTCAACATGTATCTGAAGAAATTATATCTAGTGACTCTGACTCCCTCTTACAGCCTCCACGGAAAAAGTTAAAAAATCCAGTTTACAACCGATAAAAGGAATGATGAGCTTGAAGGGGGGCCAGTCCACATAAAAACAGTTAAGAGATTGGGCACTATCACCCCAAAACTGATTAAGCAGGGGAAAAAAGAGTGGGGACAAGAAAAGGCTCCTGGAAATCCAGGGATGAAACCCATAGAAAGACGGATTCTTATTTAAATGACCTAAAGAGTTTAACAGTACGGGTCGAAAGATTAGATCTCTACCTACGAGTCTCATTGGACAAAGTGGGCGAAAGATTATCTTTAATAGAAGCCTTGTTGACCAATTAACCACATAAGGGAACCAGTGAAAAATGTATACCCATTGACCCCAGAAAGGAGAATAGCGACAACTGTGTTAAACGCAGGAATCCTGGCTTGTTAGCAATAAATCCCAATTCCATTCAAAGAAAAGTGGACGTAGCCCCCAGCATGAGCAATCCCCCTGAAAATATTAAAGCCTCTAAGACATACATTCACCAACTGAATATGACTGGTTATTCTGTTATTATTGCAGAGAAAAGGGATAGTAGTACAGATAAAGTCCTGGACAGCAGGTCCAATTATCCTACCCGAAACAATCAGATTGGGCAACAATCCGGGGCATCATCTCTAGAATTAAATTATGACTATTCCACAAGACATCAACACCTAGACCTACCACCAGAGGCAACGCCGTATATAGTCATCTTAGCAAAAGTACCAAAATTGGGGTTATCCGAAAATGAAACTTGGGAAATGCTAAGAAATAAAGCATTGCACTGGTTAAGCAGGAGGGTTGGGTCCACTGAACAGCTCTTCTTCAAGTTCAAGATGGCAAGGAGGGTCCAGTGGGTTGGCAATTGCAGGGAAACACTACCAGGGGACTGCATAGTTTTAATGTTTAAAACATCCCTATTGGTGGAGAATATCCTGTGGAGGGCAGGTAATAATCCTGTATCAACAAAAGGGATTAATATACTACAACTGGGTTTCTTTTATCCACCACTCTTTAGGGCAGAGAGAGGCAACACCTTCAGAAAAGTGGAGGCAATGCAAAATTATCATTTTACCCTCCCGATTGTTAATCGGTTCGCCACACTCTCAGGTCGGGAAGAGATAGATTGACTGGCACAGTCATATGAAACTCATTCCAAAAAAGACGTGGGATATATCTACTCTGAAATATATTGTACAGACCCCACTCCTAATCCCATCCCACAGGTGCCATATCCAGAAATTTATCATGTGTTTGAGCAGCAGTCAATGTACACAGAAAGTAACTTGGTCAGTAGTTGGCCGGTACTAAACTTGAGTCCCGAGAAAGAACAGGGAATAACCATGGCCACGAGTCAAGTTGAACCCTAAATTAGGCCTATTGTAGCCGACTCTGAGTGGGAATGTCCATCTACTGAATTAATGTTAAAAATCTTATTCTGGAACATAGCGGGCTTACGATCAAAATTGGTCAATCACATATAGCTTGACTTTGTTGGGAAATTTAACGTCCTTTGTCTACAAGAGACATGGGCCACCACTGAGATACATATTGAGGGGTTTAAGACATACTGTACCCCAGATATTTCATCTACTTCTGGTAGGACAAAGGGGACTCTGACAGTATATATTTCAAATCTGCGGGCGATCAAGATAGATACCTCTTGCAAAGTCAGAATCCAACTTCCAAATAATAACCCTCAACATGAATAAGCACGACATGTATGCATTGATTAATTTCTATAACAATATACAGAAGGGACAGTTGGTGGTAATCCTAAAACAAATCAGAAATTCCCTGCTAGAAATCCAGAATAATTGTACCCAAAATGTTTTTCTTATATGGGGGGCCCTTTAATGCATCGCCATGTGGAAAGAATAGTAACTTAACATGTTGTTTAATCGATGAGAATAATAGTAATCTAACGCATTTGCCCCACACAACATACAGTGGCAGCTTAAATGAGATGTTATTTGTTTTGGAAATGGGTTTCGCGAATTAACTACTTTCTCCACCAATCCCATTCACACAACTTTTAATGGAAGGGGAGTAAACACTACAATAGATTTTATTTTTTATATCAAACAGGTAGGCCTTCTATCTGTTGAATTTCACCACCCACAAAAATGCTACCGGTGATCATTTCCCAAATAGTGTCCTAATATCTTGTCCGTATAAAATTGGTAAAAGTAAGAATAAGAGGAGATACGGGCAGAAAAATGTGGACATTGATAAAAGAAATGGGTACTCATTAAATGGGATAAAGTAGACCCACAGGAGTTCACAAAAGCGGTGGTCAAAAATTCTTTAAATTCTGAAATTAAGTGCCTAAATCCATTAACCCCACACCATGAGGTTTTGAGAAGCTTCATGGAGATAACAAATGTAATAAAGGAAACATTGAGAGTCCAACTAAAACAAAGGAAAGACAAGCGTGAAGGATGGTTTAACAAGACAGCACAAAAGCATTCGTTTACCTAAAATTTGCCCTACATAAGAAGGAGAGGGACACACAGACGATCAGACAGCTTAGAAAAGCATACACTCAAGCAGTGAAACTAAGAAAAGGTGAATTAAAAAAAGAAACTTGGGATGAGCTACATAAAAGCTGTACAAATGAAGAGAGCACTGCTTTTTGGTGGGAGGTTAAATCCCCTTTTCTCTCAGCAGCCGGGGATATGCCGACCATAGAAATTGCACCTAGATGAAAGACACTGGGTGGACCATTTCTCTCAGATTTTTGGTTTACATACTGAGGAGAATTATGTGACAATAGGTACTGTTAACATCAGTCCTCATGCAAGCTCGGTAGTCTTTCCTATAGCTCTTGATGTCACCTTAAAATAGGTCGAGCTTGCCTTTAAGGCTAGTAAAGGGGGAAAGGCCCCGGGACCAGACGGGGTCCCGGTTGACCTTTTTAAGCACAATATGGAGCTATGGACCCCCATACTAACAAGGGTGTTAGAAGCCACCTGTACAACCGGGCCTATTGAATCATGGTCTGAATGAATTTTGGTCCCGGAATTCAAGAAAGGAGACCGACAGAACCCGTCCTGTTATCGCCCCATTTCATTGTTTGATTCACTGGGCAAAGTGGCAGGTCGCATAGTCCTTAACTGCCTAAAACAATGGTCAGAGCCCAATAAAGTACTGTCTGACCTCCAATTTGGGTTCAGGGAGGGATTGGGTACCATGAAGCAAGGCCTCAACCTGATTCTCCTAATGGGAAAATATGTAAATGCAAAAGGGGGAAAGTTATATATGGCCTATGTAGACCTAACAGCCGCATTCGACTGTGTAAGCCATATTAAATTGTGGAGGACCTTGGAAGCGATGGGCGTGGAGATCCCCATAATTAGCTTTTTAAGAGAATTATATGCGAATGCGACTGCTAGGGTGCGGTTTGGCATAAATGGGGAGCATACGGGGCAGTTCGAAGTGGAGAGGGGGGTTATACAGGTTGTGTCCTGGCCAGCCGCGGTCGGTAGGGGAGTACCTGCCGGGCCGGTGACGTGGGGAGGGGGAGGGACAGGGACTAATTTTGTTGCACGCACTGCATCCCCAAATGCAAAGCAGTGCAAGCAACGGAATTCGTTTGATTTATTTAAATGTTTACTTACCTGCAAACCTCCATTATCCATACATTACTAACCCCCACCCTGCCCCTCCTCCTCCCCACGTCACCGCCCCGGCAGGTACTCCACTACCAACCGCGGCTGGTCCTGGCACCCTTCCTATTTACACTTTATACAAATGGCCTCGTGCAGGCCATGTTGGAGGGGTGCCAGGACCTACCCCTGCTGCAGAAATGCCCAATACCCACCCTACTCTATGCGGACGCCGCCGTAATTGTGGCTCAGACGTCGATAGGGTTGCAACGTACCCTTGATAGGTATCATAAATTTATGGCAAATTTAGATCTAAAAATAAACATCAAGAAAACCTTCGTAATGAGCAGTGAGACAGGCAGAATGAAACAGAAGGATTTTTACATTGAAAATAAAAATCTGGAGTCCACTATTACAAACCCTTATTTAGGTATCCTAATTGACAATAAGGCTATGTGGCGTTAAGTAATAAAAGCCAGGAAGCTGTTTTTTTTAGGACAACTATGGCATTGGTTAACTTCGCGCAGAGGTTAGGTAAGAGGCCACCATTGGAGATGGTCCAAATATACCAAGCTAAATGTATCAGCACAGCAATATATGGGGCAGGAGTTTGAGGTTACGGTGTAGTTGACGAACTCCAGAAAGTTGAGAACGCCTTCCTAAGGTATTTGTTGGCAGTTCCACAAGGCACCTCGACGTTTATCTGCCACTCAGAACTGGGAATACCGTACATCACAAACACAATAAAAGCTCAACCTGCCCTATTATGGCATCATGTTTGGTCATCTCCAAAAACATAATTTAATCGGGAGATTCTGAAAGATTGTCTTGGTCTTGAGAATGTACACAAGATACGGTGGCTCATGTATGTGAAAAATTTCCTGTCTGACCTGGGATTACTGAACTATTATAATAACCCCATATCGATAGCTCAGATCCCCAGGAAAGTGTTTAAAAAACAATGTATGAGCCACTTGGAGGAGCTTAAATATGCCCTTGAAGCAAACAAGCAAACTGTACAAAACAACCTAATGATGCAAATTAGCCTCACAATCCAACCCTACCTAACTTTCACTTTCAACGGCTATGATAGGTTTGTTCTAACACGTCTTAGGCTTAATATATTTCATCATTTGGTAACCTTCCCAAAAATGAATGATTGGGCCAAAACTCTATCAACTTGCCCCTGTGATGAGTTATCGTTACAAACATCGATGCACGTAGTTTTGTTTTTCAAATTCTATAAAGAACTATGGAGAAAATTGATAAAACCTATTTTAAAAATCTGGGGTACGAGACAATGTCGTCCAGCATACCTTGCTCTGCAATTGCTGGATGCAGTATGTTTCACGAGAAATATTGCACAATTTCTGAAATCTAGTATCAGACACAAAAAAAATCTACAAAAAAGGTTGCTGTTGTAAATACTCTCTAGTAAATAAGATGTTTTTATCTATCCGTCTTTTTAACTATGTATCAGTTGTTCTCGAAAACTTGTCGATCATGGCGTCCAGTAATGTTATGAATTTTATTCATTGATCTGAATTTCCTTTTTAAACACCGATTGCATATAGAGAATGGAAAATTGTCTGTTTTAACCATTGTTTTTACATTGTACTTTTATGGTTTTTGCTACTATATGAAAACCGAATAAAGGTACTTTGATTGATTGATCTCACAAACTGTCATGATTTAATAGTTCCTTTTAGAAATTGGGATATTGGTTGACTGGGATGAGAGCCCTGGTCAAGCAGCAACCACAATCCTTGTCAGGGTAAGGTGTAATGTTAACCATTATTTTTACATTGTACTTTTATGGTTTTTGCTACTATATGAAAACCGAATAAAGGTACTTTGATTGATTGATCTCACAAACTGTCATGATTTAATAGTTCCTTTTAGAAATTGGGATATTGGTTGACTGGGATGAGAGCCCTGGTCAAGCAGCAACCACAATCCTTGTCAGGGTAAGGTATAAGCAAACCCCAAATTAACCTGTGCTCAACCGTCTGGTAACTTGGCACAAAGCAGTCAGGCTTAGCTTAGAGGCAATGTGTAAAGTATTTGTGAAACACTTCAAACAATAAAACAGTGAAAACACCACACATTAGATCCCACACCAGGTTAGATGAGCAGAACTCAATTTAATAATAAAACAAGACTAAAACAACTAAAATCCAATCAGTAAAACGGGAATTACGAATTTTGAAAGAATAAAATGTAAAATAGCATCTAAAAGCATATAAGCCTAACTATGGATATCTGGTTGTGCTGGACCGGGTCAAAGTCAAAATTTCTGGCTGACCACGATGGAGCATGGGTCACGCACAGTCCCAGATGAGTCCTGCTGAAAGTCTACTTTCTCAGGTTTTGGTGCCAAGTGCCCCGTTCATCCGCGAGAAGGTCACAAATGTTTTCTCTTTGTGTCTTTTTACCCCATATGTGTGTAAAGCGCTCTGATGTCCGTGAGGATCTTGTTCGCGCTCTATAAAACTTTCTAAATAAAAATAAATAAATAAGAAGCAAGGAGAGCATCGCTGGCAGTAGTCAGTGGGGTGTGAAGAGCAGACCGGGCATCGCAGATGGTCAAGTTGGAGCTTCGCGTTGGTCAGACCCCTGCGGGCTGTCAAAGCTACTGTGTGAAGAGACAGGCTGGCAGTGGCTCAAGCTGATTTTCGGTGTGAGCAGCACTGTTCCAGAGCAAACGGACATGTTTGCGGTTGCAAAGAGCCCAAAAGCTTGATTTCAAAAGCTTGTGAACCACACCAAATGTCCAAGACTTGAAAGGCACATCTTGAGGGGCAGAAACTCGCTGAGGCGGGGTCGAGGAGCTCTTGGGAAACCTTTTATGTCACTGAGGCTCGGAGCAGGTGGCCAGGAGATTAGCCTTTTGAGTCACTCTAGGACTCTGGGTTCAAGATGAAGTTGCAGGTCCAGTTCTTCTTCACTGGGAAAAAGGACAGGACACAACAGGTCAGCACAGCAGGGCAGCAGCTCCTTCAGAGCAGGTCTCCAGCAGAGTGGCAGTCCTTGAAGCAGAACAGCAGTCCTCCTTTCTGGCACAGGTCTAGAAGTATTCTGAAGTGGTGGCATCTGAAGTTATTTTATACACAGTTGTGTTTTTGAAACAGAGTGAAGCTTCTAGAGGGATGCCGTTGATGTGCACAGATGTTATGCCTTCTCTTCCCTGACTCCAGAATAATGACCAATGGTATGCAGCCCTTCATGTGGAAGCAGGACACAGCCTATTCAAGTGTAATTGGGGCTGTGTCCAGCTCCTCCGTCCCATCCTGCCAGTGAAGGCCCATCCAGTCACACCTAGTCTCTGATTGTGTGGTGCCATCTTGGAGGAATATACAAAGCTCAACTGTTGCTCACACCCAGTCATGTGACCCATAGATAGGTTCAAGGCACCAAATGATTAAGGCAGGTAAATGCCAAATTTCTAAAAGAGGCATTTTCCAGAATTGGAATTTAAATTGCAATTTCATCATAAGTTAGAATTAAAAATTGGGATTCCAGAGACACCAAACACAAGCTGGTTATCTCTTCCCATTTGGAAATTACACTGTACAAGATGTAATAAGGCAACTTCAATGTTACACTGTGCAAGAGATAGGTCTTGCAGTAGTCAAAACTGAATGTAAGAGTTTTGCCCCACAAGGACATGTAAAGCTTAAAAGTACATGTCCTACTTTTAAATAAATTGCACCCAGCCTTCTGCACTGTCCAGGGCCTACTCTAGGGGTGATGTACAGGTATTAAAATAGAAGTTTTGGGCATGGCAAAATGTTTATTTTTTGAGGTCGAAATGGCAGTTTAAACTGTACCCACAGGTTCTGCAATGGCAGGCCTGAGACATGTTTAAGGGGCTACCTTTTGTTTTCCTTTGGAGTTTTATATAGCGTGAACTTGACCCGAAGTTATCAGAGCCCCTTAAATGAGCACCGGTTACGTTTCACAAGGACACATCATTTTTGTGAGGCACTGGGAGATGAAGTGATTTGCCCAGAATCACAAGATGTTGAGTGTTGTTGCCAAGACCGAACCCGGTTCCCCAGATTTTAGGTGGAACGCCCTAGCCATTAGGCCCCATCCTCTCCCCCTAAGTGTGTGGCACAATCAGTGCTTCAGGTCTACTAGTAACATTTAATTTACAGGCCCTGGGCACATGTGGTGCCACTTTAATGTGGAGTTACAAGTAATTTAAATATGCCAGTTGGGTATAAGCCAATGTTACCATGTTTTAGGTAAAAAGCACAAGCATTTTAGCACTGACTAGTAGTGATAAAGTTCGCCGAGTCCTAAGGCCAGGAAAAACGAAGTCAGCAAGAAGAGGAGGTCTGAAGGCAAAAAGTTAGGGGAAAACCACTTCAAAGATGCCAGGGGTAACAGTTCAACTCCTACTATACTGCAGCAAGAAATTTAGTGATAGGGAGAGATAAATAAAGAGCAGTGAAGAGCAGGTAGGACTGCACAATCCGTAACTTTGAAGTTTCACAAATTTAGAAGGGCTTTTGTGAAAGAGTAATCAGTCGAAACTTAGGAGATAATGATAGATAAGTATTCCTTATTGGTATTACATTTTGACTTAGGTCATTTGCAAGGCATTGTCACTCATGGAAAGCAGAAAGATAAAGGTTTTATTCAAAAACATATTTTTCATATATTCACAATAATGAAGCATGGGTTTGTTTTTTGTTCATTTTATATTTATTCACAAGAGTTCACATTGCACTGGTGAATGTATTTAGTTTATAAACCACAAGGTGGGCCAAGCCAATGAAACCCATCGCTCTTATTTTTTCAAAATGTGCTATGGGCGCCCCCATATGGCAAAAAGTACCTCCATTGTGCCTCGTCCAGGATTTTATCATAGGTGCCCCTCCTATGGTCCGAGTGTTCCAGTGTTAAAAATAACATACGGCCAGTGCCACAATTTTGCTAGTCACGTCATCCATATAGCTTTGGCGATCCTTATTTCAAAATTGACCTCTAGTGTGTATGTCAAGGCGAGCAATTTGTCATGTTACCCCTGTGGATCCAGTGGAACCGACATATCTCAACTGCTATGCAGCATAACCCTGAACAAAACCGATGCATCACTGCTATTGCATGGACTGCAACTACTACAAGGACCTGAACCGCATTGCAGCCCATCGCCGCATTAAACATGCTACTGTGCGACGCATCCTCATAGCCGACCCTCCCATCCCTAGTCGACGACTGTCTCAGAGAAGATGACAGACTCTGCATTGCAGCCTAGCAGCTTCGCAGACCCAAAGCATTCCCTGGATTGAGCAACCCTGAATTGGGCTTTGCTGCGCAGGCCCTCATTGACGGAATCCTTAATGTTAACGCAAGGGACCTCGCATTGTAGCCTCACTTTATCTCAGAACCAAAAAAATCGCTTTGGCTGTGCAATGTATCTGAGATGCAGATCTTCAAACCGTTCCACAAACCAGGATTGAAGGTACCTGTGTCCCTGTAGCTGGCCCGTGCTTTATCACGGTCGGCCTGAACTTGTAACTTTGCCCTGGTCTGGCACGACCAGATATCCACAGTTAGAGCTTTATGCCTTTTCCTGACATTTTTACAAAAATCTTTAAAATTGAATATCTCTGGTTCCACTGATTGAATTTGTGTCTTTTTAGTCTTGTTTTATTTATTCACTATTACTCTGTTTTTCTAATTCTGTTGCAGGCTACTTTTGGTGTGTTTTCACTGTGTTACTGTTTGAAGTGTTGCACAAATACTTTACAGATTAGCCCATATGCCTACCAATACTTCTAAGTAAGTACAGGTAGTGGGTCACAATCAATGGGCAACTGGGTGGAGGCTCTGAGAAACACAGGATCCAGCAAGACTACTGTGGGTAGTGAGATGGTTCCACAGAGCTGGTCCTCCCTAACATATTCCACCAAGTCATAGTCACAGATAACATGAGAGTCATCTACTGGTGGCACGTATTCCCTTTGAGTGGTGGGGGACTGAGGTCCTCTTAAAGTAGCTGTAAACCCTGCCATGCCTGTAGATTGTTTGGTAGGCAACAATCTGGAGAACACTATCTGTACAGAGGTAGAGCTCAGGTTGCACTAGGTGATGTTGGGATTCCCTGAAGGGGTCTGTGTGGCCATGAGGTTCATTGCTACCCGGGAAGGGAGTCAAGGGCTCATGGAGCCTAAAACAATGCCCAGGCAGCTGCAAAGAAGCATGGAAGCAAGAGGTGTGGCAAACTAGCCCCTGAAGTTTCCCAGGCCCACGTTGACGGGCCACCTGATGAGGACGCCCCTGAGCCACTCGGGGAGGACATTGCCACCCTGGTTGACTTGCCTCAGCATGCCGAATGGCAAGATGAGGGTGGGCCCAACAGTGAGGTATCCTGCAAGGTGCAGAAAGAGTGCTCCACTCTGGACGGCGTGAGACGGCAAGCAAAGGCCCACACAGCAGGTGGCACCTCTGGAGTTCACCTGGTCTATTAGGAGAATTACCTCCTATATAGCGAGCCTGAGGTTTCTGGACCTGGGGCAGCCATGTGCTGTTGGTCTCCCAGTGCTACAGGGCCTTCCTGCTGGGTTTGGCTCATGACATATCCCTGGCAAGACATCTGTGGGAAGACAAGTCCTATGCGTTTACCGTTTTGGTAAACACGCGCTATACAAATCCCCCCAACTTCAACTTCATGCCTTGCTTCTTTCCCACTTCTATTGGCCTCGGATGAATGCGGTTTCAGATGTATTCTGTAGATTCTGTCCCACCTGCCAGGCCAGAGGGATGTCAGGGAAAAAGCCCACGGCTCCCATGACCCCACTAGCTGTCATTTGCACACATTTTGAGAGGGTAGGCATTGATATTGTTGCACTCTTTGACCCTCAAGACAGCTTTGGTCAACAGGTTTATCCTTGTCTTGGTGGCCCATGCCACTCGCTACCCCAAATGCCATTCCTCTGAGGTTGGTGACTGCACCTGCAGTGGCCAGGGTTCTGCTGGGGATTGTTTACCCATTTGGGTTTCCCAAAAGAGGTAGTTGCCCACATAGACACTAACTTCAAGTCAGCATACATGTAGTCCATGTGGGATGAGTGTAGAGTAACTATAAGTTCTCCACACCCTATCACCTCCAAACCAACGGTCTTGTGGAGAGATTCAACAAGACTCTGAAGGGCATGATAATAGGCCTTTCTGAGGCCATGAGGTGTAAATGGAATAACCTTCTGCCATGCCATCTCTTTGAAAATATTTTGACATCCTTGTACCCCCTTCACACACATATCAACAGAATTTCAGTTGCAAATAGAGTACATAAACATTGTACTGTGTGCTCTGCAGAGAGGCAACCCACTCACACACAGTTTGTTTGGCTTCAGCCCTAGCACCTGCGTGCTCAATTAAAGCCCTTTAACAACACCTGGCATGGCTCAAGCCTCAAAGTGTGCACAGAAAAAATACAGATAAACAACAAATTTATAAAATAGCCAACTCTTGAGGAACGCAAGATTAAGTAAAGCATGTGAAATAAGAGAGGAACTAAATTGCTGAAATGCATTCCCTTAACGTTTTTAACATTCATTGTTTGCAAGTCAATTCATGTTTTTGGCATCAGTGTTCACTTAGGGGCATGAAGAAAAGGCAGTTTTAATGTCATACATCAGAGAACTGCCCACTGTAAGCACTTATTTCTCGCCTTGATATTTGGATCAACTTTGCAAGGGAACAAGAACCCTGCTCGTTATTTGGATCCATTTCGCGGGGGACCATATATATCAGCTCCACTTCTAACGGAGCCAGCAATCTGCAGCGAGGGCCTGGGGTGTCACAGTAGGGGAGGTTATCGTGATGAGGAGTCTCAGCACCGTATACATAACACAACATTAGCTTGCAAACACTTACTATTACTGAAAACAAGGCACCAGATCAGACATGCCTGCATCAACTCCCAAGTATGACGAAAAAGTGGGATCTATGCTTTTGATTGACTGACGTCTATAGTCTGAAATAACGCAGATATGAAGTCTCCGATGCCTGAAACTGTGACGCTGATTGCGTCACTGCCCTACAGAGTGCATACAACCATAGACAACAAAGGCAATGAAGGGCTTTAAAACAGAAAGCCCTGCGTCCTGCATCACAGTTCCGAAAATTGATTTACTGCCTGGCTTCCGTCTCCTGCTCCTGCTCCAGAGCGAGGTGGGGCAGGCAGTCTGAAACAGACAGCCAGCCCAGACTTAAATACAACGATTTATTTAGAGATACGATCATATCTCTAAATAATCCGATCCATTTAGTATTTTTTGTGTAAATGTGTGGGAATTTCAGAGGGGTGCAGCCTTTGAGCTCTAATGGAGAAACCGCCTCTGCTGTGGAACCCCCGGAGCACCCCAGGATCGCTGGACAGGCCTATTTGAGGTTAAGTAGCAAAAGACAGATTCAACCTACTTGTTGGATCTCAAGGCCCGTAGGAGCCTATTCAGGGTGCTCCACGTGAACCACCTCAAACAATACTTTAAGAGGTCAACCTGCGCATGCTCCTGGTGACAAAGGAGGGAGTGGAAGAGAAGAATGAAACTCTCCCTGACCTCCTTTTTGCCCAAGAGCATGATGGGTCAATGGAGGATGTCAACCTCTCCCCCTACACTGACCCCAGAAAAGCAGACTGACTGTTCACAGCAGATGGGGCAGTTCTCATCTCTGTTCTCCCTCAGCCAGTTACTCGCACATCTGTGCGTCCACAACATTGACACTGGAGACAGTCCGCCTGTTAAAGAGTTACCGGTTGTCAGAGAAGATGAGGTCAAGTATCAAGAAAGAGGTCTCTAGGTTGCTGCCATGAGGGGTGATTGAGCCCTCCAACAGTCCCTGGTCCAGCCTCATAGTGCTGGTTCCCAAGGCTGCCCCACAGGGCATTAATCTAGAACTCAAGCGCTGTGTACACTACGAGGGCATAAACATAACAAGAGGGGGGAGGGAGAGAGATAGTGGATTCAGTCTCCCCTGGTAATTCGTATAAACAGATTAGAATCCACCTAAATTTTCCAATCTGTTTATACACTATGAGGGCTTCAACTCCATCACGAAGACTGGCGCACACCCCATCCCTTGTGCTGATGAGCTATGCAGGCTGGTCACTGCCACGTTTTTCATGACCTTTTACATTACATCAGGGGGACTAGCAGATTGCTCTGACGAGTCGGCAAAGGAGAGATCTGAATTCTCAAACCAGAGGGTCACTTCTTGTTTAGCATGAGGCCATTTGGTTTGAATAATGCCCCTGCCACCTATCAGAGGTTGGTCAACTGGTCTCTAACTTACAAGGAGTCATTCTGTGCCACCTAACTGAATGACAAAGCTGGCTATAGCTCCAGCTGTAAGGAAAACTCATACCACCTCCAGGAGATGCTATAGGCCCTGCAGAAGTCAGGCCTGAGTATCAAGGCTAGTAAAGGCCAGATAGGCAGGGTTATGTGGTGTATCTGGGCCACATGGTGGATGGGGGCCAGTTGCAGCCCCTCCAGGCCAAGAATGAAACTATTTTTGCCTGGCAACCCCGTATAACACAGACTGAGGTGAGGGCGTTCCCGGTCTCAAAGGATACTATATGAGGTTTGTTAAGGGATATGGCACTATTGTTGCGCCCTTGAAAGAGCTTACTTCACAGAATCAGTCCAGACAGGTGATCTGGACAGAGACATACCACAAAACCTTTGATACCCTCAAGAAGGCAATGTGTACAGCACACTTACTCAAGGCTCCTGACATTTCCAAGGAGTTCAAAGTGCAGACAAATGCTTCAGAGCATGGCATAGGGGCTGTCTTAGCAAAGTTAAAAGAGGAGGACCTAGACCAACTAGTAGCCTTCATTAGCAGGAAGTTACCTCTATGGGAAGAAAGGTGGAGTGTGATTGAAAGGGAAACCTTTGCTGTGGTCTGGGCACTGAAAAAATTAAGACCATACATGTTTGGGACTCACTTCCCGATTCAGACAGACCACAGACCCCTCAGCAGGCTCATGCAAATCGGTATTGAAGGTCCCAAACTGTTGAGGTAGTCCATCTCCCTACAGGAAATGGACTTTATGCTGGAACACCGTCCTGGGTCAGACTACACCAATGCTGATAATCTATCCAGGGTCTTCAGCCTTAGTGATGATAACTACCAAGGGGTTGGTTAGTTCTCCCCACCTTAATCTGGAGGGCCGCGTATTAGACCTGACAGACTAAGGTGATATTCACCCATACTTTTTTCCTTCCTCCTCCATTTTTGCAAGTTTCAGTTTTGCTGGCCTTAAGACTCTGCACACTTTTCCACTGCTAACCAGTGCTAAAGTGCATACAATTTCTCCTTACAACATTTACTTATGAGTGCCTAGTAAAGTGATATTACTTGTACCCAAGGCCTGTAGATTAAAGGCTACTGGTGGGCCTGTAGTACCTCTGGTGCCATCCAACTAAGTAGCACCTTAAACACGTCTCAGGCATGCCATGGCAGCATGTGTGTGTAGCTTTAACTCCACTTCAACCTAACCTAGCAAATTAAACCCTCTTGCTAGGCCCAAACCTTCCTTTTTAATACATATAAGTCAAACTTAGGGTAGGCCCTGGACAGCGTAGGGGGCAGGGTGCAATGTACTTAAAAAGTGGGACATGTACTTTTAAGTGTTATATGTCCTGGTAGTGAAAAACACATTTGTTTTTCGCTACTACAAGGACTACTTTGCCTACAGGATAACATTGGAGTTACCGTATGACAACTTATCAGTCTAATTATCAAATAGGAATAGATAACCAGCACATTTTTGGTGTCTCTGGAATCCTCATTTAAAATCTTAACTTATGGTCAGATTTTAACTTACAGTTTTGAAAATTCCACTTCTAGAAAGTTGACAATTTCCTGCATAAGCCATTTATTGCCTGTAGCCTGTCTTTGGTCCCATGACTGGGTGTAGCTGACAGTTGGGCTTTGTGCATTCTTCCTAGACAGCCACACACAATAAGGAGCTTTGGTGTGCCTTGATGGGCCATCACTGGGATGATGGCAGGGAGGAGCTGGGCACTGCCCCTCTTACACCCGAATAGACTGTGTCGTGCCTCCACACAAAGGGCTGCATACCCCCTGTATTTAATTTAGAGCCAGGACAGAGAAGGCAGGATGCCTGTGGATTTCAACCTCTAGAAACGTCTCCACCACTTCAAAAGAATAACTGAGTATACATACCGGACCTCAGACACCAACCCTTCAATACTTCTGGACCTGTGAATATTATGCCAGGAATAAGGACTGCTCTGCTGCTAAAGGGCTGGTACTCTGCCAGACCACTGCCCTGCTGGACTACTGGCTTGCTGTGCTGCTGCCTTGCTGTGCCGACCTGGTGTCTGCTGCACTGTGGTCTGGATGACAAGGACTGGACCCGTCTCTCCTGAACCCAGATCCCAGAGTGACTGCAAGGGCTAATTAAATGGCCTCCTGATCTGAAGCCTCAGGGACACAAAAGCCTTAAAAGAAACATTGCGCCTGCCCCTTCACTCTGCTATCTGTGAGTCTACCCTGCCAAGCGGTTGCACCCCTGTCCTGGACCTTTGGAAGTGGGCCTAAGGAGGTCTACCAGCATCTGTGGATCCAGCAAAATAGACTTGTCTCCTCTGGTGGGCGGACATCCCCAAGCAGACCGGACACATTTCCACTACTGCGTGGATCAGACCTGCCACAAAGACCTGCATCGCTTCATAGCCTATCTGCTCATTGGAACCACTATTGCGTGATGCATCCTTGGCACAGGCCATCACATCCCTGGTTGATGGCAGCCTCCCGGACGGCACTGGACTCCGCACCCAAGCCTCGCAGCTCCTTGGAACCGAAGCACTGTCTCAACTGTGCAACACATCCCCGACTCCTGACTTCACATTGCAAACCCTCATCAACGGGATCCTGAATGACAACGCATCGGGACCTCGCACCACAGTCTGCATTGCGGATCCTCGCAAACCAGGATTGAATGTACTTCATTCAGGGGGCCTAACTAGCTCTCTCAGGCTGGCCTGCACATCCTTCCGGTCAACCTGATTTTGTACCAGTCTGGGACGACCAGATATCTCCAGTTGGCCCTTTATGCCTTTTTGCCTTTTTACACAATTTTTACTAAAATCTTGAAAATGAAGTATCTTCCTTTCTACTGATCGGATTTTTGTTGTTTTGGTATTGTTTTATTTATTAAAAAATTACTCTATTTTTCTAATTCTGTTGTGTTCTACTTTTATGATGTGTTTCACTGTGTTACTCTTTGAAGTTTTGCACAAACACTTTACACATTGCCTACGAGTTAAGGGTGTATCTTGATGATGTTTGAACATAGTAATCTGCCAAAAGTCAAGGTGGCTGCTTTACCAAGCCCATGCACCAACGGAGTACCCTACAAAATCTGTGCATAAGTGATGTACTGTTGGTGTAATGGCCCTGTAAACCAACTCTTAACTTTTTTGAGTGATCCTGAGAGTCACAACATGGAGGTAATACCCAGGACCTGGCCAATGGCATCATGGTGATGTGTTGGTTGTTAAGTATAGGTAATTCAATTTCAGTGATGCAGGCCAATTGTCTGAAACACCACATGACAAAGCAGAAAGTACCAAATAGCAGCATGCACACACACCAAAAAAAGCACTCCGCAAACATAGCAGGCACAAATACTAATGGACGCATCTATACATTATCTGTTTCAGGTGATTAAGGATATGTACACTCACCATGGTTGAATATCCCCATCTAAGTGGCCCACTCACAGGCCCAGAGAGACTACAATGTTGCACTGGGATGCACAAGGGCCATAGTTGAACGGACCTTTGGAGTTCGAAAATCAAGGGTCCCGATGCACATGAACTAACTTAAGACAAAATCATAAACTTACTACTTTTGGTATTCACAGAATGCACTTACTTCTTTTGGTATTCACAGAATGGAAATACGACTACTAACTTTACGTCCGCATTCACGCCGGAGATTCCGGTCTGCAAAATGATAATGGTTTGTTGCATTTTGCACAACATCTGTGTATGGACAAACACACCATTGCCAGAAGACCAGGAGGAGCAGGACAATCCGGAGAATGGCCAGGACGAATGAGCTGATACAAGACACACCACTGTTTCTGCTACTGGAACAGCAAGGAGGGATGTCATCATCCAAAATTGTTTTTCATAATCTACCTCAACAAATGTCACATCACAAGCATTTCATGAATACAAACTCCACAGATTGTTATTGTGAAAAATAAAACATCACTAACACAAAGTCTTCCATACTTGGTTTCTGACTTCTGAAGCTGATTAATTTGGTAAGTGTAAGTTTACAAAACAACGGTGCCACACAGCGCTCACACCTAACGGGGACATGACACTAATTAAAGGAAGAGTGGGAATGGAACAACATATTGGGCACCTAAGCCAATTACTGTGTATGGTCTCTCTTTGAGAACCAACAACTGTGTGTTGTATCATCACAGGAGCACCCACAGGTCTGTTTACATATAAGAGTGTAGTACAACATATACTGTAAGTCTGATGCATCGTTATAGCTGGGGCCACATAGATAATAATCCATCATAATATGTTAAATCCTACATATCCGAGCAGTACATGACACAGGAAACAGGGAACTAACAACAGTATCAAATATACATAACTAATCTGCACTGCAACGCACCAACTTGTGGGTGTTGAGGATGAAGATACAGAGGATTTTACAGATACAATAACTGATATATCAACACAGTGCAGGGAATGCTACAACACAAAGCAAACACAGTCAAACAACGACATAAAGTTGGAATACCTACAAAGATGATGCATGTGCCATTTGAATGACTAATAGCAAATGTCATGCCTCACTAACACTGTGCATGAATCATCCTACAACACAGCACTGATCTGACAATGCTGTCGTCACATAAGCACAAACAATGACACATATGTCAGCTATGGGCCAACTGGCAAGACAGAAGCACACAACAATGTGTATATCAGACCAGGTACCTGCCAATGCAATGTCAATAAAGTGTTGATGTCACATGCACATCAACATGAGTGTGTCATGGCAATGAAGCGGTAGAATGGGCCACATCCTCATCCAATTACTCTTGCACTGTGTTCACACCTTCAAGACAGAGAACATATGAGTGATGTACTACAGGGAATGCAATAAGAACAGTCCAGACATGCTAACAATATGCAACATATGACAACTGTAATGGGCATTGGTTTGGGTCATACAGACACAAAAATAATAAGTTTAGCCCCCAGAAGGTGCACCACCTTCAACTGGATTATCAGTACAAGTTTACTCATATCAATTGCATGATCTGTGTAATTTTGCTCTTCATCATACCTTCAACAATCAAAATTGTCACAGATCTGCAGGCGCAGTTGAACACATAGACAACCATGCTCATAAGAAAAAATGTAATGTACACAATGTTGTATCTCTTAAGGAATGTACAAATACTCATCATGAAGCCATGTTGGACAAGCTGGATAGCCATCATGTATGGTTCATCTAGCAGTCCAGTGTGGACAACAAGGCACTCCACTCCAGTCAGGAGTATGCCTGACAGAAATATCTGTCCCAATAGCATCCAAGGAAATCCTATGTACACCCAAGAGCTCCATAACATGTGTGGATGATAGGCTGCACCACATGGTTGCCTCATGAATGGCAACATTGGCAAGCTGATCGCATGTTCCATACTCCCCCTGGATAAATACTTGGTACAAGCAGTTTGTTCACTGCTACTGTGCAGATACAACCCCTGGGCCTCCACTGCTTCACACACAACCATTTCCCATACTTTAAAACTACACCAGGCCTCATATCACAACATCCTCTATGAGTCCCTGACTCAGCCAGCCTTATCCTTGGTCAGTACATATCATACAGGCCTGGGTACAGCATGGTACTCTAACATTTCAGACTACAGATACAGGAGATGCAATTAGACCCTCTTAGTTGCCTACTCACTGGTCCCCTGCATCACAATTCTTATAGAGTAGAGTGGCTTCCCCCTTGACATCGATGGACAGCACAAACTACTTGGGCATAATGACGTAGAGAGGCACTGCAAAGATATAGGATGTCTCCTTGGTCATCCCAGTGTCCTCTTGTTGCATGTCATGCAATGCACATCACCCGTTGTACATGATCAGAAGCACCTTGAATGGTCAACAAACCAAATTGCATAATGCGTCCTTATCATGTCAGCAATGTGAAAACATTTAAAATGCCAGGGCTTGTCACCAGGTCATGGTCATTGCTGGCGCACCAATGGCAAGAGCCGGGGCCCACCGTCTTACACACAATGCAGGCATTGACGGCAACATCAGTCTTCTGCAACTCCACGGTATCTATGTCTAGCCACCTGGGTCTCATATAAAAGCACAGAGTGGTCTCCGGGCCATTTAGACTGTTCGCGCTTACAGCCATCGCTAGCTTTGCTGTTGCAAGGATTGTGACATGCAAAGTGCTGCTTTGCTGTTCCAAAGTAATAATGTCATGTTCACCTGTGAACCAGGTTCTACATGTTTGTACATGGCTTAGTGGGGCTTGTTGACCTATGCATAACTTGAAGTTGGCAGCTCCATTCTGCTATCTGTAACACATTTAACTATGCATTATCTGAGTTGTCCCTGTAAGCTCTTGTAGCCTTTCTGGGACAACCAATATGGTATGGCACACTGACATCAATAAATTGTACTGACATCAGTCCAGCTGTGACATCTTTGTCTATAACAGCTACTATTTGCTCCTTGTTGTCTTGCTAGACTGATCTTAAAATGTTGCTTGCACAAGATCCTTATACAATGTAACGTTTGTTTTTGCACATTTTGTAATACTGACAATGGATCTGGTCATTAGACACCGGTCATAGATCATGTCATGCATAGTGTATAAGCATCTTTATTCGATTCACAAAATCATCAAATAAAAAGTAAAACAAAAAATTACTTTTTTTAAAACGAAGAAGAACAAAAAGAAGATATATATCAAAACAAACAGATTTCTTCTTCCAACTTAAAAACAGTATCTAAAAACTCACTTTTTTAGCAGCAGAGGGAAACATTTTAAAGTGCGCAGTGCCTAGAAAAGAATACCTAAAGTGCAATGTTATAATTTAGCCACACAAGATAAATGTTAGCATTAAAAAGAACCAGGAATCTTATCTCATTTACAACAATTAAGACCAATTTTTAGGGTTACAATTTCAGTTTCCTTAAAAAGCAAATGATTATTAACAGATCATCTAAAAAAATATATTTACTACCTTTGTATACACATTCAAAGATATAAAATTACATTCCTTATAAAAAACCTAGGCATCACAGTTTGACAAATACGATGCTTGTCATGCATAGTACACCATGAAATGCATTGACATATCTCTTGAAAATATGGCCATGAGTTCCTTTGCACAAACTGTCGTCAATGGGCACCTCTGTGCCTCCAGCTAATTAAATACTCAAATGTGAATGTGCATTCATAGCTGCACATTGTATGCTGCATCACTAATCTCATATACAAGTGGTGGCTGCCTGTTGGTCAAGTACATGTGTGTAGCAAGCCCATCTAACTGGTACAGACAACACTGCAATATGTGATGTAAGAATCTCACATGTAGTGACACATTCACCAATGCTAACCCTACTGAGTGACACTGAGTCATGCTTTTTCTTACACACATGAACAGTCATCGACAGACATCAATGTGAGTAACTAGTGCCTCTTGATCACACAGGATCACTCATATCAGGACAGTCCAGATAGACTATACTCCTGTACACCACACAAATCACACCACATATCTATATTGTGTTGTTAGGCCTGCTCAGTCATGAAAAATGGTACATATACTGATCAAGTACCAATTTGCGGTTACATTTTTAACGTTAATCTATGTTAGCATTAATATTTTTCATAACCGCCATGGAAAATACAAACAGAATACATGTACATAGAGGAAATATTCCTGTGTACCCCTTAGCAGTGAAAACTTTGTTGCAAAGTCTTAAACAGGCAGCAAGCGTCAGGAAGTGTTGTCAGTCTGCATCCTGTTTCACGGAGGAGTACTGCACACTTTCACTTTCTCTTTCAACCACACTGATAGTGTCTGTTGAGAGTTGTGGAAGTGTTACAAAGTGTCTGCTGGTGTTGGTGTATCGGAGAGAGTTTCTCTGGGTAGTGTACTGCCCATACTGTCCTTGTTGAGTCTGTGTCTTTGCCCATATGTGTTTTTTGCAACTGTCTGATTATTTTGTTGGGTGTACGTCTTAGGGGTATCTTTGTATTATACAAAGTTATTTGGGGTATTTTGTGGGTTATTTTTTCTTTTTCCCTAGGTCAATTGTGTTTTGGGAGATGTTGGGTCAGGGTAGGGAGGGCAGGATGTCTGAGGGGGTGTTGGGGGCTTCCTATGGCTCGATAAGTTTATTTGCCATGGATGATTAAGGCTGTGGAATGTATTCTCCAGGGATACAACGGAAGTATCCAGAAAGTTAGGTGGGAGCACATTCTTGAAAAGATGATGTGAATGTTTGGTGTGGCCAGCACTGCCCAGCAGTGGAAGCACCGTTGGCAGGATTGCATTGGGCGTGAGGGAGACCTCATGGATCACCTGCGAATCATTGTTGCCAAGCAATGTGGTAGGAACATGACCAACTTTGTTTCTGATCAGAGGATGAATCCACTGACCACTAATTAGGTTCTGGACAGTTCACTGATAGAATATCGATGTTAAAAAACTTTGGCCCCCATTAGGATGGCGGGCGGACTTTGCCCGCCCGCCATCCTCATGGTACCCGGGACCGCCCGCCATAAGAGTAGGGGTCCCGTGCCTGGCATTAGGATGCGCCCGCCACAGTGGCGGGAGCATCCTGCATTCCTACCATTGTGGCGGGCGGTGCACTCAGCACCGCCCACCACAATCGCAGGAAGGCATGCAGTACACTTCCATGCACAGCATGGCAGGCACCGTGCGGTGCCTGCCATGCTGTGCATGGAACTGCTGGGGGGTACCATAGGTACCCCACTTGTGCACCCCCAACCCCCGGAGTCCATGGGGGCCCACATCGGGCCCCCAATGCAGACTCCGCATGCCTTTCAGTGGCGGCATTGCCACCACGGAAAGACATTTAAAAAAGCCCATCCTAATATGGCTGGCGGTGTCTGATAGACACCGCCACCGTAGAAAACCTTTTCCGCCCCAGTCGCAAGATGACCGTGGCGGAAGAGCGGCGGATGGTCTTTCCGTCCGCCGCGGACCCCCCAGCTATACTAATATGGCAGGGGGTCATTCCGGGACGGATGGCGGGCAGAGCCACCGCCGGCCTGGCGGGGGCGATCGGCCCGCCACCCTAATGGGCACCTTGATGTTCAAAATAGTGGGAAAAAAACGGACTATAAAGGAACCGACTCCATACCTACCTAGGGTAAGTACAAAAATATTGAATAAAAAATATTGGTGTGAAAAATATAGAAATGAAAAATATTGATTTAAATATATATAAAATGATATATATTAAATATATTACATCTTAATAATAATTTTAACAAAATCAATTAAATGTAATAGACATTTTTACAGAACATTACTACTAAACGTAAGTTAAAAAAAGAAACATACCAACATAATAATTTATATATATATTTACTTTAAAATACTTACTGAACTATTATCTTTAATTTATTTAAACTTTTTAATATTATATAAAAACTATATATATGAACATATTTTAAAATATAAAAAAATTATTCTAGAAAAAATTAAAACATTAAACCATGAAAACATTTTTAAACTTAAATTGCCCAATGCAATCAGTGTAACATTAGGAAAATTGTTGGATAGCAAAATAATTAATTTTACTATTCCAACTCCAGTGAGTGCGACAGTAGAAAAAGTGTTGGATAGCGGAGGGGTAAAAATTACTATTCCCACTCCAATGACTGCAACGGAAGGGAACGTTTTGCATAGTGGAGTGGTAAAAATGACTATTTCCACTCCAGTGAGTGCAACAGTAGGGAAAGTGTTGGTTAGTGGAGGGGAAAAAATTACTATTCCCACCCCAGTAGGAGCAAATGTAGGGAAAGTGTTGGACAGCGGAGGGGCAAAAATTACTATTCCCACTCCACTGAGTGCAATAGTAGGATAAGTACTGGATACCGGAGATGTAAAAATAACTATTCTCACTCCAGTGAGTGCAATAGTAGGTAAAGTGCTGAATAGCAGAGGGACAAAATGATTATTTTAAGTCCAGTGAGTTCAACAGTAGGGAAAGTGTTGGATAGAGGAGGGGCAAAATTACTATTCCTACTCCATTGAATGCAACAGTAGGATTAGTGTTGGACAGCGGAGAGGTAAACATTTTTATTCCCACTCCAGAGAGTGCAACAGCAGGGAAAGCGTTGGATAACGGGAGCCTAAAAATTACTATTCCCACTCCAGAGAGTGCAACAGTAGGGAACGTGTTGGAAAGTGGAGGGGTAAAAAATACTATTCCCACTCCAGAGAGTACAATAGTAGGGAAAGTGCTGGATAGCAGAGGAGTAAAAATTACTATTCCAACTCCAGTGAGTGCAATAGTAGGGAAAGTGCTGGATAGCGGAAGGGTAGAAATTACTATTCCCACTCCAGTGAATGCAACAGTAGGGAAAGTGTTGGATGCCGGAGGAAAAAAATTACTATTCATACTCAAATACTTAAAATATATATACTAAAAAAATAAAAATTGAAATTAATAAACAATATTTAAAAAATGTATATTAAACATATAAAAAGAACACATATTACAATATTAATTACAAATAACAAAAACCTACAAATACTCTATATAATACAATAATAAATAAATGTATAAAAAATAATTCTTTTAAACTAGAAAATATTTACAAACCAAAAAATTAATTTAAACATAAATGTATTAATTGTATTTCCTATCCTATACCACCACACCATTAACAAAACACTTCAGAAATGTTTATTAAATGTATTTACTTAATTAACGTAATTATTAATCAATTAAAAAATGATTAATAAAAAAATGATAAACAATAATTGACCACACACCCTTTGACACTATAATTTCCACAACACACAGTAAAAATAAACCATAAAATTATAATACACAATTAAAACTTATTTGAAAATCGAAAACTATTACTAATAACAACTAATAATTACATAATTACAATGTATTTAATACCCACCCTTTACCCCTTTAAAAGTAAATACAACACACAAACAATAAACAATTACCCAAAATAAATATCAAATAATTACCATTAATTGGAAAATCTGTATTATGTAATTAAACACAGATTACTTTCCATCATTTACTCCTATAAACACCACAACACACACCTATAACTAATTACACAATTACCAAAAATAGGTAACATTGATTAATTAAATTAATTAACAATGTATTAATTCATAAATTAAAAATTGATTCCTTCCCACCCTTTACTCCTATAAACACCACAACACACACCTAAAATTAGTTACACAATTACCAAAATTAGAAACCAATTAATTAATTAACATGAATTAACAAACAATTATTAATTCATAAATCAAAAATAAATTACTTCCTACCCTCTACACCTACAAACACCACAACATGCAACAAAATTAATTACACAATTACCATAATTAATTTCCAATTAATTTATTAAAATTAATTAACAACCAATTATTAATTAATTAATAATACATTATTTAACACTAAAACATCCCAATTAAACAAATATTAATACATAAAAATTAATCAATATATTTAAATAAATTAAATAACTTCCCACCCTATTCCTCATAACCCAAAACCCGCTACAGAATTAAAACCCAAAATTCTAATAAAAAAATACATTTATTATAATGAAATTACTTTGAACCCTATTCCCCTATAAACCCACAATGTGCTACGGAACTAAAAGCGCAAAATTAAAATTAAAACAAATTAATATCTACTAAAAAATTAACACATATCTTAAAAAAATAAACAATTCTTATACAAAAAACATATATAACATACATATAAAATATATACTAAAATACATGACAATAATAAAAAACGATATTTTTAACAACTATATTTTTGCAAATGATATTAAACACTTCGATATTTTTAAAATCAATATTACTTACCTTAAGTTGATAATCTTGACCACGATATTCTTGCTGTCGATATTTCTGACCCACGATATTAATGACTCGATATTTATGCAACTCGATATTTTGTACTCAATATTCTGTGTCTGCATCGTTCTGGACAACATCTGTGCCCTCCTCATGGAATGTGCTACCTGGCTAAACGAAATGCGTGTCATGATGTACTGTTCATCACTAAGGGCGATATGTATCATTGAAATTCGCATTCGCAAAGGCCGAAATTCAATATGGAATGTATGAAACAAATGTGGTTCAAAATAAGGAATCGCACAATTTGCTATTCCTTATTTTGCGATTGCATTTAGGGAATCGCAAAATTTGCGATTCCTTAAATGCAATGTATGATGCAAAAAAATATTGCTAATTGTCCCTAAGGAATCGCAAATTACCACCAACTTCAAGTTGGTGGTAAGTTGCGAATTCCTTTACAAAAGCATTTTTTTTTAAACAAAAGGTGCCATGTGACGCTCATACATGCCCTTAGGGCATGTATGTGCGCCATATGCGCACACATGTCATTTTCAGGGGTGCAGCAGGGTGTCCTTTGGACACCCCTGCACCCTTGAAAATTATCTCAATTTGCGATTAGCTAATTGCTAATCGCACATTTCCCCTTCATTCCTATGGGCCTCCTGGCCCATAGAAATGAATGGGAAATTATTCCTTAATTGCGATTAGCAATTTGCTCATCGCAATTAAGGAATTTTAAGAAATTGCTAAAAAGAAGCTGATTTCTACATACATACCACTTTGCGATTTCTAAATAGCGATTCCTTAAAAATCGCTATTTAGGAATCGCAAAACGGAATGTTGATACATATCGCCCTAAATGTATTTATATTGGAACACTTCACATGATTAACTGGCTGTCAAGCTTTGTGAGATACACAATGTGGGTTATCAACAAGTAAAGGGTCGTAACACACCTGTCCGGAGAAAAATGGACCCATTTGACCAAAAAACTTCACGTAAATTAATATTGTTGATGAAAAAAGTTACTTATGAAGCTGTGGATCAAGTTGTAGTTTGTTTTTGTCCCACTGAACCTGGCAGGAATGTCCATTAGGCCACAAGGCTGAAACTGACATGCGTGGGGGGTCAGACAGGCAAAGCACATTGCAACATGTGTTTAACGTGGACACACATCTGTTACAGTGAATGAAATTGTATCAAGAAGACCTCAATGATGTACTCGAGCCATGTAAAATGTGATGTTTATTACATTTATCTTTCTTTCCATCCATTTTTCACAGCTGGAAGACCTTTGATCACACGGGGAGATGTGGATGCCTTCATGGACCCACATGCCACTGCTGAGTGCAATGTCCCTACCTTTGAATTGTATGTGTTGACATATGTAGGTCATGCCACTGGCCATGTATGTTGTGGTAGACAGTCTGGATGTGCATCACATGGACCTCACCTCTAGTGTGATGATGCAGCATCAAGTCAAGAGTTGTGCATCTCATCATCATGTGCTGATTGAGAACAGCATTGCCCTTCATGACTTGATATTGCAACTCCTCATATGATTAACTACATCCCAGACACGTACAAGCAAATAGTCCATGATTTTGATGATTTTATTGAAATATCATTGAGCCAATCATGCAGCATCACAAACATCTATGCACCATGACATGATTGTGCAAGGGGGCCAGATGTGGCGCTGGTCATTGCAAGTGTACACTGTAGTAAATGATGATAACTTTCTTCCCCTGATCATGTCATATCTGTTGTTGAGTATCAGTTGCGACGTTCTGTAGCATTTTGACATGAACTTGTGACAAACATGACAATTGTAGTCTTATTTCGAAATGTTGACCATGTACAACCATTCCCATATGATGTTTGTACCCATGGATTCAACTGTGTCACCACAATTCAATGATTTTATGTAAGCTGTGGCTGTGACTACTCATGCCAAATTGAATGGAATTTGTCAGTTGAAAACAATGGCCAAACACTTCTGTGATGTATTGTGCATATTCTCATCCAAATTTCCAAATGATCATGGCTCCTTGATATGGTATAATGTATACAGGTCAGCTTGGGGACATGTTGCATGTCCACTGCTACATCAAGTTAAATATGTGTACTGAGCATGGAATGATTTGTCACGAGAATATTGTGTAGTTACAGTTACAGTTTTTCTGAGTCCATTGATACAAAATGTGTACATCACTCCAGCCAATGCAGTTACATTTCAGAGTGTACATACTTAGGAGGATACATTTGAGTAATGCTGTTGAGGTGTATGACCAGACCATGAATACATTGGCACCCAGCACTGATGTGCCTGTCAGCAATTGTCATTTCTTTTTTTTTAGTTACAGTTGTCATTGACAGTTAGTTGTCCTCATATTCACAATTACAGCTTGAGTATGTCTCACAAATGGCTGACTAACATGAGCAAATGATAACAACTTTTGCCAATGAATCTTGTCTAATGCAACACAGATTGAGGTAGCGTAACTAGGTTCCAAAGATTATTTACTATTTCAAGAATGATTCTTGTGAATCATTTCTGTGTTGATGTCAATCACAAGGCCTCCTTAGCCAATGCAAAGTTTTGTGGCACAACATTGTCTTGGCAAGACTGTCTCAGCCTCAGGCCCAAAGGAGCGATAATCAAGTCATGGTAGGCCATCAACTCATGCATTTGACACACTTTCTGACAACATTTAGGTGATGAGGGGTGGGGTATGTTACACTGCTTAGCCTTATTGGATGATAAGCTGCAGGGCTGCAAGACTCCAGCAATGTCTCTGTGGTAGGCAGCCATGGCAGACAAGTGTGAAGCCTGCATCCGCTCTATGCTCTCCATTGGTGACAGCGCTAGGGCCACTTTGACTGGACAATTGTTCTTGTCTCTGAGTAAGGACTCCAGCAATGTTAGCCATGGAATGCTGGAGAGCATGGGGCGGACTGTTGGTGCCTCTGATTGGACTGTAGGTGGTCCGTGATGGGACTGAGACACCTACGGATCCCACCTAGTTTGGCCACCAGGCTGTCAAATTCCACCCGCACTTGACCAGGCATCTCACACTGGATTTCTACCACACTACATTGAAATGTTAACGTTGGGTCCTCAAAGTCCTGGGAGACAGCTGTGGTGGTAGGTGCTGGCTGCTGGGTGTTTTATGCTGCTGGTGGAACAACCACAACGCTGCTGGATGTCCATTCATCATCACGCAGAACCACTTCCACATGAGCACCTTGAATATTGTGGAGTGCGTAATAATTTAGACTGTGAACGACATTTTTGTGAAACATGCTCTTTACTGCTAAATGCTCAAACGAATATCAATGTATATGTTACGAGGTTTTATTTATTTATTTTTTATTCATCATCATCAAGATTACAATTATGTATTTCACCAGGATAAGAAAATCAAATAACATTCATTATTGAATTAATTCCTTAACAAGTTCATTAATTCGTACTTACGTTTAATACATTCTATCCATAATAGTTCTTACAAATTCAGTTTAATACCTAAGACAGATTATTAATTATCTTACTGTATGCTTATAACTCCCCCAGCTTTTGCTTCCATACTATTATTGGAGCCCATATTCGCCTCGCAACTTCTCTTCTTACCCTTCCCTTTTTTTCATATAGAGCCTGTTCCAAGGTAAAGATTGCCAGCAACCTAGAAACCCATTGATGTACTGTCGGTGGACTAGGATCTTTCCATAGCAATGCTATACATAATCTACTTAATACCATGGCTATATACAAAAACTCATAGTGAGGAACTACCACACCATCCTTAGCTACTCCTAAAATCATAACTTCGTCTGACAGTGAAATATTCATTCCCAGTGATTTATGATTTTTTTTTTCCATATCCTGTTTATAACTATCTAAACTGGGACATGAAGCAAACATGTGAATCGTATCAGCTTGGGTAGAGTGACATCTTGGACAGATTATCCCGCTTGTTCCACCCCACTGTGCCACCCTGTGGGGGGTATGATACAATTCATACAATGTTTTATATTGCTGTGTTTGCAAATTTGTTGTTCTCAACACGGTATTTAACATTATTAACGACTTCTCAGCCTCATTCCCTATCAACCCTAGTTTAGTTCCCCATTTTTCAAATGTTACGAGGTTTTCATTAGAATGTGACACACATGAAAAATACTATAGTTCAATGATTGATCAAGTGCCTGATGGCGGTCCTTCCATCACATTGACTATCATCTGCTCAAGTCAGACACCATAGCACTATTGTGCAAGGGTACATTCCTTTGTACTCGCATGAAGGGATTCACGCTGCGACCAGCCACAAATATGCTGTGGAAATGCAGCAGCTTTGATGTCCCATTGTGTCATAGCACAGCAAGGTGCAGAGCAGGCTAATACCGCCATACAAAACTTCATGGAAAATATGCCAAGATTGTGAACATATAAAGGGGATTTACACATTTAAATCACCCAATTATATAATTACAAATAAATTAAAAAGCACATTAACTTACAATATTAGGGGAGATTAAGGGCCTCATTTAGGTCTTAGTGAGCTGCTTACCATGCAAATAGGGTGGCCAAAGCCATTTCACCGCCGCTCCACCCAAAGCCCGCCTTCAAATCTTTAATTGCCTGTTGGGAAGAAGCTTTTTTGCGAAAAGTGTTCCCCCCAATATGAAACCAATGGCAGATTTTTCACTATATCATGGCAGCACTTTTATATTTTCCAAAGACTAACACTAGGGAGGAATGTTGTTGTGTTTTCCTTCTCCAAACCACCAAAAGGAAACAATCTGTGTTTGCATGCATGAGAGTCTCAAACAAGGAACCAAAGGTTGACAATGTGGTGGAAAGCCAACTCTAAAGAGATCAGACCTTCCAATGCTGTGTTAGCAAATGATTGTGGGGGCAAATTGGCTATGCAGGCTTATTTCAAGAGTACATTTACATGTGGTTAAATCTACACATGTACATTTACTCCAACGTTTGGGAGCAAATTTACTACCTTTTACTCTGTTTATCATTTCTGAGTGCACATTTATTTCAAAGTGTAACCTGGCAGGTATCCAAACCAAATGTATGGGTATAGAGTTACTACTTGTAAATTTTCATGTGAAGGCAGCAATTTCAGTCACTTTGTTGGCGGTCTCCACCACAGTGGTGGAGATGTTTGCCACAAGAGTGGAGATCTCACTATGGGAAAGATTAGGGTAAATATTAAAGCTTATTAAGTTTAGAAATGAGTTTGTGACGGGCGTGGCTTGACACCAAAGAAGATGTACTGTGTTGTGCTCTAGCTCCTGCACTCTTTATTGGTCTCGTGACCTGCCTCGCGTTGTCTCTCTTGTCACGAGCCCTCGCCCAAGGTTCTGTGATGTCCACTCGTTCTGGAATGGAACCTTGGGCTTGGGTGGCTGTTGTAGAGACAGTTGAGGCTAACTCTTGTGTGGAGAGGACACCTTCCCGGTGTCAGGGCTATTCTTCAATAAAGACTGCTTTACTTACCAGCCATTCCTCGAGTTGTCTTTACAAATAGGGAACGTATTAAAGCTTATTAAGTCTAGAGAAAAGAGTTTGTGAGGGGCGTGGCTTGACACCAAAGAAGATGGCCGCTCGCTAGGAGAGCTCCACAGCAGCTCGTGGGAGTGGTGGCTTTTTCAACAGTTCTACGTTATATTACCTCTCCCTAATGGACTCCTCCATCTCGTGAAAGATCTTGTATGCCTTTTTCATAATCTTTTCATTGCGGGTGAGCTTCTTTTCCTTTCAACTGTAGCAGGATCGTTTCTCTCACGAGACTTGCGTACACCATTTTGTTTACTTCTCTTCAGAAATGGCCCGGATTTAAACAGACACCTGAGCATTTACGGAAGGATTATAACATGTTGAATATTTCTTAGTGCCCAAATCCTCTCTTTTGTTAATGGGCAACGTTTAATATGTAGAAGACAAGGAGTTTGGCTAAGGTTTACTTTTTATAACTGATTTGGTCTTACATTGCCTTGAATTCTCACAGAGTTGCAGTGATTGGTTGATTGTAAAAGGAGCCTATACCACAGTAAATCTCTGGTTTCATCTTAATGAAAAGCGAAACCAGTACTAACTATTTGGATAGTATCAATTTGTTGCAGAAAATGCAATTTTTTCTAACAAGATTTTTGGCGCTTGTCACTATGTTTAAATATGGTCTCATTTCAAGCAGGAATGGACTATAACTGAGCTGAATTTCATAATAAATTCAGATTATTGCCTAGTTTATTGACCCCAACAGAAGTTCTTGCTATTATTTCAATGATCGCTGGCTTTGGCTGCTACAACACCTGCTCTTATCCTGAAACGCTATTTTTTACATCATATTTTCCATGCTGCTTTACTATTCTCAGTGCCTCCAATGCTCACTCATCATTTTATGAGGAGACCAAAAGCGTTGAAGCTGCAACGCACGTCATCAGGAAGGCAGCCTCCCTCCAATCCACCAATCACAACGCTGCAATAGCAGCATTGTGATTGGTGAGGCCGCTGCCCCACATGCGTAATTTTCTCTATGTATGCTGCAGCATACATAGAGAACAGGGAGAGTGGGCGGTGTTACTCGGGGGCAGGGGGGAGTGGCTTGTCTACTGTTCTTCATACTGACTGTTTGGGCAGCCTGAGGCCGCCCAAACAGTCATTATGAACAACAGTGGGCAAGCCACTCCCCCATGCCCTCGAGCAACACCGCCCACCCCAACCAGGAACTTCTGCTTTCTCGCCGTGCGAGAAGGCAGAAACATAAATGGTAGTTATTACCATTTATGTTTCTGCCTTCTCGCACGGCGAGAAAGCAGGGGGGCGGTGCCCAAACGCCCCTAAAGAGGAGCCGCCACTGAGGTAGACTCTGTTCAGGTTGTGGTCAACCAGGTTCCTTCAATGAAACCCGAAATTGCGCTACTCAAAAAACACGTGGAAAATTTGGAAAACCGCAACAGGCATAAAAATTTGCATATTTATGGTGCGGCAGAAGGTTTGGAATGCTCAGATGCCATTTCATTCTTCAAATCCTTCCTTTCACAAGTTTTTGGTTTACCTAACTCTCCTGTTTCATATTCAAAGAGCACATCATTTAGGTCATATTCCAACCGTGGCAGCCTCTTAATCCAAACCTCGAGGAGTTATCATATACTTCTTGTAATACACGGATTTATTGATGATCTTCCAAGCAGTCAAACTCAAAGGGCGTATTTCATGGCAATCTCTTCTTTGCACAAGAATACGCCAAAGAAACAGCAGATCGAAGAAAGAAATTCCTGGAAATGAGGCCAGCACTTCGCTCTATCAACACTAGAATTGGTCTCTTTCACCCCTGTTGGGTGAAAGTGACTTACAAGAATAGAAAAACTAACTATGAAGATCCTGCTTTATTACAACGATTCCTGAAGCAATGCTGAGAAGAAGATATGGATCTTTCCAGACACGCTACTGTTTAATCTTGTGCTGTCATTGGTATAATATGCCCTGTTGTTCAGATTATGTTGTTTATGTTCTGTTTAGTTAAGTATCTCGAATTTCCCTATGTTATAATTACCTTGCTATGTTTTTCACTTTTATTAGGTGTGGTATTCCTTTATGCATCCCTTTTTGTTATTCCTGGTCTGCTTGGATGATGTCCTACCTCCCCGATCCGCCCTGAGATACATGGTTAGTTGTGCCAATTTCCACTTTAAGCTTTACCACCCTCATCTGTTTCATGTTTTTTGTAGTCGGTCATTATGTTTTTGAAATCTATGGTATATGTTTTTTATTCGTTATATTTGTTTCTTCTTATTTTTCCCACTTTGCCTATCTTATTTTAGTCACTTTTCTTCTTTTGTGAATGATTTTTCCTTTTCCCCCTTCTTTCTCTATACGTCCTCCTCCTTCTCTGCCTATCCTTATTTTTCATACTTTCTTCTTTTTTTTTTTTTTTTTTTTTTAAAACCTTTATTGATACTTCAACCAGTTACAAGTATGGGCCTACAACCACCAGGGCTGGCCGCTAATCAAAATCAGTTCAATCAAGCAATTAGAGCCAGACTCGGCCTTACGGGAGGCGAATACAACACGACTTCAATTAAAACTGGCCGCTTAGCATACTATCAAATAGCAGGATAATGAAGGTTCCATTTTATAATATAAAGGTAGAAGGATCAGGTGCCATACAATATCACAAAGGTGCATAAAGGGCGGGCATAACGGTAGGAGGTCCACAGTAGGTCGATATCCTTCAAAACAGTGGCGCCGAGGCATACGATTCAGGATCAACAAACATACAATTTATCGTCGCACCAATGGGGCGCCCGCCCGATGGTACTGAAGTACCGTGAAAGTATAGGCACAGATAAAAAATTGACTATTGACAAAAGAATAGACCCACTACGCTGACCCGAAAAAGAGGAAACAAAAGAAAGAGCGAAGAAAGATAAGAAAAAAGAAGAAAAAAGGCCATAGAAACAAATAGTAAAAACAAAACCCCCCCCCTCCAACCCCCCACCCTGCACCCCTGCAGATGACTAGGGCCTACCCCCCTAGCAGCGTGCCTGTCCCCCCAAAAATGAACCCGAAATATAGAAGAACAGAGGGAAGAAAGAAAAGGGAAAGAAAGAAGGGACTAAAACCCTGCCCAAAAAGGAGAAATGGAGGAGGGTTATGTCATGCACATTCCCGGACTCTCCCCCCTGACTTAACGAAGAATCCCCCGCAATGTGAACACAATCAAGCAGAGCACAATAAAACAGTACATCAGAGGAAACCAGAAATCTCGCCCCGGACTCCGGTAACCAAATGAAGCAGTCCCGTTACCGATAAATCAATTTTGTGAGACCCCAAACGAAAGTCTCAGCCTTGGCCCCGTCGATCAAATTTGCCGATCCCCTCCAATAAAGAGCGCCCCACTGTAAAATCGTCAAAGGTCAAACAGAAGTTGTGGAAACATAGTCTATTAGCCGAAGAGAGGATGGCAAGTCCCAAAGTAGACGCTCGAGTCCGACGATGCCCCTTCCCGACACTAAGACCAGGCACAATCCCATCCGCCATCTTGATGGACCAGCTGGGAAGGGGGTGCGACACAGTCCCACACAGATCACAATTACGAGCAAACGTCTCCAAATCGGGAAAAGCAGTGAAATGTTCCGCCAATTGCAGTTCCAAAGATTCCGACTTTATAGGTGGATCGCCAATCTCCACATGTTCGAACTGCTCCACTTCTGCAGGGGCATGGAAAGCTCCAGGCACCGGGTCAAATGGCATCGCTGGGGTAGCAATAGGGAAAGGAACAGGCCACCGGGTCTCGGGCAGCAAATCAGAGTCCGGTCCCGATCCTCTAATTCCGTCCGCCGCCAACATCAGATTCCAGGCCTGGGTCTTCATAGTCGCCCGAAGTGCCTCAAGGGCCGCCATCACTGACCGCAATGACGGGCCGCACTGGACCCGCTCCGCCGAGTTTCTCATAGCATCAAGCATATTGACCCCCACGGAGAGGCGCCGTCCCCGGGGTAAAATTAGGAGGAGCAGGAATAAGCCGTGAGGGACCGATCGTCAGGAGGCGTTAGTGCGCACCAAGTCTCCGATCCAACGGCCCCAGCGCTACGAACGCCAGGCCGCCGGGTCTCGGACCCCCACACACACCACCTCGGGCATCGCTCGTCTCCGCACCTCCGGTACAGTTCCAGGCGACAGATCGGCAGCAAGTCAATCATGAAGATGTCGGAAGTTCCGTGGACCGGACCCTGCCGCTCTCCCCGGTCCGTTGATGTTCAACTAGGACCCGGCCAGACCAACACTTGAGACCCCGGCTTCCAGACTGGGCTAGGCCTCAAATTAAACCTCGACATAACTCCACTCCCCCATGTCGGAAAATCCTCGGGATTGCACCATCAGTTCGCAGAGTAGTTCATGCACCCGGATATGGGGCGAGAAATCAGGATATACGACAGGATCTTCGAGCGAGAGACGGGGGTCAGCGGAGCCGGGAAGCTATGTGGCCATCTTGCTTGCTATCGTAGCTCCTCCTCTACTTTCTTCTTTTTAATAACCACTCATTTCCTCCTCTATTCTATTCATCTTTGCTGTTTTGATATTGCAAACTTTGGGGCCGATTATGATGGCGGACGGACCTGAGTCCGTCCGCCACCATAGAGTAGGAGGGAACCTCCGCATGGCCTGCGGAGTTCCCTCCTGTGCAATTAGGATGTGACCGCCACCCTGGCGGTCACATCCTCTATTTTTACCATTGCGGCGGGTGCAGCTTCAAGCTGCATCCGCCGCAATGGTAAAAATGCATACATTGCATTTGTATGCAGTAAGTGGCAGGCACCATGCGGTGCCTGCCGATTACTGCATACAAATGCAGGGGGGTACCATAGGTACCCCCCACCATAGGTACCCCCCATGTGCACCCCCCACCCCCCCTTCACCTAGGGGGCCCGCAACGGGCCCCCACAGTAAAGTTACACATGCTCTTCCACCGCGGAAAACCCGCTGCGGAAAAGCATTTTTTAAAGCCCTTCCTAATATGGCGGACGGTGTCTGAGAGACACCGCCACCATATTAGAGCTTTTCTGCCGCGGTTGTAAGCCAACCGCGGCGGAAAAGCTGCGGACGGAAACCAGGACCCACCAGCCATCCTAATGTGGCAGTGGGTCTTTGGTGGGTCCGCTGCGGTTTTTCCGCATCCTCCGGGCCGGCGGTGACTTCCGCCGGCCCAGAGGATGCGGAAAAACCGCAATCATAATAGGCCCCTTTATGCTGAATAATATTACATATATCGTACTGTTAAGTTTTAGTTGTTTTAATTTTTAATACATGCATTTTATGTCTCATTGGTTAATGTAGATGGCTTTACGAGTTGTTTCATGGAACTTTAAGGGTTTGGGTTCTCCTATAAAATGACAACGGGTATTCTCTCATTTAATATGTGACATAGCTTTAGGGGCGTGGCTTGGGCGCCGATGAAGCAGGCGGCGTGAGCCGATAGCTCCGCGCCCGATCCCCTGATTAATCCTGCAAAACGGAGTCGCAGTTGGCCTGGGACCGAGGGATCAGTGTCGGAACGTAGGCGGCACAGTTCGCGACCAACATCCTGGCTGGAGGAGGTCGAGCACCGGAGTTATCCTGGTTGAATCGGAGCCGGGGCAGTCCGAGACGGAGCACCCAAAATGGCGACGGTCCCTTCCTGGTGACCTTGTGAGGAGCGGACCGGCTTTGAGATCTGCGGCCACCTGAGCGGAGGTGAAGCTGAGGAGGGTCGGCGGCTGCCCGGCGCGGAGTTCTGTGCCCTACGGAGGGTCGCTGTGGGGGACAACCGGTGCCGCCTGGTGGCTGGGGAGATCAGACCTGCGCACCAAGATGGCGGACACCGGGCTGACGGTTGAGGAGCAGCAGTGATCCCTGGTTGGAGATCGGAGCTCGGTGGAGGCTCGGGGCTGGTTCTGGCTGGCGGCGGCCACTGCCCACGGACAGACCGGAGCTGAGCTGCACTGGCCGCTATTGCGGCGACGGGCGGACTGTGCCTGCTTCTGGTGGCCCGGGAGTGGACACGTCCCATCACGAACGAGCGTGGGCGACCCCCCGGTGATAGCGTGCACTGAGGAGCTGAGAGGGGCCGCTGGTTGTGAGGGGTGCCCCTGGTGCGACTGCGGATTCCCGGGGCTCATCCGGGTTGGACAGAGCCGCCGCTGGACGATTGGGCTTGCCTGACGGAGCCCGCTCGCGCAGGAGGTGACGGAGAGCCCCGATGGAACGTCGAGGAACTGTGCGGTGCCCACCCGCGCGCCTGGTAAGACTGACCGGCCGGAGGGCGGGCCGCAGTGCGGGACGTCCTGGACGAGAGCCCTCCTGATAGCTCCTGGTAGCTGGGGACTGGAAGTGAGGCCTGGGGCGAGGAGCGCGGGAGGGACGCCTTCACGCTGCACGGAGCCTAGGACGGACACAGGCTGCCCGACACTCGCCTCCGAGTACAAGCGGTGTTCAAGCATCCCTTCACTGCGCGGCTGTTGAGTGGTATATCATTGGGGCGGCGAGTGTATCTGGTGCTCTGTGGTGGGGAGGGCTGAGAGGCCCTGGAAGCGGGCGGTGCTGCCCAAGGCAATCAGGGGATGCTGGACCGTGGAGTGGACAACGGGTCCTTGGAAGGTGAGGCGACATTAGTGGGGTGCCCGACCTGATCGGGGAGACCCTGGGCGAAGCGCTGCCAGCTGATGGTGGGGAGGGCCCCCGGAAGGGTGTGAGGTGCGGGACCTGGACTGGCTGCGGCGGAGGGGGCCTCCCTTTGGAACCTCGATTATCGGCTGAGATAGAGTGTGGAGACTTTGGGGCCCAACAGGCGCAGGTGCTTGGGGACCCGGGGCGGCCCGGTGGACCAGGACCCAAGTGCGTGCAGGATACTGTTGGTCAAGTGGGTGCCCGTGCGTATGCCTGGCATGCGGGGGGGCCTGGGACTGTAGTGCACACAGGAGGCTGCTTGGATTATCCTGGGTTCAGCGGAGGTGTTTGTGGAGGACCCAACTGCGCAGCTACAGGCGAGCACGGCCATCCTATAGCGGAGCCCTACAGACCTCTGAAGCGGAGAGTCGCTCCCAAAGGCGCTGACCAGCGGGAAGGTGAGGAGTGCGGCCGGAGCGATGAAACCTGGAACGGCGGAGGGAAGCGTGGCACCCGAGACTGTCGTTTCAAAAGGTGCAGAGGCGATGGGGGGCTCAGAAGTGGAAATAAGACTGGGCAAGCGCCTAGATCAGATTCTGGATGCCATTACTGCGACCAAAGACTCCCTCCATAATGACATTGCACAGGTTGCGACGGGGTTGGGCCTCCTGAAGGCAGATCACTCGAAGCTGGTGGACAGGGTGAAGGACGCTGAATCGACGGTGCAAGAACTGAAACCGGCGGTAGTCATGGTGGAACGGAAGCTGGAAGGAGCGCTGCAAAGACTGTCAGCTCTTGAGAAAAGGGCAGAGGATGCAGAAAGTAGGAACAGACGCAATAATGTGCGTGTGGTCGGCCTGCCGGAAAAAATTGAAGGGGCGGACATGATCGCATACCTGGAGAACTGGCTGCGGACGCAGGTGGCCCCGGAGGGCCTCTCCCCCTTCTTCACGCTGGAGAGGGCACACAGGGTCCCGGCCAGGCCGCCGACACTGGGGGGTCCTCCTAGGCCGGTGGTGGCTCGCTTACTCCACTATAAGGACAGGGATTTGCTGATCCAGAATGCGCGAACGTTGGGCCCATTTAAAGTGGAGAACAGTTCGGTGACTATCTTCCCAGATTATACCCAAGAGATCCAGAGGGCTAGGGCTTCTTTTCTAGCGATCAAGAAGGAACTCAGGAACGAGGGGATCCAATATTCTTTACTGTTCCCAGCCAAATTGCGGATTATCCTAGATGGCATGACTCAGTTTTTCACGACGCCCGATGAGGCCTGGACCTGGCTGGAGACCTATAGAGCGGGTACTGACCGCAGGCATAAATCTGGGACTGACCGGCCGAAGCCGCCTAGGGTGCGGCAATCTCAACGGCTCCGGAAACGGCATAAGACCCAGCAGGCCCAGCTGCTTGCGCAGTTGGCGGCGGATAGACAAGGGGCCCTGGAGGCGACGGCGACCATCACGGGATCGAGAAAGGAGTTGCCCACGGAGGGATCTGCATCTGAGGACGACAAGAAACAGTCGGGGGCTGAGGTTTCGGATGTTGATAGCAACTTGGGGCCGGAGGTGACTCCCCGATCGGCGGACGATTTGTGAATTGGTCGGCCCCCAGAGGGCGATGCAGGGCAAGACCGCCTATGGCAGGCAACAGTCGTCATGGTATCCTTCCAGTGCACAGTTCACGGCCCCAGGCCAATGGGGAGGGGATCATGGGGCGGAGGGAAGGGGCGAAGGCTGCCGCTTGTCGGGTCATAACCACCCTCCTATTGCCCCTAAGGCAACCTGCAGTGGCTACTGCAGGGTAGAATTGTTCATTTGATGTGGGAGGTTTGGATGGGGGCATTTGCGCTGTTGCTGGTTCCTGTCCTGGGGGTCGGGGGGTTGGGGGTTTTGAGGGGTGTTTGGAGGGGGGGCGTTTTTGTTGCTGGTGTGTGCTGCGGAGCTGGGGTTGAAACACGGAGATTGAAGGGTAGCAATGGGGACGGTGCCTGAGCTGAAGTGCGTCACGTGGAATGTGCGGGGCCTACACACCATGTCCAGACGTCATAAAGTGCATGCATACCTGGTACGCCGGGGGGTCCACATTGCGATGCTCCAAGAGACTCATCTCACTAAGCTGGAATGCGCGGCGCTCCAGAGGCGATGGAGGGGGCAAGTGTTTGGCACAGCGTACTCAGCCTTTGCAAGGGGGGTATTGATTTGGGTACGGGCGGGGGTTCCCTTCCAGGTGACGAGCCAGACGATTGACCCGGAGGGCAGATATGTGGGGGTGGCGGGGAGACTCTATGGTAGGGAAGTGGCGTTCTGCAGTATCTACACCCCGAACACTGATCAGTCCCGCTTTTTTGACTCCATTTCGGGCCTACTGGCTCAATATCTGGCAGGGCAGGTCGTATTGGGAGGTGATTTCAATTCTGTCACTGATGTCACCCTGGACAGGTCACACCCCCCACTGATCACATCCCCGGTGCGCAGAATGGCGAAGCATAGGAGCGAATGGCAGGCTGAATGGGGGCTGGTTGATGTGTGGCGGGACACCACCCTAGGGACAGGGATTACTCCTTCTTTTCGGCTCTTCACGAGTTACATGTCAGGATTGATACGATTCTCTGCGACCCCACCACTGCCTCGTTAGTAAAGCACACTGAGTACCTGGCTAGGACGATTTCTGACCACAACCCCCAGCTGCTCTCTCTCCATTGGCAGAGGGTGAGGACGGCGATTCCCAATTGGCGGCTGCACCCGGATGCATTGGAAGATCAGGTCTTCAAATCTACGGTCCGTGAGGGGGCAGAATCATACTTTGAGACCAATAGGGGCACGGCCTCTACTCGGGGGTTGGAATGGGATGCATTCAAGGTGGTCATGAGAGGCCTCTGTATTGGGAAGCATTCTGGAGAAAGGAAGGTGGTGCTGGAAGAGGTCAGGAAAGCGGAGGATGCATTGAGGGAGGTGGAGAAGCAGAGACCAGAGAGGGGAGCATTGCAGGCGCGACTACTGGAGGCTAAAGAATTAGTGGCATCGGTGACCGAGAGGCTCAGATGTTATGACTATAAGCAATACATAGCAAGGGTCCACGCAGAGGGCGACAAGGTGGGCACGCTGCTGGCGAGGCTAGCGAACCCAGAGCCACGGGGATGTGCAATACTGAGCGTGCGGTTGGAGTCGGGGGACACTGTCCACTCCCAGGGGGCGATACTCTCTCGTTTTACTGAATATTATGGGACCCTGTACCAGAGCCGATTGGAGTTGGAGGGTGCCGAGCTCTCCGATTACCTAGCAGAGGTCACTTTTCCAATGCTTGAGGATGAGGAGGCTAAGACCCTGGGCGATGTGATCACGCTAGCAGAGGTTCGGGGGGCTATCAAGCACATGGCGCGGAGGAAGACTCCGGGGGTTGATGGCCTCCCGGTTGAATTCTATGCCCAATTTGTGGACATCCTGGCACCACAGTTATTGGAGGTCTACAATGAGGCGCTGGACCTGGGCCGGCTACCTGGCTCGATGAGGGAAGCGCTGGTTGTGCCTCTGTTGAAATCGGGTAAGGATGGGACGGACGTGACCTCTTATAGGCCACTGTCTATGCTGACGGTTGATTATAAAATCTTGAGCCGTATCCTGGCCACCCGACTGCAGCCGCACATGACATCCTTGGTGCACGGCGACCAGGCTGGTTTCATCCCCACTCGGAACACCTCGGCTAATATCCGCCGGCTTGTACGAGTACTGGGTGGTGAGATGGATCCAGGCGACGAGCCTGCGGTACTATCAGTGGATATAGAAAAAGCGTTCGACAGTCTGGAATGGGGCTACTTGGACGAGGTGCTGGGGAGGTTTGGTCTCGGGACGGGGTTCCGGCGCTGGACGAGGGTGTTGTACTCATCGGCCACTGCCAGGGTGCGGCTGGGTTCGGTGATCTCCTCTGCGTACCCGGTCCAAAGAGGCACGCGGCAGGGATGCTCGCTGTCGCCCCTATTGTTTGCCCTAGCAATAGAGCCATTAGCGATTCGAGCGCGGTCGGGGCTGATACAGGAGGGGATCGTGTGTCGAGGTGAACGACATCATATCTCGCTTTACGCGGACGATCTCTTGCTGTTCCTGGAGGACGCGGAGGGGGCACTGAAGAGAGCAGTAGATGCGCTTACGGGGTTTGGAGTCCTATCAGGTCTTAGAGTGAATTGGCGTAAAACTTGCCTTTTCCCGGTGAGAGCGGGGACGCTGCAACCGCAGTTGCCGGCGGAAGTGATCTGGGAAGACTCCTGTTTCACCTATCTGGGAGTTAGGATCTATCATACGGCTGAGGGGTTGCTGGAAGGGAACTTGAGTCGATGCATGAGAGCCCTGCGGGGCTCGATGGCGTTCTGGGCCACGCTTCCGCTGGCGGCAGTGGGGAGAGTGGCACTGCTTAAAATGGTGGCACTGCCTCGACTATTGTATTATTTCAGGACTCTGCCTATCTGGGTCCCACCTCGGTTCTTCAAGGACCTGCGGACCCTCACCACTGGCTTCATTTGGGGGACTGGAAGAAGGCGAGTAGCGCTGGACACTTTGCAGAGGCCGAAACTCGACGGAGGGATGGCTGTCCCTGATTTCGAACTTTATTATTTGGCGGCACAGCTACAATTCCTTACGCAACAAGTTGCGAGGGAATTTCGGGGTCCTTATCAACACAGAGGCATGGGGGTCCCGAGACATGTCCTCTCTTATATTTTAATGGACCAGCGGCTGGACGTTCGGGATCTGACGCTAGAGGAGAAAACGTTGAGGTTATGCTGGAACAGAAGTCGAAAACGGGCGGGGGTGGTACACCCATATGCCCCGGAGATACCCCTGGGCATGTTAACGGCACTACCGCATGGAGGGGATTGGACCCCCCTTTCGGACTGGGAAGAGTTAGGACTCCAGGTGGTAGGCGACTTGTACGCTGAAGGGGAACTACTGTCTTTCCAGGTGGTGCAGGACCAGTTCGGGGTGCCAGCGGGGCATTTCCTCTTACACATGGCTGTTACGGCAGCGGTTAGGAGGCACTGGGGCGAAGGGCAGGGAGAACCAGCAACCGCACTGGCTTGCCAGTATGTTGTGATGGCTGCGGGGACGGTCAAGGCGATCACGTGTCTCCAGTCGCGCATGCTCCGGGAAGGACAGTCGAACCTTCCTGCTCTGAAGCAGAAATGGGAGGAAAGTATAGGAAAGCCAATACCGGATGCAACATGGGGCCATCTCCTGCAGAGAGCAGGGAAGGGCTGCAGGAATGCGCGCTTTCAGCAGGTGCATTTCTTTGTGGTCCACAGGGCCTATCTCACTCCGGGTAGGATACGGAGGCATTTCCAAGTGGAAGGGGCGGCTTGCCCCAGGTGTCGTCTGCTGGGGGCAGAGCTGGATCATATGTTCTGGGATTGTCCGAAATTGGGGTCGTACTGGATAGATGTGGGTGAGCTCCTGAACGAAGTGACCGAGAGACAGGTGACCTTTGATAAAGCCGCCTGCCTACTGCTATGGTTTCCCCACACGAGGAAGACGAAGGTTACCAATAAGTTTATTGACCTGGGGCTCATACTAGCTCAGAGAGAACTGACATGGCGCTGGAAATCAGTTGAGGGCCCCTCGAGTAGGCGGTGGGTGGTGGAACTGAGTAAATGGGCCAAGACTGAGAGTATGATCCGGCTCAGACAGGCAACGCGCAAGGCGGATGAGAGGGAACTGGAAGTGGCGCGAGCGTGGGAATGTCTGGTGCAAGCGTTGGAGGACTACAGGTCACAGGAGGAGACTGTGGAAGAGTGAAGTGGCAGATGCATTCCGAGATGGCGCACAGGTGCCTGAGTGTTGTTCCCTTAGCTCCTGCACCAAGCTTTACTATTCCGGCAGTAGGCACACACCAGCGGGGGGTTTAGGTTCTGTATATTTGGGGGGGGGGGGAATAGTTATTGGAAAAGCAGCGACATATGACGGACCAGTCATGAGGGACATTGAATGGATGTGCGTATAATTGTTTTGTCACTCAGCGCCTCCCAGGTCGAAAACTTTTGCCGCCCAGCCTCCGGGATGTGGGCTGAATGGCTGTGTGATGCAGGCGGGACGATAGAGGGGTGGGCGGAGTGTGCAAACTGACTGGGAAATATGTAAGCTGTGTAACTTTGATGCTGCAACAAAAATAAAATTAAAAAAAAAAAAAATTAATATGTGACATAGCTTTCTTATAAGAAATTAATGTTTTAGAAAAAGAAATCGCTAAGCTTAATCGACAATGGGTTGGCCATGTTTTTGCCTCTCCAGGTACGGGTAACCATAATGGTGTAGCCATTTTATGTCATAAACGTCTTGACTCATCAGTTGCGTAATGAGGACAAAAAAAAAAAAAAACGTCTTGACTTATAAACTCTTTCACAAGAGTCTGATGATGTAGGTAGATGGGCTTCTGTTTCACTGTTATTGAATAATATCCCTTTGATTCTTTTCAATCTGTATGCACCTACTGCCCCTGATGCAACTTTTTGGCCTACAATATTATCTAAATTGATGTCTTTTCATGATGATTACCTGTTAGTTGGTGGGGACTGCAATTTGGGGTTGGACCCATTATTGATCGCAACTCCCATTCCAGATTCATTTCCTCCCCCATGCACTCTCAATTCACATCTACTATTCAACAAAGATCTCTTGTAGATGCTTGTGCTTAGAGGTTATGAAATTGTACACTTTAAGAATATTCTTTCTTCTCCCCAGTACACTCTTCCCAATCTCGCTTAGATTATGTATTTACTTCAAAAGCACTCACACAACATATCACACATTCAGATATTGGTTCAATATTGATTTCTGATCATGCTCCTGTTACTTTAGATCTAGATCTTCTTCCTCCTACTCAAGGTACACGCAGATAGAGATTAAATAACTCCCTCCTCCTGGATTCCAGGTTTACCCAACAATTTGAATCTTTTATCACCACTTTTTTCCTTGAGAATGACACTCCTTACATGTCTCCACAGATATCTGGGATGCCTTTAAACCAACCTCCAGAGACTTTATTATTTCCTTTGTGTCTTAACGAAATGCATTTTCTTTACACACTTTACAATCACTTATGACACACATTAAACAATAAGAAAATTAATTTTCCATACAAATTCTAAATCCTGCTTGGATGAGCTAATCAAAGCCAAATTCGAATTCAACAAAATATCTACTGAAAATACTAACTCATTTTTGTTGGAATCCTCAGCCAAATATTATAAGGCGCAAAATAAAGCAGGGAAACTTTTAGCCAATTATCTTAAAATTAAAAAAGAATGCACCAAAATTAGCTCTGTCCTTTCTTCTAACAATCACTTAGTTTACAGAAATGAGGATGTTCTATCGGAATTCAAACTCTTTACCCTCCTGAATATCCAAGATGTTATACTTCAATACTTATTTTCTGTTAACCCTCCTTTCTCTTCTGATCTAGATTTTTCAGTGTTAGAAGATGAAATCCGAGAAGCAGATATCTTCTCTGCTATTTGATCCACTAAACGCGGTAAAGCTCCAGGTCCTGATGGTTATACGATTGAATTCTATTCTTATTTTTCTCGTATTCTTATTCCTAAGTTACATCAATTATTTAACTTCTTTATATCTTCCAAAAAGTCCTGTGGTTCTTTTCAAGAAGCTTTGATATGCCTTCTTCCCAAAGACGGTAAAGATCATGCTCTTTGCAAGAATTATAGGCCTAGTTCTCTAATTAATTTGGACTATAACATTTAAGCACATTTAGCTTTATGCTTAGAGCAATTTTTACTTCTTTTAACTGGACAAAAACAATGTGGTTTTATTAAAGGTAGACATCTCTCAGACAACACTGGACTTTTCTTTAATGTTCTTACTAAAGTCAAATTATGTAAAGATTCTTTAGTGGCCATCTCTTTGGATGCTGAGAAAGCTTTCAATAGAGTCGGTTGGTCTTTATTGTTTCCACTTTGCCCTGGTTTGGCTTTGCTCATAAGTTTATAAATTATGTTTTCTTACTTTACTCTTCTCCTGGTTCCTCCATTTTAGCTAATGGCCATACTTCTTCTTCTTCCTCTCCTTTATCTTGTAGGACAAGACAGGGGTGTTCTCTTTCTCCTCTTCTCTTCGTATTAGCTCTCAAACCCTTTTTAATTAGGATCCATTCAAATTCTCAAATTACTGGTTTTAAATATGGCTCACATCAATTAAAACTCTCGGTTTATGCAGATGATATTTTGCTCCTTCTATCACAACATCACAACCACAGACCTCTCTACCAGCTTTCTTATCGGAAATGCATTCTTTTGCCTTTGTGTCTGGCAATAAACTAAACAGTGACAAATGTGAAATCATCCCATTAAACAAATGATGTTTATCTGTGGATTACATTTCTTCGGGTTATCATTGGAACCCAGATTAAAACAAATTCTTGGGGTTATGGTTCGAATCTCCCATTAAAGAATCCATGGTAATACATTTAAGGGAATTACAAACATTTTTGGAGAATACCACATCTAGGTAGAATCCCATGTTTTTATCTTGGTGGGGCCATCTTGACACGATCAAAATGATGTTGGTTCCTATTATACTTTTTTACATTTCTAATCTTCCCATAAACATTCCTAAATAACATTTAAAAAAATGTATTCTATTCTATCAAAATGTTCATGGAATAATAAGACACCTTGTATGTCTGTACACAAACTTAAAAGGCCAAAATAATTAAGCAGTATTAATTTCCCAGGTTTCAAGCCTATCATACCATGTTCTCTCTTAAACAAGCCTCTCTGTTACTTCAAGAGGACAACGAGGATTCGCCACTACCGTTGCGGACTACAGGTGAAAAACAATTTCTTCAACCTTTCTCCTTCCAAGAATTGTTATCCTTTACCCATCGTCCTTTGTCTCTTTCTCTTCCCATTTTTAATAAGAGTTGCAGAATTCTACAACCTTTACTCACTAATCACCTCTCTCCTAAAGATAATTATTTGCAATCTTCATTATGGTACAATAAACATCCTAAAATCAATAATAGAATTATTTTTTGGAAGGATTGTTATTAGAGGGCTTCGTTGGGTATATCAACTTTTCCAAAATAATACATGTATAACTTTTTCAGTTGCTCAAGCACATTTATCTTTACTTAAAACGTATGCATCTAAACACACATCCGTAATTTTGCTGATACAGTCAACATACACCTATTTAGAACACAATACCTCTTCATCATGTTCGCCTCCCACTATTCTCTCTCTTTTGTCTCTCTCTCCATCTGCATCTCAAGTGTATAAACATTTAGCTTCTTCTCCAGTTACTCGAGATAAAACAGATGTGCAAATTCTATGGAAGACTGATCTCCAATTGTCCTTTTCTATCAATACCTGCAATAAGGTTTGGATTAAAATGAGGAAATCCTCTAGGGCTGCTAATACTTATAGCAGACTTTTATTGACTGCGGTTTCATTACATAAAATAAATCCTACTCTCTCTCCCTCTTGCTGGTCCTAGTAATACATCCCCAGCTGATTTGCAACACATGTTAGTTACTTTCCCTCATGCTCATAACTTCTGGAAACTAGTGTGGAGACAAATTAATAATATCTTTCATACACAGCTCCCCTTCATGTTTGTTAATATTTTTCTTGGTAGTGTATCCTCCGATTGGGAATCATACCCAAACAACTTTCATATTATAGACCTACTCGTTGCAGTTGCTTTTTAACAAATCACTAAGGCATAGAAGACCACTCTCAACATCTCTGGTGGTATGGGGTTTGTTATAATTACAGGTTAGATACAGCATATGTTCACCCCATCTCCCTTGATATAAAATGATACTACCTATGGTCACCTATTACTAATTTACTAGATATATCTGCAAGTATAACATGCACCCATAATCCCCGAGTTGAAAAAGTTCCTAAACCTCCATAAATTCATTTTTTGTTGTTTATTTATCTATGTTTTTTATACCCATGTTATACATTTTTTCGCACAATTTTCCATTTTTTAATATGCATTTCAGTAGTTAATAATATATTTTATAAGTGGCTATGCTAAAATTAATATCCTATAAATGTCACTTTCCTCCCTCCTCTCTTCCCCTCTTTGTCTCTTTCCCTCCCTTCCATATGACCAAACAGATTATACAGTTAAGACTGTATTCTCTATTTCTGTATTTATATAGTTTTCTTATATTTTGTCAATAAACTTCCCTTTCAACTAACAAAAAAAAGTTTGTTTAATTGTACATTATAAATGAAAATTAACTTAAAATCAATATGTTGTCCTGCAAGTAATACAACAAAATTAAAAGCACATTCCCTCCTCAATATAAATGTTTACTAAAGTGGTAAGTAAATTAGATATATTAATTTTATAACTGCTATTTTTTAAACAAAATGAAATAAAAAAAAAGCCAAGTGATTTCATTTTTAATTTATGTTAAAAAAATATATTTAAAGGATGTGTTTCATTAATGTAAATTACATTTTTAATAATACTTGAAAATGCAGTCTATTTTTAATAAATTACCTATTAATTTCTAAGCATGGGCGGCAAATCCGTTACGTCCACGGATTTTTCGGATTTTTGGTGAATACGCAATCCGTGTATTTTACGTATTTTCCCAAAAATCCGACAAAATCCGTGGATGTAACGGATTCCCCCCACCCACTCATGTAATGGCGCCAGCAAGCTGCCAGCGCCGTTGTAAAATAGTTACAAAGTTAGCTTGCACAGAGCAGGTGCAGCTAACTTTGTAACTATTTTTCAACGGCGCTGGCAGCTTGCTGGCGCCGTTGGAAACAGTACACACATGGTCCCTGGAACTTGTTGAAGCTCAAATGCAGTGACTCATTCATCAGCCCAGAAACAATCGAGAGCGCCATCGAGGCTGGGCAATGTGCCTTCTTTACCCAATCTACCGTCGAAAGTCAGCTGTGATGCTGGATAGAGAGGCCTTTGCATCCTTGACTTTCACGAGCACAATCCCTGTGCTGTCCCTGTGAGCAGGAGGCTCTGCATCTTCATCTGCTGCTCTGATCGGCCTCTGACCTTTTATACACACAAGAGGCATGTGCAGCACAATCCCTGTGCTGTCCCTGTGACCAGGAGTCTCTGCATCTTCATCTGCTGCTCTGATCGGCCTCTGACCTTTTATACACACAAGAGGCATGCCCACTCGCATGGAAGCCCGTCCATTTGGCCATGAGTAGCCACATTGTGTTCGCACGGGTTTCTGCACGTTCGCGAGCGTTTTGTACAATAAAACCCTCGCGAACTTGCAGAAACCCGTGCGAACACGCAAAAAAAAAATACGCTGGGATCCGCGGATTTTGCGTATTGTCGCAATCCGCAAATACGCAAATACGCAGATCCGCGGATTGCCAATACGCAAAATCCGCCCATGCTTATTAATTTCTATACACATGAATATTTATTTTGCTAAATTTTGTGGACAAATACCAAATATATTTATTTCTAATTTAAAAGTCAAAATAATGAATGATTACAACAGTATTTCCTATCTAGTGTAATATTACGGAATATAAGATGTTATCTCGCATACTTTCATCCCGCATACCATTACTCTGCGTTTTTGACAACGAAAATGCAATTGCTCCGCGATACCATTAGCCCGCAAACTTTCACTCCTCATATGGCTTTATCACGCATGCCTTTACAATGCAAATGCATGCTGGGTGAAGTCATAAACTGTGTAAAAGTGCTTTACCTTTATATATCTATATATATATATCTTTTTTTAACTAAATTTAATTTTTATATATATATATATATATATATATATATAACTAAACCCACCCTGAACCCCCAAAATACCCCACCACCCCAAAACCCTAACGCACCCTGAACTCAAAACCTTAAACGCACCCTGAACCCTAAAAATTCACCCTACACCTTAAAACAATAAACCACCCTGACCCCTATAATTACCCCTGCTCCCCAAAATCTAGACCCACACTGAACCCCAAAAATACACCTGCACCCAATACCTAAATGCACCCTGAACCCCAAAAATACCCCTGCACCCCAAAACCTTAAATGCACCCTGACCCTAAAATTACCCCGGCACCCCAAAATCTAAACACACCGTGAACCCCAAAAATACAACTGCACCCCATAACCTTAGGTGCACCCTGAACTCCAAAAAAAACCCTGCACCCCAAAACCTAAACGCACCCTGAACCACAAAAATACCCCTGCACCCCAAAACCCTAACCCACCCTGATCCCCAAAATTACCCCTGCACCCCAATATCTAAATTCACCCTGACCCCAAAAATATCCCTGCACCCCAAAACCCTAACCGACCTTGAGCCCTAAAATTACCCCAGGACCCGTAAATGCACCCTGAACCCCAGAAATACCCCTGCAGCCCAAAACTTTAAACGCACCCTGAACCTCAAAAATACCTTTGCACCCCAAAACCTTAAATGCACCCTTAACCCTAAAAATACCCCCTATACTCCAAAACCCTAACCCACCCTGACCCTTGCACCACAAAACCTTACACGCACCCTGAACCCTAAAATTAGCCCCTACACCCCAAAACCCTAACCTACCCTGATCCCTAAAATTACCCCAGCACCCCAAAACCTAAACGCACCCTGAATCTCAAAAATATTCCTGCACCCCAAAACCCTAACCCACCTTGATCCCTAAAATTACCCCAGCACCCCTAAACCTAAATGCACCCTGAACTCCAAAAGTACCCCTGACCCCAAAACCTTAAACACACCCTGAATCCTAAAAATGCCCACTACACCCCAAAACCCTAACCCACCCTGACCCCTAAAAATACCCCAGTACCCCAAACCCAAAATGCACCCTGAACCCTAAAATTACAATCAATACCCTAACACCCTAAACCACCCTGACCCATAAAATTATCCCAGCACCCCAAAACCTAAACCCACCCTAAAAATACCCCAGCACCCCAAAACCCAAACATACACATAACCCTAAAATTACCCCTGAACCCCATAACATTTACCCCTACACCCCAACCCCAAACCCTATACTTACCTTATACTTACATTTAAAAAACATATGCTTTTACCATTCATGCATTTACAACGATTTTTTTTTGTAAAAGCATGCGTGGTAAAAGCATATAAAATGTAATCCCAATGCGTTGTAATGGCATTGCGGAGTCATGGTAGATGCGTTGTCATGGTGATGGTATGCGGAATAAAAGATTTGTGATGATGTTTGTTTACCGATACTACATTCCTGCCTACATTATTTCCTACGGGATGGTGTTACAGTACCTCTCAATCAATCAATAAATCATGCCATTTGTATAGCGCACTACTCACCCGGGAGGGTCTCAAGGCGCTTGGGGGGAGGGGTATGCTGCTGCTCGAACAGCCAGGTCTTGAGTTGTTTCCTGAAGGCGAGATGGTCCTGGGTCAGCCGAAGGTGGATGGGGAGGGAGTTCCAAGTCTTGGCAGCCAGGTAAGAGAAGGATCTTCCTCCGGCGGTGGCTCTTCGGATGCGTGGTACGGCTGCGAGGGTGAGGCTGGTGGACCGTAGCTGGCGGGTGGGCGTGTAGAAGGTCAGGCGGTCGTTGAGGTACTTGGGGCCCAGGTCGTGGAGAGACTTGTGTGCGTGGGAGAGGAGCCGGAACGTGATCCTCTTGTCGACGGGGAGCCAGTGCAGGTTCCTCAGGTGGCTGGAGATGTGGCTGCGTCGGGGCACATCCAGGATGAGTCGGGCGGAGGCGTTCTGGATGCGCTGGAGTCTTTTCTGTAGCTTGGCTGTGGTTCCGGCGTAGATGGCGTTTCCGTAGTCCAGTCGGCTGGTGACGAGTGCCTGGGTGACAGTCTTCCTGGTCTCGGTCGGGATCCAGCGGAAGATCTTGCGAAGCATACGCAGGGTGTTGAAGCACGATGAGGAGACGGCGTTGACTTGTCTGGTCATCGAGAGGGAGGGGACCAGGATGAAGCCCAGGTTGCGTGCGTGGTCGGTTGGCTTCGGTGCGGTGCCCAGGGCTGGGGGCCACCAGGAGTCGTCCCAGGCGGAGGGCGAAGATCCCAGGATGAGGACTTCCGTCTTGTCCGAGTTCAGCTTCAGGCTGCTGTCCTTCATCCACTCGACGACGTCTTTCATCCCTTCGTGTAGGCAGGTTCTGGCGGTGTCGGGGTCTCTGGTGAGGGAGAGGATCAGCTCGGTGTTGTCGGCGTAAGAGATGATGTTGAGGTTGTGCTGGCGTGCGATGGCTGCGAGAGGTTTCATGTAGATGTTGAAGAGGGTGGGGCTGAGTGAAGATCCTTGCGGGACGCCGCAGATGACTTCGGTGGCCTCGGAGCGAAACGGGGGGAGGCGGACTCTTTGTGTTCTTCCGGCGAGGAACGAGATGATCCACTCCAGTGCCTTCTCTTGGATACCAATGTTGCTGAGGCGCTGGACTAGGGTGCGGTGGCAGACCGTGTCGAACGCAGCGCAGAGGTCCAGGAGGATGAGGGCCACTGTTTCCCCCTTGTCGAGCAGGGTCCGGATGTCGTCGGTGGCTGCGATGAGGGCGGTCTCGGTGCTGTGGTTGGCTCTGAAGCCGGACTGCGAGGGGTCGAGGGATCCGTTCGTCTCGAGGAAGGCGGTCGGCTGTCTGTTGACGATCTTCTCAATGACTTTAGCAGGAAAAGGGAGGAGCGAGATGGGGCGGAAGTTTTTGAGATCGGTGGGGTCCGCTGTAGGTTTCTTCAAGAGGGCGCTGATCTCGGCGTGCTTCCAGCTCTCCGGGAAGGTGGCGGTGTTGAAGGAGGCGTTGATGATGTTCCGGAGTTGGGGTGTGATGGTGGAGTCGGCCTTGTTGAAGACGTGGTGTGGGCAGGGGTTGGTCGGTGATCCGGAGTGGATGGTGTTCATCGTGCGGGCTGTGTCTTCGGTGGTCACCGTGGTCCAGGTGGGAAGGGTGGCGGTGGGGGGAGTTGGTTCAACGGTTCGGTGCGTGGTGGGGCGCCGAAGCTGTTGTGGATGTCGGCGATCTTGCGGTGGAAGAACGAGGCGAGGGAGTCGCAGAGGTCTTGTGACGGAGTGATGTCGTTGGTGCCGGTGCTGGGGTTGGAGAACTCCTTGACGATAGTGAAGAGCTCTTTGCTGTCGTGGGCGTTGTTGTCCAGTCTTTCCTTCAGGGATTTCTTCTTGGTGGTGCGGATGAGCTGGTGGTGCTTGTGGGTAGCGTGTTTGAGGGCGGTCATGTTGTCGGTGGTCCGGTCGAGGAGCCAGGCTTTCTCGAGGGTGCGGCAGGTTTTCTTGGAGTCCTTGAGGTCGTCGGTGAACCAGGATGCCTTCTTGCTTCTGGGTCTGCTGGGAGGGTTCTTTATTGGCGCGAGGTCGTCGGCGCAGGCGGTCAGCCACTGTGTGAAGTTGCGGGCTGCTTCGTTGGGGTCCGTTGTGTTGGCGGGTGGGCTCTGGCTGAGGGAGGTGGTGAGCTGGTCTGCGGTGATCTTGCTCCAATTCCTGTGAGGTACCTGTTGCGGGTGGTGGTGGGTCGTGGATCTTTTGAAGCTGAAGTGGACGCAGCTGTGGCCTTGTTTGGTGCTAGCCTTACTCCAAGGCTGGCTGCATTACATTTACCACTGTTATGTCATGTTTAGAGCAGTAGTAAATTTAAATGTGTAGATTGTGAGTTGCAATGTTTTGACTGTTTTGTGGATGGGTCCTCTGACTTAACTCCTCCTTACCCCTCCTTATCCATCGATTTAGTAGCAGCTATTCACCACCTTCTCAGCACTCCCTCTGTCCCTCACACATTTACTAGTAAAACATCACTATGAGTGGACTCCTAATTCTGATGACGCTGATAACAGCTGTTGTTGGAGTACCTGTGGTATCAATAACTCTGGGGTGGGGAAAATCTAGCCTATTTACCAAATTTCACTCATGAGAACCAAAGTAGAAAACCTGCACGTGCAAAGATTCATCCATTGAAAATATTTGGGAGGTGGAGGATTTCCACCTCTAGGTTTGTGACTTACATTATGCATAAGTAATTAGCACTACTCTAGATCTTCTTTAGTTTCTATAAAATGCAGGGGCATATTATCAAGAACAGCGATAAAATTATCGCTGCTTTAGCGGTAGGAAACTGCCGCTAAAATGGCAATAATGGGCTTGATAATATGTCCTTGTGAATTCCCATAGCAGCCCAGGTTCTGGTGTTAACCTGGGCTGCTATGGGATTTGACACAGGCATATTATCAAGCCCATTGTCGCTGTTTTAACAGCAGTTTCCTGCCGCTAAAGCGGCGATAATTTTATCGCAGTTCGTGATAATATGCTTAGCAGTTTGTGACGCAAGTCTTGGATGTTTGGGGAGACTAAGGCAGTTTGTGGCTCTAAATGCGGCAGTCTTTGGCTATTGACCCATTCAGTCAATCTTTAATCTAGCCTATAAGTGATTCGACCGACATGTTTCTCAGTTAAGTGCTGGAACTGAGATTACAATAGCAAGTTCAATGATCAAAACTACCCCACGTGTCATTAGTAAAGTGAGGTCTACAAAAGTGGGCTAATATATCATGATGTGTTCAGTTTGGTGCATGAGAGCACAATAATATGTATGTTTGTTTGAGTTGTGTACTGTACATACAACTGTTTCTCTTTGTATGTCGTATTGTGTGTATCAGGAAACAGTCAGTGGTCACTGTTTGATATGTTCTTTGTAAGGAAACACGAACTTTCTGTGCTGTGTGTACTGTATTTGTATGGAAGAGAAAATAACATTATGCTCTGCATTTACTATGGAACCAACCTCTGTTGTGCTGGTTCTCTGCATGTGTGGTTGAAACAACGTTTGTGCAGCAGTAGCGCAGACCACATCCGTACATGAAAAAATGTCTACAGAATATGGTCTTGCAGCCCTGTTCATTGAGTGTGAGGAAACTGTGCGCTACCACTGGCTGTAGGACACCTGGGGGCTTCTTTATGAGAGTCCTCATAGACATCATTTAGGGTTTGCCAGGGGTCGCAGCTGCAACCCGTGGCTTGCCCTTTTCTACCGTAGCATTGCCTTTGTGACCCTTGGCCTCAGAGGTGGCAACTTCAGTGCCAGGAACACAGGGGCAGCAGGGGCTCCATTCTCTTTATTTTTTGTCAATTTTAGTTATTACATAAATAGTGAATAAATAAATTATACTGTTCACTAATAGTGTAATAAAAATGGACTACAATAAGCTAGAATATGCCCTTCCATGGCAGCTGAGGTACGTGAAAAATGCTTTTAAATGTATGTTGTGTGCGTGCTTATGGGTGAGAGTGTGTGTATGCGTAAGAGTGTATACGTGTGAATTTGTGTGTATCTATAAGTATTTATGTGTGAGTGAAAGTGGAAGTCAAAGGGCGTGTGATATCTCTTGTGCTACCCCTGACATTTCAGTGAATTGACGTCCATGAGAGCCCTGCATCAGATTTACACCTCATAGAGTGGTACATGCGTGATGCAGCGCTCTCATACAGATTTATGAAACCATGCAAAGCCACCTTGCGTGGCTTTGAGTGGCCTCATGAATCATGAGTAAGGCAAGGCAGCGCAAATCGCTGCATCACCTTACTCTGTCCCCGGGAGGCATTTCATGGCTGTTGCAGAGGTTTTCGCATGCAACACCCGGGGAATTTGACGCTGACCCAAGTTTACAAAAACATGTAAACCTGGGGAAGCGCCAAATCTGTATGCCTCACCGAGGTGTGGTGTAACGAGGAGAAATCACTTAATTTCTCCAGGTTTTTCCTCTTTCTATAGGTGCTGAATTCTGCAGCACACATAGAAAGAGGAAAACACCTCTTAGGATTGTTTTTGTGCAGGAAGGAGCCCCTTTCTGCAGAGAAACAACCCTGCCTGCAACAGAGGCACCCTCGCAACTTGTGTGCCTACGTTAGCACCAGCGCAGACTGAAAGGACAGAAATGCAGAGTATTGCTTCAATGCGTTGCATTCCTGCCCTTTCACTTTGGTGTAGGGCAGCGCACCAAAGTGCCTTGCTGCGCTGCCCACTGCCAAAATGCCATAAATGAAGCCTTTGGTATTTAGAGTGCGATTAAGCAACATACCTGTGAAGTAAATTCAATATTAAATAAGGTTTAGTTATATTATCACGGTATTTTAACTTCTTCTGCAAATTATTTTGATGTAAACGGTTACATTTTTAGGTCAGGCACTGCCCAAAAGCTTTTTATTTTAGTAAAATGATGCTTCCAAAATACTTTCTTATAAGGGCTTTTAACCAGCCTTCTCCAGCAATTGGTCTGTTGTTCTGTCATTCACATTTTTCTTCAGCCCACTAATGCGCACATCATGGGGCAATGGGTTAGCCCATTTCAACCATTAGCTTACTTCACGGTAAGTGATAGCAGTCTGCTATTATACAACATACACTTACAAGGAAAAATATTCGCCATGAACCCCAAGTGTTACTGTCCACGTGTGCTTTTGGATTAAGCAAAAATGGACAAGACAGTATGAAGAAACAAACATAGTTTTTGTGATGTAGGTTTTCTAAAACCATTACAAAACACACAAAATAACTGGCAAAACAAAAACGTTGGGAGCCAATGCCAGACTTATTGGTTTTGCCAAAGCTTGTTAATAAAAAAAACTTGGCATCAATCAGGAAATAGAATACATTGCTTTAATGTTCAATGCGAATATGGATATTCGAGGACATTCTTTAGTTACACGCGCACTGATAACAGTAGAACAAACAAGGATACAGCGTGTGCAATCAAGACATTCGAAATTTCAGCACATACTACTGGTTTTTAACAGTTGTGTAAAGGGATTCAGTCAATTGTCTAGGATGGAGATGACATTGGCTGCCTGCCATATACATTTTAGTAAAATGCTTTGGAGAAGGATATTTGGCATATCTCATAGCTCAGGTACATTTCACTAATTACTTACATAACACATTTGGGTTTGCCGATGGATGAGGCAATTTTCTGTTACCAGACTCATATTAAGTGGTTTGGATTCACAGGTAACATCATTAATATTGTATTGGGAAGTGAAGGTCATATTACGAAAGAAAGCCAAGACTATGGATGGCTCTAAAATGCCTTCAATTAAAGAGCTTCCCTACAAATTCTGTTCAAGAATTTCATTAAAAAAGAGAATTACACACTAATACTGAGCCCCTCCTTTTAATTTCTAGAAGTGATTGTTACAATCAAGAATGGATTCTCGTAGGTTATAAGAGAAGTAGTTTCATTGTTTTAGTTGTTGGGTTCAGATAAAGTCTCACCAGGACCAGCATCTTGCTGCTTAGCCCCTCTTACTCCAACTGTCCACCCATTCAAGCACAAACACTCTCAACTTTCCAACCATACAATGACCTCACTCACTGGTGGAGCAGCATGGACCATTAAGACTGTGGAGAGAATGCATAAGATAACAAGAGGCCACAACAGTGATTCCAGGGGAGACAAGAGAAAATAACCAAAAGAAACAATGCTTACATCAGATGCTCCATCAAATGTACAGATCTCTTTATAATGTGGAAGAAAATATATTAAATCCAGACGTGGCACTGCCATTGTATCTTACCAGATGCCCTAGAGTGACACTTCTTTACTACTGGCCTGACACAGACCACCCTAGCAGTGGGCTGACACTCGGGCTTAATTTTTTCAGGTAGTGTGCACTGGCATCATCCGACTTTACCTCTAGGCATGGAAGAGAAAAGTAGACATGGGAGAAGGAAGGAAAAAGTGAAAGAGAGGAAAGCAGTGACTACATAAACAAGCATTTGCAAAGCCAATAGGTCTTGCCTATGCGAGATCTATTGGCTATGATAATGTCTTTTAGCCATATTGCAAATGGCTGAAAGCAAAGAAGAAAATCTTTATGACAAAGCCAGTCTTGGCTGCGTTATAAAAAAAAAATTCTTAACTTGCAGCTACGCTGCACTGAAGCTAGAACTGCAGTCTAATCTATAATATATTGTCTCTGTGGAAGTATAGTCTGGGGGCTTCAAGGAGGCTGCTGATCTTTGCATGCAGCCCTCTGCTCAAAACAGGCCAGCATTTATTTGCAAATTAATCAACGCGAAAGAAAGCAAGTAACTAGGGTGTCCTGCACAGGTAGCCTTTGGGCCACCTCCATTTTACAACAAACATGTAAAATATTAAAGTGTCTTCTTAAAAATTTCAAAATGTATTTTATTCACACGCAGAACTGTTTCTTCTTAGTAGTAGTACATAAAACTAAACCAGTGCAAGTATTTTTTTTAAGGACTAGTATTCAAACATGAATTTAATTTTGTAACGTTCATGCATCCATCCACCCTGAAAATGCCAAGAGTGAACTAAGAGGCAAGTCAATTATCTGCACCCTTTGGATGGCCTGAGTTACTATTCTACAAGGACATCATTTTAGTAAAATCAAATGTTGGAGAAGTTTTCATACAGCGCACAACCTGAAGCTATGTATTTCAAGATGGTATTATGTAATAATAAAAAACAAGCACTGGCAAAACCAATAGGTTTTGCATATGGAAAATCTATTGTCTTTGTCAATGTTTGTTGAACCTTTTGAAGATGACTGTAATAAGGATGTGAAATAACGGAAAGAACAGACGATTTTGGGAGCCAGGTTTGAGTCTCAGCTTCGGCTCAGCAATCTTTGATACTGGCCCAAATTATGTAAACTCCCCAGTGCCATAAAAAAGTGCCTTTGTGCTATTTAACTGGTACTCTTATAAAGCTCTGAAATACTTTGCAGAACTTTTCAGTGCCTTTTATAAGAGCTGCCCATACTGTGAAAAAAGGTAATCCGTATACTTTTCAGGTGTGCCAGTGTCCTAGGTGAGGAGAAGAGGAAGCCTGCGAGAGAAGAAGCCCGTGAGGGGATAGAAGAAGGGTCAGGAAGTGTGAGGGTGGAGGAGGCAACTCTTACACTGCACCACAGGGAGCTCTGGAATGACAGACCATTAGTAGGGAGTGAGGAGATGTTGGCCAGAGCCGGTTCCGAGTTAATGGTGGTATAAAAATATAGCAATGATCGGTATTCAATGGGATTCTTAGATCTTTTGGCCCCTGTACCATTGCAGCTGCTGCACCATTCGAATCATGACCCTAATGCATGCAAGGTAATTGTGATTTTGACTGCTTGTTTAGTAGTAAAATATAGCAATAAGTGGTGTTCAGTGGATTTCTTAGAGCTTTTGGCCCATGTGCCACTTTACCTGCTGCACCATACAAATCATTATCCTAGTGCCTGCAAGGCAATTGCACTTGACTGCTTGTCTAGTAGCAAAATATAGCAATAATCAGTCTCCAGTCAGTTTCCTAGAGCTTTTGAACCCTGAGCCACTACACCTGCTGCACCAGTCAAATCATGACCCCAGTGCCTGTAGGGTAATTGCCCTTGTGACTGCTTGTTTTGTAGTAAAATATAGCAATAGTTGGTGTTCAGTGGGTTAACTAGAGCTTTTGGCCCCATGCCAGTGCACCTGCTGCACTATTCAAATCATGACCCCAGTGCCTGCAAGGTGACTGCACTTGTCACTTATTGGTTAGTAGTAAAATCTAGCAATAGTTGGTGTTCAGTGGGTTTCCTAGAGCTTTTGGCCCCTGTGCCCCTGCACCTGCTGCACCATTCAAATCATAACCCTAGCGCCTGCAAGATAATTGAACTTGTGACTGCTTTTTTTAGTAGTAAAATATAGCAATAATCAGTGTCCGAAAAAGACACTGTTGCAGACAGAATACATAATTATTGTGTACTTAAACATAAACACAAAAGCTTTAGTACAAAGTTCTTTTTAACTTCTCCAACTCTCTAAAACGAATTGTCATAAATAAGGCATATGCTCTACACATCAAAGTGAAAAACAAGCATTGTTAAGCTGTGTTACAGTGTGGCTGGCTCTTTCCTGGGAAAATATCTTATTTTGTGCTTGGCAGTGAATGGGCAACATTCAGTGTATATTTCCCAAGATTACCATATGTTAGGCTGACACAGAGAATAAAATGAGGTTTCGTACTTTGTTCCTAAAATGGCAGTTTCACAAATTAAATGGACTCACATGAGGAAGTTTTCAAAAAACATGTTAAATATGAAAAGTCTCTGCATAAAATTAAAAAAAGATGCATTTGATTGAAATGCAACAACTACTTTAATCTTAGTAGTACTAGTACATCAGACTGACCTTTGCATACTGCCCCTGATGGAGCAAGGATTCGCACGTAATCCGACTTGCTTGTAATCAGTCCTCTTGACATAACGTTAATACATTAATCAACATGTTTGTCTTAATAATATTGCCTTTCACAAAAACATTTAGTATCTAGAAGAAGCTTGCATATGTGTTTTTACTAATGTTAATCCGCTTGCAAATAAAATGGCCACTGCTACATGGGATTTCTTACTGCGCATGCGTCTGTCACACTTATGTGACATGACGTATCTTTCGCTTGGAGGGAAACTTTCGCTTCTGCGCATTAAAACTAAAATGGCTACTCTGTGTTAGAGCATGCATGAAGCTTGCACTGCTGCTTTTGCTAAGCTGTTCGTTTTGCTTAACACTAACGCAATAGTTAAATATAAAGTAATGGGAATAGAGTAGAGATAAGTGGTATACAGTGCATTCATTTATTCTGTGTTCTCAAACTGTTTCTTTTCTATTCTTACATGTAAATCATTTGGGCCTGACACCTATTGCTGAACTCCATATTGAAAGAAACTGCGTCTGCGCAGAAGAAACACAAACCCTGAACCACTGACATTGAAACCCGGCCAAGTCATGACTTGCTAGAAGATGTTCCTGGGAAAGTCAACTTCTTACCCCTGTGAAGGAAGCTAAACTAAAATATGGACTACATTGTAATCATTATTGATACATTCGCTGCCGGGTGGAATAAAAGTGCATGGGGAAACTGACCTGGACTCTCGCCACGCCACGGACCTCTGCTGCTGAATCCTGCCTGCTAAGCCGCTGCTGCTCGCCGGACCCGCTGCGCGGGTCCCGCTTCGCGGTCTTAGCAGTTGTGGGGAATTTTGCCTGGGGCTTGTTGGGACACCGGCAGGGCTGCGAGGGTAGAGCGGGTGGACTCTAAGTTCCAGGAGTCCCCGCGCGCCCGTGTCAGCTGGGCTCCTCTCCCTGCCGGCCGCGCCCCCAACACAGCTGCATTTAATCATCTCCAGCCCCCACACCAGCGGGAAACTGACCTGGACTCTCGCCACGCCACGGACCTCTGCTGTTGAATCCTGCCTGCTAAGCCGCTGCTGCTCGCCAGACCCGCTGCGCGGGTCCCGCTTCGCGGTCTTAGCAGTTGTGGGGAATTTTGCCTGGGGCTTGTTGGGACACCGGCAGGGCTGCGAGGGTAGAGCGGGTGGACTCTAAGTTCCAGGAGTCCCCGCGCGCCCGTGTCAGCTGGGCTCCTCTCCCTGCCGGCCGCGCCCCCAACACAGCTGCATTTAATCATCTCCAGCCCCCACACCAGCGGGAAACTGACCTGGACTCTCGCCACGCCACGGACCTCTGCTGCTGAATCCTGCCTGCTAAGCCGCTGCTGCTCGCCGGACCCGCTGCGCGGGTCCCGCTTCGCGGTCTTAGCAGTTGTGGGGAATTTTGCCTGGGGCTTGTTGGGACACCGGCAGGGCTGCGAGGGTAGAGCGGGTGGACTCTAAGTTCCAGGAGTCCCCGCGCGCCCGTGTCAGCTGGGCTCCTCTCCCTGCCGGCCGCGCCCCCAACACAGCTGCATTTAATCATCTCCAGCCCCCACACCAGCGGGAAACTGACCTGGACTCTCGCCACGCCACGGACCTCTGCTGTTGAATCCTGCCTGCTAAGCCGCTGCTGCTCGCCAGACCCGCTGCGCGGGTCCCGCTTCGCGGTCTTAGCAGTTGTGGGGAATTTTGCCTGGGGCTTGTTGGGACACCGGCAGGGCTGCGAGGGTAGAGCGGGTGGACTCTAAGTTCCAGGAGTCCCCGCGCGCCCGTGTCAGCTGGGCTCCTCTCCCTGCCGGCCGCGCCCCCAACACAGCTGCATTTAATCATCTCCAGCCCCCACACCAGCGGGAAACTGACCTGGACTCTCGCCACGCCACGGACCTCTGCTGCTGAATCCTGCCTGCTAAGCCGCTGCTGCTCGCCGGACCCGCTGCGCGGGTCCCGCTTCGCGGTCTTAGCAGTTGTGGGGAATTTTGCCTGGGGCTTGTTGGGACACCGGCAGGGCTGCGAGGGTAGAGCGGGTGGACTCTAAGTTCCAGGAGTCCCCGCGCGCCCGTGTCAGCTGGGCTCCTCTCCCTGCCGGCCGCGCCCCCAACACAGCTGCATTTAATCATCTCCAGCCCCCACACCAGCGGGAAACTGACCTGGACTCTCGCCACGCCACGGACCTCTGCTGCTGAATTCTGCCTGCTAAGCCGCTGCTGCTCGCCGGACCCGCTGCGCGGGTCCCGCTTCGCGGTCTTAGCAGTTGTGGGGAATTTTGCCTGGGGCTTGTTGGGACACCGGCAGGGCTGCGAGGGTAGAGCGGGTGGACTCTAAGTTCCAGGAGTCCCCACGCGCCCGTGTCAGCTGGGCTCCTCTCCCTGCCGGCCGCGCCCCCAACACAGCTGCATTTAATCATCTCCAGCCCCCACACCAGCGGGAAACTGACCTGGACTCTCGCCACGCCACGGACCTCTGCTGCTGAATCCTGCCTGCTAAGCCGCTGCTGCTCGCCGGACCCGCTGTGCGGGTCCCGCTTCGCGGTCTTAGCAGTTGTGGGGAATTTTGCCTGGGGCTTGTTGGGACACCGGCAGGGCTGCGAGGGTAGAGCGGGTGGACTCTAAGTTCCAGGAGTCCCCGCGCGCCCGTGTCAGCTGGGCTCCTCTCCCTGCCGGCCGCGCCCCCAACACAGCTGCATTTAATCATCTCCAGCCCCCACACCAGCGGGAAACTGACCTGGACTCTCGCCACGCCACGGACCTCTGCTGCTGAATCCTGCCTGCTAAGCCGCTGCTGCTCGCCGGACCCGCTGCGCGGGTCCCGCTTCGCGGTCTTAGCAGTTGTGGGGAATTTTGCCTGGGGCTTGTTGGGACACCGGCAGGGCTGCGAGGGTAGAGCGGGTGGACCCTAAGTTCCAGGAGTCCCCGCGCGCCCGTGTCAGCTGGGCTCCTCTCCCTGCCGGCCGCGCCCCCAACACAGCTGCATTTAATCATCTCCAGCCCCCACACCAGCGGGAAACTGACCTGGACTCTCGCCACGCCACGGACCTCTGCTGCTGAATCCTGCCTGCTAAGCCGCTGCTGCTCGCCGGACCCGCTGCGCGGGTCCCGCTTCGCGGTCTTAGCAGTTGTGGGGAATTTTGCCTGGGGCTTGTTGGGACACCGGCAGGGCTGCGAGGGTAGAGCGGGTGGACTCTAAGTTCCAGGAGTCCCCGCGCGCCCGTGTCAGCTGGGCTCCTCTCCCTGCCGGCCGCGCCCCCAACACAGCTGCATTTAATCATCTCCAGCCCCCACACCAGCGGGAAACTGACCTGGACTCTCGCCACGCCACGGACCTCTGCTGCTGAATCCTGCCTGCTAAGCCACTGCTGCTCGCCGGACCCGCTGCGCGGGTCCCGCTTCGCGGTCTTAGCAGTTGTGGGGAATTTTGCCTGGGGCTTGTTGGGACACCGGCAGGGCTGCGAGGGTAGAGCGGGTGGACTCTAAGTTCCAGGAGTCCCCGCGCGCCCGTGTCAGCTGGGCTCCTCTCCCTGCCGGCCGCGCCCCCAACACAGCTGCATTTAATCATCTCCAGCCCCCACACCAGCGGGAAACTGACCTGGACTCTCGCCACGCCACGGACCTCTGCTGCTGAATCCTGCCTGCTAAGCCGCTGCTGCTCGCCGGACCCGCTGCGCGGGTCCCGCTTCGCGGTCTTAGCAGTTGTGGGGAATTTTGCCTGGGGCTTGTTGGGACACCGGCAGGGCTGCGAGGGTAGAGCGGGTGGACTCTAAGTTCCAGGAGTCCCCGCGCGCCCGTGTCAGCTGGGCTCCTCTCCCTGCCGGCCGCGCCCCCAACACAGCTGCATTTAATCATCTCCAGCCCCCACACCAGCGGGAAACTGACCTGGACTCTCGCCACGCCACGGACCTCTGCTGCTGAATCCTGCCTGCTAAGCCGCTGCTGCTCGCCGGACCCGCTGCGCGGGTCCCGCTTCGCGGTCTTAGCAGTTGTGGGGAATTTTGCCTGGGGCTTGTTGGGACACCGGCAGGGCTGCGAGGGTAGAGCGGGTGGACTCTAAGTTCCAGGAGTCCCCGCGCGCCCGTGTCAGCTGGGCTCCTCTCCCTGCCGGCCACGCCCCCTAGATCACCTTTGCATATCTTTAAAAAGAGCAGTCTTTCCCGCTGCGCGGGAGCGCGCGGGAGGGCGCCGGGAGAAGCCCGGGACAAGGGCGGGACCGTCTGTGGCCGTCCGGGGCCGGAGGAGGCCGGGCTGGGCCTGACCTCTTTCTTTGTAGTCCGGAGGACATTGTTCATTACATTATAGATATGGCAACAGAAGAAGAAACCCCGGGTAAAAAATCCAGATTACGTAACGGTTCCCTGGAGAATTACTTTCCCAAGAGGAGCGAGGGAGAAAAGGATTCCACTCTAGCAGAGCGCAGGGCAGAGCGGCGTCGCTCTGTTGAGAATATGAAACATAGACCCCTCACTGATAGTATACTTGAATTGAACCGGGAGGGTGATTCGAATGTCCTAAGTGAGGATAACGTAAGTCAAGATGGAGTCCCCCTATTGTTTCGAGATTTTGTAGCCACTCCTTGTTTGCCCTCGGATAATATTATAATTGTTTCACCCACTCCTAGTTGTAGTCGTGTGGCTGACACATCTAAATCTAGGGAGCAGAAAGTTAAGTTTTTTCCTGCAGCCCAGACCCACCGCCCTCCCCCTAGTAAAAAAAGGAGGAAACAAAGGGTGGTATCAGGTAAAGCCAAAACATCGCACGCTGATTTCGGTAAAGGGACAAAAACTCTGATTACAACTGAGACTCCTCCAGTAGTAGAGCAGGATTATACACCACAGGTAGCTGTCTCACCGGTTCATTGTTCATCTATAGCAACCACACAAGATGAGGTTCCTGATAACAACAATAGAGCCACCCCACCTATTACTTCACCACTACTTCCCCCCACAGTGCCAGGGAACTTGGAATTTTTGTTGAGAACTCTCCTTCTACCCATCAATGAGTCTATTAAAAAGGTGGAAATTAGATTAACCATATTGGAAGCCGCCATAACTAGTATGTCTACCCTTACCAAAAATAAAGGAAGTGGGGCGGTGCATCCCACACCCCCTCCTACCACACCACAAAGGAAATCTAAAATTCCTTCTACCCCCGCTCTGACTAAGCAAACTCGCCAGCCTCCGGGTGGAGCTGTGCCCCCAACTCACAACACTTCGCCGCCTATACAACCAAAAGCACCAGCCACTGGATTGGGAGCGGGCCCCACCAAATCATCCCTAAAGGCCTCGACGAGCAACAATCAGATCGCACATGGGGATGGTGGAAAAAGTAGAATACCTCATAAAAGGGTCCCACAAGTAGAGATTCCCCCAGAAGCTGTGCCCTACGTGGTGATTTTAACGGGGGTCCCGCAGTTAACTGAAAATAAGAAGGAGGGATATGCCGACCTCAAGAACAAAATTATCCATTGGTTGCGGTTGCACAGGCCGATAGCACCTAACATAGATGGGGACATAGTTCTTGTTAGACGGATCAACTGGCTGGGGAGTAGAACTAAAGATATTGAGGGGGACCTAGTGGTGGTCAATTTTAGAGACCCTCGGGCAGTTGATTACATCCTAAATTGGCCACCTGGGAATGGGGAAACCAGTATTATCCCACGGGCTTTAACATACTTCTACCCCAGGTCAGAAGTCACCAACTCTAAATATTCAAACAGACCACAATCTTATAGGCCGCCCTTCACACTACCCTATATTAATAATCATTCCCAGTATGGGCATCAGTTCACCAGGGTGCCTGATCTACACTCCGCCTGGTCCATGGTCCCCCATAGACCTATGCTGAACCAGGGCTCCAGTATGAACCACCTGAGACCCTTTACTCCGTTGGATACCTACAATCGGTTTTCCCAGCTGTCAGGGCTGGAAGACTGCGATTGAAGTTGGGGGCAGGGGGGGGGGGGGAATGATAATGAACTACCTGGGGATGAGGATCCTCGTCCACCTTGGGGTAGCATAGATACTGAAGAAGTTAGTCTACCCACAGACCATATGGCGACCACCAATGACATAACTGAGGATTCTAGGCTAGCTGGGCCCGTGATGAGTATGGTTGGTTGCCTTGCAACCCCCATTTCATTGGCCCAGGAGGGGGGGGTGCCCTTTGACTAGGGTGGTTAACGAGAGTTTGCCCAAGGTGGGTTATACTTCTATGCCTAGAGGAAGGCGGGTAATAAACCTCCTTTCGTGGAATATTGCTGGGCTAAAGAGGAAGCTAGAAATCCCGGAATGGCACACACTCATTGAGCAGTTTGATGTTTGCCTGTTCCAGGAGACATGGAGTCTTGTTCCTCTACATAAATCGGGGTATACTACCCATTCTGTGCCCGCAGTAAGTAAGGGAAAGGGCAGACCATCGGGCGGTCTCATAGTTTGGATAAAAATAGATCTGAACTGGGTGGTCACAAGCCATATTGTGGAGTGTAATGATATACTCCACCTTTCAGCAAGAGGACGGGAGGATGTCGTCAGGCTTGACCTTTTTAATGTTTATGCGAGAGGGACACAGGGTGACTCTCCCTCTTTGACCTTAACAGCCCTGGACTCGGCCTTAGCCAATTGCCCCTGCTCAGCTAAAATTCTTGTGGGGGGTGATTTTAATTGTACATTTGAACCCCTTCTCGGAGATGACCCCTTAGGAATTGAAGAGGAGGACTCAAAATGGTTCATCCCAACTCTCTCCCTGCCCCCTATTAGGAAGTGGTCACCTAGGGCCATACAAATTAATGCACTGACAAGGGACCACAAATTAAGAGCCCTTAATGGCAGGACCATATCTGATCAGTCAGGGGCATTGACCTTTAATAGACTCTCAGGGCCGTCCCGAATCGATTACATCCTAATGGATGTTGGATTCTGGCCGGACCTAATTGATATGGAGGTCGTCCCAAGCCAGGATAGTGACCACAATCCCCTGTGTTGCAAGTTCAATTGGGGTGTTCTGAATGACAGGCGAGCAATTGTCACCTTAAAATCAACTAAAGAAGTTATCCCATTTAACAATAACCGTAGACTGAAATGGGATAAGGCTAAGCTTAATGAGGGCGATATAGGAAGCATCAAAGCGATGGTTGAGGGTTTGTCTTCCAACTTAGAAATCTGGGTTGGTGAAAATCGGACCGTCAATTGCCAACACCCCTCCCTTGACTCTGCCTATAAAACCACATTAGATCAAATTGGCCAATTTTTTATCTCGAAGGGGAAAAGAAATAGGGCTCCTGCTATACCCTCTACTCTTTGTAAATCATGGTATAATGATCATTGTAAGAGCAAAAGGAAAAAATTGACAAAAGCTCTGCTCTCAGGGGACCCTTTACTGGTTAGAGCGGCCAGGAAGGATTATCTGAAAGCATTATCATTGGCCAAACGGGAGTGGGAGGAACAGCATTGGCAGGATCTTTCCAAGGCTGTGAGCAGTAGGAACCCGAACCTTTTTTGGGAATTGGTTAATAGAACAAGGCAGAGCAAATCGCAACCATTGGCTGATCATATAACTTGCCAGCAATGGTTTACTCATTTTTCATCCCTATATGGAGACTCGGAGGAAACAACTAGTCCTGGGGTGAATAGCCTGGGTGAAGGGGACCCCGTAGATGATAATGTCCTTTTATTTTCAACCGCAGAAGTAGTGTTGGCGATTAGTCACCTAACCCCTAAGAAAGCCGCCGGGCAGGATGGGATCCCTGGAGATCTGTTGATGGCGGAGCCAGAGGCCTGGGCCAAACTAATTGCGATAATAATGAATCTGATCACGAGGGGACACCAGGTTCCAGATTCCTGGAAAGGGGCCGAGGTAGTTACTGTGTATAAGAAGGGGGCTAGAGATGACCCTGCGAACTACAGACCCATCAGTTTGATAGACATAATCCAGAAAGTGGTCGGCAGGGTCATCATTTCAAGAGTAGGCGACTGGATAGAGGAGGCTAGTATCCTCTCCCACTTACAAGCGGGGTTCAGAAGGAAGGTAGGCACGATGGACCAGGTCTTTCGTCTTTTTGCCATCTATTGGAAGGCGGTTACCATCATGAAAGGCAGTTTGTACATGGCCTTCATCGATCTCAAAACTGCATTCGACCTGGTCCCTCGTACAAAACTTTGGGAAATTCTAGGAGAGATGGGTTTTCCCAGTGGTCTTCTGAGCCTAATCGTAAAGCTGCACGAGGGGAACTATGCGAGGGTTAGATGGGGATCCCAGGGGCAACTAACAGACAGGATCCCAGTGCGGAGAGGAGTACGTCAGGGCTGTGTCATGGCTCCGACCCTCTTCTCCCTATTCGTAAACGGAGTGGTTGACCATCTAAAGGGGGAGGAGTCGGATGCCCCATCCCTGGCGGGGGAGAGAATCCCCACACTTCTCTTCGCTGATGACACCCTATTAATTTCCAAATCCCCGGTGGGCTTACAAAAACTCTTGAATCGGTTTAGCTCCTTCTGCACCATCCGAGGCTTAACAATCAATACATCGAAAACCAAATTGATGGCTTTTGCTCCCTCAAAAAGATTTAAAAATAATTTTGTGCTCAACAACGCCCCCCTCGAGCTGGTCGAGTCTTTTGACTATCTTGGTGTCCGGATTAACAGCCGCATGACCTGGAAGGATCATCTTTCCAAAATGTTATTAAACCATCGAAGAGTATCCGGGGTGACGCTGAAGGAGATCCGTGAATCAACCAGTAAACCGGTCTCCCCAGCTATGACCATTTATGAGGGCCAGATTCTTCCTGCAGCACTTTATGGCTCCGAACTTTGGGGGTTCGAAGGGGTTCTGGACTTGATGAGAGCGGAAAACAATTTTTTTAGGAAAGTGGTAGCTCTTCCCGCATCCACCCCAATGATCCCACTAAGATTAGATCTGGGCAGGAAAACAGTAAAGGACTTGGTGAGGCTACGTCCGTTGCTATTCTGGTCCCGCCTAAGAAGAACTGAGGAGCTCGCTAAGTATGCAGAAGGGCTGGATGAACTACTACTACTGGACACATGTAAAAAAATAGGATGGTTAAATAAACTGAAAGTATTGGCTTTCAGCTTGGGTCTAAGAGAGGCATGGGAGTTGCAATCACCACCACCCAAAGATGTTATAAAAAAACTATACTGGGATTGGGTACAGAGTAACGCTACGAGGCTTACGAATGTGGGCTCACTTACTGACCAATTTTTGACAATTAAGTGTGTGCGAAAATTGGAACCCTTTCTCGACTTAATAACTAAACCATTGGATCGAGCGCTGTACCTAAAATTGCGATATGGGACGCTCCCGGTTCATGACTTTACGGTGAGATGGTCGAATACAGATGCCCGCTCGCGTGCATGCCCTGGCTGTGCGGCCCCTAAGGAATCGGTGGCTCACTTGTTTTTTGCTTGCCCAGCCTACAAAGGGGCGCGGAAATTCTGGTTGAAACCCGTCTGTAGGGAATTAGGGCTGAGGTGCCATAGCCAGGCACTACGTGTCCTCTCTACAGATTCTTCTTCATCTGCCAGTATGATCTGTGGGGTGGCTAAATTTTTGGGAAGTGCGTGGATGACACGTTCCCGCTTACTGAAACTACACTCCGGAGGTTCCACAAGCTGAGGACGAATTTACTGCTGTAAATTGACGAATGAGGTGTCCATGCTTTTACTGTATTTTATAATCTTTTATTGGTATTTTGAAATGTTCATGTATATGTATTCTTTTATGGTGATAAATTGCCGAATAAAGATATTCCTCGCATGAGAAAAATAAGTTGATGGGCGGGTACGCAAACATTAATATTCTTCACGAAAAAGTTTCATTTTGGTATGGTGTGATGACCTCTCCTCATCTCTTGTTCGATCAAATTTGGGGATCCTTACACTTGCAACATTGGGGGTGGTACACTGATCTGGAAAATAGTATAACTAGGGTAGGCTTAGCTAGTTAATTTGTCCGACTTGTCCGAATAGCTGACCTGTCACTGACCCAACGATCTCAATAGGTGATCGGGAGCAGAGGTGCTAGTGGAGCCCTCTGTCAGAAGGTTCGAAACCCAGATCGGGGTTTGCAAGCCGAAATGCTGGCGAAGCACTTTGTCAGAGAAATCGATAATCTTTTCCGGGTTCTGGCTGTTAGCTGCAGAGAGGGAGTAACGCAGGCGTTGCAACTTTAACTGCGGGTGCCGGTCTTAGCCTGTGGTGGTCCTGTCCTGATCCAATTTGGCTGACCTGTCCTGATTCTGATCTGCACCTGCCTGCCTTTATGGTGCCTGCACTTTCGGCGTTTTGTCCTTTAAACTGACCCGTGGCCAGGGTAAGTTCTTCACACCATTCTAGGTAAATATAAAACGTGAGTACTGTCATTGTTCTGATTCCTTCTCTCTTCCCACCCTAATGTTAAATGATAAAAGTTTTACATATTGTTGTATATCATTGTTTTGATTCCTTCTCTCTTCCCTCCCTTTTGTCAAATGCGTAAAGACTGCTTTATAAGAACTCTGCATTATTTTATTCTAATCATTATTTTCCTAATTGGGAATTTTCTATTATTCAATGCTTGGATTATGACAATTTAAAAGATTTTAGATAAAGAGTTTAAACCTTTCCCGAGTTGTGGTTATTTTATGAGTGCAAATGTTATTTTTCTACCTATTATTATAACTCCTTTAATCCCCTAGGACTTTAGGAACCGATGACGAAGATTGGTAAGACAATGTTAAGGGTCCTAAATGAAATTTATAAATCACTGATTAGAGTAAGTGCACCGGTTACCTGATAAAAATCTCATCATATGCTGTTTATGGGCCCAGGTGAGTATGGTAATCTGAGTCGGGTGACCTGCGCGCTCTATCAGTATATTTTTTTGGTAGCAGAGGATGGTTAGGGTTTAGTTAAGATAGGTAGTTAGTTTTAGTTAGCTGGTTAATGAAAAATATTTTTGCATATTTGAAATCGTATTATTGATTGTATTGATTTATGTATTAACCAAAAATTGTTCGTACCTGTTCCATGTTTTGTCTGGAATCCCCGGGGGCAGAATAGCGGGTGGTAAATGGAAGCCTCACTGCAGTGAGGTCACTTACCTAGAGCAAATAAGTGCATGGTTAGGTAAAACCGGAAGCACTATTTAGGGATTTTCTGTACAAATGTGTGAATAAATGATAGCAAAGAGTTCGCTAGCAAAACGTTTTGTGTGATATCACCTAGAAAGGGTCACACGGAAGGAGTAGCAGGTTCGTCTGAGCTTGATTGATAGAAAAGGGGTTCGCTGGTGAAACTTTGGCCTTAGTACATCCCAGAAGGGATAAGTCTGAAGGAGTAGCAGGTTCTCTAATGCTTGTGTGAATGGTAGACAGAAGGGATCTACTCATAGTATATGAAGAGTAAGCGGAAGGGATTTACTCGTAGTGAATGAAATATATCTTTCCTTTAAATTAGTCACTCAGGTACAGTGGCGAATGTTTTTATGTTGTTGAATAATAACATTTGCATTACAAGTGAAAGGAATTAAGTTTTTGTATTACCTCGCAAAGGAGGGAGTCAGTCGCGGCGCTGCGCTGACGTCACTCAGAGCTGCGCTGGTATTGGTTGAGACAGGGGGTGTGTAGCTGAGGTAAAAATTGTAAAGGAGGGGTGAGTACAGGAGCATGAGAACTAGTCTCACGAGAGAAGCCGCGCAACTATTGGTTGGATTTATTTGAATTCCAAATTTTGATTGGTCACTGAAAATTAAAAGACACGCTGATATTGGAAGTAATTCTGTAAACAAATTGAGAATATCTAGAAGATTTGTGTTTGAAATATATGTGGCATATAGGTCTGCTTGTAGGAAATAGACCTGATAGGATATATTTAGGGTTTGCCCAAGAACAGCATATAAGAGGAAGATCTTTTAATATATACGGAGGAAAAAGAAAAATGTCATTCATTAAAAGAATTAAGAATTATTTTAAGAAAGATAAAGCAGTTAAAACCAGAGAAGGGATTATTATTCCACCACCAAATACGCCCGCATCATACATGATGGTAGAAAGGGGCTATAACACATGTGTGTGGTTAGAAAATTGGATGGAGTACACAAAAGTTGATGGTGTTTTAGCATTTCCCGAAAATGGTACATTTAATGGCAGAGTTTTGCACAATTTAAGAACTCGCATGAATGAATTAGATCCCAGACCTAGATTAACGCAGTATGAGGCATTGGAGGAATGGGAAACTGAGGCTTTTGAGCGAGATAGACATAGACCCAGAAGTAATGGTAATTGGAGCAGGTTTTATCCCCGATTTCCAAAAGATACAAGAGATACATTAATGAAACAATGGAGACAGTCTATGTTAGTGGAAGGATTGTATCCTGTATTAACTTTAGATGAGCCCACTGGAAGTAAAAAGAATGAGAAAACGAAACATTTATTAACTAGTGGTGAGTCAGATGATGATTATTTGGACGATTTGTTGATGAAAAATCCACCACCTTATAATGAGGAGCCTAGCACAATTAATCCAAATGCTCCGTTTCTGAAACCACCTTTGATTCCGCAAGTGGTACATGAGACTTCATTAGAAAAAGTGCTGCAAGACAGGGAAAGAGAAGCATTAAATAAACAAAGAAGTGAATTGATTCGGAAAATTTCCCAATAAAATACAAGTCCTGAAGCCTTAACAATTCCGGTAACTATTCGCCCAGTTGTTCCTTTGTATGGAGATAAGCAAGCTAGTCCTAAAACTCCCGTTCTGACTACACCTGTAGTTCAGCCAAGAAAAGAACCCTTAATAGTTGAGGATCAGGCAAGTAAATGTGAGTCAGTAATTTCCCTGATGGATTTGACAATAAGAGAACCAGTGAGTGACTCGGTCAGAAAAAACACTCCTTTAAATCCGAGAGAAGTACGAATGGAGACGTCCTCAGGTACAAGAAATGCCACAGTAGTAACCCCAGAAGAAATAGAGAGATGGACACGAGAAATAGAGAAGCCAAAGTCACAGCCAAAAGTATTGGATATATTTAAATTAAGAGTTGAATTAGAGGAAATGATGGCTTGAAATTTGGGATTGGACAGATTAAATACATTCAGTGAAGATGAGTTACTGTTTATATGTAAAAGCATTACTAGAAATACAAGAGTGTTTCATGAAAAGTTAATGGACATGGCAGCTAACATGGGAATTGACATTGGCAAATCTAAAGTATTAAGAAACCATATCGAGCTGAATTTTCTGACAAAGACTTGGAAAATATGAATGTGTCAGGTAGAAAAGTACTAATCAAGGATCTTATGTAATTATTGCGGAAATGGGGAGACCTAGAAAAATGGAAAACTAGATGGGCAAAGAAAAAGGAAGAGGCTCGATCAAAACAAACTGCTTCTGAATATGTATTAAAAGAGAAACAAAGGGTGGAAAGGTTATGTCCCATGAGAGAGGTACCAGGTGGAGGTTACTTACATGTCCCATGGTCCCACCAGGATATTTTGTCATTCACAAATGATTTCCCAAAACTTCTTGAAAAACCTGTAGAGTGGTACAGACATGTCGAGAGATTTGTGAAGGTTTGAAAATGTCTTTTGAAAGATTTGGATGGACTATTTGACATTGTTGTTCCTGTGGATTTGTGAACAGAATGCAAGATTGCTATTGATTGGCCTAGTGATGAGTACCCTAGAGACCCAAAGACAGGGGCACCATCTGATGAAGTTATGAAGAAATACACCAGGTAATACTCCACCTCCAAGGGAAGGTGCCTGCAAAAGAGACAGATTGGACTAGGAAAAATAGAACCACTCAGAATAAAGATGAATCTGTGCATGCATATTATGAATGCCTGTTACAAGTATTTAAACAGTATAGTGGTCTAGACAATATTGATATGAAAGACATGACGCATTCATCTATCGGTTTATGTCTGGATTACGGCCATAAATTTCGCAATGGATTACGGACCATAAAATTTGCTGACAGGCCAAGCCAATTGATGAAATCCCTAAATATGCAAAATATTGTGAAGATAAACTGACAATAAACGAAAAGAATTAAAGGGAAAAGTAATGTGGGCACAAGTGAATTTAGCAGAGCAACAAGAACTTCAATTGAGTCAAATAAACAATAATCAGAATCAAAGTGATGGTAATGGGGGTAAGCCAAGGGGAAAATTCAATAGAGAGGAGGCAAAAAAGAAGTTCCCTTGTCACGGGTGTGGCAAGTTGGGGCACTGGAAGAACGAGTGTAAGGCTGTGCAAAATGGTAACATGCTAAATAATGATTTGAATCCACAGACGCAGAATGAGGTGCCTACGGAAGCAACAGCAGCAGGTAATACAAAACCAGTTACCCCTTGCACCTACTCCAAACTTTAGGAGCAAAGCACATCAGAGTGTGGATACCACAAATTGGGAGGGAAGTGAAAGGAGAGATACAGCAACCTCACAATTTCTTTTGAGTGACACGCTTTTCAGTGAGGACACCTACTGGCGGTGCCTGAGAGGGGAGGACGAGAAGTGCGTGCTTGGCGCCTCCTTGCCGGTATATCAGAAAGGTCCATACATTGAAGGAAAGGTTGAAGGAAATGATGTCACCTTTCTATTGGACACTGGTGCTACCCGTTCTACTGTGAGAACAGCAGACGTTCCAAACCTACCCTTCTCGGGAGAAGCGATCCAAGTAGTGGGCGTTTCTAATAAACAAATTAGTACCCCAGTTACAAAACCAATGGAAGTTAGAATAGGCAATTTTAAAGAAATGCATAGATTTGTTGTATGTGATTCAAGTCCAGTGAACTTGTTAGGCAGAGACTTGTTGTGCAAAATGAATTGCACCATCTTTTGCACCCCAAGTGGTGTTGAAATTCAAACCCCAGAGAAAGATGGAGTTTATAAATTAATGTTAGCAAAACAGGAAACAGAGAATTAAAAGATAACTATAGAAGACTTACCAGAAGAATTACGACAGACTGTAAATCCTAATGTATGGGATTTTACCGGAAAAGATGTAGGATTAATGGCAAATGTCGATCCAATAAAAGTGACAGTAAAGGAAGGTGCAGTTTATCCAAATACTCGACAGTACAAAATGAGCCCAGAAATAAAAGCAGGTGTTGCAGCAGAAATAAAACGTTTGGTTGAAGCAGGCATTTTACAAGAAATAATGAGCAGTCCATGTAATTCTCCCATAATTGGAATCAAGAAACCGAGTGGCAAGTATAGGGTCGTACAAGACCTCCGCAAGATTAATAAGATTCTTGTCACATGCTGTCCAGTTGTGCCAAATCCTGCAGTAATTCTGTATCAGATACCGTGGGAGGCTGGATGGTTTACCGTGATAGATTTGTGCCACGCATTTTTTCTCGATTCCATTGCACCCGGATAGCAAATTTCTTTTTTCTTTTGAATTCGACAGTCATGTGTACGTCTGGAATCGCGTTCCTCAGGGGTATACAGAGAGTCCATCGATTTAATCAGATTTTGAAAAAATGCCTTGAGTCTTTGGTACTGCTCGGACAGTCAGTACTGGTCCAGAATATAGACGACCTATTGGTGGCATCTAAAACTCGAAATGACTGTGTTGTTGATACTATTGCTTTACTGAATAATTTGAGTAAAGGAGGGCATAAAGTGTCACCTGAGAAATTACAATTTTGCACCACGTCAGTAAAATATCAGGGGCACCAGATAGAAAGAGGTGTCAGAAGGGTTACCTCAGAAAGAATCAAAATAATCAGAAACATGAATTTACCTCAAACTCAGGAAGAGATCAGAATGTTTCTTGGAGTTGTAGGATACTGCAGGCAATTGATTGTGGGATTTGCAGTCCTAGCAAAGCCAAAAAAAACAATTGATGGACGGAATGCTGGACGATGCAAACATTCACGCCCAGTCACAAAGATCTGGGTTAAAACCATAATTCTTTTGCTCACCACACCATCCCAGTTTGGACGCAGTCATATGCAAATCAGTCGTGACCTTGTTTCTTTTGGGAAAAGTCCAGCCTGAACTGCCAAGCCAGGTCCTCCCTGGACCGGAAACAAGCAGCCTGGGACTGGTTTCAGGACATCACCCTTCATCAGCCAGGCAAGCTTGAATCCAGTAGTGTTGTGAGCATGGTACCCACGTCTGGGCATACCCTTCCTACTTAGGGTGAAATATGCCAAAGAAACAATTGATGAACGGAATACTGGACAATGCGAACATTCACCCCCAGTCACAACGATCTGGGTTAAATCCATAATTCTTCTGCTCACCCCGCCATCCCCTTTTGGACCCTGTTTGGACCCATCCTAGAGCTTTTGGTCCCATGCCATTGCACCTGCTGCACCATTCAAATCATGACCCCATTGCCTGCAAGGTGACTGCACTTGTCACTTATTGTTTAGTATTAAAATATAGCAATAGTTGGTGTTCAGTGGGTTTCCTAGAGCTTTTGGCCCCTGTGCCCCTGCACCTGCTGCACCATTCAAATCATAACCCTAGTGCCTACAAGATAATTGAACTTGTGACTGCTTTTTTAGTAGTAAAATATAGCAATAATCAGTGTCCGAAAAAGACACTGTTGTAGACAGAATACATAATACATAATTATTGTGTAGCTAAACATAAACACAAAAGCTTTCGTACAAAGCGCCTTTAAACTTCTCCAACTCTCTAAAACGAATTGTCATAAATAAGGCATATGCTCTACACATCAAAGTGAAAAACAAGCATTGTTAAGCTGTGTTACAGTGTGGCTGGCTCTTTCCTGAGAAAATATCTTATTCTGTGCTTGGCAGTGAATGGGCCACAAACCATCCCCGTTTGGACCCAGCCATATGCAATTCAGTCTTAACCCTGTTCCTTGTGGGAACAGTCCAGCCCGAACTGCCAACCCTGGTCCTCCCTGGACATGAAACAAGAATCCTGGGACTGGTTTCAGGGCATCACTCTTCATCAGCCAGGCTAGCTTGAATCCGGTGGTGTAGTGAGCACCATTGAAAACGGGCATGCATTTATTTACAAGTTATTTGACATGAAAGAAAGCAAGTTACTAGTACATCAGACAAAATCAGTGCAAGTTTTCTTTTTTGTAAGTAATAGTTTTCAAAAATGATTTTAGAAACAGTCATGCTTCTGCCAACCGTGACAATGCCAATAGTGAACTTTATGCCCAACAAATGAAAAGCAAATATTGCGTGCAGCTGAACAGCAAAATACCTTTAGATTGCGCTGTCTAAAATAAAAACATAAAAAGGCACAACCAGGCTTCATATAGAATGCAGTCCTCTTTTCTGTAGGCGCTCTCACTTTGAAGTCGCCCGAAAGCAAAATAAACACAGAGGGCCATATTATCAAGAAAGGGCGATATATTAGCGCCGCTTTTATCGGCAGGAAACTGCCGCTAAGGCGGCGATAATGAGCTTGATAATATGCCCTTGTGAATTCCCATAGAAACCCAGGTTTTGGTGTGAACCTGGGCTTCTATGGGAATTAACAAGGGCATATTATCAAGCTCATTATCGCCGCTTTAGCGGCAGTTTCCTGCCGATAAAAGCGGCGATAATGTAGCGCTCTTTCTTGATAATATGGCCCCAGATTCCCTCGAACACACAGCTTAAAATATGACTTTTTGAATCCTTAGCGAAAGTGTCAAAATAAAAACAAGATTTACAGGTCTGTTTATTACAGAGAACGAGGAAAAATACTATAAACATTGCTTTGGAATGGGGAGTTAAGAACTCGAGCTGTAGAGCCTAATGCAAACAAAGCCAGCAAATGAAAATCCAGAAAACGTGAGTTACAAACCACAAAGTCAATGACAAGCAACAGGGCAGAATTCATTCCAAAGTCAACTTTCTGAAAATCCCAATATATCTTTCGCATACCACACAGCTGCGCTGTCTGCTAGGCTGCAACCTAAAAAGCAGGGAAGAAAAAGAACTTGAGATGATCAGACAGAAAGTGGTGGAACAAAGAGACAAGAGATGGAATTAGGACTAGGCTGCTTTGGTATTTGGCACCCCTGGTATGCATAGGTGATGGCGGCAGGCTCCTAAAAAATCTTTGGGCCCTTGCAGCTGTTATTTTTTTAATTTTCTTATTTATTTGTTTTTTTTCAAACTAATCACTGGCCATGACCCGCTGGCTTTTCTTAAAAAAACACAGCCGCTAAGGTAAGGAACAGGGAAAAGCGCGCTTCACCTCGCCTCACTTAACCCCAGCACCCGCAGAATTTTTTCCCACATCACTGTTGCTTTGTTGTGACTCTAGCACAAGACCAGTGTACATATTGCACATCCCCGCTCCAAGTTTGATGAATTTAATTATTTTCACTTTAACAATCACAAACAAGGATTTAATTATGAACATCGATACATGGCACTGGCGTGTAGGTGGTCCTCCTTAATGAATTCTCATCAGAACCTAATAGATGGGGCTGATTACAAAAGCAGTACAGAAATCAATATATTCATGTAAAAAGAAAGATAATTGTGCTGTAACATTTGATTCAGAAAGTCTATTAAATACATGATTAAATTAGTGGGAAATTAAACCTGATGTTGTTTTCAGGGCTTCCTTTGTGTGAGTGATTCAATAACATGAGGCTGCATTTATGAGCAAAATATTCCTTCAAAAAAGAGTAAAACCGCATTTTGATGAAGAGCTTGCCGCTGCAAACCTGAAACTTCATGACTCTCTAAGTATTCCCCATTTCAGTGTTGCTCAATGTATCGATGTCTTATGGCTATAATGCTGAGCCACATTGTCAGAGTACTTCAGCACTAATTCATGAAAATGGTAGAGGATGACACAAGTCTGACCAACCCTTAAACCTACACATAGCATCTGATTCATATTCTGAAGGGATAGTTGAGGGATACATTGTGGAAACTTAGGGGTTCATTATGATGGCAGAAGGACCGCCACCGCTGGGCCGGCGGTCCTTCCACCATCATACTGAAAATTCCAACCACCAAATTAGGATGGCGGTGGGAATCACAATGGCTCCTTTGCAGACGGAAAGTCCGTCTGCCACGGTTCCGCAAGGCGGTCCTTTTCCGCACACCTTGCGGAACCCAGAACCAGAGCAGGCACCGCCGTAGTGATTATGGTATGCCCTTCTGCCTGTCTTTTTGATGCGGATATTCCGCTGCAAAAAGACATGCAGAGACTGGCTTTGGGGGCCCGTTGTGGGCCCCCTCTAAATGTGGGGAGGGGTGCACTGTGGGGGTACCCATGGTACCCCTTGCAGTTCCATGCACCAAGTGGCAGGCACCACATGGTGCCTGTCACGTGGTGCAGGGAAATGCTTTGCATGCTCTTTTGACATTGTGGACTGTGCTGCAGCCAGCAGAACCGTCCGCAATGTTAAAAGGCCAGGATGCACCCGCCACTATGGCGGGCACATCCTAATTGCACTAGTGGGACTGCCGCACATCTAGCGGGCGGTCTCAAAACTGTTATAATGGCGGGCAGACTGATGTACGCCCGCCATCATAATGAGCCCCTAATGGCCTGCTTTAGACTTTGGTGGATGGGTTACTCTGACAAAAACATGACGGATGTTCCATTCACCTTATTGCAAGTGCATTATATCCTACGGTAATTGTAAAATGGCATATCACCTTCTTACAAGTGCATTATATCTTATGGTACTTGTAAAATGGCATATCACCTTATTACAAGTGCATTATAGCCTAGTAAAATGGCAGACAGAATATCCGTCACGTTTGTGACAAATTAACCCGCCCACAAATCTCAAAATCAGGCTCCAAATAAAGTCGACATCATTCCAAGGACTTGTTAATTTTATTTTCCTCATGAGACTAGAGGTAGCATGGGTAGGCAAGGGCAAGGCAGGAGTAGCAGCTGCTATTATTGTCTAGAACCAATTGACCCCAATGCAAAAATAAGACTTGTGACCTGAAAGTTACAGACAATTTTTTGCTGCATAAGACTCTCAACTTTCAGCAAACCATTCTCAGTTTAACAAAACAGTGTATTTGTTTCATAACTACCAAATCTTCTATGATCCAGCTATATCTACCTGATTTCTACAGAAAACTCGCTGCACGCAGTGGTATGAAGCACTGTTGTGTCGAGCTAGTTGAATTATCATTTTGACTACTAGGAAACCAACCCTCTAATTCCTGCCCTACTACATGACCTATTGTGGGATCTTCGGCCGATCTGGCTATTTCACTGCCTGTTGTTAATTGCAATTTGCACCCAGAGTGGAACGTTGGGTGCTGGACATCCAATCAGAATGCTCCCTTTGCTGGCTATTTTTAATAGGATGGGTCGGCAACAGCAGCATTATTTGGCTGGCCAGCACCTGTGTTGTGTGCAATGGGGAGTGCGAAGTATGAGCAGCTTCTCACCTGAGGGTTTTGATATTTATATATATTTTTTTAAATAGCTCCCTCAGGCTCTTCACCAGCAGCTGCCTGTATTCACAACCAGCAGTCTGGACTCCTTGTTCTCAGTGAGATGATATCCCAATCAGCCAAAGAATAGTTAGATGAAGTAAACAAACTTTTTGTACAAACTTTTTGTGCAATTTTTTGGCTGGTTGAACTTCCAGTCACCGAAAAATGGAGAGGGACTCAAACAGCAGTTGCCGGTCACAGAGAAGCTGCTGGAGAAAAGGCTGGGAGAGAGTCGTAAGAGGATGGACATGTTTTTCACTCAAACATTCGGTTGAAAAGCTGCTCATGCTCCCACATTGCTCCCTATTTTGTGGAGGTGTAGATGGAAGGTGCTAATAGTTTTATTGCCTCATTTGTAGGTCAATAACTTCTATTGTTTCCTGGCCCTTGTTCTGCACCCTTGACTGTGGCATGGACCCATAGCAACAGGGAGGGTAAATAGCAGCCGTTATTGCCTACAGCTGCAAGCCATAATTCTTAATTAAACACTTTGAAGAGGGTAGGAGAAGATCCATTGTTTGACTCATGTTCTAAGTCTGACCACTGGCAGAGTGTGGTGGCCAAAGCACCATTCGCCATACAATGTACACCTTACAGGTCTTGACCCAGGAAAAACAAAGCGCACAATTCACAAAGGCCAGCCTCATAAAATCATAAGCCTATTTCCACAGGGTTAAGTGTATGTCCACAGCAGAATTTCAACAATTGCGTTTTTGAAAAAGAATCCCAGAGTTAATGCTGGAAGTTCCTAACAGTCATACGTTATCAGTTGTAATCCAATTCACAAAATGTAGTGAAGAATGCTTTTTTTTTTTTTAACCAGGTGAACAATCTGCATGAGCAAATCATATATAATTGAGCTTTTGAACTATTAAATTTTTGTTTCTACACATGGAAAATGTCTTGCCCCTTCCATGTAAATCCATTACATGTGAGAGGGCCCCCTTCTATTTCCGACCATGAAAAGGCACTTATTTATGACTTTCAGAATTGTGAAAGTATCTGCATTTCCATGATGACTAAACATGAAACACCCTATGTTCTGCTGGTAACCCTAAGTTTATGAGGGTGAAAAAAAACATTGCTTTGAATTTTCTTCCCAGTAATTGGCCATTAAGACCGTGCAAATGATAAAGTACTGAGTTACGTGCACTCGTGCGAGAAAACTATCTGAAGACGTGCCACAAATTTGTGGCAATGAATATTTCGCAGACAGAAAAAATGCAAGCAGCATCAGGGGAACAGGTGGCTCTTGTGTTAGCTACCCAAGAGACTACCTAAGTGCCAGGAAAACTGGCCACCCAAGTTCACAAAACTGCCATCTCTTCAGCCGAAAGCAGAGACGGGCTTCTAAGGAGTCCAGAGACAGACATAAAACAAGTAGTGAAGCAGCCCAAACTCAGGGCCTGTTTGAATGAGACAAGGCACTAACGTGACATGCTGCTTGCATAAACTTGCATACAATGAGCCTCTTAGCCTGCATTTAAAATAATCACTAAATATTTAAAAAGCTAATACAAAGGACTGCTTTGCAAATTGATGGGCTACTAATGCTACACACCTGATAGATAATCTGTTTAAGAACACAGGGGATTATTTACAAGCCTCTTGCGCTGCCGCTGCATCACTTTAAATATGGGAAAAAGTGACGCGCTGGCAGCGCAAGAGGCTTTTAAATGAACCCCACAGTGTTCACACTAACCGAATACCCACTGCGCATAATCTTCTTTGCTGTAAAATGTTGTTGTTGGAGTCTTGCACACCGCAACCTGAAATGGCCACCTAATAGCAGAGCTCCGCACAGCACCGGACATCGCAGCTACAATTTCGGTGGTTCCAGACCCATTTTCTTAACTTCAGCGATGTATTCATGAGTCGGAATAGTGAAGCATCTGAAGGATGTCTTTGCTGTGCATCATTCTCCTGGGATGACTTACTTTTTTTCAGGTGACTGTTTCATGGCTTTGCGGCCACCATTTTGATTTTTCTCCTGCTTGGTTTTGCATTGAATTCTGACTGGAATCTACCCTGGATTATTGTTTGTCTTGCAATTCCATATTATTTTTGGCACATTCATTTCAACGGTGCTATATCCTTATACTGGAGGGTCCAGTTATTTATTCTCATATTGAACTTTTGTACAAAAACTGTGTCAAAACTATTTTTTCTTGTTTGAAGACAAGGCTTTTTGGTCATTGGACAAACTTTCATGGGTAGGAGCAAAAATGTACTTCACTCCTCCCAACAAATTAAGGCCAATGGTCCTGTGTCTTCTCCTACTTCTCTGACAACCATCAATAGTTCCTCTCAGTCCTCTGAGAAATTTTCAACAGCAGCGTCTTCACGTCCTTCAAAACTAATGAACATGGCGTCCAAAGCCCAATCTCCTTCGTCTACTGTCAAAAGGATTAAACAGGATCCTCCCTCTCCCACCAAATCTCCTTCTTCTGTATCTTTGGATTTTGTCTTGGAGGAAATTCGCACTCTTAGACCATTTATTGAAGAAACAAACTTTCAATTGCAAACAATGGATAATAAGTGGTCTTCCATGGAATCTCACCTTTGTGTGGTAGAACAACAAGTTAGTGCAGTACAGTATTCATCTTCCAGGATTACAACTTTGGAGACGGAGGTCCTGCAACTAAGAAAAGCCTCTGAAGATCTTGAAAACAGAAACCACCACAACAATCTTCACTTATAAGGTCTTCCTGAAGGTCTTGAGGGCGACGACCCAGTGACGTACTTTACTTCATTTCTTCCACAACTTTTGAATCTTCCTACTTTAACCAAATTAAATATCCAACGTGCGCATAGACTGGGCCCATGTCAATCTTCCTCAGCTTCTCCATCCAATCCTCATGGAGTCATTATCCTATATTTACAATTCACTGAACTTCTAAAGGTTCTAAACGCAGCTAAATCCATGAAACACTTGAACTTGCTTGGTACAAAACTATAGATATCTCAAGATGTTTCCTCAGCTACTGCTAAATGACACAAAGAATTTCTGGACCTTCATCCCGCTCTTCATTCTTTGAGTGCTCAATATGGTCTATTTCACCCTTGGTTATTTAAAGTCACCTTTATGAACAAAACTTCTTCATTTGATAATCCTGAAGATCTCAGGAAATACATTCACTCTCGTTCTTCTTCTTCGATGGAAACTGCTGGTCCTTTCTAATGAATTGACTATACTCACATCTTTGAGCTTTTCTCTTATTGAAACATGTTACCTAGTCATGTTATTCTTCTGTTTATATTCTCATTGCAGGTTATTTGGATCCCAGCTTAGATTTGACCCACTTCCCATTCCTATTTATGTTTTACTGATGTTCCAGTGTTGTCCGTTGCCCTCTGTTTGATGTGCTGTCCTTGTTGTTCATTGCCGCCTCTCATCCCTTCCTAGTGCTCCCTTCTCAAGGTATGTATTACAGTCATCATTTTGGCATGTACTGTCTCCTATTCCTCTTACTTCTTTCTCTTGTTTTCCCTTCCTTTTTCATCATCTCTTATCCTCTTTTTCTTTTGGTGTCACTTTACTATTTTCTCTCAAAATTATTTCCTTTAGTAGACTCCTTGATTTCTTCTTTTCCTTCATCCTTTCTCCTGGAGAAGTATGGCTCAATGGTTAGAGCGGCAGACCCTGATGCAGAGGTCTAGCCTGGGACCAGGGTTCAATTCCCCACCTCGGCGGGTCTTGGGCTCAAAATTCCACGGACCTGATAATTCTCGCCTCGGTGCCTATTCCAATCATATAGAGTCCCACTCTGCAACTCTGGGCAATAGCTTGCTTAATCTCCACAACGGCCCCCACAACGCTAAGGATGCCTGGCCTCCACCTTGGGGGTGCCCAGGAGTGGACACCTCACAGGGAAAGCCAAGATGGGTTCCACAGCGGTATTCGTACAAGCGCCTTGAGACCCTGGCGGGTGAGTAGTGCGCTATACAAGTATCAATTTACAATTTTTTCCTTGACATCATTCCAGTGTCATTTTCCTTCATTATTACTTTTCCTACTTTTGTCACTATTATCTTATTATTGAATGTATTAATCTGTATATATTGTTGAATTTGTTTCATTCAGAGTTATTTCATGGAATGTAAAAGGTTTTATTAATACAATTAAACAACAGAGAATTTTATCTCATCTTGCCTCTTACAATCCTGACTTAGTGGTCCATTAGGATGGCGGTCAGAACAACCACCCAACAGCCACGGTAGTGGAAATTAACCATCCGCTGGTACAGCGGCAAAACAGGCGGTCCGATTAGGATCATCCGCCACAATATTCCAACCGCGGCGGAACGAGGCCACAAAAGACCGCCGGTAGCGGGCGGATCTGGTGAAAATCCGACGCGGTGGTCGAAATCACAGCGGAAACCCACAAACCCACTGCGAGGCCAACGGAGTGACTGCATGGAAAATTAGGATTCCATTAATGTGACAGCGGGACGATCCGCTGTTTCTGACTGCTGCGATCGCAAACAGTGATGTATGGGAGAGCCAGCGGAAGGGCTGTTGCATACCCACCGCCGCGGACACTCTGTGACAAATATGGCGGTCAACACAAAAAATATACAACAAGGCCACCAAGTGCACACATCAAACTCGCTCAGCCCCCCAAAACACCTAACACACCCCAAGGACACACCTCCATGGCAACCAACAAAATAAAAATCCCAGGATAACCCTCACAACACACCTGACAGCAATACTACATTTTGACACACCCACATAGCTGAATATAAAACCAGCTCCTTCTCTGACCAGAATCCTTAGTACTAGTCCATCCCCGAAGGAACTAAACACTGCAGCACATTGGATAGGCAAAACGCCACACATCTGAGCAGCACAACAACAACACACACAACCAACCTACACCATCCCCACCACCCTCACAACTGAACCTCAAACTATTTGGGAATCACACACCATGCCACAAAAGAAAATGCCAATATTCACTGAGAGTGAGTTGTCAGTCATGGTAGATGAGATAATCAGAGTAGAACCACAAGTGTTTGGTACCCTGGTCCAACAGGCACCATTATCCACCAGAGCTCAAATGTGGGAAAGGATAGTCAACAAGGTCAATGCAGTAGGGACCACCCTGCGCTCCAAGCAGGAAATCATGAAGTGGTGGCATGACCTGAAGAATATGGTGAAAGAGAAGAACAATAGGAACTGTTAGCTGGCTCAGATGACTGGCAGTGGCCCTCCCATTCCACCAAGAACATTCACTGCATGGGAGGAGGAGGTGCTTGCCATACTGGATCCAGAGAGTCTCACAGGAATACCCAGGGGAGTGCAGGCTGGTAAATACAAACAAATGTCTACCGTTACACAGCCATGTACTGTCTTGCACAACGACAAAGCCACACCTCCTAGGCCCAATCCCATTCAACTGCACCACCACACCCAACACAGGTCTCACAGATGTAACATTCACCCCATCTGATTCACCCCAAAGGTAGGCAGCCACATTCCCAGGTTTGTATGTGTATAGGCAGCCAGCACTACAACTCCCAACAACCCCCCTGGTCCCACCCCTGAGCAGGATGGGGCACACCCTGCCATCCAGAAGCATGTGGCAGCCATCTCATTGCCCTCATAAAACTAACAGGTAGGTAGCCATCTTCCCAGAGAGGGCTTTATGAGGGTGGGAGGCCTGCACAACAACACCCACCAGGCACCCTCGTGCCACAGCACAGCAAGATGGAGCACTCCCCCCAACCAGAAGCATGTGGCAGCCATTGTATTGGTCACCTTCACCTAACAGGTAGGTAGCCATCTTCCCAGGGAGGGCTTTTTGGGGGTGGGAAGCTAGCACTACAACTCCCACCCAGAAGCATGTGATGGACATTGCATTGTTCGCCCTCACCTAACAGGTAGGTAGCCATCTTCCCAGGGAGGGGGGTTGGGAGGCCTGCACTACAACTCCCAACATTCCACCTTGTCCCACCCCTGAGCAGAATGGAGCACTCCTTCCCACCAAGAAGCATGTGGCAGCCATTACATAGCCCTCATCAAACTTACAGGTAGGTAGCCATCTTCCCAGGGAAGGGTGTTTGGGGGTGAGAGGCCTGTACTACAACTGCCACCAGGACCCCTGTCCCAACACTGAGCCTGATGGAGCATTCCCCCCCACCCAGAAGCATGTGGCAGCCATTACATTGCCCTCATCAAACTTAGAGGTAGGTAGCCATCTTCCCATGGAAGGGTGTTTGGAGGGTGTGGGCCTGCACAACAACTCCCACCAGGCACCCTCGTGCCACAGCACAGCAAGATGGAGCACTCCCCCCACCCAGAAGCATGTGGCATACATTGCATTGTTCACCCTCACCTAACAGGTAGGTAGCCATCTTCCCAGGGAGGGGTGTTTGGGGATAGGATGCCTACACAACAACTCCCACCAGGCACCCTTTCCCACCCATGATCAGGATGTAGCACTACACCCCCCCCCGAGAAGCATGTGGTTGTCATTGTATTGGTCACCTTCACCTAACAGGTAGGTAGTCATCTTCCCAAGGAAAGCTTTTTGGGGATAAGAGGCCAGCACTGAAACGCCCACCAGGCACCCTTGTGGCATAGCACAGCAAGATGGAGCACTCCCCCCTCCCAGAAGCATGTGGCAGACATTGCATTGTTCACCCTCACCTAACAGGTAGGTAGCTATTTTCCCAGGGAGGGGTGTCTGTGGGTGGGAAGCCAGCACCACACCTCCCACAATCCCCCCCGTCACACCCATGAGCAGAATCGAGCACTCAAACAAACCCCAGAGAGATGTGTCAGAAATTACACCCCAATGTGACAACAGAACAGGTAAGTAGACAGTGCATGCACCCCGCCATTTCTCGCAAAAAGCATTGAGGAATATAACCACAACAACACTTACATCCCACCAAAATTGGCACAGATCCAATATTCAGTTACAGTGTGCAGAAAGCCAAGCATATGTAACAGTCACAGAAACAAAAGTGTGACTCACCATATCAGACGTTGAAGAAATTCAGGTCACAATGATGCACAGCACTGAATGCTGTCTTTAAGATCCATGGGGCAGAGCTTGAAAGACCATATGAAAACAAACCAAGCATGGTCTGTAGAACCAATAAAGCAAAGCAAAGCACAGGACATGACAAAGGTATGCATGAGAAAACAATGGCTAGTTTATGCGCAGATATAACGCCTGCCAGGCTGAGTAATCAGCAAAGATGCTTCACATGGAGTCATAGTGCCGCTAGTTATTAGATGACAACATGTGCTCGTAATCACGAACTCTGCTTGGGGCATGGTATCCATTGACATGTCACACCATGGACAAGTAATGTATATACCTCCACATCATAACATGAGGCACATCATTGTGCAGGCATACAATGTGACAACTAGGAAACTGTGTGGTGCATAACCTGCAAATAAGATACATCAAACACCAAGCTTGAGGGGTGCACGTCAATGACCATTTCCCCTCTGTCCCACAGGTGTTCAAGAACTGACTGCAGAGGATGACAACACCAACCTGCAGAGCCAGTCTCCTCCCTCAGAACATGGACTCTCTGATGATGACTCCCTGGATTTCGAGGATGCGGAGCAAGAAGCCGGCCCATCTGGCATGCCAGGGTGCAAATCGTCCCAGGACCCCACTGTCCCCCCGCCACCACATCAGCAACAACAAAGACGCTGACCCCTGCTGTATCGACCTGTGCGGCCTGAGGTTCCGTGAATTCTGAACCCATGTTTTAAATATTATGGTTCCGTTACGATTTTGGTAACAATGACCGTAACTAATGAGTTCGGTAAGTACGAGTGTTTTCGCCATGTTACACACAAGGATTCACAGTGTATTTGAATATTCCGTTCCGAACCATAGTTTTCATTTTGTGTAAGGCAGCCATTTTGTGGTTGCTCTCCTACGTATACTGCTGCTGCAGATTACCACAAGACAAGAGTTGTCAGAGTTGTCTTCAATAGGGAAGATACCGCTGGACAGGAAGTGGGAGACTTCTTTAAGGGTTTCTTACCGTTTTGGGGACCAATGGCTAACAGTAGGGGCTTACGGCAATTGACGAGGGTGGTTGAATCCATTATAAACGAAACCGCCGGTGCCCTTAGTTATCTGACAGCTGAGCTTGAAGCGGATCGCCTTATGACGTTACAGAATCGTATAGTTTTAGATGTCATACTCGCGGTTTGAGGTGGAGTATGTAAAGTGATCCAATCGAGTTGCTGCGTTTTCATCCCAGATAATGCTCCGACGGTATACGAGGCCCTTTCCAGGTTACATAAGATCTCAGAGTCTATACACGTGGACGAAGGAGATTGGTCGTTAACTGGATGGTTTTGGGGACTGTTATCCGTTTGGGGATGAAAGATTCTGATGATAATTGGTGTGGCTCTAGCGGTTCTTTTCTCATGTTGTCTTTGTGTACAGTGCGGTCCTGCCATATGTGGCCTTTGTACTACTACGTGTGTCAGGAGACCGCCTGTCTCGAGAGATGCACAGAGAAACAAGATAATGCTTCAACAGCACCTTGGTGATCTGATGAAAATTGACATAGACTCAGATATAGACTAAGTAATTGCCTATGTAAGGGCAAAAGGAGGGGCTGAGGTTTCGTGAATTCTGAACCCGTGTTTTAAATATCATGGTTCCGTTACGATTTTGGTAACAATGAACCGTAACTAATGAGTTCGGCAAGTACGAGTGTTTTCGCCATGTTACACACAAGGATTCACAGTGTATTTGAAGATTCCGTTCCGAACCATAGTTTTCATTTTGTGTAAGGCAGCCATTTTGTGGTTGCCCTCACATAGGCCAAGGACTGCGGCTGAATGAGTCTTTAAGACTCGTGCCCTTTTGCTGGGGTTTGTGCTGACTTTTACATAACCCGAAGTGAACTGACAGCGTTGCCTGAAGCCGACCTCGCTGAGCCAGTTCTTGCCCGCTAGCTGATCAAGACTAAGATCAGAGCGCAGGACATCGTAAAGTTTTTACTACACACAAATATGCCTTATCCTACTCTTACCTGTTTCTGTTTCTTTCTTTATGGTCTATTTATGATATGGGTCGTGGCCTTTTTATTATGGTTTTGTTCGGCCTGTCTAAAGAAGAATGTTGGGTTTGTCCGATGATCGATCATGGGCCGAACAATTGAAAAGTGGGTTTTACCATCATGCGATACTTTTGGTGTGGATACATGTGATTGGACAGTTCGTAAATGTTAGGTATTTGTCTGGAATGTGATTTTTGGCATAAAAGGAATGACTTGCTTTGTAAAATTGAGCAGTCTCCTGAGAACTCATACCGTGATGATTTCTAGGATTTCTGTTACTGGCTGCAGTCAATAAATTCGATCTTTGACGTCACCACGAAGAGTCCCGTGTCTCTTTATTCTAAGACAGGTGAACCCGAAGACTTTGGGCGTGCCCCTGGCGCCGCCGGGTTCTAAATAACCCGGTTCTTCAGTTGATGCCCAACGAGGGGCGACATCAAGCGGTACCGGTCCAAGCCTGAAGATCGTGAGGAGCTTTGTGAGGAAATTCCGGAAGAAGGGCCCCCACTCCATCGACCCCGTTATGTCGAACGTGGACTGAAGGTCTTTGCTGTGAGGTTTCCCGCTTTCTAGACGGCTACGAAGGACCGCTGCCCTGACTGCCGCCCTGTCTTGGACCCCCCTTTGTGCAGCTTTGTAAGGCGAGGCGATAGACGGGTCTTCTGGTGACGTGACTGATACCTTAGTTAAGTATACGTGGGTCGCTCCCAGTTCTTTGTTTTTTGGTTCTTTGAGTACTTAGTTTTCGGGTCGTTGATTTGGGTATTGCAATTTCCAAAGCCGAGGGACTCGTATATTTGCGAGACTATCGTTGTAGATAATCCCTTGAAGTTTGAAGCTAGATTAGTGAGCGGAGATGCCTAGTCTTATCAAAATTAGGAGGATATTCTGTTGTGGTTGTAACAGGGATTCCCGATTGGAGGATTCATGTCCGATACCTCCAGTTGGAACACCGACTTATGAACTCTATTCTAAACACGGCGTGGGCCCCATTACGTTCAATGAAGTGTGGGTCCTCTATACCAGGAAAGATGGGGTTTTACGATGGCCCCAATATGGTAGTTTTGATACTGAGATTTTAGATAATTTAGAAACGACATTGTTTAGAAAGAAAGCCCGGCCGGCAATGTTTGACTCCTTTCGCCTTTGGCGTAAAGAAGCCAGACAACGAGAAATCAAACAAGCTAAAAAAGATAAGAGAGAAAAGGGGTTGTCGAAAATGCAAGCTGCCAAGCAGTTTAAAGAAGACGAAGAAGATAAAGCAATTGAGGTATCAGATAGGCAACATAATATGGCTATTGATAAATGTTATCCAGCATTGCCACCTATTCTTGAGCAGGCGACAAAGGACCCTGAAAAGGACCCTTTAATGTCACATCTATTGAGATTACCACCCCCTTATGCACAGAACGCTACGGCACCTCCTCCACCTCCAGTTGTTCCACCTCCTGGTCCTGCTCAACCACCGGCTCATCTTCAGCTGGTCCTTCCTCCTATGGCCCCGCCTCCTCTGGAGCCGCAAACTTTGCTATCAGTTTTGCCTGGACCTTCTTTGCCTTACTCTCCTTTACCTTTGACTTCTGCTACTTTGCCTCAAAATACTTTGTCTCCTGTCCTTATGACGTCTTCTCTTTCTGCTCGAGAACAGATGGCCGAAACTGTTACTGGTCTTTTGTCTCCTTTCTTTGGGTCGTCGAGTATGACCCCCTTTTCTGCGCGTTAACAACTGCGTAGTCAGTTACCTAGTCCCAAAGAGCGGGCAGTGTTGGATCTCCTGGTTCGCAGGTGGATTTCGAATGTTTCGAGGTATAATTTAGAGTCAGTTATGGATGTCTTCCTGCAGTGGGTAGCACCCAAGCAAAGATATGTGTTTGATGTAATGTGTACTTTCCTCCGTGAGGAATGGGAAGATAATGATTTGGGTTCAGTCCCAGTAGGGTTGCTAAATGTCCAGTCTGAGTTTGCGAAAGGGACGATAGTGGGTCCCAGAATTGAGGAAGTTGTTGCGATGGTACTTGCATTTAGGAGTGATTTCCCTTCTCAGCGACTGTTTGAGCCTGATTCCGCAGTTAGGTGAAAGGTACGACAATATCCAATGAGAGAGGTTCCCCCAGTTTGGAGAGAAGGGGACGCAAACGCTAATCCACCTGTTCCGCCTCATTTTCAGAGAGTATGGGTACATGTGCCATGGAAGAGAGTAGAAGTTTTGGCCCTTAAACAGTCTTTACCTGATCCCCGTAAGAATCCAGCTGGCTATTACAAAGAATTGTCCCAGACAGTTGACGCATGCATCACGAATTTAGCCGACATAGATATGCTGTTGGGTAACGTAGTACCTCAACCTCTATGGGCAAAGATTCGTCATGAGGATCATGCGATTGAATTAGGTGACTCATGGGTCAATATTGCTGCCGCGGACGCAAGACAAGTTGGTGGTTCTAAGCCTGAGCCTCTAGTGGCAGATCTACCTGGCAAAATTATAGATCTTATGAAAACGATGATGCCAGCGTTACGAGTAAATTGGGACAAGATAGCAGCATGCAAGCAGCAGAAGGACGAAAGTGTATCTGATTTCTTCACTAGGTTTGAAGAGACATTTATAGATCATAGTGGTCAAGATATGAGTACGGAAGGAGGACAAAGATTGTTCGTAGATAAGTTTGTCTTTAACTTACTTCCTGAACTGTGTAATACGTTGAAAGATTCTGAGAGTTCTTGGGCTGTTTCCTCGTCGGCCCAGATAAATGTAAATGTAAATGTAAATGTAAATGTAAATGTAAATGTAAATGTAAATGGCGACTGCACAGTACTACGAGAATAGGGATAAGGATGAGAAAGAAAGAGTAGAGAAAAAGACAAAAGACTTAAAGACAAAGGTTCTTTTGCAGCAGGCGTATCCGCCTCGCTCGAATCAGCAAGAGTCACAGCAACGCCCACAGTTTCAGCAACCTCCATCGTTTCAGAGACTGCAACAGAAGGCTGGGTATTTTCCTCCAAGACCACCTTTGGGCTTGAATCAGTGTGCGTATTGTAGGGAGGAAGGTCATTATAAAAATGAGTGCCCTGTTTTACGGCAGTGCACGAGTGGTATGCCGGCCCCAAGAGGTTGTGGTGGTTTCCAGCAAGTGTTTAGGGGTAGAGGACGTGGTGCGTTTCCTCAGAACGAACGTTCCTTTCCCCCACAGAATTCTATGAATTGTTTTGATCAACAGAAAATTGCGTCTGGTCAGTCGACTCAGTACTATGCTGATGACTATTATGTTGAGAGTGAGAATGCTGACTATAATGATTGTTAGGACAGCCATGGACAAAGAGAGGGAGTAGTGTTGGTTCCAGTAGATCAGAGTGGGCCTTATGTTGCAGTAGTTACATCAGGTGTGGTAGCGCCTTTTCTTTTGGATACCGGTGCAGCGAAGAGTTCTATCATGCACTCTAAACTCCCTGGCGCACATTTGTCTGGCTTAACGAATGTTTCGGTAGGATTCTCTGGCACCCCAGTTCGTAATCCAGTTTCTAGTCCCCTGTCTCTTTCTATAGGGCCTTGTGAATTGGAAGCACCTCTCATTTTAACGACAGGTTGTTGTGAGAATTTGTTAGGTTTGGATTTGTTGAAAAGGTTGAATGCAACATTGCATTGTTCTCCTTCGGGAGTACAGCTTACATTGGGTAAGAAAGCGATCTCTCCGATGTATTTGTCTAAAGATCGGCTTCCACCGGAATTGCGTTCTCTCCCTGATACTCTTTGGGCTACTGGTCCTAATGATGTGGGTCTTTTGGAGATTCCACCTCATGTTGTAACGCTTAAAGCAAATGTTAAATTGCCACGCATTCCCCAATATAGGATTTCTAGCGATGGTGAAAGAGCGCTTTTAGCAATCATTTATGATTTGATTGAGAAAGACGTGATCGAAGAAACGAGAGGTAATGTGTGTAACAGTCCCGTTTTGCCTGTCCTGAAGCGCACTGACTCTTCTCAGCCACCCGTCTACAGGTTTGTGATCGACCTTCGAGAGGTTAATAAGATTGTTGTGCCACAGTTTCTTGTTGTTCCGGACATTACTGCTTTGCTGACTATGATTCCTGCTTCAGCTGCCTGGTTTTCATTTATAGATCTAAAGAATGCTTTCTACAGTATTCCAATTGCGGAGGAGAGTAGAGATATTTTTGGCTTCCCTTTAGGAGGCCGAAGCTTCCGGTTTAAGCGCGCTCCTCAAGGCTATTGCGAAAGTCCTTCCATTTATAGCCAGGCTTTGAAAACTCAGCTTGATACTCTTGTGCTGCCTGCTGGTACTGCTCTTATTCAGTATGTTGACTATTTATTAGTGACTGCTGATGATGAGGAAACTTGTTAAGAAGCTACTCTTTCTTTGTTACGACATTTGTCTGATTTGCATCATAAAGTGTCACCTTCAAAGTTGCAGTATTGTCGCCAAGAGGTGACCTACTTAGGTCATCTCTTGTCGAAGGAGGGAAGAAGGTTGACCCCAGAACGAATTCAAGCGATTGCTCAAATGACTGTGCCAAGTACGCAGAGAGAGGTACGTGCTTTTCTGGGTATCACGTCGTATTGTAGACAGTGGATTCCAAACTTTTCTTTGTTGGCAAAACCTCTGTTGGCATTGACTTGTAAGGATATACCGAACCCTCTTCCTTGGTCTGACGATTGTCAGAAAAGTTTTTCTGAGTTGCGTGATGCGTTGTGTTCTGCTCCAGTGTTGGGTACTCCTGACTACAGTAAGCCTTTTACACTCTACGTCCACGAGAGAGAGGGTTGTGCATTGTCAGTTTTGACTCAACAATTCGGTGATAAGCAGCGTCCATGTGCATATTTCTCGTCGACTTTAGATCCGGTAGCTAGAACGTTGCCAAGTTGCTTAAGAGCTACAGCGGCAGCGGCTGTTTCTATCCGACAGTCTGCTGGATTGGTGATGGATAACACGTTGGTCGTGATGGTTCCACATGCAGTGGATACTTTATTAAATAGAACCAAGACGCAGCACCTTACTAGTGCGAGGTTGTCGGGCTATGAGTTGACGCTTTTGGCTAGTCACGTGCACATCAAGCGGTGTAATATATTGAATCCAGCGACATTGTTGCCGATTTCTGTGGACACAGATGGTCAGGAACAGCATGATTGTTGTCTTAGAACGGAGGAGGAAACGAAGGGTAGAGTTGATTTGAAAGACACTCCTCTTTCGGATCCTGATGGTACGCTATGGGTTGATGGGTCATGCTACAAGCTCCCAAATGGCGATACGACCGCGGCATATGCCGTGACGACATTATGTACGATTGTTGAAACTGCACGAGTGAGCTATAATTCGGCGCAAGCAGCAGATTTGATTGCCTTAACGAGAGCGTGTATTTTATCAGAGGGAAAGAGAGTGAATGTGTATACCGATAGTCAGTACGCGTTTGGTGTAGCACACAGTTTTGGACGCTTGTGGAAAGAAAGAGATTTCTCACATCGCATGGGACTAAGATCCAACATGGGCAGTTGGTGAATGAGCGTCTTGAGTCACTTACTTTGCCGAAGCAAGTTGCGATTGTGAAGTGTAGTGCTAACCGGAAGGTTACGGATGATGTCGGTCGTGGTAATGCGTTTGCGGATGAAGTTGCGAAAGAAACAGCGAGAAATGTGATGAGTCGAATGTACGTTGCAGGCACTGCGAGATGGATTAGTGCAGCTGGAATGTGTGAAGATACGATTGAGAGTGTGAAATCAATCCAGGCTGAAGCCACTGAAAATGAAAAGAGTGTGTGGAGAGAAACTACGGGTAGATTGGATTTGACTGGTTGTTGGGTTGAGTAATCAGAACACCAAAGATTGATGTTGTCGGATGCATATGTGCTTGTGGTGGTTACGATGGCACATGGGTTGTCTCACATTAGTGCGAAAGGAATTTGTAAGTTGTTGGCTCCAGTGTGGGAGAATGGTGGAATTCCCAAATGTGCGGAGAATGTGGTCAAGAATTGTATGGTGTGTTTGATGTATAATCCAGGTAAGGGAACTCCAACTCCAGCTGGTCACTTTTCGCCTCCGACGTATCCGTTCGAGGTTCTGCAATTGGATTTTATCCACATGGAAACATGCAACAATTTGAAATACATCCTTGTAGTTGTTTGTGCCTTTTCTAGATGGGTAGAGGCATACCCCCTAAAAGACAATACTGCCTCATCCACAGCTAAAGTTTTGCTCAAAGAATATTTCCCTAGGTTTGGGTTGCCAAGGATGGTGTGGAGTGATAACGGAAGTGAGTTCGTGGGGAAGATCATGAAGAGAGTTTGTGAGGGTTTGGGCATAAAACAGAAATTCCATGCTGCGAATCACCCCTAATCAGCTGGATTAGTGGAATGTTACAATGGCACTCTGAAGCTGAAGTTAGCCAAAATTCAGGCGAGTACTGGTCTCCAATGGCCCGATGCTTTGCCGTTGGCACTTTTGTCAACTAGAACTACAGTGCATTCCCGAATCGGACTTAGTCCGTATGAAATTGTTTTTGGTCGACCGGCAAATGTGTTGGGAGTGCCGAGACCAACAAAATTTAGTGATATTGACTATCCTGTGTTGGTGGACTATTTGTATGACCTGACGGCTAAATTGCGTGTCTTGCATCAACAGATTCACGATAACCTGCCACCAGCCTCCTTGGACCCAGGTCACACCATCAATCCTGGTGACTGGGTCCTCGTGAAAAATTTCCAACGGACCAAGAATGACCAGCCCCGCTGGACGGGCCCTCATCAGGTGTTGCTGTCTGCAAGAACATCTGTAAAAGTCTTTAGGAAGAAAAATTGGATCCACGGCATGCACTGTAAGAGGGTACCTTTACCTCTGCCATACGACCAGTGGATCCTCGAAGGTATTGCAAACACCGATACTGAAAGATTGCCGAAGTTCACACCGTTCAGCGACGCTGAGTTGGTAACGACCGCAACACCACCACCCTGCTGGACAACCTCGCCAACCTCGGTCTCAAGCAGCTGGTGACCACCCCCACCCACTACGCCGGACACACACTTGACCCCGTCTTCTCATCCAGCAAGGACATCGCCTTCAGCCACGCCACCGGACTCCACTGGACGGACCACAGCTGCGTCCACTTCAGCTTCAGAAGGACCACGATCCACCACCACCAGCAACAGGTTGCACGCAGAAGCTGGAACAAGATCACAGCCGACCAGCTCGCAACCTCCCTGAGCATGAACCCTCCCTCCAGCGTAACGAACCCTAGCCAGGCAGCCACCAACCTCGCGAAGTGGATCAGCAACTGCGCAGATGACCTCGCCCCTCTAAAGACCCCGCCTAGCAGACCCGGCAGCAAGAAAGCCCCATGGTTCACCGACGAACTCAAGAGCTCCAAGAAGAACTGCCGAGCCCTCGAGAAAGCCTGGCGCAGAGACCCAACACCGAACAACATGACTGCCCTCAAACTCGCTACCCGAAAACACCACCAACTGATCCACGCCACCAAGAAAACTGCTTTCAAGGAACGACTGGACAACAACGCACACAACAGCAAGGAACTCTTCAACATCGTCAAAGAGCTCTCCAACCCCAACGCCGGAAACAACAACATCACCCCTTCGCAAGACCTCTGCAACTCCCTCGCCTCCTACTTCCACAACAAGATCACGGACATACACAACAGCTTCAGCTCTCAACCGACGCACGCCACGACGGAACCACCACCCCCCACCACCACCCTCCGCGGCTGGACCCCGATCAGCACCAAAGACACCATCCGCACGATGAACTCCATCCACTCCGGATCTCCAACCGACCCCTGCCCTCACCACGTCTTCAACAAGGCCGACGCTGTCATCGCACCCCACCTGCGGGACACCAACACCTCCTTCGACACCGCTACCTTCTCGGAGAGCTGGAAGCACGCCGAACTCAGCGCCCTGCTAAAGAAACCATCAGCCGAACCCACCGACCTCAAGAACTACCGCCCCATCTCGCTGCTCCCGTTTCCTGCCAAAGTCATCGAGAAGACCGTCAACAAGCCGCTGGCCGCCTTCCTCGAGACGAACGGATCCCTCGACCTCTCGCAATCTGGCTTTCGGGCCAACCACAGCACCGAGATCGCCCTGATCGCAGCTACCGATGACATCCGAGCCCTGCTCGACAACGGAGAAACAGCGGCCCTCATCCTCCTAGACCTCTCCGCGGCCTTCGACACTGTCTGCCACCGTACCCTAGTACAGCGCCTCAGCAACGTCGGAATCCAGGAGAAGGCACTGGAATGGATCACCTCGTTCCTTGCCGGAAGGACGCAGAGAGTCCGCCTCCCCCGTTCAGATCAGAAGCCACCAAAGTCATCTGCGGCGTTCCTCAAGGCTCCTCGCTCAGCCCAACCCTCTTCAACGTCTACATGAGCCCCCTCGCAGCCATCGCACGCCAACACAACCTCAACATCATCTCCTACGCCGACGACACCCAGCTGATCCTCTCCCTCACCAACGACCCCGCCACCGCCAGAGCCAACCTACACGAAGGGATGACAGACGTAGCCAAGTGGATGATGAGCAGCCGCCTGAAACTGAACTCGGACAAGACGGAAGTCCTCATCCTGGGATCTTCACCCTCTGCCTGGGACGACTCCTGTTGGCCCCCCGCCCTGGGCAGCGCACCCAATCCAACGGACCACGCACGCAACCTAGGCTTCATCCTGGACTCCTCCCTCTCCATGACCAGACAAGTCAACGCCGTCTCCTCGTCGTGCTTCAGCATCCTGCGCATGCTACGTAAGATCTTCCGGTGGATCCCCACCGAGACCAGGAAGACGGTCACCCAGGCCCTCGTCACCAGCCGTCTGGACTACGGCAACTCCCTCTACGACGGAACCACCGCCAAACTCCAGAAGAGACTCCAGCAGATCCAGAACGCCTCAGCACGACTCATCCTGGACATCCCCCGTCGCAGCCACATCTCCGGACACCTGAGAGATCTGCACTGGCTCCCGGTCAACAAGAGAATCATCTTCCGTCTGCTCACCCACGCACAGAAAGCCCTGCACAACCAAGGACCAGCATACCTCAACAGCCGCCTCAACTTCTACGCTCCCACACGCCAGCTTCGATCGACTAGCCACGCCCTCGCCGCCGTCCCCCGGACTCGGAGAGCCACCGCAGGAGGAAGGTCCTTCTCCTACCTGACCGCCAAGACTTGGAACTCCCTCCCGACTCATCTCCGCCTGACCCAGGACCACCTCGCCTTCAGGAAACAGCTCAAGACCTGGCTGTTCGAGCAGTAGCGGCCCCCCCCTCCCCTAGCGCCTTGAGACCCTCCGGGTGAGTAGTGCGCTATATAAATGCTGTGATTGATTGATTGATTGATTGATTGATTGAGAGGGACTGAGAAAGAAGACGATGATGTCTTGCAAGCAGTTGTGCCTTCATCTTTGAGATTGGACACCACCGAGCCTGAACTGTTATTTCAAAACCAGACAGAGCTTGGTAAAAACCGTTATAATTTACGACCTAGAAATAATGGACTAATAAAGAACAAATAATTCCTTTTTGGTTTTTAAAACTGCACTCTCCCAGCCAAGAAACTGTTTTGATCTTTTTTTCCTTTTCCAACCGCCATCCGGGTTCAGCTGTAGGGTCGCGGTGTAAAGACTTGGGATTGCAGCCGTGTAGACACAAGGTCGACGGTTCTGGTTTGGTCTTAGGGCGTTCCCTGGACTGACAGACGCACTCCCTAGCAGAAGAAAACCAACCGCCGCGAACAGACCAGTTAGAGGATGGAGTTTTTTGAGATCGAGAGAGCTGCTGAGAAAATGAACATTAAGATGAAACTATGTAGAATAATGCATAGCAAATATTTTCTGATTATCTGTATTCTGATGTTTTTTAGCATGACGTTAACTTTGGTGGGTTGGATTGTTTTTTCTACTCAATTGACTTCTACACCCATTTCCCAACCTACGACCTTTCCTACTACTACTTCTTTGCATTCTTTCCATATCTTACCCGAACACGAGCCGATTAGAAGGTCAGAATTTGTACATAATACATTCATACAGCTACTGCACCAACATCAGTTGGTAGTGAACATTACTAATTGTTGGGTGTGTGGTCTTATGCCACATACTACAGATAGAGTTGTTCCCTATCTGATCTTACCGTTTAGTCAGAATGGGTCATTATGGGCTTTTCAGACGATGTTCATTTATGCCCTGGAAGTCTATCCCCTGCATTCCATGAGAGATAACTTGAGTAATCAAGCCTTGGTGAAGGGAGTTATGAATATGAGCAGAGATATCAGTACGTACAGGACTATTCCCAAGGAAGAGTTATCGGCTTATGTTGGATGGAACACGACAGGATACAGTGTTAGTCTGAGTGAAAGGCAGAAACGAAAGAGGTCACCTCCGATTTGGATCGTATCCCACCGAGGTCATTTTTGTCTGCAAGGTAATGGCAAAAATCTGAAAGCTCAGCTGTGGAAGAGTGTTTGTACTCAGACGTATGTTTTTACGTCTCAATCTTCCCCGCCGTTTTTGGCAGCTAAGGGCACGTATTTTGTTTGTTACAACAGAGCATATACATGGTTGCCCCCTGATTTTTCAGGAACGTGTTATGTTGGATACTTGTTGCCACCTACGTATACTGCTGCTGCAGATTACCACAAGACAAGAGTTGTCAGAGGTGTCTTCAATCGGGAAGATACAGCTGGACAGGAAGTGGTAGACTTCTTTAAGGGTTTCTTACCGTTTTGGGGACCTATGGCTAACAGTAGTGGCTTACGGCAATTGACGAGGGTGGTTGAATCCACCATAAACGAAACTGCCGGTGCCCTTAGTAATCTGACAGCTGAGCTTGAAGCGGATCGCCTTATGACGTTACAGAATCGTATAGTTTTAGACATCATACTCGCGGATCGAGGTGGAGTATGTAAAGTGATCCAATCGAGTTGCTGCATTTTCATCCCAGATAATGCTCCGACGGTATACGAGGCCATTTCCAGGTTACATAAGATCTCAGAGTCTATACACGTGGACGAAGGAGATTGGTCGTTAACTGGATGGTTTTGGGGACTGTTATCCGTTTAGGGATGGAAGATTCTGATGATCATTGGTGTGGCTCTAGCGTTTCTTTTCTCATGTTGTCTTTGTGTACAGTGCGGTCCTGCCATATGTGGCCTTTGTGCTACTACGTGTGTCAGGAGACCACCTGTCTCGAGATATGTACAGAGAAACAAGATAATGCTTCAACAGCACCTTGGTGATCTGATGAAAATTGACATCGACTCAGATATAGACTGAGTAATTGCCTATGTAAGGGCAAAAGGAGGGTCTGAGGTTCCGTGAATTCTGAGCCCGTGTTTTAAATATCATGGTTCCGTTACGATTTTGGTAACAATGAACCGTAACTAATGAGTTCGGCAAGTACGAGTGTTTTCGCCATGTTACACACAAGGATTCACAGTGTATTTGAAGATTCCGTTCTGAACCATAGTTTTAATTTTGTGTAAGGCAGCCATTATGTGGTTGCCCTCACATAGGCCGATGACTGCGGCTGAATGAGTCTTTAAGACTTGTGCCCTTTTGCTGGGGTTTGTGCTGACTTTTACATGACCCGAAGTGAACTGACTTCGTTGCCTGAAAGCCGACCTCGCTGAGCCAGTTCTTGCCCGCTAGCTGATCAAGACTAAGATCGGAGCGCAGGACATCGTAAAGTTTTTACTACACACAAAAATGCCTTATCCTACTCTTACCTGTTTCTGTTTCTTTCTTTATGGTCTATTTATGATATGGGTCGTGGCCTTTTTATTATGGGTTCGTTCGGCCTGTCTAAAGAAGAATGTTGGGTTTGTCCGATGATCGATCACGGGCCGAACAATTGAAAAGTGGGTTTTACTGTCATGCGATACTTTTGGTGTGGATACATGTGATTGGACAGTTCGTAAATGTTAGGTATTTGTCTGGAATGTGATTTTTGGCATAAAAGGAATGACTTGCTTTGTAAAATTGAGCAGTCTCATGAGAACTCATACCGTGATGATTTCTAGGATTTCTGTTACTGGCTGCAGTCAATAAATCTTTGACGTCACCACGAAGAGTCCCGTGTCTCTGTATTCTAAGACAGGTGAACCCGAAGACTTTGGGCGTGCCCCTGGTGCCGCCGGGTTCTAAATAACCAGGTTCTTCAGGCCTTCACCACCACCACCACCACCAGTGCTGCCTGCAACACTCTCCATGTCCCAGAGGAAGACCACCCCACCCCACCAACTGAGGAGGGCTGGGAGAGTAGGGGGGTGTGTACAGTGGTGAGGCAACAGGACCGTGACAGCTGGGCAAGTGGGAGGACAAGGGGGAGTCAAAGCCAACCGGACACTGGGACTGAAGCCCTGGACAACATCACCAGAATCCTTGGGGCCTATGAATGGGCCCAGGGACAAACGGGCCAGGCTCAGGAAGATTCCAGTGAGCCCCGCCTGCTGCTAAGGTCCATAGACAATCACATTTGTCAAATCGTTGACCTCCTAGGCCAGCTAGTGGCAGTTCTGAGGGACAGGCCTGCGGCTCAAACAACACCTTCACCTCCCTCCGGTGGCCTGTAGGATGACAATTCCACATCCTCCCCTGCGGCCACAGAGAGGGGGGACTTCTCAGAACCAACTGGTCCTGCAGCAGAAGCCCCCCTGTCAAACGACCAAGGTGCTGTCCTAAGAAATTCAAAGGAGGATCTTGTGGCAAAGCACCTGCCAAACGTCAGTCAAGGAGCCAGCCATGACGGCACACCTCTTCACCATTGCATTGACTTTGTTGACTGTCCTTCCCCACACTGCCATGTTAATGGCATCCGTCTGTTGGACTGGGTCACCACATCAATGTGGTGACTATTCAATTGCCTCATCTTTCATTACTGACAACTCATTGATTCACTATTCACTTCATTGTACATATTAAATCCCCAGTCACATGTACCTATTGTAAATAAACACTCCTTACACACCTAGGTAGTTGTGTCTGCTCCATGTTTATCACAGGATGCACAATGTTCACCATGATTACAATGTACCAGGAGCACAGATTGTTTAAGGCAAGGAGAGGCTGAAGGGACCTAGGAAAACACAATAGAACAATATTCACTAGGCAGGCGGAGGGATCACAGCCATCACACAACACTTGTCATCAAGGAACCCCAATCTGCACACATTACAATGAGCAACAGTACCAACATAGACATCCTGTAGCTGTGCTAAGCTACCTGGTCCCAGATACATTAGCAGCCAGCACAGAGTCAACAACAGGCTGCAATCATAAAGCTCACCTAGACCTTTTCACCAACAACTACATCAGCAGACAATAGCCCCGTTGTATGTTGTCACTCACCTTCAAGGGAAGTAGCGGTTGATGAGCTGGTGACGCAGGTCGACACCTTCCTCCTCTCCACTATCCTCGTCACTGGACATGGGATGGTTTGCAGGCAGGGCCCCTGGCTCCTCATCAGCGTCCAGGACCAGGGGAATCTCCTTGCGCATGGCCAGGTTGTGGAGCATGCAGCATGCAACTACAATCTGACACACCTTTTTGGGAGAGTACATCAGTGCACCTCCAGTCTTGTCTAGGCAGCGAAATCGTGACTTCAGGAGACCAAAAGTACGCTCCAACACACAACGTGATCTCCCACTGGAGTCAAGCTATCCTGGCTGAAGACGGCTGATAGCCAGAAACCGGTCCTAGGATGCTTGACTGCGGTCCAGGAAAGACATGGCTTGGCAGTTTGGGCTGGACTGTTCCCGCGGGGCACATGGTCAAGACTGATTTGCATATGGCCATGTCTGAACTGGGGTGTCTTTGTGAGCAAAATAATGATGGATTAAACCCATATCTGTGAATGGGGGTGAATGTTTTGCCATTGTGCAACATTCCGTCCATCATCTTGTGTGTTTTGGCGATCTCCCATGGGCATCATTGTAGCGGACTTCACTTGGGCTCCTGGGATTCCGCAGTGGGCTCAGCAACTAAGGCTGGTTGGGAAATGCAGAGTCACCTAGGTGTAATATACACAGACCAACTTTGTGATAAAACTGTTGCAGCACACTACTTGACTCTGCGTACTCACCCACAATCCAATGCACACTCCAGAAGCAGATTAGCCTTCAGCTGTGGCACAATGCTGTTACGCATGATTGTCGAGTAATGGGTCGAGCCAGGAAATTTGGCGGCGACGGATGAAATGATCATATCTGCCTGACACACCACTTGCACATAGATGGAATGGAAATGTTTCCTGTTCCTGTAGATGTGCTCACATGCCTGTGGTGGAACCAGGCCAACCTGTGTGCAGTCAATGGCACCAACAACATTAGGGATATGCCCATAGGCATAACAATCACCCTTCACAGCCACCAATTCATGCCTCCCGGGGAAATGGATGTATCTGTCCTTGTAGGTCATCATAGCGGACAGGACATCACGTAGCAACATGCAGTACATAGGTTGCGACATTCCACCTGTGCTGGACACCGTGTACTGGAATGAACCAGTAGCAAAGAAATGCAGGGCGGCCATCACCTTACATGTTAGTGTCAAAGCAGTCAGATACATTCTGTGAGGCCTCAGGTGGGGTTCCAGCAGAGCACATAGGTCTTGTAGGGTGGGTCGATCCAGACAGAATTTCAGTATGGCGCCCTCATCCTCCATGTCCGCCAGCACTGCGAAGAGACGATGCTCATTTGGTCGCCTCCTAGGTGAGATGAAAGGGGACACATGTCATTGCAATCAACCATGTGACGTGTCCAACATCTTACGTTTTGACTGACACGACGCCAACAATGACTGGCATCACATCTCAGCTGGCAGCACAACTTACATGTAGGTACACCTTCAGCTACACTAGTCGTACACTTTTCCACTGTTCACACAGTGAGTACCTCAAAAACAATACCTGACTATGTGAATGCCCGAAGGTAGATGGCCACATCTTGTATAACCAGCACTGACAGTAGTTAATACAGCGTATGTGTGAAACAGCAACACTACTGTCTCCTACCTAGCTACTGTACCGGCCACACCTTCTTGGGTTAGTCAAACAGGGCACCCATCAATAACACAATGAGAGCAGTTAACGACAAGTTTGTGCGTGAGCCAAGCAAAGTAGACAGTGAAATATGCACATTGTGAAGTCAGACATTCATCGCTGCGAGTTGCTCATCCATATCACACATTGACATGTGTACCCATTGGAGAGTCCATCACAACAATGATCTGTTTACATGCCCAGCAATATCACTAGTGACTTGTGACTTATGAGGGAGTACATGCCAATATTTTTAAAGATATACTCCCACATGGCATGTGTAGTCAGCAGTGGGCTAAATGTTATTGTGGCATTGTGTGCACTATTTTGTGCCATGAATCGGGTGTCTATTGTGCACTGTTGAGAACTGGCCATTGGCCATAGACACAGCATGATGTGTCCATGGGTGCTGTCAGCGTGCTCCGCCATGCAAATCACGGTCATTGTCTCCAATGGATAGCTGCCATTGTGCGGTAGAGACCACCTGGCCCCAGTGGTTCGTTACTGCCAATGCCAAAGCCATGCTCGAGGTAGTGATATATATATTTATAGTCAAACGGAGGTTGGCATGCTCTGCCACCCAAATCACGGTCACTGGCTCCAATGGATAGCAGCCATTACACGGTAGCGAATGCCTGGCCCCAGGGGTGTGTCACTGTCAATGCCAAAGCCACACTCGCGGTAGTGATATATATTTTATTAGTCAAATGTTGGTTGGCATGCTCCGCCACCCATATCACGGTCACTGGCTCCAATGGATAGGAGCCATTTAGCAGTAGCGACCACCTGGCCCCAGCGGTGTGTCACTGCCAATGCCAAAGCCACACCCGCAGTAGTGATATATTTATTTATAGTCAAATGGCAGTTGGCATGCTCCGCCACCCAAATCACGGTCACTGGCTCCAATGGATAGCAGCCATTTTGCGCTAGTGACCGCCGGGCGCCAGCGGTGTGTCACTGCCAATGCTAAAGCCACACTCACGGTAGTGATATATATTTTATAGTCAAATGGCGGTTGGCATGCTCCGCCACCCAAATCACGGTCACTTGCTCCAATGGATAGCAGCCATTTCGGGGTAGCGACCACCTGGCCCCTGCGGCGTGTCAGCGCCAATGCCCATGCCCTTACAGCCAATGGGAACCGCAAACGTAATAGCCCAATGAAAATCGCGGTAGGCATGCTCTGCACTTCGTTTTGGCCACTGGTCTTGTTGCTCATTGCTGTGTTTAACTATTCCCTGTGCAGCTTCTCATGTACAAACTCTGCTCCTTGGACTGGCCACTGTCCTTGCTGTTTTCCACTTGCCCGTGTAGCTTCTCATTGACATACTCTACACTTCGTTTTGGCCACTGGCCTTGTTGCTCATTGCTGTGTTTAACTATTCCATGTGCAGCTTCTCATGGACATACTCTGCACCTTGGACTGGCTGCTGGCCATGCTGTTTTCCCCTTGCCTGTGCAGCTTTTCATGGACATACTCTGGATTTTGTGCTTTGCTCTTCTCTACAATTGGTGCCTATCTGTGCAATATGTGAATAAAGACAGTAGCTTCTGTTGTCTGTTTTGTCAGTGTCCTTACTGAATAATGTTTTTTTCTGTGTGTATATGATTTACTGTGCCACATGCTCTGTGTGCCACTTCAACATTGCCAATTTCTTGTCTCACTTATTCTATTTTTTACAGGGGTGACAGGGACTTCAGTTCTTCCTGACTCTGATTCTTGTGGGTGCAATTATGTTGTTTTTATATGGCCATTATCATTTTCATAATTTGTTCATGTTGGCTATATTGTACACATGTCAGGCTGGGTGCACTGCCAGCACAGAGTGGGATTCTATCCACAGGATTGCAGGCCGGCTGGCCAGGGTCATCATGTATGTGTGTTCTTACTTTATGTGTGCCCAGCAGTGTAGGTGTATGGTCATCTTGTGATGGCCAGTCATCCTAGTCACATGGGTTACTTTAAATGTATGCACTTGGGTGGTCAAGAAGTGTGCAGTGTGAAGGAGGTGTCTTTGTCGGGAGTGTTGATGTGTGTGTGCCCCTGCATTGTCAACTACACACATGTCACCCAGGAGTTGAGTGCCTGTTGTTTGGATTATTTAGCCCTGTGGATATGGTTGTATGCACATTTGTGAGTTGTATGTTGTGCACTGTGCAGTGTTTTGGTGTGTCCTTACCGTTCTGGCTGACTCCTATTGTTGTTTTTGTCAATTGTGAGCATGCAGAGTGTGTGACTGGCAAGTCAGTGTTGTGTTTTGTTGATCATCCATGTGCCTTGATACTGTTTGTGGTGACTGTGCAGACCTGCTGATCCACACTGACATTGTGGGTGTGTTTTATCATGTATTGCTGTCACATGGTGCTTTATTGCCTCCAGTATGGCATGTTGTGTGTGGTGTTATACCATTCCCTATATGTGCTTCAGATGCCTACCCATTGTGAGTCTGCTCTCCCTCTATTTTTGTATGGTACGCGCCCGCCATGTCCACTACTGATGTGCACAACACTTCACTTTGATGTCAGCTGTCCCCTTGGTTTGCCTGTGTGTGTGCCTCCCCATCACTTCATTTGTGACACTGTGCTTTGTGGTGCAGATCTTTGCCCAGGAGCAATGTGCCACTCAGGACATTTCCCCAATTGGTTATATGTGATGTTATTGTGCTGTTTAGCAGTCATTGTTGCTCATATGCAGGTCAACTGTTTGTGCTGCCCAGTCCTCTGGTCAAGTTTTTTTCATGTTTCTGTCCCAGGCTTGTGCATATGTGGGTGTTGTGTTGGGTGTATGTGTGTTTGGTGTGGTACTGCTTCACTTCCTGAGTGTGATGTTGTCTTTGTGCTGTGATTATTTGTGTTGTGTGGGTTCATGTTGTGTCACTCATATCTGTGTGGGACTAGTATGTTTGGTGTGCACACATTGCTTGTTCAGCATGCAGTGCTGTGGTGTATATTGCCTTTTCATTGCCTGGTGTGCATCACTGATGTCCTGCTGTGTTTGCTATGTGATTTTTTTGCCTGTGCATCTGTTGTATATTTGATGTGCCTGTGTTGTTCTGTGATGGTGCACGTCTTGTCTGTGTTGTGGTATGTTGTCTGTGCATTGTTCCTGATGAGATGAGGTTGTACACTCCTGTTCTGTCTGTGCTCCCATTGCCTTTCCACAGTTTTGCTGCACAGGGCATGTCTGTTCTTGTTGTGGTTCTGTGTGTTTCCGTTGAGTTTGTCTGTTGTTTTTGTGCAGACATTGGTTCTGGCATCCCTGTGTGTGTGTGATGTTTGTGGATACCCCCAGAGATTGTGATTGTTTGTCTGTGTATTGACTGGACATTATTGACGTCCTTCTGTGTGTTTGACACTGGTGTTGTGTGCTGCCTGTGTGAGGGGGGTATGTGTGTAGATTCCAACTTGTGTTTGACAGTCATGGAGTGTGTCAATGGGCCTTGTGTGTTGTGATGCTGGCATACTCCTGTGAAGTAGGTGTTTCCATATGTGTGGCTGTCCAGAGTTTGACTTCAGGGCCTTCCTTTCATCCCTGTGCCTATACATGGGTTGCCTTGCTGTCTCCCTGGGTTGTTGCACTGAGATGAATGTGGTTTGACTTCACTCACTGTGCCAGCCATGTGTGCTTTAATGGGCTGAGGGTTTTGTTCTGTGTTCCTTGTCTTGCATGTGATGTACACATGCTTGGTGGTTATCTCCTTGGCCTTCCATTTGTGTGCACCTCACTTTGGCTTTCCTATATGTTGTGCTCCATTGCTGGTGGCATGTGTCTGTGTATGTGTCTGTGTGTCAGTGTGGGGTATGTCTGTGTGACTTGGCAGGCTGTGTCTCCAGTAGGATGTTTGTTCATTGTATGTATGTGTGTTCATTTTGTGCTTGTACTCAGTTTTCTTGCCGTGAGTGTGGTGTTGTTGTGGTGTGTGGGGGACCATATCCCTGTGCTTCTGTGCTGTGTGTTCCTCTGCAGCCACTCCTGCTATAGCTGTCTCCCTAGTTGTTTGGTGCATGGTGCAGGGTGTGGATTCACCTAGCTTGTTGCTGTGCATGGGGGTGCACAGGAAGGGCACATGGCATGTCCCTTCATGGGGGGGCTAATGTGTGGAGGTTGGAGGTGTGGCCCTGTGGTCTTTGTGCCCTGCCACTGCCTGGCGATGGCCCTGCCTTCTGCATTGTGCACATGTATTCCCTTGTCTTCACTACTGCATTGACTTGACTGGGGCATTACTGCAAGATCGCTGAAAATATGTGCCCTGGATGCGGAGGGGTGACTTGGTGGCAGGTAGGACATGTGTGGGGACACTTGTGGATGTGTTCCTGTCCCCACCAGAGTGTCTGATGTGGATAGGGTTCCTGTATTAGCCCATGAGTTGTGTGTTGTGGTTGTGTGCGGATTGTGGTATTGCGTACCTGCAACATCCTCCGCGACGGTCCATGAGTTGCTGGTGATGTATCAGGTTCAGCATCGGAAAGACGTGTAGGGCTGGGTCCATTGCGGTCGTGACCGGGTGGAAGGGACCGGGAATCTGGTTTCGCGCTCCGCTGTCTAGCTTCCGCCGTCTCTGGTTGGGCAGTTTCTCCACTGCGGTGCGACTGGCTGTTTGGGGCATCCTAATTTGTGGAGCGGAACGGACGTCATTCCACACGGTGGTGATTCTCCATTGGCTCCCACCGCCGCGGTGGCGGACGCACTTTGATGGCCATTCGCATCGCACCACGGTGGATGGGACATGGGCTATGTTTGGCCATACTAATATGGGAGACGTGGGTACCGCTGCTGGCATGCGGTAAAATGCATTTTCCACCACTGCATGCTCCGCGGTGGTGCCACCGCCGGCCATACTAATAGGCCCCTAAGTTACTAAATATGATAAAAAACTATTACATGAAATTTAAAAACTTCTAAAAATGTAAAAACTATTCAAAACAATATTAACAATATTTATACAAATAATTTATAACATATACAATTAAAATGTAAAATATATAAAAATTATTTAAAATGTATATTATTAACAACAATATTTTAACATCAACATTAACAACATAGATATTTTTATAATAGATAGTAATGATTTCTGTGTTTTTAAAATCGATATTACTTACCTTAAAATCAATTTTCTTTTGAACTATATTCTCGCTGATGATATTTCTGTATGACAATATTTTCCAGACAATATATTTCTGTAGGTCGATTTTAAAATTTCAATATTTTGTTTGAATACCTTTTATTAATTGTGAATGAATAAGAAGGGATGGAACTGGATCCTTGTGGAACACACAGAAGAGATGCCACTGGAACTGGGAATATACTCATTGTCCAGGAACCCCAGATTCTTCCTGCGATAGTCCAGAATCTCTCTCTAGCATTTTCTTCAAAAGTATTTTCCAGTTGAATTTCCCAGTAATGAGTCTCCCTGATCAGAAACTGAAGAAGATGACGAAGAGGAAGGAGAATAATGCTGAAGTCACTTGTGACATCTTCAAAAGACATACAAGGTCAATGTTCTTTCAAAGTCACTTTTACTATGGCTTTTAGAGCTACCTCACACAAACCCTCAAACACCACAGAAGGGGCATCTTACCTGAAGTGTCACCTGTGTGAGAACTCGCATGAGGGCTGTATTCTGAATCTGATAACTCACTAGATGAGAGTTGCCTGTGTTTCCTCTTCTGTCATTGTTTTTCCATGGTGACACCAACAGTCTCAAACACATAAGGACACAGATGCAAAGAGCTATCCCCACATATAACGCCTTGATGTATCCTGATATCCTCAGATCCTAAGAAACCAGGAGATCATTACAAGTGGCCTGGGCAAAAAAGAACTTTGAAGTAGAAGTTCAATTCCCAGTGAAATGTATATAAATATAGAATTATCCACTTTATTGTATTACATTTAGCAAAACATCTGCCAGAATGAAAATGGTTACTAAATCCAAAACAATGTCTTCATGATTTGCTTCAAAATTGGGCAGCATCCAGAGAACTTGAAGGTTTTCACCGGGAAACAGAAAGCTCTTGGTTAAGCTGCACCCACACTTATAAAAAAAACAGGAGGATAGAAAAGAACAGTTCCGCCGCCTCTGTAACTAGGGGTGCCTTTTAATCATAACACTCTCTCAGGGCACAAGTTGTGGGTACACTCGGGAAGGCAGCGTCTACCCACAATTTTCACAGGTTTTACACCCTCTACCCTTCCAAGAGGTTGGTCCCCGGAGAAATATGCTAAATGTGTCATGGTGTAATTTTTTGACACCGGGACACATTCAGCAGTGCCTGCATGTTGTCTGTTATTGTTCTGCTCAGCAATATGCAGCGGCGGGGAGGGGGTTTATTGTATTCCAGCTGGGACCATAATAAAGGCTGAAGTTAAGGGGCCATCAGGCCTACTTTTGCTGATGTATCCTGGCTGATAGTACTTAAGAGAAGATTGCTTTTGACTTTCTTATAGTCCCTGTATATAAGAGATATACATGCACTGTGAGAATGTCAAATGTGTTGCTCTCTCCCAGTAGTTACACAAATACCAATTTCAATATCATTATTTTGTTGTATTTCCTTTATAGCCCTACTCATCCCAATGAAGGGTGTCAGAGCACTTTACATCACACGTATACATTGACAATAAATTATATGAGTGTAAATCAATGTACAGGATGTGTTAGATAAGACAGTATGGGTTACAAGATGTTAGGAGCCACTTGTCTTTCATAGCTCACTGTGCTCTATGAAAAGTATTTCAGTTTATAAATTGCAAGTAACAAAATGATTTTTGTGTTAAAATCAGTGACCCACTTGCACATCTATATAAAATCAAAATCTGTAATTTGCTTGTTATGTGATGTGCTTTGCAAGAGACATATTAACCATTTACTTGGCGGGAAGGTTCGCACCAACCAGATGGACTTCATTTTGAATTGAACAGAGGAACTGAAAGATCACACATACAATTGAAAGGACAGGCGGATGCTGCCAAGAGGGGTATCCGGCTAGAAACTAACTGTGAATAATAATGTTTTAAGCCATGATGGTGTCCCTAATGGACGAAATGCATTGACTGACATTGATTAATATTGTGTGACCTGGAGTTATGAAGAGAACATTGTGAAATAAAATGCATTAATTGGATCCATATAAACGGCCTATGGACTTTTTGTAATTTGAGCTACATAAACAGTAATTAACTTGGGAATTTTGATGAATTAAAGCGTTCGTTTCGGATCAAGTTATAATGACATATTAACCATCTATGCTAGTTTGATTCAAAACTGTGGCTGGACAAAATACTGACCTCTCCAGCAAATACCTTACCTCCAGAGCTAACCTACCATTATTATTTATTTGGCACACAAAGACCCCAACAGCAGGTGCCTTTTGAAATAAGATATTTCAAAATGCAAACTTTGCAACCAATTATGCAGACCTGATTTACTGCCTTATTTTTCCTTTTTGCCAATTTCTTTGTAGAAGAGTTTTGAGAAATAAATGCATAAATAGAGGACCAGATTTTGTGTTTGGTTTGCTTGACCTTTTGAGCTCAACCTGTAGTACTGGAAAATATCGAGAAAGGCCACACTTACCAATAGCCCAATAACATTACCAAATAACCAGTCAGTTGGCAGTGAAGAAATAGCAATCGTTTATTAACAAAAGACTCTGCGCAGAGGAGCCCCCTCGTCCACACCAAAATTAGTGCGCCAAGAAAACTGAAGATTTACACATGAGACAAGTCATTTATACCTTAGTTACATTACATGAAATAACTAACCCTGGGCGTAGTGGGCGGAGTGGGGCTCCGCGGAGCTACGTGAAGTGGGCGCACAACTACGCCCACCCACGCACTCCGCGTAGCCCCACTCCGCGCCGCCCGCCTCCCTCCCGCCCTCACTAAATACATAAATAAATGTATAAAAAGCTTTTTAAAACACTTACCTTGTCTGCCGCGTCCCCGGGGCTCCCTCTCGCCATCCCGCCGTTCGCGCCGCCACCGAATCGGATCCTAATGCGCATGCGCGGGTGGCCGCGCATGCGCATTCCTCACAAGAAATGCGCATACGCGGCCGCCCGCGCATGCGCATTAGGATCCGAAATGGCGGCGCGCATCGCGGGACGGCGAGAGGGAGCCCCGGGGACGCGGCAGACAAGGTAAGTGTTTTAAAAAGCTTTTTATACATTTATTTATGTATTTAGGGAGGGCGGGAGGGAGGCGGGTGGCGGCCGGCTACGCTCCGTCTGCGGAGCGCGCGTAGTGCCGCCTGGCTACGCCGGCTACGCAAAATGCGTAGGAGGCGGCACTCCGTGCACTCCGTGCACGGAGCGTAGCTGGCCGCCCAGGCTTAGAAATAACTAAGTTTGGGGTTAAAATCCGTTTCGTTTGCAGAATTTGCGGATGTTTGTCAAATTTGGGGTCCGCGAATCGCGCAAATTTGCCCAAAAATACCCAAATTCGCAAGCTGCGGATTTTTTTGCTTGGTCGCGCTTGAAAAATACAATATCGCGCGCGCGGCGTTGACTTACCGTGATTCTGAGTCCGCAGAGTTGTTTTTCTCCCGGTTTGCGTGTGCTGCACCATTTTGGATCTTGCTGCGTGAACGCGCGAGAGTTTTTTTAACGCAATTACGTCATCGTGGCCCGCCATCTTGCACAGCGAGAGTTTGACAACACGAGTACGTCATAAGGGCCCGCTATTACGCATTGCGGGAGTAAACAATGCCGAACACGTAGATGCGGCACGCAGCTGACTTCCGGCGGGAGATTTGAACAGCTCGCTTTCCCGAAATTGCAAAAATTGCAATTCTGCACAAGAAATCCAACGTAGGAAGCATAAACCTTCTGAAAATGATGATTTTGATCAGAATAGCTCCTCAGATTGACATTTGGCTGCACTTTTTGGTGCAAGGAGTCAATTTTTGGGGGGGGGGTGGGAGGAAGGAAGTGCCCCAGAGTCTCCAACTTCCTGTTCCTGTCCAGCAGGCTCCTCCCAGTGCTTTGTCCATGTCCTGATCACTTTTGATTTGGATCCGGGAGCTGGAAGGATTAATTTTTGTGGCTGCTGCTGGATATTTGTATTTGAGGACTTTTTGGACTTTGGAGTTTGGATCACTTTTGGACTTGAGATTTTACAAGTAAGTTGGTGTTGTTTGTTTGGGGCATTGCAGTTGCTGCAAATACAGTTTTAAAACTTTTTTCACAACTTTAAAAAATATATATATTGTGGGTAGCCACAGTATCCAGTAGGCCCAGGGTTAGTCATGGATGCATGATACAACTGTTTCTGTGATTTGTTTTTTAAATTAATTCTCATTTATGTCATGGAATTTTAGCTCACTGTTATATGTTGATTTTTTTTTTAATTTTGGGGTGCCTGTAAAGCCTCACTAGCCAGTAGGCCCAGAGGTAGTGAGTGGTGCATGGACCAAGTCTTTCTGTGGGGTGTCTTGAATTTAAACATCATTGAGGGCATGGATGGCATTGGATTGTGGTGATTTTTGTGTGTTTTTCGACTTTTTGGGGTGTTGTTGGGGCCTGGCCATGTGGGTGGGGGCCATTTTGAGGCCTGGTACAGGCAGGGCCTGGCCATGTGGTGGGGTCAAGGGGCCATTTTGAAGCCAGGCAGTGTGCTCAGGCCTGCAACCAGTTTGCCTTGCTTTCAACCATTATGCCCTGGGGTAGTCAGTGGTGCACGGAACTAGTCTTTCTGTGGGGTGTCTTGAATTTAGAAATCATTGAGGGCATGGATGGCATTGGATTGTGGTGATTTTTTGTGTGTTTTTCGACTTTTTGGGGTGTTGGGGCCTGGTCATCTGGGTGGGGGCCATTTTGAGGCCTGGTACAGGCAGGGCATGGCCATGTGGGTGGGGGTCAAGAGGCCATTTTGAAGCCAGGCAGTGTGCCCAGACCTGCACCCAGTTTGCCTTGCTTTCATCCATTATGCCCAGGGGTACTCAGTGGTGCATGGACCAAGTCTTTCTGTGGGGTGTCTTGAATTTAAACATCATTGAGGGCATGGATGGCATTGGATTGTGGTGATTTTTGTGTGTTTTTTTCGACTTTTTGGGGTGTTGTTGGGGCCTGGCCATGTGGGTGGGGGCCATTTTGAGGCCTGGTACAGGCAGGGCCTGGCCATGTGGTGGGGGTCAAGGGGCCATTTTGAAGTCAGGCAGTGTGCTCAGGCCTGCACCCAGTTTGCCTTGCTTTCAACCATTATGCCCAGGGGTACTCAGCGGTGCATGGACCTAGTCTTTCTGTGGGGTGTCTTGAATTTAAACATCATTGAGGGCATGGTTGGCATTGGATTGTGGTGATTTGTGTGTGTTTTTTTACTTTTTGGGTGCTGTTGAGGCCTGGCCATGTGGGTGGGGGCCATTTTGAGGCCTGGTCCAGGAAGGGCCTGGCCATGTGGCTGGGGGTCAAGGGGCCATTTTGAAGCCAGGCAATGTGCTCAGGCCTGCACCCAGTTTGCCTTGCTTTCTTCCATTAGGCCCAGGGGTAGTGAGTGGTGCATGGACCAAGTCTTTCTGTGGGGTGTCTTGAATTTAAACATCATTGAGGGCATGGATGGCATTGGATTGTGGTGATTTTTGTGTGTTTTTCGACTTTTTGGGGTGTGGTTGGGGCCTGGCCATGTGGGTGGGGGCCATTTTGAGGCCTGGTCCAGGCAGGGCCTGTCCATGTGGTGGGGGTCAAGGCTCAAGGGGCCATTTTGGAGCCAGGCAGTGTGCTCAGGCCTGCACCCAATTTGCCTTGCTTTCATCCATTATGCCCAGGGGTACTCAGTGGTGCATGGACCAAGTCTTTCTGTGGGGGGCCATGAATTTAAACATCATTGATGGCATGGATGGCATTGGATTGTGGTGATTTTTGAGTGTTTTTTTTACTTTTTGGGGTGTTTAACTGATGTTCCTCTGGCTTCCATTGCTTTTAGGTGCACAAGAGAACCACCAGTGCCAGGAAGAAGTCCTGCAGCGGTGTGTGCAGCACAACGTCACGTGACGTCACGTGTGGCCACAGACAAGACAACTCTGCAACTCGTGCAACTGCGGCCTGCTGTTCTGACATCTGAAGAAGATGGGCCCAAAGAAAGGTGGCCGTAGCGCCTCAGCGAAAAAAGTTGCCAGTGCCACTGCCAGTAAGAAGGAGCAGAAGAAGCAAGTAGCACCACCTACCAAGGAGACTGGTGTGCCCACCGACACCTTTTTTGGGGAAAAAAACTATGCCTGCAGCAGCAGCGATGTCCGCCGGGGACCAAGCTGGAAGCAGCACCTCCGCTTCATTGTACCACCACGTCAAGTTAGGTCCAAGACAATGAGTGCTGCAGCGGCAGCCACTTTGGTTGTTCAATCACCTTCGACCAGTGATGTTGGCTCATCACAAGAAAGTACCATCCAATCAATGTCGGGTGTAACTCAGCTGACGAGTTTTCAACAACCACAGCCACACCGACAACCACAGGTGCAACTAGTACAAGAGCAAGTACAAGGCGCAAGGAGAGGCACAAGGAGAAGCGCAAGGAGAGGCGCAAGGAGAGGAGCATGGAGAGGTGCAACTATAGGTTCATGGAGCAGCACAACTGCCACAACGCTTGTTCCTCCAGAAGTAGGGGCACATCAGGAAATTAATATTCAAGCAGAGGTATCATCCATGGAAGCCACTCCTCCTGAGGATGATCCATTGTCTTCCAGATCCCCAGCAAGAAAAAGGTCAAGGAGGGCTACTACTACTACTACTACTACAAGTTCTTCTTCAAGCCCCCTTCATTCTGATGACCTTGATCCTGATTGGAGCCCACAAATGCAGTCTGAGAGTGAGGCACGCCATGAGCCGACAAAGGTAGCTAAGCCTAAAAGGAAGGTTCCCGCAAGGCTTCGTCTTATGGGTGATGACGACGAACAAGAAGTGGTGTCTTCTGCTGCTGATGAACAGTCTGACGATGACCCAGTCATCACAGACGTCACTCCAGCCCCAGCGGGCATGCAGCAGACAGACATTTTCACCCTATCCCGAATGGCTGCTGAGCGGGATGTGGGCGGCGTGGGACTGGTACCACCACCAATGCAGTTAACTACAAAACCAACACGACCTACAGCTTCCATCTTTTTTAGTCAGAAGGGCCGTCAGGGACCTCCATCCAGCTCGACCCCCATTACCTCAAGTAGTGGTGCTGTAAGTGAACAACAGAAACGAATTCAGCCACGCCCATCCTCCACTTCATCTGGCATTGAAAGCTGACCAGCTGCCAAGCCCTTGATTACATGTGCATCACTGCACACTGGGTCTCTTTTGCAGGGGTTAGAGACAAGACAAATCCAGGTGTTGACCCGGACACAGTTTTTCAAGCTACTCGGGAACATGCAACATTAGCCATGTTTGCCATGGAGAAAACTCCTACTGCACCTAACCTTTTGGACGAGTTTGATAGGAAGGTCTCTGAATGGCTGCATCTAAGAAATCGCACAGTTGGTTATGTTTCCACGGATAATGGCAGTAATATAGTTTAGGCCATGCATCAAGGTGGCTATTTCAGAGTGCCGTGTTTGGCGCACTTCGTGGTGCAAGATTTCTTAAAAAAAGAAAACGCAGTCATCAAGTTACTGACCACCTGCCGAAGAATCTGCACACATTACAGCCATTCTTTTAAGGCCCGGAAGGAGCTGAGGAGCATTTAACATGAACGTAGACTGCCAGTCAAAGGACTCATCCAGGAGGTGGCAACACGTTGGCACTCAACCTTTTACATGCTTGAGTGTCTGTCTGAGCAGTGGGGGGTAATAAATGATTATGTCTATAAACTGGGTTCTACTATGAAAGACATGAGGCTAGAGTTGGAGGAATGGAAGCTAATTGCAAGCCTGACAGACATACTTTGTCTTTTTGAGGTCTTCACGCGGGAAGTCAGCAGGGAGGACTGTTCTTTGGGCAAAGCTATCCCATTGTTGGTCATGCTAGAGCACCAACTGAAGGCGGTGTCTTCAACATTCCGAGATGATGCTGAAAAGCAAGACGCATATCAGTGGGCGGAGAGGCTATTAAGCCGCCAAGTTGACAATGAAAGGCTTAAAAACATACATACAGAACAACATTACATTTGTGCCACTATTCTGGATCCACGGTACAAAAAGGCAATGGCCAGCAAAGCATTCATTCCTTTTGATGAAGCAGATGTTTCAAAGTACAAACATTGGCTAGCTGTGTCAGCCACTCGGTTCGAAAAAGAGCGGCAGAAAATTCAAGGAGCCGGCAGAAGTACAACTGAATCAGCAGGCCATCCGGCGTAAAGTTCCACTTCTGAATCTGTGGCCGAAGGGAGTCACTTTCCCTCACAGCCGTTAACGACACCAGCAGCAACCGTATCATCACCCTCACCTGCACCAGGCCCAGCCATAATATTGTCGGAAGCAGATTGGCTAACTCATCAAGGGTTTGCTCGTTCCAGTGCTGCAAAGGCCACAGATGGTACGCAAAGTGGAGAAACCGTGGAGAACCTTGAGTCGATGGTGCAGGCCTATCTGGATGACCCAACAGAGGTCTTTGTTAATAAGAACCCATTGCTGTATTGGTATAGGAAAAGGCCTCTCTGGCCACTGATCACCATCCTGGCTCTAAATTATTTGTCTTGCCCACTCGCAAGCGTGTCTTCTGAACGTGTTTTCAGTCCTGCTGGTGCCATTGTAACTTCAAAAAGGACCCCCCTCTCGCCCAAAAATGTGGAGAGGTTAACACTGATCAAGATGAATCAGCACTTCATACCACCAGATTACAAAATACGTGACTGCACGCAGGAAGAAGAGGACACCGACATTTCCCTCAAGGTAGATGGATTATGAAGAAATAAATAAAGAAACTTTGTTTTCATAGACGAGTCCCCCCAAGTGGGACAGAAATTACTGACTGACTACATGCTTGCTGATTGCTGACAGAGTTACTTCTGAAATTGACAGGAGAGGCTGCCCTGTGGGCCCTCACTTTCCGAAGAAGATGCAGACAAAAAGTAGAACAGGTAATGAATAATTGAGAAGATGGCATGCAGTGGACAGCAATGTCTGTCTGGCTCTGATGAAACCAATTGCTGTTTGTTTTTTGTGCATGAAATGAATCATATGTCTTGTCTTAGTTATTATTTAATCATTTACACAGTCATTGTAACTCATGTCAACTACTCTGTTTGTTTTACCTTGTTTAATTCAAATTGTACTTAAAATTCAGGGGCCACTATGTTGCATTTTACAATATGCAAAATGTCCTTGGAGTGGACTCACTTGCCAATATACCATGATAATTGATTAAGTAATATATCTTTTTTCTTTACAATCACTCACTGGGATGGATGGATCATCAGCGTCGGTTTACGGAAGAACTATGGCCAATTTGTGAGTGGCAAACAGGTAAACCAGTCTATAACAACTACTACAGCAGAACTACATGTCTGTCTATTCGTGGCATGTAGTGGTCAAGGGCGAGGCAGTGTACTGTTGTTGTTATGCCAGGCAGAGTGCACTCCAGACAGCATTTCATGTAAAATTGGGGCTATGTGGCTTGCTGCATACAATTAGATATGCTTTGTCTGTCTGACAAAGAGCCTAGGTATGCTACATCAGGTTGCTTCACTCAGTGGTGGCTGCCTAGACCGTCTGTATGGCACTGCCTCAAGCTTGGGCCAAACATCCGTTATGTTTGCGAAATTTGCTGTTTTTCGGTTTTTACGCGAATCTCGCGAAATTACCGAAAAATCGCAAATTCTTGGGCGGAACGGATTTTTGGCCCATGCTTGCGGCAGGGCCATGCAGACGGTCAAGGCAGGCTCCACTGAGTGAAGCATCCTGATGTAGCATACCTAGGCTCTTTGACACAGACAGACAAAGCATATCTAGGGTTTAGGGTTCAGTGCGATTTACTAGGGTTTTTGGGTTTAAGTTGGTAGCATTCCCGCTGAGTCTAGGGCTCAGGGTCCACTGCAGGCTCCTTCATAATGATGTTGGCAAGGTTTTAGGGGAATTTGGTGTTCTTTGGTGCAGAATTGGCAGAATTTGGGCCTTTTTTGGTGTTTTGCGGGCGCGTGTGTTTGTGTGAAAACTAAGTGAAAACTAGTCGTAGACCTTCTTCTTCTTCTTCTTCTTCGAAGAGCGCAGTGGTTCGATTTTGTTATGCCTTGCTGAGATTCTTGGGAATCGCTGGAACAAGTGTCCAGGTAAGTTTCAAGAGGATGGAAGTAGTGGAAGTGCTGAAAAGTTGAACAGCAATTTTTGGTGAACAGCGCGATTTGCCATGTTTTGAATATACCAGTATTGCATGTTTTTGGGGGGCTGTTTGGGGGTGTTCTAGATTTGTGGGGTTGGGTGGGGGGTCTTGGAGCACTGCTGGGAAGGTCTAATTTTGATTGCAAGTGGTTTAAAGAAAATCCATGGTGGAAAAGGGGGGTTTGGGCCTAGTTACAGACAGCGTTTTGGCACAATTTAAACTGAGGCCTAGCAGTATTGCGTGTTTTTGGGGGGCTGTTTGGGGGTGTTCTAGATGTGTGGGGGGGTCTGAGGGTCTGGGAGCACTGCTGGGACAGTCTAATTTTGATTGCAAGTGGTTTGAAGAAAATCCATGGTGGGAAAGGGGAGTTAGGGCCTAGCTGCAGAGTGCCTTTGCAGTGATGTTGACTGGTAGGCCTAAAGTTTTCTAAGGGTCACATTTTCCATTTTTGCTTTTGGCCTGTTTGGGGGTGTTCTACTTTTTTGCGGGTGGGTTGACGGGTCTGGGGGCATTGCTGGGAAGGTCTGATATCGGGCACAAGTGGTTTGGAGAAAATCCATGGTGAAAAAGTTTTTCCGTTTTTGCTCACTTGCCTGTTTTTGGGGGGCTGTTTGCGGAGCTTCTAGGTTTTGGGGGGTGGGTTTTGGGGTCTGGGAGCACTGCTGGCACAGTCTAATTTTGATTGCGAGTGGTTTGAAGAAAATCCATGGTGGGAAAGGGGAGTTAGGGCCTAGCTGCAGAGTGCGTTTTGAGTGATGTTGACTGGTAGGCCGAAAATTTCTAAGTGTCACATTTTCCATTTTTGCTTTTGGCCTGTTTGGGGGTGTTCTACTTTTATGCAGGTGGGTTGACGGGTCTGGGGGCATTGCTGGGAAGGTCTAATATCGGGCGCAAGTGGTTTAGAGAAAATCCATGGTGAAAAAGGGGGGTTAAGGCCTAGGGTTAGGGTTAGGGTTCTAAAATCGCAGTTTACACTTTACACCTAGCTTGAGGGGAAAGATCCGCAAATTTCGCCCACACTTATTTATCCTTGAAAAGGAGACTCAGAGTACGCACTTTCGAAATGATGCTTGTATGTTTTGTAATACTGTCGACTCTGAAACTGAAAGTGTTATTTTTGCACTACACAGCTTACCTTATATTTTTTTCTCCGTGGTGTTTTAATATCACTTCCTGTTTTTCCATCAACAATTACAGGCCGGCTTTTACCCTGTGCAATGGCAAAAAGGATGAGCTCAGGCTTACAAGTAGTGACCCGCAATTCAGCATCCGCCAGGCAGGAAGTGGACAAGGTGTCTTCTGGTCCCCAACATTGATCGACGGAGCGTCAGATGGAATGGAGGAGTAACACGAAAAAGAGGAATGGCTGGATGCATGTAACTTCCCAAATTCAACAGGACAACTACAACAACATACAGTTACAGTATCCATCTTCATTTCTACTTATCTTTTAAGTAATGTTATTGCTGTGAACTTCTATGAGTGTGACTCTGTGCATTTGTTTGCTCTCTGCTTCAATTCATCCCTCCAGCCATCGTATACTTTTTTCTTTGCTATTTTTTAAACTAATTTAACGTACTAAGTGGTTCTGCTCTCTGAGGGCAGATAGGCAAGTGAAATTGGGTAATTACTGCAGCCCTGTACTGTCACATTGTTTCTTCATAGTTAGTACATTGTAGAAAGTACTACTTACTTTACAGTAACCTATCCATTCAGCGAACAACTTCATGCATGCAGTAGTGCATGCACTTCCTTTATGTCCCTTAAAAGATTTATGGATAGCTTCGTATCCAAAGATTTGTTAATCTTCATTTGTTGTTTGTCCATGGTGTGTTTTGTTTTCCTCTCGCCACAAAACTTTCCCCACAAACCCCATTCCCATCCAAGTTTCAAACCATAACCCTCTTCCCCCGGGCTGTGTGGTTTTCATTGAGGTGTGAGTAAATTACAACAATAATTCCACACACTTGCTGGGGAGGATAAGGTCAAAGCAACAGAAAACATACTCCTCCTACACATGGCGAATGATTACGCTGCTGTGTCCTTCACCTTCAGTACTATTTCTTGTAGTAGCCAAAGCCAAACTCCACGCAACTAGTATACTTTGGAAACTTTAGCATTTGTTAGGCTAAATTATGGCACTGTTCTTGTGTACTATGCTATCTATCGTACTGTTGTAATGATCTGCTCAGGCCACTCAAGGTTTCATTTTCTTTTTTTTCATATGCTGCTACTGCCACTGTGTACCACCACTACTACCACCACAACGATACCATTTCATCAGCCCAGGATTGTCAACCTTCATCGCCAATTGCCGTGCAGCCAGCCCTGTGCCTAGCCCTATTCTCAAACACGAATTACAGGTAAGATAAGCGTTCGGGGGGAGGAAGAATAATGGAGTAGGAGGAGAGAGGAGAGACTGACGGTAGTACTACTAAAGTAGTAGGACAATTGAATTCCTTAACTCTGTGAGTGGCACTTACTTTTGTAAACATTTGGGCGATTACTTAGACAATTTGAATCAAGCAGCCAGTTAAGTTTCAGGAAAACAAATGAACAGTTAACCCCCCGCCTCCCCCGCAAAACAGTAAAAACGCGTATGCAATGTTTACGTTGAAGTAAATAATTATTTAAATACATAACAAAAATAAACTATCCTGCAAGACCCGACCCAGCCCCCTCCCTAACCCCAAAGAATGTCCGTGAAAAAGTCCCCAAAGTCCAAGAAAAAACCCAACTCCCAATTCCCACCCCCCCAAAAGCCTTTAAAAAAGGGGCAAGGGACAGTCTCTCCTCCTCTACTGCCGCTGGCGGTGTCCTTTAACCAGGTGGACCCGTTGCTCCCCGCGGAGGTTCTTCTTGAGCAGGCTCTTCATTCTCTCCATCTCCTGCTCAAGGTTGGACACCCTGAGGGTTAGGCGGTGGATGCGGGCCTTGCACCTGCTGTGGGGGGCAGCTGATTTTTTGGCTGCTTGGCGGTGGCGGGGGGCTGCGGTACCACGGCACTGTACCACTGGAGGCTTGCGCTAACTGGCTGACCCAGGGAGCGCGGAGGAGGATGCAGCTATCGCGGTGGATGTTGTGGTGGACTGTGACTGCGTGTCCTCCTCCTCCTGGGCCACCAGCCGCCGATATTCGGCGAAAATCACCTCCAGCTTCCTTTGCCGTGCCCGTCTAGCCAGCTCCTTCCGTGTCAGTTTGGAAGGAGCATCTATATGAAGAAAGAAAGACATACTGTAACCAATGCTCCATAAGATTAACACAAAATAATTCAGCAGAAAGTTGTGTCACAGTAGAACTAGCAACTTGCAAGCACAGTACATAACATGTGTGGCCTGTATCTATCTAACCTCCCACTTCGTCAGCCTCTGCTCTAACATTAGTGGGAGTTTCAGGAATCAATTCTATGAGCACTATATGGACTCACTACATTAGAGTCGACTATGACAGTACACCAGTCTTAATCTTCTTCTTCTCTCTTGTTTAGCGAAATTGGTACGTAAACTTCTGGAAGCCGGCATAATGCCAGCGCAGTCAACTTGCACCCGAGAAAAACAGACGCAAGCCATGATGGCACAGACTTGCATTACTGTACCAGTCAAGTACATGCAAGTGGTGAAGCTCTTACTTTTCTATTACAGGTGGCACTGAGAATACTCTGTTACAAGGGCTACTGCTTAATTAATATAACTTTCACCCTATAGTGCCAATGACTACTAGAAAAGGAAAATGAAGAAGATAAATAATATGATTATCTATCCCTTCACAGGATATTTGCTTACATATGGGATGACTTTAGGTGCTTTGTTTTTTATTGAGTGAACACTGATAGGCCACACATGAATGACAGAGTTGTACTAAAATTATTAACAGAGGTAGTGAGTGGCCCCCGTAATCGCCGGATATATGCTGTGCTTGCAATACAAACTACTGCTACTATTCATGGTAGTATTCGGAAAAACTACAACTTCTTTTCCTTGCCTTTGCTACACTGGAACGGACGTGCGGGTGCGGTGTTACATGCTCTTCAAAGTAACACTTACTTCATCCAGTGACCGTCTACTCTGTCTACATACCCATATGCTATCTATGAGTCAGATAGTACCATGATCCAGGCATCCATCCATTCAAAGTAAATGTCAATTATTCTTCTTAATGTCTCAACTGGACAAACCTTAGTTTTTCTCACGGAAAAACAACATTTTCATTTCATTTTGGAAACTGCAAGCCATGCATCCGTGCATGACTTGCATTTGAATTTGAACCAAAGGATATATTGCGCACACATACAGTTTCTGTTTCACCCACCCAGGCAGTCCTCTTTCCTTTCTCCTTCCACCCATCCTTGCTTCATCCTTCAACCGGCCATGCATCATATTCCCAGCCACCTTGGGCAGCATTCAAAAACACGTAACATTCTTTGCCAGTCATCATTACTTTTAACTCGCTCGTCCTTCCACACTTACTTACACCCTTCTTTCCCTTTTCGTTCATCCCATCCATCAAGTTCATCTCTGATCTGACTTGGCTTCTCGATAAAACTTTCACAGCTGAGTGAAGTCAATTTAGAGGAGGCTACTACCTGGTTGATAAAAAAACTTAGTTCTAAATTTGTAAGTCTTCTTAACAGTAAAGTATACTTGTACTGTACAACATATACACCCGTGCAGAGAGAACAATCTGCAGTCTGCAATCTCAATAAGTAAGGAATATAATAGCTTACCACTGCCCGCCACTCCTGTGGCATCCCCCACAGCAGTTCCCACTGGCTGTTGCACCGCCTCCGCCCCAGGAGTGCCCACCTCCACGCTGGCCCCGGCACCGGTGGATGGCTGTGCCGATGTTCTGCCTAGAAAATACATTTTAGATTCTTAGATGCCATATACACCACTCCCTAGTATTTTGTAGAGGAATGAAAATTTTTTACTACGACTACACAAACAAATTTCATAATTTGTGACTCTCTAGTCTAAACTAGAAATAGCCCTTTTTTCAGGGAAGGGTGTTTTTTAGTTATGCTTAGCCGTAACATGTCTTGCTATACTTTTTGGCACAACTGATGAATGCTTGCACGCAAAAACACACGCGAACTCGTAATAGCGCGCCGCACACAACGCGAGATTGCCAATAGCGCCCGGAAACGGAAATACGCAACGCGCACAAGATGGCCGCGCCCATGTACGACCGCATGGGTAACTTCGCGGTCGGTGCGCTGCAATTTGCAATTATGGGGAAGGTCAGAAAGGGTAACTCCCTTTCATCTCGGTACACGGGAGCAACAGCCTGGTGCCGGTAAGAATGTGCTTATCACCTCTGAAGCCAGATGTGACCTTGGGCCTCAGAGCAGAGAAAATATTGTGAATTCAGCTATCCTGTACCTCAACTAATTGGGACTCGCTCGATAACATGAAAAACAACATGTGATCACTACCCAGGCCCGAGTCGACAAATGCAAAATGGCGTTAGTGTGGTTTCTCTAACTAACGTGTAACTTAACCTATAAGAAGAAACAAAAGCTACTCTCCGTTATTAGCACTAAATGGTACATAACTATGAATATACGTGTATGCAGCTACATCAGGCTAACAATGTCATATTAGTAATGACAGAAAACGGAATTCTGTATCACAGAACCGCCCTTTTAGCGTGATGTAGCTAAATTAATCTTCAAAGATACCCTCATCTATCTGCATCAAATCTCGAATTTCCTGTTGCACCATCTGAGATTTTTCCTTCTTCGAGGGGGGCGGTACCAGGGCAGAGGACACTTTCCTGGCACAATAGGAACAACAGGCAGGCCCACAATGTATGCATAAACAACATGTGAACAGGACACTCACTATACCTACTAATACCAATAATATCTTCCATCCCCAGGCTGACAGTAGGCCCCAAAACCAGCCGGAGAGGGACCAACTCCCTGTATCAGTATGTATCTCTGCTGCTAAACGGTGTAATTTCTGAATGGCTAAATGGACAGAGGGGGCAGAGTCAGGAATGTATACACAACAAGAGCTGCTGATGACCCGACAAGCTCCTCCTCGATCTGGTAAGATAATGTCCAGCACCATACGATTTTGAAGAGAAACAAGTCTCGTAGCCTGAAGCTCTAAGGTCAAATTTGTTAATATACCAGCAGTGGTATTAATGACTCTTTCAACTACTCTGGATAACCACCTCACATCTTTGCTTGTCATTATGGGTCCCCATATGGGAAACACTCCCTTTACTATATCCACGAAATGCTGCTCTGGGGTATCAGTTTGATCTACTTCTGACATATCCAATTCTCTTTTATGATGTCTTATTAGTGACCCTTGTCCATCTAACCGATGATCCTTATGATAATTCGAGGGAGCTATATATACAGGGGGATACAGGAAGGATAGATAACAACGGCCCATCCACCCCCGGGGAAGCCAAGTATAAGCGTTCTCTCCACAAACAAAATAAACATTTGGGGGTGTTATCAATGGTGGACTACTAAAGGTACGCCATTGATAGGTGTAATTGCACCGACTGTCTCCTACCGGGATATGTCCTGTTCATTGACACAAAAGGCTGAGGTGCTATTTAATATGGGCACGGGGATTGACTTGTCGTCGGTAACATTTCGATCCTGGAAGTGTTGAAAATACTGTGTGAAATTGAATTTGCAAAATCCAATATCTCTGTTTTCAACCATGTAACATTCTCATATTCGGTATACATATTCATGCAAGCCTTGGGGTCCAAGGACCCCTCCCCATTATTTCCCTGTTGGCCAAACCCTTGGTGTACTTCTATATAAGTCAAAATCATCTTGTAATCCCTTTCGGTATATCGAGAGGTATCTACAGTGTAATGCAAGTACTTCATACTCAATAATTTAAACCAGGCTTCACACCTTCCTAGATAGGATAATGGCAATGAGATAAAGAGATCGTGTTGATGCATTAGAGAGGGTAGCAAACCGCAAACCCAACAATTTGTCGTATTGGTAGCACTGTGAGTCTGATGCAGCATTTCTATTAATACATTCTTAACATAGGTCTGACGATCTCTTTCTTTATGAGGGGCTAACGTGAAGAAATGGTGCTCTATTGGCGGGATAGAAGTCCCTATCACTGTATGCATGGGGTGATGAAATTCTAAATATAAAACACACTCATTATTATAATAAACAACATTGCAACGGTTATTACGAAAGCAACCTTCACTCTGGTTGTCCATGATGAAAACATAGGTGCATAAATGGGCATATATCGAGGAGCAAGGGGACGCTCCTCCTCAGGAATAAATTGACCAAAAGGGTACATTCTAACTAGAGTCCAAACTATTCTAAAAAATGCAGTCCATCCTGCCAGAGGGTTCTTCTTTCCTGTGTCCGTCTAGAGCCTCACAGGCAGGCTCCTATCGTTCATCAAAAAGGAACAAACTTTTTTGTTGATTATTTTCTCCCACTACAACCTGGACCCCTTTTTCCTTTGTTTCTCAGTCTTTCTTTCTGAACAGAGCAACACAAAAATCCAGCTCTCAACGGGTTCAGTCCAGTGTCTCGCTCAGTATCCCCAAGATTCTCTAGCAAATCCCTACCACTAAAGTCTTTCCCTATCTCCTACAATAATTGGGGGTATCGTGTCGGTTTCTGGGCCGCAGATTGTATCGAGCCTGACCTGGCAATTCTTGATCACTGAACAAAACAAATGAGGAAGCATCCTAGGTGCCAGATTTTCCATGAACTTTTCATGCAATGACTGGAGCAACAGATTCCGAGGCCAATTCAGCACTTGTTGACGCGGCCTCTCTCGTGCCCTCGGCTCCCCTTTCATGCCCTTCAATTTCCTGGGTGTCAGAAAAAGGAACCACGCAAGGAACACTTTCACCTTCCTGGGTCAATATTCCTTCTGGATTAAGACGATCAAAAGGAAGGGGAAGTGGCACCTTTTTAACATGAGCAACATGGATCCAGTGCTTCCGTCCAGTCACCTTCACCGCTGTTTGGGTGGCCAGAAAAACGTGCACCGGTTTCATCCACCTAGGCTCAAGGCTCGATTTCCGCTGATAATATTTCACCATTACCCACTGGCCGGGCTCCAAACGATGTCCCGAACCCTCCGGCAGGGGCTGCAATACATCAGATACCAGGTGGTGGATAGAACGGAGGTCTTTAGTCAAGGCATACAAATAATCTGACATCATTGGATAATCTATTTCTCTAAAACTTCTTGGATGAGGAACACCCCATACATTAGCTGGTCGTCCAAAAATAACCTAGTACAGGGACAGACCTGAACGTGAATGGGGGGTCATGCATAAAGACATCAAAGCCAAGGGCAACGTGTCTGGCCACTGCAACCCGGTACTTTCCTGAATTTTAGCCATTTTCAACTTCAAGATCCCATTATATTTCTCGACTAACCCAGTGGACTGAGGATGTCGAGCAGCATGAAATTTCCGTTTTATGTGTAATCCATTACAGATATGTCTGATAAGATCAGTATTAAAAAGGGTCCCGTTGTCCGACCATATGACCCGAGGGACCCCGTATCTTGGGAAATATTCCTTTATTAGGGCTTTAGCAGTTGCTAGGGCAGTATTTACCTTGGTAGGGTAAGCTTCTACCCACTTACTGAATGCACAAACCACTACCAGGACATACTTCAGATTATTCACTCTCTCCATTTGGATATAATCCATTTGGAGCACCTCAAAAGGTAAAGAGGGTGGTGCAAAATTCCCACTAAGAACAGGTTCTCCTCCTCCAGGATTGTATCGTAAACAAACCATATAATGTTGGACCAAATGGGTGGCAGTTTTCAAAATATTGGGATTATTCCAAACTGGGTCCAGTAAATGACAAATTCCCTTTGCTCCTATATGTGCATTGCCATGGGCTATATTTACTACCGCATTGACAAATCAACCCAGATCAAGCTGGCCAAAGCCAGATTTTTAGAAAATTCTTTGCTGGCAGCGGTCAACAAATCCCAGGCCCTATTTAAGATCATAAAGGACCTGGCCCACCCCGGATGTACCAAAAATGCCATCCCGGCCTCACAAGCTCTCTGCGATCAGTTGGCACTAGCCTTTGAGGATAAAATTACCAACATCTTAAATACCCCCCCCCCCCCAACTGGCAGTACTACATATGATTCCATCCTGCCCGATAATGAGAAGGAGTGCATTAAACCTGTGGAGCTAAGCACGTTCCCTCTACCATCTTTTGAGGATTTCTGCTCTATGGCTGATGGGGTGTCCTCTGGTTCACCTCTTGACCCTCTACCACCCAGATTTTGGAAACTCTGTCGCGAATAGCTGTTTCCACCATTGTTTCTCACCTGTTGCCAGTCCCTCACCTCGGCACGGGTGCCAGACTGCTGGAAGCTGGCGGTGGTTTCCCCACTGCTTAAAAAGGAAAACCTGGACCCCACATGCCCAGCTAACTTTAGGCCCATTTCCCTCCTGCCATTTCCCATCAAGATCCTAGAGAAACTGGCCACAAAACACCTATCCAACTTTCTTGAGAAGAACGAGTGCTTGGATGTGGCTCAGTTTGGGTTTCGACCGGCACACGGGACAGAGTCAGCCTTGGTGACTGTTCTTGATGATCTTCGGACGCGGGCCGACATGGGTCAGGCAGCCTTTTTAGTGCTGCTTGACATGTCGGCCGCGTTCGACACGGTCAACCATGCGACTCTGATCAGGAGATTGTCAGAGGTGGGGGAGTCAGGGTTGGCCCATGAATGGTTGGTGTCTTATCTTGGGCAAAGACATCAGGTAGTTGCACTACCGCCCTACCAATCAAACATCAAGAGGGTAGGTCAGGGAGTTCCCCAGGGCTCGGCCATCAGCCCCATCCTCTTCAACCTGTACCTCCGCCCCCTGATCACACTGATCAGGTCATTTGGCATTACAGTTACCAATTATGCTGACGACACCCAGCTTATCTTCTCGTTTGAGGGTAAGGGCGGGGTGTCACAGGAGGTGTTCCATCAATGCATGAGGGCCACGGCAGAATGGCTAGGGAAAAATTCCCTCCAATTCAACAGCTCGAAAACAGAGGTTTTACACTGCTCCTTGGACCGGATTTCCAGACCCCTTCCACAGGGTTTCTGGCCTCCTGACGTTCTGGGCTCTAATTTGCCGGCTGATTCAGTTCGGAATTTAGGGGTCATGTTTAGTTCTGATTTACAACTGGACATCTCAGTAAATAAGACAGTGGCCACGTGCATGGGCTTACTCGGATCCCTAAGAAAGATCCTACCTCTGCTTCCAGCACTGGCTAGACCAGAGGTAGTGCGGAGCATAATCCTTAGTCGTTTGGACTATTGCAACGCACTGCTTCTGGGGGCTCCAACAGCCGTGCTTGGGAAACTTCAGCGGATTCAGAATTGTGCCGCTAAATTGGCACTTTCGCGACGCCGCTCGGACTCCTCCACTAAGGCGCTCAGGGATCTTCACTGGCTCCCAATTCCCCAACGGGTGAATTTTAAGGCTTTGTGTATTGTCTTTAAGGCGCTACACTGCCAAGGCCCGGTCCCTTTACAGGATCTTTTCTCTTGGTACACCCCCGTAAGAAGACTCCGATCAGCATCGGCATTCCTGGTGGTGGTACCCAAGTTTCGGAGGGCTCGGATGGGCGGCCGCTCCTTCAGAACTGCTGCGGCACGACTGTGGAACTCCTTACCGCTGAGTCTTAGGAGCCTGGAAGTACTCTCCATCTTTAAAAAGGAGTTAAAAACCTACCTGTTCCCCAGTACAATGCAGTAAGACCAGAAGTTGGTAAAATCTCGCTCTGCGTCAGAATTGTCTTAGCGCCAGGATGCCCGGTGGGTGACAGTGATAGCGCTTTATAAGAACGCCTATACATACATACATACAAAAGCATTGGGAAGCATCCATCGTTGCTTCTCACTTAAATCAACTCAGCAGCCATTACCATCCAACCTCCCTACTTCATTCTCCCATCGGACCAATTCAGCAGGGGTAGCTTCCTTCTGTATTTCTCAAACACTCTCCATGGTGTTATCGAACATATCAGAAACCTCCACTCACCTGGCTGAATTTACATACATCGGGACATTTTAGATTTAGCAGTGTCTTTTGCAATTTGGTCAGCGAAAGCATTTCCTTCTCCCACCGTGTCCACTATGGCTTTATGAGCACTGCATTTAACAATTGCTATCTTCCGGGGCAAGGTCAACGCTGTTAACAACCTTAATATCAAAGGGCCATGTTGTATTCGTTGGCCATGAGAAGTGAAGAATCACCTTTCCGCCCACAGCTTCCCAAAACTATGAGCCACGCCAAAGGCATACTGGCTATCTGTATAAATGTTTACCTCCATTCCAAAGGCATACTGGCTATCTGTATAAATGTTTACCTCCAGTCCCTCACTTAGCTCACATGCAGCTCACAGGGCTATTAGCTCAGCTGCCTGTGCAGAATGATAGGGAACTCGAGACGTTTCAACTACAGTACACAGGGTGGTGATTGCGTATGCAGCTGTCGTCGTGCCATCTGGTAATTTAAAACAAGAACCATCCACATACAACTCCCCTTGGGGGTCAGATAGGGGCGTGTCTGTGAGGTCCACTCGTCCCTTTATTTCTTCTTCTGTTCGAAATATACAATCATGTATGTCATCACTGTGAGGTCAGAATTTAGGACAAGTCCTTCCGACTGCCTAATGTCCACCGCCACCGCGGCAGTAGCCCTCAGACAGCTAGGAAGTGCTCTAGCGACATGGTCCAATACTGCTGAAAAATAAGCACAAGGTCTTTGCTTACCACCAAATCCTTGCGTTAACACTGATAGCGAAAAACCGCCCACCTCGTGCACGTAAAGTACAAAATGTTTTCGGTAGTCAGGAGTTCCTAAAACAGGTGCAGAACAAAGAGCAGTTTTCAAAGAATCAAAAGCTTTCTGACACTTATCCGTACAGGGTAAGGGTTCATGCACTTCTTTTGTATTTAGATATAACAGTGGTTTAGTAAGAAGAGAAAAATTAGGAATCCACTGGCGACAGTAAGAGGTTATACCAAGAAATGCACAAACATCTCATTGAGTACGAGGAACAGGCATATTAAAAATAGTAGACACACGTTCAGGAGTCAACTTCCTCCTCTCTTTCGACAGTAGATGACTAAGGTAGGTCACCTCCTGTCGACAATATTAAAATTTAGAAAGAGATACTTTATTTCCATGGGCTGCTAGATGGGACAATAGTTTAACCGTAGCTTCTTTGCAGCCCTCCTCCGTATCAGATGCCACCAACAGGTCATCTACATACTGGAGAAGGACATTTCCTGAGGGTGGAGTCAATTCATCCAAAATTACCTTTAAAACCTGACTATAAATACTAGGGCTTTCTGTATAGACCTGAGGAGCACGGCAAAATCTAAAGCTACGGCATGATAACGAGAAGCCAAAAATATGTCTACTCTCAGGGTGTATAGGAATGCTGAAGAAAGCATTCTTTAAATCAATAACTGAGAAAAATTTAGCAGTAGGGGGAATCATAGTAAGTATCGTTGTAATATCCGAGACCAATGGATTTTGTGGTACTACCACCTTATTAACCTCCCGGAGGTAAATTACAAAGCGGTACGTATCAGCATAATCAGGACTGCTCCCTATAGGAGCCTTCTTCAAAATCGGTAATATGGGGCTGTTACTTTTTTTAGAAGCTGTCTCTTCCACCACGCCTGTGTCTATCAAATCCTGTATTATCAACATTAATGCTTTTTCTCCTGATGGGGAGATTTTATACTGTGGAATACGAGGCAAGCGAGCATTGAGTTTTAACTTGATGGAAACTGGTGGAATATTCAATAAGCCTACATCAGTATCACCAGTTGCCCACAACGTAGGAGGAATGGCCGACAGTTCTGGAGGGAGCTGGTCGTATTTCATGACATTCTGTTTGGTGTATTGTTCTGGTGACTGAACTGTCAAATATACTCCATCCGGAGAATAATAAATCTTAGCGTGCATCGTTTTTAACAAATCCAATCCCAATAAATTTTCCCCACATTGCGATGTCAACAAAAATGGAGAATCTACTGTAACTGGGCCTATTGTAAATGAGAGTGGCTTCGAAATGGGGCTTACTACTGGAATACCAGAAAATCCAACTGAAACATTATTATGCCCGGACTGAGCAGCCCCTGGGATCAATGAATCAGCAATCAAACTATTCATTGCACCCATGTTCACTAAAAGGTTTTCAGACACTCCCATTATTTGTCCTTTAACGTAAGGCCCTTTTTGGTCCACGGGTACTGACACTTGGCCCCTTCTCTGTCTGTGGCTGTCCTAGGCATAAAAATATCCATCTGATTCATCCATTCCATAATTTCCATTGTAATACTGCTTCCCATTGGTATTATCAAAATAATTCCCTCTGGACTCACCTCGTATCACTTCCTCTCTTTTCAGGTCACCTCGATCAACACCACCCCGTCCTCTTCCTCTACCTCTGCTTCTCACAGCTCCATTCTGTGCTCAAAGGAAAGGACACTGAGCTCGCCAGTGCCCTTCCTGCTTACAATAAGCACACTAATTCTGGCCCAAAGCAACAGCCGGACCTCCTCCTCGTCCTGTCCCTGCCCCTCTCGGAACAAACCCCCTTCCTCCCCCCTCATTTCTGCCACGTCCCCGGGCCACCTGTTGTAATATTACACGAGTTTTAAGATCCTTAGTCTTTTTCTCTGACTTCTCTTCACTCTCATTTTCCCTATGCTCATAATATTGGGCCATACTCAATATAACTGAGGGAGTAGAGGTGGTCCAAGTACTTTCGGCAGCCTGGAGCCATGCTGATATTTCCGGCAATAAATTAGTCACAAATCGATTAACAAACAATCTTACTCCCCCTTCTACCGATAAATCCTGTCCACTGAAACCAATAAACACACCTTCAAATCTAGTAAAGAAATCTGATACACGTTCATCCTTTTCCTGTCTACAAGCAGTCAGTTTATCCCAGTCCACTTTTCGGGGTGGAATTAGAGTGTGCATATATGTAATAATTCGACCTGGCAAGGGCAAAATGTCAGCTCTAGGTATATCTCCTGGCTTCCGTTTCCCATCCCAAGCCTTAAATTGCTCCCACCTCCCCCCTAACTCATTAGCGTGAGGCTGGTCATGTAACTGGCGCCATACATCAACTGGAACCAATAATCCAAAAAATAATTCTATGTCAGCCAAAGTCATCACAGCTGAAGAAGCTCCTTCAGTAAGCTCTTTATAATAGGCAGTGGGATTCTTACGTGGGTCGGGTAAATGGGATTTTAGGGATAGGACTTCGCTTAGTTTCCAAGGAGTATATACCCACTGTTCTTGAAACCGTGCTTCAACTCGGGCCTGAATGACCTGATTGGCATTATCCTTAAGTTCCGGAATTTCAGGATGGTAAATTGGATGGACTTCTCGCATGGGATGCTGGGAATCCCATGTGGGACATTTTGTAAATAATCTTTGCCGATATCGCATAATGGTAACCAAATTTCCATATGCATGCTCTGGTCCTAGTTCAAACTTATGGGCCCGGTCTACATTATCGTATAGGAGCTGCGGGGCTCTCCCATCCTCAAAATATTGTTCCCATAGAGAAATCAACTGATTAGCCATAGTTTCTAAGGCATATTGCTGCATAACCGGTTCGTAATCCTTCATGGTTCCCCAAATACCCTCAATATTGTAAATAGCATTCCGCAGCCACTGGGACGCCTGATCTATCACCATCTGTTTTTCCTTGCATCCTACAACAGCACGTGTATATAATCATCGAACGCCCCCATTCCTGGGGCATGGGGGGGGTCGAATCTACCCTGGCAGGTGTTGAAGTAGCTGACTGGGAAGGCCAAGCCACCGAAGACGAAGGTGAAATCAATGTCATTGGGGACAAGACAGGGGTCAATGAATCGCCGGTCAAAAAAGTAGCCATAGCAGGGGCCATAGGGGAAGGAGTAGAAATGGTTCCCGTTGACATAGTCGTGGCAGGAGTCAAAGGGGCTGTAGCTAACACAACAGGTGCACCGGGACACTTGCCAGGGCTGCGGGGTGGAGGACGCGTATCTAATAGGTCCTCTATTTCATCCTCCACCTCAGGTCGAGCAGTATAACTTTTATCTGCCTGCAGTCGGAACTGTCTGTCTAAACATTCTATCTTTTTCTCAGTTTGTTCTTTATCATATGCCATTATCATATGCCATAGCCTTCTGAGTTATGGCCTGACCATTCTGTATTTTTAACAACTTCTCTTCTCTAATTTGACGACGTGTTGCCTCGTTTTGCCATAATCTTAAAGAATCAAACATTCCCTGCCGACTACTTTTAGAGAACAAACGATCCTGTAAATACTGTATTTTCTTCTCATCAAAAGACCCAGTTACAGGCCACTGTAATTCTTCGTAATCCTTGGTGTATTTATGCCATAGATTGCTGAATAAAATGGGCGTAAGACCATGTTCTACATACATATCAAAATTTGGACTGCCTTCTGGGGGGGGCAGGCTGACTTTCATCTAATCGTGTATTTTTCCGCCGACAACAGAATCTTAAACATATTTTACTAAAACACGACATTTTTAGGTAATCACCCTTCCCACTTCGTCACACACAGTCAAAACATGGCCATGTTTCATTCACACTCAATCTTCGGATTCCACACCAACCATGCACACAAATTTAAACATCAAACATTTTTCCTTTTCAATTTTTGATCGATATGAAACCACCAAGGATCGGAGCCCGTCGACTCCCGTTCATAAAGAAGTTGTGAATCTCCAGCCACCGGACCAAACAGAAACAAAGAAAAACAGGCAGTCCGGAGACTACCAGAGGTCATCCGACAGGAATTAACCACAAACCGGCCTACAGACCATCCCACAGTCTTCCCGGTTCACCTTCCGGACTATTCTGACTTAGCCCGCTACGTTAGCGCCGCTTCAGATGTGTCCAGAAGTCACCCAGGTAGAACCTCGGGCCTTTCCGAGGGCAGTCCGGCCGGGTATGCACTCAAAAATGCCACACCGAGGCGTCTGATTGCAACCTCTATTATTCACCAAACAAGTCCGTGGAGCAGCTGCCCGTGCAGCCTCAATGCTGCCCCGTCAGATCTCCAAAACTCCTCGTGGTACGCCGACCGCCAAACCACCAAAATTAGTTAACTGTTCTCTAAAATATTTCTCAATAGCACAATCCATCAACAACAAACTAATACACTCACCTGGTGAACTCAAGTAGGATTGCAAGTTCTCCACTGCCCACTCCTGAAGATCAACTCAGATCGGTTCCTGGGTTACACCCCTAGGACTCAGGCGAGGGGTCACTAGCAGCTGGGGCTCTCTGATCGCGAGAGCGGAGTTCGGCCAAAATCATATATCCATCCACCCCCTCGACCAGAGCAATCCCCCTAATGTCCTTATTTCACCCCGTATTATGGGAGGACGACCCCAAACGCGGAGTCCCGGCGTGAAGAACCGGGCCTTATGGGCCTGGCGCCGCAGGGCACGCCTTAATCTTCGAGTTTGCCTGCCTCGTCGGACAGAGACACAAGACACTCTGTTGGGCGTAGAAAATCAGGTTTATTAGCTGCAGCTAAGCACAGTTGTCCCAGAAGTACAGAGTAGGTTCTCAGGAGACTGCCACTTCAATTCCGTGGCGCACAATCTTTTATAGTACACATATTTATGACATGTATTCTCAACACATACAAAACTAACCAATAGGAGAAATTGGAAAACAAGCTATCGAATGTCCCAAATACGCCCTTCTTTCAGACTCTGTGTGTTACCCCTTCCCACAAGTTAATCAATGCTCGTGCCATAATCTAATTCGCAGGTGGCAGGAGGTATTTGTGTGCCTCAAAGGATAGTTGTGTAACAAGAGAATACAAGGAGAGAATAGCGAAGGCCAGTTGGATAAGATAGAATAAGGAAAGAATAGAGAAAGCCAAACAATCAGTCGAGACAGGGATCAATCAGTCCAGACATGGATTAGTGGACTCGGCCAGACCCTGACATCGGTTTCGCAAACAAGAACAGGGGGTTATTTTTCAACAGAAGAGACACGTAGCAGCTGAAAACGACAAAAAAACTCAGTTCGCCGTGTGGCCTGAGTGAAGGCAACACAAAATTGGCGGCAGGCCACAAAATGGTGGCCGAATACGGGACGAAGTCGGAAATCAAAGAACCTCAGTCCCTCCTTTTGCCATTACTCAGGCAAAACACAAAAGACTCAAGTTAATCTGAATCGATGTCAATGGCCATGAGGTCATCGAGCTGTTGCTGCACCATCATCTTAATGTGCTCTGTTCTCTGCGATACAGGTCTTGGGACGCACATGGTGGCACAAAGACCACAGATGGGGGGACCGTATTGCACACACAGACAAACAAAAGAACATGATGGCCAGAATCATTCCAAGGAAGGTTAACACCTTCCATCCCCATGTGGACAGTAGTCCCCAAAACCATCCCATCACCGACCAATCTCCTGAATCCTGATTAATCGACTCGGAAATTACATGTAATTTAGAGATGGCTTGGTATACTGTAGGGGCATTATCAGGAATATAAATGCAGCAACTAGACCCGATGAATTTACAGACTCCTCCGCGGTCCGCTAAGATAATGTCTAGAACCATCCGGTTCTGCAAAGTCACAAGGCGGTCCACCTGAAGTTCAGCTGTTAAATTACTCAAGGCTCCAGAAGTTACATTTATGGTAGCCTCAACAACACGAACTAGTTGTCTAATATTTCTGCTATTGACCATTGAGCCCTAGAAAGGAAGGAGTCCTTTGAAAAAGTCCCCTCCCTCTTGTCCAGCGGTGTCTTTAGTATCAATAACCCCTCTGCCTTAGCTATTTCTATGATAACTTGAGGGAGCAGTGTATGTTGGAGAGAGAAGAAAAGCAACATAACATGTTCCTGAAAAATTGGTAGGGAGCCATGTGTAGGCTTTATCATGGCAGACAAAATATGTGCCTTGAGATGGTACTAATGGTGATGGAATGTGTGATGAATAGATGTATGTACGGGAACAGACACTCTTTTCCTGTTCATTTTTAATATTTCTACCATTTATCTGCAGACACAGATTTCCTCGATGAGGGACGGTCCAGATTGGTGGTGATATTCCTCGTTTAGCCTTATCTGTGAGGCTAGTAACATAACGAGTCACATTCCAACCATCATATGCCCGTTTCTCATCGACGGGAATCCTACCACTTTCGGAGACTCTAGCCATAGCCACTATTCCCTTTATCACAGAACTATGACTAAAATCTGCTCCACCAGCATATGGACCAGCAGGAGGATGTCGAAGTTGATTCTGATATGCATTAGAAAACATAGCCAAATAAGCCCAAGCAGAACCTTCATAAGAGAATGGAAGGACTAGATATGGCATCCCTTTCTCTGTGTTATGAGGCATGAGTCCACAAACCCAAAAATCAGTATTATTAACTGCCAGTTGATGCTGATGCAACAGCTGGATAAATGAATTGTTGAAGAATTCTGTTCTCCTAGTTTGTTCGTGTTCTGGCAGTGTATGAAACTGATGTGGAAAAACAGTAGTGAGAGAAGACAAAGAAACAGAAGTAGGAACAGGTGCTTGCTGCATAGTATGAACAACCCAACCCATACATGCCAATGAAATAGATATACTAATTAAAATGCACAAAGTTATGCCACATGGGCTAAACAACAATTTTTTACATTTACTGTAAATTTTTTCATTTTTATCATTCTTTCCAAATTCGATATCTATTCTCTAAAGCATTGCTCACGGTAATCTTCCTAGATCACTTAGTTGTGGTTATTAGCCGTCCTATGACACTGCAAGTCCTGCAGACCTATGTCACTACTCAGGTCACAGCCTAAGACTTCTACCGTGACCCTGCAACTTGATGGATAATAAAAAGAATGTCTACCTAAAGAGTTCAAGTGTTTTTTGTCAGTCTCGGTCTCAGACTTTACCGAGTCTTATCAGGTACTGTTTGTTCTCGAAACAAAGTCTCTGGATTTGTTGTGTTAAACTTCAGATGTGATGGTACAGCTTCTTGCAACACGTTGTCATCTTCTTTCTCAGATTTTGTCCAATCCAGGTGTGCACTACTGAAAGGTACAAACCGAGGGACCCTTTCGCCTTCACTATTACCTATACCCTCGCAAGTCCACTGATCAAAAGGCAAAGGTACCCTTTTGCAGGGCACACCATGGATCCAGTTTCTTTTCCCGACGACTTTCACAGCTGTACGTGTCACCAGAATGACTTGTCGAGGAGGCCCCCAACGAGGTTCCAAATTCTTCTTCCGCTGAAAATTCTTCAGGCAGACCCAGTCTCCGGGTTGGATGGAGTGCCCTGGGTCCGTGGAAGCCTCTGGTAATGCGTTTTGTACCTGCTGATGAAGAACACGCAATTTAGTGGTGAGGTTATGCAAGTAATCAATTAACATAGGATACGGAATATCAGAGTACTTTTTAGGTCGTGGGACTCCCCAGGCGTTAGCTGGGCGTCCAAAAACAGCCTCGTATGGGCGAAGTACCAGGCAAGAATGTACAGTTGTTCTTGTAGATAGGAGTGCCAAAGGTAAAGCATCGGGCCAAGGAAGACCCGTGCTGGCCTGAATCTTTGCCAGTTTAAGCTTGAGAGTGCCATTATAGCATTCTACCAAACCCGCTGACTGAGGGTGGTTTGCCGCATGGAATTTCTGCTTAATACCAAGGCCTGCACACACCTTCTGCATAATTTCGCCTACAAATTCACTTCCGTTGTCACTCCAGACAACTCGCGGCAAACCAAACTTCGGGAAGAATTCCTTCAAGAGGACTTTGGCAGTGGACAAAGCAGTATTATCCTTTAGGGGGTAGGCCTCTATCCATCTGGAAAAGGCACACACCACCACCAGAACATACTTTAAATTATTGCAACGTTCCATGTGAATGTAATCAATTTTCAATACCTCAAAAGGATATGTAGGGGGAGCAAAATGACCTTCCGGAGTTGGAGTTCCCTTTCCTGGATTATGCATCAAGCAAATGATACAATGTTTCACTACATTTTCCGCACATTTAGGGATTCCTTCATTTTGCCATACTGGAGCCAAAAGTTTACATATCCCTTTTGCACTGATGTGAGCTGGACCGTGCGCCATAGTAACCACTGGCAATACATAGGCCTCTGGTAACAGCCAACGTTGGTGTTCTGACAATTCCGTCCAACACCCTGTCGCGTCCAACATTCCCGTACTTTCTCCCCACTTACTCAATTCCTTTTCTGTAGCCTCTCCTTAAATCATTCTCACACTTTCTATTGTGTCCTCACACATTCCAGCTTCTCTGACCCATCTTGCAGGGCCGGCAACATACATGTGACTTGTAGCATCTCTCGCTGTTTCTTTCGCTACCTCGTCTGCAAAAGCATTCCCGCGACCCACATCATCAGTGATCCTTTTATGTGCACTACACTTCACAATTGCTATCTGAGTAGGCATGGTAAGGGATTCCAAAAGATCATTCACTAACTGACCATGCTGTATTTTAGTTCCGTGTGAAGTAAAGAATCCTCTTTCTTTCCAAAGGCAGCCAAAACTGTGGGCCACCCCGAATGCATATTGGCTGTCGGTGAAGACTTTCACTCTTTTTCCCTCAGTTAATACACAAGCTCCAGTCAAGGCTATCAATTCAGCTGCTTGGGCTGAATTCTGCCTGATATGTGCTGTCTCAACAACCGTATGCAAAGTAGTAACTGCATAGGCTGCAGTCGTTTCACCATTAGGGAGCTTGAAACAAGACCCGTCCACCCATAAGATCCCATCCGGGTCCACAAATGGTGAATCTTTTAAATCTATTCTGCCTTTCGTTTCCTCCTCTCTACGGAGAAAACAATCATGCTGTTCTTGGGTACCTTTCTCTTCTGTAATGGGTAGTAATGTTGCTGGATTCAGAGTATTACATCGCTTAATGTGTATATGACTAGCCAAAAGCATCAGCTCATACCCAGACAAACGAGCACTCGTGAGATGATGTGTTGCTGTTCTGTTCAAAAGAGTATCTACTGCATGTGGTTCCATAACCACAAGGGTATTATCCAATACCAATGGAGCAGATTGACGAATAGAGATCGCCGCAGCTGCTATAGCTCTAAGACAACTAAGCAATGCCTTGGCTACTGGATCCAATGTAGCCGAAAAATAGGCACATGGCCGATGTTTATCTCCAAATTGTTGTGTTAAAACTGACAACGCACAACCTTCTCTTTCATGAACGTAGAGTGTAAAAGGTTTACTGTAGTCCGGAGTACCTAACACAGGGGCAGAACACAGGGCAGTACGTAAGTCAGAAAAGCTCCTCTGACATTCGTCAGTCCAGGGAAGAGGTTGGGGCGTGTCTTTCAAAGTAAGTGCCCGCAGAGGTTTAGCCAACAAAGAAAAATTTGGAATCCACTGTCTACAATAGGAGGTAATGCCCAAAAAGGCACGCACCTCCCTTTGTGTGGATGGTACAGACATTTGTGCAATTGCTTTAATACATTCTGGGGTCAATCGCCTTCCCTCCTTCGACAAGAGATGACCTAAATAGGTAACCTCTTGGCGAAAATATTGTAATTTAGAGGGAGACACTTTATGGTGTAGATCAGACAAATAGCGCAACAACAGGACAGTCACATCTTTACAAACATCCTCTGAATCAGCAGCGATCAACAAATCATCCACATATTGAATAAGAGTGGCACCTGGGGGCAAAGTGAAAGCATCAAGCTGAGATTTCAAAGCCTGGCTATAAATGGAGGGACTCTCACAATAGCCTTGGGGTGCGCGTATAAAATCGAAAGCTTCGGCCCCCAAGAGAGAAGCCAAAAAGATCTCTACTCTCCTCAGCAATAGGAATACTGAAGAAAACGTTTTTGAGATCAATGACCGAAAACCAGGCAGCCGAAGCAGGTATCATTGTGAGCAAAGCAGTTATATCTGGGACGACAGGAAACTGGGGTACAACAATCTTGTTAACCTCCTGAAGATCAATTACAAATCGATAGACAGGAGGCTGAGAAGAATCAGCATGTTTAAGAACAGGCAGAACAGGACTATTGCACACATTTCCTCTTGTTTCTTCAACCACACCCTTCTGAACTAAATCAGGGATGATAGACAACAGAGCTCTTTCACCATCGCTGGAAATTTTGTACTGAGGAATGCGTGGTAGCTTAACATTAGGCTTGACAGTAACCACGTAAGATGGAATTTGAAGCAAACCAACATCATTCGGCCCTGTAGCCCAAAGCGTAGCTGGAAGGGACTGCAGTTCGGGTGGAAGGTTGTCCTTAGACAAATACATAGGAGAAACCAAGTTCTTGCCTAAAGTAAGATGTACACCAGAGGGAGAACAGTACAGTGTTGCATGAAGACGTTTTAGTAAGTCCAATCCCAACAAATTCTCACCACGGCCAGTCATTAAAATGAGCGGGGCCTCTAAATCATTAGGACCAATAGAAAGATGCAAAGGGCAAGAAACCGGGTTATGAACTGGGGCACCAGAGAAACCTTTTCACTACCAAAAACACACACTGGGGGTCTGTAACAGAGCCTAGTGTGCTCAAAATTATCAATAAAAAACCTTTCTAAATAAATGAGGAGGTTTTTTTGTCACAAACTATGTACTATGTAGTCAACCAGTAAATTACCAACCAATAGCCCATGTAAGGGAATTCACTACAAATTTCGAATAGACCCATACAGAGAAAAGATGGATGTCCATCAATGTCAGATGTAGATCATGTATTCTCATTTGGTCATCCACGTTGGAATGGTGTCGTCCCATGATCATTGAGACTAATCACTCCCATACGAGTGTCTGAATCACATCTCAAAATGTAGTGCAGACCTCATGAGCTGAGAACAAAATGGAGTCATGTGCATGCAAAATATAATGTGGTGAGTTAAAAAAGGATAGAATATCAATACACAATTTTAATATCACTTGATCGCTTCCTTATTAAAACCAAGAACAGTGCAAAGATGCAGTCTAACCATATAACTGCATGTGTACGGCCAACATGTTTCAGCCCATCAGGGAAACAATCCCAGGCTTTCTTCAGGGCCACAGTCCTTAACGTTTGCTACTGCAAAAATGAGTGAAAACGTAAACTAGATCAATCAAAGGATACAACTGTGTCAGACATGTTGTTCTGAGTCCTCTGTAACAAGCAGTACAAGTTGTGTCTATTCGCAAAGAAAAAGAAAAAACTAAAATTACAAGAATTTACTTAACAAAAATGTGTGAGTCCCAAAACAGAGACTGGCGGTTGGCATTAGTTCCATGCCTAGGTAACTAGAATTTTTATGTATGTACTAACCTGCATCGTACAAACCTCACCTCTCCTGGTCCGTTGCTCAGGACAAACTGAGGCCCCGCTCTAAAAAGGCAAAGAAACAAGGGGGTGAACAGGAGAAAACAGGCTAAAGTAGCCTGATCTGTCTCCTGAGTTCCTTGATTGACACCCTTGAGATTTCAGAGCCTGTTAGAGCCACAAACAAATCTCTAATCTGCTGGAGTTGCCCGACCCCTCCCAAGGCAGACAGGGGACCATACCTAGCCCTGCATCACTATCTTCGAAATTCGAAGTGTACCATACTATTTTACTATTTTACTCATACATGGGTCTATATAGATCAGAGATCTTCAATCTGTGGGGCGCGACCCCCAAGGGGGTCGTGGAGTCCTGGGAAGGGGGTCGCAGATTCTGTCGGAGCGTGCAGTTTCTGACGTCAGGCTGATTGAGGGTGCTCATGGCGGAGGCCTAATTCACACCGAGGGGTGAAAAACATCAACGCCTCATTAACAAGTAAAGGTCTTTTGAAGACCTGTGAAGTACTCGGGTGTGCCTTTCTGTGTGTCCCGAAGCTGTTTCAGCCGGGCTCACATACACGAGCTGGGGGGGGGGGGGGTCTGGGGGAGGAGGCTGTAGCCCTTTGAGTTTAATCAATGGACTTAGCTGTGGGGTTTATTTTTATTTTTAACGTTTTATATAGCGCTAGCTTAACCCGTAGGTATCAGAGCGCTTTACAAACACACAGTAAACAGCAGAAAGACATTACAATCATTGGTTCAAGTCCCACAAGCCCCTCATACCTGGCGCCTGTGCAGGAGAAATGTGCCTGAGAGACTGTTTTTCACGGTGAGGTGTTTATACAGCCTGTCTACTCCCCCCCCCCCCCCCCCCCCCCCAAGCAGGGAAGCACAGAGATGCCCTCCCATGAGAGAGGAAGAAGAAGGAAGAAGACGCAGAGAGATACTGACCGCCCCCCCCCCCCCCCATGAGAGAGGCACAGAAAAGGTGGGTGGATGAATGATGGGTGGATGGATGGATGAAAGGGTGGATGGATGAAGGATGAATGTATGTGTGTATGGAAGAATGAAGGGTGGGTGGATGGATGGATGGAAGGAAGGATGAAGGATGGATGGATGGATGTAAGGATGAAAGGATGGATGAATGTGTGAAAAGGTGGGTGGATGAATGATAAGTGGATGGATGTAAAGATGAAAGGATGGATGGATGGATGAAGGATGGATGGATGGATGGATGGATGGATGAAAGGGTGGATGGATGAAGGATGTATGTATGGATGGAAGGACAAAAAGGTAAATGGATGAAGGATGGATGTATGGATGGATAAAAGGTTGCATGGATGAATGATGGATGGATGGATGTGTGAAAAGGTGGGTGGATGAATGATGGGTGAATGGATGGATGAAAGGGTGGCTGGATGAAGGATGGATGTATGGATGGAAGGATGAAATGGTAGGTGGATGAAGGATGGATGTATGGATGGATAAAAGGTTGCATGGATGAATGATGGATGGATGTGTGAAAAGGTGGCTGCATGAATGATCGGTGAATGGATGAATGAAAGGGTAGATGGATGAAGGATGGATGTATGGATCGATAAAAGGTTGCATGGATGAATGATGGATGGATGGATGTGTGAAAAGGTGGGGGGATGAATGATGGGTGGATGGATGGATGTATGAAAAGGTGGGTGGATGAATGATGGGTGGATGGATGGATGAAAGGGTGGTTGGAAGAAGGATGAATGTATCTATGGATGTAAGGATGAAAGGGTGGGTGGATGGATGTATGGATGGAAGAAAGGATGAAGGATGGATGGATGGATGTAAGGATGAAAGGATGGATGTGTGAAAAGGTGGGTGGATGAATGACGAGTGGATGGATGTAAGGATGAAAGGGTGGATTGATGGATGAAGGATGGATGGATGTGTGAAAAGGTGGGTGGATGGATGGATGAAAGGGTGGATGGATGAAGGATGGATGGAAGGATGAAAGGGTAGATGGATGAGGGATGGATGTATGGATGGATAAAATATTGCATGAATGATGGATGTATTTGTGAAAAGGAGGGTGGATGAATGATGGGTGAATGGATCGAAGGATGAAAGTGTGGATGGATGGATGAAGGATGGATGTATGGATGGATAAAAGGTTGCATGGATGGATGAATGATGGATGCATGGATGGATGTGAAAAGGTGGGGGGATGAATGATGGGTGGATGGATGGATGAAAGGGTGGGTGGATGAAGGATGGATGTATGGATAAAAGGGTGGATGGATTTATGGATGGAATAATGAAAGGGTGGATGGATGAAGGATGGATGTATGGATGGATGTGTGAAAAGGTGGGGGATGAATGATGGGTGGATGGATGGATGGATGAAAGGGTGGATGGATGAAGGATGGATGGATAAAAGGGTGGATGGATGAAGGATGGATGTATGGATGGAAGGACAAAAAGGTAGATGGATGAAGGATGGATATATGGATGGATAAAAAGGTTGTATGGATGAATGATGGATGTGTGAAAAGGTGGGTGGATGAATGATGGGTGAATGGATGGATGAAAGGGTGGCTGGATGAAGGATGGATGTATGGATGGACGGATGAAATGGTAGATGGATGAAGGATGGCTGTATGGATGGATAAAAGGTTGCATGGATGAATGAAGGATGGATGGATGTGTGAAAAGGTGGGGGGATGAATGGTGGATGGATGGATGAAGGATGGATGAAAGGGTGGATGGATGTATGGATGGAATAATGAAAGGGTGGATGGATGAAGGATGAATGGATGTATGGATGAAATGGTGGATGGATGTATGGATGGAAGGATGAAAGGGTGGATGGATGAAGGATGGATGTATGGATGGATGGGTAAAAGGTTGCATGGATGAATGATGGATGGATGTGTGAAAAGGTGGGTGGATGAATGATGGGTGGATGGATGGACGGGTGGATAGGTAAAGAATGGACGTATGGATGGAAGGATGAAAGGGTGGATGGATGAAGGATGGATGGATGTGTGAAAGTGTGGGTGGATGAATGATGGATGGATGATGGATGTGATGAGGTCTAACAGGCGCATTTATGGTTGTCGATAGTTGATGATGATGAGGAGTACCCGTTTCTAGAATCTTTTGTCGGAAGGGGGTCCTTACGCCTAAAAAGGTTTTACAAGGGGGTCTCGGCATCAAAAAGTTTGAAGACCTCTGATATAGATACACATGACAAGTTTGGATAGCTAATCCATCAAAGGTAAAAAGATCGTTTCATGTTTTCTAGTGTATGGCACACCCAGGTGATAAATAGGGCTTGTGCCAGCTTTTTTCTAAAAAAAAAAAGGAGAAGAAGAAAGAAGCTTCTACCTAGGCCAGTAATCTCAGCAGGTGTTCTACTCACCTATCCGTCGTTGCCCCGTCGCTATCATCTGAGCTCTGAGGGAGGCAACGAGGGCGGTGTTCTAGATGCTTATGAAGGTATGTAGGGCGGCGGGGATTTTTTCAGTCGTGTTCGTTCACCACGCGATATTACAATACCACCTCTCCCATATCAAAACTACCTCTCCCATGTCAAGAAGACTAGAAGACACGTTTGACTTACTTGTGCCGTTTTTAAAGTTAAAATAATACTGTCCCCATCGCGTTCTGAGTGATGTCTCTATCGAGCGCGCCGGTAAACAAAGAACTACAAAGACGCGTCATTACGTCAAAACGTGTAGTTCCTAGTCATGACTCAGAATTTTGGAGCATAAGAGTGTTTTCAGGTGCAAGAAAACTGTATCCAGATTGTCCAAACATTTTTTAGACTGCAACCATCTAGAGACAGAATTTCTTTGGACAGTTTTGGACAAACCGCATATTCCCCAACACGTGGCTGACATCTCTAGGTTTCTTTACATGAAGGAACAGAGATGGATTTATAAATTGTCCACAGCCAGTAGTGGGTTAAACGATGAAATTCCGTGGACTTTGCTCCACTGAGTTTCAGGATACCACTAATACGTTACACTGCTCTTCGCCATCGGGGGGCTGAACAGGGGTGCAGAATTTCAGTATTTTGACAGTACAATTTGTTATAGCTGTTGATACATACACTAGCTCATCACTTAATTACACCAATATACCCCCTGGATTTGATAATATTCAATTGATAATATTTCCTAGAGGTTAGAAAGGGCCCACGATATAAGATGCACATGATTGCTAGTTTATCATATGAACTATGATGGGTACCTGTGATGATCCATTTTTTGCACATTTACTGTTTAACATCTTCCTACATTACAGTAATTTTCATAATTTTTGATGATATTAACACCTGAGGTGGTTACCGTTATTTATCCAGCACAAATATGATCTGTGGTGAAGATAGGAATGAGGTTTATAGGAATGCCTGAGACACATGATCTATTAATAACTAGAGGTGCCTATCTTAAATACTGCTGTCTTGACCTGTGCTCTGCGGCTAAGGAAAGACCCTAAGAAATGCTTCGAGTTCTGAATAACCGACAATCACTTTGGTTTTTAACCGTGAATCTGTCCTTGCTTGACAAAGGCGAGCGCAGCATGCAAGAACTACACTCTTTGACGCTCTGACGCTATTTTGTAGTTCATCCATCCACCAACAACTCTCGCGATGTCATGACTAGGAACTACATGTTTTGACGCGATGACGCGTCTTTGTAGTTCTTTGTTTACCGGCACGCTCGATAGAGACATCACTCAGAACGCGATGGGGACAGTATTATTCTAACTTTAAAAACGGCACAAGTAAGTCAAACGTGTCTTCTAGTCTCCTTGACATGAGAGAGGTAGTTTTGATATGTAATGTAATGTAATGTAATGTAATGATGTCTTGTAAAGCGCATGAATCACCCCACATGGGGTATCTCCGCGCTGTAGACCGCTGGGGAACCCGTCCTGGCTTTCCCTGTGAGATGGTCCCTACTGGGTATCTCCAAGGTGAAACCAGGCATCCCCAGCATATGTGGGGGCCCGTTGTGGAGATGAGGCAAGCTAATGCCCAGAGTTGCCGAGTGTGATCCCTGGTTAGAGTAGGCATCGAGGCGAGAATTATCGAGTCCGCTGACCCTGGTCCACGACCCTGCCGCGTCGGGAATTGAACCCTGGTCCCGGGCCATCCTCTGCTTCCGGGTCTGCCGCCTCTAACCAGTGAGCCACACCACTCCACAGAGGTGGTATTGTAATATCGCGTGGTGAACGAACACGGCTGAGTAATCCCCGCCCCCCTACATACCTTCATAAGCATCTAGAACACCGCCCTCGTTGCCTCCCTCAGAGCTCAGATGATAGCGACGGGGCAACGACGGATAGGTGAGTAGAACACCTGCTGAGATTACTGGCCTAGGTAGAAGCTTCTTTCTTCTTCTCCTTTATTTTTTTAGAAAAAAGCTGGCACAAGCACTATTTATCACCTGGGTGTGCCATACACTAGAAAACATGAAACAATCTTTTTACCTTTGATGGATTAGCTATCCAAACTTGTCATGTGTATCTATATAGACCCATGTATGAGTAAAATAGTAAAATAGTATGGTACACTTTGAATTTCGAAGATAGTGATGCAGGGCTAGGTATGGTCCCCTGTCTGCCTTGGGAGGGGTCGGGCAACTCCAGCAGATTAGAGATTTGTTTGTGGCTCTAACAGGCTCTGAAATCTCAAGGGTGTCAATCAAGGAACTCAGGAGACAGATCAGGCTACTTTAGCCTGTTTTCTCCTGTTCACCCCCTTGTTTCTTTGCCTTTTTAGAGCGGGCCTCAGTTTGTCCTGAGCAACGGACCAGGAGAGGTGAGGTTTGCTCCCTGTACGATGCAGGTTAGTACATACATAAAAATTCTAGTTACCTAGGCATGGAACTAATGCCAACCACCAGTCTCTGTTTTGGGACTCACACATTTTTGTTAAGTAAATTCTTGTAATTTTTGTTTTTTCTTTTTCTTTGCGAATAGACACAACTTGTACTGCTTGTTACAGAGGACTCAGAACAACATGTCTGACACAGTTGTATCCTTTGAATGATCTAGTTTACTTTTTCACTCATTTTTGCAGTAGCAAACGTTAAGGACTGTGGCCCTGAAGAAAGCCTGGGATTGTTTCCCTGATAGGCTGAAACATGTTGGCCGTACACATGCAGTTATATGGTTAGACTGCATCTTTGCACTGTTCTTGGTTTTAATAAGGAAGCGATCAAGTGATATTAAAATTGTGTATTGATCTTCTATCCTTTTTTAACTCACCACATTATATTTTGCACTGCACATGACTCCATCTTGTTCTCAGCTCAACAGGTCTTCACTACATTTTGAGATGTGATTCAGACACTCGTATGGGAGTGATTAGTCTCAATGATCATGGGACGACACCATTCCAACGTGGATGACCAAATGAGAATACATGATCTACATCTGACATTGATGGACATCCATCTTTTCTCTGTATGGGTCTATTCGACATTTGTAGTGAATTCCCTTACATGGGCTATTGGTTGGTAATTTACTGGTTAACTACATAGTACATAGTTTGTGACAAAAAACCTCCTCATTTATTTAGAAAGGTTTTTTATTGATAATTTTGAGCACACTAGGCTCTGTTACAGACCCCCAGTGTGTGTTTTTGGTAGTGAATTGATTGAATAGGGGATTCCACCCTGGGCAGGTCTCTAAATATCTTTCCCTCCGACCCTTCCTCCTCCGATTTGTTTGATGGCACCAGAGAAACCTACAGAAACGTTTGTTAAGCCAGACAACGGTGCCCCAGGGAGTTTAGAGTGAATGATAGAACTCCTCATTGCACCAGTATCCAAAGGAAATGGCTCTGAAACACCCAATGCAACAACTTTAACATAAGGCCCATTCTGATCCACTGGAACTGATACGACTCCCTTACTTTGTCCATGGCTGTCCTAGCTAGAATGAAAATCCTGATTCTCACCTTCAACACAATAGTCGTCATTGTAATATTGTGCAGACTGAGTATTCTGTTGGTCAAAATAATTCATTGAAAACTGAGGGGGAGAGGGATGCTGCGTCTGTGATGGTGCACCTCGCCCTCTACCCCTGGGTGCTGACTGAAAACCACCACGGCCTCGTGGCCCTGGCAATCCACCATTACGCTGCAATAAAACCGGACAGCTATTCTTAAAATGACCTTCCTCCTTACAATAGGCACATTGATTAGGACCGAGTAAAGGTTGCGGGACAAAAGGTTCAGGTTTCTGTAGTAACCTCTGAAACTGGGGAGGCTGTTGAAAATGGCGCTGAGCAGAACGAGGGGGATAAGCCTGTTGTAAAAAAACCTTCGTTTTTAATTCTTTAGTCTTTTTCTCGAGTTTATCCGTTTCCTCCTTATCCCTATTCTCGTAATACTGAGCAGTGCCTAATATTTGGGCAGACGAAGAAACAGCCCATGAACTCTCAGAGTCTTTTAATTTACGTGAAAATTCTGGAAGTAAATTAAATACAAATTTGTCCACAAATAATCGTTGTCCACCCTCAGTACTCATGTCTTGACCACTGTGGTCGATAAATGTTTCCTCAAAACGGGTAAAGAAATCAGAGACACTCTCATCTTTCTTCTGTTTACACGCAGCTAATTTATCCTAGTTAACACGTAAGGCAGGCATCATCGTTTTCATTAGAGCAATGATTCTACCGGGCTATTCTGTAATCAAAGCATCGGGTTTAGCACCACCTACTTGTGCTGCATCTGTGGCAGTTATAGCAGCCCACACACCACCTAAGGCTTGATCATGGTCCTCTTTACGAATCCGAGCCCATAATGCTTGTGGGACTACATTTCCCATCAACAAATCAATATCGGCCAAATTCATGACGCATGCATCAACAGTCTGGGACAGCTGTTTATAATACCCAGCAGGATTTTTACGAGGATCCGGTAAAGACTGTTTAAGCGCCAAAACTTCACACCGCTTCCAGGGGACATGTTCCCATATACGCTGGAAATGAGCAGGGACAGCTGGAACAGCGCCTGCCTGTGGAACTGCATCTCTCCATATTGGAGGAACTTCTCTCATAGGATAATGTTTCACTTTTTGTCTTACTGCAGGATCAGGTTCAAGAGAAGCCTGAGAAGAAAATAAAGACCTAAAGTCCCTTATCAAACGTAGCCTGTACATCTAACAGACCCTGTGGAGCAATACCAAGTCCATATCCTCCCAACCTTTAACAAGAGTATCACACATGACATTAAAAGTATATCTCTGTCTAGGCTCATCCCACTGAGAAAAGTGCTCATGATATCGGGCACACTATACTGTGGACCACTCGTGATCCATTGATGGGCAAGATTATCCAGCACAGTTCGCTCGTCAGTACCCGGGAGTCGACTACGAGATTGTCTTCGAGAAAGAGCAGGAATCAAGTTAAAAGACCCAAAGAGGGGGGAGAAAAGGCCAGAGATAGTATCAACCAATCGTCTTCGAGCTGTAGGGGAATCTGACAGTAGAACAGGAGACAAAGCATTAGGCAGAGCAGGAGGAGAGCTGATAGTTATGAGAGGAACCGAGGCTAAAGGAGACTGAGGTATAGGAGTTCCAGGAACGGGAGTCGGTGGCAAAGGAGGCGGGGGTGGCAATACTGGAAGAGGTAATTGTGGAAGAGCCGGGACTTGTGGCAGACCGACAGGTGGCTGGACAAGTAGCAACAGTGGGGGTGCATTAGCATCTTGTACATAGGGCGGAGGCAATCTTAACAGATGGGACATTAAGGGATCTTCGTCAAGATCCTTGCTCTGTGGGGAAGTAGGCAACACAGGGTACCATTTATCGATTGCCATACAATGCTGTCTGTCAGAGACTTCAATCGCCTGATCAACCTCATTATTTTTAAACGGCTGGGCAGCCTGTATAATCGTCATATCTTTCTTTTTCAGATCTCTTTTCGTCTGTTTAATTTCTCTCTGTTTGGCTTCCTTACGCCAGAGGCGGAAAGAGTCAAACATTGCCGGCCGGGCTTTTCTCTTGAACAAAATTGCTTCTAGATTATCTAGTATGTCAGACTCAAAACTACCATTTTGTGGCCACAGCAGAACCCCATCTTTCTTTGTGTATCGAATCCATGCATCGTTAAAGACAATAGGACCAACACCATGTTTTGAATAGAGCTCATAAGTGGGAGTTCCAACCGGAGGAATTGGACAAGAATCCTCCTACCGGGAATCCCTAATACAACCAAAACAACAAAATTTCCTAAACTTACTAAAACCAGGCATTTTCAAAATCACTGGTCTATTTGCAAACCTCAAGGGGATTTAGAGCAAATTACACAGCACAAACGTACTTACCCCTTGGCTTCGGCTATTGCAACAGTAGAATAATAAATCAAAAAGAAAAAAACAAATAAGTGGGCGCTACCCACAAATACTTAACTAGATGTTTTCTCACGCCAACAGAGGTCCGTCTAACGTCTCGCAATACCAATCGTCACCAAAGGGGCCAAGGCAGGGCGGAAGTCAGGGCAGCAGTCGTCAGCAGCCTTCGAGAAGGAGTAGCCGCGCTGTAAAAGACCTTCGGTCCACTTCGACATACAGGGGTCGCTTGACGTGGTTCGCGTATCCTCCGGAATTTGCCTGCGGGGCTCCTCACGACCCTCGGGCTGAACCGCTACCACTGATCCCGCCCCATGTTGGGCGCCAGTTGAAGAACCGGGCCTTATGGGCCTGGCGGCGCAGGGCATGCCTTAATCTTCGAGTTCACCTGCCTTGTCGGACAGACTCTGTTGGGCGTAGAAAAACAGGTTTATTAGCTGTAGCTAAGCACAGTTGTCCCAGAAGTACAGAGTAGGTTCTCAGGAGACTGCCACTTCAATTCCGTGGCGCACAATCTTTTATAGTACACATATTTACGACATGTATTCTCAACACATACAAAACTAACCAATAGGAGAAGTTGGAAAACAAGCTATCGAATGTCCCAAATACGCCCTTCTTTCAGACTCTGTGTGTTACCCCTTCCCACAAGTTAATCAATGCTAGTGCCATAATCTAATTCGCAGGTGGCAGGACGTATTTGTGTGCCTCAAAGGATAGTTGTGTAACAAGAGAATACAAGGAGAGAATAGCGAAGGCCAGTCGGATAAGATAGAACAAGGAAAGAATAGAGAAAGCCAAACAATCATTCGAGACAGGGATCAATCAGTCCAGACATGGATTAGTGGACTCGGCCAGACCCTGACATCGGTTTCGCAAACAAGGGCAGGGGGTTATTTTTCAACAGAAGAGACACGTAGCAGCTGAAAACGGCAAAAACACTCCGTTCCCCGTGTCGCCTGAGTGAAGGCAACACAAAATGGCGGCAGGCCACAAAATGGCGGCCGAATATGGGACGAAGTCGGAAATCAAAGAACCTCAGGCGGAGTTGCCAACTGTAGTACTGGAAAATATCGAGAAAGGCCACACTTACCAATAGCCCAATAACATTACCAAATAACCAGTCAGTTGGCAGTGAAGAAATAGCAATCGTTTATTAAAAAAAGACTCTGCGCAGAGGAGCCCCCTCATCCACACCAAAATCAGTGCGCCGAGAAGACTGACGATTTACACATGAGACAAGTCATATATATCTTAGTTACATTACACGAAATAACCATATTTTGCAACCTCCCAATAGGTACAGGATGTTATGGAAGAACCATATATGGCACACAAAGCCTGCTCAGAAGTCTGTTTCTGCTATTATGGGGAAGGTCAGAAAGGGTAACTCCCTTCCGTCTCGGTACATGGGAGTAACAGCCTGGTGCCGGCAAGAATGTGCTTATCACCTCTGAAGCCAGATGTGACCTTGGGCCTCAGAGCAGAGAAAAACATAGTGAATTCAGCTGTCCTGTAACTCAACTAATTGGGACTCGCTCTGTAACATGAAAAACAACACGTGATCACTACCCAGGCCCGAGTCGACAAATACAAAATGGCGTTAGTGTGGTTTCTCTAACTAACGTGTAACTTAACCTATAAGAAGAAACAAAAGCTACTCTCCGTTATTAGCACTAAATGGTACATAACTATGAATATATGTGTATGCAGCTACATCAGGCTAACAATGTCATATTAGTAATGACAGAAAACGGAATTCTGTACCACAAACCCCAATGCAAAATCTTATTTGTTAACTATTGTAATGCACTTAAATGTAGTCATGGGAGACCTTCTAAACTTGTGTGAGGTTTTAAGATATGATGTCACTTCTTGTGATGTCATTTCCTGTGATGTAATGGGTTGTGAGGCCACTTCCTGAGATTCCACGTGTGATGTCACATGCGTGATGTCTCAGAATGTGATGTCACATGCCATGATGTCACTTGCCTACTGCCTAACTTAGTTAGTCGCCCCACTTCTTTTTTAGGGCACGGCTAGACAGCGCATGTGCTGTCTCGAAGAGATGTATTGTGTTTTATCTGTGGGCTTACAGGCCACCCATCTCCTACCATTGGTAAATTTCAGCATCGCTCTCATTTTATTTGATGCCATTCGTCATGGCATGTGGGCGTCATGCCCTCTTCTTGTGTTTGTCCCTGCCATTGGGCATGTACCAAGTACATGTCTCCTTACACTCCTCCTGGTTTGCGGAGATATCTTTATGTTTGTTTTCAAGTACTCCATAGTGTTTTCAGTCCATCTCCCTTGTACATACCACTAAAAGACATGCACATGTACATAAACAAATGCATTTCTTAAAAAGTTGGTAAAACACAAACAGCAGATGGTATTGGAGCACTTGATTCGTCGTCTGTCGTGACATTGCATATACACATACCGGATGATATTGGAGCGCTTTATGTGCTCACCAATTACATTACACAATGACACATTCATTTTTGTCACTGATCCTGCTTCACGTAAGCTTTTTCTTCCTGTTGTTGCTTTCCCATCTGCCCATTCCTTCCTGGTTCCCTGCTTGACCTGTCCCCCACTGCCTCCCCTGCCGCTACTATTTTTTTTTTGCATGATATGATGGTATTAGAGTGCTTCTTCTGTCCTCCATCTTGCCATAGTGCTAACTACAGCTGATGGTATTGTAGCACTTTAAGGGCTCACCAGTTACATTACACAATGACACATTAATTTTTGTACGCAGGGGTAAGCATAAGTAGTTTGTCCAGAACCACAAATGTTCAGCCAACCCTGAGACTTGACCCTGGTTCCCCAGTTCCCTTGACAGCCGTTACACCATATCCTCACTTAACTTCAAAGCTTTTCAACTGCTTCTCACTATCACTTCCTCATTGGTTCAGCAAGACACCGTCAACATCGAATAAGCATTGGCAAAGCTAATAGATCTTGGCAATACCCGAGCTATTAGCCTTGCCTTTGTAAATGTCCTTTAGCCATGTTGTCTAGCATCACATCTGCTTTTCAGCATGGCTGAAAGTCACTGAAAAAAGCATTATTTTGCAGCCAGCCCAAGACATGTCATAGCGCTATTTTGTGTTAGGAGGGTCAGGACAATAAACTTAACATGGGGGTGAACGGACCCAGCATTAGCTCAACATTTCTTGATTCTGGGCTTTCAGTACCTTTCAGCCATGCTTCACAGCATATATGCATCTAGAGAATGATGAAGCAGATAAACTGCTGAATCCCTGTAGCTGACACATAAAACTGATTTCAACACTTTTGAGAGAAAGATGACAATGTGCACAAATTGTGCTAAAATACATTGCAGAACTATGAAAAACAGATCATGAAAAGTTAGGGCATGTTTACAACTTTGGCAGTGCATGCCGGGTCCACCCCACCGCCGCACCACCAAAACCACGGTCGGGCTGCCCACCAGATTAGGAATTTCCTCCTTTCTGGCAGACTTTATTTTGGCATTCTCACAGTGGTGCCTCTAAAAATGGGCACCGCAATATGAACGCCAAAAACAGCTGCTGTATGGCATGGACTGAAAAGTCTATGCCTTGCTGGAACTGGTGTGCATGCACACACGGGGGCATATGTTGTACCCCCTGTGTGCAGCCACAGGACGCAGAGGCACCAGGGGGCCCTGTATAGCCCCTTTGTTTCCTCTCTGCCATGGTTTTCATGGAAGAGGAACCACCATGAAACCACCATGAAAACCCTGACGAAGAGGAAACTCCTAATATGCTTGGCACAAGCATATGGAGGGCTCTACACCGCTGCAACAACGCCAGGGAACAGCAGTTCCCTGGCAGCCGTGGTGGGCTGTGGCGGTCCTACCGCCCAACTTCTAATAGGATACTTGGGATTCCACCACGGCCGCGACCCCGCGATTCTACTGTTCCGTAGAACGCCAGACTCATAATCGGGGCGTGAGTCACTGCATCATAAGAGCATGCAAAAGAGAGTAGGTTAGATAAAACCATTCATTTGAAGAACATCAGTTTGTGATTTACTAAATTGTGCTGGTATATTTAACGTGTATTAAAAAAGAAACTGATCACATATAGTTTAAGAGATTCATAGATCAATCATCTTTAATAAATAACAAAGTGGGTAAAGAATTAATAAAACTAATGTAATTTAGATGACATTGTGTGTATTTTTAAGAGTCTCATTCTAAAACTCCATGTTTTGCATATTTGATAATGTGCACCAAGTGGTGAAGGAGAAAAGGATGCTGCACGTTTATAAGATTAAATGTCTTGAAACTTTTAGAGAATAATCTTCATATATGTAGTAATGAGAATTACTAGAAACTACATTAACCATCTTGAAATATTTTTATACGTTAATACTTTGAAAATGCAGTAATACGCCATAGTTATACGTGCCAAAAGAATCTCAAGACTCCAGAATGAAATTAATGTTTCCATGAATTTATTTTCTATATTTCATGGGAGGAATTCAGTTTACGCATGCCTTTTCCTTACTTATTTGCATTTCGCTCTCATGGAAAGGCTTTGTAGACTTACAATGTGGGCTGAAACTAAGGGGTCTATTAGTGCCGGTGGCAACCGCCGGGCCGGCAACTGCTGGTCCGGTGGCGGTCATCTGCCCGCGATCGCAACCCAGAAAACCGTTTGTCCCAGTAGCATGGCGGCGACGACCGCGGCGGTGAGATTTTCCGCCCGCCACTTTCCCGTCAGTAGTAGTTTGCACGCTTGCCTGGCAGATGGAGCTGCACTGCTAAAATGGGGCGAAAGCACAGCCAGGCTCCGCTGGCATGATTATGATGCCGGCGGAACCCAGCCTTGCCGCGGCGATGGAACCGCCATGGAAAGGCATGCAGAGAATATCTCCAGGGGCCCATTGCGGGCCCCCAATATGTTTGGGAGGGTTGTGGGTGCACTGGGGGGTACCCATGATACCCCCTACATGTCCCTGTAGCAGCACAGTCCCTGCCAGGCAGTGCAGGGTTATGCAGGACATGACCTTTTCGAGACCGCGGCGGTGCTGCTGGCAGCAGAAACCGCGGCAATGTTAAATGCCGCAATCCGACCACCGTGGTCGGATTTCGATTACGGGGCATACTAATTGGACCAGCACTTATGCCGCGGTCCTACTGGGTGGTGTTTTCCCGCTACCATGGCGGTCGGAGTGATTTTCCGACCGCCATCCTAATAGACCCCTTAGTTTGAGAGCTCCCATGCACATACTAGGGCTACTTGGAATTTTCTTGTTACTTTTGGAACATCTGCTGTGAGAAACTGTCCTCTTTAACTCATTCATGTGTTTCTGCAAAAGGACCATTGTTGAAAATATTATACATTGGATGGTTTGATGGCTTAAGTGATGGTCACCACCTTTTTGCTAGAATATGTGTCTTCTTTATCCTGTATGACAATCACCCTATACAAACTGACCGCTGGCCTGAGTGGTTGACCAGATGAGGGGACCCAGGAGGTGTCACCCTAGAACTTGTGCTTTAATATATGCTATGTGACGAAGTGACAGAGAGTTGCTGTTGAGCTGATGCTATGGGAGACCCGTTCCTTCTCTTTGGAGATCTTACTCTTTTGCTGACTTGAAGACTTTATTGGCTGACACATAGGCTGTGTGCGCTTTTCCCGGACATCTTTCCCTTATGGGAGAGAACTTTTGAGCTGTGATAGTTAATACCCTTTCCTGAACTTTACTAGGACTTTGGTAGTTGATGATCCATTGAAAGAATACATTTTATTATTCTACACTCCTAAATTTTAATGCCTGACATTGATGTATTATTTTTCTTAAATTTACTGTTCAAGCTAAACCATCCTCATTCTTGTTTCTGTCTCTCTATGTCTCATCTTCAATTATTGACTGTGCATTCCAATTGAGTATTAATGAGGGATGGGAATCTGAATAGTGATATCTCTGGACATCAAATTCTAATGTTCATATTCTGCATAGCTCTGAGTTATTGGTTTGTATGATTTTAGTTCGACCGAATTTCTTCCATAGATTTAGTCGAGCTGTGAAAATTCTGTATTTGTATAGCTTAATGTTGAGGGTTATACACATGAATCTAATTACTAGTTTGAAGTCAGTTATTCAATCCCTGAACCTCATTGTATAACTGGATTGGATCCCCTATATTCAACCCCATCTCTCTGATTATCAGGATCCACCGGAGGACCAAGTAGTTTAAACCTGAAGCATAGTGATAGGAGACAAGATGAGATAATGCAAATGAGCCCAGTGGCGCTACAACAGCAACATGGCTAAAAGACATGCACATTGTCAAAGCCAATAGATGGGGCAGTGCCAAGACTATTGGCTTTGTCAATTCTTGTTTTGTACGTGTGCCTCACCTGGAAACTGGACCATAGTGTGATACCAAGGGACACAGATATGAACACCACTGCATATCTAAAAACCTAGGGGTCTTGTTGAAGTACAAAGGGGACATTTGATTTACTTCCCCAGAATGTCCCTCTAAGGCACACTTACTACATGACCTCCTCCTCCAGGAACGGAGTCTGCTTTTCCTCACTTTAAATTCCCTATGAAAAGGAGGAGGTGCGCCCTTCTCAAATACTGGTGGCCATTGAAAAGAGAAACCTTTCTCATTGGACCCAGATTAAAGAACAGAATGAGGGAAGAGTGGCAGTCATTGGCCTACTTTCTTGCTCAGATGTCAAGGGGAGAATTTTTAAAGGGATAGCTTGGAAACAGAGGTCTGCCTTAGAGGCGCAATACCTCTCGCAGTAAGAAATCAAAGAAGGAAATGGCCCCACGATGTAATGTTCTTTGTAGCGCAAGCACAACGGCTGGCATCATCAGCATGCAACGTGGTAAATCTGGCGCTGTGCAACTTTTTACCATTTGCACAATGCAGCGCTGCTGATTTTCACACTACATGAATGTTAGTAAATCTGTGCCTTAGGGCCCCATTAGGATGGAGGGCGGACTTTTTACGCCCGCTATCCTGTCGTGACATGGGACCACCCAGCATAAGGGCGCCCAGCATAAGGGCGCCAGCCATAAGGGCGTTGCCGCCACGGAAAGGCACATCCCCGCACACATGCTAATATGGATGGCGGTGTCTCCCAGACACTGCCACCATGTTAGCTGCTTTTCCGCCCGGTCGACTCTGCGACCGGGCGGAAAACCGGCGGACGGTCTTTACGTCGGCCGGGGTCCCCCCTGCCATGGTAATCTGGCACGGGGGAATTTGGGAGCGGGCGGGGTTTTTTGGTGGGTGGATCGTCACCGCCATACGGGCGGTGGTGATCCGCCCGTTATCATAATGGGCCCTCTAGTGTGTGCCGGTCATTTAAGTACATAAAGGAGGGTACTCTTTGAAGTATATAGATCTGCTTTATTCATGTCCTCGTTTCTTTATCTGTATAGCTCCATGCAGCTAATAAACAACTTCTTGGCGCTTCAGTATTATCTACCAACAAATTCGAGTTGACTGTGAAGTAATTGTTTATAGTAAAAACACAACATGCGCACATTTACCTTATCACGATTTAACATCTGTGTTCATCAGTGTTAATCTTAAAGATGGCACTTTAATCCATTCATGACCCAGTCCCGGTGCTGGGAACATTCCTGTAGCTCTGGTGACCGCCTGCTCAGTATACTGAAGCAGTGCACTGCCTCTGCCCCTGTTGGTACTCGAGATGACACTGATGAATCTCCTCTCACCGAAGGGCTTACAGGACAAATTGCGCAGAGTGTTGGGAGCGATAACGCGAATGGATGGCCGCAGATTTGCTTTGATCGCGAGATATATAATCCCAGGCCCCCCGCTCACTGCCTGCCACCAGGCGCAGGGGCTCCCCTGTGATTTTCGAACATTGATCTGCCTTCTTAAGCGGCGCGCGATAGAAAATGGCAGGCTTCGCTGTGAATCAGAGGCAGGGAGACCGTCCCTGTATAATGACAGCAGCTGTTTCTTCCTGCAGTAAACGGCGATGTCTCTGAGGGGACCAGGCGGAATCCAGATGTGCTGCGTAAAAATGCAGTTTAAAGAAAAGAAAAGAAAACGGAGGGAAGCAGGGGAGCGCCTCGTTGCTAAGATAACTCACTGAATTAAGGGCACATTTCTGAAACGTGCGTGGGACGTGCAGTCGCAGGGTTTAATCATGGCAGGGGCTCTGCAGGCTTTCAACTTTTCATTATAATATGTGCCATTGAGTGGGACAATGAGAAATACCGTATTAGGAGGGGAGCTACACAGACAAGCACCGTCAAAGCCAATAGTTTGCCTTCGATATGGTAAAAGACACAGAGACAGACGTGCAGAAATATTAGTTGTATGCCACAAGACATTAAAGGCAGATATGTTAGCTTTGTTCATTTAAACCCACCTTCTACCGCCGCTTTTCATAGCTCCTGAAAATGCAAAGGTAAGTTTACTATGGACTGTGGGATACAATTATCGTGCACAGAGCGATGATGGCTGAGTGCATGTTATTTACATTCCCAAAGCCATTTGCAAAATCACCCTGACATTCTTGAGATTCATGAAAAAGCACATGAATTGTATATATATAAAGAAAAAAACTATCCAAGCAATGCTCGTTTCTCTTTTTCTTTGACTGATCAAAACAATATCAGCGATGGGGCCAGTGGCAGCTAGAAGACTGGTGAGGGGAGGGAGACTTCAGGAGAGAGAAACTCTGGAGGTAGAGCAAGAAGTTGTCTAGTGGAGGGTGATGAGCTCTGGAGACGAGGGGATTGTTTTGTAGGGAGCAGGGATAAATAAGAAGGAGGGAGCAAGCTCTGAAGGGTGGGATACCTAAAGCGGGAGGGGTCCAGCGGGTGGAGGGCTGGTGGGTGGGGGGGGAGAAATAAAATATGAGATTTTTTTTTAAAGAGGACTCACCTGCTGCCCCGCTCCGCTCTGCTCCTGCTGATTCCTGCATCGCTGTTCCTCTCAGCGGCTGGTGGCCGGAAGAAGATGGGACCTCAAGGCACAGGCCCCGCACCCAGTCCATGCACTGCTCTCACAAGAGGGCAGCGCCAGGATTGGTCTGAGCGGCCTTGTTTGCCATTCAAATGGTGCATTGGAGTCTGTGCTGTTTCTACAGGTAGATTGAAGAAACTTAAGTGCACATGTGTGTTTGGCCGGCCTCGGGCGGACGGCCAAACACACATGCGCACTTATGAGTGCACTTTACTCCTCCTTGACATGCTCCACCTCGCCCTATACTTTTGCATTGGGCTCAGACAGCATAAATAAAATGATAATAACATTGCGTTGGTATCATTTTATCTATTGTCTGCTGGCTCTTCTGCCAGTACGTAGGAGCTGCCCCTGGTGGGATAGCAGCTCTGGAGTTGATGGGGGTGGGGGATAATTTCAGGGAGTGTTGGAGCAATGTTGGATTAAGCAGGTCAAGTTACAGAATGCAAGTCAAGTTTTAGGGAGCAGGCAGCATGCTGAAAGTTGGCCGAAAAGAGACAGCAGTGCCAGTGAGAGAATAGGAGGAGTGAGGAGAGAGTGTAGATGCAGAGCTAAGGCGGAAGTAAAGTGCAAGCTAAGACGGAGGTAGGAAGCAGTGGCAGTTAGAAAATGGGCAAGGAGCGAGTCGCTCTGGCAAGGGGAGAGGGAAGAGCAGAGTAGAAGAAGGGAGAGTTGGAGGGAGCAGAGCTACGGCAACAGGAGAGGTATGTGAGAGGAGCGGTATTTCGAGGAACTAGATCTACATTTTGAGGGAGCAGAGCTCCCATGAAAGGTAAGGAGAGAGAGCTGGGAGAGTTGGAGGGTACATATTTCTAGCAAGTGGAGAAGGAGAAGGGAGCAGGGTAATGTGCAGCATGGGTAGAGGAGGGCACAGTTGGGTAGAACTCCTGGTTTCTGGTCTGGGGACTCCGTGCACAACTGGCATACTAGTGACACACAACCAAGAATACCACATAGCTTAATTGACGGCATAGAAATATACATCATTTTTTATAAAAAAATTTGTAGGACATAAACCAAGTGGTGTTTGGCAATCAGGACAACCTGGCCATAATTTAGTTAATTCAGAACCTTTCAAGGCTAGGGCTTTAGTTAGATTCCTGACAAAACCATAAAAAAAAGTCTTATGCAACGAATAAAAAATATAATTGATTCATTTATGAATACAATGCATGTATGGCATATATATTTGAACGTGCTATGACTAAGTGTACTTTTTATAATTAAGATAGCACCTTATGAATTGCATTAAAGGCACTCAATAAGAGACAGAATGATGCACCAGAAAATAGCATGAGTTGATAGAGAATACTGCTCTTGGAATGAGTCAAAGCCCATTCTATGTACACTAGCTAATTGGTAACAGAAGTTTTGGCAGATCGCTGCTCTTTCAAGAGAGTTAAAACATGCTGATAATTATTAGGAGAAGAATGAAATTGAAACACTTCTTTGGACGTGCAGGGAAAGTAGAGGTGCCTACTCCATCTGTTTGCTTTACTCCCACAGCTCTCATGGTTCCATCTGGACTTTGGTAACCAAGCACTCGCCATTTGGATAGCCTCATTACCCTGGTGCAGTCATAGTAGCTAAGACCAAGGCCTTCACTGTGCCTTAGCTACTCTCTGGCAAAGGCAAGAGCCAGGAATAATCAAAGCTCAGCCCACACGCCTAGAAGAGGACAATCTGCACTCTAATGCGGCCCTGGCTGTAATCCACGGCGGAGGGAACCAATCTAAAACTATGAAAAGAGTAAGGAGTTATGGTATCAGGCACTAGTTAGTTCTTGATATTAGACCATCCCATTACATCAACTAATTGCTATGGATCACCCCTCCTTGAAGAAATGAGCTAATCTGCATGGACTTCAACCTTATTCATTGGGAAAGTCTACCTTCCTTTACACTGGATACTACTTGCAACAGTCATCCTGAGGAGAGATTGGAATTTTGGTCCCTCTATCCAAAGAGACAATGTAGTTTCCTATGAATTAAGTAATGTAATTTAATCCTGAAGGCCTATCATATGAAGTAGATACAAAAAAATGAAGGGTGCTTATAGAACTTGGCTTCCGTGGGATGGCAGTGGGATGACTACCAAAGCACCTCCTTCACCTGGAAAACTAGGAGTACCTAAAATGTCACCCCCAGCCTAATCTGCTGTTCTTGATGCTTGTATACAGCGCAGATCATCAGAATATTTAAGAGCTGTCTAATGTCCTTCTGCTTGGTAGGGAGAGCAGAGAGTGAACTCCTTACCTATGGCACTCATAGGCAAAGACCAGCAACCTTGGGAGAGATCCCCAGACCCAAAAGAGTACATTGTTGTTTTTGCTCAATCGTTATTTGAAGGATCTCAACTAATGTAATTTGTTCTCCCTTAATTCCGGCCAGCTGCAGCAATTGTACGTGTAGACTTTCCTTGTCCACTCATGCTTACTGTTCATTCTTTCTGCCACTGAGCCTACATCATATAACTTGGGATGGGCAGAACTCAAGGAGTTTCACTCTGCAGAAATACCTGGAGTTACATAAAAGCTCAGCGAGATTCTATGTAGTACCCTGAACGTAAATCAGCACATGGTGCTGCTGCTAATTTAGCAGCACGGAACAATTTCCCAGCGGTAACAATCAGCACAAACCGCACCATAAGGCTCGCCAAAGCGTGCTGCTTCTTTGCTGCCTCTCAGGTAGATTTATTACTTGAGTGGCAGCTTTCTTACCATGAAAAGTCATGACCTACTGTGTTGAGAAAATCCCTCCAGATGCCTTCTTTGCACCTGAAAAATTGCGCTAGGGGACGGCAATTCTCCCTGGCGCCCGTCAGCTTACCGTTGGTGAGCCGTGCACGAGAAAAAACTCCATCACACGGCAGTTGGTAGAATTTGGCCTGAGGTGCCTAACACAAAGTGGCCAAAACTCCGCCAACTCCGACTACATTGCGGAATTTATCGTCCACCCCTACACATAACCTTAGATCTATTATTGTTATGTTTCATTTTCAAGTTTAAGGAAAGCTTTATTTAACTGCCTTTTTGACAATCATAAATGCCTGAGACATTCAATAAAATACAGACAATACCTAATATTACACATATAAAAAATAGCAAGAAATACAATTTAGTGTAAAAGTTCAAAACAACAGTGATAAGAATCGATCTAAAAACAGTGAATGCCCAATCAATCATAATTCATCGCATGTTTCATAGGGTACCCCAATATAGGCCTGAGTAGTCTCCTGAACCTTCTCCTACATTTACTCTACCATTACACTACATAAGGGGTTTTGGTATTGACCTTTTACATATTTATGCACTGCATAAGATGTCGTGTGGTTTCCCCCCGAAAACTAGCTTCATTAATTATGCATGAAGATTCTCAGAATCACAGCCAGATTCTCATCTTCTGTATAATACCTATGTATAAAGGTCATCCCTTCTGCCATCCTTGGCGACATGACACAGTAAGGTAAAATCCCCTGAGGGCACCTTTTGGGTATATATATATACACCATATCTTTGCCAAGGCAGGCAGAGGAGAAAGACTTCCATGCGGACACACTGACGCAAGACTCTTAGGTTCCTGCTTGCAAACACTCCAGCTTGCAGTGGTCTGACATCCCTCGTGGGGTGTCCATCTCGAGACCAAGACGGGGTCCCGCAGTCTCTCATTTTAGGTAATGGGGTTGATTTCAGCCTAGGGGGATTCTTGGCTCTACACCTACATACATGCCAGATACACTTAGATACATCTAGTTAAGGTTGCATCGTAGAAGTAAGCATTATTATTGTCATGTATTCATATGCTTGCATATATCCATTGTTTTAGCACTATGGTAGAAATCTACCATCCATTTACTCTGTTGGTGCTTATTTTATTTATTTGAGAGTTTTGTAGAGCGTGCAGCGGCCCCAACGGGGCGTCCCGGCGCTAAGAGCTCTGAAAAATAGAGGTCATAGGGTCATATGTCCAGTGTTAAGAGGAGAATAGATGTGTTTTCAAGGATTTACGGAAAGCTGATTCTGTCTGACAGGTGCGTAGGTCTAGTGGAAGCTTGTTCCAGCGCTGAGAGGTGCAGACCTCAAAGGTTTTCCCACCTGCCCGAGAGCGTTTAAATCGGGGAGTTTCCAGGAAATGAAGGGTATTAGAACGTAAAGTCCTGGAGTTGGCATAGGGTCGCAGGGTGTTTTTCAGATGTGCCGACCCACTGCCTTTTGATGCTCGGAAGGCCAGTGTCATGGCCTTGAACACACATCTTTTAGCTATGGGCAGCCAATGTAATTTGCGGAGATGGGGAGTGATATGGTGTCTAGCCGGGATTCTCTCCACGAGGTGGGCGGCGGCATTTTGGACCGTCTGGAGTTTATGGCAGAGGCCTGCTGTGATACCAAGGTATAGGGCATTGGCATAATCAAGATGGGATATGATCAGTGCCTGGATCACAGTCTTACGGCAGTCCGCCGGCAGGTAGTTGATAAGACGTTTTATGGTTCTAATCTTAGCGAAGCAGGAGGTAGCTACAGTTTGTACCTGATTTTTAAAGCTAAGTTGATTGTCCCAGCGAACTCCAAGATTTCTCACCGAGTCTTTAGGGGTGGGAGCTAGGCTCAAGTCTTCTGGCCACCAAATACTAGAATCCAGGGGGGATGGTGTGTTAAAAAAAAGGATCTCTGTTTTTCCCGCATTGAGTCGGCGGGAGTTGGCATCCATCCAGCTCGAGATGTCCCTGAGACAGGATTTCAGTGGATCAAAAGCTGAGGCGGAAGGGGAGTTGAAAGTAAAAAGAAGCTGGATGTCATCAGCGTAGGAAGTAGATTTGATCCCCGTCTGTGCAATCAGCTTGGCCAGGGGGGTGAAATACATATTAAAAAGGAGCGGGCTCAGGGAAGAACCCTGTGGGACTCCCCATTTGAGAGGTCTGGCAGGAGAGGAAAATGGAGGAGTGAAGACCTGCTGTGTGCGGTCCGAAAGGTAGGATGAGAACCATTTCAGGACAGCGCCGCCCAACCCTAGGTCCTCCAGTCTTTCCAGCAGGATTTTGTGAGAGATGGTGTCGAATGCTGCCGAAAGATCCAGCAGCACCAACACCGCCCTCGACCCTTGGTCAAGCGTCCACCTCACCGAGTCAGCCATTTCGATTAGGGCCGACTCGGTGCTGTGGCCCGACCTGAAACCATGCTGGGAGTCGTGGAGAAGGCCATTGGTTTCAATGTAATTCGACAACTGGGAATGTACCAGTTTTTCCAGGATCTTAGCTGGGGCAGGCAAGAGAGAAATAGGCCTGTAGTTACTGGGGTTGTCTGGATCCAAATTGGGTTTTTTAAGGATGGGGACTAAGGAGGCATGTTTCCATTTGGCAGGGAAACAGCCCATTCTGAGAGAGTCATTCCAGATAAGATTGAGGTGAGGGTTGAGAAGGGAAGCAAGATTCTTATATTGCTTAGCAGGCCAAGGGTCTTTGGGTGAGCCGGATTTGCACTTGATAAGTTCAGCCATAGAATCTGCTTCTGAAATGGTTGCAAATTCGAATAGGGTAGGAGTGATGAGTTCCTTTTTTCGTCCTACTATGTTGGGGGGGGAGGAGGAATAGATAGCCTCAATTTTATCCTCAAAGAATTGTGAAAGTTTGTCGCAAAGCGACTGAGAGGCGGGCTAAGTACGAGTCAGCGCATTGGGGTTAGTGAAGGATCTCACTATGTTGAAAATTTCCCTTGCGCCATTACTGGCAAGGTTAATTCTGGAGGCCAGAAAAGCTCGTTTGTGTTTTTCGATCATTCTCCGATATTCTTTAAGGGCTGATTTATAAGTGGATTTGCTGTCCAGGGAGTAGTTTTGTCTCCAGAGGCGTTCGAGGGATTTACAGGAGGCCTTTTTCTGCCGGAGCTCATCGGAGTACCATGGTGCGGAGGGTGCCGCCCTGTAGGTTTTAGTGGGTTTGATAGGAGCCAGAGCGTCCAAGGCCTGACTAATCCATGCGTCCAGGAGGTCAATCTGTGAATCCGGATCGGACGACGGACAGGGAAGAGTGTTTTTTAGATATCCCAGGAGCGATTCAGGGGTGATGTGACTCCAGTTTCTGCCTGATGATTTAGGGGCGATAGCGGGTCTGACGTGGCAAGGAATGTCGATCTCAAAAGGGATGAGAAAGTGATCCGACCATATAACCGGGATAGGGGATGTGGCCCGGATAGATGGTAAGTTAGAGCAGATCAGATCTAAAGTGTGATCTGCTTTATGCGTAGGTAGAGTAATAATTTGGACTAACTTGCAAACTGCTAGCGTCGATATGAAGTTACTGCTGTGTGAGCAGGATTCGTTATTGACATGGAGATTGAAGTCTCCTAGGGCGGTGAAATTGGCATAGCGTGTGCTAAGCTGAGTGAGATAGTCGGCCAGAGCCAATAAGTGAGAGGCATTGGAATGCGGGGGGTGGTAGATAGGAATGCCGGAACAAGAACAGGACGGGGAAATTTGAACATTGAAGGGGAGGCCTTCAATACTGTCAATTTGGTCGAAAGGGGGAGGGTCACCGTCCATTTGGATTTGTGAATTAACGCAACACCACCCCCAGATTTACCATTGGGTCTGTTTGCACAGATGATGTTATAGCCCTCCGGCAGTGCGAGGGTGATGGGGGGATTCGTGGTGTCGTTCAGCCATGTTTTGGTTAAAAAAAGCAGGTCCCAGTCGTTGTCCCGAAGGGACTGCCAGATGTCGATGGCGTGTTTACTCAGAGATCTGCAGTTAATCAAGGCAGCTCGGAGGGTCAGGGGGGATTGCGCTCCACGCGAGGAGGGGGGGTTCAGGGCATGAGTCATCCTGATAGTATGGCCAGGAGCGGGAAGGGAAAAATTGCAGGCAGTGCAAGCATGGGCATGGCTTTGAGCGTCAGAGGAGGGAAAAAGGCAAGTCGCGCACTGGGGGGGTTTCAGGGACAGCAGCTCATATTGAGTGTAAGTAGCGATGGAATGGCTGGTGGGTCGGAGATAACGACCGGCCCCGGTCGCGTCCTGATCGCGGATGAGCGCAGACGAGCTTGCCTTAAGCGTGCCTTCGGCGCGCCATCGTCGCGCCCGCTGCGCTCGTCCGCTGCGCTTCCGGTACATACACATTATTATGAGGATGTGAGGGGGAGGGGGCGTGGCCTCGTAGTGGGCGGGCCCAGTCAGGGCGTGGGTAATGGCGGTTAGTGGGAGATCGGTGATTTCAGCCTTTCCAGCCCTCGTTTGCTGGGAAAAAGGGGTGCCTGCACACAGCAGTTGTGTGACAGGAGGGTAAGTGCAATTTTAAAAAGAGCTTTCAATTTACAATTTTAAAAATAACAGTGCTAAAAACACGATCTTTCTATCTGCTCCCGGCTGTGCCTCAGGAGTTTTGCAGAGTTGTCTGCGCACTCGCGATTCAGCGCGCCTTTTAAGACACTCAGCGGGTGGGCATGGCCTCGTAGTTTATATCTGTTTCTGTCTTATGGTTGTTTCAGCAAACCAATTTTACTCTAGAATGACACTGGTTCAATAAATACTTATTGAAAACGTCCCCACCATTTATTCTGTGTATCTCATTGAGACAAAGTGAGCACGAGTGACTGAGTGAAAAGTTCTGTACTGTTTCCATGATGTCTGATGGTACAGAGTTGTCATATTCGATAGTTGCCGGGAACTATTCTCTCCTTGGTAAGACGAGTTTACAGAGGCACTGTGACCTAGCTAGGTATACAGGCATACATACCCAGTGGGGGTGTCTGGAATCAGTCTGGACACCAATCACAGTTTAAGTTGTTTTAACGCCCAAATCTTGTATAGGTTTATAGGAACTACACAACAGCATTGTTAAGTGGGCAGACTTCTTAACTGTGCTGCTTTTCCTATCTGAATGGTCTCTGTGTGGCCTCAGGTGCTAAATATGTGCAGAGGCCCCAGGACACCATGTGGCAGATTTACCACTTTTCATGTAGCGCAGTTCAGCTGTCGCATATACTGCGCTGCATAAAAAGGAGAGAGGAGGAGACCACCAAACTGACTAAAATAGGCTACTCTCCTCCCCTTTCCCTAGCGCCGGCACTGAAATTAGCTGCCGTGTGCCACGGAAACACCTTTGCGCCATGGTGCAAGGGTGTCTCTGTGAGTCTAGCATAGGTTTTGTACTGAAAGGGAACTCTTCCAGTACAAAATACAATGCATAGACTGACTTAAACCATTTTCTCTCTTCGTATGTGTGCTATACAGTGCAGCACATATACATAGTCGAAAATGGAAGGAAAAATGAAAGCATTCCTAAATCCTTGCACCTACGTCAATAGGGCACAGTTTTCTGATGCTTAACCTTGCCTACTTTATTAAATTGGGTTTGTGTGAGAAACCTTTGGTGATTGCATGGGAATGCGCATGCTCCACCCATGGTACACCATGATTTCACGTTATTTCCAGCACTAAACAAGTTAAGCACTGGAAAGAAAATTGGAAATAAAGGTTTTGTGCTGATTTGAGTCACTTTTGTGAGCAAACACGGCCTACGATCTTAGTTAATGTCCCAGCATGTATTTTACCAAGGACCCCAGCTACATACCATCAAGCTTAAACCATCTGGGTATGCGTGCATATTGGGCTCCTTAGTGACCATGCATATTGCAAGTGTCTTTCTTCTTGCACTACCAGTCAGCCTGTCCCTAGGTTTATGATGAAAAGAGTGTTTGTACATAGGATAGAGCTAGGTGTTTTTTTATCAACAGACTGAACAGAGTTTATGGCACTGTGTAATTCCAGTATTTTCCCATTCCTCTTTGTTTCAGGCGTCCTGCAAGGTACATTTATCACCCTAATCTCCATAAAGGACAATTATGTTCTGAAGTGAGACACATTGTCATTCAAATACATTTATCAATACATTTAATACTATTGCTCTAGATCCACTGGCTGGTTATGATATCCCTGGTTCCCTTACGCTCCCTGACCCAGGTCACCTTTCACCTCGACTTTCCTGTTTTGTCCAGTTGGGGCCAGTGAACCGGTCCTTCCACCACTCTCCTGCTTTTCTCTCAATACCCAAAAAGAAACTATGGGCCAGATGTAGGTAATTCCTATTTACCGACTCTTAAATACCGAGTCATACCGATTCGGTATTTAAGAGTAGGTAAATAGGAAGGAGGCATATGTAGGTAAATCTCATTTTAATTTACCGATGAAGCCCATAGGAATCAATGTGAAATACCGATTCAGTATTTACAGAATCGGTAAATACCGAATCCAGCAAGGCTGCAGGGGGTGTCACTTTGACACCCTCTAGCACCCCAAGTACAGGCTTGTGTGACACGTGGCACACATACATGCCCTAAGGGCATGTCTGTGTGTCACATTGCACAGGTGTGCATGCACAGATGTGCATGCACACCTGAATTTGGGATTTTACCACACAATAGGATTGTGTGGTAAAATACCGACTCTTAAGGGCCTGTGGCACTCTTAGGAGTGTCAGCTACATATGGATTTACAGAATCGGTATATTTACCGATTCGGTAAAATACCGAAGTGGTAAATTTACCGAATCAGTAAATATACCGATTCTGTAAATAACGACCCACCTACATCTCAAAAGCCAAATACCGGTCGGTAACGGCCGAAATCAGCCATTACCGACTGGTATTTGGCTACCTACATCTGGCCCTTGGTATTTAAACAAATGTTTATAGATGCCCAAGTGGAGGAAGAGTACATCACACTCCTGTATTTTTTGCATGCTGTTATTTGTTTTGTGCCAGTATAAATGCAGAACCAATATAAACATAATTCAATGAGAAAACCGTGCTGTATGAACTGACAAACATGATATGTGTTTAGAAGCAAGGCAGAGGACCATGGTCGCTCGGTGACTCCGTGTCCTCTTTCTTCCAACTTTTCTTACCTTTATTGTCCTCAGAAGATTCATATTTTCACAAAGCAGCATTCACCTAGACAGTTTCAATATTAATTGTCCGGCTACTGCCCTTCCCAGGTAAAATAACTTGAATTGATATATGGTGTTGTTGCTCAATGACACGGTGAAGGTAACACAGGGAAATCAATGGATGACTGAAAATGATGACGCAGGGTTTTCTGTAATACATAAAGAAAACACGTGTTCTTATTCCTTGAGTAAACACCCGATAAGTTTATGTCTATAGGCCAATTGAAGCATTTTTAAACGTTTTCCCAAATGTAGTATGGGGCATATTTATAATTCTTGACACAACACTGTGTTGTAGGATATCCCTGTGCCATGAATACGCTGTATTTATGATACAGTGCAAAGTTGCTGAGAATTGCTCAAAGTGCCTTAATGAAAATACTAAGAAAGTGACGCAAAGTTGATTTGCATAGAAGGCGCTTTAGGAAGCCAGGAGAGAAACAATCATAACCTTGAAGACCTGCCAACATCCCAGGGGGAAACGAAGAGAAGTTTAAGTTTTTACAGGGTTAGAAAAACATACTTATCTATGAGGTGACAGAAAATGAACACCTATTAGTTGTCACATCCAAATTGCCAATAGCAAAAAAAGGATTTTAGCTGGCAATTCATTGTGGACAAGATAAACTGTATTGTTCAAACAAAAAGGACAGTACTGGAGTGTAAGAAGATATGTCACAACTACAAATGTAGGACAAATAAAAACTGGCCAGGAACCAAAAGGCAGCAATGACTAGGCCTGGGCAGAGTTTGTGGCGTTCTGCTATTCAGAACTCTGTGTGAAAAAACTCTGCCTTGCTTCACAGAGTTCTGCAAGTTTCATGGATTCTCCCTCACTCGTTGTACAGAGACTGCACCACTTCCACCATGGCCTGCACCAAGCAGACAGCCGGCATGTCCACCAGCAGCAAAGCGCCTTGCAAGCAGCTGGCTACCAAAGCTGCCCATAAGAGTGAGTCTGGCACCAACCGAGTCAAGAAGCCTCACTGCTACCTGCCCATCACCGTGTCTTTTGCGAGATTCGCTATTACCAGAAGTCCACCAAGCTCCTCATCTGCAAGCTTCCCTTCCAGCACTTGGTGAGGGATATCGACTAAGACAAGATTAACCTACGTTTCCAGAGCTCCTCAGTCATGGCCCTGCAAGAGGCCAGCGAGGCCTACCTGTTCGGGCTCTTTGAGGACACCAACCTGTACGCCATCCACGCCAAGAGGGTCACCATCATGTCCAAGGACATTCAGCTTGCCCATCATATCCGAGGCATGAGGGTCGAAGGAGACACTACAGATCAACCCTAGCAACCACCACAATGGAGTCTTTTGGAACTCTGCGCTCTACGTGGAGCACAGAGTGGGCAACATCCTGTGAGCAGAGCAGAATTTTCTGCCCGGGCCTAGCCATGAGGACTGGGGGAGGACATGATGTCCAGGAGGAGTCGGACCCATTGGTGGAGGAGGTGTCACTCCTCATTCCATTGAGTTGGTAGCTGGAGTGGCAGGTCAGGACAGTGATGATGTAGTGGACCACCAAGAAGTACAAGGTGAGAGAAAACAGGGCCTATATCAATAAAACTATTCATGCAGTGCAATGCAGTGCAATACAGCAAGACACCTTGCTGTGCTGTATGTACTACATGAAAGGGAAATGGCAGGAATTCTCTACATGTAACATCATCACTCACATAACTGTACTTTCCTTGGGGCAGTATTCCAGTAGCGGTTGGCAGTAGGTGTTTCTGTAGGGCGGTGACGTGGGCAGGGGGAGGGGCAAGGTGGGGGGTAGTAATGTATGGATTACTGAGTTTTACAGGTAAGTAAACATTTTTAAAAAATTGTTGCGCGCACTGCATCACATTTGGTGATGCAGTGCACGCAACGAAATTCGTTTTATTTATTTAAATGTTTACTTACCTGTAAAACTCCGTAATCCACACATTATTTCCCCCCACCCTGCCCCTCCCCCTGCACACGTCACCGCCCTACAGAAACACCTACTGCCGACCGCTACTGCATTGGAACTGGACTGGAAAGATGAATACTGCAGTAGCGGTCAGCAGTAGGTGTTTCTGTAGGGCGGTGACGTGGGCAGCCAAAAGTGTAATTTGAAATTGTCCCCCGAGAGGGTATCAGGATATTGAGTTTGTGCATGCTCTGCAAGTTAGATCATTTAAATAGCCAGGTATACAGTTTCCTGCGCAAGTCCATAAGTGATGCATCTTACCTATGGGGCTGGGGAGGTTCTTTCAGATATAGCTTGCCATGTAAAAGAACACCTTAATTCCTGCCTTCCTTCTATGGATACGTGAGGTGTGGCGAATGCAAGTGATGCAGAGTGGAGTTTCATGATTGGTTGGTGTAAGAGCAGATAGTGGGTGAGCTACGTGGGACGCTGGTAGTGTAGTAGCTTGTAGGGATGGGTAAAACTCTTGAAGAGGCAGTGTGTCTTTTGTCTTCTTCTGAGATGAGGTGGGATGTGCATGCACCAAGGTAGGTTGAGTAATAGTCTGGGAGTGGTGTGTTGGATGGTTTACCTCTTGAGTAGCAGGTGTGCAGAGATGCTGTAGTAGAGTGCAGTGGTGTAGTATACTCTACATGTGATGAGGGCCTGGGTGATTGTCTTACAGGTTCTGGAGGGAGCCAAATGAAGACATTTCTGAAAATGCAAAATATGTGAAAGTAGGTGGAGGTGATGTGGTAATTTGATGTCTCAATTGTGAGGTTGGTGTCCAGGATGATTGACAGGTTCTGGGGTTCTTGGATGGTGAGGATGTTGGGCCTAGTTATGCAGACAACCATATGGATTTCCAGGGTGAGGTAATGTTACAGAATATCATCACTTCTTTCTTGTCAGGTTGAGTATGAGCTACTCATCTCACGTTGAATTAGCCATGTTGTTCAATGCCAGATTGTATCAACTTGTGGTGGTGTTGGTGTCTCCTGAGAATTTTTATATGATCTGGGCGTAATCAGTGTAAGAGATGATGTAGAATCCCTGGGTCTGAATGATGCTTATGAAGGAGGCTATCCACTTAGAGATGGTCTATGGATTCTTGTATTATGGAGTCTGGAGATGACTGTGTGTGTTAGGAACCTACAGGATACACTTGAAAAAATGTAAATATGACATATACATGCCCTTCCCCTTTCATGCCATGCAGCAAGGTGGCTTGTTCTGTAGTGTTGTGTGTATATTTGTGAAATATAGGGCTCCGTCATGCATAAATTACATGCAAGACAGTACAGCAAGGCAGCTTGGTGTGTTTTGCGGTATTAATAGTAGAGGGTGGGAATGTGTGCTCATTAACAATATATGGTGCATTGCACCTTTTGGCTGGTGCTGGGATGCAAACTGAAGGCTAGAGCAGCAAATGGAGGCACCCTTGCTACATGGTTCAATGGTCCCTGCAGTGGTGCTATGCAGCAAATTTTGCATCAGTGCAGGCTGAGAGCAGCAATGCAGCATAACATGTTAAATGTGGCCCATTCCTGCCCTCACTTCAGGTAGGGCAACAAGCTGCCTAGCAGTGTTACCAGTGTGACAATAACTGAAAAAAGGTGCCCTAGTGATTATTGAGGGTATGCATTCAATGTACATGTATTGCCATTTGTATTATTATTATTATTAATGAATTTGTATGGCGCAACAGCTACCCGGAGGTTTCCCGGCACCCTGGACATCCACTAGGCTAAGGAAGAATCTGAGGAGTCATTAATTGAACAACCAAGTCTTATTGCCTTTCCGTAATTTTATATAGTTCTGTTCATGACTACTGTCCTTTGTGCCCCTTCTGGTAGCAGCCATGAGATTTTTCTCAGCCACTTTAAAATGGCAAAACATATTGAGGTGGTCTTAACTGATTGTTGTTGCATGGACAGTTGGTCATCAATAATGATGCCCAGATTGCGAACGGACTGCGACGGTTGAGGAGTAGGACCCATTTCAGTCGGCCAATGCAGTGGACCCCAGAGCTCCTTCTGTTCACCAAAGATAAAAAGCTCTGTTTTCCAGCCGTTTACTTTTAGTTTATTGGAGTGCATTCATTCCAGGCTGTGGAATTCCAGGCAAATTCCAGGCTGTGGAATTCGCTTCCCCCTCCGCTGCGACATGAACCCAACCTGCTGATCTTTAGAAGGAAATTGAAGACCTGGCTTTTCAGCAGAGTATAAAGCTAGATTTATACAGTGATGTAAATAGCTCCTGATCCCGTCGCTGTGTACCCTCTGGGCTCCGTGCAAGCGCTGGGATGCTCCTGAGTAGCCATGCGCTATATAGGAGTCTGAAAAATAAAATAAAACAAATTCCGCAGTCTTTTGAAGTCCTGTATGGAGGGGTGACACCTCAGACTTGTCATCAGTCGATAAAGAGAAGACAAGCTGGGTGTCGTCCACGTAGGAAAATATAGTAAGGCCCGCTTCTTCTGCTATAGTTGCCAAAGGACTGATGTAAACATTAAAATGTAGAGGACTCAAGATAGAGCCTTGAGGCACTCCATGAAGAGAAACGAGAGGGATGGAATTAATATTCTTTGAGAAGACCTGGAAAGTGCGATTCGATAAGAAGCTCTCCAGCCATTTTAGGGCGGAGCCAACAACACCCTTAGATTTAAGAGGTTGGACCAGGGTCGCATGGGATATGGTATCAAAGGCGGCACTCAAATCAAGTAGTACGAGTGCCACCGTGCTACCCATGTCCAACCTCTGACAAATTGTTTCCGCCACTCCCAAGAGTGTAGACTCAGTTGAATAGCCTGCTCTGAACCCGGATTGGGACGGGTTTAGGAGATTGTAGGAGTTCACAAAATCCATTAGTTCATTATTGACATACTTTTCCAAAATTTGGGAAAATACAGGCAACAGTGAGACAGGGCGAAAGTTGGAAAAAACTTCCGGATCAGCATTCGCTTTCTTCAGTAAGGGTAGAACCATTGCATGTTTCCATATGTCCGGCACCACTGCTTCCTCAATTGAGGCATTGAGAAGATCCCTTATCCCATTTAAGATCAGAGGATTCAGCTTTTTTAGAATGTGTACAGGGATAGGGTCCTTCGGGGAGCCCGACTTAATGCTGTTTAATATATCCATGAAGGCTGCGGAATCTAGCAGTTGCCAACTGGTAAGTAAATTCCCATAGGGTGCTGCCAGCTCCCTAAAAGGACTAGGAGTAGATGACATTTGAGTGGGTTCAGGGCTCTGTTCTCCGTTTATACTGAATTCGGTATACATTTTCTCGATTTTATCATTAAAATAGTTCGCTAGCTGTTTGTATTGAATTACAGATAGTTTAGGGGGTTCTGGTTGGTGTGCTGCACCCGACAATTCTTGTACCACTTTAAAAAGAAGTTTTGGATTATTTTGTACAGCAAGAATGTTTTTTTTTTGTGTATTCCGCCCTTGATGTCTTGCATGATAACTGGTAGTCTTTGATGGCTTGCTTGTAAGATAGTTATTCCGCCGGTTCATAATGTTTACTCCACTTCCTCTCTAGCACCTTACATCTAGTTTTTTCGGCTTTAAGAATCTCCGAGAACCATGGGGCTGGAGGTCGATGGTACCTATGTTTGTTCTTTGTTAAAGGGATAATAGTATCTGCTGCAGCAGTTAACCAGTTATTGATTATGTTTGTATCCGAAATTTTTACTTCTTTTAAGTCTGGTTTTGAAATAAGTAGTTGGGTGTTTAGGAGGTCTATATTAAACCTTTTCCAATTTCTGGACCAAATTGCGTCGACATTGGCCAGTGATGACTTCTAGTTCCCTACCTGCTTGATCTTAAAGCTAACTAAGTAATGGTCTGACCAGAATAAAGTTGTATTAGGCTCACATGTTAAATTATTTACGTTGGAAAAGATAGGATCTAACAAGTGTCCTGCTTTATGCGTGGGACCGGAATTACATAGTAGCAAATTGAGATCGTCTAAATCTGAAATTAGTGTCAAGCAAGTGGAGCAGTCGTGGTCATCAAGATGAAAGTTTAGATCTCATAAAATCGAGAAATTAGTAGCTTCAAGTAGATAAGGAGCAATGAAATCCGGGAGCGCAGCCGACCATGCTCCTGCTGATCCCAGGGGGCAATTAATCAGCATCCCTGAAAAAGTGAACTGGGGTGGGAGGGCTAATTTAAATAAGCTAGCTTCACAGTTATTTAGCGGAAAAAACAAAATGACCCGCACAAGGAAAATTATAAACAGATTATATTTTTTGCTAGATGATGCAATAGTATTTTCAGATGTACAACATGAACGCTTTCCAAGGAGAAGTAAAGTCCAAGTCTTGAGAGTTGTATTAGAAGACTTTTTATTCATGAAAAAAATATTGGAAATTCAGAAAATTGCTAGCTGCCAACGCGTTTCGTCACCACCGTGACTTCTTCAGGGCTAGAAGCAATTATACATAAAACGAGAAATTACACATAAGAAATATTTACAAGATAAAAAAAGAAACAAACAGATATTGTATGTGCAACATATAAAAATTAAAAACGGTGGTTGCACTATGCCTAGTGCAACTATCCATTGGTTATTATATTTCAAGAGTTCCATGATGTCTGTTGAGATCTGCACTTATTTTGATTATATATAGCACGTATCGATTTGTATCATTGTGCTTCACACATTTGGAAAGCGTTGAAAAAAGTCACAAGTACTGCTATTTCTTATATTCGTTTTTCACAAGATTTGGGTGAGAAGCTAACACAGGGAGGAAGTTAGCCTCAATAACCCCTCTTGTTTTACTCCCAAAGTGCTACCTGTTATGGCTATTACAGGCATTCAAAGATATCTTGTATAGTTCAGTATTGTTCATATGTTCTAAATATACGGTAGAACTATCTCTCTCATTAAGTCATTTACAATTCAAATGCTACAACATAGTACTCTTTATGCCTCATATTTAGGGTATTTTAAAAACACTTTGCATACCTCTAAAATCAGTAGAACTGTGATAGATAGAAAGAACCTATGAGGTATTAAATACACATATTAGGTTGCTATATTTTCATATAGATGGTATGCACAAAGTTAATAAGTTCAAATGACACTTACATTTAAAATCCTGTCTCCTAGTTCCCTGCTAATGTATGGGTCAGTTCCCAGAAATAGAAGATTGATTAATATGGACTAAATAGAATGTATGTTTAAATCAAGATTCCTATGCATTATCATAGATGCCCGCCACATACTGAAGAAATTCTGATGGTCCCATAACACCACAAGACCTGAACATACAAAAATAAGCAAGATATTATTGGGGATATATCAGACTACCCTTGATATTGTAAGTAGAAGATCTTGAACATTGTTAACATTTTTAGCATGACACATCATACAGAGTGAATTGTTACTAAGGTGCATTGTGTACTCCTAGATCCTTGTGATACAGATGTTAATACCGAAAATTGCTGTATAACAGAGAAAATAACTGAGAAGTCAGACTAAATATAAAGGGAACTAGGAGACAGGATTTTAAATGTAAGTGTCATTTGAACTTATTAACTTTGTGCATACCATCTATATGAAAATATAGCAACCTAATATGTGTATTTAATACCTCATAGGTTCTTTCATTGATGTATTTCTGTCCAAGCGACGCAAGCTCTATCTATCACAGTTCTACTGATTTTAGAGGTATGCAAAGTGTTTTTAAAATACCCTAAATATGAGGCATAAAGAGTACTATGTTGTAGCATTTGAATTGTAAATGACTTAATGAGAGAGATAGTTCTACCGTATATGTAGAACATATGACCAATACTGAACTATACATGATATCTTTGAATGCCTGTAATAGCCATAACAGGTAGCACTTTGGGAGTAAACCAAGAGGGGTTATTGAGGCTAACTTCCTCCCTGTGTTAGCTTCTCACCCAAATCTTGTGAAAAACGAATATAAGAAATAGCAGTACTTGTGACTTTTTTCAACGCTTTCCAAATGTGTGAAGCACAATGATACAAATCGATACGTGCTATATATAATCAAAATAAGTGCAGATCTCAACAGACATCATGGAACTCTTGAAATATAATAACCAATGGATAGTTGCACTAGGCATAGTGCAACCACCATTTTTAATTTTTATATGTTGCACATACAATATCTGTTTGTTTCTTCTTTTATCTTGTAAATATTTCTTATGTGTAATTTCTCGTTTTATGTATAATTGCTTCTAGCCCTGAAGAAGTCACGGTGGTGACGAAACGCGTTGGCAGCTAGCAATTTTCTGAATTTCCAATATTTTTTTCATGAATAAAAAGTCTTCTAATACACTCTCAAGACTTGGACCTTACTTCTCCTTGGAAAGCGTTCATGTTGTACATCTGAAAATACTATTGCATCATCTAGCAAAAAATATAATCTGTTTATAATTTTCCTTGTGCGGGTCATTTTGTTTTTTCATTGTATGTGATGTTTTGCATCACTATTTAGGGGGTGTTTACGGGTCACGCCCTCGACCAATACGCACATGTTTTTGAGCACTAGATATAAGACTATATATAGTGGAATAGTGTGCAGGTAGAAAATAGCTTTGACCCAATCTTGTTGTGTTGTTACAGTTATTTAGCGGTAATTCCTCCCATTTACAAATACATTCCTTTTTAAAAATAATACCTATGCCTCCACCTATTTTATATTTGGATATGAACAATAGTACAACATGGGCATCTGCACTTGTAGAAACATATGTACCACATGTCCCTATGTAATTGAAAGGAAAGGGAAATACTGTCCAAATGTAACAGAAAATAATTATCATATCTTCTCATGGAATCTTTGCAACATATCCCAATTGCTTTCCTGAGAGAATTAACATCTCCTGGAGATCAGCCTGTCTGTAATGTACAACTTGTTGATGACACCATCCTGCCCTCCATGGATGAAGACAATTTTCAACAGCTCCTGGAGACTTTTGAATCATCTCCTCCAGTTTGGGTAGGGGAAGACACCGTTATTGTGTCTCCAGAAGAACCAATCCAGACTGGACAAGGAACATCAAATTATCATATAATAGCTTCGGACTCCTATGACCTCTAAGTTACATTTTAATGGCGAGTTTTAGCAGTACAGCAGCAAATGGCTTATGATGTGAGGTTGGGGATGGAAACTACAGCAGGCAGTCTTGAAGGAGTCTGTAGGTGTCTGAGCCCCAATTAGTGGTGGGCTAAGGCAATCACAGACATCTACTTTTGGCTCCATGGAATTGCTGACATCCTAGGGGACATTGCTGGTGTTATGATGCAGAAGCAAAAACAACGTCAACCTTCTACATCTGACACCAGTGATGTTCTCAGGCAGCTGGGAACCATCAATTCATTCAACCAGTCCCTCGAGGCTTTAGGTAATTGTTTGAATGCCAAGATAAACTCCTCAACAGCATCAATGAGTGCCCTCAATAGCAAAGCCATTGCCTTTTTGGCCAAACACCAAAACCTTGCCAGGGGCTACCATGTTGCCTTCCTGGCATTCACAAATGTTATTGTGAACATGGGAATTACATCTTCTGCCTCTGATGTTTGTGTGTATGAGCATAGTAACATCACTCTACCTCCCATTCCAATACCACAACTTCCAGGGGAAGCAGAACACTCATCGGAGGAGGAAGATGTACAATTCCCCAGGTTCTGAACATGAACTTCCCAATAAACATTTGTAAATACCACATGGTCAGTGTTAATATCTGTCCTGTATAGGACATCATGCCACCTTCTTTGGAACCCAGTACAGTACTATGTGCAGTAGTTTATCTTGTCCACAATTGTTACAAAACTGCTACTTTTGCAATGTGTTCCTCCACACAATTCTCAAATAACACATGTAAATGTGAAGTCACATTTCTATTCAAATGTATTTGGAAGCATAAAATATTTGAATTTGGCACTGTGTGTTTATTATAAGAAAGTATACTTCTCACATGTTGTAATGTGAAAATCTGAACCTGTGTAATAATAAAAACATGTAAAATACTATTGCAAGATTTGTATGATTGATTCTCAAAATCATCATACATAATGTAAATCAAAAACACTTTGTTGAAGATGAAGAAGTATGACCTAAAGTTAATTTCACATGTTGTGCAAGTACAACAATGCAATGGTATAGTGAGCAACGTGTAGTTTTCCTATGGAAAGTCAGCGTGAATCAACAAGCCACATTTGCTTCATAGACACTTTATTGAGTATTTTGCAAAGTACACAAATACTTACCACCTATAAATGGGATGTGTGGGGTATGTGAGCCCAAAACACTGTTTCCATGATTCACATAAATGTTGTTTACAATTGGTAAATCATTACATATTGTGAATACCTCACTGAATACCTCACTGCTCACTCAAAATGTTATCAACAATACATGACTCTGAATGGTTGTACCAATCCTAGCCCAATACTTATTCCTTATTACTCATGGATTTGCATTGTACTTGTGCCACACAAGGATGCACAAGCAAACCCAATACCTTGAATGACAGTAATCAAGACATGTGAGGGCACCTTTCCTGGTGCTGTGAATTCTGATAAATGTGGAGTAATGCAGCACAGGTCACAATTGCAGACTTATGCTACTCTGCCCCAGAGAGGTGTCACATGTTTAAGGTGACTGCATCCCCATATCAGCACATTAAATCATTTGCACATGTAATTTTGCATAAATGGAGGACTAAGGAACTTGCAACAATGCTACACTTCCCCAGGGGAGGACAAATTAGGAGATATATGGGCCAAAACGTCTTGATGTGTGCTCTCTCTATGTGAGCTGAATTCTGTGGCACACTCAGCAAGAAGTGAATGTAAATGAGGATCGGGTTTGTCCTGGTAGGTGTGACTTCCTGCACAAAAATAAACCAGTCCACAACACAGGCCCCTTGTGCTAGAGTGCAAGGTGTTCAGTGTTAGTGCTAGGTAGCAATTTGAGTCCCAGCATAGGCAGGATCAGCAATCTGTATTGTCATGTTAAATCCAACACTTACCTGCCCTCCTCCTTTCACACAGGGTGCTACAGTAAGGAGACAACCTGTGTTGTGTGTAAAATCAAATACAGAGCCCCACTTACAATGTCTAATTTGCGGAAATAGGTCCATACAAAACTCTAATGTGAGGAGGAGCTACAGTTATCCAGAGGAGTCTGACAATGCAACATTTTACAACAATGTACTAAGGACTAATTAAAGAATATGGCACATTAGTCTGCATGTGTTTACAACACATGCCAATACAACGCGGTTGTTTCAGCGACCGCGTTGTTACATCACATACCTTTACAATGCAAGTCGGAACAACAACTTGCTGTTGAGGGCACTGGATGTTGGAATAATATAATTTACTATTCCAACTTCAGTCTGTGCAACAGTAGGGAAGGTGTTGGATTTTAAATCCAACACCTTCTGCCCCCTTAACTGAAGTCGTTGTTCCGACTTGCGTTGTAATGGTATGCGATGTAACAACGCAGTTGTTGTAACTACCGCGTTGTAATGACATACGTTGTCTTGCATGCGTGGTAAACTATGTTTACCCTATTTAAACATCATGTACTCGCCCAGCCCAATAGTACCATCTCATGGCAAATAAATATTATCCAACTAGAGAACAATTATTAATTTATTTAAATGGAAAACCTAATATCTAAAAAACACTACCTAACCCAAACTAACCTACACTATCATTAACACTAGCCTATACAGCCTTTTCTAACACTTAACCTATCTTAACCACTATAGACACATCAATTCCCCGATCCCCTTAAAAAACATTGGTCAGTCAAATACAAGCATTAACTACATTCTAACATATACTACCTACACATTGAAGCCTAAACAAATATATAGCATTTTTATATGGAATTGTTCAACATTTTTAGTTTTTATGTTTCATTATATATTTTTTACACAAAACGTTAACCTCCAACCCACATAAAGCCTGGCATATTAAAAACATACCAATAAAACACTCCATAAAAACATCTTACTTAACTATGACTAAACTAACCTACACTGAACACTGACTACAACTCATAGCAAGTAAAATTGTTATATAAAATGTATAACAAATAGGGAAGGGGCTATCCAGAGGGATAGCCCAGGAGCTAAATTTGGGGAATGCTCTGGAGTGCCTCCTGGCACTTCAGCAAAACCTTGTTCTGTCTTTTCTGCTCCTTTTCCATCGGGCAATCCTCCGATTCATATGATGCAACAAATGCTCAAGAAAAAGTGGAACTGCTTCTGTTCTGCACCTCTGTTCTTCTTTTGTCATGTAGTTTGCTGCTGCTGTCCATCTGATGGTCCAGGGGTGTGCTGTGATCTGCTTTGCTCCTGATTGTCAACCTGAGATATTTTGTAGCAGCGGTGATCTTCTGTGTCTGTGACCATGTATAGCTTCCCCAAATGCTAACTGACTTTGCCTTCTCATATGTTTGGGCCATTTTCAGGAAAGCATGGCCTATCTTCCTGATGTGTCCATAGTGTGCTCCTCTTAAAGCAAAGGTTTTTGCTAAGTCTGCTATCATGAGCTCTAGGGAGAAAATTGTACCTCATATCAGGGAAAGTTTTGTATGCACATCACATATTACAAAATCTGACTGACACTTTGATGCAATCATAAGTGTCAATTCATATCTACACCTTATCTTGGTATAGAGAAATGTACAAAATACCTTCATTACAATGAATTCTCCGATTTCAATTCGTCAAACTAACCCAATTAAGGTCAGTGTAGGTGTACAAAAATCTATTTGGTCACAAAATAGAACCATGCATTTTATTCATACCAGTGATCCCCACTCAAACTGCTGTGTCAATGGTAAATAATAACCGCGGCCTGGATATGTGCACTTTTGGTGTTGGTCTTGCATAAGGCAAGGGGGGACAAGGTCAAGGCAAACCTAAATGTGATGTGTAAAGGTAAGCAAGGATAGGTTGTATGACTCTGCATGTTTTGAATAATCTGGAATTAAGCAAGGCAGCACACACTGCTGACTTGCCTTACTCTGAGGCAGAAAACAATTTCATAGATCAATGGTGGATGTCTCAATGTATCACAAGTTTAATTTGATGACTACACAGACTTAGCATCATGGCTAGACAAGGAAATGTGCCATAATGCATCAAGTACATAGGTGAAGCTGAACCAAGAGAAATAATCTAATATCTCTTTTTTGGTACCTCATTCTCCATGTGCTGCATTCTGCAGCACACAAAGAAAGAGCAAAAACGCCTCTCAGGAGAGTGTTTATGCCGGCAGGTGTCCTCACTTGGCCAAGAACTGCTTTGTCTACAATGCAGGCCCCCTTGCACCATGATGCAAGGGTACCAGGGTTGGCGCTAGGTAGGAAAAAATACACCACCCAAAGGAAAAGATAGGAATGCTCTGTATCATGGAATCATTGTGTGCTTCTGCCCTTTCCCTTTCATACAGTGCAGCAAGGTAAACTGCCATGTTTTACTGCATGAAAGCTTGACATAAATGCCACATAGGTGAGATACAGCCCATGAGGCTGGAAGCAATATGCCAATATATGGGACATCTGGTGCGTATGTTCTGCTGGCCATACCTTGGCCAATGATTTTGCATCCATGAAGTGAGGCCTAATATATGCAAAGGTTTTACAACAATGCTATAGTCACTCTGTTCTCTACATATATATACAATGAAATAATTCTCTTGATCATTTTTGTACATATGTTTTTATGAATATGGCATTGTTTAATGTTTGCTCTATTATGCTGCTTTGTATTTTTTTTAAAAACATGTGTTATTGCATCAAGTCTTATCATGAATTAAGGAATACAATGGTGTATAGATTACTGTGAATTGCAACATATACCCAGTATTTTTTCCATGTCTAGTCATGCTGGTTATTGTATCTACCGATCATGTAACAGAGTGACGCGCACTTGCACTTTAAAATTGTACTGCTCCTTCTATAGCGTTATGTGACCAAGGCCTCTGGGCAGGTCGAAACGTTATGCTGGTGGCGAAGAAAAAAACGAAATAAATTATTCACCTTAAGCCTGGGTTGGCTCTCATTTCCTTCTCTGGTGGAGTCCTGTTCGAGGTAGGATTGCTGGAGTTGTTGGTTCGAGTTGTTGTTCCATTCCTACGGCCGGTGTTGCTTCTTGGAGCTGACCCCTCCTTCCTTGTGGGCTGCGTGGCAGGAAGCTAATCCTTTCGGTAATCCAGAAGATCAAGAAATACTCTGGTGAGGAGTAGCTGCGCGAGCCCCTGGACCGCTTGTATCGTTTCACCACAGCCGAAAATGAGTCCGGTGCTGAGTGACGGATGTCCCGGTGCCTTCTGCGGTGCTCGCTGTAGTAGTGGTGTCAGTTTACGCGGATTGTCCGCTGGAGGAGTGTGCTTTGGACGACGAACGGGACCACTGTGTACGCTGTTCGCCATTCCCTGGTGAGAGAGCACTTTTTTGCAATTTATTATTCGCCATGTCAGCAGACACGTTGAAGGGCAGAGAGGAGGCTGCACTTGACCTTTTTGACGACTCCCCGGCTGGGGAGCCGATCCGAGCTGTTGACACTGAAGCTGTTCAGGAGGGAGGCACGAGCCTCCGTGAGAATTATAAAAAGCTTGAGAAACTCATGAAAAGAGAGCAGGCTAAGTGGTGGGAGCACCGTTCACTTAGCAGATATCTCGAGGTGGGGTGAATCCCTCGGGGTTTACGAATCATGTTAGCGCCCAGTTATGAGCAGCCCGAACCTAATATGCTCAATGAATGGGCAGAATGCAATTTAGATACTTCCCGCAAATTAGTCACGATTTTTGTGAAGTATGCGGAGAGTGATCGCTTATTGCTGCAGCAACAGGTTGATAATTTGAATGTAGATATCGGCTCTATGGAAAAAGGAGTGGAAGCGGAATCTACCAAACTTAGGGGTGAAATGCTGGCCAGGTTACGCAAAGAAGAAGACATCATTAAGAAGTGCAAGGCGTTTACATTTCAGCGTGATAAGGTCGATTACCAACAAGGCCGTATCTTTACATTCGCTAAGAAGTTTGACGCCATTAAAGCCTCTAAAAATAAGAGCAGTTCTGCTGCAACTTCAACCCGTGTGGGTGATTTGCCAGCTTCAGGTCTGTTGTCGTCCGCATCAGATATAAGTTCAATACCTGATAGTGGGTCAGACACTAAAGCGGTAAGAACAGACCCGTGGTTGGGGTTTATAAAACTCTCGTTAGCACAGGAAGTAGATTGCCTGCGACAAGATCGACTGAAGACTCTCCGACCCAGAAAACCCAATCAGACGGCAGCCAAAAGCTTAACAGAAAGCAGCAACAACGAAGGAAGGCAGGTCGTTCCAGAAAAGCCCAAAAAGAAATGTTACCCCAAAAAGAAATAGAATCAAAGGAAATGAAACTGGCACAAGCTAACAACTTGGTGGTGGTAGGTGGTTCATCTGTCATCAATCTGACTACCGCAGCTGTCACCAAATCTGCCGTGAATGATCTGTCACTTGGACTCACATACAGCCCAGCGAGCAATTTCAATTATGCCAAGACTAGATTCGATATATACAAATATACTCGCAAATTGAAATTAAAGAAATATTTTCTGAGGAGTAAATACCATTCTAAAACACGGGAAGCCACTTTAGATCAAACAACATCGGGGTTGGTTGCAAGAGACTTATCCCTATTTCAAGATTTGACAGCATTACGTAATGAAGTTGCACCTACAGGTTCATCGGAGGAACAATTGGTTTTGGATTCACCAAATTTGACAAACTTCAAACCCAAATCAACTTTCACACCGCTGACAACATTGACATTTTTCATGAATTAATAACAGCAGGGATCAAGAAACTCCATATTTCAACATTGAAGGATAAACACAGATTTGGGGCTCACAATATCCAATACAACAACTTGGTTAAGAAATTACAGGCAGAAAACACCATCATTGTTCGTCAGGCCAACAAAGGAGGAAATGTCGTGCTCTGGCCACGCGCTCTGTATTTGGAGGAAGCCTACCTCCAATTAAATGATGCTTTGTGTTACAAAAGATGTGATATCATCACTGTCAGGAAGGCTCAGAGCGAGTTGAATACATTGCTGATGGGTTGGAAGAGTGCAGGGTTGTTAAGCCTCGATGAATTTAAATTTCTTGAAAATGATTTCCCCGTGATGCCGGTGTTTTATTTGACCCCCAAAATTCATAAGAACATTTCAAATCCCCCCTGCAGACCAATTATATCAGCCAGGGGTGGACTGTTGGAAAATGTCACCCTGTACATTGACTTCTTTCTCCAGGATTTTGTGAAAATGTTACCATCGTATGTACAAGATTCTAGCGATTTTTTAAGAAAGTTGGCGAGTGTACAGTGGGAAGCTGAATATTGGTTGGTCACACTGGATGTTTCAGCTTTATATACCAGTATTCAGCACATGGACGGTTTGAGAGCTATACAATTTTATTTGGGTAACAGGCCAATCCAATTGTGTGAACACAATAAAATGCTAACCACGATGATTTCCTTTTGCCTCCACAACAATTTTTTTATGTTTAACAACCAATACTTTCAGCAGTTCAGGGGAGTGGCCATGGGGGCCTGCTTTTCTCCCAGTTATGCCTGTTTGCATATGGGCTACTGGGAGAGGCAGGTCCTCTTTGGTGCATTCCATGAAATGGTAGTTGAGCATGTGGTGCATTGGTACCGCTATATTGATGACATTTTTTTGATATGGCGGGGTACCAAGCAGGAGGCTGTAGAATGAAATGAAATTAAAATTATACTTGTATAGCGCATAGACTACCCGGAGGCCTCGCAGCGCTTTAACTGGAATCCAAGGCAACCGGCTGGGTGATTAGCAGGCTCTTCCAAACAAGTGAGTTTTTAAAGACTTCCTGAATGTCATCCTATTGATGTTCTCTCTAAGGTCAGGCGGCAGGGAGTTCCACAATCTCGCAGCAGTGTGTGAGAATGAGCGACCGCCCCAGCGAGCCTTGTTTATCTTGGCCATGGTGGCCAGATGCAACGAACTGGAGCGGAGAGCTCTGAGAGGGAGATAGGGAGTAACTAAAGGGTGCATTATGACCGGGCCTGTTCTGTGAATGGCTTTTTGGACAAGGCACATAGCTTTAAATCGTACTCTAGCTGCTACAGAAAGCCAGTGTAGCTTCCTTAGGGCATGTTTGGCCGACTGCCAGCGTGGAATATGAAAAAGCAGTCGGGCCGCACAGTTTTGGGTGACCTGGAGTTTCTTAATCACTGCCACCGGGGCTCCTAGATAGAGAGCATTACCGTAATCCAGGCGGGAGAGTATCAGGGTTTGGACCATGACTCTCCTCGCCTGGAACGGAAGCAAAGGGAGCACTTTCCGGAGCATTCTCATCAACCCAAAACAAGTAGATGCAGTTTTGGTGACCCGGGCAGTGAAGACCAGTGATTTATCAAGCCAGACTCCTAGGCTCTTTATCTGAGGTTGGGGGGGGGGGGCCTAGACACGTGGGCCAGAAGGAAGCCAGAATGGTCGGTGGAGGGTTGCCCAGTAGCATAATCTCTGTCTTCTCCCCGTTTAGTTTGAGACAAGAGGAGTGCATCCATTTAGCAACTACCTCTAAACATGGGCCCAGAGTGCTAGACGACCCCTCAGAGTGGTCCAGGGAGACCACAAGCTGAGTGTCGTCGGCGTAGGTGACAATACGTACGCCAAATGGATGAACTATCTCCGCTAGGGGCCTCATGTAAACGTTAAAAAGTGTGGGGCTCAGGGCAGAGCCCTGAGGAACCCCACAACTGAGTGGCTGCTTGGTGGATACAGCCTCCCCCTCAAACACCTGGAAGAAGCGCTTGTCCAGGAAAGAAGTGAGCCATGCCAGGGCCGCGCCAGACACTCCCATGACCTTCAATCGATGTAATAAGGTGGCATGGTTAACCGTGTCGAATGCGGCGCTTAGATCTAATAATATGATGGCTGCTTTCCCTCCCCGGTCTAGCACAGATCATGCTTCTTCGGACACTGCTAGCAGGGCAGTCTCAGTCCCATGTTGGGGACGGAATCCCGTCTGTGAGGAACACAGTAGATTATTAGATTCTAAATAATCTACTACAATGTTATTGATGTGCTTTTCAAGCAGTTTACTCATCCAGGGTAACAAGGAGATGGGGCGGAAGTTAGCTAGGTTACTTTGGTCTAGGGTGGGTTTCTTTAAAAGGGCTTTGACCATTGCACATTTCCACAAAGTCGGGACTGTGCTTGAGGTAATACAGGTATTAAGAACATCAAGGATGACTGGGCGAATAACATCAATGACCATGGTAAGAAACTGTGGGGGTGCTGGGTCGTTGGGGGATCCTGAGGTGACTTTAGGAATTATTTTGTCTAAGGAGGCAGAATCCAAAAGAGTAAATTTTTCCAGCATATAGGGGGCTGGTGTACTGGGGTAAGCTAAAGCAGCAACATCAGATTCAATTCTATCAGCAGGAAAAGAGGAATAAATGGTCTGGATCTTCTGGAAGAAGAAAGTTGCTAAATTATTGCAACGAGCAAGTGCCCCATCTGGTGACATTCGCTCAGGTGGAGGGGAGATCAATGATTTAGCTATTTTAAAAATTTCCTTAGGAACGTTCGCAGCCAGGTTAATTTTAGACTCATAGAACTGGGCTTGGGCTGACCTAATTTCCTATTTGTATAGCCTAATTGCGGCTCTATATTCTGCCCTCTTGAGTTGTGAACGGTCTAGTCTCCACGCTCTTTCCAATTTGCGGCATGATTGTTTCATGTCCCTTAGTCTGGAGGTGTACCAAGGGGCTACTTTTTGCCTTTTTATGGAGTGAAGGGGTTCCTTCGGGAGAACTAGGTCAAGAGAGTTAATAATCCATTTGTCAAAATTAGTACTGGCTATGTTGGGATTTATAGTTTTAGCAGGTTTAAGCTCAGCAAGCGCCAATTACCATTTGGAGGGGGGAAGTATGGCCCATTTCCTACCCCAATGTTTTTTAGGATCTTGTAGAGGAGGGGAGCTTCTAGTAGTCTATGTGAAGGGTACCAGATAATGGTCGGTCCAGGGCAGTGGCACAGGTGACTCAGTTTTTAAAGTGTCAAGATTGCTATAAATATGGTCTAGAAGATGACCTTTGGTATGTGTAGGGAGGAATCCTTTTTGGGTCAGGTCAATGGCTTGGAGATTCAGTCGAAGGCAGTTGGCTGCCTGGTCAAGTGGGTCGTCTAAATGCAAATTTACATCACCAAACACTGGAAAATTTGCCGAGGTGAGCACTAAGTTGGCAGCTAGGTCAGTTATGTTAGAAACAAACTGGCCCAGCGTTCCAGGCGGTCGATAGACCAACAGGCCTGTTAACGAGTTGGTGGGAGATAGCTCTAATGTGAACAGTAAGCTTTCACAAACCGACATAGTAGAGGGGGTGATACAACATTTATACTGCTCTCTATAGATAATGGCTAGCCCACCTCCTCTGCCCGTATTGCGATCAGATCTCTTTATGGTATACCCTCGTGGGGTAGCCCAGATTGTGATAGAATCGGCTTCCAACTGGAGCCAAGTCTCTGTTAGAAAGAGAACATCGGGCTTATACTCTTCTATTAGCAGGGCCAACTCTGTGTGGTGTTTGGGCATCGATCTGCAATTGAGAAGAAACATCTTCCAACTGCGATAAGTGGCATCTCTCTCTATGGTTTTAGAGGATGGTTTCCAGTTGCAGTAATTACAACTGGGCTTATTGCCTACAGGACAAACCGAATGCAGACAATTAGAGTTAATGGCAGGTTTTAAATTATATGAGTATAAAGAGTTATAGGTAATTAAATTACCCACCATAATGCCAGGAATAATGGGATCTGGGAGCGGCTGGACACGGACTGGCGCAGACTGGCTTCTCTTAGGCGCCTCTTCGGCGCGTCTACGGTGCTCCCGCTGCGCGTAACCACTGCACGGCAATGGCATATGCCTAAGTAGATTGGACTAGTAGAAAGACTGGAGCGTCACTCTACCAAGATGGCCGCCCGTTAATGGCACCACCAGGAAGTGCAGAGCGCTCTATTCTCCCTCCACAACAATCAGCATAAGTCGCTGCGGTGGACCGGGGAGTCAGCGCACAATTTTACAAAGTGACAGAAACAATTTTAAAAAAGGTACGTGGTTTTAAAAAATGCTTGCAGCAGTAGTCACACTGTTGTACACCCAAGCGCTAGCACAGCAATGGTCGACGTTCCAGTCAAGATCATGCGCGACGGTGCATATGTCTTAAGTAGTCAGGACTAGCAGAAAGACTGAAGCGTCACCCTACCAAGATGGCCGCCCGCTAATGGCACCACCAGGAAGTGCAGAGCGCACTATTCTCCCTCCACAACAATCAGCATAAATCGCTGCGGTGGACCGGGGGATCAGCGCACAATTTTACAAAGTGACAGAAACAATTTTAAAAAAGGTACGTGGTTTTAAAAAACGCTTGCAGCAGTAGTCACACTGTTGTACACCCAAGCGCTAGCGCAGTAATGGTCGAGGTTCCATTCAAGATCATGCGTGACGGTGCATATGGGTCTTAAGTAGTCAGGACTAGCAGAAAGACTGGAGCGTCACCCTACCAAGATGACCGCCCGCTAATGGCACTACCAGGAAGTGCAGAGCGCTCTATTCTCCCTCCACAACAATCAGCATAAATCGCTGCGGTGGACCGGGGAGTCAGCGCACAATTTTACAAAGTGACAGAAACAATTTAAAAAAAGGTACGTGGTTTTAAAAAACGCTTGCAGCAGTAGTCACACTGTTGTACACCCAAGCGCTAGCGCAGTAATGGTCGAGGTTCCATTCAAGATGTTGATTTCATTGACAAACTTAATGTGAATTTGTTCAATCTTGCCTTCACCCACAACATGAGCCAGGAAAGAATTTGCTTTTTGGAGGTAGAGGTTGTGGTCAACAGCAACAAATTGGAGACAGTGCTATACAGAAAGCCTACAGCCGGTAACACAGTGCTGCATGCCAAGAGTCATCACCCGGCGCATCTGATCCACAGTATCCCCTATGGGGAGATGCTTCGGATCAGACGCATATGCAGCACTGAGGTTTAATGTAGGTTAGCACAGGAGGACAGTAAGGCATGGTTTCTGGCCAGAGGTTACACTAGAACTGCCGTAGACATGTCTATACGGAAGGTCAATTCTATCCCGAGAAAAGAGGATCTGCTGCATAAGAAATCCCAACTAGCAGAATCTGAGAGTGCCAAAAAAACAGTCAGACTCGTACTGACATATAATCAGCAGTACCAAGCTCTCCATAAAATTGTCACCAAAAATTGGAACTTGGTCTGCAATGATTCAGTGATTGGCAATCTCATGTCACCTAGACCTGAAATCTTGTGTAGAAAGGCACGCTCGCTAAGTGATGCGTTTTTAAAATCTAGCCCGGAGGTATTAATTAACACCTCTTGGCTTTAGGCCAGCAAAGGTTTCAGAAAATGCTCTACGTGCAAGGCTTGCAAACACGGGGTGAGCAGAACAGAATATATTACACCATTCTCTAATGTTCCCCGTGTGATCCAAAAACAGCTCACGTGCAAGACAGAGTTTGCGGTGTATGTGCTGGAGTGTCCGTGTGGACTGCGCTATGTGGGTAGTACCAAGCTGCAGGCTCACAAACAGATTCTCCAGCACATAAGGGCCATCAATACCGGTGACACCGCGTACCCAGTTGCATGTCATTTCAAAGACCACCATGGAAACCAAAGCCAGCTGTTGAGGTACTTTGTGATCGACACAGTTCCACCCCTCAGGAGGGGAGGGAACCGTGAGGCGATTTTAGGAGCCCTTGAGACTTGGTACATAATTGACCTAGATGGCAAGTCCCCCTTAGGCCTCAACACCAGTGTAGACTTTTTTTTTTTTAAACCTTTATTGTTCTATATAATGGCACACACAGCATACAGACTACAACCCAGGGGCCGGCAGCGTACTTGCAGCAAATCTGCCATATTCGTTAAATCATACACAGCCAAGTAGCCGGCATCTCGGGGGACCGGCAGCATATTCAACAGTGACCATATCTGTACAGTTAGGAGTGTCTGGGATCTCTATTGAGTCCTGAGAGTTCCTTCCCAGGCGCAGTAAGATGACCTCCCGACTATGCATGCTTCCAAGGCCACTCATATAGTGTGTGCCATACCTCGCTGCCTAAGAAACTCCTAACAAATCAGACCCTAAACACCCCTCCTCCCCCAACCCAACGTCCTCCCCTCCCCTCACCTGAATCAAGTCGCGCTCTAAGCTACATCCTAGCTACGCTCCTGACTGCCTAAAATGGTCCCCTGCTCAGTAAGGTCTCTACCCAGTGTGTATGAAGGGGGATTGCCACAAGTCCAACCTCCCACCATTGCGTGTTCCTACATCCCTCATCCTAACCTGCTCTGCACCAGATTGATGCACTATCTAACCAGGTCCAATATGCCACCCCTCATCCCTATACCATCCGGATTCGTCCGCGTGCGTCTGGACTGCAGGTTCGTTTCATGTTGCTGCCCTAGACCTCCTCGTCTAGTAGCTCCCGTTCCTCAATTACGTCTGCTGGGGCGACTTCCTCCGCGTCAGTTACTCTCAGATGTTCCCGATATAGGCCCCAGAAATTCTTTGGCCGGCTCGTGGGAGGGAGTAGCTCACTGTAGCATTCTGATTGCGTGCAGCAGTACAGCATGTCTTGAGCCCATCTTTTCTTGGTCGGAAGAGGCCCTCTCATCCAGCACATAGCCACAACCCGTCTGGCCATCAGCATGCCCATATATGCCAGTCGTCTCAGTGTGACGGGGAGGGCCCTGGAGTGACCCAGCAGTGCTAGAGCGGGATCTGCGGGCAGTTCCCTTTCCAAGATCAAGCTCATTTCAGTGAAAATATCGTTCCAGAATTTGCGGATTCCCCGGCACCCCCAGGACAGATGTATGAAGTCAGCGACCGGTTCATGGCAGCGTTCGCATTCCGCCGTTCGTCTAAGACCGTATATGTGCAGCCTCTCTGGAGTGTAATACACTCGTTGGAGATACTTGAAATGTATTAATCTATGTCTGCCATTTAATGACAGTTTCTTGGTGCTTGCACAGCAATATTTCCAGATGCCATCGTCTATTGTAATCTGTAGATCTCTCTGCCAGGCTGCCCTAGCTTTCGAGTACTGCTGTTCTCTGTGAGTACCATTCATTCTATACAGATTTGTGACTAATTTATGGGGGGATGAACTTTTGATGATATAGGTGAGCTCCGGGACCTCCGGCGGCTCCGCCAAATCTGGACCCAAGAGGTCTAGTAACACGCTGCGAGTTCTGTGGTACTGGAATCGAAGGAGTAAGGGGGCCTCGCCCGACGCTGGCGCGACTTGTTCCCAAGTTTTCACTGTGCCATTGGAGAACAAATCTCCCGCAGTAGCAATACCCACTGCACGCAAAGCTCGGACCACTCCCTTCTCCGCCACTGGAGCGAGCCATAATGCCCAGTCAATCGGCGTAAGGGGGGAGTACAGTAATACGCTATCCTGCGCTCGCAGTAGCGCGTGCCATGTGTTGTTCGTGGTCATAATGGAATCAAATATTCCAATTCTGCGGTCTACCGGCCTAAATACCGTGGCTGGAAGCGGAGTCGGATCCGCAAAAAGTCGTTCCAAGCGTACATGCGGTATATTCGCCTTTCCATGAATCAACGTGTGCAAATGTGCCGCTTGTGCCACTCTGCAGTATCGTTCCATATCTGGGGCGCTGAGCCCCCCAACTCGTATGGGAGCGTGAGGGTAGTCCATTTCACCCTAGGCTGTTTGCCCCCCCAGGCGAGCCTGATCAATAGCTGTGTTAGGTTTTTGAAGAAGGACTTTGACAGCACAATCGGTAAGTTGTGAAAGACAAATAAGAATTTGGGTAGGACCACCATTTTCATAATGGCAATACGTCCCATCAGGGACAGCGGTGGTTTGCTCCACATCTCCACGTCTTCTTCTAGCGTGCTATACACGACACCGTAGTTTTCGCGTATGAGAATGTCCGGGTCAGTATGGAGCATGATCCCCAGGTACCTGACCGGTTCAGTGGACCATTGCAGTGGGTATTCCATATCGAATTGTTCTGTCATTGGTGTCAATGGGAATGCTACCGACTTGGACCAGTTTATCCGGAGGCCGGAAAGGGCACCAAATCGTACCACCTCCCTCAGTACCGATGATAGGTTTGTCTCCGGGTCACGGACATACAGCAATGTGTCATCCGCATACGTCGAAATGACAATCTTGTACGTTGGAAAACATATACCTTCGTTACTATGGTACTCCCTGAGGGCGCACACCAGCGGCTCCGCGACCAGTGCATAAAGTAGAGGTGAAAGCGGGCACCCCTGTCTAGTGCCCCTGCTTATCACAAAAGAGTCTGAGACTCGATCCCCTATACGCAGCCTAGCCGTAGGGTGGTGATATAGTGCCCCTATCATTTGCAAGAACGGCTCGCCCAGTCCCAGCCTTCGTAAAACCCGCGACATAAAGGGCCATTCCACTGAGTCGAAGGCCTTCTCCATGTTGAGGAAGATATATGCCTTCGTGTCTGGACGAACATTCTGCATAGTTCCCAAGACGGTTCTAATATTATAGTTGAGGTTCCTGTTGGGGATAAACCCCGCCTGTTCCGGTGCCACCAACTCTGAGGTCAGGAGCGCCAATCGTGTCGCCAGTACCTTGGCGTATAATTTGGCATCAACATTCAGTAAGGACAGGGGCCTGTAGGAGCCACATGCATTCGGGGTTTTACCTGTTTTAAGTATGGTCACAATCAGCGCCTCCCTCATGGAGCGTGGCATACTGCCCTCAACACAGATGTCGTCAAATAGAGGGGATAAGTGTGGTATCAGCTTGTCTTTAAAAGCTTTATAAAAGCCCACTGTGAGCCCATCCGCCCCTAGGGCACTGTCTGTATGCATACTCGCCAGAGCCTCCGATATCTCATCCTTGTGTATGGGCTGCATCAAGAATTCCCGGTCAGAGTGCGTCAGAAAAGGCAGCTGTATATGGCCCAAATAATCATCTATGTCATCCTCGATATTCTCAGTCCTAGAGGTGTAAAGCCCTGAATAGTAACTCCTAAACTCATCCGCTATTTCTGCCTCTTCCGTGAGGACCTCGCCAGTATACGTCTCCAGCTCAGCTATAATCTGAGTGTGTCTGGCATGTTTCAGTGTCCAGCTAGAAGGGAGCCTGGACGCTCTCCCTCACCGTACGTCCGGGCGGTCGCATACTTCCCCATGTGCTGAACTTCCCTATCTGCCTCTTCATTGTATTCTGCTATGAGTGTCTTGATTTCCTCTGCCACTTTGGTATCTGCGCCACCCAACTGTCCCTTTCCAGCTCAGCGAGCTGCCGCTCTAAATGCAGTAATCTCTGTCGTATAGACTTAAGCACACTCGAGTGTTTAGACATAGCTATGCCCCGTATGAACACTTTAAATGCTTCCCATACGGTTTGAAAGCTATCAGCTATGTTAGTTTCGAAAAAATTGTCAATCTCTACAGCCAGTTCTCCCCGAAATCTTTCGTCTAATAGTGAGTACGGGGTGAAGCGCCACGTGAAAGGTGGAATTCTCTTCACTGGGGTCTTCAGTATCAAAAGAAGTGGTGAGTGGTCAGAGAGGGTGCGCGGCAGCACAGCGCAGGTCTTAATGTATCTCGCTACTGAGGAGGACGCCAACCGGTAGTCAATTCTAGTGTGTATATCGTGATAGGCTGAATAGTGTGTGTACCCACCCCGAGTTGTGTGCCTACTTCTCCACACATCTACCAGGTCTAGCGTAATAAGCTCCGTCTGGATTGTTAGTGCAGCAGCAGAGGGCCGGCGCTGAGGACCTGAGGACCTGTCAAGCTCTGGGTCCAGCACCAAGTTTAGGTCGCCCCCCCAAAGCATCTGTGAGGCGGCGTATGGTCGACAGTGCTGAGCTAGTGTGTCATAAAAGTATGGGGAGTCATAATTAGGACCGTAAACGTTGACCACTATGAGATCATGTCCCTTCCTGGTGCATCTCGATATGAGATATCGGCCTTCCGGGTCCGCTCTCAGTAAAGACCATGTTAATTTCGATTTGGGGTTAGCCCATGTCAGCACTCCCCGGGAATGTGTCGTGAATCCTGCCACCGTGATGTTGCCCACTAGCCCCCTGGAAAAAAGCATTTTGCTTGTGAGCGGCAGGTGTGATTCCTGTTTGAGTGCCAGATCCACGTTATGTCTTTGCAAATAACTCAAAACCTTCCTGAGTTTACGATAATCATTCAAACCCCTGACATTCCATGTTAATGCTCTTAATGTCTCAGCATCCCTCTTGGGGGCAGCTCCTTTTGTGCTAGTCATATTATCAGTAGGGTAGTTCTATGAGTGGAAGCAGCGATAGCTAGGTCAGCATAGGCTGTAAGCGCAGTCAGAGCGTACCGAGTCATTCCAACATTTTCCCCTGGACCACCACCCCCCGCCCACAGCAGACCCTCCCCAACCAGGCCTTGCAGAGTCCCGACCCACCCGCCTCCCCCCAACTCCAAACCCCTTAACTCCAGAACTAGAACTTCAACAGTGCATTGCGCGCAGGTGCCACGGTCGCCCAACAGCCTAGTACCACCAATGTCCTCAAAGCACCTTGTCCAGCCCCTAGTCTCCCTCCGCCATGCACAAAGTAAAGTATAATCAGAGCTACATAACATTTTCGCAGGTTACTCAATAAGGATTCCATCTCTCCCCTCCTTCCCCCGCAGTCTCTGTGCTCCCCCTCCTGCTCACTCAAATCAACCTGGGAGGGCGTGGTCCACTTCCGGTTATATGGAGATGCCAGACAAATCACTACTCTGTTGCCCCCACACTCTGCGGTTCCTTCTACTTATCTGACAGCGTGCTTCTGACCGTAGTGCAGACCAATGAACCAACTATAGCCACACAGCTGGGCTTGGGATTTTAGCTGCCCGAGTCCTCCCATTCTTCGTCCGGGCTGCTATAGAGTTCCGAGTGCTCAGTCATTCCTGTTCATTTAGATGGCTATTCCCGCCATCTTATGGCGTATCCACGTTGCCGGTTCTCTGCTCCCTCGCCCATCGCTTCATTGCCTGCTGCAGTTCTTTTGGGTCAGTGAATATATGCTAGTGTCCCTGTCTATTGACACGCAGTTTGGCAGGGTACAGCATCGCATAGTCTAGTCCCATTTCTCTGAGACGCTTCTTATGTGGAATGAAATGTTTACGCACCTCTTGTACCCTCGCAGTGAAGTCCAGGAATAACGATATCGCCAACCCTTCATATTGTAGATTGGATTTGGCTCTAGCCAGCCGGAGGGCGGTGTCCCTGTCTCGGTAATTTAGCAGTTTAGCAATTATAGGGCGAGGAGGTTTTCCCGGGCGCGGGCATGGGCCCAGGGTGCGGTGCGCTCGTTCCACCACAAACATCGTCGAGAACACCCCCTCCCCCAGGAGGATGGTAAGGAGATTCTCCACAAACAGTTCCATTGTGCCAGTTTGCGTTGTCTCCGGCAGGCCCGTTATGCGAAGGTTACTGCGTCGCGAGCGAGCTTCTAAATCCTCCGTCTTGTCCTGTAAATTCTGCATCAGCCTCTCCATTTTCTTGTGAGTCACATCCAACTCTGTCTGTGCCTCTTCCACTTCCGTTATCCTCCGTTCAGTCATATCGTGTTTCTCTGCACGTTTGTCTAGGCGTTCTGCCATACGGTCCATCCTGTACGTCATGGCATCCATCTTGGCGCCAAGCGCAGATATACTGGACTGTAGACTTTGTTCCATAGAAAGCAGCATACTCTTGATGTCTGAGCCAACCACTTGATCCTCTTCCGGGCGCTGGATGTCTCTGTGCTCCGCTGGTGGGCCTTGCAGCCCACCAGCTCTCTGTGCAAAGGGAAGTTTACTTTGCGTTTTATCCCCCTTGCCCATTGCGAGGGGTTGCTCTCCACCTGGCGGCAGAGTCACGTGTACTGTATCTCACCTGGGGGAGACGTACAGAACCCGGGGAGATCCCTTAATGTCTAGGCCACTGCACCAATCTGGAGCGGGGGGGGCCGCAAGCGTCACTGCCAACCCCGCTGAGAGCTCCGTCCGGTAGCCTCACTGCTCCCAGCAATGCCTTAGTGTTCCTGCCCAGTCCGACTCGAGATGTCCCACTCAGGAGAGTGAGTTCTTGGCCCTTGTGTTCATGTTGCGGCAAGTGGTGCTGGACGCTCAGCGTCATCGTCGACCTGTCCTCCTCACTCTCTGCCAGGTCGGGCGGGGTCTTCGTTGCGCTCCTGTAATAGGGCGAGTACAGTATGTGCCCCTGTGTCCGGCCAGGACCCTCGCAGATTCGCAGCTATAGGATTGCGTCAGGGATCTCAAGGCTCCCCGTCCGCCCTCCAAGTCCGCCAAACAAACGTCGACTACGCCAAAGCCTCACAGGTCGGAGCACACCACCGTGGGGGAGGGCTCTCCCAATGTCACCCCTGTGCTGTCACCGCGAGCCTCTAGTCGCGTTCTCCCTTCGGGCTCCCTGCCTTAGGGTGCTTCATCATCCACTCCGTCTCCGCACTGGGGCACGCCGAAAATGGCCTCACACAGCAGCACGCACCTCTTCGAGACTCACGGGGCCACCAGGGCTCGAGCGGGGACCGGCCCCCCCCCCCACCCGAGTCACGGCACTGTCTCTGCACCTTCCGACACCGTCAGGGAGGTCCCGGGCCTGTCTTCGGATTTCCTCCCGGGCCTCCGGGGGGACCGCACTGTTCGTGTCTGCACGTCCGCTCACGCCGCTCGGGGTTCTTGGCTACTGGGGACCGCGGCTTGCAGCCTACCAGCTCGCGGGACTCCGCCACCTCTCGTGCTGGCTCCGGGACTCCGAACCTCCACAAATTTAGGGGCACAGGTAGGCCAGCTATTCCTGTCGTCGGGGCAAGTGTAGGAGGTACGTGATGCGATGCTCTGGTGAAGGATTTTACAGGATATTTATTTGTGCACAACGGAGCTTCGGCCTCAAGCGTCCATCTTGGCTGCCGGCAAGCTCCGCCTCCCCCCGGGGTAGACTTTTATACCTGTCTTTAGCCTCCTAATTATTGTTGCTCTGATTCTTCCTCCCTCGTTTAGCCGTATGGTCCCACCACACTTCACCTCATTGGGATAATAGATGTGTTTAAAACTTTCCCGGTGAGGTGACAGAGAGAGATGCGCATGCTTTCTCGTTTATCCTTTGTACAGTTCAGTGGTCTTAGCAAACTTGTTATTTTGTATTTTAACAGTTTTTTTAAACAAAATAATTGTTTCTTTTGTATGTATTGTTTGCACTGGTTATTGCACTTTCCTTGTTCACTATTGTTACATTGCATCCTTGCACTTTATTGGTAGCATAGCTAGGGAGGTTCATGGATTTCTTTCATGATGTTGATTTTACCCACTTTGATCATATCTTCAAAGAAACCCCCTTGTTTTCGATCTGATTAAAAAATGCATATTGCACTGTATTGGCAGCTTGACTATGGAAGTACAGGGGGATATAAATTCCTTACATGATATTGATTTTACCCACTTGGGTCTTATCATCATGAAGCCCCATTTGTTTGGTTCGATTTTAAAAAAATCGCTGTGTATTAATCATGATTGATTAAAGTCAAATGAGAGTTTTAATAACAAAGAAATAATTCTCTTGATCATGTTTGTACATATGTTTTTATGAATATGGCATTGTATAAAGTTTGCTCTATTATGCTGCTTTGTATTTTAAAAAAACATGTGTTATTGCATCAAGTCTTATCATGAGTTAAGGAATACAATGGTGTATAGATAACTGTGAATTGCAACATATACCCAGCATATTTTCCATGTCTAGTCATGCTGGTTATGTATCTACCAATCATGTAACAGAGTGACGCGCACTTGCACTTTAAAAATGTACTGCTCCTTCTATAGCGTTATTTGACCAAGGCCTCTGGGCAGGCCGAAACGTTATGCTGGTGGCGAAGAAAAAAACAAAATACATTATTCACCTTAAGCCTGGGTCGGCTCTCGTTTCCTTCTCTGGTGGAGTCCTGTTCGAGGGAGGATTGCTGGAGTTGTTGGTTCGAGTTGTTGTTGCATATATATATATGGGACACGAGTCCGCAGTTGTGAGAATAAATACCTGAAATGGTCACAAAACCGGGCTCAGCAATCTTTTTCTGATGTTTTATGACAGGATTCTCCATTCCTGTTGCAGCCGGAGCCGCCCTAGGGTCGGGGGCCCCCACCATGGAGGTTTTGTTTTTCGTGTTGCTGACACTATAGGGGCATGACCCGCTCACCCGATGCCAGACCGGAATGGATTGCCTTGGTATTTCTGGCATTTGAGGTGAGAAAGGGAGAAGACAGAGGCACATACCTCTCTTGGATTTTTCTGCTACTCATTGAAATTTCGTGCATGTAGTCACTTTATTCCAGAGTGCAATTTTTCAAAAGGGGAAAATAGTGCAAATGGCAGTTTGGAAAAGCTATTAGCAAAAGTCAGATGTTTACTGCATTTGTACAAGTTAAACAACACTGGTGCACCTTGGGACTTGAAGTGCTGTGCACTGTCACATGACTTTCATTCGAGCACTGGCAATCAATGGATATGTCATTCACCTGTGATCAAGGCTATAAAAAGCTGAAACGCGTAAGGACACGAGTTAGCAGTTGTGAGAATAAATACCTGGAATGGTCACAAAACTGGGCTCGGCAATCTTTTTCTGATGTTTTATGACAGGATTCTCCATTCCTGTTGCAGCCAGAGCCGCCCTAGGGTCGGGGGCCCCCACCATGGAGGTTTTGTTTTTCGTGTTGCTAACACTATAGGGGCATGACCCGCTCACCCGATGCCAGACCGGAATGGATTGCCTTGGTATTTCTGGCATTTGAGGTGAGAAAGGGAGAAGACAGAGGCACATACCTCTCTTGGACAGTATTTGACTCCAGCTATTTGGGAAAGTATTTTTCTGCTACTCATTGAAATTTCGTGCACGTAGTCACTTTATTCCAGAGTGCAATTTTTCAAAAGGGGAAAATAGTGCAAATGGCAGTTTGGAAAAGCTATTAGCAAAAGTCAGATGTTTACTGCATTTGTACAAGTTAAACAACACTGGTGCACCTTGGGACTTGAAGTGCTGTGCACTGTCACATGACTTTCATTCGAGCACTGGCAATCAATGGATATGTCATTCACCTGTGATCAAGGCTATAAAAAGCTGAAACGCGTATGGACACGAGTTAGCAGTTGTGAGAATAAATACCTGGAATGGTCACAAAACTGGGCTCGGCAATCTTTTTCTGATGTTTTATGACAGGATTCTCCATTCCTGTTGCAGCCGGAGCCGCCCTGCAGGGTCGGGGGGCCCCGGCCATGGAGGTTTTATTTTTCGTGTTGCTGACACTATGGTGGCATGATTCGCTCACCCCATGCGAGACCGGAATGGATTGCCTTGGTATTTCTGGCATTTGAGGTGAGAAAGGGAGAAGACAGAGGCACATACCTCTCTTGGACAGTTTTTGACACCAGCTATTTGGGAACGTATTTTGCTGCTACTCAATGACATTTTGTGCACGTAGGCACTTTATTTCAGAGTGCAATTTTTCAAAGAGGGAAAATAGTGCAAATGGCAGTGTGGACAAGCTATTGGCAAAAGTCGGATGTTTTCTGCATTTGTACAAGTTAAACAACACTGGTGCACCTTGGGACTTGAAGTGCTGTGCACTGTCACATGACTTTCATTCGAGCACTGGCAATCAATGGACATGTCATTCACCTGTAATCAAGGCGATAAAGTGCTGAAACGCGTAAGGACACAAGTCAGCAGTTGTGAGAATAAATACCTAGAATGGTCACAAAACTGGGCTCGGCAATTATTTTCGGATGTTTTATGACCGGATTCTCCATTCCTGTTGCAGCCAGAGCCGCCCAGCAGGGTTGGGGGCCCCAACCGTGAAGGTCTTGTTTTTCGTGTTGTTGACACTATGGGGGCATGACCCGCTCACCCGATGCCAGACCGGAATGGATTGCCTTTGTATTTCTGGCATTTGAGGTGAGAGTGCACGAAGTCACTTTATTCCAGAGTGCAATTTTTCAAAGGGGGAAAATAGTGCAAATGGCAGTGTGGAAAAGCTATTAACAACAGTCGGATGTTTGCTGCATTTGAACAAGTTAAACAACACTGGGGCACATTGGGACTTGAAGTGCTGGGCACTGTCACATGACTTTCATTCGAGCACTGGCAATCAATGGAAATGTCATTCACCTGTAATCAAGGCTATAAAGAGCTGAAACGCGTAAGGACACAAGTTAGCAGTTGTGAGAATAAATACCTGGAATGGTCACAAAACCGGGCTCTGCAATCTTTTTCTGATGTTTTATGACAGGATTCTCCATTCCTGTTGCAGCCGGAGCCGCTCTGCAGGGTCGGGGGCCCCCACCACGGAGGTTTTGTTTTTCATGTTGCTGACACTATGGGGGCATGACCCGCTCACCGGATGCAAGAACGGAATGGATTGCCTTGGTATTTCTGTCATTTGAGGTGAGAAAGGGAGAAGAGAGAGGCACATACCTCTCTTGGACAGTTTTTGACTCCAGCTATTTGGGAAAGTATTTTGCTGCTACTCAATTACTTTCATGCACATAGTCACTTTATTCCAGAGTGCAATTTTCAAAGGGGGGAAATAGTGCAAATGGCAGTGTGGAAAAGCTATTAGCAAAAGTCGGATGTTTACTGCATTTGTACAAGTTAAACAACACTGGTGCACCTTGGGACTTGAAGTGCTGTGCACTGACACATGACTTTCATTTGAGCACTGACAATCAATGGAAATGTCATTCAGCTAGGGGAATTTGCCTTGAAACAGTTCAGTAGTCTGTGCGCTCTCAGGGAACAAAGACCAGGCTCAGTACTATTCAAAGTTCACCTCCTGTTTATTCACTAAAAATATGGAACGCTTCACGAATTTGCATGTCATTCTTGCACAGGGGCCATGCTAATCTTCTCTGTATCATTCCAATTTTAGAATTTGCGCTGCCGAGGCGAGCATATACGGGCAATTAAGAACTTAGATGAATCCTATCCAGTAGGGCGTCACTTTAAACAATATCACAAATGCAATTCTAAATCCTTGAGATACACTGTGATTGATTAGATAGAGGAATCACCCAGAGGTGGCAACAGAGAAAGGTCACTCAGGCAGCTAGAATGCAGGTATATTTTACAACTCAATACAAATGAACCTATGGGTCTAAATTTTGATGCAGAAATGTACACTCATTTTTAGTAATACCAAAGAGATCCGCCTATCTCTACACAATTTTATTTGTTTTTAATTTGCACAGGTATCACTTTATGGTGTTAGAAATTCTTAGAAGTGTAGGTGCTAATGAAATGTTTGACTTATATATTCACTGAAAAAACCATAGGTTTCAGGCCTTATATAGTTGGGAATTAGCATTTAAAAAACCTTGCAAATTCACTGAAAAAACCATAGGTTTCAGGCCTTATATAGTTAGGAATTAGCATTTAAAAAACCTTTGAAATTCACTGAAAAAACCATAGGTTTCAGGAGTTATATAGTTAGGAATTAGCTTTTATTAGCGGATAACGTTTTTATATATTAAAACGTTTTTTAAATCTCAAATGCCTGCTTTGCTAACAGAGTTTTTAAGCACAGGCTATTTTGTCTCTGGTGGCCATCTTGGGAGACTGCATATCAGAATTTATTTAATGACATATAAGAGGATTTGAGAAGTCACTCAAAATGTGCCCTAATTTTTCTTTCTTCAGCACTAATCATAATTTCTATGGCAAAATGAACCCCCTCATTTTGTTCCTTTGCAAATTAAATGTTTTAAGTGTTAACACTTTATTCCAATCAAGATGACTTCAGGTGTGCCATACTTTTGTCATAAGTAAGACTGTTAGCGCTCTAGTTGTTCTTTAGAACACTCTGGGACATTCTGTCATTGGGCTATAGTTGGGCTACATCTGGCTGATATTTGGGCTACATTTGTTTTTTTTGTCTCTGGTGGCCATCTTTGGGCTACATTGGGCTACATTGGGCTACATTTGGGCTCTAACATATATATAGCCCAATGTAGCCCAATATATATTTTTTCAAAGTTAATTTTCGTAAAAACCACTGGAGCACATATCTTGAGACATAGCAAAGGCACATCGGGCTACCAGTCCCTACAATTTTGCCAAGTTTGGTGGAAAACCATTCAGCCGTTCGGGCTAAAAGTGAGTCCAACCTATGGAAATTAACATGGGGAAAACACGTTTTGGGACCCCCCCCTTTTATCTCGGCCCCCGCTTGACGAAGCCCCCCAAACTTTCAGGGAAGGACCAGAGCGTCGCGAGGCAAAGTTAAGAAAAATTTCAGGAAGATTCCTCAACCGGCGCCAAAGTTATTCCCAATAGAATGTTGCGATTTCCCTATGGAAAACAATCCTAACTATATATACCTACTGGCTATCGCCAGTAGGTAATATATATTTGTATTTTCTAATTTCAGGACCTGTCGAGCTGTAATTGTCTCATTGGAGATTTCTGGTTCAATGAGAGCAATGCAAAATAACTTTACTTTTTTTATTTTTTATTTCGATTATTTCCTTGTTGAATTCATGTATCTCATGCATGCATAGAAATGTTCAACAAAAATTGATACGTTTAGGATTGTGGCCTGCAGGATAACGTCTTAGGCAATATTCTACAGGGTTAAGTGACATAATTCTACTGTTATTTGCCAACTAGACCCAATTGGGCATAATTAATTTGTTATATTATTTTTATTTTATGCCATAAGTCTTTGCAAGCCTCCCCTTAATAATTGGAGACAATGATTCAACGTGGGTACTCAAGTTTGCCCAATGGGGCACTATCTGAATTAATATAGAGACACTTGTACCAACACTGTCATGGCTGCCAGTGGGTGAGCAACATGCAGGGTACTTAAGACAGGAGACATTTCCTTTACAGTTGTCACCAATGTTAAACAACTGATTTTTTTTTCCTTTGTGTTCATTCCACACAATTATTATATTTTGAGCCATAATTGAGCAAGATATAACAAAAACGACATTGTGTTTTGGAATATTGTATGACCAAAAGATGGATTACCAGTTTTTAATGATGATACTTATGTTTTCTCTGTTATAACCATGGTATATGTTGTATATGTTGGCCGCTGTAATCGGAAGAGTTGTTGATGAATTAGTATGCACCCCTCTTCTATGTTTACCTCTGACCACTATGTTAAATTGTATTCAGTAACTGCGAGTCAGCGTTGTGAAAAAGGCTCATGTTGGAATAAACCTCATTGAACATTTTGGTTTAAGGAGTGCCATTCCTTTCTTTTTTTGATTGTTGGGTCAGAAGCATTGGAGTCTTTACACGCCCAGGCGCAGGTGTTTTTCATCACCCCCGATAATTTTGATGCATGTCGAGGAAACACAAATCAGGTATGATATATTTCTGGAAAATTGTAAACACTGGCTCTGAAGAGCCGCTTTTGGCCATTGAACCAAATATCTCAGCCGAGGTCTGGGAAGAACACTTCAATGCTCTATACACGGGAGCTACTTTGGACAAAGCCGGGGCCCCAACTGATTTAATGCCAAATACAGCCACACAGTTAGAGGGGGACCTTTTCACTGAGGAGGAGGTGCGGGTTGCAATCTCTAGGCTGGCATCTGGTAAGGCCCCAGGATTGGATGGCCTTCCGGGAGATCTCTATAAGCAAGAGTCAGATGTGTGGGCCCCGTACCTTTTGACGATCTTCAATGCCACCCTGAGGGGCATGGAGGTCCCCTGTACTTGGCTGGGCGCAGAGATTGTCCCCATATTTAAGAAGGGTTCACCTCTGCTCCCAGCCAACCACAGGCCAATCAGCCTCATCGACGTGTCGCAAAAGCTATTCGGGAGGCTGATACTAGACTGCTACCAGGACTGGATTGAAGAGTTCTCCATTCTGAGCCCTTACTAGGCAGGTTTTAGAAGGAAGACCTCAACCACGGATCAGATTTTCCGTTTTAACCTACTATTCTGGAAAACCGTAACAATCGAGGGTGGCAGCTTATACGGTTTTCGTGGATTTGCGTGCCGCCTTCGATTTGGTGCCACGGGATAAGTTGTGGACTGTGCTAGGAGAGTTGGGCATTCCACCTGATCTTCTAAATATGCTGATGAGACTTAAGCAAGATAATTTTGCACACGTCAGATGTGGCAGGTATGGGCTTCTCTCGGCGAGATTCCCCGTTGCCAGAGGGGTGAGACAGGGTTGTGTGCTTGCACCGACCCCGTTTTGCCTCTTTGTCAACGGGGTAATCGCCCATCTGACTAAAATCAAGGACATAGATGCCCCAAGGCTCAACAGCAGCAGGGTGCCTGCAATCATGTTTGCAGATGACACCCTGCTGCTGTCAAAATCTCCTATGGGGATGCAACGTGTCCTGGATGGCTTCGTGGCGTTCTGTGGGAAAAGGGGGCTGGAGATCAATGCTCTTAAGACCAAATTCATGATTTTCAGCCCCCCAACCACGACGCGCCCGAATCCAACCATAGGTTCAATGAGGCTTGAGAGGGTCCACACATTTGAGTATTTGGGGGTGACAATCAATCAGAAAATGACCTGGGATACACATCAGACAAAGACAAATCTTAAACTGGTTCAGTTAACGAGTGGTATCTCCAGGGTAATAAAGAGGTCAACCTTCAAACCCCTCGCGCCCCTGCTCGAAATTTACAAAATGTAAGCGAGGGGGGCAGTTACATATAGCGGGGAACTGTGGGGGCATACAGCTGGCCAAAACCTAGTGATCACAGAAAATAGGTTTATTAGGCAAGTGGTAGCTTTGCCTCCAAGCACCCCGCTTTTACCTCTTAGACTCGACTTGGGCCTCAGACCGATTGATGAAGAACTGGGCTTCAAACCATTAACATTCTGGCGCCGACTCTGGACTACTCCAGAGCTTAGGATTTATAGGTTGGAATTGGAAGAGATTTTAAGTTTATCAAACACGGGGAAAATCCCCTGCCTAAATTATATTAAAAAGTCATTTGTAAGTCTGGGAAAACCTGAATTATGGTTAGATCCAGATAATGCTTGTAGTAAGATCTCACGTAAAGACTTAATAAAGGATTACTATACTTTCAAACTAAACAACTTGCTAGGGAATGAATGGATGGGGTCCCTAACTAACTCATTCACCCAATCTAAAGACGCTTACTATCTGGAACAGGTTCTCAATGGAATTTGCCCTGTCCTGACTAGGAAGCTATTCTTGCAGTGGAGGTATGGCACCCTCCCTCTAAGAGCATTTACAAGTGCCTGGTCTCAGCCCTCCTGCAACAAGCAATGCCCTGCATGTTTATATCAGATTGAAAATGATTTACATGTCCTGTTTTTTTGCAATGCTTACCAAAAATCCAGAAAGTATTGGCTTGTCCCCCTTCTTAAAAATTTAGGCTGCAGGCAATGTATCTCGGCTTATAGAATACTCAAGACGGATTTATCGCCTCCGATTGTTTTTGCTGTAGCTAAATTCCTGACTGCGATTTGGCACAAGCGCTCCCGCTATATTGCGAACTCTGATAACGAGCTGGCACAGGCACTTTGAAAGTCTAATGCATTAATAATCACAAATTAGAATGGATTGCAACCAATTTTATTAAGCATGTTAACTGTGTCCTTCCTTGCTCTTTAGCAGTCGGATTCTTATCTTGCACTAGCACTTTTATGTACATTGTTAATTGGAACGTTTTTTAGGAATTTTGTACTTTAATCATCAAGCATTTCGATGTTTTGTAATATTTTGATGCACATCTTTAAGGGTCCAAGTGACCGAAAAAAAGTTTGAAAATGAAATGTATATATATATATATATATATATATATATATTTAAAAAAACGTAGGTTTTAGGGGTGTTATAGTTAGCTGGACATTTCACTCATACAAAACCATTGAAATTCCTCCATTATAGTTAGATTAACTAACTGTAACTCTCGCGCCCGAAATCCACTGGTGATTATGTCACATATTACACCATTCATGACATGATCAGTGACATCACTGATGACATCTCAAATGACATCACTGATGACATCACTGTTGACATCATTCAGTGAATGTGGTTTGTTATTTAAATATGTATTATATAATCACCAATCTGCATGAAAGAATCAGTGGATATATAAATATCTGGTTAGAGCATTTAGTAGCAATGTGATTGATTGTTTACTGGAGTAATTTATAGTGTCACACTAAATATATTGGATAGTGACTAAACTGTGTGAATATCTGTATTACTTTGTCAGTTGTTGTTTAAACTATTTCACCAGTTGGTTACTAGCTAAATACAAGTCTATATTAGTTATTGATTAGTTAGCGGTTAATTTCTAATGTTGAGTCAATGTGTGTGTGGTTCGGTGGGGGGATCTATGACTGCCCAAAGATATGTGAATAGTGAAATCAGTACGTATATGAGGTTAAGACTACGTGTTATAATTGTTGTTTGGGTGAGTGGATATCTTTATGAGTGTGGTGATGAGCAAAAACATTTCTCAATGGTACATGTCCAACAAAGTAGAAAAAATAAAAGACAGTGTATGTGACAGTTGTTCTATATGAATAAGTGTACATAAAACTCATTAATTGCATGAGTGACTGTATAGATAACTGTATACTCGTAATAGTGATTTCATAACACACTAAGTATGAGTTACTATCTATATGAATAAATGAAGTGCTATTTGTATAAGTGTGTAGCTGAGTAAATGTAAATAGGATACCTTGTTTGCAAAAGTGAGTAGGGACCTCCAATCCATACATCCTGTGAACTATGCTCACGAAGAATGTAGAAGACTGCGCCTCCCATAGGCCAACGCTGCAGCTTCTACATACTTCAACACCCTCCACATACTCAGCAAGACCTTCAAATAGACCTACCACCCGAATCAAGGAAGACCGTCACCCATGCACCAAAGTAACATGCAAGATTTGCCAGGCAGTACTGTCCAGAGGAGATCAAAACAAGAAATACTCCTGTGGCACTGCTAGTATGCGCAAGCACCTCCAATCTATACATCCTGTGAACTATGCTCACGAAGAATGTAGAAGACTGCGCCTCCACCACCGGCAATACCAAGTACCTCTGCGGCATCACCTTCATCATCACCACCAGACATACGTCCCTAATTCGTGAAAGTTAGGATGCACTCCTTGAAGTGCAATTGTTTAATTTGTTATGGGGAGCAATCTGTAGACCAGAGCAATTGATAACCATTGATGCTAGTTTTTTTTATTCCCTCAAAGTTCATGGTTTTGTTCGTCCATTTGACTTTTTTCTTTTTAAAACCAGCAAAAGAAAAAAAACGTTTAAAAAAATAATATATATATATAAAAAAAGTTATTTTCAGAAATAACTACTCTGGTTAAAGAAAGAGCTAAATATATATGCTAGTGTGTGAAAGTTTACATAAATGTATACATACTGCATAATTGACTAAATAATGCATTTGTGGTATATGGTGAATGTATAACTGCAGAACTATAGGGATGTGCTGTAGCATGACACTGTAAGCTCTTTAGCTACAGCGTGCTGAGCTACTTCCGAAGCACAGAGATGCAACATATGTACATAAATATGTTGGAAGTCTGTCCTTCCCTCTGCACTGCTGCTTAAACTGCAGGCATGTGGTGATACAGGCACCCTTGCACCATGATGCAAGAATATCTGTGCCGTGTGGAGTTTGTTTTTGTGCAGGAAGACACACCTTCCTGCACAAAAACAATCAGTGAAGGCATTTTTCTCCTACAATGTATGCTGCGCATTGTAGCAGATATTGGAAGAAAAAAATTAAGAGAAATGAAAACAATTCTGCAGCACATTTAAAAGCTCTCTGCGCCACCAGTACGTCACTTTTTTCGCAGGTGGTTCCTCCATATTTACAAGGGGGGGAAAGTTACCCTGTGTGACTTTTCCTTTCCTTCTCAATACGGCCCCTTTATACGCAGCTCTTTACGTATATATATATTACATCATTCATGACATGGTCAGTGACATCACTGATCACATCAAAGATGACATCTCATATGACATCACTGATGACAGCATCCAGGGAATTTGGTTTGGTTTGTTATTTAAATATGTATTATATATATAGCAATCTGCATTGAAGAATGAGTGGATATAAAAAATCTGGATAAAGAATTCAGTAGCAATGTGATTGATTGTTTACTTGAGTAATTTATAGTATCTCACTAAATATATTGGATAGTGACTAAAATGTGTGAATATCTGTATTACTTTGTCAGTTGTTTTGTAAACTGCTGCACCAGTTGGTTACTAGCTACGTGAAAGTCTATATTACTTATTGATTAGTTAACTGAGTATTTGTATGGGAGAGTGAATGTGTGTGTGGTTCGGTGGGAGGTGTCTGACTGCCTAAAGAGGTGTGAATAGTTGATTCAGTAGGTATATGACGTTAAGACTACATGCTATAACAATTGTTTGGGTGAGTTAATATCTTTATGGGTGTGGTGATGAGCAAATATATCTCTCAATGGTACATGTCCAACAAAGTACAAAAATAAAAGGCAGTGTATGTGACATTTGTTGTATATAAACAAGTATACATATGACTCGGTGATTGCATGAGTAACTTATGGATAACTGTATACTTGTAATAGTGATTTTATAACACTAACTATGAGTTACTATCTATATGAATAAGTTAAGTGCTTTTTGTATAAGTGTTGGAGGTAGTGTTTTAGGGTTTAGGGTAGTGCAGTGGTGTTTGTGTAGTGAATGGTATGTGCTGGGGTAGATTTAGGGTTTGGTGTTTGTGTAGAGTAGTTGGTCGTGTTGGTGGTAGATTTAGGGTTTTGGGTAGTGCAGTGATGTTTATGTAGTGTAGGGGGCATGCTGGGGATAGTGTTTTAGGGTTTAGGATAGTGCAGTGCTGTTCGTCTACTGTAGGGGGTAGTGTTTTAGGGTTTAGGGTAGTGCAGTGGTGTTTATGTAGTTTAGGGGTTCATGCAGGGGATAGTGTTTTAGGGTTTAGGGTAGTGTAGTGGTGTTTGTGAAGTGTAGGGGTTGGGCTGGGGATATGTATTAACATTACACTATGACCTCCCTAAGCACAATTATCAGTAGTAACCACCCAAAAATGCCAGGTGAAGTTATCAGCAGATTGCTAAGAAAACGTTTATCAATATTAAATGCTTCTAATCAAGTAAAATTCAAATCATCACATGCAGTGTGCCACAAATAGTATTACCACAGCAGTAAGTCTCCCCAACTTAGATTTAAAGTGGATAAACATGTTTCATGTGACAGACCCATAGGCCAACACTGCAGCTTCTACATGCTTCAACACCCTCCGCATACTCAGCAAGACCTTCAAATAGACCTACCCCCCGAATCAAGGAAGACCGTCACCCATGCACTCATCACCAGCAGGCTGGATTACGGAAATGCCCTCTATGCCAGAATCAACAAATCTCTACTCCACAAATTTCAGACTGCCCAGAACACCGCAGCCAGACTCATCCTCAGCATGGGTGAGCAGTGTGGCTCAATGGTTAGAGCGGCAGACCCTGATGCAGAGGTCTAGCCCGGGACCAGGGTTCAATTCCCCGCCTCGGCGGGTCTTGGGCTCAAAATTCCATGGACCTGATAATTCTCGCCTCTGTGCTTATTCCAATCATGGAGTCCCACTCTGCAACTCTGGGCAATAGCTTGCTTAATCTCCACAACGGCCCCCACAACGCTAAGGATGCCTGACCTCCACCTTGGGGGTGCCCAGGAGTGGACACCTCACAGGGAAAGCCAGGATGGGTTCCACAGCGGTATTCGTACAAGCGCCTTGAGACCCTTGCGGGTGAGTAGTGCGCTATACAAGTATCAATTTACATTTTTACATTCACATCCCACGACAAGACCACATTACCCAGCATAAACGAGCACTCCACCTGCTCTCCGTCGAAAAAAGAGTGACCTTCAAGCTGCTCACACACACCTATAAAGCCCTCCACAACACCAGACTCCAATACCTCAATCTCCTTCTACACCCCCAAAAGAAACCTCCACTCCGCTGACCAGGCCTTGGTCGAAATCCTCTGTCTCCACAGAACCAGACAGGAGGTACACCGTTCTCCTATATCATGGCCAAGATCTGGAATGAACTCCCCCTCAGCATCAGATGAAGCCCCACACTGAAAGCATTCAGGAAGAGCCATAATACCTGGCTTTTCGAATGACCAAAGCTGCATAAATCCCCACACACACTCCCCCAGCGCCTGGAAACCCTCACAGGTGAGTAGTGCGCTCTATACATCCCTGATTGATTGATTGATCTGCCACCACAGTGTGCGTTTGAGTGTTATCAACAGGCCCTGCCATTGGTTTGGCTGTCTGAAACTCTTAAGGGTAGTGAAATGAGCAGTGCTACCTTCTTTAATATACACAGAATGTCTGAAATTGGCTTGGTTTGGCTTCACCTCTGAGAGCTACTTTCAGGGTTTAAAAGTTTAAAAAAAAGGGAAGTTACTAGAATATTAAGTTGAAAAAAAAGGGGAATGAATGATAATATTCGTATTAAAAAGGTAACCCATAGAAATGCTTTAATAAGAAAAACGAGTTTAAATAAAGCATTTTAGAAATTATACGAAAGTTAAAAAGAATGGAAAGAGGCATGTTTACATAAACACGTGATGTACTAAAACAGTGGAAATTACAACACCTTCTCAACTGAAAAACGTGAGTTAAAAGTGGGAGGAACAATAAATTGATCCCATAGAGTGTTAAGTAACCAAAAAGTATATAAACTACACCTGGGGGATGATTAGTTTCGTTTCAGAGAATCAACACGGACAAAGAAACTACGAGCAAGGTAATGATTCGGAGCTGCGGAAGCATCTTGAGAGTATCTTTCATTTCCTCAGAGGGAACATATTGTTAATATATATTTAAAAATACATAAAACATTATGTCCCCTCCAGAGAAGTTGGATGAATTTCGACGGAGGAAGGAAAGAATAGCGAAGAGAGGTAAATTATCTGAATGGGTATATGTTTGATGTTTTTTAAATAAGAAATAAATAATATTTAAATAACTATAGAATGTGGTATGATTAAGTTGAAATGGAATACAGTAACGAGTTGACGAAAGAACCATTACAAAAAATATAGGTTAATTACTACGTGCAAAGTAATGATTAGGAGCGATGCCATCATCTTGAGTTTATCTTTCATTTCCACAGAAGGATCATATTGTTAATATATATTTTAATTTACATTCAACTTTATGATCTTTCAAGTGGAGTTGGATGACTTTCAACCAAGGATTTAAAAGAAGAATAAATACAAAAAAATTTAGTATGCAAGTATTTCTTAATGATTGAAAAATGTAGCATAAACTATCGACGAAAAAAGGAAATACTTTGGAATAAAGGAGAATACTCTATATCTTCTAGAGTGAAAATGGGTTAAAACTATTTATATTGAGTAGTGCTTTTACCAATTTTCACTCGTGAAGAACAGGAGGATTATCATCGTAAGCACTTTTTTTAGAAAAAGTAATATAATTTTGTCTTCAAATAATAATTAATATTGCTTCCAATTTTTAAATATGATTGTAAAATGTAATATTAACATGAAGTGTACATAAAAAAAGAAAGATGAAGTAGTGAGGGAGTGTTTGTCGTAGCACTTCTATTCTACTTTATCTGAAAGTAAAAAAAGCCAAAAACATTTAAATAAAGATGATTGGGCAACACTTATATAATGTAAACATAAGGAATGTGGTCCAACGCGTGATACTAATGAATAAAAAAAAGATTTTGCATTTCACCCATGTGATGAATATAACAGACTCAATAAAAATATTTTGAAAACTTGTGTACTTTTCTTTCAAGGATGGTTTGAAGAATTATACATTTAATGAAAGGACAAAGTACTCTCCGCTAAAGGAGAAAAGTCAGCACAATTATGATACAATAGAAAATAGAATATTTTTTATAAATACCTTTAAAGTCAACAAACTTGTAAGCAGAGTACACAGTTTAGGTTAAAAACACCCTACGACAACTAGTTTTTGAAACCCATTGTAAACTAAAGTGTGTGACAAAATGGGCTACGTACATGGTGAGGGTATCGTAACATCACATAGAAAAAACAAGCCAATCAACATTAGGATCAGGAAGGTAGAGTTAACCACACAACAGCCAATCAAATGTTTTTGAAAATCTGCGCCTGGAAAGGGATTGGTCGGTAATACGTCTTCTTACAATGCTTCACAACCAATGAAAAAGAGGTGTAGAAAGTTTCTTTTTTTAACATACAAGCAAATCAGATGATCTTGCAAGTACACGCAGAGGGAGGCAATTATTGAAGATTTTTCTTTTTTTTTTTAGAGTTTTATATAGCGCTAGCTAAACCCCGAGGTATCAGAGCGCTTTACATGAGGAAACAGCATGTTATCATTTACAGAGGTTTCACATTATTTACAGACAAATTACAAATTCAATACAGTTATTGGCAAGTCGAGTGTCAGGATTCAAAAAGAATAGAGGGAGCTGGCAGTCAGTTGGAAGGAGGAAGCAGCGGAGAAAAAGGCAAGACAGTATGTCCCAAGTCCGGCTGGGTAGGTGATGGCCAAAGCGGTGTGCCAGGGCCAATCTCCCCTATAGCTGTCGGTGCAGCTCCACTGGGAATCGGCCATGCAGTTCTGGCTGCGCCAGATGAGTATAAGTTCAGGAAGTAACAGGGGGAGCTGGGAGACCAAATTCGAAGGAGACATCAGCGGAGAAAATGCGAGACATATGTCCGAGATCTGGGTGGGTAGGTGACGGCCAAAGCAGTGCGCCAGAGCCAGTCTCCCCTATAGCTGTCGGTGCAGCTCCACCGGGAATCGGCCATGCAGTTCGGGCTCCGCCGGAGTTAGATAGATGATAAGGAGGTGACCGAAAAGCAAGAGCCAAGATCCATGTGAGTGGTCCATAGCCTGGCCACGAGACTTCTCCTTGAAACTGTATGGGATCATTGGCAGCCATTTAGGGTCAGGCGCAGGCTGGTGCTCATGCCCCTAGTTGTTAGAGTCCAGCCAGTTCCCAGGATTGGGTTTATGAGCTATCAGGAGCTTCCCTGGAGGAGAGGGGAGTAGATCAGATGGAGTGGGCCTGTAGCTACAGTAGCAAGGGCGCCATGTTAGAGTCAAGCGGGGATCATTAATTGTCCCGAGAAGGAGAACGTTGGAGTGGGCCGAAGCCGTTCCTGATCCAGGCTCCCACTCGTCGTTAGCCAGGTTCTCTGAGCACTGCTAAAAGCAGACTTCCAGCAGGGCAGTATTCATTCCTTTCTGCATGTTGCTGCTTTTCTGAGCAGCGGGAGCCATGTCAAGGTCAGGCAAGTCTCGCCTGGGCGCCATGTTGAGGTTTGGCAGGTTATCGGGTGGCTACCCCTACACATCTCAGCCCCCCAGGCCCCCATGCTTTGATTAGGCACGTTTTGTCCCCCCAGTCTGACCTCTGCGTAGCAAGGGGGCCCTCATACTGGTAAACCAAGTCTCCTGCAGGCAGTGGTCATGAGGTTTCACGTGGATGCCACCAGCCGCGAAGTCAATCAGACCCCGAAAGGCTTCTTGCAGAATAAGTGCGCACTTATCTGCAAGACCCCATTTAATGATTAATCAGGCTCTCAAGCCCAAACACGTCGAAAATCATCTCTCGTCACTTTCTCTTCTTCCAGGTTTGTGCCTATTTAAATGGAAGACGAGATTGTCTTCCATTGTCTGCATATTTATAAAGACGCAGTTAAAATTGTCGTCATTTTAACACCTGCAAACTACAACAAAAACGCCGAAAATGGACTTCAAAATCCTTTGTTATCTTACCGGAAGATTATCTCAACATTGCTGTCTCCTATACCAGAGTGAGAGCCACCCCCGGAGCTATACAATAAATGGTTGGAGGGGACTCCAAGGACCTCCCTGCAAAATTAGAAGTGTGTGGGCCTCAACGACCCCCCTCAAGCCCCGGGAACCACCACCCCCGGGATTTGTATATTGTGGGAGGCAGGCTGCGTGGCCCTCCGCCTGGAGCCCTCGAGTGCCCTGGGGACCACCATGCCCCACGGCCGGCTCCTGCAGTGTCTCGGGGTGCCTACCCCCGGGACACTGCTGTTTGCTATGAGAAGGCAGGAGTTTCGAGGCTCCCGCCCTCCCATAGAAAACTTGGTTTGGATTTCGAAAGACACAGCAGTGAAATCTGTTCTCACTTTCAAAATCCAAACCAGATTGCTTTTCCACATGCAAGTTTGCATCTTCCCATGTGGAAAAGCAATGCCGGCTCCTGAAGGACGTGGGAAGCCGGCGGGACCGTGGGGGCATTTTGGCTTCCCCCACGGTCCCCAACATTTTATAGAAGCCCCAGAGGATGGGGTCCCCGGGGATATTAGAAATTACTGATAGGGGCTATTTGTTTATGGTAAAATTAGAAGTTGCGCACCCAGCGCACGCTCAGTGCGGCCCCCTGGTGTGCACGCGCTGGATGCACGACTCATAATCTGTAGGGTGCGCGACTCCAGCGCCTTTGGTGGACAACTTCTAGGCGTTTGGGAGCTGGCCTTGCTTTTCCACATGGGGAGCTACTAACATGCAGCTCCCCATGTGAAAAAGCATTCTGATTTAGAGTTTGAAAGAGAGAACAGATTTCCTTGCTATGGGAGGGCGGGATGGACACCCCGGGACACTGCAGTAGCCGGCCCTCCTACAATACATAAAGACCCGGGGAGTGGTGGTCCCCAGGGCTTTGGAGACCTTGCAGCCACCCAAACCATTTTTTTTTGTAGCCCCAGGGGGTGACGGGCCCTCGAGTGCTCCAGGAGGTGGGCCACACAGTCCCACTCCCATAATACATAAAGCCCCGGGGGTGATGGTCCCCGCGGCTTTGGGGACCTTGGACCCCTCCATTTTTTATTTTTAGCCCCTGGGGTGATGATCCCCAGGGCTGGAGACGCTCGTTGGGCCCCCCATAAAATTTTATAATTTTGACCCCGGTATTTAGCCCCCCCGGGGGTTCATTACAAAAAATGCTCAGTTTTATTTATTTTTTTTACGGCAAAGTCCGCACACCCTACACGCACCTGCTGGGTCTTTTAAAAAAAAAATTGTGGGCCCTGGGGAGCAGGTCTATAGGGTAAAATTATTTCTACCCTGCCCCCTTTCTATGTTTTGCACACATATTCCACTGACTTCCTCAGCCTCGCTTCTACCGAGGCACAAAATGGCTGCCAACAGTTCCCGGTCTCGAATGTTGCCAATCACTTGACAGCCAATTAGCCTTCAGCACATGATCGGAAGGGTGCGCTTATGGTACGGTGACAATGCGCGCAGACTCCGCGGATCCACCTTGCCCATAGATATATAAATGATTTTAACTGTAATTTTCTCAGGAACTACTGAACAGATTGACACCATTTAAGCAAAAGGCACAAGTCTGAACTGAGGGCTACCTCTTTGCCAAATTTGGTGTCATTCCGTTCAGCAGTTCAAGCTGTAGCTGTGGCTAAAGGTCTTATGGGAAATTGCATGGGAAAAACACGTTTTGGGATCCCTCTTTTCTCTCAGCTCACACTTGACAAATAACCGTGAAACTTTCAGGATAGGAGCAAACCAGAGCTGGCCAAAGTTTGGAAAATTTCGCAAAGATTCATCAATCGGCGCCAAAGTTATTTGGAAAAGAATGTTGCGGATTTCCTATGGATAATATGTTCTAACTATAACTATCGTCTGGCGACTGGTACAACTGCTAGGCCACAGCACATCTTCCCCATCATGTAGATATCTACCCTCACAATGTGCATTAGATAGGCTGAGAGCTATTGTTTTGAAGAAACCTTGGATCAATACATCAGCGGCCCTATAACCACGCAGCCTCAGGGACATCAGTGTAATGGGACCATTGTCACTCCATTTACATAGGTCTGACATGGACACCTCCAATGAAGGGTCAGTTACCCCTGTGACAGGATTACAACACAAATAGCTCAGGTAAGTGGTAATGCTGAGGAAATGTTTGGATGTTATCCACATTACTCACACGCCTGTGGCAACACATGTTAAAATGTCAAATGTACCTTTTTGTGGGTTGTGATCATGATACACCTAATGTTGGCATGTAACTGGCACATTTCCTGCATCTATCTGTTTGCAGTGATTGCATTGTGATGGCTAATCTGGTGAGACTGTCATGAATGTCTACGTAAATTGTTGTTAGGTATGACATACAGGTACTGTTACAGGTAATACATCCCCATATTTAAAGTGGGGTACTGCATCTACACCTATATGGAAACTTCATTCACATTAATACCCCTCCTTGTTTGTTTTACAATCTGCTGAAATATGTGATGTGTTTGCTCAATAAATGTATCTGAGTGATTTTTGGGCAGGTGATGAAGACCGCCCTATACACATCACACTGTTGGATCATGCACTTATCACAGAGCTGCAATCATGTAGTCATGACCCCTACTTTTCGCACCAGTATACCTGAAGTTATTAATTTCAGCTTGAGTAAATGGGCAATGCCCACCTGCAAAACAATAATTAAATAATTGCATTAAAAATAGAGCAAATACACACTCTTCTAAATCTAAACTAAGCACTATGACTTACCAGTGTAATGATACATTTATACACCCGTGCACACATATGTATACATTTTCAGACCTTCGAACACAGCTAGTCACCTCACAGGGCTGATGTGCCTGAAAGCGAAAAGTCAGATATGTCTCATATTATATGTCAAAATCAGGTCCCATGCATGTGATGTTATAAGAACTGTTATCCAACTTATTACAGGCCCCCTTGCAACGTGACACAAGGGTGCAAGCATTGGCACTAGGCAGAGAAACCTGTGCCAGTGCAAGGAAAGGACAGGAATGTACTGTATTATGTTAAAAACAGTGCAATCCTGCCCTTTCACTTTCACGCAGCACAGCAAGGTGACTTACTGAGTGAAATATTGAAAAATGTGCCCCTTGATACATCAATACTAGCCTTACCACACAGACATACTTTATACCTTGTGCAGCATGGATAATGATATGTATTTTGAATCTAGCCCTAAGGGCTGAATTTGCTACATACTGTGCAGTGTTTGAGTCCCATAAGTGAGGAGAAACAGCAATACATGAAAGATCCTATTACATTTACATTTACAAACCCAAACCTTTTTCAGTGATGGATATTGTTAAATAGTAACCCTCATTTGGGCAAAGGGTTGTTTTGCATTACTTAGCATCAAGAGTACTAGCCCACTGTAACAGAATCCGGCATTTATGTCAGGTGTGATGGTTTGTGTGTCAGTTTGATACATCTGCCACCTGGTGTCACATAGTCTTGCCTTGTGTGTCACAAAGCATCCACATATTGCAACTACATTTTGATATTGATTTGTACCTTAACTAAGTTATCTACATTCCTACATGCTGATGGTGAATTACTACACATCTGCCGTGCCTCTAATCTCCAAACCAAGCAGGTCCAGCACATCAGCCTCACTGGAAATTACGTCTTCCCAATGATATTTGAACTGTGATACCGAGTGCTCCTCATGGCCCATCATTGCCATGTGCCATGGCACTCGGTCCCATCGATCCTTGAGTCCCTATCCTTGGGTGACCCTTCATCCTGCATCCAGCATCTGTGGCAAGGAGTGCATGATCAGCCAGATTAATGCATCTACTTCTTCCTCTTTGAAATGTTTCCCTCTCCCCTTCCCAGACATGGCCATAATGGCACAAGCCCTATCTATACTTAACCCACAAAAACACCCCTTCTACCCCTGCTATACCTAACTAACTACTCCCCAAAATTAGACAAATACCCAACATTATAAAGATGATTATAAATACCAAACAAAACACTTCACACCCAAACTATACAAAATATAATTAACAGTGACAGGACAGACACAGACTTCATCAGAAACAGCCAAAAAATCCACCAAACTTGCACAGAACTCCTCACACCACCAAAACCAACCAAATAAACACTAACAGAAAGTGAAAGTAACATTTACACTTTCTGGTATAGAGCCACGCCCATCGCATCATTTCGTGGGTGTGACAGGCAGGTTCTCATCCATTGTGGCTATTTTTCTGATGTATTGCTGCACAAATATACATTGCGTGATCCACTACTCTCTCCCAAACAACCCATGATCTGATGCTATACCACTGTACCTACGCAGTGACCTATATAATGTGCTGCACATAGCAATACAACACATACGTTTTCTACTTAGTGGCCTATATAGCGCAAATCACATAACCACGCAGTGAGTAGCACTAATGCAGCAACACAAAGAGCCATGCAATGGCCTATAAAGTGTGATACAAATAGGCATGCAACGCATGTTTCCTATGCAGTGGCATATATAGCACAATGCATATAGCAGGCAGTAGCACATATCCATCAACACAAAGGGCCATTACTAGATTGTACTTCTCATGCCCGAATTCATCTGGAATTCTGCTTGTCCCTGCAACATCTTATACTGAAGGCAAAACCTCTATACTACTGTCTCTAAGCTAAGCAAGCAAAGAATGTCATATTAACACACAAAGGGGCCCATTATGATCGCGGACGGACTTGAGTCCGTCCGCGACCATAGAGGAGGAGAGAACCTCCGCATGGCCTGCGGAGTTCCCTCCTGTCCTATTAGGATGTGACCGCCACCCTGGCGGTCACATCCTCTATTTTTACCATTGCGGCGGGTGCGGCTTCAAGCTGCACCCGCCGCAATGGTAAATATGCATACTTTGCCGTGCGGTGCCTGCTGATTTCTGCATACAAATGCAGGTGCACCCCTTCACCCAGGGGGCCCGCAACGGGCCCCCGCAGTGAAGTTCCACATGCTTTTCCACAGCGGAAAACCCGCCGCGGAAAAGCATGTTTTAAAGTACATCCTAATATGGCTGGCGGTGTCTGAGAGACACCGCCACCATATTAGAGCTTTTCCGCCGCGGTTGTAAGCAAACCGCGGCGGAAAAGCTGCAGACGGAAACCAGGACCCACCAACCATCCTAATGTGTCGGTGGGTCATATGTTAATACTGTCCAATTTGCCATCACATGGAAGGATCCAATATTATACATTGATGTTTTTCAGCAATGTTGTTTATCAGTAATGAAAAAGTAGTGACATATATGCGATGGATAAATATTGCAAATATACGTGTGCCTGCACAGTTATGCACACAAAGAGCCATATGTTTGATACATACATGTACGCAATACGGAATCCCTTCTATCAGCGGGAGCACTCGGCTTTCGGAGGCAACCCGGTCCCGATAGCAGCGGCGTCTACTAGAATATATCTGCTTTTAAATATAATAGCTCCACTGAGCTGGAACTGAGAGTCCTCGCAATTCAGGCATACGACAACCCATTTTAAGTTCTAAATCCAAGCCCACTGCAAGATTTATATATCTGCAGAGAACTACGACGAGCAACCCACAGTAGCGGATCCTCACTAGAAATTTTATTCTTGGTCTTCCAATATATTTCCAAAGAGACGTTCGATAAACGACCCCTACAGGAGGATTGTCACCACAATCTTTCTAAATAGAACCGTCTGAATTTTAACATTTTTCACAAATACGTCGCACTTCTGGGATTAATAAGACTCTCAAGGACCTTATCAATAGGGAAATTATACAGACCCTTCAATTCGACAGACAACCAAAGAATGTCTTGATAAAGGTGGACTACATTTACTCAAAACCACCGAAACGCGTCGACGCTCCTGTATAGTACAATTAAAACCTGCACCATCAATGTTTATATCTAAAAAATTTATAGTGATAAAACAGTGGTGCATACAATTGGGATTTTTTTTAATGTACAATTTGTATTTTACCATTTGTGTGTTTTACAAACCTTTGTCTGTCCTTTGTTTTGTGCAGGTCACAATACAAGTGTTATTGTTGTTCCATATTTTTTTGGGCACCATAATTTGTATAGAATGTGTTAATGAATTGTTTTTAATCATACTTTGAGTATAATAAATTTGTTAATCCTTTCACTTCTGTGCCTATATGAGTTCTTACAGATAGAATGTTTTTTGAGGCTAAGTTTTAGCTTGTGTTGTAATCATCTTCAAGGGAATAATCTCTTTTTCACTGATACATACATGTGACACAACACAACAAAGCACCCTGCTAGCCTGCAGTGTGTGAATGGGAAAGGGCCAAAATGTTTCAAAGTCCTCCTAATATGTAGCATTCCTGGCCCTTTATAGGACTGGATACAGTTTTGCCTACCCTGCACCACACAGCTACCCATCATGTTACAAGGGTGCCTGACTCGCAGGCAGTACATTTTGGTGCGGGAAGGTACACCTTCCACCATATACACAACCCTTTGAGGCATTTACCATTTGTAAGTTTGCTACTGAAAGCAGCACACTTAGAAAGTGCAAACAATGTGCAGAGAATACAGTATGTTACCCGCATGCACCTCTGGTGAGGAGTTGTAAAACTGGTAAACGTAGAGTGGGAAGGGTGCCTTCTCACAAGGATGTGCGCTCAATTATACTGAAAACCTGAGGGTTTCTTAACAGTTCATGTTGAAGTTGCTATAATAGAAACAAATGATGTTCCAAAATTTTCCAATCAAATTTTATTCCAACGTTTTAAATTCTCATCATGATCAATTAATTTCTTGATCGTAAATTCACATCTTTCAAAATACCCAATGCATTTCGGGTCAATAATGGGGACCCATCGTCAGGGGTCCGTGGAAGAATAATACAGGACCAAAGTAAATACTCGCTCACTGGAGTGGTTGAACACAGTGTCAGGGTGTGACGGGCAAAGGAATGAACATGCTGGTGCATTCAACAGGAAAACGTCGTGATAAAGAAAAAGAATAGAGTGAATACTTAAAGGGTTGGAGTGTACGTGATGAGTCGGAGTATAAACAAGTCGCAAGCAGTGTCCATTAAACCTCACTAGAAAACGCAGATATTGAGTGCCTATAAAGCAGAAAGTAGCCCGCAACAAGAATATTAGACAAACGAAAACAACAGAAAACTTACATCCAGACTAGACGACGTTCGTCTCGGTGTCAGCGTACGCAAATTGTGGGAACCATTAGTGAAGTTAAACCGATCGGCACCAGGGCTCTGGCGTGTGACGTGTGACGTAAGTCAAGTGATAGGAGGACAACGGCTTCAAAGAGTGTAAACAACAGAAAACCACAACTGCAATAAAGTTTAGTGTTGCCTTGGATAGAACACAAAAGAAAAACGGTTACACGGGGCTTCGATCGTGAACGAGCCAGAAAAAGAAAGTGTGATCAAAATCAAGCATTAAGGGCGCAAAAACTGCCAATGTAAAAAGAAGTGATTGCACTAGTCGCAATAAAATTATAAATTCTGAAATAACAAAGAAACTTGATCAAAAAATATGTAGGGGAACCACCATATGTCACTTTACAAGAAATAAAACAACATAGTAAGCACAAAAATAGTCAATATAATAGGACTCAGAACAGTTCATGTTGCCAATGCGAAGCATGGAGTAGGGATTGGGTTAGAGAAAACAAGAATATTCAGTCCTATCATTCATCCCCACTGGTTGGAGAGAGTTACGTTTTTTAATCCAGAAATACTCCGCTTGCAGTCTCTGTTTGACGAGATCCATGTCCCGGCGTTGTGGAATGACCTCCAGAATCATACATCTTAATTGTGAAATCTGGTGACTGGCTTCTTTCCAGTGGTTGGCCACAGTGGATTTGCTATTGGAAAGTCTTATATTACTTTTATGTTCAGTAATGCGCACTTTCAATTTGCGCTCGGATTGTCCAACCTAAACTTTGCCACAAGGGCATTTGATAACATGAATAATATTCTTGGTATCGCAGGTGCTTGAGTGATGTAGTAGAATTTGATACCCCTTTGCGGGGTGAGAAAAACTGTTCCCCACGATAACATTGCTGCAGTCAACACAATTTTGACATCTGGACATGCCCTTGAATGTAGTTTTGTCTTTCTTCGGTGTGTTCAACATTTCTTTTAAATTCCTTGATCTTTGAAATGCAAAGGTAATCCTTTCATTATAGAGATCTTTGAGGTCAGGTTCCATTTGGATTAATGACCAATGTTTGTTTATGATGCTTTTGATCCGTAATGCTTCAGTGGAATATTTCAGAACACAAACAGTTTGATTGGATTTGATCGGACACTTTTCTTCCAATAGAATATCCCTTGGTTTTGCCCTGACTTTTTCATGGGCGACATTCAGAATTTCCTCTGGGTAACCTCTTGAGCGATATTTATTGGTTTGTGTTTCCCATGCTTCATGTAGATCAGCATCATGAGTGGTAATCCTTTTTAACCTAATGTATTGAGATGTGGGCAAATGTTTTTTTTAATGTCTCTGGGTGAAAACTTTGGAACAGGAGACTTGAGTTCCTGTCAGTCTTTTTGACATGTACTTTGGTGTTAAGCACATTGTTTTGCAGCAGCACTTGAACATCTAAAAATGCTATGGTTGATTTGTCTATCGAATAGGTAAATTTTATCCGCTCATTATGTGAATTCAATAAGGCAATGTTCTCTTCCAATATGTCTCTTTCACCTTTCCAAATTAAGAAGATGTCGTCGATCTAACGTTTGAAAGTCAAGAGGTTGGTAGGCCAGGTCGGATTGTTCAAAATGTGATCAGTCTCAAATGTATGCATAAATATATTGGCGTATGAGGGAGCCCCCCAAAACCCATCGATTAAAAAATGTCCCTTGCCACTCAAAGTAACTGTAATACAACGCAAATTGCATCAATTCCAAGATAAACAGTTGTTGTGATTCATCAAGCCCGCTGTTGAGCAGACTCCATTCTAGGGCCTCAATGCCCTCATTATGGGGTATGGACGTCTATAGAGCAATTACGTCTATAGTACATAGCCAGTATGTTGCCCCTTCTTCAAGTTTGATGGAGCGCAGCAGGTTCAAGAATGATGTTGTGACTTTGATATATGTTTCACATTTTTGCACAATCGATGGTAGAAATGTATCTACGAATTTTCCTATTGGTTCGGAGATTGAACCACACGCCGAAACTATCGGTCTAAATGGAGGGTTGACGGGATCTTTATGGATCTTAGGCAACATATAAAGTTGCGGTCTTCTGGGATATTTCATTTTGGAAAAAAAATTTGTCTTCTCACTGATCCAGTTCATTTCTAAAGCATGATCGATGATTTTCTGTAAGATGGCTTGATACTCATGAGTGGGATCGTGCTCTAGTGGTAAATAAATATTTTCATTGGACACATGATCATATACACTATTCAAGTAGTAATCCATATCCATAACAATAAGGGATCCTCCCTTATCTGCCTTTTGGAACATTAGATTTTTGTCTTGACTCAGGTTCTTCAAGGTATTCCATTCTTTGTTGGTCAAGTTAGTTTTTTTGGGTTTAGAGAAGGAAATTTTTTGAACATCTGATAACACCGACCTTTCAAAGGCTTCTATCATTTTGTGAGAGAACGGTGCACAAAAGGTACTCTTAGGTTTGAACTCTTTATCCCAAATGTCAATGGTCTGGGAGGTTTGAACATCTTTAAAGAAAAATCTCAATTTCAACATCCTGAAAAATTTAAACAAAGCAATTTCAGACTCTCCTAGATTTGAACGATATGTCGGAACAAAAGTGGTGCCTTTGTTCAATAGTTTCTTCTGTGCTTCCGTGAGAGTTGTCGAGGAAATGTTGATGATTAGGTTACTTTCGCCAGTTGGCTCCGCGTTCTTCTGGCTATCTCTTCTTCTGTTTCCTTTACACCTTTTTGTCTTTCTATTTGGGGTGGAGCATTTGCCGCCGGACTGATCTCTAAAAAACACGGTTGTTGTGTGGTTTGTTTTTCAGGTTGATGTTGAACAGGTTTCACTGGACCTCTTGATTGAGCAATTTCTGAATCGGATACCAAACTCTCCTGTGATGATGTTGCATTGGATTTTTTTGATTGTGGTTGCCACTTTTTTTGGTTGTAGATTTCGGCCCAAGTGTAAACTTCTTCAAGTTTATAGTCAATTGTGTCACGGCGGTACTTGCGTACCTTTCGTTCATTCACTTCCTTAGCGTACCTTTCAAGTTTAGCGTCAATGTCTTCTAATGTTTTCTGTAAATCGGGAATTTTGTCGATTTCAATTTTTAAAGTTTTGATTTCCTCCTCAAGTTCAACTAATACGTGAGAAAGCTCCTCTACGATTAGTAAAATCAAGTCCAAAGAACATTTATTTAAAATCTAATACCATTTCTCTATGAACTTTTTGTTGTTTTTGCAAAGCATTGGCTTTAGGGCTATTCTGAGCCCTCTCGGAATCCTTTGATTTTTATGGTAATGGATTAGCCTGGTTGCATGTAACCTTTGGTTGATTACTTTCTTACAGATATATTCCAGTTGTTTCAAAAGTTGGGCGGTGGTTGTTCGTTGAGGAGTAAATGATCTGGGGCCAGATGTAGGTGGCCAATTACCGGTCGGTAACGGCCGAATTCGGCCGTTACCGACCGTTCATTGGATTTTGAGATGTAGGGCCCTTAATTTTACAGAATCGGTAAATTTACCGATCGGTAAAATTACCGATTCTGTAAAATACCGAATCGGTATTTTTACCGAATCGGTAAATTTGAGGTGTAGGTGGGACTCTTCTGAGTCCCACAAGCCTTACCGAATCGGTATTTTACCATCAAATCCAATTTGATGGTAAAATACCGATTCCGGTTTGCATGCACATGCGTGCATGCACACCTCTGCCATATGACAGGCAGACCTGCCCTTGGGGCATGTATGCCTGCCACATGGCACCCGAGCCTGTTTTGGGGGGCCAGAGGGTGTCAAAGTGACACCCCCTGCAACCTTGTGAAATTCGGTATTTACTTCAAAGCCCATAGGAATGAATGGGCATTACCGATCGGTGTTTACCAAATCGGTAAATACCGAATTTCTCCGATTCGGTATTCCAGCACATCTGGAATACCTACATACCCACCCCTCAGATTTACCGATTCTTAATTACCGAATCGCTAAAATTCGGTAATTAAGAATCGGTAAATCAATCCTACCTACATCTGGCCCCTGGTCTCCTGTATTAGCCCATATATTTCTCTGGCTGCTTCTGGCGTGAAACCTAAAGTTTCAGCTTTATTTGTGGTTAACAAAGCTATGTCGTCGAATTGCATGTTGATGACGCGCGGCAACCAGGGATGGGGTAGACTGGAGTGAAGAATATCAAACTGTGTTATCCCTGTGCACTCAGCTTTCTCTGGTTTAGTACTCTAAAATGTAAACAAAGTTTGGGGGCGGCGCCACGTCCGACGCACGTAGTCAAACCGTGCCTTCTAAATCGTAAACGTAGAGTGGGAAGGGTGCCTTCTCACAAGGATGTGTGCTCAATTGTACTGAAAACCTGAGGGTTTCTTAACAGTTCATGTTGAAGTTGCTATAATAGAAACAAATGATGTTCCAAAATTTTCCAATCGAATTTTATTCCAACGTTTTAAATTCTCATCATGATCAATTCATTTCTTGATCGTAAATTCACATCTTTCAAAATACCCAATGCATTTCTGGTCAATAATGGGGACCCTTCGTCAGGGGTCTGTGGAAGAATAATACAGGACCAAAGTAAATACTCGCTCAATGGAGTGGTTGAACACAGTGTCAGGGTGTCACGGGCAAAGGAATGAACATGCTCGTGCATTCAACAGGAAAACGGCGTGATAAAGAAAAAGAATAGAGTGAATGAAATGAAATGAAATTAAATGAAATAGGTATTTATAAAGCGCGATTGCTGCCCAGGGGCGTCCAAGCGCTAGTGTAAAGGTGTAATTAATGAACAGAAGAGGGTTAAGCCAAGAAAATTAATAATAAGAGTTAAACAAAAAAGTTTTCAGCTGTTTCCGAAACAGAAGAAGGTTGGGAGTGGACCTGATATGGAGATGAAGGGAGTTCCACATTTTGGCGGCGTTGAAGGAAAACATTCTTCCTCCAGTTCTTACCCTTTTTATTCTAGGTACTGAGGCCATAAAAGCCTGACTTGATCTAAGATTTCTGTTAGGATGATAGTGAGTTAATAGCTGGTGACCAATTGCTGGGCCTGTTTGCCAGAAAGCCTGGTGGGAAATGCACATCGCCTTGAAGGCGATTCTTTGCGGAACAGGTAGCCAGTGCAACTTATTCAGTCCGGATTTGGCTGAATGTCTGCGAGGCAGTTGGAGCAGCGTGCGGGCTGCACAGTTCTGCACTATCTGCAGCTTTCGCAGTGTGTATTCTGGGGCACCTATGTTCAGGGCGTTATTAAAATCCGGGGGTGTAGGTCCCAGAAGCATCAGCTCCGTTTTATACCCATTGAGTTTCAGGGAGGATGTAGTCATCCATCTTTTAACTTCCTCCAAGCATTTAATTAGTCTCAATGAAGATGCCTGACCGTCCTCCTGCACCAAGGAAACCACTAGCTGAGTGTCATCTGCGTAAGAAATGATTTTAATACCAAACAGATGAACAACCTCAGCTAGTGGTTTCATATAGACGTTGAAAAGTGCAGGGTTTAAAGAAGAGCCCTGCGGGACTCCGCAACTCAGTGGCCTGCTAGTTGAGACAGTGTCCCTGTCAAAGATCTGAAAAGACCTGGTGTTCAAAAACGATTCCAACCACTGCAGTGCCCTGTCCGCTATTCCAACGTCCGATAGACGGCTCAGCAAGGTGGCATGGCTGACCGTATCGAAAGCAGCACTCAGATCAAGGAGGACCACTGCCACTGATCCCCCTTGATCTAGAATCTTTCGGGTTTCCTCAGTGACTGCTAACAGTGCGGTTTCTGTTCCGTGCTTCGGACGGAAGCCCGTCTGCGTAGGATCTAGTAGTTGGTTGTTCTCGAGAAAATCCACAATATGGGTGTTAACATATTTCTCGAGAATTTTGCTCACCCAAGGGAGCAGGGAAATCGGTCAATAGCTGCCGGGGTCCACAGGATCGAGACTCGGTTTTTTAAGCAGAGCCCTAACCCTGGCCTTCTTCCAGGCAGGCGGGACGGTACAGGCAGTGATGGAGGCATTCAAGAGGTTCATTATGGTGTATACTTAAAGGGTTTGAGAGTACGTGATGAGTCGGAGTATAAACAAGTCGCAAGCAGTGTCCATTAAACCTCACTAGAAAATGCAGATATTGAGGGCCTATAAAGCAGAAAGTAGCCCGCAACCAGAATATTAGAAAAACGAAAACAACAGAAAACTTACATCCAGACTAGACGACGTTCGTCTCGGTGTCAGCATACACAAATTGTGGGAACCATTAGTGAAGTTAAACCGATCGGCACCAGGGCTCTGGTGTGTGACGTGTGACGTAAGTCACGTGATAGGAGGACAACGGCTTCAAAGAGTGTAAACAACAGAAAACCACGAGTGCAATAAAGTTTAGTGTTGCCTTGGATAGAAGACAAAAGAAAAACGGTTACACAGGGCTTCGATCGTGAACGAGCCAGAAAAAGAAAGTGTGATCAAAATCAAGCATTAAGGGCGCAAAAACTGCCAATGTAAAAAGAAGTGAATGCACTAGTCGCAATAAAATTATAAATTCTGAAATAACAAAGAAACTTGATCAAAAAATATGTAGGGTAACAACCATATGTCACTTTACAAGAAATAAAACAACATAGTAAGTACAAAAATAGTCAATATAATAGGACTCAGAACAGTTCATGTTGCCAATGCGAAGCATGGAGTAGGGATTGGGTTAGAGAAAACAAGCATATTCAATCCTATCATTCATCCCCACTGGTTGGAGAGAGTTAAGTTTTGTAATCCAGAAATACTCCGCTTGCAGTCTCTGTTTGACGGGATCCATATCCCAGCGTTGTGGAATGACCTCCAGAATCATACATCTTAATTGTGAAATCTGGTGACCGGCTTCTTTCCAGTGGTTGGCCACAGTGGATTTGCTATTGGAAAGTCTTATATTACTTTTATGTTCAGTAATGCGCACTTTCAATTTGCGCTCGGATTGTCCAACGTAAACTTTGCCACAAAAATGATATTCTTGGTATCGCAGGTGCTTGAGTGATGTAGTAGAATTTAATACCCCTTTGTGGGGTGAGAAAAACTGTTCCCCACGATAACATTGCTGCAGTGAACACAATTTTGACATCTGGACATGCCCTTGAATGTAGTTTTGTCTTTCTTCGGTGTGTTCAACATTTCTTTTGAATTCCTTGATCTTTGAAATGCAAAGTAATCCTTTCATTATAGAGATCTTTGAGGTCAGGTTAAAACTGGGACACATTCCATGGGCTAGCGATATTTGTCAATCTTTTGATGGGTTCATATCCATTAGTTGGTGCATGGTGTATGCCACACTTCACCTTTAGCACACTTCTCTCCTGTTGAGTAATCCAAGAGTACTGTTTTGGGCAGATGTAGGTTCCTCTAGTTCCATCAAGGCACTCAGGAACCCAAAAGGTGCCTTGACAAACACATGGCTTGACAAAACCTATTTAGTTTTGTGATTACACTTTTGTCCTCTTGCGTGGATCACCTGCAACACAACACTTAATGAATGGGGCCATAAAGTGCTGGTATCATTTGTGCACAAGTGTAACTATCAGTATTCATGTAGCTGACTATTTTATGGTTCACAAGTGTTTCTGGAGTTACAAACGCTATTCTGACAATGCGTGCGTATGTGTAATATCTCACTATCTATTTGTGACTCAGGGGCTAAGGATACTTCCAAATGTGTCAGTTCACCTATCATTACTCTTGTGCACACCCAAATGGGTGTATTTGGTATATGGTTTTCAATCATTGTAAGATCGACATCAGCATCCTTCACCTTGCGTAGCACAAGTGGGCCTCACAACTTTCACAAAGACTGGCTGCAGGAAAGTAGGATCTCCTTTCATGGTTACCATCACTTTTTGCTGGTGTTCAACTGGTTTCTGACTATATTGACTGGGATCCGACTGATCAGGAACCCAGTCACTGTGCTTCTTCCCTAAATTGGTAATTGTAAGTGTCTTGGTACATTCTATTCAGCTACTGGGGCACACCGGTAAGTCCCTAGTATATGGTACTGATGTACCTAGGGCATGGTACCCAGGCATCCTCTATAGGTTCCAGCAGGTATTATGCCACCCATGAGAGAACCTCCAAACTACCGCTACAGCCTTGCCATTGCAGCCTGTGTGATTTGGTGCATGCACCACTCACATGAGATGCACATTTCTCACACTCACTGCACTTGAGACCGATAAGTCACTCCTCTTGGAGGCCTTCCAGTCTTGAAGGCAAGGTGCTCGATTCCGAGTAAATGGGTGGCCCTGTATGAGCAGACCACCCCTACAAATTCTGGACTCCATTCTCCAGACTTTGTTAGTGAATCAGCCATTACGATATATAGAGAGGCTATGCTTACATTACGCGAGGACCATCTCTAAACTAGCTGGACCGAACCTGGGCTTTTGTATCAAACATGTTGGAATCATACCCCAACACCGTATCCGGTGTTGAAGGTATGATTCCTTCCATGGTATGGCACCTCTGGGAGGCCATCCATGCTCCCAAGACTAAGCTAACAGAGCCTGACAGCAACCTAGGGTTGTTGCTGACCCCAGGCGTGATTCTGCTTTCCTGCTGCTGGGCCAAGCCCGAGCAGGGGAAGGTAGGACAATAGGTTTCCTGTCCCAGGGAAGTGTGACCACCTCCAGACAGGACTTAGTGTATTGGGCTGTGCAGGGGAGCTTGCCAGCTCAACATTGTCTGCAAGATAGGCGCATTTGGTGCCATCCTTGCATTCTCCAGTTCAAACCAGATCAGGGAGTTGTTGGCTCCCGCTCTGGCGTGAAACTGGACAAAGGATATGAGAGTATCCTCCCCACTGTCCGACCCCTCCGCTGGGAGGGACATCTGAATCGCCATAACCCTCACCGTAGGGTACTTAAGAGCTTACCTTTGGGTGGGTCCCTTGATTCGTCATTGGATACATTTCAGATCCAACTCCACTTTTTCTTTGACCGCCTGGACATTCTGGCTGAGTTGTGATGACCGTGCCAAACTGATCACATTGCCCTTTGCTTTGGGACCAAGACTACAATGGAGAAGAATTTGTTGACTCCTGATCTCGTCATCCTGCAAACCCGCTACACCATTAGTGTTCCTTCTCCATACAGGTTCCGTCCTGGGCCTGTGGACATCTAAAGACATCCAAAAGAATCTTCCATGGAGTGAAGGAGTCAATCCCCTGCATCCACAGGCACCGCAACAAGATCAACTGGTGTGCTGAACCTGGGATCCCATGAACTCCACAGGACTCTGCAACACAGGTGGTGGGTCTGCATTCCCTCGAGGCCTGAGCTGTCCTCTCGTCAAGTTGTGGGCAGCATCTCTTGAAGAAGGCTGTGTAACCAAACCCCTGTGCACAGTGTCGCTGCATCACTTCAATCACCCGGTGACTGCAATAGTTACCACAACCGAGTCATGTCAAATGTAAATGTAAATGTATAGGCATTTATATAGCGCACTACTTACCCGTAGGGTCCCAAGGCGCTTCGACCGCTGCGAAACCCTTCCTGGCTTCCCTGAGAGATGGTCCCTTAATGGGTATCTCCAGGGTGAGACCAGGCATCCCCGGCGGTCTGGTGGGGCCGTTAGTGAAGATGAGGCAAGCTAATGCCCAGAGTTGCCGAGTGTGAACGCTGATCAGAGTGGGCACCGAGGCGAGAGAATTATCGAGTCCGCTGACCCTGGTCCAGAAACCTGCCGCGCCGGGAATCGAACCCTGGTCCCGGGCCGTCCTCTGCTCTCGGGTCTGCCGCCTCTAACCAGTGAGCCACACTACAACACAGTCGGACGCATCAAGATAGTCTGTTTACGGGTCTGTCCCCCGCTATAACTGACCGGTGCCGACACGGTTGGTTGGATGGACTGGCTCTGTTATCTTCAGCATCCTGGCAGAACAGGCAGAGCTACTGCTTCGTTGTACCCAAGCTTGAAGCCTCTTCACTTATCTTGTTTTCTTGAACTTGAGTCTTCTATGCCTCCTAGACGTCCCGGTGTAGCATAGCCTCTGTCCCCTCTGCTTTTAGGTACTCTTCGACTCAAACTCCATTCTGAGTTCCAAGAGACTCTTTTGTCCTTCTGTGGTAAGACTACAACCACGACGTACTCACTGATCAGTATTGAATATACGGTTGGGAATTCATTCTCACTCGACCGTTGGGGGCTTCCTTGGCTCTCACCTCGGGTGGTTCCTTGGGTCCCCAATTCTTCCATGTCTCCTTGGTCCAGTCTTGACTTAGGACATGGTTCGCTTCCCAATATATTTATATATGTCTATCTCCCCTCTGGGGACCACTGTGTATTGATGATAACTGCTATTCTATATTCAAATTATTGTGTGCATTGTGAATATCTCCGGGTAGAACATACCATAACGTGTTAGTGAGTGATTGTAATAAATATCTATTTGTCATAAGTAAACTGTGTGATTCCTTTAGCCTACACTAAAAGATTAGACACTGGTAAACCGAGCTGCTTTGCACTTTTTTTAGATTAACCCTGAAGGCTGCTCTCTCCACAGCTTCCACTCAGAGAGCTTTCTATGGTTATCTAAATCCCTAAAATCACCACAAGGGTCGCTCAGGTTAGTGCACGGTACTACACTTACATAAGTGTACCATATACTGACCCGGCTTCTAGCACAAGCCTTTCTATGTTGAGGGCTCACAGATAAGTCTCTAGGCTTACATGTATTATGCAGGTATTGCTTGACACTGAAAATCATGAATTGAGTGACATCAACATGTCTCTATGGATAGTTCAATTGAGGCCGATGGCACTATACAACATAGATTGTTGTGAACTTCTATAAGCCATATAACAGCAATAGGATGTGTGAATATTATCATACATGATTTAGACAGCTTCATGCATTTAAAGTCAGGCTCCTTTGCACTCATACATAACTCAGCACTGTTAGTGATAAGTGGTCATACTAAGGATGATGTACCTGTGTGGTCTTGTATGTAATTTCTGCAAATGTGACTTGTTGCCAGAACAAAACATAACATGTTCTTTGTTTGATCTTGTGAGTTCCCAAGCTTTCTCATCACTCAGATTACGTCATATTCCTGTTTGTGTCTCATCCTTTTAAGATCAGTGTGATTACCAGTAGAAAATAGCCAGTGATTGTGATTGCGTTGGTATGCACAAAACTGTGTATGGATCGCTTTGTAGATGTACATGTTTGTCTTCTTTTGACTCCACTAATTAATAGTGTATTTAGATGACAGAGCTGGGGTGGAACTTTGTGCTTTTTAAGTAAATGTGAAGAGTACTTCACGACTAGTGTAGATTTGGCACTAAATATTGCCCACATACCTTAGTGGGTTATCCATTACATGATCACCTTAAACATGGATATGTACAGATGGATAAACACATATCTACCGGACTTATTGGGTGATTGGCCTTCTCATCTAGCATCTTTTTGAATTTCTCTACAGTACACAGCTGGTTGTTGCATATATCAATCTGAGTGGGACATGATTTTCTATGAGTTTCATATGTTTGATAGGCCACATGGGGACTTAATTTAGAGGCATTGTACTCTTTTACAAAGTTTCATTCATTACACAGTCATTTTACATTGTGGAGTTAAAGGGTGCAAATGGTACTTGTATCGTGAAGAGATGATAACTGAACAATCATGCTGATGTGATGGGATTATATTTTTTATGATACATGCATTGAGGGTGATGTATTTATTTTGGTGCACAGTCAAAATAACGATTCCAAATTATCGACCAACATTAATATCGAGTTAAAAATATCGAAGGTGAAGAATATCGAGGTCAAGAATATCGTTGGACAGAATATCGCCTCTAAGGTAAGTAATATCGATTTTTTTTATATCGATGTGAGTAATATCGAAGTTAGTAATATCGATATCAATTATATTGATGTTATTAATTTCGATGTTACTAATATCGATATTTGTTTGTTGTTATGTATTTTATTATGTATTTTATATGTATGTGTTATATGTTTTTTGTTAGGTTTTTTATTTGTTTTGAATTATGTGTGTACTATTTTTTATATATTAAAAATGTTATATTTAATTTTATGTTTTAGTACTGGAGCGGGTTGTGGGTGTATAGGGGAATAGGGTGGCAAGTAATTTAATTATAATAAATTATTTATTAATTTTCAGTAATTGTAAATTAATTTAAATTCATTTTTGTGTTTAAGTTCTGTAGCGGGTTTTGGGTTTATAGGGGAATTGGGTGGGAAGTAATTTAATTGAAATTAAGTAATTATTTATTTTTAATTGATATTGATAATTATTTTATTTATAATTAAATATGAATTGGTAATTAATTATTTTAATTCTTAATACATTTTTTTAATTGGTAATTAAGATTTGTAATTGGTAATTATATTTTTTAATTGGCAATTATTTTTTTAACCCCCTACCCCCAAGACGGAGGTTAAGAGTCTGGGAGTGTGGGAGTCTGGGAGTCTGGGAGTCTGGGAGTGTGGTTGGAGACAGATCTCACCTTCAGAACACAGGCAAGAAAAACGGCCGGCATCTGCTATGGCCTACTCAGATCATGCAGAAAGGTGCTCCCCCTACTCCCATTTCAGTCCCGACTTCTGCTGATCCAAGGCCTAATTTTATCAAGGCTGGACTACAGCAACGCCATTTACCTGGGGGCACCGGAATCCACTCTCCAAACATTGCAAAAAACTCAGAATGCCGCAGCCCGACTACTTACTAATACTCCAGCCAGAATATCAGCCAAACCTGCACTAAGGAAGCTACACTGGCTCCCAATTAGGGAAAGAGTAACTTTCAAAGCCCTTTGCTTGGCCCACAAGGTACTGCACAACGCAGGCCCTCCAATTCTCAACAACTGGATCACACCCTACAGACCTACGAGAGCGCTTCGGTCAGAACATGGAAACCTTATCATGGTTCCCAGGGTGAAGAAGGCCCGCGTAGGTGGCCGCCGTTTCTCAGTCAATACAGCAAAAAAATGGAACGCGCTCCCCCCGAGTCTCAGAGCGGATCCAAACCTCCTACGATTCAGGAAGTCCCTTAAAACCCTACTTTTCCCCTGATTCGTCAACATCTCCTACTTTCTACCCTTTGGAGCCTGAGGTTTAGCGCTGGGATACTCGTGGGTGACTACGCGCTCTATAAAAACCTAAAATAAAATAAAATAAATTAAGGTATGTAATTGGTAATTACATTTTTTAATTGGTAATTACATTTTTTAATTGGTAACTCATTTTTTTAATTGGTAATTGATATTTCTAATTGTTAATTACTTTTCCTTAATTGGAAACTCATTTTATTAATTGGTAAATAATTTTTCATTACAAAAAAATGTTTGTTTACAATTTTTTAATTGTTAATCAATTTTTAATTATTAATATGTGTTTTGTTTTGAAAAATATTTTAGTGTTCAATATTTATTATTTGGTACTTTATATTTCTATAATAATATGTATTGGAATTTATTGTTAATTTATTGTTAATTATTATTTAATTGTAATCATGTTTTTAGTAATTATTAATGGGTATTTGCAAATGATGTAGAGTCATTTAAAAATTAAATTTTTTATTATATTATTTACAGCAATTATTTATAAGTATGATATATTTAACTTCTACGCTATCCAATGCTTTCTTTACTGTTGCACTCTCTGGAGTTGGAATAGTAATTTTTATCCCTACGCTATCCAACGCTTTCTCTACTGTTGCACTCTCTGGAGTTGGAATACTAATTTTTACCCCTATGCTATCCAACGTTTTCCCTACTGTTGCACTCTCTGGAGTGGGAATAGTAATTTGTACCCCTACGCTATCCAACGCTTTCCCTACTGTTGCATTCTCTGGAGTTGGAATAGTAATTTTTACCTCTACACGATCCAACGTTTTCACTACTGTTGCACTCTCTGGAGTGGGAATAGTAAGTTTTACCCCTACGATATCCAATGCTTTCCCTACTGTTGCACTCTCTGGAGTTGGAATAGTAATTTTTACCCCTACGCTATCCAATGTTTTCTCTACTGTTGCACTGTTTGGAGTTGGAATAGTAATTTTTACCCCTACGCTATCCAACATTTTCTCTACTGTTGCACTCTCTGGAGTTGGAATAGTAATTTTTACCCCTACGCTATCCAACGTTTTCCCTACTATTGCACTGTTTGGAGTGGGAATAGTAATTTGTACCCCTACTCTATCCAACACTTTCCCTACTATTGAACTCTCTGGAGTTAGAATAGTAATTTTACCCCTACGCTATCCAATGTTTTCCCTACTGTTGCACTATCTGGAGTGGGAATAGTCATTTTTACCCCTACGCTATCCAACGCTTTCCCTACTGTTGCACTCTCTGTAGTTGGAATAGTAATTTTTACCCCTACGCTATCCAATGTTTTCCCTACTGTTGCACTCTCTGGAGTTGGAATAGTAATTTTTACCCCTATGCTATCCAACGTTTTCCCTACTGTTGCACTCTCTGGAGTTGGAATAGTAATTTTTACCTCTACGCTTATATAACGGTTTCTCTACTATTGTGTTCTCTGTTGCGGGAATGGTAATTTTAAGTTCTATGCTATCCAACATTTTTATTAATGCATTTTTTTTACTTATGGATTTTGAATTGTATTTTTATTTATTTAGTTATTTATTTTTTTGTGTACATTTAGGTAATGTAGTATATAATTAAGTTTAAAAATATTAAAGGTATATTAATTTTTTTAAATTTATTAAACATAATTCTTTTCTTTTTATTTATGTTTATGTTTTATGTTTGTAAATGTATTTGTAATTTATAATATTTTTTATTAATTTATAAACTATTAAAATAAATATTATTAAGTGCGTATATATTATATATTTTCTGTATATGTTTAATTAATGTATTATTATCATATATGTATTATTTATTAATTTTAAACAGTATTAGATATTTTTAACTATGTTTATTTTATTTATTAGTGTTATGTACTTTATTTGACATTCATATTTTTACAGGAAAAAAACGATATTTTTAGCATCGATATTTTTAACATCTATATTTTTTTCAATATTTTTGTACTTACCATGTTGTAGATAGGATGTCGATATTCTTGCCTTCGATATTTTCAACATCGATATTTTGTCAGTGATTCATTTATTTTGGCTCAGATGTATGGCCATTGCAAGCAGTATTTGTTGATAGTGGCTCTGATGTCACACATATATTTTGTGACTTCAAATGTGACATATTTATCTGGTAACTCTCAACATCTTTTTAATGACTGTGACAGTGATTGGAACAACATTTTCAATCAAAACTTAAATGAAACACGTGAATATTTTCAGAATTTTGAAACTTGAGCTATTTTTACAGCACAGAAATCATGGCTGAGGGGTTATCGATTTTAAGTAGGTCTCAACGGCGAATTTGGGGCATTTTGACACTTGCCTGCACACTGCCTGTTCACTGGGGGAGACGCTGGGCTGGTTCCTGGGCTGCACGCCCGCCGCTCGACCACCACGCGGCAGGGGAACTACAGCCCCCAGCATCCTCGGCGGTGACACGCCCAACACAGCGCACGGAGGCGCATAAAGACCAGAAGCCCCTCCCGCCTCGCGGGGCGCGCGCGGGCGATGCCGGGCGGAGCCCGGGCAGAGGGCGGGCCGTCTGTGGCCGTCTAGGGACGAAGAGGGACGGGACGGTCACCCCCCTAAAGCCTTCCATCCCAACATGGGTAAGCGCAAACTTCAAACTTCAATTACCGGTGGGGCTGGTAAATCTAAGGTTCCCCGTAAAGCTCCGACATCAGCTAGCATTATGTCCTATCTTACGTCTGCTGTGGGGAAATTGAACCAGGAGATCGCAGCAACTGAACGTGAATTGGGGCTAGACACACCTCTTTTGGATAACCCGGTGCCCACACTGTCTGGGAGACAAGCTATACCCTTAGAGCCCACTGTTCAGATAATTACCACCAAGGATCTGACATTACTACCCCAATGTACTGCAATGGCTCCTGATGAACTTAACTCGTTGGGCACAGTTGATTCTCAAAGTTGTGCACAAGACACCGTAACCCCAGTTATTAAGCGTACCAAAAAGCGCGTAAAGAGATCAAAAAGGTTTTACACGCAGCCGGCTGCTACATTGCGCTATGCGCCTAGGAGACTGGAAAAAGGCATTAGAGACTTGGTTGAAAAAGTGTTCACAGATAAAATCGAAAGTACCCTTGTACAGATTGCAAATGACATTGTAGAGACTTTGAAAGATTGTGTCTCCGAAATAGTGGGAAAATGTGATAGGCTAAGTACGTTGTTAGGCCATAAAGTACCTGATTGTGCAACCTTGGCTCCTCCGGCTACGCTTGCTCCAATTGTCCGATATGAACCAGCGATGGAAGGGATTGAGACAGTTACACCGCTTGTCCCAATCCTCCACCCAATCCCCCCTGAGTCAGTAAGTCCAAAAACTACCATCAATTTGGCCGGGCACACTAATCTTTTGCCGTTGACCCTAGTTGGGGATAAGGTCAACATTGTAGCTGGGCAAAACAGTGCACATAAAAGCGAACAACTACAGGGAGTAAGGAGATTGCGGGGGAAGCCCCGTACTAATTTACCACCGGAGGCAACCCCCTTTGTTGCTGTTCTAGTTAACATTCCACACCTGAACCCAGGGGAGGTTGAGTCTCAGTATACCCTATTAGCTAACATAAAAGCATGGTGTGATGAAAACTGTTCAGGGGCAAGGGATATATCCACCCACATCACTATGGGTAGACGAGTTGACTGGTTGGGGTATACGGCAAAAAATCTTCCTGGTGATTGCATTATAGTAAATTTTAGCAGACCCCATGAGGCTGCCCGTTTATTTTGGGATGCAACGGATGTAAAGGTTGGAAGGATACGAGCTGTTCCACTTGGTTATTTTTACCCACGGCCAACCATTCCCAATTTACCACCAGGTAATGAAAAGCGAGGTGCCATCAGAGGGGGTACTGGGCTGTCAGCCTGGGCACTGCAAACACCAAATCTTACCCCTAGTCATATTGTCCCTATTAGACCTACAAATAGGGATACTCTAGAACTAACAAATAGATTCACTGCCTTGTCTCATTTAGATGAAAATGATTGACTGCCTGGTAATGTTGCTGATTTAGAACAGACTCATTGCATTTCCACCACTGTTAGGGAAAGTGGGGAAACTGTTAAAATGGCAAGCTGGAATATTGCGGGTCTCCGCTCCAAGAGAGATGATGCAATATGGATGGAACAATTAAAGGGTTATGAGGTAGTGGCGCTTCAAGAAACCTGGGACAGGGAATGTAATTTCTGGCTGGACGGGTATTCTTCTTATTTTAAAGCTGCCCAGGGCTCCAGTTCAGGGAGAGATCGAGGCGGGCTCATGTTTCTAATCTCTGTTAAACACAGGGGAGTCGCGCAAATTGTAAGCACCACATCTCATAATATTTTGGCCTGCGAATTAACTTTACCTAACAAAGTCAAATTCCTTTACGTTAACTTCTATAATGCCCCTCATGGTACCAGCCGCGGGCCGTGGAGGGAGTTACGGTGGGGCAGGGAGGCGGGGAGGGGGAGGGGCAGGGTGGAGGGTGCTAAGAACAGGCATATGGATCATTGCAGGTAAGTACACAATTTAATTAATAAAACGAAATTCGTAGCGCGCACAGCATTGCTTTTTGCCATGCAGTGCGCGCTACGAATTTCGTTTTATTAATTCAATTGTGTACTTACCTGCAATGATCCATATGCCTGTTCTTAGCACCCTCCACCCTGCCCCTCCCCCTCCCCGCCTCCCTGCCCCACCGTAACTCCCTCCACGGCCCGCGGCTGCATGGTACGCACTGTAATGGAAATATTAGCGATTTAGCAAAATTTGTAACCACTTATAAGGAGAGTCAAACCACTTTTGTTCATTTGATTTTGTTTGGAGATTTTAATATACATTTGTGTAAACAAAACTGTCAATATAGGGTGTACGCAGATATGGATTGTCTCCCTCACTCTCATTTTGAACACTCTATAAAGGGGGCTGCACTAGAAGAATTATTGCCAGATGTCGATTTATCTGAGCCAGAGTTTATCAACAAGAATGACCGGGTAGCCACATTTAGTGCAAGGGACTCAAATTCTATCATAGACTTTATATTTGTATCAACAGGCTTGTTACAGAATGTAATTTTTTATAATGCTGTGCAAACAACTTTTAGTGACCATAACCTAGTGGTTATGGAATTATGTAACAAAAACCTAGCAATACTATCTGCAAATACAAGGTTTGTTTCGCGTATGGAGTCAGTCGCCAAAGATCAGGGGAGACGGGTCAAGTGGAGTAAAATTATCCCAGATGAATTCTTCTCTAAACTTACCGAGAAGGTGGGAGATGAAATCAACATCTGTATGGACCCTCTTAGGTTTGGAGGTGACATTATTACTTCCTTTGAAACCATCTGCCAGCAAGTAGCGTCGAATTTAACGTCTAAGACGAAACCCAAGGAACAAAAGCTGTATGGGTGGTTCGATACAAAGTGCTCTAAGGCCCATAAAGATTTATTGGCAGAATTAAAAAAGTCTCCCCGGGATAAACAAGCAGTGGCCAGACTACGGAAAAACTATAAAACTATAGTAGAAGCCCGTAAGAAGGAGATCAAGGAAAACGCTTGGGACTCACTTTATGATAGGGCCACATTGAGGGACAGCTCCAAATTTTGGGAAAATTGTAAATACACCATTGTTTAGTGATAAGGAAAACTCCCCGTTGGAACTGAACATACCCGAAAAGGAATGGCTGAACCACTTTGAAAAGATATATGGTAGCAACCTCCTGATAGACCCATTTGTACCAGTAGTAAGTGAACAATTAGTGTTACCCTTGAGATTCACTATTAAAGAAGTCCAAAAGGCTATAGAGGACACAACTGCTCATAAGGCCCCGGGCCCTGATGGGGTACCAGCAGACATGTATAAATCCAACTCCACTACATGGTCAATTGTCCTCACAAATATCTTGAATATAGCGAGTATTGACACAAGTAGATTGCCTAAAACTTGGTCACGGTCTATAATAGTCCCTATTTTTAAGAAGGGCCAGAGAGGGGACGCAAGATGTTATAGGCCGATATCATTGTTGGATTCGTCCTTTAAAATACTAGGGAAGGTGATCCTAGCTAAGATCTCAACATGGGCAACTAACAATGACATTTTGTGCGATGCACAGTATGGCTTTAGACCTGGCAGAGGCACTGAGGACCAGTGCCTCAATTTACATCTAATAGTCAGCAAATACACTGTGGCCTCAAAGGGATCAATCTATTTGGCATTTATGGACTTGTCCACAGCTTTTGACCTAGTCAATAGGTCAAAGCTGTGGACCATGCTGCTGGATATGGGGTTAGATCAGGCATTGGTGTACTTCCTGGCTGAATTGCATAGAGATCTGAGAGCGGCCATACGCATGACACAGGAGGGAAAGTGTACGGCTGATTTTAAGTCCGGGAGGGGAGTACGCCAGGGGTGTATTTTGGCCCCAATGTTATTTTCTTTATATATTAATTCTTTGGGCGCAAATCTGACGGCAACGTCTGTAGATGTCCCGTGCATGGGGGGTACCCCATTGCCAGTCTTATTATATGCTGATGATACAGTACTACTGGCGAGGACACCCATAGGTTTACAACGTCTTTTAAACTCCTTTGGGAATTTTATGCGAAACCTAGACCTTGTAATTAATGTAGAAAAATCGCATGTGATGTTTGTTGGGAAAGGCAGAAATAAGATCAAGACCCTCTCTTGTAATGACTCAGTAATATCAAAAGTAAAAATCTTTACATACCTTGGTGTAGTGTTTGATGATCTGGGTAGCTGGGTTCCCCAAGTTACCAATAAAAGAGTGGCAGTTAAAAGGTCATCGGCTGCAATCCTAGGCTTTGCGAAAAGATTGGGTGGGAAACCTCCTGAGGCAATTTTGGCGATATATAGAGCCAAAACAATAGCCATAGCCAGGTATGGGGCAGCAATCTGGGGCTATAAAGATTTAACTGTGATACAGAGAGAGGAAAATAAATTTTTGCGATCCCTCCTGGGCCTCCCCCAATCCACATCATCTTTTGCGGTCCATTCAGAGCTGGGAATGGGATATATCGAGGACATCCTAAACATGGCGCCGCTTTTATTATGGATTAGAACCTGGCTTAACCCCAAACTTACACTGAATCATAAGATTATTATTGATTGTTTGGGGCGGGACAAAGTGGCTGATATTAAATGGTTGGCCTACATTAAAAAAACCTCAGCACTTTTAGGTCGACCAGAACTATATTTAGACCCGGAAAATTTGAATAAAGAAGATATCAACTGGGTAAAATTGAATTTTATTAAGATCCGAGAAATGGAAAGAGAGTCGATTGAAATCTCTAAACCCACAGTAAGGTCACATTTTATGCTGATTACTTCAATATCAGTGCAACCATATCTGACCATTGTCACACGCCCATATCATCGCTGGTTGCTGACCAAATTCAGATTTAATCAGGCACATTTTCTGCTGGGTATTTATGAGAAATGGTGTGCCCCAATGGATAATGTGCCATGTGAATGTGACAATTTCTCCGATCAGGATTTAATACATTTTGTATTCTTTTGTCCCTTCTTCTCGGAAGGCAGGTCAAAATATATTAAGCCCCTCCTAAGGGAAATGTGTTTTTTACAGATAAAACTTGCATTGTTGTTTCTTCAATTAATGGAAAATCATCGGGTGATGTTCTGTGTAGCGAATTTCTTGATTGCATCAATCTGCGCTAGACGGAAGAGACTCTAGACGAGTATTGCTGGGGTGAATGTTTGCCCTATACCTGATAGTATGATTTAATTTCCAGGTTCTGCTTCATTTTATATATGTTTTATAATGAAATGTGAAACATTGTTGATAATGGTGTAAATCCTGTGTGTTATACAATTCCTATGTATTGCTAATGAATTTTAAATGTACAGTTATCAACAACTCTGTATGATGTTTTTATGTATTTGCATAGTATACTTTTATGATTTTTATTTAATCGAATAAAGTGTTTTTGACTTGACTTGACTAAGTAGATTATGAAAACAAATTGGCAACAATTTTGTCCCTTCTCACACAACAGTCCGTTGTGTGCTCTATATCTGCACCAGTTTCATCATCCTCTTCATTTCAGGTGGGATTTCAGTCTCATAGTCCCATGGCACATTTGTTTTAAGACAGATGTTATGCAAAATTGCACAGATAAAATAGTCTTGCAGACCACAGGAGGTGAGTACAGAAGTCTTTCATCTGATTTGTCGAGGCGACGGAAACAGGACTTTCGGACACCAAACATTCGCTCTACAGAGTTCTGCTCAGAGGTGAAGTATATTTTTTCTGCCCATCCTTTTGGGGATTTTGATATAGAGCCACCTGAAAAGTGGAAAATACCAACATTCACTGATTTGGTACCTTGATACTGCCACGTAACTAACTATGTGTGCTATGTATGCATGCAAACTTATACTAATTTCTTTAACTTTTAACAGATATGTTTACCTACTATTGACCTTTGCTTTACACATGTATGTTCTGTATGTTCAACATATTTGTGTCATTGCACATATTGGACATGGTGTAAGACTTAAAACACATCAACATGATAACTTTCATGTTTAGCAAGAAGATTACTATGATAAGTAAGTTAGAATATTTGTATCAGCTGTAAGAGAATTGCACCCACAATGTATGTAAAGTACCCCATTTAGGATCTGATTATCTTGCATACGTTAATTTGCAATATAGGTAGTGATGGTGGCAGCATGTTTGACACTCACACATACATTTGTCAGATTTTCCCCTACGCCTTGTCATATTTTCTCCTTGACTGCCTACATTATATTTGCACAGCCTAAGATTAGTTTACATAAGTGTGCATGGCTATTTGCTTATTAAATGTAATTATTATTCCACATTTAACATGGATATTTAATTTTCTTTATTCATACATTAGTTAATGCTTTTTACATGGCAAGTTCTCTTGCTGAACTTAGATTGACACATATGTATTTCAATGTAGCCCTTTTTCATATGGGACAGCATGATGTTGATATAAGTGACTGTACTGCATACCTGTGCACAGCACTTTCTGTATTTCCATGTATGTATGTGAATCTGCATTGTTGGTGAATCTGTACCTATATATCTTGATTCTCACATCATTTCTTTAGCATGAGAAGGTTCAAAGTTGGATTGTAAGTATACTGTGATAACTTACCTTGGTTACATTTCTCCTAGGTTATTTCCTATTGTATAACATATTTCACAGTATATTTATTCATTGTGTCATTTTTACATCATGGGACGAAGATGCAGGTAATGTAGGTAATATGAGGCATTAACTTATTAATGTATCACATTGATGAAGTATGTGGCTTATTATCTATGCATATATTTGGGCGCAGAATGTTGGAATGTCTGAGAATTAGCTGTGTGTTGATCTTTTAGTATCAAATATGTACCTAGATTACAAATTTAAACAAGATTTGATACTACATTTTCAGTGCATGACATACCTGGAATTATGATGTACTTTTTCCATTTGTGCTTCTGCTACTTTGATCAGCCTACAGATATACTGCCATGCATGACACATATGCTTAGAATCACATGATTTGTTCAACAACTGGTATTTTATGGGGAATTGTGAACTAATCCAAACTTGGCACATCATAGCACATACACACATCTCACACTTTTCTAAAATGTATCCTTTGTTATTATACTGAACAAACTCGTCGACCACATGATTTATCGTGTGATGTGCTACACATTGCAGAAATTGAACTCTGTCCGCTCACACAGTGTGAGATGACAGTACTTCTCACTGTGGGATTTCTCCTACTTCCAGTGCAGACTCAGTGAGGGAATCACATAATGGGGCATCATTGGCTACATGTTAGAGTAAGATACTTCCATTACTTTCACCTGACACAAGATCCAGTCACAAACACAGAGATGACTATTATGTCATACCTTACTTCTTATTAAATGGTTTATTGAATAGTTCTACCTTCCTTACCAAGGAGTACGGCAGTCCCATATCTGCCAGTCTGAAACTGCTCATTTATGGTATTGTGACAAACGATGTTCCTATCATGTGCACTTCCTGGGTATTTAGCAAGGACATTGATGAATATTAAGTGATGGCCCGCTATTCATGGACATTTATCGAGTAATTATGTTTGTGGTTTCTGCCCAGGTGCGACATGGCTGCAGGGGGCAAAAATTGCACATGTGCACTCAATGGCATCAAGTGCATGAGGGAATCCAGCAATGTTGTATATGCCTGGCGAGTATCTAATTGTTGTTGGATAGTTTTGGGTAAAAGAAGGTACTGGGGTGTGAATGTTATGGTGACATGCAACACAGATAATACTGAGATTTATTAAGCGCGATAGCTACCCCCCACACCGGGGTGTCCCGGCGCTAGAAACATAAGGTGAAAATGCGTCAAAAGGAGTATTTGGATTTTGCATGAGTATGCCTACATTGCATAAATTCATTCCTGCATGATACAGCTGGATGTGGTGCAGCAGTTGCAACACGCAATTGCCAGAAAACAGCGCATTTGTGCTATTGCATATTTTCTTAAATCTGAATTATTGCAAGGCCGACGCAAGCCCTTGATAATTATGCACCTATGTTTATAAAGCATTTGTAAAATGATAGGCTGAAGGCAGGGAGAAGATTGAAAACTGCCATAGCAACCAATTCAATTACCGTAGAGCCTGATGGGAAGGAAAGTCTGGAAGCAGGCTGGTTGTAGGCCTCATGTTTATTATATTTGATGTAATTAGTTTTCAAGAGTTCTGTTGAGTATCTACTGTTTACCTAGTCGATTTGTTTTATGCGTGTGGAAGGGCAGCCTTTTATATAGTGCTAACAAGGTCCAAACAGGTGGCGGAGTGCTTTATATAGTAACAGTTACTACTGCATAACTGAAGTTTACCTAAGTATGGTGCAATAGGTTACGAAGTAAAACAATAATTGACAGTTATATTAGTTTAAAGAAATGCCTCACATATGAACATAATTCAATCGAATATTATAGTCTTTGCCAAATAAATATGTGATGCCTAAAGCAAAAAGCAGAAATATAAGAAGAAGATAGAAGCACATCACCATTTATCCTTCTAAAATGGTCGTCAAGCTTCTGAAGTGGCTGTAGGAGATTAGCAGGCTACATGTTCCCAGAGAGGATAGGGCACCCTATGGTGGCCTACATGTAATCCATGAAAGGAGGAGTGCGGGGGAAATAAGTTGTCATTATTCTCACTGGAAAATCCCAAAAGCAACCCTTCACTGCTGGCAAACTTTCCCTAGGATGATAATGGAGCACACTCTGGATTGTGACGATAGGTATGTTCAAAGTTCTGTGTAAAAGTGTGCTGTTGTGACAAAGTGTGTGGTGTACCTTGATGGGAGGACTGTTATAAATGTTGATCGACTACTAAGGGGAGGTACCAGCTGAATCAGGATTGCAATTAATTTTGGAAAACCTGTAAATAGAGCATTTCCCATTCAGGTTGCATCTGGTTTTACCTAGCGAAATGTGAATGGGGAAAATTACCTGTTTTTTGGAGAAATAGCGTTGAAACACATTTCCTTTACAAGAACTCATAATCCGGAGGGAATTCCTCTCCTTGGAATTCTCAGCAATTCCTAAGTGAGTAGGAAGTTCCATCTCATTTACCAGGCCAATCAATGGGGGCCTCTGTGGTATATCTCTACTCTGTGTGTGTTTGTGTGTGTGGGTGTGTGTATTTGTGTGTGTAATGTTCTGTCTACATGGGTGCTTTTTAAAAATATGCAAGGCCAAACAAATAGGTTGTGAGCCTTGTGGCGGTCACCCTCTTATTATCACATTGAAAGCTAAAGAAGGATAGTGTAAGGTAATATCTTCCCAAATTAGCTTAGGCATATCATTGAAGGACCACCCACAATTAAGGCCTGTGTGACGACCCATGACCCCACCATCAGCCTATGAAAATTTGATAATTCCAGAATACATAGTTAGTGATAGTTGGTAGTAAAAAGTGAGAAATTTGCAAATGTTAAAGACTGTCAACAAAAACTGACTTGAGAATTCACAATTTCTTTGCTAGTTGGTGGTAAAAACTACTGCCGATCAGGTGTCCCACCGCTACCAAGTTGAGAGATAAATCAAACAGGTATCTCAGAAACCATGAATACTTTATATTCCATTACTTTTTGCTTGTTTTATGTGAAAATACTGAACGTTTAATTTGGTGAATCAAAAACAGATCTGTGCTCCAAATTTCTAATTTGACTTTTGATCACATATTTTAACTTTAGAAGCCTATTCAGAAACACATTTTGGAGTGCATATAATAGCACTTGTGTAATATTCTTATTCAGGGAATGTTCATAGAGAATTAGTACAAACTGAATGGACTATGCCCTCTTTGCACTTTTACTAATAGGCAGTTGGACGTTTCAGAGCTCATTTACAAAAGTATATACAAGTACATAAAAGAGTCCTCCTGTCAGTGGCGGCTGCTTCAGAACGGGGGTGGTGAGGCGGGGTATGAAAACAAATTAACTTACCTTATTCTTCTCTGCTGCACCAGAAGCACCCAGGCCCAGGACTCTCCCAGCCAATCATGATGCTGAATGAGCAGAGTCGTGATTGGTCTGACCAGCCTGTTTAGTACCTGGGAGGCTGGGCATGTTCTCCACTGGGCTGTGCAACACAGCCCAGTGGAGAACATGCCAAGTGTACATAACTGTTTGGAGGGCCAGCCAAACGGTCATTCGCCTTCAGGGAGGGAGTGCAAACCACTCCTACTGCCTCTGACTGCTGCGAGCCCAGCCCCACCCCGCCTGACCTGGCTGGAGTCCAGCAAAGAAAAATAAAATGGTTATAACTTTTTGTTATTAGGGGGGCTAGGTGGCGCATGACCAAGATGGCCACACGCCTGTGAGACTTCGGATGCTAGCCTATAAAATCCTTCATTTATCCTATTCCACTGGGGAGTAAATAGCCTAATTGCTTCAGGGACTTGCCGCTCAGTGCACCTGCTATCTCCGATGCTGATTTTATTTGCGGAAGGTGCTTCATTTGGATTTTGTGGACAAGCATAAAAAAACATCAAGGAACGCGGCGAGGCCTTCACGGAGCTCTGATCAGCTGCGGAGGACAATCAAAAGCCGTGGCTCCCACATGATCAGCAGGCCTCAGAGGAATAGCACGACCAGGAGAGAGGCACTGGCACAGCCTGTTGAATGTGGGGGCCCCGCTCACTGGCTCAGGGGACGTCATGATTCTCAGTGGCGGTGAGTGCAAAAAGACTGAGAATTATACAACTACTGGGGTCAGTGCTGTTGGATGCCAACGGTGCGGGCCGCACTCCCCAACCGCCACGCTGGTGTTTGCACTCTCCCTTGCCTGCCCGGCAATGGAAATCTGCTGAGCTCATCAGCCGTTAGGTAGACGCAACCCTCAATTAAGAAAGACACTCGCTGCACATACTGCATACAGAAAGGTTGGGGAGAGCACACCCAGGCCCAACTACACAGCAATTACGGACACAATTACCCTTGAGATGCTTCTGGAGGTGGGCCAACATGGTACTGCAAACGCAATGAAAACTGAGCCTCCCCTTCCCCAGCCTAAATACGAGTATCCGCATCCACGCTACGCCCATTTTCGGGTGAGGGGAGGTGGCCATGACCTACCTGTGGGGCCAACTGCATCTGAACCGCGAAGTATCCACGAGCAGTAGTTAATCGACCCCCGCGCCTGGGGTGCTCCTGATGTGGCCTGGGGTGGTGCTACGTGCTTCTGTCTAGTGGCTGTGTGGGTGCCATATACCTACTGGGTGACCGGGCGCTGGACACACTCTGAGGCTTCTTGGGCACAGTGTACTGTAATAGACTAACATCGTGATTGCTAGTCGTATAGAGCTTTCCTCCTGTGTGGATCCACCGTGGGAGCACCAACAGAGTGGACCCACCGAACACAGTAGGCCCATTGCGCAACGACTTCACAGCTAATGTTCGTGCATCCCTTGCTCCTCGACCCTTCAATAAGTATGGGCACAAAATCCACTCCGCTCGCGAAATTTGTGAATTTTCGGCAATTTCACGATCCGCGAATCTCTCAAAATTGCCGAAAAATTCACGAATTCGCGAGTGGGTGGATTTTTTTGGGGGGGCCAACAGGAAGCACAGTTAAGGCAGGTGCTCGAGTTGAAGCTAACTTTGTACCCATTTTAGAGTGCTTGCTGGCGCCATTCTAAAATGGCTACAAAGTTAGCTTCAACTCGTGAACCTGCCTTAACTCTGTAAGTGCTTCCTGTGGGCCAAAAATTAAACCTCAACAGGAAGCACTTACAGATATGAATAAAGCAGGTGCCTGAGTTGAAGCTCAAATTCAGTAATGTTTTAATCAGCCCAAAACATTAGTGAGCATGGTCGAGGCTGGGCAAGTGTGCTTTAACCCCATATCTGCCGTCGAAATTAGCTGTAATACCCGAGGGAGGTCTTTGCATCCCTGAGTTTCTCAAACGCAATCCCCGTTCCTGTGAACAGGAGGCTGCTTTCTCCTCACCTGCTGCCCTGCTCACTCTCTGACCCTTTATACACGAGGCATGTTGACATGCATAGAAGCCTCGCACCACACACTAGCGGTATCAAACGTCTTCCCGCCCTTTCCCAACTATGATGGACAGCTCACTCAAGGGACCTCGGCGTCTTTTGGCGCTGTGGCAAAGTTACAGGCACACATGGTCAGTGGAGACAAATCTTCTTGCCCTACGCAGCTGCAGTGTAGGAAAAGCACTATCATTTACCCAACGAGGTAGCACTTACTGGATTAGCCAGTAGAAAGTACTCCAGTTGAGTAGAGGTATTGCACAAAACGGTGGCATCTTCGTGGATAACTATGCAGGGCAGGATTCATTCTGGCACGAGGCTCTTGTCACAAAAATTAAACCTCAACAGGAAGCACTTACAGATATAAATAAAGCAGGTGCCCGAGTTGAAGCTCAAATTCAGTAACGGTTTAATCAGCCCAAAAGCATTGGTGGGCACGGTTGAGGCTGGGCAAGTGTGCTTTAACCCCATATCTGCCGTTGAAAATTAGCTGTAAAACCCGAGGGAGGTCTTTGCATCCCTGAGTTTCTCGAGCGCAATCCCTGTTCCTGTGACCAGGAGGCTGCTTTCTCCTCACCTGCTGCCCTGCTCGCTCTCTGACCCTTTATACACAAGAGGCATGTGAACATGCATAGAAGCCCTGCACCACACACTAGCGGTATCAAACGTCTTCCCGCCCTTTCCCAATCCCAACTATGATGAACAGCTCACTCAAGGGACCTCGGCTCATTTTGGCGCGGTGGCAAGTTACAGGCTCACATGGTCAGATGAGACTAATCTTCTGGCCCTTTATGCAGCTGCAGTGTAGGAAAAGCACTATCATTTACCCAACGAGGTAGCACTTACTGATTAGCCAGTAGAAAGTACTCCAGTTGAGTTGAGGTATTGCACAAAACGGTGGGATCTTCGTGGATAACTATGCAGGGCAGGATTCATTCTGGCACGAGGCTCCTGTCACAAAAATTAAACCTCAACAGGAAGCGCTTACAGAAAAAAATAAAGCAGGTGCCCCAATTGAAGGTCAAATTCAGTAACGTTTTAATCAGCCCAAAACATTAGTGAGCACGGTCGAGGTGCTTTAACCCCATATCTGCCGTCGAAATTAGCTGTAATACTCAAGGGAGGTCTTTGAATCCATGAGTTTCTCGAGTGCAATCCCCGTGTAGTTCCTGTGACCAGGAGGCTGTTTTCTCCTCACCTGCTGCCGTGCTCACTCTCTGACCCTTTATACACAAGAGGCATGTTGACACGCATAGAAGCCCCGCACCACACACTAGCGGTATCAAACATCGTCCCGCCCTTTCCCAACTATGATGGACAGCTCACTCAAGGGACCTCGGCACCTTTTGGCGCGGTGGCAAAGTTACAGGCGCACATGGTCAGTGGAGACAAATCTTCTGGCCCTTTACGCAGCTGCAGTGTAGGAAAAGCACTATACATTTATCCAACGAGGTAGCACTTATTGATTAGCCAGTAGAAAGTACTCCAGTTGAGTAGATGGAAATTGCAAAAAAATCCACAATTTCGCAGGAAAATTCGCGAATTCACAGACCGCAGATCTGCAAAATTCACCCATACTTACCATACACCTCGATTGGGTTGTGTCCAATAGACACAAATGTGTGGGGGCTACTGAAGAACTGGCAAGTTGTGGGCCCTACCAATGTTGGTAACACTAGCTTGCGCTTAACGCAAACCTTCCCCACTGATCCGCATCACACAGTAAATTCCACCCACGGTTGCGAACTACAGGCCTCACTGCTAACATGGGGAGACTGGATGGCCGACAGTCAAAGCTGGTATTTGATGCCAAGAAAGTGGGTACGCGCTCAACATCAGAAGATTCGAATCAGGCAACTGAAGAGACGTCGCAAACACAGATGTCATTTTTGGAGGATGAAGATAAAAAGCTACTACTTGCCCTGCAACATAGCCTGTCTGGCATGTCTGGGAAGATGGACACTATGAACAATCACCTGGATTTCTTAGTTCAGAAAGTAGACAAACATGATGGGCAGATCAAAAAAGCTGAACGGCGCATTTCGGAAAATGAAGATACCACCCTACAACTACAACAACAGGTATCGCACATGGATAAAATGCTCAAGGTGATTGCTGCCAAGAATGAGGACCTTGAGGCCCACAGCCGCCGGAATAACATCAGGATCATTGACATACCGGAAAGCACCAACACTGACAGCATGGAGGAGTATGTTGAGTGGCTACTGTGAGGGGCCAGTGAAGAAAACCTGTTCTCGGCACAATTAATCATGGAACGTGCACACTGCTCCCTGGGACCGCGTCCCCCTCGTGGCGGGACCCCCACACCTATAGTGGCTCCCCTCCTCAACTATAGGGACCGAGATGCTGCCCTGAACCTAGCAAGAATCTACACTGTGACGGCGTGGAATTCACCACCATGCCAGATTTCAATGTGGCGGTGCAGGAGGTGCACCGTGAATTCATGGGCGTCAAGCAAATGCTTCGAAAAGCACTGATCGAATATGCTATTCTTTACCCGGCACGCCTGAGAGTCTCTTATTAAGGAAAAAGCACAGTCTTCACAAATCCACATCAGGTGGGGGATATCCTGAAATCAATTCAATGTCGTTCTCCGAGGGGTGCATCGGGTGACCACATTTCTAGATCGGGTTTTGTTGTTAAACTCCAGTGGTTCCGATGTAATGCATCAGCAGTTAGACTTACCAGTACTCTTTGAAGCAAGTATACACAGACATCTTCATATGGCATTATTAAGCATACTCTGTTACCACAATTATGGCATTGAACACTGACTCACTGTGCATAAATCTGCTCACATGGGATATCAGGGGCCTTGGAGACCCCCGTAAATGTCGAAAAACAATTCAGGAGACTTATATTGACTCCCGTAGGTTACCCTGTTTTGGTGGTAGATGGGCATGGGACAGGGTATTTTCCTCCTATTCGTCATACTCACAGGGCACACTGATTCTGGTAAAGAAGGGTACTCCCTTTGTTTTGGGTGGTTCCCTCTGGGACCCATCTGGCAGGCATTGCATGATTTGGGGTGTTCTGGGAACGCAATCGGTCACCTTGGTTTGCTGCTATGGTCCCAACACCGATGCCTCAGACTATTACACTTCTCTCTGGGGGCAAATTTTTAAAGTGGGATCTACTCATGTCATTTGGGGAGGCAATTTCAATACTGCATTGTGCCCGATGCTCGATCGCTCTCATCCCCAGCCTCACCACTATACCAAGACTCAAGGGACCCTCTCCCAGCTGCTCCCAGAACACGGGCTCATTGATGCGTGGAGACACATACATCCAGGGCGTAGAGAAGGCACATATCACACGACTGCCCACGCTGCTTGGTCTCGCCTCGATTATTAAATTGTCTCTCGTGGAGATGTGCCATGGATAGTGGCAGTAGATTATATGGCCAAAACGCTTTCGGACCATGCACCCATACGCATGCAAATAGCACCCCCTAACTGAATTGCATTCTTGTTCTGCTGGAGGCTAGTGCCCGAAGCGCTCTAGATGCAGTTTTTCAGAAAGAGCTGGGGAAAGAGATTGCCAGCTTTTTTTAGCCGCAACAGGGGTTCGTCACCCATATGAGTACTCTTTGGGAAGCTTTTAAAGTTACGATATGCAGGTTCTGCATGGCAAAAAGTTTTGGGGTACTACGTGACAGACATAATTTGCATCGGTTAGAGGGCAAACTCAAGCAACTAGAAGCTGACATGTGGCATGAGAATTCAGGCACTCAGAGGGCCGTGATACGTGACAAAATTACTGAATATACTGACACTGCCGAGCGTGAGATATGCTTATGTGGTAAATATTTTACTGCACAAGGATATGGTGAGGCAGAGCGCTCGCAGTGGATGTTCGACAACCACAATTTTCTAATTATATTCTGGACATCTTGGATGCCTCGGGAGAACGCCATAGAGACAGTCGTGACATCCTTTAAACATCTACCTCCTTTTACGAGGAACTATAAAATACCCGTAGGGCTGCACCCCCGGATTTTAAACCCCTCCTTAAGGTTATTACCCTGGGTTGGCTGGGAGATAACCAGCAGGATTTTCTGGCTGCACTCTTTGAGACAGATGAGTTTCGGGAGGTGATTATGAAAATGAAATCCAGGAAAGCCCCGGGCTCTGATGGCCTACCTGCTAACTTTTGTAAGTCATACATAGATCAGTTGATCCCAGTACTGCAGGAGGTCTATCTGGAAGCTCAGGAGGCCCAAATTCTTCCAGACACTATAAGGGAGGAGCTTATCATTTCATTCCTGAAGCCCAGCAAACCGGCGGATCAGTGCAATTCGTACAGGCCTTTATCTCTCATTAATACGGATATAAAAATCCTTGCGAAACTACTAGTGAATTGTCTTCGCCTCTTAATGGAGAAGCTGGTGCTGCCTGACCAGGTAGGTTTGATCCCAGGGAGGGCAACCTTCCACAACCTGGGTACCTTATTCTTCGTTATGCACAATGTTGACCCCAAACTGGCACTCGTAGCAGTCTTCTTAGACGCCACAAAAGCCTTTGATTCTGTAGAATGGGATTATTATCTTTTCACTATACTTCAATGTATGGGTCTTCCTGTCAGATTTCTTTCTTGGATACGTCTTCTCTATGCCTCTCCGACAGCGTGGGTGAGAGTTAATCGTCACACCTCCTCCCCTATCAGGCTCACATTGGGCACCGGCCAGGGATGCCCTTTCTCCCCGCTTCTGTTTGCCCTTGCAATAGAGGCCCTCGCAGAGATACTTCAGCAGAATCACAAAGAAAATACCCTTTGCTGCTTTCTGTGTCCCATAATGAACTCTCTATATGCGGACGGCGTCACGCTATATGTAAAAAAACCGATTCAAAACCTTAATCCACTTCTTCGGGAATTTGTGAGGTTTGGCGGACTATCGGGCATACACATTAACTGGGCTAAATTCCAACTTTTCCGGATCACTCCGGCGGCAACACCCTTCCCTACGATTTACCCTAATGAGTGGTGTACAAAGGAGGTAAAATATCTGGGGGGGCATGCCACCAATGATCGCGAGAAATTATTGCATTGAAATTATGGCTGTGCACTTGACCACATCACGAGCAGTATCAGTAGGTGGATAGCCGTCAACATTGCGGGACACATATCACTTTGTTTCTGAACATACTGCTATATCCTGGCAGGCCCTTTTTTACTATGCTACGATCGGAGCTCATACGGTTGGTTTGGGGCGGCAAGCAACCACGTTTGCAAAGGAACACACTTACATGTCCATATTCCCAGGGAGGGTTTGATGTACCTAATTTTGAATTGTATTATTTGTGCGCCCAGGCACACTTTGCGCACTATTGGTTCCACTCCCCTAGATAAACACCCCAAGTCGCAACGGAACACAGGCTGGCGTATCCTATCCCGCTAGATGGGGTAATCCTGGCAGTACCTGAGAATCGGCCAGTGGGACCATCCTCAGTGGACTGCACTATTAAAGCCAGGCAATGCCTTACCCGTATACTTAAGGCACCGGTACTCTATTCCTCCTTGCTCCCGCTCACGTATCACCCTAACATGCCGGTTCTTCAGGAGGGTATATTGGCTAAGACCAAATCTAAGTTTAAAATCACCTGTTAGGGGATGTATGACGTTATAACGCATACTATTACTCCGCAGACCATTACAACGCGACTTTTACTCCGCATACCGTTACAACGCATAGCGCCTTGGGGCGCTGGATAGTGGTAAGTATAATTTACTATTCTAACTCCAGTCCCCATGGACCCTAGGGAAGGTGTTGGATAGTAAATTATACTTATTCCCTATCCTAGAGCGCCCCCCAGCGCAATGCGTTGTAATGGTATGCGGAGTAATGGTCGCGTTGTAATGGTAGTGCGGAGTAAAAGATCCGTTGTAACGGGTGTATACCCCTGGTGGGGCGACCTCTACATGCATGGTAAATTTCGTGACATGTCGCAATTGTTTTAAGGAACCTAGCTGTCCCTCATAGGCATTTTTTGATATGTACGATTGAGACAGGGAGTACGGGAATACATGCCATCATACCCTATGGAGCCTCCCACAGTCACCCCATTGCACAACATGCTGCACACTACTGATGCTTTGCATCTCGTGTCTACCTTGTACTATAGCCTTTACATGGAAATGGAATACCCTCCTAGCCCTGCTCGCACCAGGTGAAGCATTGTACTGGGACATGACATTACGGACCAGCAGTGGGACTATTGCTGTAAACAGACCGAGCTTGCCTCCTCAAACAGTAGGCTGCGCATTACACATTTTAGCATTGTCTCTATTACACTCCTGCCCGGTTGCATCGGTATGGGCTACGGGACAGTGCTCGTTGTGACAGGTGCAGGACAGACAACGCTGACTTTCTCCATCTAGCATTCATATTGGCAACCGGTATTCACAGCACTGAAACTCATGACCATCCTAGAACTACCATGGCCCCCTCTGCTGTCGCTGCTTGGATATACAGAGGAGATACTAGCGGCGAAACGTAAATTTGTCACATTTAGCATACTACTAGCTTGACGGAGGTTGCACTGCAGGTAGGGCAGGGGCACAGCCACGAAAATCAAGGAATGGTTGGGAGATATGATCCTGTGGCAGGAACAAATACACACCTACTCTGAACTACTCCCATTGCTTTCCCGGCCTCGAGACATTTGGGACCCCCTCACTATGTACCTTAACGAACATCCAGTTGCATCCACGCCGGACTTAAGCACACAGACCATTTTCTGAAATATTTTAGGGAAAAATGTACTCTCGTTATTGCTATGTTAGTTCAAAAATGTGCTCTCTGTGACTGTTTACATACCCTCATATATGGGGGAGGGGAGTCGGGGGAATATGTATTCATGATGTCATTTTTTTGCGTCATGCTCATATGCCTCTAATGCTCCTATCATCTGGGAAACTCCTATACATACTGTATACGATCCTCTGATATGTATTTCATGTACTGGAACAATTGCTGGTGTTGTTTGTATAACGGATAAAATAATTTAAATAAACGAAAAAAAAAACCCTTCTTGTTATTATCATTTTATTTTTATTTTCTGAGCAGTGGGGAAACGCTCCTCCGCGTATGCTGGTGAGCCACCACTGCCTCCTGTAGTTCTACTTCCAGCTTTTGTGAATCAGACCTTATCTGTAACACTGTACTGTACATTCATGTGTCTTGACGCTTCATGTCTGTGCATTCAGATTGTAATAGTGACAACCTGTCGCACATTAGTGGTAAACTCCTCTATCACATGGTTTACTTAATTGCGCATTGCTGCCCACTCACGTCCTATTGATCTCTGACAGAAAAATACGTTTTTCTAATTATATAGTCTGCTGAGCGGTTTGTCGTCTCTGGATGAAGTGATTCGGGGTTAAATGGCACTTTGTCCAGCTAAGCTTACATTAAGCATGCAATTCTTTGTCTGCTGGGCTGTGAGACCGTGTTTGTTTAATAACCCCTACACACAAGCAATTATTTCAGGCATGAGATGCGGTGCTAAAGCAAAATAAGTAGCATTAATGTTGCAGATGGAATTTAACTCTGATTCTTTACAATCGTTTCTAGCAGGTAATTGCATGATTCTTTCAGGAAACAACCTCCACCTTTTAACCTTCTGTTTGTGAAGGCAGTTTTTCATAAGAATTTTTCACATTAAAATTGGAATTAACATGTGCACGAAAAACTATAGTTATTGTCTGCCAGTATGATTGATCATAATGGATGACTGTATTTTGAAATGGCTAATCTTTGGGTGCCATCTTGTTTTATGTCACATGACTTTCTTTATTCTAGCAGACAATGACTCCACACTTACTATAAAATGACTCCGCACTTACAAGGTGAATGTTTCCTAGCTCTTTCTCTCATCTGAAATGTTTGTTTTTGTGTATTACTTGTAGAATGTATTAACAAACTATTTCACTGCACCTGCAGAGTACAGCTTGACGTGATCTATATCTCGTTATGTTGCAGATAACTGTAAGTTTGAAGGTTGTTTAGAGAAGCCTCATTATCTACAAGCTTGAGAAAATGAGCTTAGTTATTTGCTTGCCCCGTAACTCTAATCGGTTCCTTATATGGGAGCCATGTTTAGGTGTATCAAATTTTTGAATTTTTCGATTTTATCTAGTTCAATGTAGATGAGAATTCAGGTCTCACCTTTCCTGAATTACTAGCAGAACTTTTCCACAACTTAGCAAAGTAGGATGTTCTCTTAGTGGAAGAACTGATTTTATTGACCTTTCCTTTTGAGACAATTCAACATATGTTGGCCTTTGTTTTATTAGCAATGGAATGCTTTGAACTATAAATTGACTAATGCATTCATGTATTGATTAGTGATTTATAAATAATTTGATTATATGAATTTGTAACTTTGCTAATCTTTTAATAAACGTTTATGCTTCAAAACGTAACCATCTTCTGTCTTCCTTGTGGAGCCTACAGTGCTTCACAAATATTGAAATGTATTGAATTATGTTGATTAGCCTCAGTTGGAAATGAAGAATTATCAGTAAGTGATTCGTGAACCCGGAATTGGCACCAGAATGTGCACTAGAAAGTGCTTCAACACTTGTTCTTCCACATTGACAAGCGAACACACTCAACAGTAATACCTGCAAATACACACATTTGTGCAGTGCAAATTTACACTGAGCAAATGAACACATCTGGGGCTGTATCATGATCACATTTTGGCCATGTACACAAACATAGAAGTTGCCCATGAGTCAATTTTCATAACAATGAAGGGGCGTATTTACAAGCCCCTTGCCCAGCCGGTGAGTCTTTTTTAACTTGGGAAAAAGTGACGTACCGGCAGCGCAAGGGGCTTGTAAATAAGCTCTGTAATTCTTAAGTGCGCAAATTTAGGGGCATATCAGCAACAAGTAGTGATAAACATCGCAAAGCGCGCTTAGCGAGTTTCAACTTAACGCCGGCTATCGCTGTATTCTATCGCAGAGTACGCGCGCTATCAGCAATGCCTATCTCCAATGCGGATGTATGGCGTTACAACGCATGCTTTTACCACGCATGCTGTTACAACGCAGGTATTACAACGCAAACCTTTAAAAAGCATAGCGGTTTGGGGTGCTGGATAGTGAATAGTTTAATTTACTATTCCAACTCTAGTCCCCGTGGACACTAGGGAAGGTGTTGGATAGTAAATTAAATGTTTTCCTATCCTAGAGCGCCCCCCAGCGCAATGCGTTGTAATGGTTTTCGCTGTAAAACCTGCGTTGTAAAAGCACTGCGTTGTAAAAGTTTTGTTGTAAAGGATGTTTCCCCTCCAATGCAATAGGAAATCCAGCGACAGCGGCAAAAGTGTGCGATTATCGAACTCAGCGATAACAGCACAGGATGATCAGAACCTTGTTGATACCGTAGGGCGGACTCATCACTACCATCCACCTCCCATTGTATGTAATGGGTAAGTCAGTTCTGAAGCAGGTGTAAACAAAGCTGCGATTAGCGCAGTTAGCGATATTATTACCGTCGCTACGCAGGTTTGCACCCTGCTTGTTGATAGGAGTAGCTTGTGTTAGCGACTTTTATCAGGTTATTTTAGTGCAGAAATCCGACTATGCATCTCATTAGCGGTGAGATGCTGGCCATTGAGGAAACAGGGCCTGAGGCATGGATTCACGCGATAGCATGACCTTGCTGATCATGCGATAACATTATCGCCTCTTTTCGCCCGGAAACGGACGCTAAAGCAGCGATAATTTTATCATGGTGCCTTGTGGATATGCACCTAAATTGTTCCCTTTCTGTCCTATATTCGACCCTAGAACCCTGGAGTAACTGATATCAGGGGCACTAGTAACTCCCAGGGGCGGAAATAATCCAGATTATGGGATTCGGTGGGTAAAATGCAGGTATTGTTTTTCTCTCACCAATTCCCTCATATTTTTGCTTTGTACTTCACCTACAGTGAAATACTCATGATCCACAGAGTTACTGCTTCTTTCATAATTTCAAAAGAGCTGTAGCTCCAGTCATCAGCATCATGAGGAGTACTGGGGCAGTCGTAATACGACCGTAACTCAGTAGCTGTGTGAGTTAATGAATGAGATGGCAACATCACAACCCACAACTAGAGAACATCAAGAACCTCCTTCATTTTGTGGTGCTTTCCAATATTACACTGCATTGCTGCTTCAGTACATTTACCTTAGGCAGGCACAAATAATGTAGATTTTTTCAAAGATAACTTTCATTGCACATAGTGAGTAAGCACGTTTATAACAATGACCATGCAAATTTGTATTGACATTTGTATTTTTTTGTATTTTTATTTGGGGAGGATGGGTTGTGTCCTCATTTACCACCATAGTATAAGGTGAAGTCGAGGGTGGGGGTGCAACATGCTGTCTCAGTTTATACAACTTGCAGGGAATAGGTAGGGTGGAATGCCCGCATCCCTCAGCAATGGCGGCTCCTACAAGACAAACACCGCAAAACCATTACAGAGAAGATAGATACAAAATCTGGTGGGCATTACAGCCGATTAGGCCCGGGCTTAGTACCGGGTAACGGCTCTACGAATAGAATAAACCACAGTAGCATAATCATTGGACCCGTGGGAAAAAAAAAACGGATAACTAAATGCTGCCAGGTCAACAGATGCCAAAATGTCCTTTTACTTTGGTTGCCAGCCGTAGCCAGATCTAATCTGGAGACCTGCAAGACTGAAGCATACCAATCAATAAGAGAGGGAGGTACAGGGTCTTTCCACTTTTTGTGGATCTCCCTTCTGGCCAGTAAGATAGAGTAAAAGAACAAACTTTTTGCCGGATTCTGTACCCCTTCCAAGATCCCAAAGATGACAAGAGGGAGCTCAAGGACTACTCGGAAGCCCAATGATATAGAGAGAGTGTTACTAATTGCATCCCAGAATGAAGCCAGACGGGGACATTCAAAAAACATATGTGCATCCGAGGCAGCTGACATTTGTATTGTCCAATGAGTACACAATGTCATTTTTAGCCTCTCAAAGTGTGTCGCGTGTACTGATTGCTTAGCAAAAATCGGCCAGAGTAAAATTCCAGTGAGGAACTGTGCAGTGACTAGAGGAACATTGCAGTTACTGGTCCACTTAATGTAATTTGGCTCCTCGTGCAAATGCATTTCGCCTGTATGTTTTAGTTTAACCTTAATTTGCATGGCATTCATTTATTATGAAATTAGTGGCACTTCAGGGCCCCAGATGGGCCTTTAGGAAATTAATGTAAGTAGTAGCCATTAATTATTTTTAGAACTACACACCTCAGGTGAATCGTTTGTCAAACCAGTGCCCTCATAGGCTAGAAGAGAGAACTTTGGGGCATATTACCAAGGGGGGCGATAGACAATTATCGCCGATTTCGGCCACTAAGCGGCGATAATTCTATCGCCCTATTAGCAAGCTGTCGCTAACTGATGTTAGCGACAGCTTTTAGGCGATAGCGAGCGGTTTGGGGGCCCGCTTTGCATGTCAGCGATGTTTTTCGCTAATGACATGCAAAGTGGGCGTACCCAACCCGTTAGCGACTGAAAGCAGTCGATAACGTCGCTATCGCCTATTAACTAGGCAGGCGTAGCGTTGGAAATATTCGCACTAAGCGCGAATATCTCCAAAAACTAACGCCTGCTCAGACCACTTCTTAGCCATGTTATCCAATGGGAGGTGAATAACATGGCTAAGAGCATTTTGTCACTAATGCGTGAATACCGCTGTATTCTCAGCGATATTCACGCTATCGCCGGAAAATTTATCGCTTTGGAGATAAACGTTGGTAATAGTACGTTATCTCCGATAATTTCGGGCGATGCTTAACGATAAAACATTTGTTGCTAAGCCTAGTTAGCGATAAATATCGCTAATCGTTGGTAATATGCCCCTTGGTCCCATCTCAGGGTAGTGCAAGAGAAGGGCTAATCTGAGGAGTACACATAGACAGCTCTTTTTTTGAGCCTATGTGCAAGTAGCATGTATATGCTTTTTCTAGTTCACATCCAACTATTGCATCTGTGTTTAATGCTTCTTGGCGCTAGTGTCCACCGAAAAAGCCATAAAATAAATTCCTATTTGGGAGGGACCAAAAAAGTCAGTTTTCTCACATTCTCCTAAATTGTGTCAGGTTAGATAGAGATCTTAAATGGAAAAGCATAGAATCCCATAATTTGCAGGTGGAGTAGGAAAAGTTCAGACTTCCTCATCTTGCTTTATTGATTCTAGGGATGGCTACCAGCTTAGCACAGCTAGACCGAAGATCATGGCTGGGCACCAGCCAGCAAAAGCTTTTTTGAAAAAATTGAGAGCCGATCTTTTGAAGTGCCTTTTGAACCAGTCAGAGGGCCTTACATTTGATCCTCTTGAGGACAGACAACCAGTAAAGGCCAAAAATGCTTTGAAAAACAGGGCGAAATTTAGTAATTTTTAAAAGCAACCATGCTTCTGCATTTTGCAGGGATTAAAGTTTGTTCAGCAGACTCTTCTATAAGCCCACGTACAGAGCGTTACAGTAATCAATTCTGGAAATGACGAGGGTCAAAATGCCCATTTTCTGAAGATCTGGGGGAATGTAGGCAAAACCTTTTTTCAGAATCCTGAGCAGATAGAAACAGGAAGAGGTAACCTGATTTATTTGATCGGAAATGCAACGCTTTCCATCAAACTGCACCCCTAAGTTTTTAGCCTTCTGTACAGGTGTAGGAAGTGGGTCAAGATTGGGAGACCACCAAAAGGTGGTAATATTACGAAAAAGGAGCACCTCCGTCTTATCGGAGTTCAGTTTCAGGCAAATCTCATGCATCCATGATATAATTTGCAATAAGAAGGGTTAAACTTTTTGGTCACATCATCAACATTGGATGACACTGACACTAATATTTGAGTGTCAGCGTAGGAGAAAACCGAGAAGAGATGAGATTGAATAAGTTTGGCTAGAGGGGTGACATAGATGTTTAAAAGCTTAGGGCTTAACTATGAGTCATGAGGCACCACACATGGAAGAGAAAAAGGTTCCAAAACAGTGGGGACACAGCCACAAATATTACAGTTTTATCACCTATTCTTTAAATGTATACAGTCTAAATACAGCATTCTTGAATTGCTGGCCTCAGCATTTAGCACTCTGGGATGGGATAATACTTTGGTTGTGCACAAGATCAAAATACCATTCATTTTTTCATTAATTCATTGATAACTTTAATTCGGTCACCAAAGACCATAAAAGTACAGATAAAATGCATACATACAAACACGAAATGGATAAAACAATAAATAGCATGTCCAGTAAAATTTACAGCTAAGAATAGATTAAACCTAAATAGTTATCAAGATAGACAAAATAAAAACTAGAAATAGACATGATTTATCATAAATAACTTTTCCGTCTACGCCACATGCCAAGTAGGAACCGTGAGACAGCAAAAACAATAGGGGGATGGGTATCATACCTTTACACTCTACAAGCTTGGGCACATTGGCTGAAGCCTAGATTCCTACAGAGTGGGATCAACCAACATTTCCTTGTGAACTGATAAGCAGGGCAAAAAAACAAAACATGAAATACATCTTCTGCTTATAGTTGCATGCAGGGCACCTAACGTTCACAATGCCATTCAACCCTATGTAATCGGGGTAAGCCCAGCCAACATTGCTAACTGCAAAAAGTCTTAGCTACATTTTGTATCCCAAATGGTGTTTCTGTGGTACATCACAAATATATATATCTACAGTGACATAATGACTTGCAATGCAGGGACAGCCAATTTTGTGACTCCTGACCTTGTATCTTCCACCACGTACTGGAGTTGATGTAGTGATATTCCAATATATAGTAAGCCCTTAGCTGCATAAATGAAATGGTCTGCTTCCAAATCAAGGAAACTATGGTCAACCATTACTAACTGCCCTGATTTTTTCTAACAAATTTTGCATGGACTGCAGATAATACTTCTTGGGTTCCACCTAAATGACTCCTGCATTTTGCACTCTGCCCCTTTACCATAGGGTCTTTCTTGCCCCCTGTGGAACGCAAGGTGGTATTTGTGGTGGCTTAACAATGCCTTTCAGCATTGGGCTTCAGTTGCACTATAATTCTCATGCTTCCCCTTATGGAGTCCCTCAGGGCTCGGTGCTGAGTCCACTGCTATTTAATATATATGTTCGCTCCTTAGCTGAGATTGTTGAAAATGTTGGACTGTCCTTTTTCTCATATGCTGATGACACCCAGAATATTTTTTCCCTCTCTCTGTCACAGGGTCAAGAACTCTCAGAACTTAGGTTAGGATTGAGCAAAATTGCACTCTTAATGCAAAACAATCTGCTCGAATTAAATGGGGATAAGACCAAGGTTATGATCCTGGGCAAGCGACACGACCTATGGGGATCAAAACATTGGCCCCCAGAATTGAGAGCCTTACTTGTGAACAAGGTTTGGAACCTGGGTTGCATTAGAGATAAACAGCTCTCAATGAAACAACATGTAGCCAAGGTATCATCCATCTGTTTCCCAGTCCTTAAATGGCTAAGGAAGATCTTATGGATGATCCCTCATCCAGCACAAAGGACTGTGTTCCATGTCCTGGTCATGTCAAGACTGGATTATGGAAATATCTTATCTAGGAGCCGATAAATCAACTATCAGAGGCTACAGCTGGTGCAAAATGCAGCAGCTAGACTTCTTTTCTACCTTTCAAAGTCCTCCTCTGTCTCGGAGATTCTTTGGGACTTGCATTGGCTGATGGTATGAAATCATGTGAAATTTAAGGCCCTGTGCTACATGTTTAGAATCAAAACAGGCACAGCCCCTAAATACCTGCAGGATTTGGTCCAACGCTACCATCCCTCTCGTCCCCTCCATTCCGCCCAATATACCCGGTTTGTTGTTCCAAAAATCAAATTTGCCAGCATGAGTGGTCGATCTTTATCATACTTGGGCCTGACTTTATGGAACACCTTACCAGCCCCCTTGTGAAATGAGACATCTCTCTGTGCCTTTCACAAGGGTTCAAAAATGTGGCTGTTTTAAATTCAGTCTTTCTTTGATTTTCCTTTTTCTCTACACTGTCCAACCAGGCGTGGCGCCGGGAAACCCCTTGGGGTAGCTGCACAACCTACAAATCTTTAATAATAATAATAATAAGAAGAAGAAGAAGAATACCACAAGTGGCTTAACAATGGCAGCAGAGATGGTTCTTCTCTACTGAATGAAAACATACATTATTAGCTGGTGGCTTAGTGGTGCTTCCTCTTGTTGGGTTTCTGTGTCTCCTGTGTTAACCCCATGAAGTATTTACTGGTGGCCTAAGAGTGCCTCTAGTGGGCAGGCTTCTGTTGCTCCTGGCAGAACTCTGTGTAGTAATGCTGGCAGCTTAACGGTGCCCCAAGAGGTGTATATTGCTGTTGCTTCTCAGTAGACTCCGATCAAACATGCATTGATGAGTGCTACTTCTTTATCCAGACATGTAGGCTAGTAGCGAGCTTCCAGTGAGAGTGGGCATTGTTGACTGGGACTATCCCTTGCATGGTATCTAGGTGTGTTCTCCTGCCCTGGGTGCCCAAATGCAAATATATGCAGAATCCTGACATTTATTTTGGTCCCAGTGTCACACTAATCTAAGTAAGAGTGCAGAGAACAAGGTTGTACATGTCCTGTGACCTAATGTTCCTCTATATTAGGCAGAGAACTACTGTCCCTTCCTGGGTGTGGGGCATAAAAGATCTGTGGCTGCATATTACGATTTAGAAGGTTTCATAGATTCACCAGACCTTTTGATCTGTGTGAGTAGGAGTGAGGTCTACTGGTTCCTCTTGTATAATGTTCAGCAAATATGTGTATGTCCAGAGCCTTGCTATGGCATCCCATGTATTTCCCCATCCACCATCTGCATCGGAAGTGACATCGCTGGATTCCACATCACACATCTGCACAGGAAGTGACATCACTGGCTTCCTGCCAAAACTCTTTTTAAAAGCTGAAGCCAAGCACGAGAAGTTAATTTCCAATCATCCATCCAAACTGAAGGTGACACAACTGAATTCCGCATCATCCATCTGCACAGGAAGAGTTTTTACCGGATTTCTCATCATCCTTTTGCACAGATAGTGTCCACACTGTTTTTTCCCACAATCCATCTGCTCAGGAATTGACATCACTAGTTTCCTTCCAAAACCATCTTTAAAAAAAGAAGCCAAGCAAGAGGACTACATTTCCCATCATCCATCTGCACAGGAAGTGACTCCACCTGAGCATCCCTAGCAAAGGACAGCCAGAGAGCAAGGTATCATCTATTTGATCATGCTAGGGCCGCCCAGGGCCTTGGGCCAGAACCACTGTTCCAATGAAATTTACAAGGTGAGATAAAATCATGTGCATTACCCAGCATCTCCTAGTGCCAATACCCAAAAATAAGCAAAGATATAGATGAGCTAGACACTCTAATAACATTTGCACTACACCTAGATCCACCTCATCCACATCACACTAACTACTACACATCCTCAAACTACAGAACGCACACACAACAGCTCATTAACGCTTGCTCTGACATCACAGACCTCTTCAACTTTTAAAAGCATGATCAACTCTACATAACAGGAATATGGTTCAGACCCACATCTTCACACATCCTGGGCTTCCTTCTTCCTACAGCCTACAACGTATATCATTTTGAACGAGCACAAAAGAAGCGAGGAGGCAATCATCCATAAGTCATCCTAGTCATCCACCACAGACATGTATTTATTTATTTATTTATTTATTTATAAAGTAGTAACACTCAACTCCAGGGATCTGTCCACATGCCATTTCCCAAACTCTGCATCTCAGGCCACGACCTGCTATCTTATCTGCAGATCTCTTGGACACAACAAGGACTTTAGAGATGAATTCTCACTTCTCTTCAACACCTCAACATCACAAGCAAAAAAACACAAGAAACACCCTCTTCAACCTAATTGAAACTTTGGTGACGGAATAGTATGATGATGGATGTGCACCCCGTCCTCAGTGCCCCAGTTTTACTGCTGATGTTTCTTGTCATAGGCAAACATGTTTATGAGGCGAAATGACAGAAGCCTATTTCACGGATTGCGGTCTTGTTGGACTGGGAGGGGAGTCCAAAGTGCTACCATTATAGAGATGAAAGGCTACTACCTTTACCAGGAGTTAGGCAGCATGAGTGTGGTGGTGGCAGCATATCTTATAGTGGTCAGTAGGAGTGAACAGGTCCTTTTTAGGGTCGAGCCTCAGAGTGAATGCGCTAGCTCATGCGTTTCGCTTGTGAGACTCTGTTGTTTAAAAAAATGCGTTTGGAGCCTGCCCGCTGCTTACAATTTGTTGGCATCATGGCCCTTCTTCTTTGCAGCGCACAGCAAACATCACATCTGTTCCTCTCTGTGGAGCAGGGACCAAGCACAGATTAATTCAACTTAATGTATGCCCCTCCGCTGCCCCGACGTGATTGAGAGGCTATTTCTCCCCCCCCCCCGCCTGCTGCTCACTCCATTGCGTTGTTTTTCTGGTTTCACATGCATTCATGGAGCGGCAATAAACACACAGTCTTGATGAAGAAAACATGGGACTAAACGTTTGTAGAAAGTGAAGAACAATTCGAATATCTAGTGGGGTTTGCAAAATGAATGACTATACCTGCAATTAGAATTGTGCCACTTTTTCGGTAATGTTCACAATGTTTAATGCTAGGCAGAATGCATTGTTGAAAAATTTGTCTTGTTTTTTCTTTTTTCTGAAGCAGTCCACGAGGGTGCATGTTTTATCCAGCAGTTTTCCGTATAGGCTTCTCCCAGATGTGCTTAGTTTTCTTTCTTTTACATCTTTATTGTTTTTGCCAGACGAGGTTGCTAATAGCTGTTATTTAACGCCCTCTGTGCTTTGTCCTTGGCTTGGGGTGCAGCAGTCAGATGGTACTTCAGGTTTCAGCGAATTTGAAACGCTGCACTTCAGATAATGAAAAACATATTTTTATCCTAACTTTCAGGTGAACGCTCTTTCTGAAGCATGGGGGGCGTGGCTAGCAGCCGAGCATGGAGGACGTGAGCTTCGCCTGCTCCGTCAGAAACCCCCATAAATCCTGTAAAATATCCTGCATACGCGGGGCCTGAAGCCCTATCCCGCACTGATATCCTGAGATACCGCTGTAGCCTACGTCCGGTTGAGGTCGCGGGACCCAGAGGCTTTCCGTTGCAGTTTGAGCGCTGGTGAGCCGTTGGAATCGGAAGAGGCCTAGACGCATGGGGAAAAGCCGCGGCCCACAGTGCGCCCGGAGGCGGACCGGAAGTGCCGCTGACCCGAGGTCTACGGAGGCATCACGGCTCGGAGACGACCCCCATTTTTCGGAATCTAACACCGGAGCTAGACGGCCGACTGCGGGAAGGCACTGCACGGGGAGCGAGGCGCTTGACACGGCTGACCGCAGATTGCGTGGTAAGCGCGGAAAGAGAGATTGACGGCCGGCCGGAGGGGAGCTCCGGGAACGCTGCCGTCGGCTACCAACAACGAGGGGCTCCACATCCTGACGCGCTCGGCCGATCACACAGGCGCAGAGGAGGAATTACTCCTGAGGTGGAGAGACTTTGTGGACATCGCGGTTGGCGCGCGGGGGAGACAGGAGCTTGGGAGCCCGATTTCAACCGGAGGTGAGGCCTGCCATGCGCCTGAGGTCCCCGGCCCACAGTGAAGGGGCTGACGGCCCGGAAGTAATGTTGTATTTCTATCAAGGACCCTAATTCGATATTCCTGATTTATGCCCTTATGTGGTTATAATAAATAATATCCTTATAAAGGCATAAGAATCATATCCATATTTAGTCGTAGCCCATGCAGTCCAAATTAAGCAAGGCTACTTCCCCAGACTCCTAGAGAGTACAACGCGTTCTTTAAACAAAGCAAACCTCCAGCAACCTGGGAAATCCCCATGCTTCTGTTTTGATTTGTCCTAGAACTCCTGCGAACACTGAAAGAACGGCCAGTTCTTAGTGACATCTTTATTGACGTCTTATGTCCAACCTTATGTCAAACCCGGCACCTTTTAGGTGTAAATATACCAACGTTGCCTTAAGCAAACACACAGTGGTTTGGAGCAGAGCGGCTATCTACTTGCCCGAGAGCCCAGCTGATGCGAGAGCCCACGGACACCGCCCCTCCCTTTTGACGCACTGAGAAAGACGCTGTCTTTTTCTCCAGCCGAGAAAATCCAGCTCCGGTGTTTTTAGCCGCCCTTGCGGGTTGCTGGGATATCGAGTCCTGAGAGAGAGATACCAGACCTCCTGCTTTCTATTACCCAGGTACGGAGCTGACTAAACCCTTAAGAGAATTCTTGACTCAGATTCTTGGCAAAAACCAACTTAACTTAAACTGCTACTTACTTACTCCTTCCCACGTATTAGGCTTAGGTCAGGTACACCGGGGTAGGCGTATTTAAAGCACCAGTTGAGTACGTTAGTCAATGTATCTATGTATATATATATTTTATCCATTTTAAAGTATCATATGGCTAAGAAACCATATCAATGCTTTTACGGTATTATTTCATAATACTCCTTTTACTGTACGCACTTTACTTTACATTAAGTATTGCAATTATGGCAATTCATTTCTCTTGCATGAGAAAGAAGACTGCTCAATAAATAACACCTTTTATTGAAAACGCCCATCTCTCTTTTCTCTGCACTCTGGTGAAGCTAAGTATGCACGATTGACTGAGTAAAATAGCTGTCTATTGTTTTCACACAACTCTAGAGATACACTCTTATTCTGAGGGAGCAAAGTTGTCATGTTTATGGTTGTCAGAAGCTAATCCCTTCTTGTCTATCCAGGGAAGTTAAACTCCTCCTTGTTTATTCGGGAAAGTTTCTAGTGACCTCTGAGTTAGCTGGCAAAACTAATTAAGTCTAATATAGTCAGTAGAGACCTAGTCGACCTCAGTCCTACGTCTACACTGCTGTTTATATTATTCCAATGCGCAGAGCCTATTGGGAATATAGGAACTACACTACATGGCGCCCAACGTTTGGTAAGGCGATAATGTAACGCAAGACACTAGAGTAACTCAGTCGTGCTTTTTCACATAGAACCCTTTTTCCCGTAAATACTCCAAAAGACGTCTGAAGTGGGTAAAAGGTTAAAATCCGCTGGAACTTAGTAGGAAGAGATTCCTATGTATAGTTTTGGTTTAGTCAACGTTGAAGGATACAGTGTTCCAAAATATTGTGCACCTAATCTTTTGTTTCCCTTGAAACTAAATCTGCAACAAAAAACTTTCTGTCAGTAAAATGCCTGACGGAGACAAAGAAAGAGATGCTATAGCGTCTCAACTGTTATTGGATGATGCAACTATCCAAGAAAATGACCCGAATGCTATATTCATTCCAGTCAACATAAGAAGAACTATAACTATTAAACTTATAGCAAATGAACTGACATCACGAGGTGGTACAGTCATATTCGTGGTAGAGGCCCATGAATATCGGCAGGCAGAGGTATTCTATTCATGGATACATTTTCCAGCAGCAAACGCTGTAACAAGAGAATTCCACTTTTACAAAATAGAGGAACCTCCGGATGAATACCCTCCTTTCGAGGAGGTTGAAATCCCATTAAATTACCAAGAGCACCTGCTCTGGCTTAAAGGCGCCCTAAAACATAAAAATCACATCACCAGGCTTGTTCCACTAGGCAGACCAGGAGCAACTTGGCCGGTTCTAGCCAGCTACACACCACATCCAGACATTGATAAAATGTCAGACCGGGAACTTTTAACTCAGCTAAAAATACTAATTAAGAAAAATAGACAATTGGTCCAATATGTAATGCGGACTTCAACAGTCCAACCAGAAAATAACATTCTACAGCTGACCCTCATCATGGGAATACAAACAAAATTACACCACAGAACATACAATCATGTCTTGGTAAAACACCCGCAAAACGGAAACAAATTCCATTCTGGTTAGCACAAAAAATCACTCAAATAGAGGCAGTATTTCCTGATACTACAGCCAATGAGAAACACAGAATTCTGACTATCTGTCTTCCAATGGGGATCGCACCACATGTGGAGGACTATGACACTTGGGGCACAGTCTTTGCTTCCATCTACACAAAAACACATGGTGTTCCGTCCATGGCGGTGATACCAGATGTGTTAAGACAAATTCAAAATGAATACGGTCCAGAACCTGCTTTAACTCTGGGTATGAAATTACTGAAAGACTTCAAGCAGATCTCGGCTATATTACTACCCAACATAAAAGGAGAAGCAGCATTTGTGGCGATCCGCCAGAAACTGAAAGAAACAGATATAGCAGAACAACCATTTGAACTTGCCAGAATCATAGAAAAATCCTATGAAGAACTAGGAAGAGATAGTTTGGGTGGGAAACCAGTAAAACCCCAACTAACTGAAAATCCTGAAAAAACTTTTATTAAAAATATTCTAAACACTCCAAAAAAGAGTTGGGGTGGTAATAAACAATCCACTCCCAAAGAAATACGATTCCAGTCCAGAGGAAGGTCTCCTCAACGGAGAGAAAGATCTCCGGACCGAGGAAACAAGTCTCCCCAGAGGGAGCCCTCTGAGAAAAGATACAACCTTAGAGATAGGGATAAATTGAGAAAACCTGATAGATATCAAGATATTGATACACGTCCCTCTCGATCTTTTCAGACTTCCTCACAGAAATCGGAAAGAAGAGGATGGTTAGAACACAAGGAAGAGCACGTCAATTCCAAAGACAAAGAACCTGCTCATCAAAGTAAAAAATTACAATTTCCAAGAAAGAAGGTAGCCAGTATTAAAATAATAAAACATGCCGAGGATACTGAGGACACAACTGAAAAACGTAGAGTGGGCCCAGACAATGCTAGATAGCGCAGCAGAAGTGACCATAGCTCGCAAGATCCTGATGAATCTTCTGGAGACAGTGGACACGAATGAATACATTCAGGTGGAAACTGCAGATACCAGAGTTAGCAAACCTCATAGAATATACGAAATAACACTGCGTAGAGAGGGGGACAAGACTAGGAAAGTAAGGGGTCTCTTCTGGGATAACCTTTCGAAAGGCTATGACATCCTGTTAGCTGAGAAAGACTGGCCACCAGAATTTGTCAGGGAGTGCCCTCATGGCGAAGAAATGATTATGCCTGCCTTCTCAAATCATATTCCAATTCTTAGAAAATATACACTTGCAAGAAAATGGGCAGTAGCCCAAGCTCCTGCATTATATAAAAATCATGCAGGATGGGATGAGGACTCTCCTCCTCACAAAATCCAGTTAAAATGTCAACCCACTGCACAAAGGCAGTATCCTGTTAAGCAAGAAGCTAAAAAGCAAGTCAGGGAGATCTTAGATCAACTTGAATATCAAGGGGTGATTGAAACATGCACCTCACAAATGAACAATCATTTGTTTCCTGTCTCCAAGCCAGACGATTCATATCGTCTAGTTTTGGACTACAGATACTTAAACTCATGTTGCAAAACATTTGCAGTACAAAACTCACACAGTGCAGCACTAATGAATAACATCGTGCGCAAAAAATATAAAACGACATTAGACATCTCTAATGGATTCTTTTGTCAGAACATTGAACCTGAGAGCAGGTATTTGACCGCGTTCTCAATAATGGGGTCACAAAAACACTTCTGGCGACTCCCACAGGGATTCAAGAACAGCCCAGGATTATTCTCAGCAAGAGTAACAGAGTTACTACAAATATATGATGATGAAGCATTATCTTATGTCGATGACATCTATCTCACAGATGATGACCTGGAGACACACTTGAAAAGAGTGAACACCATAATACTTGGGTTTGCAGCTGAGGGTTACAAATTCAACTTTAAAAAGTCAAGAATTGCCCATCTAACTGTCCTATTTTTAGGATATGAATTATCAAGTGAAGGCAAAAGCCTAGCTGACAACTTCTTGGAGAAGTGTGCTGTACTCCAAGCACCAAGAACGCTGAAGAACTTACAATCAATACTAGGTTTCCTGAATTTCGGAAGAACATACATTCTAAATTATGCAGAGTGGGTTAAACCTCTCTATGAATTAATAAGACCTAATTTCAAACCAATCAATTGGACTCAGAAACACACAGAAATTTTAAGATCATTGCAAACAGACATGTTAGCTAAAACAAAATTGCAAACACGCAAAAACGTACGCAACCTTGTAATCCGAGTCATCCCAGGAAGATGCGGATTCACGTACCTAACCTATAATGAGGGAGAAACGGTACCAATAGCTTACAAATCACACTTGTACACACAAGCTGAAAAGAAATTCAGTTCTACTGAAAAAATTATAATAGCGGTTCATACTGCTGTAGCAAAAGAAAGAGCCCAAGCCCGAGGTAGAAGGATAACTGTTTTAACAGCAGAATCAGCCCTTGAGGCATTAACAAGCCCACGCAATTTGACTGCTGTGGCATTAGATCCAAAATGGATACAATGGGAAAATTCTCTTGCTGCAGAAGACGTGAAATACTATTTTGACCCGAAAATGAAAAAAATAGAAAATCTAGAATACGAAGAAGAATATCCTCTGACAATCGAAACTCTGCTTCTCGAACAATACACATGAGTAATCTACATGGACAGATTTGCACAACACTACGATGTAGAGAAAAAATCCTACAACGCAGCGTGCGCGATTGTTAAAGGTCGCTGGCGCTTTGGTAAATTCAAACCATTAATTACCAAAACTGAATCACTCAGAAACTGCTCAACTCAGCGAGCTGAAATAAGATCTTTAAAGATGGCGCTTGAAAATGCCAATCGCTAATTCCCCACACTAATAGTGTGCGATTCGCATTTCTGCGTCAAGTCTTACAAAAATGACATGCAGACCTGGATTCAAAACGATTACAAAGATGACACAGGTGCCAATATAACGCATAAAAAGCTTTGGGAACAGGTAGTTCTTCTGCAGAAAGAACTACGAAAGACTCACGTGATACATACACTGAGTCATCAACGTGATGGCGTTCACGTTGCAGGGAATTCATTGGCTCACAGAGCCACATCGGAAGCAGCTCAACCGGCTTCCGTAGCCACAAAAAAACGTTCAGAAAAATACATAGACGGAGAGACTATGCTGGCGGTAAAAGCGTCTTTAAAAGGGTACTATGCAGCATCACCTCTGAACTATCCACTCAGTAATACATACATAATTGATGCAAACTCGTTCCTTTTGCTCAAATCCCTGGAGTGGGGGATAGAGTAATTCCAAACATGAACAGGAGAGTCTTTTTAATAGCAGACGCACACAGGGGTTTGGGTCTAAGGCACCGAGAGATCAGGGAATCTCAGAAAGAATTACAATCAGAATACTGGTGGCCGGGGATGAGCCTGCAACATTACAAATTTGCAATGGGCTGTCCAAACTGCAACAGAGATCGCAGTCATGAACCGACCGGAGTATTGCCAGGACCCTTCTATTAGAAAGCATAAGGCTATCTATACGCAAATATCCAGCAGGAGAAATGTGTCCCATTAATGTTTAAGACTAGCTTCACTTAAAATGTAGACCCCAGTGCTCAGCTGACGACAGAACTGTTATAAAAGATTTGCGAGTGTTTATCGGCACATACGCAATTGGCATGCTACATTCTGACCAGGGTCCTGCGTTTAGCTCTAGGGCTTACAAGGAGGCCATGGCCAGCATGGGCATTGCATTTCGGTACTCTTGTCCCTTCCATCCTGAGGAAAATGCGGTAGTGGACAGAAAAAACCGGGACATAAAGCAATCTATAACGGCGAGGGTATCAGGTTTGGGTGATGGGTGGGTCCAACATTTAACAAGTGTCCAACGTAGTCTTAATAATCTGCCAAGAAATTCTCTAAAAGGTCTGAGTCCGTACGAACTATTGTTCTGTACTAGAATGCATATTCAGGACCTGATAGTCACACTTCAGTGGTAGAAGAAAAATGCTTTGATATCAAAGACCGTTTGGCTGTTTTGCAGGACTTAAATGAAACAAGACGAAACCTGAGCAACATAAAGTTAAAACAACAGCCAACAACCACTGAAGAAAAACCACCTGTCCCAGCAAGACCTGTCTGGATTCCAAAGATTGGGGATCTGGTCAGAGAGAAGATCGCGGTGAAGAAGGAATTTGGGACTTCTTACAGAAAAGCAGTACCTGTCTTAGCTGTCAGCGGAACAAGATCAGTTGTACTACCGCCCCTTGCTGGTAAAAAGGAGAACCGAGTTGTATCCATCGACCTGGTAAAACCACAATCATGTGGACAATAATAAGTAGTAGGCCGAGTGGACTCCCAAGAAATAGCAGAGTACCGAAATTTGCTACAATACAAGAGGTTCAAACTGAGACACTAATCACATTGGATAAACCTGCAGTGAATAAAAAAGGACTATGCAACAAAGCCATGGAACTTGTGCCTCTTGAAACCCAAATTGCAACAGTTCGTCAAGAAACACCAGTCTACAACGATGTAGCCTCAGACTATGCTAATGAAACAAAGAAAAATCCAAAAGCAAATGAGAATCCGGAAGCAATTCCAACAATTGACAGAACTGCATCTGGCTACTTCATCAATTTCAATGTCTTTTCTGAAGATCCAAGCGAGCGGGAAGAAAAGCAAGCCAGAAAAACTTTCAAAGAAAAAGTAACAGAACTCTTTCATCAACTCAAAGAAACCTATCTGATTTCTCCATGGATTGAATTTTGGATTGTGTTAGGTGTACTTTTCCTCCTGCTTTGACTCATCATGGTTCTTTGTTTGGGAAAATTCATTGAAGGAAAATACAGTACAATGGACACAGCAAGTCAGAACATCAACTTGGTCCTAAAGCCTCACAAGTCATCTCACATCGAGAAAAGAGAACTATCATCTGTAAACGTCACAGCCAATCCAATACCCGGTGGGGTAGCAAGGGACAAAACGGATTATGAAATCTATGGCCTGATTGAGCTCTTGAAATATCTACACCAGTTTAAGGTTTCATTAAGTGACTTTGTAAAACCAAGTACTTTCTCTGATGATTGGGACTTTGAAAATACTAATATTATGATGTCAGATTTAGTAATGTCAGCAAAATTTACAGAACATGATTATTTACAAGGTTCATCAAATTATGAAGAAATGTATTGCTACAATCATTTTGGTCATCACTATTTGCATAAATCTGCTCAACCTAGAAATGTTTTCAAGTATAACCAATGGGAACATTGTGCAACACCACCTAAAAGCAGCTCTAAAACATTTTATGAGAAATTCCCATACTTCTCAGGGTTTAACACAAGTGAGGCAGAAACGTTTTATTTTAAAATGATAAATAAGACAGGAATGAAAACTATGTTGACAAATACTAAATTGATTTATTCTGAAGCATTTTATGAAAAAATTATTACATTTGGTTTTGAATTCTGGAACAAAAACATTGAAACAAAAACCATCTGGGGTACAAAAGAATGGCAGGTCCAAGGTTTAGAAGCATTGTTTAGAGCCTGCATGATCGCAGAACAATTAATATTCCTGAATGACACCATTCAACAGACTAACTGTCATGGCCTAGCCAAAATTAAGGACTTTAAAAAACCGTCTATTCTGAAGCCCATCCCTGATAGTAATAGCACTACAGAAGTGGAGATAGACGAATCCCATATTTTATACCAAAACAGAACACATCCTGATTGGAAAAAATGGGTGATCTGGCCCACAGACACAAATAACTGTCAAAATAGATTCCTGAACAAAATACAGGGGTTCAAAATGACCAGGCCAGACCCAAGATACTCCCAGAGACAACATCCAGGGATACTTACAACATACAGTGTAGGGAAACTATGCCTCGATTGGCTACAAAAATCCACACTGGCTGAAATGAAGCAACACTTGACTTTACTTAAAGACGGTGCTGACTTGCATGATTTCATACTGGGACCTCGCAAACAGCGTCAAAAACGTTTCATAGCGGCCGGTATATACGCTGCGTACAACGAAGCTTGGAAAGTAATGCAAATTGAAACAGCAGAAAAAATACGAGAAATTGATCATATTAATTTGAAAAAATCACTTTCTGTTGTGGACAATGGGTTAACAACTCTGTCCTCCAGAATATATTCACTGGACAGTATTGTATCATCTGCTATTGATATAATAGAGCAGGACTTACTAATGTTACAACTTGGTCAGTCCCAATTACGTTCTATTGTACAGCTTGGCTGGACGTTGCAAAATCTGCGTTCAGGCTACGTACCATGGCGTTTAATCAACTCAACGTCATTATTCTCTATCTTTAACCTTACTGATAAACAAATCAGTTTGGCACAAAAAGGAGCAGACTATATGATTCTGAGCATTGAAAAACTTGAGAGATTATCATTGACAATGTCAGAAAGACCTGTCATTGAATGGATAATACACGGAATAATTACAATTCCGATAACAACTTTCCAATTTAAATATTGCCAAGAATATATACCAGCGGGCCAGTATGAAAGGTTGGGTAAAGGGTACATCAAGTCAACATGGAAACTACCTTATACACACACATGTTACAGTCAAAAGAAAAAGAATGTATTTCTTAGTGGTAAAAATTGTAAACGATCACTAAGCGGTACACTTCTGTGTCAAGGTATTAACTTGCATGGGGCCTGCAAAGGGTCTTCGATTAACCTTTCATGTCACCTGCACGGCACTCCTACAACACAGATAGAGCCATTCTTTAGACAACTTTCTAACGGGAGCTATGTTCTAATAAATGACCACAACTGTTGTGGCATGGTGCCAGGGACAGCCTATCTCGTCAGCGTTAGTTCCATGGTCACTTGCTGTATGCAAGTATTGTATCCAAACAGCACTCCAGACATGGAGGCGGCATGGCCTTTTTTGAATATCTCTTCTATACGAATTGATACTTTAAGCAGAATGAAGTCGGTTCTTTTACAGACAACTGTGCCTTTGACCTCGTCCAGAGAAATGTATGATCTGCAAGTTGCAAGGACAACGACAGAGATACATTCCCTTTTATCAACAAATTGCCCAGTTCATTTCGTAGAAATGCTAAGCCAAATCCTAAACATGTCAGATACCAGTGGCATCGCACATGTATTTAAGACAATTTTTTCGGGACTGTTAACACCCTTCGAAACAGTTCTGGGCATTTTTCCCAATTTTGTCCATTCTGTCTTTGGCAGCCTACCTCTACTTTTGGGACTCATAGCAGGAATTTTATCTCCGATATGCCAAGCCAAGTCGCAGACAAAACTCCAGCAATGATGGAAGAAACGATCCTAGCTATACGCTATCGGGACCGTGTTGTATCTTACTAATGAATATTGATCTCTGCCCCTTTAATGCTTGCATTCCCTTTTAGATCTTTATTCCCTCTGGTGTTCTCTCTCCCTACAGAGACTGACAGTTGCTTGCTAGTCAGGAGAGGGACACCAGCTTTAGTTAGTAGCTTATAATAAATATATCTATTCTACTCATACCAATTGTGGACATTAGATCTTTCCTCATTACGACATTTTTGGCGAATAGAAGACTAGCAGATAAAGAGATGGAAGCTACCAAAGAGGACTAACAGCTGGTGAGAGAACTACGCGTGCAATACGGAAAGTAGAAAAGGTTGCTGTACCACAGGACTAGTGAAACCCAGAGAGACTGACGAAGAAAAACCCAAAGAAAACTAAAAAGAGAGAAAGGGAAAGACAACGAACAGGAAAAAAAGTGAAAGAAGGAATGATGATCTTATCAACGCCGTGAGTACCATCAAATGTCACTGTGATAGCGTGTACCACTACTCAAAAGGACAAAAGAAAATACACGGTGAGTCGCATGAAAGAAGAATTAATTATTTGAGGAAAGCCACAGTGCGTAAATCTTACCGAGTGCACGTGAGAGTGGATGCGACTTTTGAAAAACCGGCAAACGATCCTGCTGGGAGCGTGACTAGAAGGGAACCTGCCATTGTGTTGCTGCTACGCGCTTGAGTGGAACCGCAAGTACGTCACGTTGACCAGCGCGTGCAGACGCCGCGTTGTGACGTACAAGCTGCGAGTTTCCGCTTCCAGTGCAACTAACGGTTGCTAAGCAACAGAACAGTGCGCAACGGAGGAAGAAGCACCGACGGAAAAGAGAAAGACTTCGCAGCGGTTCAAAAGGTGATCACATTCAGAATAAAGGAACGTGAGTAACAGGATATATCAGTTCCAATTCACGAATAAGAATTGTACTATAAAGAAGAGAGCGATTTTAGTAAGACTTTAGAGTAATTCTGGTGGAACTTTGTAACGCATCGTACTCCAACGATGGTTGTTCAATAAGAAGTTCAAGTAATTCAAGCACAGCGGTTGTGTAGTGAAGAGGAAGAGAAACTCACTAAAAAAATAACAAACTTGTGTCTTTGAAAGTGTAGCAACTAGTATCAAGACACGTGTAGGTACAGCAATGGAAGGAAATAGTGTAGTTATGCCACCATTATTTTTACAACAGAGTGGAGATCCCCCCATCGAATGGGAGGAGTGGATAGAAATCTTCGAGAACTATATTGAGGCAATAGATGGGAAAGACTTCAATGCTGCGAGAAAAAAAGCATTACTATTGAGTACTTTAGGGAAAGAAGGTCAGCATGCCTTCAAATTTTTGTCTCCAGGAACAAACACAGAAGGGAGAGCCATCACCAATGTGTATTTAGAAGCAAAAGCTCGCTTAAAGAAGAGATATTCAAAGGAAGTGAACATAGTGATGGCTAGACATAAGTTCTACACGCAGCCACAGCGTCAAGGGGAGAGTGTAGATCAGTTTGTGACTCGCCTTCGTGAACTATCTTTGAAATGTAACTTTGGGAACATAAGAGATGAAATGATCAGAGACCAGCTCATCGTACAGTGCGGAATTAAGAAAATGCAAGAGAAGTTGTGGGCGGCGAAGAATCCCAGTTTACAAAATGCAATTGACATTGCTAAGATAGTCGAAGAATCGGGGGCATGTATGAAAGAGATGGAACGGAAGGATGCGGGTAAAGAGAATGTGTCATGTGTAGAAATCGCTGAAGAAGTGGGAGCAGTTGGTGGAAAAAAATCTTATGAGAAGGGAGAAAAGTCAATAGGAAGGAAACCATTTAATAACGATTCGTATAGAAGTAGAGACAAGATGTGCTCAAGATGTGGCAGCACCTATCACACTTCAGAGTATAAAAAATGTTTTGCCATAGATAAGGATTGTTTGAAATGTGGGAAACGTGGACATTTCTCTAGAATGTGCAAGTCAGTAAGCAAAGGGAAGCTTGCCGTTGTACAACGAGAACAAACTGAAGTAGCAACTGTTGACAATATAGAAGGTACAAACAAGATTTTAGTAGTGAGCGATGAAGAGCTTGACATAAATCCTAGAAGAAGAGAAAGACCGAAAGCAATGTTTGAGATCGATGGTGTGTATGTAGAATTGATGGTAGACTCAGGGTCGTTTTGGACCATCATCCCTAAGTGCTTGTTCATTGTAAATTGGCCAAGAGTTGTGCTAGAGGCAAAAGATATCAATCCTGGCGGGTTTCAAGGTGAAAGAATAATGATCTTGGGATTCATGTATGCAGCCATTTCATTCAAAGGAAGATCTGTAAGGGGAAAGGTGTACATAGCACAGTCGGGCCCAGCAATATTGGGGTGGGGACACCAATATGACCTACATATTGTATTGAACCCGAGAGCTACAGATCAAGTGATGGTGGTGAATGAAATGACGACTTATTCAATTGTTGATGGAATGCCAGAGTTGTTTAAAGAAACTATTGGTGAGTTGAAGGGATATGTGCATAGGATTATGTTGAAGCCAGATGCTGTTCCCATGCAACACAAAGTCAGGAAAGTACCAATCATAGCTAGAGTTGAGGTGAAGAAGATGCTAGACGAAATGTTAGAACAGGGTGTAATTGAGCGAATTGAGACCTCATCCTGGATTTCGCCAGTCGTTATCACGACCAAATCCGACGGCAAGTACAGGTTCTGTGTGGATTTACGCACACTTAATCGAAACATAGTTGTAGATGGGTTTCCACTACCCAATATAAATGAGTTAGTACTATTGTTGAAAGGTGGTAAGTTCTTTTCAAAGTTGGACTTACGTAGTGCGTACCACCAAATCAGACTACACGAGGAATCTAAGCACTTGACGGCATTTATCACATCTGAGGGTATATATCAATTTAACAGAATGCCGTTTGGGCTGGCATCAGCGGCTGGAGTATTCCAACGTATGATGGGTTCGATACTAAGTGGAGTAGATAATGTTGTACACTTTCAAGATGACGTTCTGTTGTTTGGGAAGTCCAAAGAAGAGCATGATGTAATATTGATGACAGTCCTCAAAAAGATGGAGATGTCTGGTTTGACTTTGAGGAAGGATAAGTGTAAGTTCGCAGTAGAGGAAGTAGAGTACCTAGGTTATACCTTGTCAGCTGAAGGAGTGAGACCTAAGCGAGATCTATTAGAATCAATACGTAAAGCACCAGCACCAGGTGATAGAGATCAGTTGAGATCATTTCTTGGTCTTATTGAGTATTACGCAAAATTTGTAAGGAATTTTGCGGATAAGACGGAGAAAATAAGGTTGTTACTTAGGAAGGGTTGCAAGTTTAACTGGGGAGAAGAACAGGAATGTGCTTTCGAACGAATAAAAAGAGAGATATGTGAAGCTGGTATTTTAACACCGTTTGATACTGAAAAAGAGTCTGTCTTAACTGTAGATGCGAGTGGCGTAGGCCTGGGTGCTGTGCTTGCGCAGGTTCATCCTTCAGGTATTAAAACAGTTGCGTTTGCGTCCAGGTCCCTCACGGTCTCTGAAAGGAATTACTCAATAATTGAGAAAGAGGCCCTTGCTGCAGCCTGGGGGTGTGCTTATTTCAGGATGTATTTGTGGGGTTCTCTTTTCAGACTCCAGACTGACCATAAACCCTTAGTTAAGATATTGTCCCCTGGTGGGGCAGGAAAAGGGTCTGCGAGATTAGCTAGATTAGCAGCGAAACTCCAAGAATTTTTATACAAGGTGGAATATATTCGAGGATGGAGAAACAACTTAGCTGATGGCCTGTCTAGACTTCCATTACCCTGGCAAGAAGTTGATCGCACTGGTGTTGAGTCATCTTTGAATGAGGGTTCAGTGGCACCAGTAGGTGATATTATAGAGTTTTGTTCTGGTGCCATAGGGAAAGAAAAGTGGAACGAAAGCATGGCTGTTGATGAAGTGTTAACGAGAGTGAAAAGGTTGATTATTGGAGGACCAAGACGTGAAAGCACTCTTGATTTAGCGGTTAGACCATTCTTGAAGGTGTTGGAAGAACTGTCCATTCTAGATCATGAAGGAAATATGATAATGAAAGGTGACAAATTTATCCCTCCACAAGAATTGCGATTCACTTTATTTAAGTTGGCACATGAGGGCCACTTGGGCCAGTCTCTTACAAAGAAAAGGTTAAGAGAATGTTTTTGGTGGCCATCAATGGACCAACATATATCAGATTGGGTTGAAAGGTGTTCTGAGTGTCTAGAGAGTGAGAAAAGGCTCAAGTTGGGTAGTCAAACATTGAGTGGGTCTATTGAAAATCCTCTTGCTCCCTGGTATTCAGTTTGCATGGATTTTATCGGTCCTTTCAATAGCTTAAATGCAGATTTGAGATTTGCACTTGTCCTAGTTGACGTCTATTCAAGGTGGTTAATAGTAAAATTCTGCAAGGAAATAACCACTAGAGTCACAATTCAGTTGTTATCTGAAATTTTTAGAGAAGAAGGGTTCCCTTTGAAGCTAATCACAGATAATGGCACTCAGCTCACTTCTGAGGAAATGCGAAAATTTCTGGGTGCATGTGGTATTGTACATTCAAGAACTAGTTTATACAACCCACAAGGCAATGGAATGGTTGAGAGAGCGAACCGCATGGTGAAAGGAGCCATTCAGATGGCTATGGTTTCAGGTAGTTCCGTGAGAGTCATGGTAGAAGAGTTAGTTTGGGCATACCGTACAACAGTGAATAATTCTTCTGGCATGGTTCCGTTTACTGTCATGAGAGGTCGTAGTGCTGGCACTAAGTTACTTCCAGCGTGGATGAAGGAGTGTGTGAATGTGGGTAATCCTATAGCTGCAAGTGATGACGCCAGTGCGACAAAGAAGCATACTCATAATATCAAAGCTAATGACCTTGTGAAAGTAAAACCAGGTCGGATTAGCGGGGGTTTGTCCAAATTTAGAGGACCATACAAAGTGAAGACGGTCCATGAGAGATATGTTGTTTTAGATAATGGTGAACATTGGAACCTCAGAAGAGTTGCACTTTACAAGAAGAATTCTGAAACTGTTGTTGATGAGGAGAATCAGTCAAGAGAGAATGCCCAGAGTGAGAGTAGAAAAACAAGAAGTGATGAGTGTGGTTCCTCGACTAGATCAAGGAGACCTCCAACTTATTTGAAAGATTACTTCTGTGATGACTCATAGTTTTCTTTAGTCAAGTTTTTTTTTTCTTTTCTCTTCATTCCATTTCTCTTTAAAATTCCGTGATGAGGTGAAGGAATGAGGATATGTTGTATCTTACTAATGAATATTGATCTCTGCCCCTTTAATGCTTGCATTCCCTTTTAGATCTTTATTCCCTCTGGTGTTCTCTCTCCCTACAGAGACTGACAGTTGCTTGCTAGTCAGGAGAGGGACACCAGCTTTAGTTAGTAGCTTATAATAAATATATCTATTCTACTCATACCAATTGTGGACATTAGATCTTTCCTCATTACGACAGACCGCATAACTAAAGTCCTCGGATTAGCCCGGCTAAGAGATCTGAATATGACCTGGTTTCTTTCATTCAGACCTATCTGGCAAAATTGGATCTTACCTGTGCTTCGATGTATGCTATGCGGAGAAGAATGCATGTTGGACGTCTGTCTTACACTACCATCAGCGGTACCAATGGATACAGATACCTTGCTAGGTCCTGTAATGGCTCATGCATCGTGTTGTCCCCAGCGGCTACCCATTCTGATGACGGCATTCGTTGAGACTTCACCACTACGAGTATGTGGCAGTGGAGTACGAGATGAGAGCAGCATCACCCAGGTACAACCTTCTGTGAGCATTGCTGATCCTGACATCGATGATAGCAATCATTCTCACGACTGCACTGTTACAGCATTTTCGAACTTGGTCGAACTTTCACCTGAGGCTGTAGACCAATTTTTTGCAAGTCTGTCTGAAATGATGTTCTCCCCTGAACAACGGGAATAACTTTTTTAAGCTACAAGCACACAGCGTTCCCTGAACTCTAAATTCGGCCTTCAGCTTTGATAAACAAAAGCTACTGAAAACATTTTGGAACTATTTTTCCCTGAAAACGAAATAAATTTTTTTTCACTTTCAAAATATTTACCTTTTTCTGGCACAGAGTACTCTGCTTAAAGTAGAACTATTCTTAGAGAACAAAGCTTCTATTTTAGAAACTCGAGAGACAATATTTTACCTCAGCCTCTAGCACATGTACAGCATTTGTATTAATATGGGATGGAATGGTCTCGACCTTCTCTTCTGTATTAAGAGCCATTTCATGTGTAATTTTCGCAATTCATTCAGCTGATATAAGTATGCATTTTTAACTGAATGATACCACTGCTTGAAAAGCGTACAGTACCAATACTCATTTTCGTGTATTTACCATATACCATTTCAAATGCGAATTATGTATTTTGGGGTGGGTTGGAAAACACATGCACCATTATATGTTTACTATTGCTTAGTTTTAAGTAATGAGGGACATTAGATCGTGGAGTGGGTGTTGTATTTCTATCTAGGACCCTAATTCGATATTCTTGATTTATGTGGTTATAATAAATAATATCCTTATAAAGGAATAAGAATCATATCCATATTTAGTCGTAGCCCATGCAGTCCAAATTAAGCAAGGCTACTTCCCCAGACTCCTAGAGAGTACAACGCATTCTTTAAACAAAGCCAACCTCCAGCAACCTGGGAAATCCCCATGCTTCTGTTTTAATTTGTCCTAGAACTCCTGCGAACACTGAAAGAACGTCCAGTTCTTAGTGACATCTTTATTGCCGTCTTATGTCCAACCTTATGTCAAACCCGGCACCTTTCAGGTATAAATATACCAACGTTGCCTTAAGCAAACACACGGTGGTTTGGAGCAGAGCGGCTATCTACTTGCCCGAGAGCCCAGCTGATGCGAGAGCCCACGGACGCCGCCCCTCCCTTTTGATGCACTGAGAAAGACGCTGTCTTTTTCTCCATCCGAGAAAATACTGCTCCGGTGTTTTCTGCCGCCATTGCTGGGATATCGAGTCCTGAGAGAGAGATACCAGACCTCCTGCTTTCTGTTACCCAGTTACGGAGCTGACTAAACCCTTAAGAGAATTCTTGACTCAGATTCTTGGCAAAAACCAACTTAACTTAAACTGCTACTTACTTACTCCTTCCCACATATTAGGCTTGGGTCAGGTACACCGGGGTAGGCGTATTTAGAATCACCAGTTGAGTACGTTAGTCAATGTATATATGTATGTATATATTTTATCCATTTTAAAGTATCATATGGCTAAGAAACCATATCAATGCTTTTACAGTATTATTTCATAATACTCCTTTTACTGTACGCACTTTACTTTACATTAAGTATTGCAATTATGGCAATTCATTTCTCTTGCATGAGAAAGAAGACTGCTCAATAAATAACACCTTTTATTGAAAACGCCCGTCTCTCTTTTCTCTGCACTCTGGTGAAACTAAGTATGCACGATTGACTGAGTAAAATAGCTGTCTATTGTTTTCACACGACTCTAGAGATACACTCTTATTCTGAGAGAGCAAAGTCGTCATGTTTATGGTTGTCAGAAGCTAATCCCTTCTTGTCTATCCAGGGAAGTTAAACTCCTCCTTGTTTATTCGAGAAAGTTTCTAGTGACCTCTGAGCTAGCTGGCAAAACTACTTAAGTCTAATATAGTCAGTAGAGACCTAGTCGTGCTCAGTCCTACGTCTACACTGCTGTTTATATTATTCCAATGCGCAGAGCCTATTGGGAATATAGGAACTACACTGCAGTAAGGGGTAGTGGGCAGGAGATGGGGCACACAAGGTGCTGTGGCCTGAGTCCCCGGCGTGCAGTTATTGCTTGATAGACTATACAGGGGAAGACCCGAACGCCAGTCCCAAACTGAATACGGGATCGGGGCTGCATCTTTACCGCATTTCACGGCGAGGAACTGTGATCCCCCCCGGAAGACTGGACTGCAAAAGAACAGCCAAGAGACACAGGCAGCCACCGGCATATTGGTGGGGGACACCCACAACCGAAGGGCACAAATCACTGTGGGGCGATCTTAATCACCCCCCCCCCCACCCCCTCCATAGGGGACTAGAAAATCCCAGACTGGACGCCAGACGAAGTTAAGGACTCCACACTTTCGAAGGGAGGACCTGAGGGATACCCCTTTGAAGGACAGATTGGCCAGTCTAGGTTAGCTGCAACAGTCCGACCATTGTAGCGACTACGGGCCCGTCCTGCGGACACCGCACACAGTGCACTGCTGGCCTGCAGAATACATCGGCTAGAGCTAACGATGGGGAGGAACAGACTCCCCCGGCAGGGAGCGCATACATCAAGTTCGGAGGATCCGTTGACCTCATCCAATGAGGATGTGGTTCCCCCAACAGGCGTTGCAGTGCAGGAAGCCAAGCTGGACCTAATCCTGACGGAAATTAGGGCCTCTAGGGAAGCCCTTGAGGCACGGATTGACACTATGGCAACGGGGCTGTCGCTGCTGAAGGACGATCATAAGAAATTAGCCGAGAAGGTCTCTGAGCACAAGTTAGCCATCGCAGACCTAATACCCCAGCAGACGGAGCATCCCACACGACTGGAAAATTTGGAGAAACAGATGCGGAGCTTGAGGGACAGAGTGGATGATGCCGAAGGGCGCTCACGTCGCAACAACATACGCATTTTGGGGGTGCCGGAACGGAGAGAGGGGACAAACCCAACCCGCTGTTGTGGAGGAATGGCTGAGGACTGTTGTGGATCCGGCGGAGCTTACTCAGATGTACAGCGTTGAAAGGGCGCACAGGGTGCCCCCTAAGCCACCGAAACCGGGAGCCCCGCCGCGGCCCTTGATAGCGTGCCTTCTCCACTTCAAAGACAGAGACACAGTCCTCAGGGCCGCGAGAGAAAATGGGCCAATAAAATACGAAAATAGAACAGTCTCCATATACCAGGACTTCACACAAGCTGTGCAAAGAGCCAGGGCGTCCTTCTGGGGAGTGAAGAGTGCTCTCAGGGATCGTAATGTGAAATACGCTCTCTTCTTCCCGGCACGCCTCAGAGTCATCCATGACCGTAAAATGTATTTTTTCGATACCCCGGAGGAGGCCTGGGAATGGATGGAGGTGACACTCACACCGCCTCCATCACCGCGAAATACAGACACAGTACCGGAAACGCAGGGCTCCGCTGACCAGGACTTGTCACAAAAACGCCCATGAACACCGGTGACGGATGTCCCACAGAACAAACCATCCGGGGAGACGACAGGTCACGACACGGCGACGGGTCATGACTCGGTGGCAGCGGCACTGCTGACAACTGAGGCCCTTGCGGAGCATGATGCAGCTAATGGGGCGATATCCACCAGCCCGACCAGTTCTCGAACGACGGTGTCAGAGGCGGAAGGCAGTCTGCAATTATTCCCACACATCACGGCACAGATGGCAGCGGACATGTGAACATTGGAATGGTGGTAGCGGATTGGTAATGTAGAGACTGCAATACTTGACTACAGCGGGGATGGGACTAGGGCCTGAGACGCTTGTTTTTTAAGGGGGCCATAAGTATGAGACTCTTAGTTAATATCTGTTGAGTGTGTCCGGCTGGGCACATGCCCCACAGGCGCAGGCAAGATAGAGATCTGTTTATACCCATGTTGGGTGTTTTGGTTTGATCCACTCTGTTTTGGGGGAGGGGACTGTACAGTTGGGGTAGTTTTATTGCACGAAGCACTGGAGATATCTAACATGAGGTCAGTTTTTATGAGGTCAGAGTAATGGTCTCGGATTGAGAATACTTGGGGTAATGACGTCTCTTAATCGTTACAAGGTTTGCACTTGGAACGTGAGAGGCATGGGCTCGGTACACAAGAGACACAGGGTACTGGCTCAACTAAACAGGAGACAGATACACGTGGCATATCCCCGAGAAACGCACCTAAATGGGGCAGAGGGTGCAAAGCTTTTACGGAAGTGGAAGGGACAACTCTTCGCATTTTCCCGAGAGGCGGCCATATGGGTTAGAAACACAGTTCCATTCAAACCAGTAGACACACGAGCGGATAGGGAAGGCCGATATGTGTTCACGAAGGGGATGCTCAATGGCACTTGCATAGTGTTGGGCAGTATATACGCCCCCAATACAGACCAATCAAAGTTTTTTACAGAAATTGTCAGGGTGTTGTCAGATTGGGTGGGGCATGAATGGATACTTGGAGGCGATTGCAATACAGTATTAGACCTAGCATTGGATAGATCACACCCACCACTTCACAGTACGGAGAGCAGGAAGCAGGCACTAGCACTAGCGCGTTGGGTGGGTGGCTGGGAACTGATTGACGCCTGGAGGGTACTTCACACAACACATAGGGAATATACTTTCTACTCTCCGCCACACAAGTTGCACACTATAATCGATAGAATACTCTGTTCCAGGGCTCTACTGGCATCGATTGCCTCAGTACAGCACATGGGTAAGACACTGTCAGATCACAACCCAGTGGAGCTGACACTACACTGAGGGAGGATACTCGCCCCGATCCCGACATGTAGACTATCCCCGGGCTTGTTGGAGGACTCAGTTTTTAGGTCAACGTTACTGGACGCAAGCTCCAACTACTTTACTGAGAACGAGGGCACGGCCAGCTCCAGACAGATCGAATGGGATGCCTTTAAGGCGACCATCCGTGGAGTGGCGATGGGTACGAAAGTGGGAGTTAAACACATAATAGTAGAAAGATTGAAGACGGTGGAGGAAAGCCTGGCGATGCTCGAAAGCGAAGCCGTTGGCACGGATGGCGCTCTCAAGCAACTCCAAGAGGCCCACATACAGCATGCGGAACTATTGGAGGAATTGAGAGTGGTGGACTATGGGGAATATACCGCCAGACAACACACACAAGCTGATAGAGCGGGCACGCTATTGGTGCGCCAAACGCGCAACAAACCGGCAAGTTCTCCTATAATGGAGGTGCAAGACGATGCAGGAGTGTTAATACAGGACCAACTAGAGATCAACACAGCGTTTCAACGCTATTACTCTGTATTGTATGGTCCGCACGAGCCACTCTCGGACCAGGACTTCGAGTCATTCTTCTCAGACATATACATTCCCCAATTGAGTGCGACACAAAGTACGGAACTCTCAAAGCCCATTACCTTAATGGAAGTGAGACAGGCAATTAAGGCTCTGCCTAGGAACAAGGCGCCCGGGACGGATGGATCACCAGCAGAATTTTAACTGACATACATAGACCTGCTGGCCCCCCGACTACACACACTTTACAGGGAGGCACTAGAGGGTGATTTGCTTCCGGGCACGACATTGCAAGCTATGATAGTGTCTCTCCTCAAACCCAGGAGAGACGCCCTAAAACTGGAAAACTACAGACGCCTGTCGTTGCTCAATACGGATTTTAAAATCCTTAGTAAGCTCCTAGCTGCGAGACTATCCCAATGCATCCCTGACGTGATACACCCTGACCAATGCGGCTTTGTACCGGGCAGAAGCACTGCCCTGAACCTGAGGAGGCTAAGCCAGCTAATGACACCAAGTGCCGCGGGGAAGAACACAGAGGGGTGCATATCCCTGGACCTCAGACAGGCCTTTGATTCCCTCAGATGGGACTATATGTTTGCGGCGATGGCCAGGTTTGGGATCCCACCGGAATTTACAGCTTAGGTGTCCCTACTATATCGGAGACCAACAGCGCGAGTTTGCACCAATAAATGTATCTCGGGCCCATTCAAGATAAAGAAGGGCACGAGACACGGATGCCCGCTGTCGCCCTTATTATTTATACTCGCACTGGAACCCCTAATGATAAAAGTGCGGACCCTTGCAGCCACTGCTGGGATCGCCAGACTTGCAACCCATCACATCATCTCAGCGTATGCGGATGATATACTGCTATTCTTAAATGATATCAGCAGTCCAATGCACCCATTACCGGTGGTATGTGCTGCCTTCCACAGGCTCTCGGGCCTTATGATCAACGAAACAAAATCGTATGGGTTCGGATTTCACAGAGCACTGGACGAGTCACACGTCCTGTTTGAACCATACCGCTTTCAGATAGCGCCCGTGACCTTTTAATACTTAGGCATCCAGATATATCACCAACCACAAGACATGCTGGAGGGCAATTTGGGCAAGGCCCTAAACGCCCTGAAGTCTCAGGTGCGCTTCTGGACCACCCTACCCTTGTCGGTGGCGGGCAGAGTCGCTATCTCCAAAATGGTGGTCCTACCAAGACTGCTCTATTTCTTCACGAACTTGCCTATACTGGTGCCCACCCCCTTTTTCAAGTCACTAAATACGATACTGATGGAACTGGTGTGGGGAACAGGCATAAGGCGTATAAGCCTGGCAAAATTACAACTTCCTACGGATAGGGGCGGTTTGGGGGTGCCAGACCTAATCGCATATGGATATGCGTGTCAACTACAGTGGCTGCCGTACTGGCTGGCGGGTCGCAACCTCCAAGAATTAGATATGATGGAAGCTGACAGACAGCGGGGGGACAGTTCTGGGACACTCCCGCGCCGCACGGCCACCAGCTGCTGCGTGTGCCTTCCCGCCCTGTGCCTCGCCTGCCCCGTCTCAGCCGCGAGACCACGCCCCCTGCCACCGAGCGGCGTGGTCTGCACTCGATTCCTGCCCTGTGACCCTTTATTTGTTTGTGCCTTGATTCTGGTGCTCTGTATTTGTTTTGCCTCGTTTTCGGTCCGTTTTTATTGTAATTGTATTGCTGTTGTTGCACTAATTGTTTTTCTCTCCTCCGTTGTTTCCCTGGGTTGCCCCCCTCGGCCACCCCCGTCTCATCCCTCCCCGCTCCCCGCTTCCCGCCACCACCGGTAACCCCGCCCCTTTTCTTTCTGTACCCTCCCCGCTCCCGCCTCCCAGCTGCTCCGCCCACCCGCGCACTTGGCCATATATGGCGACCGTGCGAACGCGCAGCGGGCGCGCTGATTGTGCGCCGAAGGCGCGCCAAAGGTAAGCCCGTCTGCGCCCGTCCGCGCCTGGACCGCGCCCAGTGCCAGGACCCCTGGACCCCACCGACGGAATACGACCCGACAGTCCTACGACGCCACAACACTCATCGCACTCAACACCGGCAGGACCCAGGGATGCTACCGAGCTACTCCGAAGCACACCCACGGACCCTTCAGCTGCCACGCCTGCAAGTTTACCTGCATCCGGACCTGCCCGGCACCAGCACCTGCCAAGCCGAACACCAGCAGCAACCACCTTAAGTGCATCCTGCTCAACACCCGCTCCGTCCACAGACACGCCATCGAACTCTGGAACCTCCTAGACGCCACAGCCCCTGACGTTGCCTTCATCACGGAGACCTGGATGAACGCCTCCTCAGCGCCCGACATCGCCATCGCCATCCCAGAGGGCTACAAGATCACCCGGAGGGACCGCAACGCCAACCAGGTGGGAGGAGGCATCGCCATCATCCACAGGAACACCATCCGCATCACGACCAGCACCGACAACACCCCACCCTCCGCCGAACACCTGCATTTCCAGATCCACACCGACCCGAAGACCACCCTCAGAGGCACCCTGATCTACCGACCTCCGGGACCACGCACTCAATTCAGCGAGGACATCGCCGACTTCGTCAGCCCGCATGCCCTCCCCTCCGCTGACTACATCCTCCTGGGGGACTTCAACTTCCACCTGGAGAACAACAACGACGGCAACACCAGCACCCTGCTCGACAACCTCGCCAACCTTGGACTCAAGCAACTGGTGAGCACCCCCACCCACCTCGCCGGACACACACTCGACGCCATCTTCTCATCCAGCAAAGACATCGATTTCAGCCACGCCACAGAACTCCACTGGACGGACCACAGATGCATCCACTTCACCTTCAGGAGAACGACGATCCACCACCACCAGCAACAGGTTGCACGAAGAAGCTGGAACAAGATCACAGCCGACCAGCTCGCCGCCTCCCTGAGCCAGCACCCTCCGGCCAGCTCAGCGAACCCCAGCCAGGCCGCCGACAACCTCACGAATTGGCTCAGCAACTGCGCGGACGAACTCGCCCCCCTGAGGACCCCGCCCAGCAGACCCGGCAGTAAGAAAGCCCCATGGTTCACCGACGAACTCAAGAGCTCCAAGAAGAACTGCCGAGCCCTCGAGAAAGTCTGGAGAAAGGAACCCACACCGGACAACAGGTCCACCCTCAAGCTCTCCACCCGGAAACACCACCAACTGATCCGCACCGCCAAGAAAACGGCTTTCAAGAACCGACTGGATAACAACGCACACAACTGCAAGGAACTCTTCAACATCGTGAAAGAGCTCTCCAACCCCAACGCCGGAAACAACGACATCACCCCTTCGCAAGACCTCTGCAACTCCCTCGCCTCCTACTTCCACAACAAGATCGCGGACATACACAACAGCTTCAGCACCCATCCGACCCACGCCACGACCACAGCAACGCCGCCCACCACCACCCTCCGAGCCTGGACCCCGATCAGCACCGAAGACACCATCCGCATGATGAACTCTGTCCACTCCGGATCTCCGACCGACCCCTGCCCTCACCACGTCTTCAACAAAGCCGACGCTGTCATCGTACCCCACCTGCGGGACATTATCAACACCTCATTCGACACCGCCACCTTCCCCGAGAGCTGGAAGCACGCCGAACTCAGCGCCCTACTCAAGAAACCTACGGCAGACCCCACCGAACTCAAGAATTACCGCCCCATCTCTCTACTCCCGTTTCCAGCCAAAGTCATCGAGAAGACCGTCAACAAACAGCTGGCCGCCTTCCTCGAGACGAACGGATCCCTCGACCCCTCGCAGTCCGGATTCCGTGCCAACCACAGCACCGAGACCGCCCTCATCGCCGCCACCGACGACATCCGAGCCCTGATGGACAACGGAGAAACAGCGGCCCTCATCCTCCTAGACCTCTCCGCGGCTTTCGACACGGTCTGCCACCGCACCCTAGTGCAGCGCCTCTGCAACGTCGGAATCCAGGAGAAGGCACTGGAGTGGATCATCTCCTTCCTCGACGGAAGAACACAGAGAGTCCGCCTACCTCCGTACAAGTCAGAGGCCACCGAAGTCATCTGCGGCGTCCCTCAAGGATCCTCGCTGAGCCCTACACTCTTCAACGTCTACATGAGCCCCCTCGCGGCCATCGCATGCCAACACAACCTCAACATAATCTCCTACGCCGACGACACCCAGCTGATCCTCTCCCTGACCAACGACCCCGCCGCCGCCAGAGCCAACCTGCACGAAGGGATGAAAGAGGTAGCCGAGTGGATGACGACGAGCCGCCTGAAACTGAACTCAGACAAGACGGAGGTCCTCATCCTGGGCTCCTCGCCCTCCGCCTGGGACGACTCCTGGTGGCCCCCCGCCCTGGGCACCGCACCCAAACCGACGAACCACGCACGCAACCTGGGCTTCATCCTGGACTCCTCCCTCTCCATGACCAGGCAAGTCAACGCCGTCGTGCTTCAACATCCTGCGCATGCTTCGGAAGATCTTCTGGTGGATCCCCACGGAGACCAGAAAGACCGTCACCCAGGCCCTCGTCACCAGCCGACTGGACTACGGCAACGCCCTCTACGCCGGAACCACCGCCAAGCTCCAGAAGAGACTCCAGCGGATCCAGAACGCCTCAGCCAGACTCATCCTCGACATCCCACGGAACAGCCACATCTCCGGACACCTGAGAGACCTGCACTGGCTCCCCGTCAACAAAAGAATCACCTTCCGGCTCCTCACCCACGCACACAAAGCCCTTCACGATCAAGGCCCGAGCTACCTTAACAACCGAATCAACTTCTACGCTCCCAAACGCCACCTCCGATCTGCCAGCCACGCCCTCGCATCCGTAGAGCCACAACAGGAGGAAGGTCCTTCTCCTACCTGGCCGCCAAGACCTGGAACTCCCTCCCGGCCGACCTGCGCCTGACCCAAGACCACCTCTCCTTCAGGAAGAAGCTCAAGACCTGGCTGTTCGAGCAGTAACGGCACCCCCCCACCCCCCTAAGCGCCTTGAGACCCTATGGGTAGGTAGTGCGCTCTATAAATGTCTTTGATTGATTGATTGATTGATTGACATACATCAGTTGTTGCTGCCGAGGGCCAGGGTGCCCGAATCGGCACCACCACTACTTAGACTAGCGCTCACACATTGGATAAAGGCTGTACGTTACACGAACAGACATACATCCTATGCACCTTCAATTCCATTCCTGGGTATCCCGCTGGGAACGGGCCAGTTGACGGAACGGAAGCTGCGTCCTTGAACCACTGCCGGAGTTACGCAGGTTGGGGACTTCTTCTCGGACAGCAGACTCATGGCAAGCGCAGACTTCCTCAGATTGCACCAAGCGCCAACGACATTGTTTATAATGCACACACAAGTCACACATTACCTAACCACGCAATGGGCTGCAGACGGGCTGGAACCGGACACTAACATGCTGACCACTATGCTGTACCTCATGGGAATGGGTAGCCACCTAACGAAATGGCTATCTCATGGCATCAGAGTCAGCAGGACCGTTTCGCTGCAACCCCTTAGAATGCGTTGGGAGGGTGACGCGGGGAGAGTCCTTAGTGATAAGGAATGGGATAGGGTGCTACAATTGCCAAAGAAAATATCACGTAATCCTAAATTCAAGTTCATACAGCTCATGATAGTACACAGGGCTTACCTGACTCCCGACAGACTGCGGACGATGTTCCCTGATGCAGCTGGTACATGCCCCAGATGTCAACACGAGAATGCGGGATTCCTGCATATGTTTTGGGACTGCCCCAAATTAGGTACTTACTGGGGAACGATTCACCACGTCCTGAGCGAACTGGCACCGGGCAGACCCTACACGTCTGCATTGTATGGCATACTGGGGATAGGCCACAAGGAGAAGAAAAGGAGTGTGGCTACTAGGTTTGTGGATTTGGCGTTGTTACTGGCGAAAAGGGCAATAGCCATGAATTGGAAGGCATCTAGACCACCAGGCGTAGAAATCTGGGGCAGGGAAGTGTTACGGTGGGGTAAAGCAGAAGGGCAGGAACTGCATAGGGAAGAACGCAGGGGACTCCGTAAACATCCCATCTCACTGGACTGGAACCAGTTGTTAGTGGAATTTGAGATGGGTCTTCAAGAGCACGATGACTAGGGGCGCGAATAAATTTGTCAATAGACGGAGGGTGTGGCCTGCAATAGGATGACCCGTTTGTTGGGTGGCATGCATCTACTATATGACAGTAGCCTCACGTCTCGACCGAGATGTGGACCATACTAGAATTATATAATGTTTTGATTACATATACCAAGAGAAAGAAGAGGGACTCATTACTAGATCAACATGATTGTTACAACCGAGCCAATGCCTATACTGGTCTATTCTGCTGGAACTGTCAGTGCTGGGGACGGAGGGGGGAGGGGAAAGTTATAGAGTTGGAATGTTTTTGAAAATGAAAAAATGGAAATGATGTTTATATGCTGTACTGATCACCAATGCAGGGATTATGACTCGCTGAAATACTGTATTCTATTATACCTGTTATGGTGAATTGATGTGATTAATAAAGATATATTTTTTTTAAAACGCTCTTTCTGAAGCTTGATGGGGAAATATTTAAAATGCAGGATGGAGACAGTGGAGTTCTAACAATTGTTGTGCTTCCAAATAATCGAGGATGCTTATTTTTGATTTTCTTGTTCACATATTAATTCAAATCACTAGCCTACCAGCGTACTGTTTTTTTTTGTTTGTTTTTAAGAAAAAGGACACCAGTGGCTACGGGAAATGTGGAGGAAAAATGTGCATGCATGTATTCAGTTGTCACTTGCAGAATCAGCGTTTTTGTGCAGTCCGCCCTGGAAGACACAGGCCCTTTTTGTTGTGACATCTGCGTCTTTAGAAAATCAATCTGTGTACTTTTTAATTCGGAATGTGTGATTGCAGAATATGGTTTGGTGGATAAAACTCATCCACTTCTCCCAGTATAGCAAAATGTGTGACCCTACTTGCTAACGGCCCTTATCTGCTTTTTCCAGAAGCTCTTAGAAGCAGTTATTTGCCTTATTGAGCGCTGTGTAAAACGTGCCCTTTGCTTCAGTCCATCACTTTTGTAAGCTGTTGAAGTTATCACCTAATGAATTTAGAGGCTTGGACACAGCGTTGGTTTTCAAGCCAGTTTGCTAGTTTTTGTTTTGTGTTAAGATAGGTGTATTGTGTTTTATATTATATCCTAGGACAGTGTGATTCTGCGGAAAATATCCCTGCCCGGGCTTAAATGTAATCATACTGTAACATAAACATGTCTAATGTAAATTGTGTAATTGCGTAGTGTGCTGCTTGGCAGTTTTTGAATATACATTCCCTCATCCTAATTATTGTAGACACACTGACACACACTACTACACGCGTGCTAAGTGCCAACACATCACCACACACATACGCACAATACCGTTCTAATGTAAGTGCATCAAGCTTGAAATACGCCACTGCAATACAAATGTCAACTGGAAACTTCTTGGCTGCTCTTCGTAGCAGTTTCTTGCTTTATAAATTACCTAGCATAAGTACTTTATTATGCTGTGGTCCGTATACATCATACATACTGCTAGTTCCTGACGGTGTTCTGAGCTGCTTGTGATGTCAGGTTATGTTCGAGGTAGTGGTATGTTCTGCTATAAGTGCAGCCAGGGTGAAGGCGCTGCCTGCTCTAGAATGTTCTTTTTGGTTAATGTCCAGAAGCAGAGTCTGGAATGATTAAAGGGGCTCCTTGGGTTCTTTAGGCTGAAAGCAGACTCTGGAAACAGCCTTTCAGAACACAGAGTGAGTGATGCTAGGTGCAGCTTTGAATCTGAATATCTAGGTTAGCCTGGAACCACCGTAATCACTATGGCTGATATCCAAGTTTGAACCTCTAGTCACTCCCATGGCCTAGGTTGGGTGGCTGTCTGCTGTTGCAAACTGCTTCTGGAAAAAGAGAGAACAGAGGAGTTGGCGCTTCAAAAGGAAGCACACCCCCACCATAAACTTCAAAGACAATGGGCCTGATTCACAAACGTAAGCTTAGACGTTTGTGGATGTTTCAGTATTCACAAAGCTGCATGTTGATAGTACGTTTATGAGATTGGAGACTCCGCAGTGAGGCGGAGAATTCTGCACATAAACAGATAGGCCTGTTCTTTATTTTTATGTGCGGAGTTCTCCACCTTAACTGCGGATTCTCTGCACTCGGAACTTACTATTAAAATGCGGTTTTGTGAATACTTAAAAAGCATAAGCTTACACAAACTTGTAAATTACCTGTTGAAATGGCCCTTTCTGCTGGGTCACGCCCAAACATTTTACCTTCCTCCTATCCTCTTAGCTGCATAATTTTATGTTGGCTTTTGGACTCTGCACACTGTACCTCTGTGAACCAGTGCTAAAGTACCTGTGCTCTTCCCCTAAAACGTGGTAACATTGGCTAATCCACAATTGTCATATTTAATTTACTTATAAGTGCCTAGTAAAGTGCACTACATGTGCCCAAGTTATGTCAATTAAATGCTACTAGTGGACCTGCAGCACTGATTGTGGCACTCACTTAAGTGGCCCTTTAAACTAGGGGTGGGTAGAACTTGTGGAGATTCACTCCAGGGAATTCCACAGTTACCTAAAAACTCCTCAAGCTGCCTTTGTGTGAATTGGGCCTGACACAGAACGTTCACAGCACCCTCCCACCTTCAGAACTTACTCATCGTCTCAGCTGTGCACCACATCCTCGACACCTGGAGTCCACTTCAAAAAACCTTGTCGACGGGTTCCTCGAAAAAGACGTCCGCATCTGGGAATTGACGCATCGCTTTGAATGCGTGGCTTCTGTCCTCGGATCCAGTAAATGCTCTGCAACCAGGATTTAAGGTACTTTGGTTCAGCTGGCCGAACTCGGTCCCTGTAGCAGGGCTGCATTGCATCGTTGTCAGCCTGAACTTTTGACTTTGTCCCGATATGGTGTGACCAGATATCCCAAATCGCGTTTTTGCTTCTAGGCACTAATTCTACCTTAAAACTTTGAAATTCAATATCTCAAGTTTTACTGATTGGATTTTTGTCATTCTATTTTACTTTGTAAAAAAATATACTTTACTCTTATATTTGTGAGGCCTTTTTGACAGGTGCTTTCACTGTTTACTGTTTGAAATGTTGCATAAATACTATACATATTGCCTTCAACTGAAGCCTGACTGATCTGTTCTAAGCTACAAGAGGGTGAGCAAAGGTTAATTTGCGGTTCGCGTGTGCCTTACCCAGGCTAGGATTATGGTTGCTGCTTGACCAGGGCTCACACCCCAGTCAACCAACAACCCAAATTAAAACATATACCTTTGCAACTCAGGCCCTCAGACTCTAAATCACATTTGCTGTCTGGAAATGGACTATAAGAAGGGGAGTTTGAGACCCCAAAAATTGTCAACTATCCATCAGCCAGTTAGGCTGTGTGAGGAGGAGAAGCTCTGAAAGACTTTTGTTTGTGACCAGGACTTGGAGTGAAGGCCTGCTAGTCTCCCAGCTGGGTAAGGGACATCACCCAGAAAATCGAAGACCGCCTGCCTTGGAGAACCAGCACCTGCCTGCTTGTCAAGACAAGTTTGTCCTTTGAGGAAGAGGAGAGTTTTAGAGGGAAGGCGGTCCAGTGGGCTATCATGAAGAGTGGATTCCCTTAGAGAGGTATGAAGAGATGGCTGCTGAACCTATCATGTTGTTGTCAGTGTGTAGGGAAAGTCAGCAACTCCCATATGCCAGAGATGGGTAGCTGTGAAGTGAGACATGATCTTTGCTGTACCAAATGGGTCATGTCCCATCTGCAGTGTTAAACCAGTAACCCCGTATTCCAGGTGGTGCCGCCATACAAAGAGCTGCTGAGAAAACTTACTTGCCAGATAGTGCTGCAGCGCTAGAACACTTTTGAATTTAATATTGGGTGGGAGTGGGACTCTTGGGACTCGGACTACTAGTGGGGTTTAATCTGAATATTTCTCATAGTGAATGCAGAATAGCCACTATTGCTTGAAGGGAGAGGGGCTCAGGGACCCTCATATGAGGCACATGAGTCATGACCTCAAGGGACCTTGTGTATTGTTTGCAAATGTTGTATTTTACTTTTTGGTCATATTTAAATGCTCCTTTTTTCATAAAAGCAAGTATTTAACTGGACAATCATTTATTGCTGCTGCTGTTCTTATGTATTTTGAGTTGTGAGCTTGTGTTCAGCCCCCTGTGTCTAACTCCCACTCACGAAGCCTTGAACTGCTCAACCAGCGCTACCACTGAGAGTCAAGTGTTGAAGGGGTTCTTGTTCCAGTTGTTCAGGACTAATAGTAGGTTAGGTGACAGGGCATCAGGAGTAAACAGTCTCAACCCTCACGGTTGGGCCCAGTAACCACTGCATGCTCCAAGGAACTCTGAGTGTGGTTCTGACAGAGACAATTAATGTGGTTAACGTGGTACACAATGTCACAATACCACCATATGCCAAAGGCCACATTCTGGACCTTGTTCTCTCAGCTTCATCAACAATCCAATACAAACCATCCATACCTCAGGACTGAAATTACCACTTTGCTATCTCACTGCTCAGTGTCCTACCAACAAAGCAAAGTCAACACAAGACCAAACTTCAAGTCCTTCAAAGACTTCTGCTTAGACAAGCCAAAGCTTGAACTCATTTCTCACAATATCAACTCTACATCTGGCGCTAATACTCTTCTTCTATTCAACTTCAATAATTTTTGGAAAGCTATGTGAACATCCACAACCCAAAATGCAACATATAAGCGCAAGCCAAAGCCTTTAGCACTCTGGTACTCTATAGATCTCACTGAAAATATTAAATCCATCTGCAGACAGGAAAGAAAATGGACTCTAGAGGACTTTTTGATACTGAAATCCCTGCATGCAACACCCAGATGGCTTATACCACTAGGCAAAGCAAACACCATCACTGAAAACAAGAATAGAAGCAGAATTCTGTTCGAGGCAATTAGGAACTCATTCATGTTGAAAAATTGACATCTTTCTCAAACTTTCACTCTTGGCGCACATTTGCATGTGCTCACATAAAGGATAATCATATCTGAAATGGATTTGCTTACATTTACACTTCTTTGTAGGTGTATTATCAGGGCCTTGAACATTCTGTACCAGGCTTAAGCTCACTGCTCAAAATGTTGATGTTTGGTGTTACTCTGTTCTGTCTCCTTCTATTTATCATTGCAGCACACTTGTTTTTCCCTTTTAATCATAATGATTTAATAAATAATTTAAATGCAAATTTGAGTATTTATTGTGCCTCTCTTTGGACATTCATGAGTTACCAATGAAAGGGATTGATCTGTTTCCACGAATTCCTTGGGGAGTCAGAGTTGTCATGTTCTGAGGTTATGCATACCCTTCTGTACCTTCTATGGTTTAGAAGCCCAGAGGGTGCACTGTAAGATAAGCAGGAGTAAGGCTGATATATCCTGATGGTGTATGTGGAGTCAGTCATGCATATTTCTGACATTTATGTTGTCAAAACGCACAATTCTACTGATATAGTATGATTCGTAAAACACTATGACCTCCCATATTCCACATTGAAACTGCTTAGGGCATCCTACAAGTCCCAGCATATCTCATCTTGGGCCTGATGAAACATGATCACATCACCACCATCCTGATAGAACTCCTTTGGGTTCCCTTGCCAGATCGCAACACCTTTACAAGCAGCTGCATCATTTATAAAATCACCACAACCTGTACCCCTACTTATCTTTCAGACACGCTCATAATCTCTCGTGGTCCTCTGCTTACTCACATCTAGGTCGCAGACTGGAGACTTACTGTAAGAAGTGTGTAAAAGAAAAAAACCGACAGCATAACTTTTCCATCTATGCACCCAAAATCCTGCATCAATCAAAGTCGCCTCAACCCTGCTCCAATTTAGGAAAGAGTTGAGGACTCATCTCTTTTAAAAATACTGCATCAGACTGCATTAACCCATTTTTGACTCCTATTACACATTTACTTTATTCTGCAGATTTTTGACTCAATGTACTCTATAGAAATGCTAGATGTATACATGCGCACATACATACAGTGTGTGCACTTGAGTAGTTAATGCAAAACATGTCAAGTGATGCATTGTGTGTGTGAGTGTGCCTGAGCAATGAGTCAAGATGAAGGGTGAGGACTGTACCCGAGACAGTAGACGTGTATTGTCTCCATTTATGTGGCTGCAGGGTGGAGATCCAGACACTGAAGTGCGGAGTATGGAGACAGGGCTACCTTTAGAAATCCCATGAGGTATTTTGTTAGCAAGGAGCTGCTCATTAGGTTTCGTATGGTGGGGTGAAATATGCGATTGCCTTTTCTATTGTGAGATGTGAGGTAGCTTCTATGTCAGGCTAGCCCTTTTGTTCATCTCTGATTACTACTTCAGTTGCAAAAAACCTCATCCCTCATTGTACCAGTGTTGTGTGTGCTCCAAGTTGCAGACGGCCCAGTGCTATCTACTGAAAAAAGCATCACTCCACACAAAGGCTGTCCCTGCAGTGATGCCTGAGGAGGACCCTTGGGAGAAGGGCAACTGCACACTGATTCTGCAGTTTGAGACAGTGGATCCACATCCCCTACCTAGAGGATGGCTCCAAAACCATCTGACTTTGTACCAGTTCCAAGCCCTTTGTGACCAGTGACTTGAGTACTCTGCAGAGTACTGTTGTGTAACTAGGACTGGTGTCTGCCTGACAACATCCTCCCATAGGTGTGTTAGCAGCCCCTAAAGTCTGCACTTTCTGAATGAGGTGCTGTGGATCTGCTGAGTTCATAGATGGCTGCCTGCCGAGAAGAAAAGTAGTCTGCCTTGGCCTGCAGAAGTAGAGACTGTCCAGGAGAAACGAGACCCAGTGTGTTCCCAGGGACTGAGATTTAGAGAGCTGACGGTCTGAGAGTGAACTTGTTGTGACATATGTGACAGAGAGTCTTTCTGGTCTCTCACCATTGATTCCTGGCTAGAACCACTACAAACTGCTGTATATTTGTACCATTCAGAGGTTGCAACCGCAGTGATAATCTAGGGCCGTATCAGACTGTATCTAACTTTAGTGCGGTCAGGGCTACAGCTGCCATTGGCCCAGCCAGAACCGACCCACCATGATCCAAGGAGACCACAGTAGTCGGGTTTGCACTTGCGCTAGAGCTATGACTACAGATGCTTGAGCTGGGTGGGTGGGGGGACCGATGCAGCCCATGCCTGGTGTCCTTGAAAAATCCTTGCTTACTTCAGCTGCCACATCAGACATGCAGAGGGGCCACCAGTCTGAGAGGAGTGAGGAGAGGATATTTACCTACTCTATACACACAAGGGGGTAATATTCCAAACAATATTGAACTGAGTGTGGATTTGACTATGGGACTTCTAAGAGACTGCACCTGAACTGCAGCGAAACTTTTTCTAGCTGTACCTAATTCCTAGGTTGGGAACTCAAACAAAGAGGGGTCACTAGAGAGGAACTATTAAAGGGGAATCAGGGATGAAAGGTCACAAAGTTGGATGGCACCTGATAAAACTAATTTGGATATTGTCGTCGGTAGTGCCACTGTGTAACAAAAATAACCTTCTTTTTCTGATAAGATCGGGGCAGAACAATGAAGGTATTGTGTCTGTGATTTGCTTGTACCCATTGTCTGCCTGTGGCCACCAGGAAAGAGGGTCTAACAATGATCATCAAAGCCCATCATAATCTTGAAGTAGAGGTGAAGGCCAGGTTGTTCCCAGAATCGAGACTCAACTGAATCTGACTGCAATCTACAGCTTATTGTTCATACAGACTACAGAGCTGGTCATCCCCTTTGCATCCAGCTCTACTAATAAAACAAGACTGCACAGGGTTGCCCCAAGTCCTGCACACATCTCCAGGACTATGCACAACACCAAAGACACTACACACAGTCTATGTGACACCTCCTTCAACACCTTTCTCCAACCACACACAAAAAACTGAGGGGCATATTACCAACAACAAGCGATGATTATCGCTATGTTGGTTTAGCGGCAATATTAATATCGCCGAGCTCCGCCGATTTTTATCGCTTAGGAGCCTTGCTATTATCAAGATTTATCTCCTAAGCGATAAAAATCGGCCGAAATGCGTGAATATCGCTGTAAAGTCAGCGATATTCATGCATTACCGAGCAAATGCTCTTAGCCATGTTATCCACCTACCATTGGATAACATGGCTAAGAACGGCTCTGGGCAGGCGTTAGCCTTTGGAGATAATCGCGCTTAGCGCGATTATTTCCAAAAGTTGGTAATAGGAGATAGAGATGTTAGCGACTGTTTCCAGTCGCTAAGATCTTAGCACGCCCACTTTGCATGTCATTAGCGATAATTATTGCTGACATGCAAAGTGGGCACCTAAATGCCCGCTATCTCCTACTAGCTGTCGCTAACTGGTGTTAGCGACAGCTAGGTAATAGGGCGATAAAATTATCGCCGCTTTAGCGGGAAAAAATCCTGCTAAAGCGGCGATTAGGCCCTTGGTAATATGCCCCTGAGTGGCTACTTCCTAGATCACTGAAAACAAAAGTCCCGTTGGGTTCTCTTTCTATGCACACAACACACACATACTATTGCCAAACATGCCTCACTCTAATAGCACCAAATAGAACCCAAGAACACAATGTAAAAAAGTCATCATTCTTTTATTTTTTCACTGTTAGAAAAATTTGATCTATTTTTTAAAAACTTGTCTCTTTAAGAGATCTCATTACAAAGACATAAATAAACATATAAAAACGTATTATCAAAAGGCAGCAAATTGCACAAAAGTGGGAGAAATTAAAAAATAATAATCACTCAATTTTAGAGAAACACCCTGGCTAGCGTGGAACCACAATTAGAAAACAATGTCATATAAATGATTTTACATCTCATACAGTGTGCACATTGGTATTTTTATTCTGCACAGGATGTTCTTTCAAGTTTTCTAGTTAGTCCACCTATGTCGGAACCAGGAGTAATTTTTCAAATTGTTCTAAGACAAAGAAGCAACGGGTCTCGGTGGTATTTGTTAGTGTCCCTCTTTCTTCAGGCTAACAAATAATTTGTCCAAATCTCCCCACGGTTAATCCTTGTTCATAGGTGAGTAGAAGGAGGAAACAATCTCTCCATGTCGAATGGCCAAATGTCTACTTGCAGTACATTGGCATTGGAACACTCGGCATAGGGGTCAGGTTCGATCACACTTGTTTGCGTGGGTCTATTCTTTATTAGTAGATGCGGGAAGCTGTATTTATCGGGGACCTTCTCCTCCTTAACAGAGCTGTTTCATGGATTCACAAGTACAGACCACAGGAGCTATGGTTGACACACCGTCTGTAAAGATTTGTCAGAGATCAGGTGGTCCAATTCTCACCTGCTGAAAGACGTTTACCGTGAAGATACTTCGCGGTAAAAATGAATATATGAATATAGTCAGACCTTCTGTGCTGGCCTTGGCTCGAGAGGGCAAATTTGTCCCGATGGCGCTTGTGCAAATATTCCAACAACTCCTAGCTGCAACAATCAGTTACTTCCTAGATCAACCTGAAAACACATTCATCCCTCACTAAGGGATAGAAAGTGTTGCAAAATGCTATAATTCAGCATAATAAATTAATCAAGACTTCTAGATCCAACGATTGGAAGGGGAAGCATTCCATGCTGCCCCAAAGATCACGATCAAGTTCAAAATAATATCAGCCATCAGGAATATTTTTCTGTCAAAAACCTGGGATAAAAAAAAAATGATGCAGGGAATGCATCTTCAAGTAGTATGTTCCATAGTGTAATTGTATGTAATTTAATCATTGTTTCCTATGATTTTAATTTGTTTCAACAGGCTCTTGCACATTTTATAAGAAGCATTTACCTTGTTCACCCATTCATTGAGCAGGCCAATGTGCTGCTTTCTGTGCCAAGGCTGAAGCATTTTGAGAATACTGCTTTTCCAGCCAGCAGAAAACCTAAAGTCCATTATTAGAGTCTGCAGAATGATCCTCAGAGGAGACTATTGTGAATAAAGGGCATATACCTTTATTCTCCTCATTGATGCTGCTTCATAACCAACACAATCCCATTCAATACAACAACATTTTGAAAAAGCTCCTTGGTTTAATAATAACATACCTTTATGATTTTTCTGTTTGAATGCCACTTTGCCACATTGTATCCAGAGGAGGTCGACTTCAACGCCCAAGGCGCTGTGCGGCAGCGGCTGCACCTGTCAGTTTTGTCTGCGCCAGCTGGTGCTAAAAAGTGGAATTAGACTTCCACAGGACGGGAGACTTTGTTGTTTGAACGCCACTTTGCCACATTGTATCCAGAGGAGGAGGACTTCAACGCCCAAGGCGCTGTGCGGCCAGCCGGCGCTTAAAAGCAGGATTAGAGTCCCGCAGCACGGGACGCTCGCGGGCAAGCCCCGGCAATACCTGGGCCAAGGGCGGGCCTGTCTGAGCCTGTCAGAGGCTGGAGGAGGCCAGGCAGGGCCAGGCTATTAACATTCACAGGACAGGACTGGTTGTGGCCAAAGGACACTTGCTGAGTTTGACTTGAACTGAGTCTTCAAGGTACTGGGTCCGAAACAATGACAGATACCGCTTTTTATTTTTAACTTGTTTCCTTACTATTCTGCAGACTGTATCAGATTACTGTATTGATCGATTAGTGGGGTGGAAAGTATGAGTAAGCACACAGGGCAGGGCGTGGTGGGGACACTAGACGCAGTCCTATTAAGGGCAGAGTTAGCTTAATTCATGAAATTGTCCTAACTGAGCGTAGACTTTCCTTGATCCAAGCTGTCCCCCCCTGCCATGTGAGTGTAAATGCCCCCTCTGATAACATCAATCCCATGCATAACTCCCCCTTACCCGCAGACCATCACATATCGGCATTTGACTCAGAGATCGTTGACTGCATTGAGTTATCTGATAGTACTACAATACCGAATGTAGTCACTAGGGGCCAGAAAGTTAAAATCAGCCAAGGGACAAACTCAGCACCACCCTTCTAAGAAAAGAAAGTCCCAGTCTGCTACTAAGAAAAAATTCCCACCTTCCAAGGCTACGGGATATAAACATGAGGCTGTGGAGAAGGAGGTTTGGACAGGATATTCCACGGCACCTAAGGACACCGCTCAAATAGCCCCTATTTTAAGTCAGGAGGATGATAATATGAAGTTCTGGAAGAAGTTAGAAACAGAAGTATCAGCCCTCTTGAATCCACTTATACTTAAATTATCTGCTTTGGAGGCGAGTGTAGCAAAATTGGAAAACTGGGTGGTTAGTCTCCACAAGCCCCCCAAGTGACGTGACAATGTTTTACAATGCGCACCTTAACAAGTAGATCCATGTGTCTAAACCACAAGGAGATTAGTAACCCAGAGGATGGGGCTGTGGCCCGGCAGTACCAACAAGATTCCTCCCATATAACCAATGATCTGGCTGGGTCTGGGCCACTCCACCCAGGAGAACCACTTTCCATCAATAACCAACCACAGCCTGCACAGGGTTTAAATGGAAGCAGTGAGCGGACTCTAAACACACAAGAAGAAACTCTCCCCACTAGGGATTTTTATAAACAGGGTGCCCAGATATTAAGAGACTCAAGACATCAGAACCTAACTAGGGGTAACCTGGCTGACCGCAGTAATTTGCACCTTCCTCCCGAAGTAACCCCAAACACGGTCATACTGGCCAATGTTCCCACCTGCCATCGGGGGACCTGGAGCATTGGTCAACACTTAGGAATAAGTCCTAACACCTACTAAGTGCCAGAGCAGGTATTACACACCCGCTATTCAAGGAGTTTAAGATGGCTCGGCGAATTGGCTGGGTTGGTAATTCTAAAAAGACCTTCGATGGAGATTGTGTAGTCCTAACTTTTAGGACTCCAGCTCTGGTCCGAACCATACTAGGTAAGGGGGGCGATTGGCAAGTCAGCACAACAGGGATAAACATCTTACTCCAGGGCATTTTCTACCAACCATATCGATCCCCGCAGTATATGCTAGAGGAAGACAGAACAACCGGTTTAAGGCAAACTAGGTATGCTATCCCACTCAACCATCATTACGATATCTTTAACCCCCTAGAGGATATTGATTGACAGGTACCACGAAGCAGCAACCCGAATCAGGACGAGGGTCTATCTAGTTCTTGTGGTGATGTAACCTCCTTCAAAGGTAGTTCCCTCGTGTTAGAGGAATTAGTGCCTAAGCCACCGCCTAATATATTAGAGTTGGAACCATACGAGAGAGCATATAGTACCAGCAGCATAGCTGGAGTATGTGTGACTGTGGAGCAGATAAATGAAGGTAACTATTGTATCCCCTCAAAAGGTATAGAAGCAGATACCGTGGAAGAACCACAACTAAATGTTTGTGGTGATCCCATGTTTCAGAGCAGTCAGTTTGGGGTAGTTTCAACAAGCTGCACATTGGTTGGGTCACTACAAATTATGTCATGGAATGTCGCAGGGGCCAAAAATAAGTTGCATAATCCAGTATGGCTTAAATGTATTCAACACTGCACTCTGATTCTCTTACAGGAAACATGGTGGACAGAAGTCTTTTTTATTATTGGTTTTAAAACTATTTTTACTAAAGCAATAGCGTCTAAGGCTGGGAGAGCGAGTGGAGGCCTGGCAGTATTAATTTATGTATCTGCACGCCTGACCCTGAAGAAAACCTATACAAATTCACAGCACTTCCAGTTCTTAGTTTTTACTGTCAAAGAAAAGCAGAATATTGTACTTAATCATTTCTACAACAATATTTTTGATAACACAAGCCAAGAGGTAAAATCATAAAACTGGAGGTAGAGTTGGACACATTTCTGAATGAATTGGGGGGATGAAAATATATTAATCTGGTCAGGGGGTTTTAATTGTGAATTATGTGAATATATTATAGGGGACCAATGTGGCTTTGAAGACGCACTTGAAGATCATATTCCCCATTTCCCTCACAATCTCTATGGTGAAAATATCAATCAAGTTATGCATAAACTTAACTTAGAAATCATGGAGCCAGGTTCTTATGGGGGAGCTCATGTTAAACATACATATGAGGGGGGTAGGACGTCTTCATGTATTGACCACTTTTTAATATCTAGGAACTGTTGGTCCCTGGTTGATAAATGTTTTATACAACCTAGTCTGCTAAGTGACCATCACCCCCTGTTGTTAATACTAAACTCCAAATTATATCATAGAGCGTAGACAACTGCCATTGCAACTAACATAAAAACTCAAGGGGACAATGGGATATCAATAAAGTGGACAGGTGTCGACCCCAGAGTTTTTGTGGAAAATGTAATCCAGAAAAATAACCATCAAATAAAAACATGCATGGACAATTCATCTAGTAACATTGAAATAGTTTCGGCCTCCCAAAATATCTCTGAGGACATTTCTAAGGATTTGAAAGTAAAAAATAAGAAAAACAGCAATGATTGTCCACATTAGTTTAACCATCACTGCTCTAGATTTAATAGGGACTTTAAGGAAGAACTAAAAAGCAAACCTAGGAATAGAGAAAAAATGTGTAGTCTTCGGAAGAGCTATAAGCAAGCTTTAAAGCTGAGAAAAACTGAAATTAGGGAGAATGCTTGGGATAACCTGATCCAAAGAGACTAAGAACTCTATCCTCTTTTGGAAAACTATATACCAACCTCTGTTTAAAGATGTATCATCTGCAAAGGTCGATACATTAGTTATGCCAGAAGATTGGTTAACCCATTTTGAGAATATCTTTAATCCCTCACAAACAGTCTGCAGAAATAGATGAAAGTCACTCCATCACCATATCTTATACTCCAAAGATTGGATCAATTACCATAGAAGAGATAAAAATAGCTTTAAAAAATAGCGCACGTGGAAAGGCTGCAGGACCGGATGGGGTCCCCATTGATGTTTTTAAGCATAATGTTGATCTCGGGTCCCCATAATCTAGTTAACTTGTTTAATGCTATTATTAATGGTGTGTTACCAGTAACTTAGGCTGAAAGTGTGATTGTCCCTATCTTTAAAAAATACGATAGAGGTAGCGCAAAATGCCACCGATCAATATCCCTTCTTTATTCCACCTCTAAACTTATGGGCAGAGTTTTACTAGGAAAGCCAGGCTGGAATGTTGGGCAAAAGACAAAAACATCTTAACCGATGCCCAGCACGGCTTTAGAAGGGGTATTGGAACGGTTGAGCAGTGTGTCAACCTCGAGCTGCTTATAGGGAAATACACACTTGCCAAAGAAGGTTAACACCATCTCTGTTTTGCCTACCTCTCCAGTGCGTTCGACCTGGCAAACCACTCTAAGTTATTGCCAACATTAGCAGAGATGGGCGCCCTGCTTGATATTATAAATTTCCTATCTCAGATATATCCCCATTTAACCTCAAAAATACGCTATGGCCAGAAGGGGGAATGCACAACGCAATTTAGAGTAAATAGAGGAATTAGAGAAGGCTGCATCCTTCCCCCCTTTTATTTTCTCTTTATATTAACGGTATTGACTTTTTATTACAGAGTTTAAAAGCTGATGCCCCTGTTGTTGTTAAACGTGTCACTCCATTTTTATTTTACGCAGATGATGCAGTCCAAATATCTAGGACTGCAAATGGCCTCCAACTCTTGATAGATAATTTTAAAGACTTCATGACCAAAAAAGACCTAAAAATAAATTTGAGCAAAACACTTGTCATGACATGTTGGGAAATAAAATCTAAGAGTAGAACCCATAATGTTGGGGAAACACCCATCGAAAGGACATCCCTCGATTTGTGGTTACTTTTTATTAGCAAAGGAACATGGTCTGTACATGTAAATTCTTGTAAATTAAAGTTTGTGAGATCAAGCGAGGCTATGTTTAGATTCTCTCAGAAAATAGGCAAAAAGCCGATACGTGAGATCTTAAAGTTATATGGGAGCAAGTGTATCACAGGGGTTTGCTATGGTGGAGCAATAAGGGGCCTGGCAGATATCTGCCCATTACAAACTCTTGAAATTACATTTCTAAGAAGGGTATTATTGGTCCCAAACTCAACAGCTATTTATATAGCCCACAAGGAGCTAGATGCATCATATATGAGCGATTTGATCAATTTTGGCTGCCCTCACACTGTGGCATCGAATTTGAACAAAAGACGAAGCACGCTTTACTAAAAGATATATTCCTGGATTGCCTTAAATTGGATTACAATAGGAATATACCATGGTTACATTATATCGGTAGATTATTAACTGAGTGTAACATGGTAACTAACTTTAAAGATCCTGAGGGCTCCAGATTTATAGTAAAGCGGAGCTCAAGAGGAGATTCCTGAAATCTAGAGAAAAAATAAGGGTAGCCAAACTCAGCACAAAATTAGATGATGACATTTTTTGTAAATAATTTTTTTTATTGACGTCCATAAATAACAATGCATTACATCCATTACAGTCAATACATCCATCCAAATAAATTACCTTAGGGCAAAGATCGAATTTCCACAATATCCTAAATAATACACAAAGCATTATGAAGTCAGGGACAAATACACAGAAACCCAAGAAGAAGTTTTTAACCACATAAATAAGGTAATCCCCCCTATCAATCTCAGTCAAAGTACATAGCCCATATTTTCTTAAATTTCCTAAGACCCCCCACATGTAGTACATAAGTACATTCACTTTTTCGAACTGCTATCATTTTATGGGCCCATTCCAGGACAGAAGGAATCACAGGGGTACGCCACCTTTGCAGTATAAGTGATCTGGCTACTGCCATTGCAATATATAGAAATGTAACCAAGTGGTGAGAAAGGGAGATGTCAGGATCGTAGCCAATAATGATTAACAAGTCACTCACTGCTAATTGAGTGCCACATTTGATTTCCAAATAGCAAAAGATATCCTTCCTGAATTTCTGGATCATAGGGCATTATAACATTATATGTGACCAATTGGCTAAAGGAACATTGACACAACAAAAGCAGTGTGGTGAATGATTGGCATACATTTTCGACAAAGATAAAGGGGTTCGATAAAGTTGCCATTTGCTAAAGAAAAGCATCCTACGCCAGTTCGCACCTCTAAGCGTGTGAAAATCGAGATTGCTAATAGATGACCACAGGTTAGCTGAGATTTCTAGGTCTTCACAATCCTTCCATTTTTAATAGCCCTCTGCCTAAGATCTAGGGCCCTGACTGAGGCTAAGCGCTTTTTCCATGCCCCTGGTTTCCTCACAGGTGGACCTTCTACGAGTTCGTTAGTGAGCTGATGTTGTTCGCTAATTTGAGAGACATCTAGCTCAGCGAGGAATTTAAGGAAATGATATATGACCCCAAAAGAATAAAGTCATTGACTATTAAATGTGCCATTTCAATCATGGTCAGCCATTTTCTATTCCTCAGAAAGTCTAAAACCTTACAAAATACTGCCGACACCCATTTTAGAGTGAGTTCTGAGGATTGTGTGATCCCTGCTAGTGGTAAAATATCAGCTAGTAAAGTGGTTGAATTGATTACCGGAATACAATATCTTTTATAAAGTGCCTGTCGTTTTTAAAAAAACCAGTGAAGGCACTTAGAGCGAACCCGCTTAGGGGATTGGAAAATAAACAATGGGGAATGGATTTGACTTTCCTTACACATTAATTCCATAAAGCAAATAATAAAAAGATTTGACTGAAGTAGAGATTTAAACAAATACTGAGAAAAATAAGCAAAGTAATAATCCCTGAGGTTCGGGAGGGTTAACCTCGTTGGTCCTGTTCTTCATATAAAGTGCTGAGTGCGATACGTGATGATTTTTTTGCCCAAAGAAAAGATGTAAACATAGACTCTACTTGGGTAAAAATGGTGCTTGACAAACAACAAGGAATGGTTGATAACAAAAAAATTAAACAGAGGAAGAACAAACATTTTAATCAAGGCGACCCGGCCAAAAATAGATAACGGCAAAGAGTTCCAGTGTGAAAACAAAAGCCTGGATTTTCCCGAAAAGCGGACGAAAATTTAGATGATATAAATCGGAAGCTATTTCAGAGGAATATACTCCAAGATATCTTTTAGGATGGGTGTTGGCACAAGCAAGGATATCGGGGTGCAGATCCAAACCTGCAACATCTCATTGTAAAGTTTTGGTCTTCCTTTTTTTAATGCGATACCCCCCAAGCGCCTCAAAGTCTTCAAAAACCTGGGAGACTTTGGCCTGAACCACTATTTCTGGTTTAATAATAATCATGATATTGTTGGTGTATAATTTTAATTTCGCCATAGATGGAATAGGGGGACGGATATCAGAGCAGTTTCTTATAGCTATCGAAAATGGTTCGATGAAAAAGGCGAACAACACCGGTAACAGAGGGCACCCTTGCCTTGTGCCCCGTTATACTTTGACCCGTCCGACCACGCAGTTGTTAACAATTACATTAGCTTCCACATTATTGTACAAATTATGAATCAGGGCCGTGATCTTTGAGGAGATACCAAAGTGATCTAGAATCTTAAACAAGGTTTAACCAAACAACAAGGTCAAAAGCCTTCTCGGCGTCTAGCAGAAGGACTAACGCGGGTTTCCTTTGAGTCTTGAAATAATCTAATGCCTCCGATAGATAATGTGTGTTAGATGCTAGTTGCCTCTCAGCGATAAAACCATTTTGGTCCAAATGTATCAATTGTGCTGCATGATGATTAAACCAGAGTGACAACAATTTAGTGACGATTTTATAGTCAGAGTTTAACTACGTTATCGGGCGATAGGAGTTTGGATCCTCGCTGTTTTTGCCTTTTTTCGGAAAGCTGACTATGTTTCCTTGTCTAAAGGACTCTGGTATTTCCCCCCCTTCGAACATAGAATTCGCCAAACGAAGAAAAATGTCCGCCACTGAGCTAAAGAAGACTTTAAAAAATTCAGGCGGAAACCCATCCGGGCCACAGACCTTCCCATTTGGTAGATTTTTAATAATGCCCTCCAGCTCTTCCATAGTGAAGGGGCTTGCCATAGAGAGTTTCTCAAAATCCGAAAGTGTTGGGGGGCTGTTTTGCTGCAGAAATTCTTATAACAAGGTCATATCCACGGTCTGGTGCTGACCATAGATAGACTCATAATGCCATAGCATTATGTCCCCAATTTTAACTGGGTCGTCTATGCATAAGGCAGTTGAGGGGCATTTCAGTGCCTTAATCTGATTTGAGGCGGCTTGCTCCCTGGCATGCCAAGCTAAGAACCTGCATGTAAAATTGTTTTCCTCATAAGATTTTCGGTGATGTGGTTGAAAGGAGGCATCGCTCTGAGTGTAATAGTAGATAGTATAATAATAGAGTAGAGAAGTGTGGCTCAATGGTTAGAGCGGCAGACCCTGATGCAGAGGTCTGGCCGGGACCAGGGTTCAATTCCCGCCTCGGCGTGTCTTGGGCTCAATTTCTTCAGACCTGATAATTCTCGCCTCGGTGCCTATTCTAATTATGAGTCCCACTCTGCACCTCTGGGCAATAGCTTGCTTAATCTCTACAACGGCCCCAACAACGCTGAGGATGCCTGACTTCACCTTGGGGGTGCCCAGGAGTGGGCTCCTCACAGGGAAAGGCCAGGAAGGGTTCCTCGGCGGTATTCGTACAAGTGCCGAGATGCCTACGGGTAGTCGTGCGCTATACAAGTGCGTAATCATTTAATTTCATTTCATTTCATAATTGGCACTGAGAGCACGCTTAGCCTGATCCAACTGCCGCTGATTAGAGACAGAGGGGTTACTTAAAAAAGCAGAGTAGGACACTTGGATTGTCTGCTCCAGATTCTCTTATCTTCCTTAACTTTTCTAACAGTTTCTGCATCTTTGCCAATAATTAACCCCCGAATGAAGGCCTTAAGTGTGTCCTATACCACACTCAGAGGTGCAGACTCATTATTTCATGATAAAAACTCTTTAATCTCTATCCCCATAAAATTCACCCAGTCCTCTTCATTCAAATATTGTCTATTCAACGACCACCGTTTAGGGGACCTAGTGCAGTTACCTAAAAATAGCTCAAGAAGCAACAAGTCATGATCAGAGAATCCATTATACAGGAATCTTTGCTGACTAAAACTCAACTTACGTGAAACCAAGAAAAAATCAATACGTGATTAAGAATTAAATCTTCCTGACCAACAAGTATATGCTATTTTGGCTGGAAAAGCCATACCCCAAGGATCCTGAAGATCCAAGGTTGCTCCGTAATGTTGCAGGGTTCTCTAGGATTTAGGTTTCAACTGCTTTTTACCCTTCACTGACAAATCTATTTTGGGGTTCATTAGGATAATAAAATCGCCCCCCACAATCAACTCCCCAGGAACCTGAATTAAGGACTGAAAAAGATCCTCATAGGGCTTATGATTATCCTCAACCAGGGCACAAATACTGACAAACGTTAACAGTCTCTTATTTTGTCTAAGAGAACAGGTAACCCAACACTAGCGCCCGTGCAGATCTTTATCAAAATTAACAATCTCTGCTTAAAGTTTTTTCTTAAAAATATTGCTGTCCCTCAATGGGAGGCTGAGGACGAGAAAATCCCTGATAGGCAGCCCAGGATAAAAATTGGACAGCTTTACCGCTGGTATATGAGTCTCTTGTAACAAAATCACTGCTGGGTTTTCTGTTTTAATCCATGATTCGATTGCCCGCATTTTCTTTTTGTTATCAACACTGTTAACATTAAGAGATACCACTTTCAGCAGTTCTTTACTAGCCATGGTTGAAACCTAAGCCAGTCTTGAGCCCCTTAAACATCCTACCAAGAGTCAAGCTAACAAAACAGGAGTATAAGACCTGAATGGAATCAAAAAACATAAAAAGGACTTCATTTTTTGCTCCTTATGCTCTCCACCCACTCCTTGTGACCCGCCCCCCTGAAATGTGGAACCCCCCCCACCAGCCACATTTCACCCTCCCCCGGATGTCATGTAATTATACCCAATGATCTTACCCCTGACCCCCCCAGCAAAAGTGTAAAAAGAAACCAACCAATTGAATATACAGACAGAATATACAGACAAGCATGCATGCATGATAAGAATACAGCATCTAACATAATCACATAGTAGCTAAACAGACCACATAGCCTTAGCTGGACCTACCATTGAGCGAAGCAATGGGTAAGCATTGCTCAAACCACCTAACCCACAGTGTCCCTGCCTGTATGGTTATCACAATAATCGGGCTCTTCCCCTACACCCCAGAGCCCGGCGAGATCTCTTTTAATAATTCTTGGGCTTCATCCGAATCGGAAAACATAAAAAATATGCCCTTCAACAGGACCCTCAATTTGGACTGCTGGGCGATGGATGCTTGTGCGCCATTAGCTTTAAATAAATGATGCATCTTCACAAATTCTTTCCTCCTATGTCCCGCCACAGCTGTCATATTGGAGAAAATGCGACATTTCACAGTCTCATTCACTGGAAATTGTCTCTGCTGGATTGCCTTAGACAATATCATCTCTTTTATGCGATAGTCTGCAAAATTAAATCGTCTGTGGTAGCGTGGAATTCGGAAACGGTGGGCAGGAACACAAACTCTGGGATGACCTTTTGTTTGATAAAGGAATTAACCCACTGCAAGGTGTGGGAGCCCTCAATTCCTTCCGGATTTCCCACTATCTGAAGAATGGCCCTTCGAGAGTGGTTTTCCAACTCCTCCAGTTTGTTTTCAAGGGCATGCTTGCTTTTAACTGCCGGAGAAGAGCTCCCTTCCAAAATCTCCTCAGGGGACCTCGTTCGAGATGAGGGTAGAGTCTCTCGTAAGTGGGCCTGAGCTTGGATCTGAAGCAGTAAGTTAACTTGAGGAGTCGAAGTTGTGCTGGGGGAACTAGATGTGATCATGGTCAGATCTGGAACATCAGAATTTTCAAGGGATCGCCACAGACTCGAACTGTCACCCTTGTCTCCCGTTCCTGATTGATCGGTGGAGTTAGAGATGTTATCTCGGCCTGATTGGGTGTTTGGCCCGGGTGTGACTCAGTAATTGCGGTGAGACCAGCTTTCGGATTCACTTGCAATTTAGCCAAACTCGAAAGACTCAAATATGCTACTACTGGTGTTGTTAGAGCCAATGGAAAGATGGCACCTGAAGTTTCCTTAGAGAGTTTAGGAGCAGGACTTGAGCCAGGAGAAGGGGACTGCAGTTGCCTTTTTCAGGAATAATAGGAATTGTTTTGCCTCTTTTGTTGCTTTCTCCTTTTTGGGGCCTTCGGAACCCAAGATCTCTTGTGGAGCTAGCTTAGGCATAGCTGTAGCTGTGTTCTTATCCGCCAAACCCGCTATGCTGGCTTGATCCGAAGACGCAACAGAGGGTAGCTTCTCTTCCTCTGAACTCTCAAAAGTCGAGTTGAGGTCAAGCAGATTCGGAACAAATGCAGTCCTCTGCATCATTCCTCGGAGCCAAGCTCAACCGCATGCCGCAATGCCGCTATCTCTTCTTCAGAAGCGCAGAGGAGAGAACACCAGCCTCCCGCACAAACGCAAGGTACAATCCGCCATTACTGGGGGGCGGGGCTCCGATCACGTGAGGCTACACTGCATGGTGTTCCGCAGCCATTGCTCTTCAAGTCACCGTCTAGATGTTAGATCTTACTGTGAAGGACCTATCTCTTTGGGCATACATCATATCTTATTTTGACAAGAAATGTACAAAATAGATTTTACCTAACAAGATTAAGGTTGAGTAGCTTTCCCTGAGATGGGTAAGTGGAGCCCTAACCTACCCAGGTGCCCGTGTGATGGTAAAACCCTGCAGAGCACTTTCAGGCACATGCATCAAAGCATTTTGCGATCGCAAACGGTGCGAATCGCAAAAATCGTCCGTTTGCGATCGCAAAAATTACTTTTGGAATGTATGAAACAAGTAGCCCCTCGCAATTTAAGAAATCGCAAAGTTGCGATTTTTTAAATTGCGATTGCATTTAAGGAATCGCAATTTACAATTCCTTAAATGCAATGCAAGAAAATAAAAAGATTTGCGATTTCGCAATTAAGAATCGCAATCTACCATCACATGTAAGGTGATGGTAAATTAGGATTTTTTTTAAAAAAAAGCATAAAAATGCATTTTTTAAAGTCCCATGTTAAGCACACACATGCCTCTGGGACAATTGCAATTTGCGAGTCGCAATTAAGGAATGTTTAGAAATCGCACATTTTTCTGAGAAGTCTACATGCATAGGCATTTGCGAATTCTTAATTGGGATACCTTAAAAATCGCAATTAAGAAATCGCAAATGACTATAATGATGCATATACCTGAGAGCATTTTATAATTTTCTGCAATTTTTACAGGGACATTAGAAAGCAAATTTTGCAACCACTTTTTATCACTAATAAGTTGTATTCTCATAAATCTGCCTTTTATCATGTTTGTAATCTGGAAAATGCATCAATATGTAATACGGTTATCCTGTTCATTCAGATGGCCATTAAACGGAGAAAGGATCTTACATATCTGGAAATGCTGAATTATGAAATCGAATGAATTGCATTTTAATGATGACAAGCTATTTGAGGTTTTTTTATTATTTTGTATGAATTAATGTATGACTTCCCTGTCGATCTTTAGTGGATACTGTGAAGACTTGCAAACATATAACGATACGCTTCACTTATGTTTGTGCCTTTGTGAAAATTTATAATACGAAAATGTATTTTTAAAATTTACGATGGAATGTTTTTATTGTAGAATGCTTTTAAGGCTATATTTCTATATACCGAATAAAGCTTATTTGAACCTTGAACCTTGACTTTGCATTATATTGAATTGGACTTGCTAATACAGAATTGCACCGCCATTCTGTTTTCGGACGCAAACCTGCACAACCTTTAACACAGCCATTCATCCGGCCTAAATTATAAAATAAGTCAAATTGAATGAGAACTATGCTTAAAGAGCTATGCTACAAACCCACCAGCCCTGATGACAAACATTGTGAGTGAACTAAACCTCCTGGGTGGGACATTGGTGCTGGCAGACGTTTGAACATCATAGGGACGATGGCCAAGGGACACAGACACTCGTCTTTGTAGTGCAGGAATGGTGGGGAATGGATACTGACAAAAGCCTTGCTTGGGTTGGTGGGTGCACCAATAAAAGTTCTAACCCAGATCCCATAAAGTCCTGCTAAAACATACCATTTTACCCTACTTCGAGCACATTCAGATTGTCCACAATTAATATTCATTATAAAAATGCTCATGTTGTGGATTTGAAAAGAGGTCATTTACATGCTTATTGGCTATTCATTCACGAGTGGCCCTCAAGGCCATCAGCGCAAAAGGATCTGTTTAATGCCTCTCTTTTTAATGGAAAACCTAGTCATACGTATAGATAGTTCAACATGGACGTTGTTGTGTGAGTTTATGTGATATTAGTCTCACAGTCTATCACAGATGCCAGTTCACGGGGAAGCAGTTGACATCTGGGTTAGCAATATTTGAAATAATTGCATGTTCTCACTCTCTGTAATGTAAGATTTTGCAATTCAAGTTCACACGCCAGCTGTGTGCTTTTTTCTAGCGTGTTGCTCTGAAATTTATACTACAAAAGCATGTGCTTGTTTTTTAAGAAGAAGAAGGTACTGCACGTGCTAGCCCAGTAAAAAGCGTGTATCAAAAAGGAAGAAAAATAAAATGATCCCTAAAGTATTGTAAAAATATGTGTTTATTATTTTTCAAGCAAGAAGCTGTTTTGGTTTTTGGTTCGGGAGTACAAGTCCCTTTTCCAAGAATGTCTTATCTTCATTGCGGCACGTGGAGCTCTATCACGTGAGTACATATTTTGTAAGTGTAATCCAGTTGTCTTGGAAACCAATGCTAAACTCGTTTTGCTTCTGGCCCACTCCAAAAGATAAGCCAGACCAGACAGCAACCTGTCGTTCGATTATGGCATTCTTGAAGCAGGGTGATCTGTTGTATGCTGTAGAATATCATTGGATGGCTTTCTTATGGGATCCTAAATTAAAAGGTCAAAGGAACTTAGTGATTGGTCTGGGTAAGATAATTTAGGGCCAGAATTAGAGTTTGGTGGGCAGCGTACTCCGTTACAACAGCAACAGAGTATCTCATGAGCCAACCTCTTTCCACGCCAGTCCAATTTGACTTGGGCCGTCTGACAGGTTTACACAGACAGAGTTGATGCATCCTTCCTCCAATAGAACAAGAGAGTCGGATGGATGTTTTTGTACTGCTTGTCACCGGAGACTAACGTAAAATTTTAAAAATGTCCAAAATACCATAGGAGAAAGCTCCCAAAGTGGGAGTATGTTTCTGGAAAAGTAAAAACTTTTAAAAGTTTGCTGTAAGCATCGGTCACCAAACTTTTACATTGCGAATGACAATTTCATGGACCAATGAATGAAGCTCACTGACCATGAGTCCCTCTATGTATGTATGTATCTATGACTATTTTGTAAAAACAATAGTGTCATGTCCTTAAGGCTAGTCCTGTCATGTATATCCCCATTACATACTTTGTCCTATCCACACGACAATAACAATTCTAAACAGGTGGCCTTTTACCTAGTAGCTTGCTCTTGTCCCTTCAACACCATGCTCTCGATACTTTATCATAATTCTGGTACCAGGCATACATAAACATGTCCTCAGCCACAGCAGAATTATTCTGTATAAGGATCACCACTTATTTCATCCTTGGCCAACAGCCAGCTGTGCATGACCACACTTGTTTAGAAAAGCATTAGTGAGTATTTCAAAACATTTGTGATAGTTTTCAAAACATTCATGATTGTTTTAAAAACATATTGTTTCTAGAAAAAACCCTGGATTTAAAAGACCCTCACTCCCACCCACAAATTAAAGTAGAATTCCTTCCAAGCTGACACAGGGTCCTGCATACTGAATCTTCGACATGCAGCGGTTTGACATCCCTTGTGGGCCGTCATGCTCGAAGCAGAGACTGGGTCCTTTATTCTGAACCATCAGGTGAGGAGGCTGGTTCATCCCTAGGGGTTTCTTGCCTACAGATACATATAGCCAAACGCATATACACCTTCACATCCAGGCTAGTCTAGGTACATTTAGGCAAATTACTTAGGGCGCGCATTTTAGGAATATGCAAGTGCTACTATTTTTATCTGAACTGCTTATGTTCATCTTATTAGCACTATGGTAGAAATGTATCTACTATTTACTAAATTGGTACTTGCAATCTCTGTTGTATGCTTCTTTCACCTGATTCTCGCAGCACATTTGTTTTACACAAAGTTGTCGCTGGACCAATAAATACTAATTGAAACGTCCTAATTGACATCCTGTGTATTTTCTGAGAGAAAGCAAGCCTGAGAGTCTGAGCGAAACGTACTGTACTGTTTTCCACAATCCCTGAGGAATAAGGGTGGTCCTGTTCAGTGGTTGCCAGAGACTAATTACACCACTGTAGAATACAGGGAGGTGGTAGTGGCACTGTAGAGATAACTGGTCGAATGGGTGACATATCCTGTGGGGGTGTCCGGAAGTGGTTGGGACACCAAGCCCTCAGTTTAGATCATCCAAAATGCGTAGGTCCCGGGAGACTCCTAGGAAATATACATTAGTAGCCTAACTAAAGGTAAAGCTGTCTCAAATGTCAGACCTGATAAGGAACTGTATTCCAAACAAGCATGGTTCTCCAGGAGGGTTAGGGTCTGCTTGAGCTTACTATCCTTAAACCTCCCTCTTTTAACAATGAGGGTTGGATTTAAAAATGTTGATGTACTACTTTAAAATCTTCAGCACTGCATTACGCAAGTTTTAAAAAATTGGAAAGAGCCATATAAATTAAGAGTTGCACTTTAACAATGTCATTTGCTATGTAAATGGAGAAAAGTCTTCTTATTGCAATACTAAGCTGTGAATAACAAAAATATTATTTTAAAAATATCATGTTCCATAAATATCATGCAAAAAAAATCATCACTACAAAAATATGGAGTGACAACATATAGATGGTAAGAATATGTTTTTTATGTATATTATATCATTTGTAAAAATATTATTGAATATATTATCCTTTACTTTAATATAGTTGGATTAAATATAATTTTTGGAAATCATTTAATATATAATATTACTTACATTAGTTGTAGGGGTTATTATTTCTGGAATAGATTTTATTCTTTTTAAATATAGTTTGTAATTTTTAGATCGAGCCTAGGCAGCACATACGCTGTCTCAAGAGACATACTGTATCTCTTCTATTGGCTTAGACCACTCCCTCGGTTTTCAATCATGCCCAGCGGTGGTTTTCTCCCTATCGCCGCCCTCCCTATCGATGCGGCCGGCATCCATAGAGAGCAAGGGATTTAAAATGCTAAGTAACAGCAATGTTACTTACCATTTTAAATCCCGAGCTGCACTGCCAATCAAAGCCCGTCTGCCAAGTGAAGTCCTGCTGCCTGCAGTTTAGGACGCACTCGAGCAAGCGTCACTGCAGCATCAGGCAGGCCAGACAGGAAATGGAGGCAGCGTGTGGGGTGATTTGTGACACATGCGCTTTGAGCATGTGTCACAATTTAAGAATAAAAAGTGCAAACACCGGGCGCATTAGGTGCCAGCCCAGCAATATAATGATTGACCCTTTTGGGGCCTGCCCAGAAATGACGCAAGGCAGCGCCATAAATTTCCAGCAGCCTCTGGCTGGTACAGTGTAAGCCCGAGGCTGCATTCAGTCTATACAGGAAGGCTGGGGCATGATGAGGACACCCTCACCCCACCCTTTGATCAGTCGTAACTGACCCCACCCATCTCTCAAAGACGACTCAGTTGGGAAAGGTGATTTTTTAAATTACAATAATCATTACACTGAATGATTATTGTATATAAACTTTTAACTTTATTTAAAAAAAAAACGCTGTAAGCATTTTGTTTATGTCACAAAGTCATGAGACTTAGCGCATGACCCTGTGATGTGGAGTCACATGCTGCGCAGAGCAGAGCTTTCACTTTCATCCTGAAAGTGAAAGCTCTACTGTTTCAGCTCTCTCTGAACCAGTAGCTGCTGGACAACAACAGGAGAAGCACAGCCAGCCAGCAACTAGCATCAACCGGCTGCCTGACCAAGACAGAAGCTGCCTGATAACTGGGGTAAGTGTGAAGTATTAATTATTGTACTTTTAAATTATTTTTGCAATATTTCCATTATTTAAATATGCTGCTTTGTAATTATTTTAACATATAGGACAGTCTAATATCATGACTCATGAGTGCATTTAATTAAACTTGCCAGGGTTAATGTGTCTCATGCAAAGACCATCATGTAAAATGCTATGTAATATGCAGATGACAGATTTTTATTTTATGAAGCTAGATAAGTGGGTTACTGCTTTTAATACAGAGCTCATTTTGTTGTGTACAGTTCATACATTTTAATCCTTCCAATATAGCACAGTGAGCTATAAACAGCATGCAACCCTTCAACCTTGTAACCCTCACTTACTATTGTAACACAACCTGTACATTGATTTACACTCTTTATTTATTGTCAATATTTATTCATTTTTAGCATTTGTAAAGCGTACTGCAAACCTACGGGCATCCTGGTGCTGAAATATATGTATACATGTGATGTAAAGCGCTTTGACACCCTGCATGTGGATGAGTAGCACTATAAAAATAAATAAAAACAAAATAGTCGTATTTACATTTTTATTTGTGCAAATACAAATTCAAAAGCAAGCATCCTATGATGTGATAAGCTTTGAACCTTTCTTTCTGCTCTATTGCTTCAGATCAATTAGTATTTAAAGTGAGACTACTCACCCGTAAGGGTCTCAAGGCGCTGTGTGTGGGGAGTTGAGGGGAGGGGATCGGCGATTGATTTGAAGAGCCAGGTCTTGAGGTCCTTCCTTAATTGCGGGCGTGATGGTGATTGCCTGAGGTGCAGAGGCAGGGAGTTCCAGAAGTTAAGAGAAGGATCTTTCTCCAGCACTGGTCTATGGATATGTGTGATGGTGGCCTGGGCCAGTTGGGCGGATTGGAGATGTCAAGGTAGAGTGTAGAAGGAAAAGTGGTGGTTGAGATATGTAGGTCTGGCGTTGTGGAGGTTTTTGTAGGCGTGCGTGAGAAGTGTGAACTAAGGTCATTCTTTTGTTGATAGATAGCAAGTGAAGGTCTCTCAGGGAATATATGCCGTTATATTGCATGTTAAAAAAAGCATGCCATTACAACGCAGTTGTAACAACACAAGTGGTGTTACAACGCGTTACCATTACAACGCACACTTTTACCATGCATATGACTTTACCTCGCATGCCATTACAAGGCAAAGGCATGCATGGTAAAGGCATATACTTGGTAAAAGTGGTTAAGGTAAGTAATTGTGTGTGTCTGTTTGTGCGTGTGTGTATATATATATGTATATATATATATATCTTCAATGAAGAACGGACACGACCAGCTCCAATTCACAACCGGAGCGTCCGAAACACCACAGCACAAACAGGGTCCAACACTCGTTTTCAGGTAGGTTATTTTATTATTCCAACACCATAGTGCAGACAAAAGAGGATAGTCAGATATATATATATATATATATATATATATATATTTTCACGATTGATCCTGTCGCAGAGGGAACTCCACAAGTTGGTGCTGGGTTCGGGACCAGGACCGGATCCCGTGAGTTATTTTTCACAAACAGAAAACCAGCACTCCGCATTCAGAATTAAACTAAAGGTTTTATTTGAGACACTATTACAAGCCTACGCGTTTCGAACCAGATGGTTCCTTTTCACGGCAGTGTTAGCAGTTGTCCTACTTCACTTACAATTATATAGTTTTTAATGCTCATCCTGGTGCATTGTGGGACATGCAGTTTTAGCATTATGTATTTACATTTATACAATTTTAACATTTGCATTGTTAACATTTTGATGCATTTCAAATGTGGGCTAAGTGCCCAATGTTCAATTTTGATGGCACGAGGAGAGAGTGTCATGGCAGTGTAGTAAGCTGCACGGGCAATTATATTGTTCTCGTTAAGGCCATGTGGTCATCAGTCTGGCTGTGCAGTCTACTGCTTTTTACTCGGGCTGAGTGCCCTTTACACTGCCATATCTGCAGACACTTACATGTGCATGTGCATTATTCTGAGAAAGCGGTTTGTTCTTTCCAATGATTGTTTGATGATGGCAAGTTAGTGTTTTAAATCTCATTTTCGGCAATTTGCTCAAAGCAGCGTTTGTTCATTTTCATTTTCAGAGATGGAAATAAAGTTCCTCATTTTCGTTTAATCCCATCGGCTGTCTCGTTTTGAAGCGTATTATCAATCTTGATTCCATTCTTCTTAGATTTTGCTTCCTATTTCCACCCCGTTCGTGTTGTTTTGCCGTGGTCAACCCAAAAAAATGAGTATCTTTCCATGTTTTGTTTGTATGGGTCATTAGATGTTTGGCCATGGCATACGTGGAGTCTTTATTTTGAATTGCACGAATATGCTCCAACATTCTTTTCTTTAGGGTGCATGTGGTACTGCCAATGTATTGTTTTCCACAATAGCATTGTAGCATATACACTACAAAACTTGTTTCACATGTGATGTGTTCTCTTATGGTGAACGTCTTGCCTTTTGGATCATTGATTGTCTTCATATTCTTGCCTATCTTACATGCTTTACAGGTATTGCATCTAATGAATCCTTTCTTTTTCTCGGTGAGCCAGTCGGTCTGTTTCCTCTCTTCATAGTGACTGTGTACCAAGTGATTGGCTAGGTTTGGAGGTCTTCTATACGTTATTGAGGGTCTCTCTCCAATGTTTCTGCCTATATCTGGATCTTTCTGTATTAGGTGCCAGTATTTGTTTAGTATTTTACGAATTTTATAGCATTCCTTACTGTAGGTGATGATCATTCTTGGGGGCTCAGTCTTGGTTGGTTCTTTGCCCTGGGCGGTACTTGACGGTTTGGGTAATAGAATTTCTGCTCTAGTTTTTGTCCTGGCTTTCAGTTCTCCTTGGTGAATGTCCCGGTACTTATAACCACGTTGCTCGAATCTCTTCTTGGTGTCTTTGAAGTTTTTCTCCATTTCTTTGTCTTCTGAGCAGTTTCTCCGCATTCTTAATAGTTCCCCATATGGGATGCTTCTCTTGAGGGGTTCAGGGTGGAAACTTTGTCCATGCAGGATACTGTTTGTGGCTGTCTTCTTCCTGAAGGTAGTAGTATGTATTTGGTCGTCTTGAACATATACTTTCGTGTCCAGGAATTCAACTTCCTTACTGCTTATATTGTAAGTGAATTTTAAGCCGACCTCGTTGTTGTTCAATTCATCAAAGAAGATCAAAAATTCAGATTTTGTTCCCTTCCATAGCAGGAAAAGATCGTCAATGTAGCGTAGCCATAACGCTACATTGCCCATGTGATGGTCGTTTTCTTCTCTCCAAGCTATGTTCCTCTCCCACCACCCCATCATGAGATTCGCATAGCTTGGAGAGAAGGAAACTCCCATTGCTGTACCGCACTTTTGCCTGTATACTTTCCTATTGAACAGGAAAACATTGTTGTATAGACATGTTCTGATCATGTCTATGATCATCTTGGAATGTTCTCTTTCAGTTATTGGTCGTTGCTTCAAAAAGTATTGGACTGCCTCAATACCTGTTTCGTGTTCTATCGATGTATATAATGAAACGACATCGATAGTCACGAGCATGTAAGTAGATTGCCATTGAGTGTCTTGTAAGATACGCAGAAAATCCCCGGTGTCCTTGATGTAGGAACTGAGAGTTGTTACTATCGGGGCAAGGAAATGATCAACATATTCCGATATATGTTCATATAAACTGCCACAGCTTGAAATAATCGGTCTCCCTGGGGGTTTGTTGAGGGTTTTGTGGACCTTGGGAAGAAAGTATATGGTTGGTGTAATGGGATGTTCCACCATTAAAAATCTTCTTTCTTCCTCTGTTATTAGTCCCATGACACTCTCTCCTCGTGCCATCAAAATTGAACATTGGGCACTTAGCCCACATTTGAAATGCATCAAAATGTTAAGAATGCAAATGTTAAAATTGTATAAATGTAAATACATAATGCTAAAACTGCATGTCCCACAACGCACCAGGATGAGCATTAAAAACTATATAATTGTAAGTGAAGTAGGACAACTGCTAACACTGCCGTGAAAAGGAACCATCTGGTTCGAAACGCGTAGGCTTGTAATAGTGTCTCAAATAAAACCTTTAGTTTAGTTCTGAATGCGGAGTGCTGGTTTTCTGTTTGTGAAAAATATATATATATATATATATATATATATATATATATATATATATATTCAAAGGATAATCCGGCAGCAAGGCAGGCTTCACTTTTCTTAAATACACGGACCCAAATTCAGTGCAAAGCGATTTATTCGAAGTTGGTGCTCCCAGCCATCATGACGCGTTTCGCGCTACACAGAGCACTTGATCACATGACACAGATAAGATTGCGGCATTGGTTTATATATGCTGATGACGTTACGAAACTTAGCCTACAAAGTGCATAGACGTGGAAGAAATCTTTTTTTTTTTTAAACCTTTATTGGAAGAAAAGCAGGTGACATCAGTGGTGCATATACAATTCAGGCGTAGACACAGAGACAGTACATTACAGCAGCCGGTGTTAAAAGTCCATTTTCCATGCCTGGGCACAGCACAATATAGACCAATGCAAGAATAGACATTCTGCAAGCGAGCGGTGTACAACACAACAGCAGAGAACAGTTAGGAACCACAGTGCTGTAGATCTTAATCATGCACATGCCCATGCAGGCCGCTAGTACCAATGTAGTCAGTGTTCCCCCGCAGTTCGAAACTTGCTCGGCTGAGGCACCCCTAGCACCCCCAAGAAAGCACTCAGTAGCCGATCACCATAACCCCAGTGACTATACAGCATGACCCACACAAGCATCATACTAGTAGGGCAAAAAATCAGCCCCATCCGTTGTGGCTCATGTAATCCGATAGGTATAGCTGGTTTTCCAGTAAGCGTTGCGCTCCTAACCAATCCCAGCACGATCTTCACTCTCCGATTCAGAATCCTGCACAGTCCTGGTCAGTAAGTATACCTGCAACGGGCTCCAAAAATCCTTAGGCCTACAGCGTACAGGCATCATTTCGGCATATACATTGTACTGGTCCTGACAATATATGACATCGCCCAGCCATTCATTGAATTTTGGCACCCTGCCCCGACCCCAACAGCAGGCCACTCGCCGTTTTGCCAACAGTAGAACCACGTCCACAAATCTACGATAAAGTGCCGGCACCTCCTTAGTATACCCCAAAAGCATCACTACGGGGTCAAACAACACCGCATCTTCGGTCATGACATGTAGGGCGTCATGGACCTGCACCCAATATTCAAAAATGGCCCCACATTCCCATGCCAAGTAGAGGAAATCTGCCCCCGCCGCCCGGCAGCGAGCACACCTATCGTCCTCCGCTAAGCGGAATCTGAATTTTCTAGCCGGAGTATAGTAGAATCTTTGTATGAATTTATAGTGTATGATTTTTAGACGGCAGCTAGACGAGATATTGGCAGTCACGCCACAACAGTAGGCCCATTGCTCATCAGATATGGTGATGCCGAGCTCAACGTTCCACTGTTCGTGCACACGACTAGCCGGTGCAACTCGCTGTTTCCTGATGGTGCCATATAAATTAGAGACCAAGTGACGTCCGTCGGAGAGTAACATCACGTGAAGCGGTAAAACCACTCCCGGTTCCTTTGGGAATCCAGGCAGCAGCGTCCGGAGGCCCTGCCGTAGCCGAACATAATAAAACATGTCTAAAGGAGAAGGCTCCATTCCCCCAAAAAACTGTTCACGGGTACGAAAAGTGCCCTCGCGGAACAGATCCCCCCATGCGAGCGTCCCAAGACGCTTGCAAATGCGCTGAAACCCTGTTTCCTGTAGCAAGGACAAGGCAGGATGATAAGCCAGGGGTAGCGCAGGCGAGTAGAGGAATGCGAGATCTAATGCCTTCGCTACACGCTTCCAAGCATCGACCGTGCAAGTCACCGTAGTCTGGTGTGTATCCACATCACCGACATTACCCATCACCATGCCCTCCAACGGCAGAGGATGTGCAACCCACTGTTCAGCAGCTATCTTAGGCATAAATGGCGTGGGGCGCATCCAGTGATATGCATAATGCGCTTGAGCGCTCATATAATAAATTTCAAAATCAGGGATGTCAAAGCCACCTCTATCATAGGGCAGAGTTAAGGTAGACCATGCTAATCTCGGTTGTTTGCACCCCCAGAATAAACGAATCAGCTCCGAACGGAGACGTTTAAAAAAATACGCCCCCGGGTGATAGGGAATATTCTGAAATAAGTACAGGAAGCGGGGTAGGATCACCATTTTTATTAGTGACGCTCTACCCGCCATAGACAGAGGCAAAGACATCCATCTGGTGATGTTATCCGCCAGTTTGGTAATAGCGATGCCATAATTAAGCCTAATAGTTTCCTCTCTGTCCAGAGACACCACAATGCCCAGATAACGTAGATCCAAATCACCCCACTCCAGAGGGTAGTCCAGTGGGAATCGGTGAACCGCTGCAGTGAGTGTGAAGAATTGAGATTTTTGCCAATTAATATGTACTCCAGATATGCCTCCAAAGGCAACAAGCTCTGGTAGTAGCGCATTGAGATTCGCCTGCGGATCTCTCACATATAACGTAACATCATCCGCATATAAAGAAATCCCTATTTGGCGCTGAAAACAATTAAACGCACTTTGTTTATGCAATTGGCAAATTCTACAGGCAAGAGGCTCTATGGCAATAGCAAATAAAAGGGGGAAAGAGGACATCCCTCTCTGGTCCCCCTCGTGATGGGGAATTGGGGGGAGAGGACACCGTTCACAACCACCCTCGCCACCGGCTCAGTGTACAACAGTTTGACCCATGAAATAAAGATCCGAGGAAACCCCATTCTACATAAAACATCTACCAGGTAACCCCATTCCACAGAATCAAACGCTTTCGTAGCATCCAGGAAAAAGGCGGCCACAGGGAGGTCCGGATCTATCGTCGGGATCAGAGAGAATAGCGTTCGAAGATTATGCGACGTCGCCCGTCCAGGCACAAAACCGACTGATCCGGCAATACGATGATAGGCATAAGCTCTGAGAGCCGGGCCGCCGGGACTTTCGCCAATATCTTGACGTCGCAGTTAAGCAATGAGAGAGGCCGGTAGGACCCTACGTCTAGGGGATCCTTGCCCGGTTTAAGTAATGAGGTGATAGCCACTAAGCATGGGCGGATCTAGCGGATCTCGCGTACGCGAACTTGCGGATTTACGGATTCGCAATCCGCGAAGATCCGCGAACTCTAGCGGATTTGCGGATTTTCCCGTTTTTTGTGTTGGCGCGCGTTCGCGCCGATTTTGGGACAAGTTCGCAATTGCGAACTTACTTTTCGGCTCGCAACCGCCGCGACTATGTTGTTTCTACGTCTGGTTTATCATCACAGGTTCACAGCACCCTCTGTTTCACCACTGCCACCCTCTGGGACACCCATGCCACCCTCTGGTACATCCTCACTGCCACCCATTAGGTTTATTTATCACTGTAGATTATGGTGGTTGAAAAAAGCAAGCACACCTGCCCTTCTTCAACTGCCATCAATTAATTTGTGTTTCATTAATGTGTCAGTAATTTTGAAAGTTCCAGTCTGGCTGGCACCTGCTTCCTTCCTTAACTGTAATTTGCTTTTTGTTGCAGTGAAAAAAATTTTTCACAGGACCTTTATGGTCTACTTGTAGCTATTCTATGAGCCTGCTGTTTGGGTCATAGCAGGGTCATAGAATAGTTGCAAACTCTGGAGGGGCCCATCAGGAAGCACTACCTTGAATGTTACTAATGTTAAGTTTGAACTTTTGCACCTGCTCATTGCTTTCAGTTTAGCTAAAATCGTTTTTTTCTGCAATTTCGCGCGTTTTTTGGGGCGCGAATCCGTGCGAGATCGATTTCGGAAGCCGCGAATACGTGCGAATACAAAATTGTCTTTTTTGCGACGTGTATGTTCGCGTGATCTTGCGCGTGTTCGCGAGGCGCTTCTAGCTATACGTTTGCCAAGTTACCCTATCGGTCGTACACGGGCGCGGCCATCTTGTTGGCGTGACGTAATTCCGTTTCCGCCCGCTATGTGTAATCTCGCAAAGTGTGCTGCTCGCTAGTACAATTTCGCGCGTACTCGCAAGGAAAATCTCGCGCGAACTTACCCACGCGGTCGTGAACGGGCGCGGCCATCTTGTTTCTCATTCATTGCTATGGTTCTGGGCATGCTTTCTCTATCCTCTCTCAATCTCTGCCATCCTTTGCTTGTTTGAAGTTTTTTTGATCTAATTTTACTTATTATCTATCCCTCTATTTTTCTAGCTCTATATTTTTGTGTTTTCTGCAGCTTTTAGTTACTTTTAAACTACTTTTTTAAACTCTTTTCTTTTCTTCTTCACTATTCTATTTCTTGTTTATCATTTAACTCTATTTCTGCCCAGACCATGGTAAAGGGAGCCGGGAAGCACCCTGAGAAGGGGAAGGGTCCCGCACCCCGTGCCCGGCTCCCGTGCGGGCGTTTAAGGGGGGAGCAAGTGGTCCCGAGGGAGATCTTCAGCGCGGAGGAAGTGGCGGCACTGATCTTCCACGTCCAGCGCCGCCTCCCCAAGACGATCCTGGGAGGCGGCAAGATCGCGACTGGCTATGGCATCCGGGAGCGTCGCAAGCGGTGGGAGAAGGTGTGCCGGGCCATGTACAAGATCTCTGGGGTCCGGCGCACATATAACCAGGCCACCCACCGCTGGACCGATGTCATGGACCGGGAGCGGGACTTGCTGGACGCGCTCGGCGTAGAGGTCCCCGGGCTTGGTGAGTAGTAGTAGTAGTACATTTACTACTCTGTTTTATCCTGCTCTGTTATTTGCAAATCTTTGTTCTTTACCAAGAGCAATAATGCTGCCGATTACATTGAGGTAAATTATATTTCAAAATCTTCTATGCATTTCAGGTGCACTGCTCTCCTTCTGAGTAGCCTTGCTTGCTACTATGCTTCTTTGTTTTGTATGTTGTGTTCAGAAGCATTTCATTGGCCTGAGAAATTATGTATGAGTGTAGTGTAAAGAAAAGAACTGCGTAATGCTAGACAGTAAGGGTCATATTTTCAATTACCGGCGCATCCCTGCAAAGTAGCAGGGATGCGGCAGTAATTGTGTGCCATGCCACCACCACCCATTGGCCCAAAACGTCACAGAAGCCTTACGCATCTGTGCCGTAAAGGCAGCGCATTGCTGGAGTTGCGTGCCAACGATGGCGCAGCTCCAGCAATGCTCTGGGGTACCCTATCTCCCCAATGCTGCATCAAGCCGTACGTCGGCTTCAAGCGCGCAGGGTTTGAGTCATGCATCATTGTCCTAAAAGTGACTGATTGACATCTTGTAGATTTCCCTCGGCCACTTTTAGGATTCGTTCCTGCGCAGGTACGCCCTCCCTTGCGCCGGAACGCCCCCTGATGGCGCAGGGCTTTACAACGTGATGCATCGACCATATGCCCATATGTGTTTTTTTTTAATATATACGCCGCACCAACACCATGGCGAGTCTTTTGTTCTGCCGCTGCGTCACAAAAGGCACGCAACAATGGAGGAAAATGTGCCGCAACTTCCGCAAGGGACTTCTAAATCAGCCCCAACAGACTGAAGTCCAGTCCTTCCTTTAGACACATGGCTATAAGAAGAAATAGTGGCGGTGGTGGCGGGTGGATTGATAGTTTGAGTATTCACTGATCTGCAAGCAGGATGGACTTTGTCTGTCACTTCGCGTGCTGCGCACTGCTGCCTGCAGTGCCAGGCCTAGGCAAACCTCTTTAGTAGTCTGTTTATTGAGTTACATAGGAACTTTCTAAGTCAACGTTCCGCAAATCAGGCAATACGAATAACGTAGTAGTATACCACATGAGATAGATCCCGTGGAATAGTTGTCTATCTCTTTGCTATTTTTCCAAAATATTTTGTTATTGTTCTTTTGAAATGTTTGATTTGGTTGAAAAATCTCATCCATGTTTTCTGGTTTTTCTTTCTTTCATGTTGTACATCAGCTCCCCCCAAGGGCAAGAGGACACAGGAGGAGGGTGCTGAGGATGCAGGCCAGGATCGGGCAGGCGAAGGCTCCTTTGCTGGCCCCAGTAAGTTTACATTTTAATAAACAGTACCTATTTTTTCCTAGCGTTCCTCATTCGATTTTTTCTAAATCGTCTTTGATCTTCTTGTAGACTGGATATAAATTCTTATCCTGCCTCGAATATGACTCCCTGTGGTATTACTAGACTATTCTTATTAGTCTGTCTGTGTAGCTAACTAAGATTGGACATTTGGCAATTCCATTGGACTCCCATTATATTCAGCAATACCTCTATGCACTGTCTCCTTACTGACTAGATAGTGTGGCAGAGTCATTCAGCTCCCGAAGTCACCGATTATAGATCCCCAATGATCTCTAGATTATCGTACGCAGGACAAGAGAGTAGTACGGAGTCACAGCACAGTCAAGAAGTGTCAGAGGCACTCATGCTTGCAAAAATTCCAAAACCTTTAGCTTATCCACTCTAGTCTAGAGGAACAAAAACCACAGAGTCTATTTAAGTTTAAAAGCTTTATTAAAAGTAAACACATTTATTAAAATCTACTTTGTCATAAAACTATTTAACTGAAAACGGAAAAGTGGTTAGTGCTGACGATTAATTGGACACATTTCTTGTGGTCGAGCCGAGCTCTCACCTGGTTTGAACTTGATCCTGGTCGTGTTCTTAGGAATCAAGCTTCTGTCTGTTAGGAGAAAAAGTGGTGCGTGTTAAAAATCAAAAGCAAGCATTCATCAGTTGTGCATAAAAGTGCAGCAAGACAACAGCCTTCCCTGGAAAATGGGACATTTTTACTATGGAGTAGACAGTCACAAATTATTACATTGTATTCTGTTTTTTTAACATTTCTCCTAGACCAAATATTATATAGTAGTGAGTGGTGTATTATAACATTCTTAAATGTACTTTGTAGGTGTAACATCTGGTGACGGGGCCAGCGCGGAGGTGGCTGTGTTGGGCGAGGACTCGGAGGCCTCTGGGGAGGAGGCGGTGCAAGAGCGGGCGGACGGTCCTGTGGGGGATCAAACGGTGGTGGCGGAAACAGGTAAGCTATATATTCCTTACTTATTGAGATTGAAGACTGCATAGTGTGCTTTCTGCACGGGTGTATTACAATTACAAATCAACCAGGTAGTAGCCTCCTTGAAATGTACTTCGACTTAGCTGTGAAGTTTTTGGTGAGAAGAATCCCAATAAGTTCTTAGACGAATGTGATGGATGGGATGAACGAAAAGCGAAAGAAGGGTGTAAGTAAGTGGGACGTGAACTTGTATGATGGCTGGCAAAGAAGAACGATATGTGTTTGGTTGGCCCCTGAGGTGGCTGGGAAGGAAAGAATATGGTATGGTGCATGGCTGGGTCAATGATGAAGCAAGGATGGGTGGAAGGACAGCAGCCTGGGTGGGTAAAACAGAAACTATATGTGTGCGTATACTTTGACTGAATGGATGCCTGGAGCATGGTATTCTCTGACTCTTAGATAGCACATGTGTATCTAGAGAGAGTAGATGGTCGCCAGGTGAAGTAAGTGTTACCTTGAAGAGCATGTACCACCGCACCCGCACGTCCGTTCCAGTGCAGGGAAGGCAAGGAAAAGAAATTGTAAATGTGTCCAATACTACCATGAATAGTAGCAGTACTTTGTATTGCGTTTGCAATCACAGCATATATCTGGTTATTACGGTGAACACTCCGTACCTCTCTTAATACCTTTAGTTTACTTGTAGTACGTCATTCATGTGTGGGTGTATCACTGTTCACTCAATATTAAGCAAAGCACCTAAAGTCATCTCATCTGTCATTAAATACGTCCCATGTGAAGTGATAGATAATCAAATTAGTTAGCTTCTTCATTTTCCTTTTCTAGTACTCATTTGCACTGTAGGGTGAAAGGTAAATTAATTAAGCAGTAACCCTTGTAACAGAGTATTCTCAGTGCCACCCGTAATAGAAAAGTAATAGCTTCACCACCTGCATGTACTGGACCGGTACAGTAACGCAAGTCTGTCTCACTCATCATGGTGTGCAACTTTTTTTCTCGGGTGCAAGTTCACTGTGCTGTCCATGTCATTCTGCCGGCTTGCATAAGATAACGTACCAATTTCCCTAAACAAGAGAGAAGAAGAAGAATAAGACTGGTGTACTGTCATAGTCGACTGTAATGGAAGTCCATAGTGGTCGTAGAATTTGTTCATTAAACTACCACTAATGTTAGAGCAAGGATGCAGAAGTTGGAGGTTACATAGATACTGTCCTCAATAGTTATGTACTGTGCTTTCAATTTGCTACTTGTACTCTGTGACCCAACTTTCGGCTCAATCACTTTGTGTTATTAATAAGGAGCATTGGTTACAGACTATGTCTTTCTTTCTTCATATAGTTGCTCCTTCCAAATCAACAACAAGGAGGGAGCAGGCTAGATTGGCCCGGCAACGGAGGCTGGAGGCCACTGTCGCCGAATATCGGCGGCTGGTGGCCCTGGAGGAGGAGGAGGACACGCAGTCGAGCGGGGCAACAACGACATCCTCGACTGTGACCACTGCATCCTCCTCTGTGACTAAGCCAGCGGGACCGAGCCGGGCTAAGAAAGACGACCGCCACCGCCAAGCAACCGAAATACCAGCTGCCCCCCACAGGAGCTGCAAGGAACGCCAACGCCGCCTACGAGTCCGCATGTCCAACCTGGAGCAGGAGGTCCTGAAGTATAAGAACTTGGTTAAGGGCCTCCGCTCCGAGCTTGCCACCCTCCGCAAGGAGTATGATGCCCATGCCGCATCATGCCCCAGCACCAGCACCCTCCAGTAGTGGAGTGTCCCTTGCCCTTTTTTTATAGACTTTTGGGGGGTGGGATTTGGGAGTTGGGATCGTTTTGGGACGTTTCAAAGACAATCGTTGGGGTTAGGGTGGGTGAGGGAGATTATTTTGTTAGGGCTAAATAAATATATTTTTAAACTTTATCTGACCATACCTGTTTTTTACTGCTTTTCAGTCTGGTGGGTGGGGGGCGGGGGTGTAACAGTAACTTTGTTTTCCTGAACAGTCGTAGGACTTTAGTAGTACAACCGTCAATCTCTTGTCTACTCCGAAATAATACTCCATTATACTACCTCCCACCAAACGCTTATCTTACCTGTAATTTGTGTTAGAAATTAGGGCTAGGCCCAGGGCTGGCTCCAGGTGAAATGGGGATTAACGTTGTCAATCCTGGGCGGGTGACATTTCCTCATTGCGGTGGTACTAGTGGTGTGACACAGTGGCAGTTGCTATGGAAAAAAAGAAAACAAAACCTTGTTTGTCCTCCTTACTGTAGCATTACAACGGTTACGGTACGATCGAGAAAATAGCAGGTGACAGTACACTAGAACAGTGCCATAATGTAGCCTAACAAATGGTAAAGTATTTGCTTGCAAGTATAACTAGTACTTGCGTTGAATTTATTTGACATTGGCTACTACTACTAGAAGATATAGTACTGAAGCTGAGTAAGTCTAGAAGATATCCTCGTATTCCTTCACCAGCCTGTTGCTATGACCTTATCCTCCCCAGCAAGTGTGTGGAATTATTGATGTCATTTTAGTCAGACATCAAGCAAAACAACACAGCCCGGGGGAAGAGGGTTAGGGTTTGTAAAATGGATGGGAATGGGGGTTTCTTTTTGGGTAGGTTTTGTTGAGAGAAGAAAAAAAAAGCAGAGCATGGACAAACAATAATTGAAGATACAGACAATCTTTGGTTACAAACTAAAGGTAAGCACATGCAGTCACACTCATAGAATAAAAGACAACAATGGATACTGTATCTGTATTGCGTATGTTGTTGGAGTTGTCCTGTTGAATTTGGTAAGTAAGTTGCATGCAGCAAACAATTCCTCTTATTGGCGGCACTCCTCCATTCCAGCTGACGCTTCGTCCATCAATGTGGTGACCACTGACAGAAGACACCCTGTCCACTGCCTGCCTGGCGGATGTTGACTGAAACCCGGCCTGTAATTATTGAACGGCTATTACAATACCACTGATAAATAAATAAAAGGTATGTACGCTGTGTGGTTCAAAAAGTGACACTTTGATTTCCCTAATAGACAGTACAATATTTTTGAAATTGCGTGCTCTGTCTGAGTCACCTTTTTAAGGATAAATAAGTATGGCCAAAATATTATAGCGGATCTTTCCCCTCAAGGTAGGTGTACTGTAAACTGTGTTTTAGAACAAAATTTGACCTTCCCAGCAATGCTCCCACCAAGACCCTTACTAAAGCCAGTCGCAAAAATGTAGAAGAACCCCAATCAGATCTCCAAAAACGATGCCTAGCAGAAAAATGGTTACAAAACGTACTTTGAAAGTAACAGTAGGCCCAAATACAGACCGTGGATTGTATTCAAACCCCAGGCAAGACCCGCCAACCCACCCGCAAAAAAACACCTGACAACACCCCCAAACAGCGAAAAAGCTAAATCTCATACTTACAATGTCTCTCGGCCTTCGGTCCAAACGCGGCGCTGTGCTGCTAGGTCATCATCATCATCAATCATCATAACTCCTGTTTTCCACCACGGATTTCCTGAAAAGCAAATGCAATCAAGATTAGACTGTCGCAGCAGTGCTTCGACAGAGACCCCGGCCGCAACCCACCCACGAACAGCAGGAAGCCCCCCAAAACGCTACATTGAGCAAGATGTCAGAAGAAATAGCAAAAAAAAGGCTGTTCCTTATGGATTTTGTCCAAAACACTTCTATCCGGTATTAGACCTTCCCAGGAATGCTCCAGGCAAGACCCGCCAACCCACCCGCAAAAAAACACCCGACAACACCCCCAAACAGCGAAAAAGCTAAATCTCATACTTACAATGTCTCTCGGCCTTCGGTCCAAACGCGGCGCTGTGCAGCTAGGTCATCATCATCATCAATCATCATAACTCCTGTTTTCCACCACGGATTTCCTGAAAAGCAAATGCAATCAAGATTAGACTGTCGCAGCAGTGCTTCGACAAGACAGAGACCCCGGCCGCAACCCACCCACGAACAGCAGGAAGCCCCCCAAAACGCTACATTGAGCAAGATGTCAGAAGAAATAGCAAAAAAAGGCTGTTCCTTATGGATTTGTCCAAAACACTTCTATCCGGTATTAGACCTTCCCAGGAATGCCCCAGGCAAGACCCGCCAACCCACCCGCAAAAAAGCACCCGACAACACCCCCAAACAGCGAAAAAGCTAAATCTCATACTTACAATATCTCTCGGCCTTCGGTCCAAATGCGGCGCTGTTCAGCTAGGTCATCATCATCAATCATCATAACTCCTGTTTTCCACCACAGATTTCCTGAAAAGCAAATGCAATCAAGATTAGAATGTCGCATCAGTGCTTCGACAGACACCAAAAATTACCCACAAACACCCGGAACCCCGCCAAAGAGCACCTCAAAGGCAAGCAAGTCTGCAAAAACTGCAAGAAATTTCCACCTCATATTTGGTCCAAAACACTTTTGTCCATTATTAGAGCTTCACAGCAATGGGCCCAAATCCGTCAACTCACCCGCAAAGAAGTACAACACCCCCACAAGTGCTGAGTCTTTCTTCATTGGGCGTAATCCAGCACTCTGCTTGGAGGGAAATCGCAGTCTGGAGGAGGAGGATAGAGGAGCATGTTCTTCAGAACTTGTGAACCTGAGGAATGTAGACTGCGGCACCTTCAAATCAATAAGCAAACAAGTGAAGACAGTTCTGATGATGGTCTTGTTTTTGGGATTAGGTGATTAAAGTTTGAATTAAATTAACTGTGCAAAACAAAGAAAGAGAGACACAAAGCACACAGGAATAAAAGTGAATAAGGACGAAAAAGAAAGTTCTTGATTGATTGTCTCATTTTCAGGGCTCGGTGTCAGGGAATAAGAACAAGATTTCGTCATCATACTCTGCGAATTCAGGCTGGATGAGGTCAGTGCCACCGAACAGAGAACAAATCCCCTCATCTACGTTGCCGTCCTCCTCGTCTTCATGCGGCATGCTTTCTCGTACTTTGTAATCTGGTGGTATGAGGTGCTGATTCATCTTGATCATTGTCAGCCGCTCCACATTTTTGGGCGAGAGGCGGGTCCGTTTGGGAGTTACAATGCCACCATCAGCACTGAAAACACGTTCAGAAGACACACTTGCGAGTGGGCAAGACAAATAGTTTATAGCCAGGTTGAAGAGCTGTGGCCACAATTGTTTTTTGCCATGCCAATACTGCAATGGCTCATCATTAAGAAAGACCACTGTTGAGTCATTCAGATAGTCCTGCACCATCGACTCAAGGTCAGCAACGGTTCCTCCACTTTGCTTACTTTTTGCTGTGGCTGTGACATTTTTTCGAGAACCATACCCAAGCAAACTTAGCCAATCCTCTACAACAGCCACTGTTTTTGTTGTGTGTGGTGCAGATGATCCAGTTGCCGGTGTCTTTAACGGCTGAGAGGTCACTTGTGCCCCAGCCACAGGTGCAGAAGTGGATTCTTGTGACTGGGGATGGCCTGCTGATGCTGATGCTGATGTACTGGCTTCTCCTTCAATAACCTGCCGTTCTTTTTCAAACCTCTTGGCTGACCAGGCTAACCAATGTTTGTACTTTTGAACATCTGCATCAGCAAAAGGAAAGAATGCTTCGCCTGCCAGCGCCTTTTTGTAGCGTGGATCCAGAATATTAGCACAAATGTAATGCTGATCTGACTTGATCTTTTGAAGACGTTCATCACCACGTAGGCGCTCTAATAATTTCTCAGACAAAATGAAATGGTCTTTTTTTTTTTCATCTGTTGCAAACTCAGAAGACACCGCCATCAGTTGGTGCTCCAGCATGCACAACAATGGGATAGCTTTTCCCAAATTACAGTCCTCCTGGCTGACTGCGCGCGTGAAGAACTCAAAAGGACGAAGCATGTCTGTCAGGCTTTTAACTATGTCCCATTGCGCCGCACTCATCCGCAGGTCCTCCTTCTGAGATGTACCCTCTGTGAAGAAATAGTGATCGAGTACCGTATACTGCTCATACAGACGCTCAAGCATGTAGAAGGTTGAGTTCCAACGTGTTGCCACCTCCTGGATGAGTGCTTTCACTGGCATTCCACGTATAAATAGCAGTCTCCGCAGATGCTTCCGGGCCTTAAAAGAATGGCTGAAATGGTTGCACATTTTGCGGCAGGTGGCCATTACCTCGAACGCTGTACTGTCTTTATCACTCAAGAATTTTTGAACTACCAGGTTGATACAGTGCGCCAAACACGGCACTCTAACATGGTCACCCTTCTGCATGGCCTTAACTACATTGGCGCCATTATCCGTGGAAACATAACCAATCTTGAGTTTTAGGGGGGATAGCATTTTCAAGACCTTTTTGTTAAACTCTTCCAAAAGGTTTTCTGCTGTGTGACTTTTCTCCAAGCCAAACATGGCTAGTGTTGCATGCTTCCGAGCAGCTTTGAAAACTTTGTCCGGGTCAACACCTGCGTTTAGCTTTGCTAAAACACCTGAAAAAGAGACCCAGTGTCCAGTGATGCACATGTAATCAGCGCCTGCGCCACTGGTCCACATGTCTGTTGTCAGATGTATTGTGTGAACAGCACTCTTCTGCAAAGCTGCCCCAATCGCCTGCAGCACATCTTCATGTAGTGCTGGAACCGCAACTCTGGCAAAATAGAACCGGCTCGGAACCTTCCATTTAGGGCAGAGCGTTGCCACTAATTCAAGAAAACCTACCGCTTCTACAAAAGAAAAAGGTAGAAGGTCCACAGCTAGCATTTTAGCCAGCTTAGTGTTATACAGACGCGTCAGTGGGTGGTTGCGTTCATATGGCACGTCTGAAGTAAGCATTGTTCTAATGTTGCCCTGGACCAAGCATTTACGGGCTGATAATGACTTCGTTGACCCAATTTTGCTCGCTGGTGAACTTTTGTGCGTTGGTGTCTCACTCGCTCCAACACTCTTAGTGTGCCTCACATTGGGTGTGCTGCTGACAGGGGTACTGGGTGTAAGGGAAGTGTTTGACACGTCTTCTTCCTCCTCGTCATCATCAGATGAAACATCAACGTTTCCTTGAATTTGCCCTTTCTTGATCGCATCTAGGTGCGCAAACCATCTGACAGTGTGCTTTCTCTCAAGATGACCTCTCTGGCCGCCGGTACCATAGTTGGTACCTGACTTACCACGACTAACTGCAAGCTTACAAAGGGTACAAATGGCAAACTTTGGATTTTTTGGACAAACAGTAAAGAAGTCCCAAACTGGGGACTTGAAGTGTCTGTGGGACATGGAGGAGGCGGCGATACTGGTGGTGGTGGTCATGAAGCTAATGCCAGATGAAGTGGAGGATGTGGATTGCCCAACTTTTGTACGTTTTGCACTTTCACCGCCACTAATTAAGGTCGAGGTTGACGGAGGTCTCTTCTTGCCAGAAAGAAATATGGAAGCGGGACGAGTTGGTGTACTACTTAACTCCAATGATTGTGGTGTTTCCACTGCCTCCTCATCGACAACATCATCATCACGCTCAGCAGCTCTTCGGGCTAGGGTCAAAATGTCTGTTTGCTGCATGCCCGCTGGGGCTGCAGTGACCTTTATGATGACTGGGTCGTCGTTGGCAGAGTCTTCATCAGCAGCAGTATCCGCCACTTCTTGTTGAGACTCATCACACTCCATAACTCTGAGACTTTGGACGAGCTTCCTTTTACGCTTAACTACCTTTGTTTGTTCCCAAGTTTGATCCGTATCATCAGAAGGAGGTGTGCTTGAAGAGGATGTAGACACCACCCTTGATCTCTTCCTTGCTAGGGGTGTGGAAGAGAATGAAGGATCATCAGGAGGAGTGGCTTCCTCAAATGACACCTCGCCTTGATTGTCGATTTCCTGATGTGCCCCTACTTCGGGAGGAACAACTATTGTGGGCACTTGTTGTGACCCTCCATGCACCTCTGCTTGCGCATCTCCTTGCGCTGCCTCTCCTTCCACATGTACTTGGGCTTGTACTTGCACATGTGATTGTTGTTGCGGCTGTGGTTGTTCAACACTCGTCAGATGAGCTACAACAACCTGTGTTGATTGAGGGACATTGCTGCTGCTTTCTTGCGATGAGCCAACATCACTGGTCGATGGTGATTGAAGAAGTATACTGGCTGCCTCTGCAGCACTCAAGGGCTTGGACTTAAGTTGGCGTGGTGGTAGTGGTGGCACTGAGCCCAATGGAGCGGGGGTGCTGCTGCCAGCTTGGTCCCCAGCAGATCCCGCTGCAGCTGCTGCAGGCATACTTTTTTTCTTACTCCCAAAAAAAGGGGCGGGCGGCACACCAGTGTTCTTGGTAACTTGCTTCTTCTGCTCCTTACTGGCACCTTTCTTGCTAGAGGAGCTACGGGTTACTTTTTTTGGGGCCATCTTCTTCAGAGCAGGTCAGCAGGCAGCAGTTGCACGAGTTGCAGAGGGTTCTGTGTCCAGACGTGACGTCGCGTGACGTTATGCTGCACACACCGCTGCAGGACTTCTTCCTGGCACTGGTGGTTCTATTGAGTCTTCTTGTGCACCTAAAAGCAATGGAAGACAGAGGAACATCAGTTCAGTTATACACCCCAAAAAATCAACAAAACACAGAAAAATGAGCACAATCCCATGCCATCCATGATGTTTACATTGAAGACACCCCACAGAAAGACTAGGGACATGCAAGTATGCAACACTCACTACCCCTGGGCATAAGGGATGAAAAGTAGGCAAAATAAGTGCAGGCCTCAGACACTGCCTCTCCTCAAAATGGCCCCCTTACACTCCAAGCACATGTTGCCTGTACCAGCCAGCACTCAAGATGGCCACCACCACCACCCACATGGCCAGTCCACATCAACAGTACACCCCCAAAAAACAGAAAAACAGCCAGAAATCACCACAATCCAATGCCATCCATGATGTTTACATCAAAGAGAGTGAGACCACACCACAGGCACACTCAGTCCATGCACCACCACCACCCCTGGGCAAGCAAAAGGCCACACCAGCAGCCCCCCAAAAACGACAAAAAACAATAAAATAAGCACAATCCCAGCCCATCCATGGCCTCAATTATGTTTAAATTCAAGAAGACACCCCACAGAAAGACTAGGCCCATGCAACACTCACCACCCCTGGGCAAAGGGCCACACCAGCAGGCCCAAAAAAACGACAAAAAACAATAACATCTGCACAATCCCAGCCCATCCATGGCCTCAATGGTGTTTAAATTCAAGAAGACACCCCTCAGAAACACTAGGCCCATGCAACACTCACTACCCCTGGGCATAAGGGATGAAAAGTAGGCAAAATAAGTGCAGGCCTCAGACACTGCCTCTCCTCAAAATGGCCCCCTTACACCCCAAGCACATGTTGCCTGTACCAGCCAGCACTCAAGATGGCCACCACCACCACCCACATGGCCAGTCCACATCAACAGTACACCCACAAAAAACAGAAAAACAGCCAGAAATCACCACAATCCAATGCCATCCATGATGTTTACATCAAAGAGAGTGAGACCACACCACAGGCACACTCAGTCCATGCACCACCACCACCCCTGGGCAAGCAAAAGGCCACACCAGCAGCCCCCCAAAAACGACAAAAAACAATAAAATAAGCACAATCCCAGCCCATCCATGGCCTCAATTATGTTTAAATTCAAGAAGACACCCCACAGAAAGACTAGGCCCATGCAACACTCACCACCCCTGGGCAAAGGGCCACACCAGCAGGCCCAAAAAAACGACAAAAAACAATAAAATCTGCACAATCCCAGCCCATCCATGGCCTCAATGGTGTTTAAATTCAAGAAGACACCCCTCAGAAACACTAGGCCCATGCAACACTCACTACCCCTGGGCATAAGGGATGAAAAGTAGGCAAAATAAGTGCAGGCCTCAGACACTGCCTCTCCTCAAAATGGCCCCCTTACACCTCAAGCACATGTTGCCTGTACCAGCCAGCACTCAAGATGGCCACCACCACCACCCACATGGCCAGTCCACATCAACAGTACACCCACAAAAAACAGAAAAACAGCCAGAAATCACCACAATCCAATGCCATCCATGATGTTTACATCAAAGAGAGTGAGACCACACCACAGGCACACTCAGTCCATGCACCACCACCACCCCTGGGCAAGCAAAAGGCCACACCAGCAGCCCCCCAAAAACGACAAAAAACAATAAAATAAGCACAACCCCAGCCCATCCATGGCCTCAATTATGTTTAAATTCAAGAAGACACCCCACAGAAAGACTAGGCCCATGCAACACTCACCACCCCTGGGCAAAGGGCCACACCAGCAGGCCCAAAAAAACGACAAAAATCAGCACAATCCAGCCCATCCATGGCCTCAATGGTGTTTAAATTCAACAAAACAGTTGTATCATGCACCCATAACCAACCCTGGTCCTACTGGATACTGTGGCTACCCACAATATAATTTATTTAATTTTCTGAAAAAGTTACAAAATTGTACTTGCAGCAACTGTAATGCCCCAAACAAACTTACTTGTGAAAGTTGATTTCTAATCCAAAAGTGATCCAAAGACAGTCAAAAAGGCCTCAAATCCAAATATCCAGCAGCACCCACAAAAAGTAATCCTTCCAGCTCCAGATCCAAATGAAAGTGACCAGGAGATGGACAAAGCACTGGGAGGAGCCTGCTGGACAGGAGCAGGAAGTTGGAGACTGTGGGGCACTTCCTTCCCCCCCCCCAAAATGGACTCCTTGCAAAAAGAAAGGCCATGCAAATGTCAACCTGAGGAGTGATTCTGATAAAAATCATAATTTTCTGAAGGTTTATCCTGTTTGCTGGTGATTTTCTTGTGCGAAATTGCAAAATCTCTACTTCGCAAGTGCGAGATTGTTCCTTTCCGCCGCAACTACGTGTTCGCAATTGCGAACTCTCGCGAGATGTGCTGTGCAAGGTGGCAAGCCGCGATTACGTATTCGCGGGAGCCAAACTCCCGCGGGAACACACAGCAAGATCCAAAATGGCGCAGCACTCTCAAAATATGATCGAGAAAAACAACTCGGCAAACGCTAAATGACGGAAAGTGAACGCCGTGCACCACGCCGCGCGCCGCAACCAAGCAAAAAATCCGCCGCGAGCGGATTCACGGATTTTCGACAAATTCGCGAGCGTTCGCGGATTGCGAATTTGCCGAAAATCCGAAAAATCCGCGAGCGGAGCGGATTTTACGCCCATGCTTAATAGCCACCTCCCTCATGGACCCTGGTAGTATCCCTACCTCAAGGGACTCCTCAAAGACCTCCCTGAGCACCGGAGCCATAATATCCACATAACATTTGTAAAACTCGGCAGGGAGCCCATACAACCCCGTTGCTTTCCCATTATTCAGAGACATGATGGCGTCTCTGCTCTCCTCTACCTCAAGGGGCGTACCAAGGAACGCCCTATGGTCGTCCGATAGCCAGCATAGCGCCAGATCATCTAGAAATCCCCCATATCTCACCTCTTCCGCTTGTTGTGTAGTATACAACTGCGCGTAGTGCTGCACAAACGTCTCCTGAATCTCCTTCGTGTCCCGACAACGTGTACCATCCGGCAAGACCAATTCCGACACATCTGCACTATACCTCTGGTGTCTTGTGAGCGCAGCAAGTACCTTCCCAGGCCTCTCACCCTCGCAGTACCTTCTCGCCGTCCAGTATTTCCCCCTGTGCTTCACCTCCCTGGCCGCTTCCTCCTCATACTCGGACAGTTTGTCCCTAAACTGGCGCATAAGTTCGGAATCCGAGCCAGCCTGCATTCTATGTTCCAGTAGTTTTAAGTCAGTCTCCAACCCTTCAACAGTACGAACAATGGTCTTAAGCACACCACAGCCCTTGGAGATAGTGACACCCCGGATCGTTACCTTAAACGCCTCCCATACCATCTCCACACTATCGACAGATCCCCTATTCCTTGGAAAAAACGCCTCCACTTCCTCCCCAAGCTCTGCCTTGAATATGGGATCTAATAGGGCAGAAGGAAATAGCCTCCAGGGCGGCCGCGGTCTGTGAAGCCCCGGCACCGACAGCATAACCTTAACCGGGCAATGGTCAGAGTATGTCCTGGGGAGATGTACCACCTCATGTATCCCTACTACAAGACCCCTTGACAAAAACACATAGTCCAACCGCGCCCAGGTGCGAGCCTGCGCCGTGAAGTGCGTACCCTCTCTCCCCCCCGGGTGAGCATATCTCCAGCTATCTACCAGACCTGCCTCCTCCAAAATGCCCTGCAACACATCTCTAGCTTGTACATTGTACTGAGAACTCCCTTCCGACCTATCCTCCATTGCCCGCATTGCTAGATTGAAGTCACCACCCCAGACAATGTGCGAGGCCTCCACAGCAATAACATGACCCCAGAGTGTAAGAAAAAAAGCAGGCGTATCAACATTTGGTGCGTAACAATTCACAAAGAGCAATGTGACCTGCCCAAGCCTCCCCCACAATAACACATATCTCCCTTCTGGGTCCACCCGCACTCCCAACTCCTGGAAAGAGAGTGATTTCTTAATCAGTATAACAGCCCCACGTGCGTACGATGAGTATGACGAAAACTTCCTCACTGTGGCCCATTTCCCTCCAAACGTAGGCTCAATCGTCTGACGCAGATGTGTCTCTTGCAGTAAAGCTATCTGTATTGCATGTCTATCTAGATATTGTAGCACATTCCTACATTTCCTGGCATCATTGAGCCCACGCACATTCCAGGACAAGATCGATATCCTATCTAATACATTATCCGGCATCACCCGTGATCAATGTGCAACGGGACATACGTAACCATTGGACAATCCCGCGTCCCCGGCCCAGAGTAGTTGACCGCTACAGTTACATACACCACCCCCCATCGTGACCTCACACCACATCCATCTCTGCCTTCTTCCATCCCCAGATCCATACACCCCCCTCCCAGCCCCAAAGAACAACACACGTGCAACAGACACGCATTCAGCCCCAACAACAATGCAACCCCTGCATATAGCATCCTACCAGCATTGACAATGTTCGCATCAGGAGGACCCCCCCTTCGTCCATCTCCTCCCTCACGGCAATGGCAACACTGAGCAGAAGGCATAGGACCCCCCCTATGCGCAGTCAGACAGTCCAGACCCAATACGGTCTCGAACGACCCAAGACAGGAATCCCAATAGGCAGACATGACCGATGCACAGTCGCATCCAGCATCACCCCAACTCCGAGTACCAAGTGGAACACGCACTGTTGACGCAGTGCCTCCCCCCCCTCCCACCTGACTAACCCCAACCTGTCAGGACCCCCACTCACCCCCCCACCCATCCCCCCAGCCACCCAACAAGACATTCGCAAAAAGAAACTCAACAAAAGTGGGGCATTCCCTTCGGGGTGCCCTCCAGAGGTGCACATGACCACCCCCTCACACCACGTCGTGCTCCCTCTCGCAGGTCGTACGCACGGCCCAGGCGCAGTGGGGGGGTGGGTGCCTGGAGCATATTACCATCATCAGCCATCGTCCCTCCAGCGACCCTCAGTAGCACTCATATGGTCCAATCCGTTAACCCTCACAGCAATTATCAAAAGTACAAGGCCAGGAGAGTACAGTCAACGGGAGCGGCCACCCACAGATCCGTTCAAAGAGTGCACATCAGCCATAGTACTGAAATAGGTAGGATCAGGCATCTTCCTCCGCCGACTGGGACCCCTCCTGTCCCTCCTCAGCTCGTCGGTCGTTCGCAGCCCGCTCTCGCCTGAGGCGCTTCACAAAGTCCTCCGCCTGTTGTGGGTCCGTGAAAAAATGTTGTTTTGCCTGATGGGTCACTCTCAGCTTCGCAGGGTACAGCAGAGCATAGTCCACCTGCAGCTCTCTAAGTTTTTTCTTAACCGCCAGGAATTTGCACCGCTGATCTTGCACCACCGGCGTGAAGTCTGGGTATATAGTGAAGTTGACCCCTTCAAAGGAGAGCGTACGGGCAGTGCGAGCCGCCCTAAGAGCCGCGTCACGGTCTCGGTAGTTCAGGAGTCGTGCAATGATAGGGCGCGGTGGGGCACCCATGGCTGGCCACGGTCCAAGGGAACGGTGTGCCCGCTCCACAATGAATTGCGTAGAAAACGCCTCCGCTCCAATCGCACCGACCAGGAGCCTCTCGACATACGTCTCCATCCTCCCCACATTTGTCGTCTCCGGTACGCCCACCACGCGTACATTGTTACGCTGGCTTCTCGCCTCCAACTCCTCATTCTTAGCAGCTATCACCCGTAGGATATTCTCCATTCTTGCCAGTTGAGTCGTATGAGTGGCTGCAGTATCATCATGATCCGAGATGCGTTGTTCCGCCGTAGTGAGGTGCTCTTCATGCACATCAAGTTTTTGCACAACTGCGTCCATTCGCGAGGATAATTTATCCACCTTATCCACTATGGTGGCAAACCCCTGCCGCATTTCCTGCATCATCTGTTGGAAGTCCGGGGCAACTGGCTGCGGAGCAGCGTCAACAACAGGTGGGGGGGGATCTTGAGCTCCCGGCCTCCTGTGCAAGACGAGCACCCCTCCTGGCCGCCATAGAATCAAAGGACAGTTTAGGCTGTTTATTGTCCGGTTTCCCCATGTCAACACGCCTGCAGACCGTGGCAGCACCCACAGAAGTCCACAATGAGGAACAAAGAGACTGTAGGCCTTACCGCCACGTGATCCGACCGGTGCGTCTTTCGTCCCCAGGACAGTATGTACAGCACACAAGAGTCCCAGAACGGGCTGCAGTGATCAGGCCCCTGCATGATTCAGACGCAGTCCACAGGGGATAGCTCCCCCTGGCAGTCCCAAAAGTGGTCACTCCTTAATCAGCAGAGGATAGCCTCCACGGCAGCAGGTGAAGTAGTCCCGAGTGGGCACAACAGCAACACAGCCCTACGCACGAAAAATCAGGAAAGTAGACCCCATCCTTAAGCAGCACCAAGGGTAGTGTGCAGGACCCAGCACCAGCAGTAGCGACGCTGCCCAGCCGTCAGGTTGAACTGCCCCAGAACAAGCAGCACGTAATAGAGAGCAAGATGAGAAAAGTGGCACTCCGATCAAACAGCTAGCGCTGTAGCGTGTATAGTTATATATTGAGGTCACCAGCGTCAGAGACCATCTCCCACGGCCGTCTGCACCAGCCCACAGCTCCGGTGATCGCAATGGCGCCAACTAGTGCCTGTGTAGTGCCTCAGCAGTATGTCCCCCTCAGCGCCGTCTTCCACTGCCGTCTCCACCGCCGTATATGCCCAGCAGAACTCCCAGGCGGGCACCGACGTACTACAGACGGGGGCACGAGCAGGCGCAGGCACCCCGCCACTCCCGTCTGTGCAATGGCCGTCACACGAAACGGCCGCCGGTCAGGTGCCTGCGATGCACCGCCCCTGCCTCTGCACAGCGCATCGCCACCAACATAGCCTCGCACGAGCCCGTGCGGGATCCAAGCGCCGGCCACAACCGCCGCCCGCAGCAGAGCGCCTCACCAGGGAGTCTCTCCGAGAGACACGAGTTAGGGCCCTTACCCCACGTGTGGCGCCGCGGACTCGAGTAGGCGGAGACGCCGGACCGCAGAGCACCTCTCCTCCAGAGCGTCCGTCGGGGATATTTTCATCAACCTGTAACTTCGGCCAGGAAGCTCCGATTCTCGTAGGAGTTGGACCGAGTGCGGACAGCGGCACCCCCTCCAAGGATCCGGGGTCAGAGGAAGAACAGGCGACGATCAAGAAGGATCAATGGTCGGATCAATGCCCCAGGCTGCAGGAGCCTCACAGCAGTGCGGCCATGCTGCAGTGCGCCCTCTAGCGCCCCCCTCAGACGTGGAAGAAATCTTCATGTGCAAACTACAATAAGGTATTATTTCAGTTCATTATACTTTTGCATGATTTATACAATGAATAAAATGTCGGCCAATAAATAGATAAATTCCTGTACATCAGTAAAAAAACATACATTGCCTTAATCTTGTGAAGGTGAGAAATAATATTAAACGTGATATTGAAATTCATTAGTTCATTATTATTAAGTATATGTGCTGCATAGATCCTGATGTTTGTATTGAATAATTTGTATCCAATATTAATTGTAGCAGCATAATATTTTCATCCCTGGGTGTGTTTTTAGGTGGAACGATATGGAGCCCCATACGTTTGTAATGTCCCCTAAATATTAGAATCCCCAAGGGGCGGAGATACAGTGCAAAAGGCAAGAACAACAGACTCAATTGGGAGCCACTTGTATGGGGGGTAAGATACCATAATTAAATAGTCAGGCCACAGTTCAATGTGCAAAACAACGCATGTCAATGAATGGATTTCAGAAGTTCATAAAAAGAGTTAAATCTCTGTCTGTAAGTTGCTAACCATCATCAGCAATAAATAGGTAAATAAATATACAAATATACATTTAACAAATCAATTTATCATTACACCAATAATTAAAACCTTAAAATGGTATATAAAGGCTAAAATTGATTTATGAATTAAGTATATCTAAAAACCATCACAGTAAATGTTATTGCTAAAAGATGGCAGAGCATAACAGAATAAGAAAAACAATTTGGAATAAATGTAAATCTAAAATCCATAAAACATGCTAATTCATTATGCAAATAAAATAGACCATGTGCTAAAATGTCATGTGTGCCTCAAGTGGACGCATTACAAACATGTATAGAGGTCTTCTGTAATGTTGAGACCTGACGGATGCTTAGAATTCAGCGCAAGTATGTAATGAGTTTCAAGGCGGCGCAGTTTATCCTCTCTATTGCCGCCTCGTCTACTTGCTGGTACGCAGTCTATTACATAATACCTGAGTTTACTGCTCTTGGAGTCGTGTTTTGCTTTAAAATGTCTCGCGACAGGGTAGGTGTTGTCCTGATTGCCTATAGCTCTTAAGTGCTGAAGAATTCTCTTATGTACGGGATGTTTGGTACTCACGACATAGAGCAGATCACATGGGCAAATCAGGACATAGACGGCGTATTCTGTTTTACATGTTAATACCTTGTCTATTTTGTGTTCCCTACTGTCGAATGGAGAGCGGTAGCAAGATTTATTGACTGCTTGTTGACAGGCCTTGCAAACCTTACAATTAAAAAAGCCTGTGTGTGTTTGATACCAGACCGTCGACTCCAAGACCTCAGGGCTGGTTTTCACCAGCTCGTCCCTCATAGACTGCCCTCTGCTGTATGTGATAGATGGTCTCTTGGGAAGATCATTCCCTATCACTGGGTCACTGAGGACTAGTGGCCAATTCTTACTAATGATGGATTGTATTTGTTTGTATTGTGTGCTGTACTGCACAATTATTCTGAATTCAGGTGGCCTGGTGACTACAGCCTCCCCATCCAGTGGCGACTTAGAGTCCCTTGACATCAGTTCGGATCTGTCTTTTTGTTCAGTTTTTTGGATAGCTGCATCTATGATTTTACTGGAATAGCCCCTTTGTAAAAATCTATTCTTGCTCTCCCTTTGGGCGTCTCTCAGGTCACTCTCCCTGCTGTGAATCCTTTTGAGCCTTAGCATCTCCCCATATGGGATGCTATTCACTAGATGTTTAATATGTGAACTTCTGGCATGCAGGGTAGAGTTCCCAACAGTGGATTTACGGTGTAGTCTTGTCTCTAGTTTACCTTGTTCCACAAAGACTTCTGTGTCTAAAAATGTAATAGATGTTTGACTTATAGTGGCAGTAAATTGGAGGTTCAAATTATTTCCATTGATGTCTGTTATAAATAATTCCGCTGATGTCACATCCCCCCTCCAAATAACAAACAGGTCATCAATAAAGCGTAACCAAGTTACCACCCTGTTTTGCATTGTCTCTGAGTGTTCCCCCATGAGGACCAGCTCCTCCCAATAGCCCATGTGCAAGCATGCGTAGCTAGGGGAGAAGCTGGCCCCCATGGCAACACCCTGTAACTGCCTATACATCATGTTGTTGAACATAAAAAAATTGCTGTTTAGACAAAACTTCACCATATCCACCAACATTTTGTTGTGCTCTGTCATGTTGGGTTGTGCTCTCTGCAGGTAGAAGTCCATGGCATTGAGGCTGTCTGAGTGTATGATACTCGTGTATAATGAACACATGTTCAGTGCAATTAATAAATAATCCTGCTTCCATGCAATGTTTTTCATTTTATTCAGAAAGTCACTGGTGTCACTTGTGTACAAAGGCAGCCTCTTCACTTCCTCCTGTAGAAAAAAATCCACATATTGTGACATGTGTTCAAAGCAGCTATTCCTAGCTGAAATGATATATTCACTGAAAAAACCATAGGTTTCACACATGTTATAATTAGCTGGACATTTCACTCATACAAAGCCATTGAAATTCCCCCGCTATAGTTAGTTCAACTAACTATAGCTAAGTATGGGCTGAAAATCCGTTCTGTTCGCGGACTTCGCAGATTTTTGGCAATTTCGCGGTCCACAAATTTGTCCAAAAATCCGCAATTCGCAGGCTGGGGGATTTTTTTGCTTGGTCGCACTTCAAAAATACAATTTCGCACGCGCTTCGTTGACTTACCGTGATTCTGAGTTTGCCGAGTTGTTTTTCCTCCCGGTTTGCGTGCGCTGCGCCATTTTTGGATGTTTCTGTGTGATCGCGCAAGAGTTTTTCGACCGCGAGTACGTCATTGCGGCCCGCCATCTTGCACAGCGAGAGTATGTCATAAGGGCCCGCGATCACGCATCGCGGGAGTAAACAATTGCGAACATATAGATGCGGCTCGCAGCTGACTTCCGGTGGGAGAGTTGAACAGCTCGCTTTCCCGAACTTGCAAAAATTGCAATTCTGCACAAGAAATCCCCCGCAGGCAGCATAAACCTTCTGAAAATTATGATTTTTGATCAGAATAACTCCTCAGATTGACATTTGTCTGCACTTTTTTTGCAAGGAGTCAATTTTTGGGGGGAGAGGAGGAAGGAAGTGTCCCAGAGTCTCCAACTTCCTGTTCCTGTCCAGCAGGCATCTCCCAGTGCTTTGTCCATGTCCTGGTCACTTTTCATTTGGATCTGGAGCTGGAAGGATTACTTTTTGTGGCTGCTGCTGGATATTTGTATTTGAGGACTTTTTGGACTTTGGATCACTTTTGGATTTGAGATTTTACAAGTAAGTTGGTGTTGTTTGTTTGGGGCATTGCAGTTGCTGCAACTACAATTTTAAAACTTTTTCACAGCTTTAAAAAAAATATATTCTGGGTAGCCACAGTAGGCCCAGGGTTAGTCATGGGTGCATGATACAAGTGTTTCTGTGAGTTTTAAATCTCATTTATGTCATGGAATTTCAGCTCACTGTTATATGTGGATTTTTTTCTTCAATTTTGGGGTGCCTGTAAAGCCACACTAGCCAGTAGGCCCAGGGGTACTCAGTGGTGCATGGACCAAGTCTTTCATTGGGGTGTCTTGAATTTAAACATAATTGAGGGCATGGATGGCATTGGATTGTGGTGATTTGTGTGTGTTTTTTGACTTTTTGTGGTGTTGTTGGGGCCTGGCCATGAGGGTGGGGGGCATTTTGAGTCCTGGCACAGGCAGGGCCTGGCCATGTGGGTGGGTGTCAAGGGGCCATTTTGAAGCCAGGCAGTTTACTCAGGCCTGCACCCAGTTTGCCTTGCTTTCATCCTTTATGCCCAGGGGTACTCAGTGGTGCATGGACCAAGTCTTTCTGAGGGGTGTCTTGAATTTAAAAATCATTGAGGGCATGGATGGCATTGGATTGTGGAGATTTGTGTGTGTTCTTCAACTTTTTGGGGTGTTGTTGGGGCCTGGCCATGTGGGTGGGGGCCATTTTGAGTCCTGGTACAGGCAGGGCCTGGCCATGTGGGTGGGGGGTCAAGGGGCCATTTTGAAATCAGGCAGTGTGCTCCGGCCTGCACCCAGTTTGCCTTGCTTTCATCCATTATGCCATGGGGTACTCAGTGGTGCATGGACCAAGTCTTTCTGTGGGGTGTCTTGAATTTAAACATCATTGAGGGCATGGATGGCATTGGATTGTGGTGATTTTTATGTGTTTTTCAACTTTTTGGGGTGTTGTTGGGGCCTGGCCATGTGGGTGCGGGCCATTCTGAGGCCTGGTACAGGTAGGGCCTGGCCATGTGGGTGGGGGTCAAGGGGCCTTTTTGAAGCCAGGCAATGTGCTCAGGCCTACACCCAATTTGCCTTGCTTTCATCCATTATGCCCAGGGGTACTCAGTGGTGCATGGACCAAGTCTTTCTGTGGGGTGTCTTGAATTTAAACATCATTGAGGGCATGGATGGCATTGGATTGTGGTGATTCTTGTGTGTTTTTCGACTTTTTGGGTTGTTGTTGGGGCCTGGCCATGTGGGTGGGGGCCATTGTGAGGCCTGGTACAAGCAGGGCCTGGCCATGTGGGTGGGGGTCAAGGGGCCATTTTGAAGCCAGGCAGTGTGCTCAGGCCTGCACCCAGTTTGACTTGCTTTCATCCATTATGCCCAGGGGTACTCAGTGGTGCATAAAACAACTCTATCTGTGTGATCTCTTTTCTATTAATGTAAACATCCATTTTCGATTAGAATTGCAAGATTTTATTTTGAGTCTTTCCGTTTTTGGGTGTGTTGTATAAATAAATGCCTAGTTGCAAATATTAATTGAAGCACGACATATGCAACATTTATTTAACTGATGTTCCTCTGGCTTCCTTTGCTTGTAGGTGCACAAGAGAACCACAAATCAGTCATCGTTCATCATTAGTGCCAGGAAGAAGTACTGCTGCGGTGTGTGCAGCACAACGTCACGTGACGTCACGTGTGGTCACAGACAACTCTGCTACTCGTGCAACTGCAGCCTGCTGTTCTGACAGCTAAAGAAGATGGGCCCAAAGAAAGGTGGCCATAGCTCCTCTATCAAGAAATTTGACAGTGCCACTGCCAGTAAGAAGGAGCAGAAGAAGCAAGTGGCGCCACTTACCAAGGAGACTGGTGTGCCCACAGACATTTTTTTGGGAAAAAAAGAACTACGCCTGCAGCAGTGGGGTCCACCGGGGACCAAGCTGGGAGCAGCACCTCCGCTTCATTGGGCTCAATGCCACCGCGCCAAGTTGGTTCCAAGGCCATGAGTGCTGCAGTGGCAGCCACTTTCATTGTTCAATCACCATTGACCAGTGATGTTGGCTCATCGCAAGAAAGTAGCATCCAATCAACGCAGGGTGTAACTCATTTGACGAGTATTCAACAACCACAGCTGCAACGACAACCACAGGTGCAACTAGTACATGCGCAAGTACATGCGCAAGGAGAGGTGCAAGTAGAGGCACAAGTAGAGGCGCAAGTAGAGGCGCATGGAGAGGCGCATGAAGATGCGCAAATAGAGGCGCAAGTGAAGGCGCATGGAGAGGCGCATGGAGAGGCACAACTGCCCACAATGCTTGTTCCTCCAGAAGTAGTTGCACATGAGGAAATCGAGATTCATGCGGAGGTATCAGCCGAGCAAGCCACTCCTCCGAGTCCTGATGATCCATTGTTGTCTTCCAGATCCCCAGCAAGGAAAAGGTCAAGGAGGGTTAGTACAAGTTCTTCTTGAAGCCCCTTTCCTTCTGATGATCTCGATCGTGATTGGCACCCACCAATGCAGTCTGAGAGGGAGGCACGCCATGAGCCGACAAAGTTTGGTAAAAGGAAGGTTCCCGTAAGGCTTCCACTTATGGGTGATGACGAAGAAGAAGTAGAAGTGGTGTATTCTGCTGCTGATGAACAGTCTGACGATGATGACCCAGTCATCACAGTCATCACTCCAGCCGCAGCGGGCATGCAGCGGACAAACATTTTTACCCTATCCCGAAATGCTGCCCTGATGTGGGCGGCGAGGCACTGGTACCACCACCAACACAGGTACTAACTGCTACACCAACACGACCTACAGCTGCCATATTTTCTCATCAGAAGGACTGGCAGGGACCTCCATCTATCTCGACCTCCATTACCTCAAGTAGTGGTGCTGTAAGTGCACAACAGAGTCAAATTCCGCCACGCCCATCCTCCACTTCATCTGGCATTGAAAGTAGCACCTCCACCACCCCCAGAAATCTCAACTCCCCAGTTTGGGACTTCATTAGTATTAGCCAAAAGGCGGATAACCTAGTCATTTGTTCAATTTGTAAACAAGTAGTTAGTCGGGGAAAGCTTGGTACCAACTATGGTAACGGGGGCCAGAGAGGTCATCTCCAAAAACACCACATTATCCAGTGGGAGGCGCACCTAAGTAATATCCGGAAAAAAGCCAAAACTACAAATACAAATGTATCCATTGATATTGCATCTGATGATGACAAGGAGCTGATCGTGCAGGGGGAGATGAAGAACCGGGAGACATTATTTCTGGTACACATAGTACCCCTGGCAGCAGCACTGCAGTGGTAGCGCCCACACGCTCCTCTACCCCAGCAACATCTAGGAGGCACAGTAAGAGTCTGGTAGAGACACCAATGCGAAAAAGTACATCAATGAGCCTAACTGAGTTGAAGAAGTCTGGATCATCATCATCACATATGAAAACGGTCCAGACCACCATTAAAAGCATGTTTTGGTTGGAGGTGCCATTTGAATGCAACCACCCAATGGCACGTCTGTGTAACGCAAAGCTGGCTAAAATGCTAGCGCTGGACCTTCTCCCTTTTTCTTTCGTGGAAGGGGTGGGTTTTCTAGAATTTGTGGCAACAGTCTGCCCTAAATGGAAGGTTCCTAGCCGGTCCTATTTTGCCAGAGTTGCGGTTCCAGCACTACATGAAGATGTGCTGGAAGTGATTGGCTCAGCTTTGCAGAAGAGTGCTGTTCACGCTATCCACCTGACAACAGACATGTGGACCAGTTGCCAAGCCGTGGATTACATGTGCATCACTGCACACTGGGTCTCTTTTGCAGGGGTTAGAGAAAAGATGTCTGCAGGTGTTGACCCTGCCACAATTTTTCAAGCTAGTCGGAAACATGCAACAATAGCCATGTTTGCCATGGAGAAATCTCATACTGCAGTAAGCATTTTGGAGCAGTTTAACAGTAAGGTCTCTAAATGGCTGGTGCAGAGAAGTCGCATGATTGGTTATGTTTCCACGGATAATGGCAGTAATATAGTTAAGGCCATGCATGATGGTGGCTACTTCAGAGTGCCGTGTTTGGCGCACAGCATTAACATTATTGTTCAAGATTTCTCGAAAAGAGAAAACACAGTCAGCAAGTTACTGACCACCTGCCGAAGAATCTGCACACATTTCAGCCATTCTTTTAATGCCCGGAAGCAGATGAGGATCATTGAACGTGGCCGTAGAGTGCCAGTCAAAGGACTCATCCAGGAGGTGGCAACACGTTGGAACTCAACCTTCTACATGCCTGAGCGTCTGTTTGAGCAGTACTTGGTAATCAATGAGTATGTCACTAGCATTAACATACGGTCTGCTGCTATTAAAGACATGAGGCTAGAGGCGGATGAATGGGACCAAGTTAAAAGCCTGGCAGACATGCTTCGTCCTTTTGAGGGCTTCACCCGTGAAGTCAGCAGGGAGGACTGTAGTTTGGGCAAAGCTATCCCATTGTTGTGCATGCTAAAGCAACAACTGAAGGCGGTGTCTTCAATGTTCCGAGCTGATGTTCACAAACAAGACGCATATCAGATGGCGGAGAGCTTATTAAGCCACCTACTTGTCAATGAAAGGCTTAAAATACATTCAGAACAACATTACATTTGTGCCACTATTCTGGATCCATGGTACAGCAAAGTATTCATTCCTTTTGATGAAGAAGATGTTTCAAAGTACAAACATTGGCTAGCTCCGTCAGCCACTCGGTTAGAAAAAGAGCGGCAGGAAATTGAAGGGAACACCACAAGTACTACTGAAGCAGCAGGCCATCCAGTGTCAAGGTCCACTTCTGTGGCCGAAGGCAGTCACTTTCCCTCACAGCCATTACCGACAGCAGAAACAGTATCATCATCACCTGCACCAGGCCCAGCCATAATATTGTCGGAAGTGGATTAGATAAATCAGCAAGGGCTTGCTCGCTCCAGTGTTGATGCAAAGGCAACACATGGTACGCAAAGTGGGGCACCCAGGGAGGCCCTTGAGTGGATGGTATAGGCCTATCTGGATGACCCAACAGAGGTCTACATTGATTGTGACCCATTGGTGTATTGGCATGGGAAAAGGCCTCACTGGCCACTGCTCAGCAGGCTGGCTCTAAATTATTTGGCTTGCCCACTCGCAAGCGTGTCTTCGGAACGAGTTTTCAGTGCTGCGGTGCCATTGTCACTTCAAAAAGGACCCGCCTCTCACCCAAAAATGTGGAGAGTTTAACAATGATCAAGATGAATCAGCACTTCATACCACCAGATTACAAAATACATGAATCCACGCAGGAAGAAGAGGACACCGACTTAGGTGACGGAAGCTCTTTTCTGTTAGCTGACCTAATCCATGTTCAATTCACAGAGTTTGAGGACGAGCTCTACTTCCCTGACAGTGACAACTAGGCTTGAAAAACTTACTTTTTGTTTTCTTCCGTCCTTATTGACTTTTATTTCTGTGTGTCTTTCTTTGATTTGCAACTTTTAGCACAACAAAACCTTAGAGACAACAAATCCTTCAGCAGCACTGTCTTGGTCCTATTTTCCATATTGAAGGTGCCGCTGTCTGCATTCCTGAAGTTCACAAGTTCACAACTCAGTCATGCTCCTCTATCCTCCTCCTCCAGACTCCCCCTATCCATTTCCCTCAAGGCAGATGGCCGGATGACGCAGAATCTAGAAACTGTTGCTTCAGTTCGTACACGAGTCCCCTCAAAAGAAGTGGGACTGGAATGACTCACTAAGCTGACTGCACCTTCTGAAATCGACACGAGAGGCTGCCCTGTGGCCCTTCACCTAAGAATAAGATGCTGACAAGTGGAACAGATAATGAATGATGGGATGGCATGCAGTGGACAACACTGGCTGTCTGGCTCTGATGAAAGCAATTGTTGTTTGTTTGTTGTGCATGAAGTGAATCCTATATATGTGTTCTGTTATTATTATTTAATCTTTTACACACTAAATGTAACTCAAGTGTACTCTTTTACCTTGTTTCATACAAATTCTACTTTTACTGCAGGGGCCAGCCAATACGTTGCATTTTTCAATATGGAAAATCTCCTTGGACTCACTGTGTGTGTAGACTGTGACTGCATGAACACCATTGAGTTTGCCAATATACCATGATGATGATGACGAGTCTTGATGATCAAAAATACATAATATCTTTATTCTTTACACAGTCACTCACTGGGATGGATGGATCATCATCGTCGGTTTACGGAAGAACTATGGCCGTTTCGTGAGTGGCAAACAGGTAAACAAGTCAACAACAACCACAGCAGACTTACATGTCTGTCTAGTCGTGGTATGGGAGTGGTCGAGCCAGTGTAGCGTTATGCCAGGGAGTCAGAGAACAGATAGCAGTTCATGTAAAATTGTGGCTATGTGGCTTACTAGATAAAATTAGGTATGCTTTGTCTGTCTGTGTCAAAGAGGTATGCTACATCATCAGGTTGGTTCACTCGGTGGTGCCTGCCTTGACAGTCTGTATGGGCCTGGCCTGCTGTGTGCTAATTACTATCCTTGAAAAGGAGACTCAGATCTCAGAGTACGCACTTTAGAAATGATGCTTGTATGTAATACTGTCGCCTCTGAAACTGAAAGTGTTATTTTTGAACTAAACACCGTACCTTATATTTTTTTCTCTGTGGTGTTTTAATATCAATTCCTGATTTTCCATCAACAATTACAGGCCTGCTTTTACCCTGTGCGATGGGTAAAACGATTAACTCAGGCTTACCATTAGCAATCCGCCATTCCGCGTCCGCCAGGCAGGCAGTGGACAGTGTGTCTGGTCACCAAGATTGATCGACGGAGCGTCAGTTGGAATGGAGGAGTACCGCGAATAAGAGAAGTGGCTGGATGCATGCAACTTCTGAAATTGAACAGGATTCAGGACAACTACAACATAAAGTTACAGTATCCTCTTCACTTCTCTTTATCTTTTAAATAATGTTATTGTTGTGAACTTCTATGAGTGTGACTCTGTGTGTTTGTTTGCTCTCTGCTTGAAATTCATCCCTCCAGCTGTTTGATAAGTTTCTTTGCTATTTTTAAAACTAATTTAATGTACTAATAAGTGTTTATTCTCTCTGAGGGCAGATAGGCAAGTACATTGCGTAATTACTGCAGCCCTGTACTGTCACATTGTTTCTTCATAGTTAGTAAGTTGTAGTAAGTACTACTTTTCATTAACCTAACCATCCATTTAGCAAACAACTCCATGCATGCAGTAGTGCATGCACTTCCTTTATGTCCCTTAAAAGATGTATGGATATCTTCGTATCCAAAGATGTGTTGTTTTTTATTTGTTGTTTGTGCATGCTGTGTTTCTTTTCCTCTCTCCACAAAACTTTCCCAAAAAACCCTATTCCCATCCAATTTTCAAACCCTAACCCTCTTCCCCCGGGCTGTGTGGTTTCATTGAGGTGTGACTAAATGACAACAATAATTCCACACACTTGCTGGGGAGGATACGGTCAAAGCAACAGGAAATAAATTTCAAGGATGGTGAAGGAATCCGAGGATATGTTCTTACTGTGTACTGTACTATCTATCATACTGTTCTAATGCTACACTCGGCCCACTCAATGTTTCATTTCCTTTTTTTTCATATGCTGCTACTGCCACCACAACAATGACATTTCATCTGCCCAGGATTTCAACCTTAATCACCATTTGCCATGCACCCAGCCCTGTGCCTAGCCCTATTCTCAAACACGAATCACAGGTAAAATAAGCATTTTGGGGGAGGAAAAATAATGGAGTAGGAGGAGAGGAGAGACTGACCGTAGTACTAGTAAAGTAGTAGGAAATTGAATTCACTAACTCTGTCAGTGGCACTTTTCTAAAAATTCGGGAGATTAGAAAATTTGAATCAACTAGCCACTTAAGTTTCAGGAAAACAAACGTACAGTTGAGTTAACCCCCCCTGCCTCCCCCACAAAACAGTAAAAACGCGTATGCTATATTTAGGTTGAAAATAAATATTTATTTCACCCTAACAAAAATAAACTAACCCACAAGACCCAACCCCCCCTCCCTAACCACAACCAATGTCCATGAAATGTCCCGAAGAAAAGTTCCAAAACCGCAACGCCCAATTCCCACCCCCCCCAAAAGTCTTTAACCCCTTCCATGCTTCCGCGATTCTGCTCCTGTGCTGAAGATTTCAGCGCGGGTGCGGTCATGACCGCCCCCAGCCGTCATCAGCACACGAGCACTGTAGTGCATGATTGCTGGGGGCCGTCATCAGCATGCAAGGCGTTAAAAAAGAGGCAGGGGACAGTCTCTCCTCCTCTACTGCCGCCGGCGGTGTCCTTTGGCCAGGTGGTCCCGATGCTCCCTGCGGCGGTCCTTGAGCAGGGTTTTCAGTCTCTCCACCTCCTGCTCAAGGTTGGACACCCTGAGGGTCAAGCGGTGCAGACGAGCCTTGCACCTGCTGTGGGGGGGCAGCTGATTTTTTTGCTGCTTGGCGGTGGCGGGTGACTGCGGTACCACGGCTCCGTACCGTTGAAGGCTTGCGCTGACTGGATGACCCACGGTGAGAGGAGGAGGATGCAGCTGTCGTGGATGTTGTAGATGTCGACTAAGACTGCGTGTCCTCCTCCTCCTGGGCCACCAGCCGCCGATATTCGGCGACAATCGCCTCCAGCTTCCGTTGCCGTGCCCGTCTAGCCAGCTCCTTCCATGTTAGTATGGAAGGAGCATCTATATGAAGAAAGAAAAACATACTGGGACCAATGCTCTTTAAGATTACCACAAAATAATTCAGCAGAAAGTTGTGTCACAGTAGCACTAGCAACTTGCAAGCACAGTACATAACATTTGTGGCCTGTATCTATCTAACCTCCCACTTCGTCAGCCTCTGCTCTAACATTAGTGGGAGTTTCAGGAATTCTACTAGCACTATATGGACTCACTACATTAGACTCAGACAGTACACCAGTCTTCTTCTTCTTCTCTCTTGTTTAGCGAAATTGGTACGTAAACTTGTGGAAGCCGGCATAATGCCAGCGCAGTCAACTTGCACCCGAGTACCATGATTCAGGCATCCATCCATTCAAAGTAAATGTCAATCATTCTTCTTAATGTCTCAACTGGACAAATCTTACTTTTTCTCATGGAAAAACAACCTCTTTATTTTATTTTGGAAACCGCCAGCCATGCATCCAAGCTTGACTCGCATTTGAATTTGAACCAAAGGATATATTGCGCACACATACAGTTTCTGTTTCACCCACCCAGGCAGTCCTCTTTCCTTTCTCCTTCCACCCATCCTTCCTTCAGCCTTCAACCGGCCATGCATCATATTCCCAGCCACCTCGGGCAGCATTCAAAAACACGTATCATTCTTTGCCAGTCATTACTTTTAACTCGCTCGCCCTTCCTTACACCCTTCTTTCCCTTTTCGTTCATCCCATCCATCAAGTTCATCTCTGATCTGACTTGGCTTCTCGATAAAACTTTCACAGCTGAGTTGAAGTCAAATTTAGGGGAGGTCATTGGTTACTCGTCAACTCCCGCCGCTAATGCTATTGCTAATGAGAAGTAACGGGTGAATGTCTTCTACCTGGTTGACAAAAACTTAGTTCTAAATTTGTAAGTCTTCCTAACAGTAAAGTGTACTTGTACTGTACAACATATACACCCCTGCTGAGAGCCCACTCTGCAGTCTGCAACCTCAATAAGTAACAGAATATAATAGCTTTGCTTACCACTGCCCGCCACTCCCGTGGCATCCCCCACAGCAGTTCCTGATGGCTCTTGCACCGCATCCGAACCTGGAGTGCCCACCTCCGCGCTGGCCCCGTGGTGCTTGGCTGTGCCGATGTTCCGCCTAGAAAAAACATTTCATATTTTTAGATGCCATATACACCACTCCCTATTTTGTCTAGGAATGAAAAAATGTTACTAGTACTACATAAACAAATTTACTAATTTGTGACTCTAGTCTAAACTACAAATTTCCTTTTCTTCAGGGAAGAGTTTTTTTTTATTCATGCTTAGCCATAACATGTGATGCTACACTTTTTGGCACAACTGATGAATGCTTGCTTTTTAACAGAAGCTTCCCTTCTAAGAACAAGAACAAGATCATCATCATATCATGTTGGACGGAATCGTCAACGATTCATCCCCACCAAGACTTTAAGTTCCAACCAGGTGGGGGCTCTCCCACAATTAATGTGTGAAATCAGCCACTTTTCAGTTTTGAATCCTTCACTGTTTATCGTATATGCAGTTGATTTTAATAAATGTTTTTACTTTTAATAAAGCTTTAAAACTTACATAGACTCCGGTTTTTGGTCATGAGTGAGTGAGTGAAAGGCTTTGCAATTTGCAAGCATGAGTCCGTGGCTCTGAGAGTTTGGGACTCTGACTCCGTAGTCTTATGTTCTGGGTTGTATAATCATTAGGGATCATCGCTGCATTCGGGAGCTAAATAATGACTCTGACACACTAACTAGTCAGTAAGGAGATTGGGGGTTCAACTTCTGTTATGACTGAGGTATGTGGAAAGTCTAACTGCACCTATTATAATTTATAACCACTGCCCTATTTCTTGTCCATGCATAGTTCTGTTTGTGCAGAATAGTCCCTGCAACAGTAGTGGTATAAATTGTCCTCCTATCCAATCAAAAAGTAAACTAGTATCTTATTCTTGGTGGCCTTTGGCATTTTATTGTTGGGAATTGTCAAAGCATCAACATTTAGAAGACTTCAATAGACATTATGGACAACCCAGAGCACTGCACTCAGTGCATAGAGCTACTGCTGAATAGAATAGGAGTTTTGTTCAACACCTTTTGCCAACTGTGCAAGCTTAGTTAGCTACACAGACAGACTAATAATAATCCAGTAGTACCACAGGGAGTCATAGTAGAGGCAGGATAAGAATTTAGAAACAGTCTGCAAGAAGATCAAAGACGATTTAGGAAAAAATAGAATGAGGAACGTTTGAAAAAATAGGTGCTGTAAAAGATAGGGAAGTATAATTATTAATATTAACAGGAAAACTTACTGGGGCCAGCAGAGGAGCCCTCAGTGGACCTATCCTGGCCTTCCTGGTGTTGTTCCCTGTTTGCCGGCGCCGCTACCTCCTCCTGTGTCCTCTTGCCCCTGGGGGAAGCTGATGTACAACATAAAAGAAAGACACAAACATGGATGATTGTTGTCAACCAAATCAAACATTTCAAAAAAACAATAACAAATTATTTCAGGGAAATAGACAACAATTGCACTAAATTTATTGACCTATCAGATGTGGTCTACTAGGATATAGTATTGCTGGATTCGCGGACCGTCTATTTGGAAAGTTATGTAACTCACTAAACCAACTACAAAAAGGTTCTACTAGTACTGGCAGGCAGCACTCCGCAGCACGCGAAGTGACAGACACAGTCCGTCATGATCACCACCACTATCTCTTCTTAGTGGCAGGAGTACAAAGGAAGGACTGGACTTGAGTCTCTAATGTCCAGCATTACGCAGTTCTGTAAAGTACACTGATACATAATCATCACCCAGGACAAATGAGCACACAATTGAAAACAAGTAAGCATAGTAGCACCGCCAGTGAGCAGACGAGCACCTGCAATCACAGAAGCTTTTGAAACATAATTTACCTGCAATGTAATCTCTAGTGTCTAGCATTACGCAGTTCTGTAAAGTACACTCATACATAATCACTCAGGCCAAATGAGCACAAAATTGAAAACAAGTAAGCATAGTAGCACCGCCACTGAGCAGGCGAGCACCTGCAATCACAGAAGATGTTGAAACATAATTTACCTGCAATGTAATCTGCAGCATTCTTGCTCTTCGGAAAAAACAAACATTTGCAATATGATAACATAGATCAGGAGAAAACAGAGTAGTGATTAAATAGCTACTATTACTCACCAAGCCCAGGGATCTCGATGCCTAGCAGGTTGAGCAGGTTGTGTTCCCGGTCCAGGACGTCAGACCACCGGTGCATCGCCTGGTTGTAGGTGCGCTGGACCCCCGACTCCTGATACATGGCCTGGCACACTTTCCCCCATAGCTTGCGACGCTTTGGAGCCCGTACTCGGTACCAGGCCTCCTGCCTGCCGCCTGCCACGACAGTCTTGGGGAGGTGGCGCTGAAAGAAGAAAACCAGTGCGGCCACCCCCACCGCGCTGAAAATCTCCCAGGCTATTACTGCCTCCCCCCTTAAGCACCCGCATGGGAGCTGGGTACGAGGTGCTGGACCCTTCCCCTTCTGGTTCTTCCCGGCTCCCTTTGCCATGGTCCTGGACAGGAAAGTTAAATAAAAATAGGAAAGAATAGGGAAAAAGTAAATCAAATAAAAGAGGTAAAAAAAGTAGTTTTTAAAGTAAGTAAAGTTGAAAAAAAACACAAAATATAGATGTAGAAAAATAGAGGGATAGATAATGAGTAAAAAATATCAAAAAAAGTTCAAAGAAACAAAGGATTGCAAAGATTAGGGGAGGATTGAAAAAGCATGCCCAGAACCATAGCAACGAATGAAAAACAAGATGGCCGCGCCCATTGCAACCACGTGGGGAAATGCGCGCGATATTTTTCCTGCGAGCACGCAAAAACGCACGCAAACACGTAATTGCGCCCAACGCGAGCATGTAACAAGCGCCCGGAAACCGACATACACAACGCGAACAGTGAAAACAAGATGGCCACGCAAACCTGCGAACACGCAAAGCACCCCGCGAACACGCAAAAAAAGAACAGCGGATTCGCTTTCGCGCGAATTCGCGTATCGTGAATTCGCACATTTCGAGCATACTTAACTATAACTCGCGCACACGCAATGCACTGCTGATGACGTCACTTATTACATCACTGATGACATGGTCAGTGACATCACTCATGACATCACTGATGACATCTCAAATGGCATCACTGATGAGATCACTGATGACATCATCCTTGTGAAAGAGTGGCAGACCTCCTCTCACCCTAATATAACCTTTGATGCTAACAAATAAAAATAGGAACTAACATTTTTTTTTTAAATGGAGATACCAATACCAGTTACAACAACCTATTAGGTAATACCAACATCTACATACACATCCACTCATTCACAAACAGTTCTATATAGTCACTCATACATGTACTCACTCATTATATGTACTCATACACCTATACATCCTGTTACACACTGATACTCATCTATAGAGTTACTCACACACATACTCACACATGCAAATAAACGATCAAACATCCATTTACTTGCATATACAGGTATACACACACCACTACACTTACTTCTACAGAAACGTAGGAAGGAAAGAGCTTGATTGAATTTATAACAGCCTCAGTTTTACCACAGTATATAGATAAACACATACTGCTGAATGGCTCACTACAATATTGAAACATTAGTGTGAGAGTGTTTGGTGAATGTGTAAAGATACAGACTGGGGGATTGAAGGTATAAAAGACAAGTTTGCCGGTGCATAGAACACTGCATGCATATTCTATAAGAGTTTAAAACAGTCCATGGCCTAAGGCCTACTTTGCTTCTTGACTACTTAGATACTGATTGGATGATTACAGTTGTCCAAGGAGAGTGTTGAGCTGAACGTATAACTGCTTCACTTTTAAAACAGTGTATAGATAAACACATACTGCTGTATGGCTCACTACAATACTAAAATAGCAGTAGCAGAATGTTTGGAGGAAGTGTAAAGATACAGACTGGGCAATTGAAAGTTTAAAAGCCAAGTTTTCAGGTGCATACAAAAAGTCATTTATTATGTATTAATCTTCCCAAAGCCCGAATCATACCTTTCAGAGGGAAGGTTTACGATTTACGATTTACAAATGCTAATCATTTTTAAATTAAAAAGCATAATAATAACAAATATGAATCCTTTTTTTTCTTCTAATGAAAACAATATTTTTTTTCTATCTTCTATTTACATGTTTTTAATCATGAAAATGCAAAGAACACATTTTATTGAGTAACACTTTTTAAACTCTCCAACGTATGTAGATAATAATACCTTATACGTGTCACGATCGAAATCAAAACCTTTACAGCTTCACACTTTGTAACTTTTCCGAACACGTGCAGAACAAAAACAGTTAAAACGTGAGCGCGTGTAAACTGCAAAACGTGCCATCTAAATAGGCGGACCCACATCTTCCTTCCGTAGACTACTGAACAACCAAAAACTATATAAACCACACCTACTGTGCAATTGGTTTCGTTTTCGCAAGTTATTTCTGAGTCGCCAATCTTTGTATCGCCTTCACAGCTGCGACCCCCCGGCAAATCTCTTAGCTGACGCCTTCTCAGGCGTGCACACAGGCCACGCCCCCATCGAGGCCACGCCCCCCTGCCTATAATCGGCGCTGAATGAAGAGTAGCCAGTTGATCCTTCACTCCTGAGGCGGAAGCCGGGAGCTTTGCTAAAATTGTACTTTGTTTTTAAATCATTGCATTTTAAAGCCACTTGTTGCGTGTTTGTTGATGTAATAGCACTCACCCAGCACCTACTGATCGCTGGTCACGCCGCGCTGCAGAATCCTTCACAGCTGCGACCCCCCGGCAAATCTCTTAGCTGACGCCTTCTCAGGAGTGCACACAGGCCACGCCCCCATCGAGGCCACGCCCCCCTGACTCCACTCCCTCTAATAAAACATGTGCATGTGGAGGAAGCGCAGCGGACGAGCGCAGCGGGCACGACGATTGCGCACCGAAGGCAAGCTCGTCTGTGCTCGTCCGCGTCGAGACCGCGTCAGAGGCCAGCTGCACAGACTCTGGTGAGTTGCACTCGCGACCCATACCTTCTATCCTTACTTATACGTCCGAACAACTTCGTAATTTGAACCTCTTAACTGATGTGATGCACCCCTTACCACACCTACGGCACACCGATCTCAATATTGGTCCGTATAAATGTTCGCTATGCACTTCCCCCAATCAATTCCCCACCCCACCCCCTAAGATCTCAGCAGCACTCATCAATGTTCGTTCAGTCCCCAAACATAAAGCTGAAATCTTTGAATTCATCGAGTCACATAATATTGACCTCTTATTCACCACCGAAACATGGGGCGACGACTCTTCAGGACCTGATTTCAGAGCAGCCATTCCCGAGAACTACAGCGTCTGTAGACTTGATAGGAAAAAACGTAAGGGGGGAGGAATAGCCATTATACACAAAAACCGCTTCAAAGTCAAGTTTACTGACCTTACCCACAGCGACTGCGAGGCTTCTTCTTTTTCAATTAGCATCTCCAATTCCCAAACATTTACAGGTATTTTACTCTACCGCCCTCCTGGGACCAGATCGAAATTTCTCAATAATCTCAATAATATAATTGAGCTCTCTGCAGGTGCACCTCATTTCACCATACTGGGCGATTTTAACTTTCATCTCGAGGCTTTATCTGACCTTGACACTATGTCGCTAACTAATGATTTAGCAGCTGCCGGCTTACAGCAAATTGTCACTCAGCCCACCCACAAAGCCGGTCACACTCTTGACGGACTTTTCACCAGCAACCCAAACATCACGATGTCAAATGTGACCCCCCCTCATCTGGACGGACCATTCGGCAGTCTGTTTTGCCTTAAAATTGACAACCTTGCCTTCCCACCCACCATCCCACTCCCCCATCACCATCAGAAACTGGAAAAATATTGACCTTCTGCATCTTTCTGCCCTGCTGTCTGAGAGTATTATTACCACTGAACACGATCCATCTCTAGCTTCTGCTAATTACCTTCACAGCCTTAATAAGGCCTGTCACACCTTAGCTCCCCCTAAAACCTGTTTTAGCACCAGACTTTCCCCGTCAGCTCCTTGGTTTACAGAATCGCTTCGACTGCAGCGCCAACAGTGTAGAAATCTTGAAAGACGTTGGCGTCGCCACTACAACGATTCTGATAAAGCTATTTACAAAAGTGCCCTCTCGATATACAAAAACTTTATTATTACAGAAAAATCGGCCTACTACACCTCTCAAATCACCCAGGCCAAAAACTCAGCAAAAGAACTGTTTCAGGTGGTCACTCACCTCTCCAACCCACCCCCCCTTGCCACAATGGCTCCCAATTCCTCTGCGACTCCCTCGCAAATTTCTTTAAAGAGAAAGTCACTGATATTTTCTCAGCCTTCACTCTTATCCCCTCCGCCACTTCATCCAATCCTTCTTTCAATAACGACACACCTTGTTTTTCATCATTCGAAGCTGTTACAAAAGAACAAGTCCATCAACTCATCCTGGGTACCAAATCAGGATCACCTCTTGATCCTTGCCCTCCTTCTATTCTGAACAGAATCCTGGAAGCCATTTCCCCTGCCTTGATGTCTATCTGCAATGCCATGTTTGATACGGGCATTTACCCTTCAGTTTGGAAGGAGGCCATCATTAGGCCGCTACTAAAAAAAAACACTCTCGATCCCCTCCTTCCTGCTAGTTACCGACCCATCGCCTGTCTTCCCTTTCCTGCTAATATTTTTGAAAAAGCGATGAACTCGCAACTATCCAACTTTTTAGAAAGAACAACATACTAGACGAGACCCAATTGGGCTTCAGACAGGGTCACGGAACTGAGACCGCGCTACTAAAAGCAGCAGATGAAAGCAGACTGACCCTCGACAATGGGGGATCTGCTGTACTGATACTTTTCGATCTTTCTGCGGCCTTCGACACGGTCGATCATGCCACCCTGATCGACCGTGTCTCAGCTATAGGAATTAAAAACAAAGCGAAAGACCTCCTCGCATCCTTCATGGCTGATCGTCCCCAAACAGTCAAAATGGCCCACTTCACTTCCCAGACTTTCACCCTCCCTTGTGGCGTCCCTCAGGGCTCCTCGCTAAGTCCGACACTATTCAACATTTATGTTTCGGACTTAGCGAGAGTAATAAAATCTTACGGAATTGCCCTTACTACCTACGCTGATGATACCCAACTTGTGCTCTCTATACATAATAACGGCACATCAGTGGCAGCAAACTTCCAAATGGGAATGAGGGCTATCAGCTCCTGGATGTCATCTAATTGTCTTAAACTAAACTCCGACAAAACAGAGGTGATGACATTCGGGAGGCTGGACCCAATCTGGTCCCCTGGCTGGTGGCCAGCGGAGTTGGGAGACCCCCTCAACCAGTCACAAGCTACGCAACCTTGGAGTCATCTTCGATGACAAATTGACATTTCAGCACCATGTCAATTCAGTGGTCTCTTCATCTTTTTATATCCTAAAAAGAATTAAAAAACTACTCCCTTACCTTCCAGCGTCAGCCGGTAGAACCTTGATTAGCACACTGGTTTTTTCAAAAATTGATTACTGCAATGCCCTTTTCCTCAACGCCCAGAAAAAAGTCCTTAACCAACTCCAACTAGTCCAGAATGCCTCGGCTAGAGTACTTTTAAACATACCCAAATTCACATCCATTTCCTCCTACATCCGCCAACTACATTGGCTCCCTGTCAGGAGCCGGACAATATTTAAAGCCCTATTTATCACCTACAAGGCTGTCAACAATGCGGGTCCTCAGTTCCTCAGAACAGCTTTCCGCCCGCTTGAGCACCCTAGAACACTCCGCTCTTCTTCTGCACATATGTTGAAAGTTCCTCGAACAAAAAAGGTCAACTGGGGTGACAGGTGTTTCACCATTTCATCTTCTAAACTTTGGAACACACTGCCCCTCCACATCAAAACCGCCCCGACCCTCCTCAGCTTCAGAAAAAAATTAAAAACATGGCTTTTCCCAGCATAAATCCACCTCCACGGTGATGGTTCTGCACTAGCGCCGAGACACCCGTGGGTATTTGCGCGCTCTAAAAATGACAAAAAGATAAACATGTTGCAGGCTCCGTTTTCTAACATCGGATTCTCTTTTTCCATCAACAAACATATTCCGGAGTTGTAAGTTGTTTCACTATGGCATAGGCATAGTACTTAGTTATAATTTGTGGCTATTTATCAATATTTAAACATTTGCATGTAGAAAAAAATGTTATTGCATGTTTTTCACTTTTTCTCTGTAACATCAGCAGCTTGTTTTTAGAAACAGATAGATTATAACAAACATTGCTCCTTTTCTGGCTCCTTTTACCTTATATATAGTGAGTTTTTATATTATAATATTGACACTGTACTTAGTTTGAGAGGTGTTGGTGCCCCGTTGACGCAAACCCTAAACTTTACAATCAACTTCACCATATTCTACTTATTATTGTGTTTTCCCCTAGAGATCACATACTGTTAATATGTATATTATAACATTAACAGTCTTGGTGATCTTAGTGGCCCTCACGATCCGTCGTCACAAAGTGTAACAATAAGTAAACAACGATCCCGGCTTGCGGTTTTCAGTCTATTTTCCACTTGTGGTCATGTGCAGTGAGAATATATACATATTATTATTCTCACCGTCATGATCTCAGAGGAGTTTTTGACCCGTCACCACGAAGATCAAACTTTTTCACCTCCCGAAAAAAAGAAGTTCAGTAATAATTAACGCTCGAAAGTATTTCATCATGGATGTTCTGTTAAATACATAACTTTATTTTCCTTTTCTTTTGACTGTAACAATGGTATCAATCGTTATATTATAATAGATTGTCCTATTGCTACAGAAGAGGAATGGGAGATTTTTCAGCGCAATCTGTAAAATAACTTTAAAATATTAAAAAATACTTGATCAGATATTTTTTTCAAGAACCATATTTTACAAAACAGCAGAACAAAAAAATATAGCTATCATGCATACTTTGTTACTTTAAATATTTAATAAACCCAACATTTGTGAATGTTATTTTCTAATTTCTATTCTTATTTGCAGTTCCTATTCACCTTTTCCCTAAAGAATATATAGGACCTGTACTTCATATTATAAGAGTACCATCCTATATATTCTTTAGTGAGAACAGTCTGCAACCTCTAAGCACTACGACAGCACATTCCTGAATTTTACAGAATACAAACTTGAAAAATAATAATGCATGCATTTCTATGTAATATAAAATCATTTGTATTTAAGTATTTTTTACTTGTTCTCTTGATCTGAGATAATATAGTGCGGGGGTGTTTGTTGTAGCACTTCTATTCTACTTTATCTAAAAGTAACTGATGCCCTCTTACATTATCAAGAATGTGGGGCAACACTTTTATAAACTATAGCAGAAAAAAGGAGGGGAAGGCCACGCGTAACTGATATTTTATGAAATTCCATATTTAATTGTCACCCCTTTCATATATACAGCAACAGTTTCTGAAGAAAATGTATTTGTATTTGCTTAATAAAAACTGTTTCAAACCTAGACTGATTTTTTTGCTGCGCAACCACACCTTGCCATCAGGAAAGTAAACACCACATTATAAGTAAATAGTTCTCCTAAGAAGTATGTCACCTACAAACTTGATAAAACAAAACAGCGCAAGACACTATCATTTTTCCGCCGTGATTTATACACCACACGCCAATTATATAAATGGCCCTTGAAACATATAAAAAAAATTGTTTCCCTCATAATTCCTCTCCACCACCTTATGGGCACTGTACAGAGTTAATAGTGTTCCTAACCTGCCCTCTACTACTTTCTTTCCCCATACGCCTTTGGAAAATGCATCACAATATCACTGACAACAGTTCTCACCCAATAAAGAACAAACTTGTGCTCGGAACACTTTAGCCAATAAAATGTCCATGTTGCTCTGCACAGGAGGAAGGAATGACCGCCAAAACGTATATTTTTAATACTTCACAGCCATTGAACATTGAGCTTTGTATAGTCCCGCTTGGAGCACGTTACCCTAATACTCCCCGAACAGGAAAGAATCGCTTACAAAACGTTTCCACTGACTTCTTCTACGACTAACGGTTCCTAAGAAAAAAATAAATATAAATCTCCACCACAGTGACTATTTCAATTAGCAACATATTGTGGTGAACTTCTAACCTCTGTACTCACACAAGTGATCCATGAACTGTTACTATGGTAACAGGCAGAGCGGTACTGGCTGTACAAAAAACTGTTATATTTACACTGGATACTCTACAAGACAGAAAGGAAAGCAAAATACCACATTTACAACCCCCTTGCACAGTTTTTTTTAATAAAAAGAGGCGGGGGCCTCGGGGGGGAGGCGGTCCCCGGAACTCCAGGGGGCCATGAGCCCCCCGCATACATATAGTTAAAGACCCAGGGGGTAGCGATCCCCGTGCTAGGGGGACCCTCTGGGCCCCCCATTACGAAAAAAAAATTCCCCCCGGAGGCTAATTATCAATAAAGAGGGCTTCTTGTTTTTTTCCATTTTCGCCCAAAACGCGTACCCCACATTTAAAAAAAATAAATTAAAAAAAATCCTGTGTGACGTCATGTACATCGCCCCGTAGGCGTATGGCGCAAAATATTCTAATTGTTCAAAAACATGCATTTATGTATTTAATGTACATATTAAGGGAAGACATTATCTGGGATATTCATGAAAATAGTTTTTAAAAACTTTATTTGAGCGTATTTTACTTTTAAAAGCAACTACCAATATTGCGGCCGTACGTCGTAAGAGCAAAGATGGTTTGAAGAGTTATACATTTTATAAAACAATATAGTACTTCACGCTAAAGGAGAAAAGTCAGCACAATTATTGACCCCTCTCCCAACATTTAAAAGTCCCTGCGGGAGGTGGTAAATTAATCTAGACTGAATACGTTAGTACACCCTACTGTGCTTACGCTACCAGGAAAACACAACAACAGTACAAGGCCCAGATTTCCATTGTAGTGATTTCTTAGTTGCAGGTCTAGTTGTCAGATCGACACACACACTCCCTCATGGCTGGTTTACACACACACCACACCCATCCAGCACATTCGGCACTACAGACGTGACCCTATGTATAAAAAAGATGGAGCGCACGTGTTGTATGCCATTTTACAGTTGTTCCCAAAGTACCGAACAAGGGGACCACTACTACATGCGTGGCCTCTTTGGCCACTGAGTTAGTGGTGCCCGAAGCACTGAGTGAGTGAAGAACCTGTGATGATGATGATGGGAGCAGGAGTATGTCGTTAGCCATAGAGATAGCAAGACTCAGCACCATATATGAGACTTCTTTGTTGAAGATCAAGACTACATCATGCAGAAGGTTTCTTTTCCACGAAAAGGTGAGCAGTGAGACTTGAGTACGCATCGGAGGGAGGCAAAAGGTTGTAGCAGACAAGATACAAAAATGCGACTTAGCGTTTTAGACAAACGTACTCCTATATAGTGTATTAATTTACATGTATAATTTTTTTTCCCAATAGCAGGAACGTTTTTATAATCGCTCAAATGTCCGGAATATTACCAATACAAACAGTTCGTAGAAATGTGAGAAGGAACGTGTATAAAAGCGTAATGTTATCTAACTCCGAATTAATATAGTAACAATTCCCAATCATAACATCTTTATTTTAATATCTTTTAGATGTACAGCTTCACGATGCATTATGTAACAAGGACGACGGCAATGGAACCAGGTGAGCAAAGAAGCATGTTTCCAAAAGAACGACAAGTTATCTGTGAAACGAGAGAATGTGTAGTATGCAGCAGGCGCGCAAACCACACATTGGGCTATTGGGGCTTCAGCTAGGATCAGATAGCTTCCTGGGCCCACACACAGTCGCACCCGAGTACTTCACAGGTCTTTTAAAGACATTTTGCTTGTTAATGAGGCTCTGATGTGCCCCCCGCTTACAGCCCCTGCAGCTCCACTCTTCTTTTTCCTTGAAGTTAAGCCCCCCCCAAAAAAATTACAGACCCCCCGATATTTTTGACTGTGGTTGCGCCTCTGGCTTTAGGCATCCCCCCCCCTGTCGTGTGTGTCTCTCCCACGTTTTAATGTCCTTTTTTCTCTCTTTCTCTTTCTTACTCTCTCACATCATTTCTCTTTCTTTTTTAAAGTTGTGGACGCTGCTATCTCCAGTCTGCTATATACAACCTTATCTGAGTTGAAGTGGTGAACTCTCTTGATTACTGTGAAGGCTTCTTCAACACGTAGAGCACCCTCTTTTAATCACGCCAATGGCACTAGGTGAGCAAAGAATGAGAGAACACTGAGAGAAGCACCGGTGCTGTGTAGTGAGCAGCTCACTTGAGTAACATTTGGACTACGAACACCAGAAGGCTTGGGGAAAGCCAACGCCCACTGGGGCAGGTGTTAGTGATTAAAGATTCCGGTGCTTCTCTCAGTGTTCAAGAGCCTCTGAAGAAATGCTCACCGAGCATGAAACGCGTCAGGCTTCTAAATTGTATTGGACTTTGTTTCATCTGCATTAAGCTGGCAACTTGCAAATAAAAACGAGAATCAACCTACCTGGATGGTGGCTTTTCCTCATGGGGTAAGCTTTTCGTTGGAATGTTTGGCGGCCGACCCCGGTCGCGGAAAAGCCCTGCCACATGACAGTGGTTACAAGCTGCAGTCACTCGGCGAACAGCTTTGGCAGGAAGGTCGAGTTTGCAGGATTACTTCACAGCGCAGAGACAAGGGGACAACTTCCACACCCACTGGGGTTTTAATTTTTTTTTTGAATTGTTTGACATTGTGTTGCGAGCAGCTCACTTGAGTAACATTTGGACTACGAACACCAGAAGGCTTGGGGAAAGCCAACGCCCACTGGGGCAGGTGTTAGTGATTAAAGATTCCGGTGCTTCTCTCAGTGTTCAAGAGCCTCTGAAGAAATGCTCACCGAGCATGAAACGTGTCAGGCTTCTAAATTGTATTGGACTTTGTTTCATCTGCATTAAGCTGGCAACTTGCAAATAAAAACGAGAATCAACCTACCTGGATGGTGGCTTTTCCTCATGGGGTAACCTTTTCGTTGGAATATATATATATATATATATATATATATATATATATATATATATATATATATACATATATATATATATATATATATATATATATATATATATATATATATATATATATATATATATATATATATTATGTGTTATTTTTTTTTAGTTAAATATAGGAACTCAAACCAAAGGCATCGAAGAAGTGCTTTACAAGAGCACCAGCTTATAATGATACGCAGGGTCAGATAACATTTTTTTTTAATGCTGGGGAGATTGAGGGCCTAATTTAAATCAGTTGGGTTACTCCATCATAAGAGTAACATACAGCCCATTGCGGAAATATAAATCTAATAGGAAATAATGGCATTTATATTTCAGCAGATGGGATATCCTTCACCGTTTTAACATAGTAACCTTATGCTGAGATATCCATCACCGTTGTGTTGTGATGGAGTAACCCATCCGCATGGATCTAAATCAGTCCCAAAGTGATTTGTCCAGAATCACAGGATGTTGAGCAGATGCTGGAACTCGAACATGATTACCTAGTTCACTATTGACAGCTCAGAGAATTACTGAATTACCTTCAAAGAAGTTTGTGGTATCTGCAGGGCAAAAGTCATAATAGCACAGTGTTATGAAGAGCTGCATGCAAAGTGCAAGAAATAAATATAGAACCTTACAGTTTTTTCACAATTTTTCATGATTCTAAAGTTACAAAAAAGGGTTCCTAAGCTAGTAATTAAGGCTCATTACCAAATGCTACATAATATATACATAGTTATTAGTGTAATTACCCTTATAGACTGGTATATCTGATCATCTTACAGTGAATGTATTTCTCTACAATACGGAGCTTGGAAAACTCAAAACCTGCCACCAATCATAATTTAGCTCAAGCTCTTGGGGAGTGATAAGCTGAATACCTTTGTTTCCTCGGTGGGTCTAGCATGAAAAGGAGTCCTGATGGCCCTTTAAGTGAGGCATTTGTGTTAGGCGCAGCAACAACTGAAAATAATAAACCACTTCACACCATGCTGGATGCTGCTCTTTACAAACCATTCAAAGTCTGGGTATTGCTGAATGTGCTCTTGTGTCAGCTAATTGCACTCGGAGAAATACAGCACATTTCACTGAAGCTGGAGCGGAGCTCATATCTGGCTAGATAATAGCTGTTGGAAACAGGATCTGGATGAATTCCCCTGATTTCCAGTGCTAAGTAGGGTTGAAGCAACCTGTGCTTACAGGGGATCCAGGATAGAAGAGGAGGGGGGTCAAAGAAATTGGTCTTCAAGGGGGATGACAGGAAAATGCTCCGTTTATCCAACTCATCCATGAACCGGAGGCCCAAGTCAATGTTACACTCTCCCTTCCTAATCAGACTAAAGTACAACATGGAAAGTACCAAATTTGACAACAGCAAGGTAGAAGGGGGGAAGGAAGGGAGCATGGACATGGGGATGTGTTAATTGGGCAAAAGGCGTTGACCACCAGGTCTAGGAGAATAAGAGAGTGTCAGACTGAACACAGGCAGGGGAGAAGACACTAGAAAAGCACACTTGGAGCTAAATGGACCGAAGGCCAAGCTGCTTCCTTATGTGTACTGAATGTGTGCTTAGTGTGTTGGAGCAGTGCATCACTTCTAGCAAGAGTCTTTGAAGCAGTGGCAGGACAATAACAATAGCTGTGTCTCCAGTTAAAACTATAGAACGAAACCCATTCAAAGATTTTGGCTAGTGTTATGATTAGACCAAATGAACGCTTCACACCATCACAAGGAGGAATCTGGGTATCTGTATTTTGCAGAACAGCCCCACATTTGGCCTGGTTTCTGCTGCAACTTTGACTGAGGTGTACTGGGTCCCTGATAACCAGGTTCCCAGTACCAGTGTTCTTTCCCTGAAAATATACCACCACTGGCACCACTTCAGCTTCCACTGTCAGACCCTAGTAATTGGCTCCCCTTGTACCCAGGGCATTGGGACTAATGAGAGTCCACTGGGGCTGCAGCACAAATTGTGTCATCCCTGGGACCCCTCACCAAGACCATGCAAACTGCCTTTGCAGGCTCCGTGTCTTAGTGCAGAGAGTCGACATTGAGCACAGCCCTGTGTGTCATGCCCTCATACACTTCATAAAATATAGGTAAGCCACGCCTACTGCAGACCTTACAGCCCTAGGCAGGGTGCACTGTGTCCCATGTGTGGACATATCTGTATGAACAGATATAACCTACAATATCTGAGCCATTATTGTAGGTCATAAGTGCACAGCGAAGCCATAGAGAGTGCATGGGCTTGATACTTGTCATTACGAGTTTCCTAGCTTCCTCATGGCTTCACTGTCCCTCAAGATGTTTGTTACCAAACATCTTGTCCTAATAAATCCTCACTGATGCCATTGTTGGATTTATTAATAAATGCACACAGGAGACCCATTACAGGGTCTCCAAAAATCAAACCAAGCACTGGTGTGGTCTCTGACTAGTCCTTGCCAGCCTGCCACCACCAGATATGTTTTTGACCTCATGGGGTGAGAGCCCACACTCTCAGAGACCACAAACAAGGCCTGCTCTGGGAGGAGGTGCTTCATACCTTTTCCAGGCCAAAATGGTCTTCCAGAGAGGGAAACTTCAAACGTGATACTGCCTTTGAGGTAGGGTGGAAGTCGCATAAGGGACTTTCGCGGAGAGGCACGGAAATTGAACTAATTTCTGTGCCTCTCTGCAAATGTACATTACGTGGACCCGCCCGCCGCCCGCCGCTGCCCGCCAGCCACCTGCCACAATATTAAACAGGTTAAAGCCTAAAATAAGATTTAAAACACTTACCTTATCGCGGGGTCATCTTCCTGGTCTATCACGCCTTCTTCTTGAAACTGCGCAGGCGCGGGAGCCTTCGCATGCGCATTCGTCGCCAGGAATGCGCATGCGCAGGCTCCCGGGCTTTGGACCTAAAATGAGAAGGTGAACTTTATGAAAGCATTGTCTGATTTTATATGCATTTTTCTATTGACTTCATGTGTGTGTAACTACGCACAAAATTGATATATTTTGCAACCTCTTGAAAATTGTAACTTTAAAGTTTCTTACTGTAAATAGAAGTTCTTGGTCTTAACAACTACATAAAAATCTCTACTATTTTTATAAATTGGCCTCAAATTTATTTTTGAGTGTGTGTCTCATTTATTGTCTCTGTGAGTACAATAAATGCTTAGCACTACCCTCTGATAAGCCTAACTTCTTGCCCACACTACCACAAATAAAGTATTAGTAATATCTACTTTTGACTTTGTAAACCAATAAGGGACTCACTGGACTCTCTTCACAGTGTACTTTGATTTAATTTGCTTTATAGAGAGGCCGCTTTCTACAGATGGATTCAGTTACTTTCTACTTAAAGGTATATTTCTTTAAAGTTACTCTTTAAATAATTTTCACTTGGCTTTTTACAAGCCACAAGACGTCTCATCCATGACAGGCAGAACATTTTGCAAGTCAAAAACTCCAGTTAACCTATGGAATGCTCGGCATGGGGTACCGATCAATGGATGCATAGGTACTGAAAGTAGGAGTACTGGCGTGCTGTAACACCCCAGGAATAGTCTGAGTAGGAGTTCAAAAGGTGAATGAGCAAAAAAGTGCTTTAAATTGTGTGTTCTTGTCACATTTGCTACACTTCAAAGACAGAGGTCAAATATTAGAGTATCTCATCTGCTGATTATTTGGGAAGGTGAGTTTTATTCTTATTTGTTTGGCACAAAGGGAGGGGATTATTAAAAAGTGACCTAGGTGTAACCGTGGGTGGAGAACTCCGCTGCGCCCGTGGAGTGTGCAGCGTTTTGTCTACTCCATGTTCCGCGCAGAACACGGAGTAGGCAAAACTCAGCACACTCTGCAGGGGAGTGAAGTTGGCCCGCCGCCCGCCTCCACCCCCTATTAATAAAATAACTTAAAAGTACATTAAAGCAAGCTAAAAAGACTTACAAAGGTCAAAGTCTTCCCAGGATCGGACTGGCCTACAGGGCCACTGGAAGGGCATGATGAGCAAAAAAACAATGGATTTAGGCCCAGAACTCTATACTGGGGTGAATGTATGACATTGTACTGCATTCTGTCCATTCATTGTTCTTTTTGCATTTGTTACAACGAGTGGGACGGGTATGCACAAACGTGGGACCCGTGCTCTCCATGTCACTGGAGTCAAGCTATCCTGGAGGATGAGGGGTGAAACCCAGAAACCGGTCTTAGGATGCTTGTTTCTAGTCCAGGGAGGACCTGGCCTGGCAGTTCGGGCTGGACTGTTCCCATTGGGCGCAGGGTGAAGACTGATTTGCATATGGCTGGGTCCACACTGGAATGGCATGGTGAGCAAATTAAGGATGGATTTAGGCTCAGATCTCCGTACTGGGGTGAATGTATGACATTGCTCTGCATTCTGTCCATCAATTGTTCTTTTTGAATTTGTCACCCAAAGTGTGACAGGTATGCCCAGATGTGGGTCTCGTGCTCTCCATGCCACTGGAGTCATGCTATCCTGGCTGATGAGGGGTGAAACCCTGAAACCGGTCCAAGGATGCTTGTTTCCAGTCCAGGGAGGACCTGACCTGGCCTTGCAGTCCGGGCTGGACTGTTCCCATTGGGCGCAGGGTCAAGACTGATTTGCTTATGGCTGGGTCCAAACTGGAATGGGTTAAGGCCCAGATCTCTGTACTGGGGTGAATGTATGATATTGTTCTGCATTCTGTCCATCGTTTGCTCCTTCTACAGGGCAATTAGGCAGCGCCCGATGGGTCCATCACCTTGGTATATAGTCTATTTTTTGGCTGTCTGTAGGTCTGATTCGGGGTCTAACAAGCTAGTTTTTACTGCTGAGTTCCCTGATGTTAAAACAACATTGCATGCAGCAGGTACAAATCCATTCCTTCTTCTATTACTTGCAAAACATTTATACAATGTGTTTGCCCAAGTTCAAAACTGCCCCAATTTGCAAGCACAGGTTACATTTTTAGCTGTCTAATTCAATATTGGGGGTCATTTGAATCATGGTGACTGGGCTTATTTTATGTCCCAGTCCGACCCTCAGGCTGTCTTACTCATCTGTACTATAACAGGGTGAGAGGAGAAGGGATAATTTGGCAGGGCACGGAGTAAGGTTGTTAAGAGGTGCAAGCCCACCAGCATGCTCCCTTGGGCCCCTTTTAGAAAAAAAAAGATTCGCAAACATAACGCTTTCAGTTGACAGGCTGCACAAATTCACACACCTGTGTTTAGCCCACACATACTGCAAGTTAAGTCACCCCATACTTGGTAACATGAGTCATGGACACAGTGAACAGGTGCACAGATACATGGGAGCCAGAAAAAATGGGAGTGAGAGGCACCAAAATGTACCTCACCAAGAGTGCCACACTATCTTCAGAGCAACTTGCTATGAAGTTTAATTCACATTGGCACCTAGATCTTTCTAAAGAAATGTTAAAGAAACAGAAATAAATAAGACTGAGGCATTGAAATGTTCCTATTAGATAAAATGTCTTCTCTGCATGGCCCAAATATTTCAAGTCACTGAAACCTCATGACTTCACCACTGACATGCTTCAATCTACAATGTTGATTATCTAAATCCTACACTGAAGGCAAGAGAGAATCGCAAAGAGAATCAGTGGCAGTGCCAGGATTCAATCTCACTTATATTCTGTTGTTTTTACTATACATGCACCATTCCTCTAATGCCTGTGAGGCTTTACAATAGCTGTACATTAAGTTGAAGTCTGCCCCTAAACAGGAGGAAAGTAGACCATTCAACAAAGAATCACAGGGAAGTCCTGCTACATTTAGGACGATTAATACAGTCGCAAAGAAAAAATGCATTAAGCATGTTTGTAAATCAAACCCATGGTGGGTGTTGTGATAATGACAGCGAGCTACAATGATGGATTTCTGAGATCATCGCCCGTCCATCTAATCTCACAATTCCAAAAGGTGCTTGTACCTGCTCACATCATTAAGATCTCAGCTAACAAGTAAGGAAGGTGATTGAAGACCATGCGTCATCACTCACGGTAACAAATGGTGCATGTTGATACTCCGGGTAATTAACCGATAATGAGTGTTGCTTGAGAGTGTGTAAGGCAATTAACATCAAGCAGAGTTGATTAGGTGCCGCAGAAATTCTGACCTTTTAAATATACCGTGAAAGTTCTCAATACATTTTCCTACTAAAATCAATTTTTTTGCTTTAAAAAAAAGTAGCGGTAACAGGTTCGTTCGTTTCTGGATTTGGGCTGCTATTCGTCATATAATTGGACCAAAATAAGCCCCATCTTCAGTTGCTTCTTTTGTTTACCTCTCAGAGGATGGAAGATTCCATCCCCCAAGAATAAGAACCTTTCTTTCTACGGGCACTTCCTACTCTCCATACTAAATGTATTTACAACTGTTTAATATACAACACTTGGACTATGGCAGGTATACACTATTCTCCTACAGTTTGAAGGTTCATCAAACGGCATCGAAGTAATTAGCAAAACAAAAACGCTCTTCCTATGGAAAGTGTGACCTAACTGTAACTACACAGTGATGATCGCCTTTGAGTAAAATCTATCTGTCTGTCTGTCTGTCTGTCTGTCTGTCTGTCTGTCTGTCTGTCTGTCTGTCCGTCCGTCCGTCCGTCTGTCTGTGTTCGCGTAGTGCTACGCTTAGCTCGCGTAGTGCGAAGTGCACTTTGTGTAGCTTCGCAAAGCTCTACTTTGCAAACTACGCCCAGCTCTAGTTATAGTTAGAAATTAGCATTCAAAAAACCATAGAAATTCACGAAAAAAACATATGTTTCAGGGCCATATGTTTTTTTCGTGAATTTCTAAGGTTTTTTGAAGGCTAATTTCTCACTATAACAGCTAAGTTTTTAAGCATAGGATTAGCACAGTGCTATCCTTGCTGAGCTGTAAAATGGCCAAAGCCTTTTACCACTCCAGGCACAGTATTACGGCTTTGGATTGGTAAATACCATCCAAGCCAACCTGAAATTAATAAAAGTAACCCCTGACACGTGTTTCGCTCTCATTAGAGCTTTTGAGACAGGTATAGCTTTGTCCCGACACAGGGGAGCACCCAGTATAAGTCAAAACAAATGCCTTTCAGGAATAGAGTGACACATAAATTATGCAAAAAAGAAGCAGAGAACTCTGGGTAGTTCTCAAGTTTAGGTGGAAAGCAGCTCCGGTATAGAGCACTCTCAACTCCAGCAACAATCTAAATTTACTCACCTCAAATGTCTGCTTTTGTATCAAAGTCTATAAGCGTAGGATTAGGACAGTGCCATCTACGCCAAGATAGAAATGGACAAAGTCTTTTACCATTTCTACAACAATGTTTTCAAGCATAGGATTAGCACAGTGCAATCCATGCTGAGCTGTAAAATGGCCAAAGCCTTTTACCAACCAAGACACAGTATTACAGCTTTGGATTGGTAAATACCATCCAAGCCAACCTGAAATGAATAAAAGCAACCCCTGACACGTGTTTCGCTCTCATTAGAGCTCTTCAGAAAGGAATAGCTTTATCCAGACACAAGGGAGCACCAGGTATAAGTCAAAACCATCCCCTTTCAGGCATAGTGTAACGCGTACATTATGCATAAAAAGAAACAGAGAACCCAGGATAGTTCTCAAGTTTAGGTAGAAAGCAGCTCAAGTTTAGAGCACTCTCAACACCAGCGATACTCTAAATTTGCTCACCTCAAATGTCTGCTTTCCTATCAAAGTCTTTAAGCGCAGGATTAGGACAGTGCCATCCACGCCAAGATAGGAATGGACAAAGCCTTTTACCATTTCTACAGCAAGGTTTTTAAGAATAGGATTAGCACAGTGCTATCCTTGCCGAGCTGTCAAATGGCCAAAGCCTTTTACCAACCAAGGCACAGTATTACAGCTTTGGATTGGTAAATACCATCCAAGCCAACCTGAAATCAATAAAAGCGACCCCTGACACATGTGTTGCTCTCATTAGAGCTCTTCAGAGAGGTATTGCTTTGTCCAGACACAAGGGAGCACCCAGTATAAGTTAAAACAATTCCCTTTCAGGTATAGAGTGACACATATATTACGCAAAGAAAGAAGCAGAGTACTCTGGGTGGTTGCAAATACAAAGAGATGTCAGCCAGTCAATAATACTTTTATTTGATTTTGTTAAATAATCGTAAAAGATTGAAAAAGCATGTTGTACACAATGATTAAAAGTGTTGGTTTGAAAGATACAAAGGATAAAACACTGTGTCATCATTACTCAATCCTCGTTAACAATTGAAATAAGAAATATTAAATTTATAATCAATGAAGTTTAAAAATGCTAAGATATTTCATTGAGGAGAGATCAGAAAATAGTGCAGGAGTGGGTGAGGACAGACCAGTCAGTATTGTAAGTGTCACTCAAGTTGATTCTTGTGTTTTATCTAGTTCTTTGGCTGCCATTTCCCAAAACGTAATGGCTTTGCAGGAACGTTGCACTGACAAGCCTCCAAGGCATTCTATGACAGCTGCTCTGCATGTCCTTAATTGATGTTTCCTGAGAATCTTGTGAAGGACAATTTTCCGGGTTTCTAGAAGCTAGGGGCAGATGCATAAGAAGTGTAATAATGTCTCATCTCCCTCTGTTGTTTTTTATGCATTTCTCTTGCTTCTTTCTGCAACTTTCTTACTCTTTTTGGACTTCTGTTGCCTCTTTCTGCATTTTTCTTGCTTCTATCTGCACCTTTCTTCCTCTTTCTGCACCTCGCATGCCTCTTTCTCTAATTCTCTTGCCTCTTTCCGCACCTTTCTTCCTCTTTCTGCACATGTCCTACCTATGTAGGCAAAGTTAGAAATTAGCTTATAAAAAAACCTTAGAAATTCACTGAAAAAAACAGAAGTATCAAGGAAGTTATAGTTAGGGATTAGCATTTAAAAAACCTCTGAAAATCACTGAACAAACCATAGGTTTCAGGGACGTTATAGTTAGACATTTTCATTTAAAAAACCTTTGAAATTCACTGAACAAACCATAGGTTGCAGGGACGTTATAGTTAGTACTTAGCATTTAAAAAACCTTAGAAATTCACTCAAAAAACCCATAGGTTTCAGGGACGTTATAGTTCAAAATTAGCATTTAAAAAAACCTTAGAAATGTACTGAAAAAAAAGAGGTTTCAGGATCATCATAGTTAGTTGGACATTCCACTCATGCAAAACCAGAGAAATGTGTCCGTTATAGTTAGTTGAGCTAACTATAACTTGTGCCCCCGCAATGCACTGCTGCTGACATCACATATTACATCACTCATGACTTGGTCAGTGACATAACTGATGACATCTCAAATGACATATCTGATGACATCATCCAGAGACTGGGTGACTTTTAAAGGTTTAAGAATGTTATATATCGATACTCAAAGGTGTATTAAAGAATGAGTGGGTATAAGAGTGGCTGAGTGGATGATCTATTGGGTGCGTGACTGACTGCACAAGTTAGTGATTAAACGTATCTTAGTGAATGCATGGGTGAATGACTAATTTGTGTGAATGCCAGTATCAGTCTGTCAATTGCTGTGCAAATCGCTGCATGAGTTGGTGAGTAGCTACATGAGTGTCTATATCAGTTAATGAATGGTTGTCTGAGTACCTGTATGGGTGCCTGAGTGTCTGTGTGGGTGGGTGGGGGTAGTAACTCCCCACATGGATGTGTGAGGGGTGATTCAGTGGGTGTACGGGTGCATGAGTGTGTCTGCGAAGGGCTTTATGGGTGAGGAAGTATGCGTATGTCTGTGTTGGTGAGTGAATGGATGTCTCAGTGGTATATGTGTAACTACTTACGTGAAAGGCAGTGTATGTGAGTGTTGGAGTATATAACTGACTATATGTGAGAGTGAGTGATTGTGAGAGTGGCTGTATGGATGGGTGTGTGCTTGTGTCAGTGAATGTAGAAGAGAGTAAGTATGTGTTAGTATCTGTATGAATAAGTGAGGTTTTGTGTGTATAACTATATTGGTGAGTAAATGACAGTGTGATTGAGTCTTTGGGTCACTGACTAGGTGTGCCAGTTTCTCTGTAGATGAGTGGCAGTATGTGAGTGTCTGTATGGGTATATAAGTGCATATATCAGAGGCTGTATTGATGAGTAACTGTGTGTATGAGTGACTGTATCGGTGAGTGAGTGGATGTATGTAGACCTATGAATCAGTAAGTGGGTATGTACTCACTGACATTGGTGTGTCTATGGATTTAAGAATGGTAATCTGTATTTCAGAGTGGTTTTATGAAAGGTTATATATGGGTGTGAGTAGTTGCATCAGATATTAAGTGGATGATGTCATCAGTGATGTAATTTGAGATGTCATCAGTGATGTCATCAGCGATGTCACTGACCATGTCATGAGTGATGTAATATGTGACGCCATCAGCAGTGCATTGCGGGGGCGCGAGTTATAGTTAGCTCAACAAATTATAACAACTACATTTCTCTGGTATTGTACGAGTGAAATGTCCAACTATAACGTCCACGAAACCTGTGTTTTTTTGAGTGAATATATATATATATATATATATATATATATATATATATATATATGCAACGAACCCTTCATCCCATCTCATTCCAGGGTCACTCCCCTGTGTTGTATCAGGAGCTGGCTCTACTCACCCTGCAATGGCGGTGGCAGTTTCGCCCAGTGACTGAGCTTCTCCAAAAGCAGGGTGTCTCATATTCCTGGGGGCACCCTTTTCGCCTTATCTTTTGCCAAGAAGGTCGTCTACACCAACTTCGCTCCTTAGTGGAAGCATTCTGTGTTCTGGGTCTAGCGGCGCCAAGCGAGGACGACGAGGAACGCAGCATTACCTCGGGACCTGAGATATCCCCATCGGGATGGCAGCGCCAGATTAGACGATGGCGCCCTTGGCGTCGACACAACGCGGAGATTGCCAGAGGTCGGCAGGAGGCCCTGATGGCAGTCACCGAAGCTCTCGCCGGAGAAGATTCCACTGTCAAATGACTGCCCCACTGCATTGTCCCCTCCACTTGTCCACTTGCTGGTTGTGGAAGGGCGGCGGGAGGAGGATGCCTCCTTTTGGTTCCACGACAACCCCCACATGGTTGACTGACCAGTCGTCTCAGGACGGCGGACTATTTTTTTTTGTAGTAAAAGTTCTTTTTTTTGGGGGGGGGGGTGTTTGGGTTCCCTCGTCCACCTACCCTGGTTGCCTTTTGACAGTTTTCGCCCCATGTTATGCTGGCCTGCTCTTATGTGTTTCTCTCCCAATAGGTTCCCCGATGTCTGTTGTGACCGACATCGCCTTCCGCACCTGGTCCTGACACTAGCGCCCTGATGACACACGACACTATTAAAATCCTTACACTCAATGTAAGCGGCTTGAACAATCCAATCAAACGCAGGGCTCTTCTTCATTATCTAGAACACTCGAAGGCAGACATCTGTCTACTTCAGGAGACTCACCTACTTTCTAAGGATCACCACAGATTGCGGTCTAGGGTATTTCCAACACAACTACTTTCCTCAAACATGTCAAAATTGTCAGGGATAGCTACACTGGTTTCCCGTTCCTTCTCCGGGAGGGTCATCCAGAGGGTAGCGGAAATCAGGTGTTGCCTCCTCGTCTACCAGTTCATGCTTGCGGGACTGACTCTCACTGTAGGTTCTATATACGCACCCAATGAGGGGCAGACCAAGTTCCTCCTTAAGGCTCTTCGAGAAGTGGACACGGCTTCGGACAGACACCTATTATTGTGGGGGGGACCTCAACATTGTTTTTGATAATGGGTTGGATCGTTCCTGTCAAAGATCGACCCAAGCGGGCGTTCTTCCGCCCGTGGGGCGCAAACTGCTTCACGACCTTGGGCTGACCGATCTCTGGCGTCACTTCCACCCATGCACCCGCAGCTACACTTTCTATTCAGGGGCCCACAAGACATATGTGCGACTGGATTATTTCCTTTGCTCCTCATCCCTTCAGGCCCATGCATTAGACGCTGACATACTGATGGCCTACCTCTCGGACCACTTCCCTGTCCTTGCTACTTTTCGGCTCCCGCGCTCGCCGCGCCCTTGCAGACACTGGCGCCTGACCGACACACTGCTACATCTCCCACCAGTGATTGCCCAAATCCAGAATGCCATCGCGGATTATATCACCCTTAACGCCTACACCGACACTTCCCTAGCAACTCAATGGGCAGCTTTAAAGGCGGTCCTTAGAGGAGCATTCTTAGCGATCTCCTCAGCTCACAATCGGGAAAGGGAACGGAAGAGAGTGGAACTCACACAGAGGGTTGCGGAACTTGAGCAGCTGCACCAAAGAACTGGCGCTTCTTGTGCGTAGCGAGAGCTCTGTGTGGAACGGAAAACAGCTGACTGCTCTGGACCAAGACAGGGCCGAATATGCGGCCCTTAGGCTACGCCACTCCTATTATGCTTGGGGGACAGATGCAGCCATCTCTTAGCGAATAAATTGCGTGAGGCTAGAAAGAGGGAGGGAGTCCAGACTATCCGGACACCGGGGGGTGAGCTAATGTCCGAGGATGCAGATATAGCGGAAGTCTTTCGTGACTTCAATGTGGACCTCTACAAGGGAGACCCTCTGGATCTCCAACGTAGCGCGGAATATTTAGCAGCTGCTGGAATGCCTTCCTTGTCTCAAGCAAAGGTGGACCTCATCTCTTCTTACGTCCCCACGCGGTCCCTCAGATCTGAATCACTCCATTTGGTGAGTAAGCCTAGGTTCAGGCTGAGCAGGATGGGAGGACGTTCCTTCCGTGTTCTGGCGGCTGATCTGTGGAATTCTCTTCCGGTGCACATTCGTGCCCTTAATAGTCTGACTCTTTTTAGACGGGCCATTAAAACCCATTTGTTTTCCCCTGTTGTCTGATCTTCCCTTTTTTCAGCCCTGATCTGTTGTGCCAGGACGCCCCTTTGCTGGGGCAGCTGTTGCGCCTAATAAATGTTATTAACATAACATAACATAACATACAGGGCTACACAGATAGAGGAATTAATCTCAGTGATCTCCCGCCTTAAAGTGGGTAAGTCACCTGGCCCAGACCGCTATACGGCAGCCTTTTTTTAAAACCTTCTGCAACCAATTGGTCCCCATCTTGACAAGACTGTTCAACACTTTTGAGTAATCAGGAGAGATTCCGGGTGAGATGCTTGAGGCAGATGTGGTAGTTGTTCCGAAACCGGGAAATGACAGGATGGCATGTGGTGCGTATAGGCCTATATCACTACTTAATGTAGATCTAAAACTATAAACAAGCATTTTAGCAGCCCGCCTGGCGCCATATATGGCCCAGCTGGTCGAGCCAGATCAGGACGGTTTTATCCTACAGAGACAAACCAGTGACAACACCAAGCGTATTCTACACCTCATAGAAAAAGCGTCGCGCACTCAAGGCGAGTTCATGCTCCTGGCCATTGATGCGGAGAAGGCATTCAATAGGGTGCACTGGCCTTACCTGGAGATGGTCTTAATAGCCGCTGGCTTCAACGAGAAACTTCGCACCCAGATCTTGAATTGCTAACAGTCACCCATGGAAACAGTCCGGGTTAATGGACACACCTCCTCGCTTTTCACCATCGATAGGGGCACCAGACAAGGATGCCCCCTGTCACCCCTCCTCTTTACGCTCTTTATGGAGCCTTTAGCACTTAGGATCCGACAGAACCCTCGCTTAACTGGGATTAAATTTAGGGGGGATACCCATACCATAAGTCTTTACACAGACAATATTCTGCTATCTCTGTTGTAACCAATCACAGCTCTGCACTCCCTCTTTATCGAATTATATAGCTTTGCCCAGGGATCGGGCTTCAAAATCAATATGGTCAAATCTGTGGCCCTTAATATCTCCCTCTCTGAGCACACCCTAACTCACCTCCAGGAGGAACACCCGATGCAGTGGGAGACGGCAGCAATCCCATACTTAGGCATCCAGCTCGCCCCCACCATTCAGGCTACCTCTGACATCAATTACATTGATCTCCGTGCTCGCACTTGCAAAGAACTTGCTAGGTGGAAACACTGTCCGATGTCCTGGCTAGGAAGAATTGCAGCTACGAAAATGGCTATACTTCCTCAAATTTTATAAACATCTTCCAAACCCTTCCCCTCCGGCCCCCTCAAGGCTGGATTCAACAGACTCAAGTGGACCTATCGCGCTTCATCTGGCATGGCCGTAAGCCCCGATTCCGGCACCAGGTTGCGGTCCTGCCACCAGAGAAGGGAGGGGTGGGGGTTCCCAACCTCCAGCTATACTTCCATGATGCTCAGCTCAGGTACCTAGTGGAGTGGAAACGTTTGGAATCAGAAAAGCATTGGCTGATCCAGGACCAGGCGGTAGCAGGCAGGCCACTGCAGGGGGTCCCCTTCCTCCCCAAACATCATCGCCCAGCCAATCTCTATGCCTCCTACATCACTAGCACCACTTTGGACTCTTGGGACTGCACCAACATCTCGGCACAGCTGACCACCTTCCGAACACCCCTCACACCGATTTTTGACAATCCGGAATTCCAACCTGGCACAGATACCCGGGCCTCTCATGATCGAAGATCTTCCCCCTGCAGATCCTTAGCCCACCTTTTTGACTTGGAGGGTGCATTCCATTTCCCCAGCTCAGAGAATACTATGGTCTTTCAGAAAAGGAGCGTTTGCCATATCTCCAGATTAGACACTGGGCACTACACCCACATATTAAACCACAAGCACAGCGCCTGTTATCTCCCTATGAAAAGTGGCCGATAACACGCACCTCAGACAAAAAAATCATCTCTGACCTTTATAAAATGCCCCTTGCCAACACCACCCACACTTACAATGCGGGCCGAGCCCATTGGGAGAGCGATCTGGGGAGAACCCTGAGCATAAGGAATGGGAGGGCATCTACCATAGGGCACGACACTCGGCCTACCATATTGGCCTCACAGAAACTTTAACCAAGATTGTCACCTATTGGTATTACAAGCCGGAGCGCATACATCGCTTTGACCCCCGGAGGAGTGACTTATGCTGGAGGGAGTGTGGGGAGGTGGGCACATTGGAACACATCTTTTGGAGCTGCACCCGCATACAACCATACTGGTCACAGGTCCTCAATGAAAAAGATTTACGTTTTGAAACCCGGCCCCCTCGCTTCCCCTCCTACATCCTCAAGGGTTTGCCCAACCCGCTGATGTACCCACTCAAATCCCGGAAGGGTCTGTTGATGGCGTTAGCCCTAGGAGCAGCCATACAGAATATTTTGGTACACTGGCGCTCTACCCAACTCCCCACACATACAGGCTGGCTTCAGAGACTCTGGCATGAGTTGGGTATGGAAAATCTCACCCTCACACTGGCTGGTAGGGGGGCAGAGTTTCCCAAACTATGGCGTCCCTTCCTGACTCTCCTGGTAACGGAGTTTTGAGAGCTGACATGCCCTAGATATCTCCGATTGTTGCGTCTCCCAGACACGCAGCTTCCGAGCAAAGACTCGGCGGGACATCGTAGACGGCGCCGCTGACCAGTATACTGCCACTCTTATTGTTTTTCTTTCTTCCTCCCCTTTTTGTTTCTGGTGGACGAGGGGTGGGTGGTCTGGGTGGACGGTAGGTAAGGGGAGGGTGGTTTAGGGGGGTTTCTCACTTCTGTTCTTCCTTTAAATGTCCATTGACCCGCTCCATGCTTATTGCCTGTGGTAATGATGTGTATTGCGACCCTGCGGTCACTTCCGCACGATGATAGAGGAGCTGAGGGTCTTGTTTTTCCTACCTGTTTGAAACTCAGTAAAGATATTTAAACCATAAATTACGTGGTTCCTAAAGTTGAGTGGTTTAGGACATCCTAGTTACTTCCGTTCTTTAATGTCAATTAACCTTTAAACAAATGCTTGTCAGTTTATTTAACAGTGTTTTATGTCAGTCTTGTGTCACATAAACATTAGCCCAGTGCTGCTGTTAACCAGCAGGTCACATGTGAAGGTCATTAGGGCTGCAAGCGGCTCCCGGTGCGGACTTTGAGTATTGCTGAACTGTAGATATAGGAATGAGATCATACAACACACCAGGAAGAATGGAGACCCACTCTCCCAAAGGATAAGTGATAACAAATGTTCCTGAACTACACCCATGGGGTGCAGAAATTAGGAAAACACTTAAAACCCAAAGCATAGGTAGTTGAACATAAAACACATGGTATTTTACCTATCCAGACTTTGAATTATGTAAAATGGACAGTTGAACTTCTTTGACACTATGGATGGGCAGTGGGAATAGCTTTATATGGAAGACAAGTTGAAAGCTGCAAGCAGAACTAGAGTGCAATGGAGAACACAGAAGCTATCTAAGACTACATCAGTGAGGTCTGCAGAAAAGGGCAACCAAAATGTAATGAAACAAGCAAAACTGACTCTGAAAGATATTCTCTAAGAGGATTGCATGCTGACAATGACTGAAGAGTATAAAACAGAGGCACAAACTCAAAAGGAAGACTTCATGGAAGTAGCACATAGGAGACAGGAACTAGCTGTATAAGGTTGATGGCCACTCAGGCAGAAAAACCTGAGAGGAAACTAGAGCTATGTCACAGCCTGTTGGATTAGTCAGAAAATTCTGAAAATGGGGAATAGATCTGCTGATAATATGAGCCTACAAGTATGTGGGAAGGTGTATTGATGAAATGCTAATAGGTATTACTGCTATAAGTGAAAAGTTTTAGCAGTAGGGAATAGTTAGTGAACAACTCCACTCCTACATTAAAAAATGCCCAGCTGGAAGGGTTGCTAGTTAAGGGCACGTGGACTGGGGCTTAAAGTTTGGCAGGTGGCCACTCACCCTTAGGGAGAACCCACTGGCCTATTGGATGATAGTTATAGATGAGTATAAGTGTCAGTTTTAGTTATGGGGAAGTTGAAATAGGTATTTATGTTGATGTTCGAGAAAAGGTGAAGGAAGGCTTAGGAGAGTACTTACTTTTGGAAGATGGGTAAATTTCAGGTAGTCAGTACTGCACATATGTTAAACTTGCATAGTGACTGACCAGAGTGGATGTGTAAGTGAGTGTTAGCCACTCAAAAAATCATCTCATGCTGGAATAACAAGAGACCCAACCGTTTCAACACAAGTTGGGAAAGTTGCAAATTTCTGCAGGGAAAGGAACCAAGGAAGTCAGGTTGTAATAATGAAGGAGTGGAGGGTCAGAGGACAGCTTTTTAAGTTCAGAAATGAGGGTCTAGTTGAACTGCTTAACAGAAATATTAGGGGACTCATCAACATTTTTCTAGTCATCATAGGGTCCTCTCGTACATTAAAAGGTGTCAGAATTGCCATAGCTTGTCTACAACAGCTGTGCTAGTCATACGCTCTGATACAGAAACTCTGTATAGATTACTCAACCACACATTCTGTATGCAGCACACAAAGACAGATATAGAGGGGAGAGCTATCCTAGTTAGTGATACCTCGGATGGAAAAGAAATGTATATAGTGAGTATCTATGCCACAATAGTAGGTGATAGGGGCTTCTCTGAGTCCGCTCTTTCGGTCTATAAGCTGACTCTGTATCTTCCAATGATATTGACAGGAAAAATCAACCATGTATGGGAAGATACCTTGTATAGGGTCCCACCTCAACCTTAAGGTAAAGAAGTCATGCCCCATACATTGAGATAAGTTGTGGAGAATATGAGCTTGAAGGAGACCTGGAGGGACCTGAACCACTGAGGAAAATTGAATTTTGCCCTGTTATGTGTCCCTACGTGTTCCCCATCATATGTTATATGTGCATGATTAATATGCATTTCCCCCCCATGGTCGAATATAAAGACGCATTTACAGTTGCGTCCAACGTTAGTATGTCAGTTGTCCAGTTCTCCTGAAAGTAACGTGAATTAGGCTTTTAGGCCTATGTTGCCAACGTCTTTACATGATGCACGATAAATCATCGAGATGCACCCGTTTCTAGGCCTCACAGGGCCCGGACACCAGATTCAAGCCTCAAGTCTCCTGAACCACTCCGAGAGATGCAGCCCCGCCCGCATCCCTGACCCTTCACTTACTTCCTGCCCTGCAACGCGGTGCCCGGCTCGGCCTGGCCTGCCTGCCAAGAATATGTTATGCCTACAGTTATCTGTTCAGCTCCCCGGCTTCACATTCCTAGCTAACGAACAGCATAAACATCTCCATCTACAGTCTAGTCTTCCTGTCTCCATGCAAGTGATTTCCTGAATTAGTATCCATAGAAGATCCATAGTTCACGCAATACATGAAGAGATATATGCACGCACTAGCCTTAGTGACAAGTAGCCTTTGCCCTGATGACTTTTAGAATCAAGCAACATGTACTCCAAACACAAGATATCAGATATGCTATAGGTACAGGTCGTTCTGACATCCCAGACTTCAGTCTCCTCTTCTAGTGCTAGAAGTCAGGGCCCCCAGCTCTCCCCAGTTACACGTCATGACTCGTTTGCGCGCACCAGTAGGTTAGAGGTTCCAGCTGCCCATGAAGCCCCCTCCATGTGTCCACCCACTTATGACACTTCTGTGACGTCTACATCACACACCTCCGTGCACGCCCTGTGCACGCCTTCTTTTCACGCCCATATGTTCTTATCTTCTTCTTTTCACTTGTTACGCCTACTGTATTCAATGCAACTGTACTGTTTTACTATATATATTGTATGCTGTTAATGAAATGTTGAGATCGAGGTCGAGATTTGTCCCTTCCTGAACCTTAGCAGGTGATGGAACCCGATGTCCATTGGCTCGAGCCACTTAATTAAAGCCCGTATGACTCAGATACCACGGATTCTGCCTCTTATTTATTGAGCTATCCTTTTCAGTTAATGCATAGAAAAATAGTAGCGGTAATTATTTATTTATTTACCACATAATGGCGCCCGAATAGGGACGAGCCCCTTCCCCACGCGCCGGCGATGTAACGCAGGCCCCCTGACCCTTCTACAGCCGTGACGGACCCCTACTGTGCACCTGCAGGTTTTCCTGCTTAAATCTCCCTCAGGCCCACGGAGGAGACGGAGACTGCGGTCCGGCATCCAGACGAGGCGGTGAGGAAGGCGGAACGTCCCGACCAGAGCCCAAGCCGAGAGAGCAAGGTCCGAGGTATCCTGAGGCCCACCTGTTTCCGAAGCCCGAGGCGCATGCGTAGTGCGTAGCAACCAGACGTCGTAGCAGTCCAGTCCAGTCAAGTTTCCGAGGCCTTCAGTTTTGCTTCCCGGTGAGTACCGTTGCTGGGAACGTATCTAGACGGGTTCATTAATTTGTGCCCGGTCCGACGGGTTTGGGTACACAGATCCGGTCCGACGTGTTCACCTAGGTGGATACGGTATGACGTGTCTCTTTATGAGACCGGTATGTTCTGTACTGTTTTAGCAGTGCATCCAGTAATTCTAGTAATTCTGTTCTCTAGTATAGTCTCTCGAGATTTCCAGTATTATGTTTTCAATGTACTAGGTAGTATCTGTTCGAACTGTTATTAATATGTATTGATGTCGTGGTATGAATGATTTGTTTTGCTATTGCATTACTGTGTTCATTGTGTATTGTGTTCAAGTTCAAGTACGTCCAAATATGCCTCTGTTTTCAAAGTTACGTCAGATAGGAACCAGAAAAGCATTACTCGAAGAATCAGTTCCTGTCCCTCCCAGGGACAGTCCTGGACATTTCATGTATCATAAACATGGCTTAGATGCCATACTGTATCTAGACTTATGGGTAGACTATACCAAGGATCTCGAAGAAAAATATAGATGGCCTGTTTCAGGAACATGGGATGCTGAGTGCATCATGAGAGTAGAGGAAGCATTATGGAAAAAGAAAGCCAGACAATCCCAGAAAGATGCCATAGAATTGTGGCGTAAAGAATCGCATAAAAGAACAGAAAAAGAATTCAGAAAAGCAGAATTAAGTAGGGAATCCTCAGAAAAAGCCCAAGAAAGGGAACTATTAGAAGAAGGTGAACGAGTTAGAGCAGAGCAGTCAGACAGACAAAGAAATGCCCTTATTAAAGGTATGTATCCCCTTCTCGCCGAGGGTCTGCCTAAGGCGACCCCGGAAACACCCTGTAATTTACCGCCACCATTGGTCCCGACTAAGCTACGTCATAAACCGACCGCAGCTGAAATTTTCCTTTCTTCCTATTTAGACGACGCTGTCCCAGAATATGCAAATCCGAATCCTACTCCGCCTGCTCATCACCCTGTTAATAACGTAATTCCTGTTCCTCCAGTCATTGGTCCCGGGAATCCTTTTAATCCGCCAGTACCCCAGGACCAACCCACATTACGTATGCCTACTTTACCAGTCACATTACCAGCAGCTGCACATCCAGTATTAATTGACGATTCTAGTTCAGGAGGAGCAGGGGGAGGTATTCCTGTCACCCCGCCTCAAGTAAAACGAATGACGCTAAGAGACGCAGCATTACAGCGCACGCCAAAAGTGGCTACATACGCAGCCCTCAAACACTTTCTTACTGATTGCAGATATGATCCAGTGCCAGGCGAAGATAAGATGATATTATATTCCGTACGTTTACGACGAGTTGCGAATTTTTTGACTACCATGCCAGATATGAAGGAACATTTAGACAGAATATATCATTTCATCCGAACAGGGGAGAAAACAGAAAGTATTCACGAGGCTATGGCACACAGGAAAGTCGAGATTCAAAGTATGATTTTGCAGTTTTTGATAAATTTTTAATAAGAGAACAAGATCATCCTGATAAAGACGAGATGAAGGTCCTGACAAGGTGGAGTGACAATATAGCAGAAGGAAAACACAGTAAACAAAATTGTATAGAAACCATGTACAGAAAGATTCGTAAAGAAATCCTAGACATACACGAAAGGGAGAAAGCAATGAGAGTAACCGAGAAAGAGAATGACATTTCAGATGAAGATGTTTACACCGAGAATCCAAACAGAATAGCGTACGTAGGTAGGGCGAGACCTTTTGACAGACACACACGCCTAGAACACAAGAAAGCTTTTCTTCCTCCCGTACCAGAACAGTGTTCTCTTGAACATTTATTCCAGGCTACCGATAAAGTTCTGAAACTACGAATAGGTTACAGTGAGCTTAGTACCATGCATGAACAGGAACTAGCCCGATCAGCAGTTCGATGGACTAGTGATTCTAGCACGTTTTCAGACGAAGTAGTGGCCCAAATGTTTCTGAAGCTTCCCCCAGACGAACAGCGACTGGTGGGTATGTACATGATCCAGCACCTCATTACACTGTACGAAAGTCAGCATTCTGATCCAGGTCCCTTATATAATGTATTGAACGAGTTACTCCTAAACAGATGGAAAGGTCTAGGTACCGATTTGATTAGTGTCATTTTAGAACAACGCCACAAATACAGAACGTTCCTGGCTCCACATTTTGTTCCTGTTCCACCCCCAGTAAGAAAGACATTCTACATAGACAGACAGAATCCGTTGCGAGAAGTGCATCCAATTAAGGGAACGGGGGGTGAGCTCGAACGAGTATTTGTTTACACCCCTTTAACGAAAATAGAACTACTAGAAATGAAAAAGTTAGTGCCCTGTCACGATAAAGATCCAGCAGGGTTCCACCGTGAATTAAAAGACATGCTCCGTATGGGAGAATACACGTATCCTGATATCATTAAAATGTTAAAGGTCCTGTTGCCTGCGGGCATATATGAAAAACTTAAAGAAAAAGAATGGGAGGTGGGAGAGAAAAAGATTGACTGGACAGCATTAGAGAACGAAGATAACACACGAGTTCCTGGTACCGGTCTCGGGGAAAAAGCCAAAGCATTGCCCGAGTTGTTAATACAAGTCTTGCCAAGATTACTAGCCACGAAAAAGGAAGACTGGGATGCCATCTCAGCCTGTAAACAGAAACAAGACGAAGACACTAGTGATTTCTATTCCAGATTTGAGAAATGTTTCATTATTAATAGCGGTTTGAAAATAAGTAGTGAGTCGTATCCCCATCTTTTTGTTACCAAACTAGTTGAGAATTCTTTACCACAAGTTAAAAATCGAGTACTGAAAGTCGAGAGTACCTGGCAAGCTAATACCCCGTCTCAGATGCTACAAATGTTACAGTATCACCAGAACCGAATCAGAGAAGAACAAGAACACGAAAGGAGACGTATGAAAGACACGAAAATGAAAGTACTAGTTGCACAGTCTGTTCCGGTAGATAGTCAGAAGAGGGGTACGACTCAGACTAGTCATTCTGCAGCTCCCGTTAAAGGGACATGCAATTACTGTAAACAGCCAGGTCATTATATAAACGAATGTGCAGTTCTGAAACACAACATAGCTACTGGTAAGACGAAAGAGAGACCGCGTCCTCCTAGACAGGAACATGTTCCGCAAAATACGCAACCACCGCAGAACACACAACAGACAGTAACAGTACCGCAGCCTATAGCTGCCACACAACACGTTACACAACAGATGTACCAGTACGCACAGTCAGATTATCCAGAATATCAGCAGTATTCATGAAACAGCCTAGAGAGGGAGGTTGGCTTGCCTCTCATCGAAGTTCCTGTAGATCAAGAGGGTCCCTATGTACACAGTCAAGTATTAGGGAAAGACAGAAAATTTCTGATTGATACAGGGGCAAGTAGGACTACCATCAGTCATGACGAGGTTCCAGGGGCTCCTCTCTCAGGCTCAAGAAATGTTTCCCTGGGATTTTCAGGAAAGCCTATTGTTAACGAAATATCGAAACCAGTCTCCCTAGAAGTTGGTCCATTGTCCCGAACTACAGATTTATTACTTACGAAATCATGTCCTGAAAACTTACTTGGTATTAAAACATTGAAAGAATTAGGTGCCGTAATTTGTTGTTCTCCGGAAGGAGTGAGATTGTTTTTACGTGATTTTAAAGGACATTATGTGTTAAGAGATTTTGATCCAAGATTATTGAATGTACCACAGCATTTATGGGCGCAAGGTCCAACTGATGTAGGTTGTATGCACATTACACCATATCGTGTCACTCTGAAGCAAGGAGTTGTATTACCCCGAATTCGACAATACAAATTGCCACCTGAGGCTGTAGCAGCCTTATTGAAAATCATTGACGAGCTCATCGCTCAAGGAGTGGTTGTAGAAACTGACTCCAATGTATGTAATTCTCCTATCATTCCGATTCATAAACGTACTGACCCAAATGCACCTCCAGTTTATCGGCTAGTAATTGACCTTCGAGAACTTAATAAATGTATCATACCCCAGTACCCTGTGGTTCCAGATATTTCTTCCCTATTGACTGCCATTGATTCCAAAGCTACGTTCTTTACTGTTATTGATCTCAAGAACGCTTTCTTTAGTGTCCCCATTCATCCAGACAGCCAGTTCCTTTTCGGATTCTGTTTAAATGGAAGAAGCTATAAATTCACACGTGCACCTCAAGGGTTCACAGAAAGTCCTAGTATTTACAGTCAAGCACTTAAACGACAACTAGACAGTATTCACATGCCAACTGACACTGCCCTGCTCCAGTATGTTGATGATCTACTGATCACAGCCCGTACAGAACGTGACTGCGAACGTGCATCACTGACAGTCTTGTATTTCCTGGCAGACATGGGGCACAAGGTGTCCCCTTCGAAACTGCAATTCTGTGTCCAGCAAGTGGTATACCTTGGACACTTGCTGTCCAAGAGGGGTAGACAGTTGACACCTGACCGTATCCAGTTAATTGCACATCTTCCACAGCCCAAGACACAGAAGGAGGTACAAGCTTTTATCGGCCTCACCTCTTACTGCAGACAATGGATCCCTCAGTATGCATATCTAGCCAAGCCACTGATACAGTTAACAACACAGGAGGCAGCGACATCGACTGTCCTCCCTTGGACCCAAGAACACACACTTGTTTTTAATGAATTAAAGAAAGCTTTATGCCAAGCACCTGTTTTAGCGACACCAAACTACAGCAAGCCTTTTACACTTTTTGTCACTGAACGTGATGGTACAGCATTATCTGTTCTCACACAAGATCAAGCAGGACAACACAAGCCTTGTGCTTATTTTTCTAGCACATTAGATCCAGTAGCCCAGGCTTTGCCTGCGTGCCTCAAATCAGTTGCCGCCACAGCTCTAGCTATCAGACAAAGTGATTCCATAGTGTTAGGACACTCCCTGACAGTACAGGTTCCACCCTCTGTGGAAGTTCTTTTAAACCGTACACAGACTCAGCACTTGACAATTGCACGATTAACAGGATATGAACTGACACTGTTCCAGCCACACATAGAAATCAGACGCTGCAACATTTTAAATCCTGCTACACTGTTACCCTCGATTACCCCAAACCCTGCAACACATGATTGTGTGGAAGTTATCAACACCATGACGAAGCCAAGACAAGACTTGACGGACATTGCATTACCTGATCCAGACCTGACACTTTATGTGGATGGTTCATGTATGAGAACAAGTACAGGAGAGTTAGTAGCTGCATATGCAGTGACTACTGAAACTGAAGTTATAGAAACACATCGTATTGACACCCTGTCTGCTCAAGCAGCAGAGCTCATCGCTCTGACCCAAGCCTGCATACGAGCCAAGAACCTGAAAGTAAACATATATACAGATTCAGTTATGCATTCGGAGTCGTACACGACTTTGGAGTCCTTTGGCAAGAAAGAGGTTTCATGACCTCTCATGGAGCCAAGATTCAGCATGGCCCCCTCATTCAAGCTCTGTTAGAAGCAATACATTTACCGACAGCTATAGCGATTATGAAGTGCAAAGCACATACGAAAGCCACTGACACCATTTCCCAGGGTAACGACCTGGCAGATCGAACAGCCAAGCTTACAGCTCAGACTCCAGACATTCCAGTTAACATGACAAAGACAGACGTTCCAGTCTCGACAACTTATATGACAGTTAAGGACCCTACACAAGACGTACTAGACATACAGACACATGCTACTCCAGATGAAATCAAGAAATGGTCTGAACAAGGAGGGGTCCAGACAGATCAGGGATGGTTGACGAAGGGAAAAGCCACATGGTTTCTCCCCGACTCTATGGTTCAAGTCATTATTAATACAGCACATAGTCCAGCACATTTAGGAGAAAAAGCCATGTTAGACAGTATCCAGAACCTCTGGTTTAACAAGCATTTACGAGCAGCAGCGAAGCAGAAAGTGCGTACCTGCATGATCTGTTGTCAGTTCAATCCAGGTAAAGGTGTTCCCGTGGAACAAGGTGGATTTCATCCTCCTGACCACCCTTTTGAAGTCCTCCAGATGGATTATATCCAGATGGATCGATGCCGAGGTTTCAAGTATGTCCTCGTAGTTGTATGCGCTTTATCCAGATGGACAGAAGCATATCCAGTCCCAGATTACACTGCCGCGACCACTGCCAGGCAGTTGGTACGTGAGTTCTTCCCACGCTATGGTTTGCCCCGGGTCGTGTATTCAGATAACGGACAGCCATTCTCGTCCGAACTCATGAAACAAGTATCACTTCTGTTAGGGTACCAGTGGAAATTCCATTGTGTACGACATCCCGAGGCAGCTGGCCTCGTCGAGAGACATAATCAAACTCTGAAAATACGAATAGCGAAGGTCTGCGCAGAGAAAGGTGTAGATTGGATGGTAGCCCTGCCGGTTGCCCTCTTCTATATGAGAATGGTCGCTCACTCCCGATCTGGTTTGTCACCCTACGAAGTAGTGTTCGGTCGTCCCCCAAACATGTGGGGTACACCTATGCCTCGTAAAATCACCAATGTTGACAGTAATATGCTGACAGATTACCTAGCTTCCTTGATGTCTGCACTACTCTCTTGTCGTTCACAGGTCGCGGCTGCCTTTCCAGACAACACCCAGGTGAAACCGCACGAGGTCGTTCCAGGTGACCTTGTTTTGGTCCGCAACTTCGATCGTCAAGCCCTCTGGAGCCCCGCTGGAAGGAGCCAAAACTCGTTCTGATGACCACAAGGACCGCCGTAAAGTTGGAAGGACGTAAAGGCTGGCTCCACTCCAGTCACATCAAGCGTTTCCATGGACTGCGTCCAAAGACTTTTTTCAAGGACTGCCCCGATACTGACTCTAAACTTCCCCTGTTAGAGAAAACTCCGCAGCAGGAGTATAAACTCAAATTGAGGTCTAGTAAGTCAGACAGCGTTTAATTGTTTAAGTCCCCCTCGGGTGAAGCGGTTAGACAGGTTCCTGACATGTATAAGATAGACCCACATAGTGAGAGAGATAGACGAAACTCCAAGAAAATGAAATACTGTAAAAGTCTGCGAAGCAGATGTATCGTTACGTTATTGTTTATGTTAATTCTGAGTCTTACGATCACATGTATAAGTTATATGCTACATGTATTCTTTCCTCCTCTTGATTCACATTCACACTTTTCCTCTAATGATACTGTAGAGCACACATTTAGTGAACTACCCCCCCACGAGTTATCCTATCGACTTGCAATGCGCAACAATACTTTTATTCGTATGTTACACTATTCACATCAGACCAGCAATGCCACTAATTGCTGGGTATGTGGTCGACTCCCCCCTTACCAGGCAGTGAAGGGAGCTCTGCCACTCTTTCCCTATCCGTTCTCACACAATGGCTCGTGTGGAGCATGGTTTACGTTAACGTCATTCTTAGACGATAAGTCCCTTCTGAATAGAACATGTTTCCCAGACAAGGACGGTCTTTCCCATAGGACAGGGTTAGATCTAGAAAATGAAGTATATGATCTAGGTAACTTTTCCTCCAACCTCATGGTTTTGAATGTTCAGTCCGAGGCCACTCCAGACTTGCCTTCTATAACAGTTCTACCAGTGAAAGGCGAGTTATGTGTCAGAAAGAATGGTTCAGTACATCTAGGACATAGTGATTGTACTACTGTGGTCGAGTATAGTGACAGTGGGAAGTCTACTTTCAAAGCCTCACGTCATTCTTATTTTATATGTGGTCAGACCGCATATGTACGTTTGCCCCTAGATTGGGATGGAACATGTTACATTGCCTTCCTACTGCCACCAGTTTTCCTGGCCCCATCCGATTATCACCGAAATACACATCTAGTACACGTCAGACATAGAAGGGAGATCGAGTCCCCAATTGTCGATCAGACTGAAACTGCATTAGAACAGTATACGGATTTCAATAAAGGTTTCTTCTTCTTCATAGGTCCTGTCCAGAATAGTAAATTAATACGCAGGTTAACCAGAACCCTTGAAGCAGTAGTGAATGAGACTACTTCCGCCCTAGGTAACTTAACAGAAGAGCAGTCTGCTATGAGATTTGTTGTTCTTCAGAACCGCCTTGTCCTTGACGTCATACTGGCCGATAGGGGCGGAGCTTGTAGAGTCATCGTATCTAGTTGTTGCATTTTCATTCCTAATAACGCACCGTCTGTGTATTCAGCAATAACAAGTCTTCATAAAATAGCCCATCAGCTACACCAGAATCCAGGCACCTGGACTTGGTCCGGCTGGCTCTGGAGTGTAATATCTGCCTGGGGATGGAAAGTACTAGTATTCCTGGGAGTAGTAGTAATGATCATATTCAGTTGTTGTCTCTGTTTACAATGTGGCCCAGCGATTTGCGGCTTGTGCGCTACATCTTGTATTCTACGTCCAAAGTCCTATTCCCAAAAGATAAAAGACGAGCAAATGATGCTGTATGAACAGATAGATGGTCTTATGAATATTGATGTTTCCTGAAGGGAACGTAGGGAACAAGGAGGGAATGAGGAAAATTGAATTTTGCCCTGTTATGTGTCCCTACGTGTTCCCCATCATATGTTATATGTGCATGATTAATATGCATTTCCCCCCCATGGTCGAATATAAAGACGCATTTACAGTTGCGTCCAACGTTAGTATGTCAGTTGTCCAGTTCTCCTGAAAGTAACGTGAATTAGGCTTTTAGGCCTATGTTGCCAACGTCTTTACATGATGCACGATAAATCATCGAGATGCACCCGTTTCTAGGCCTCACAGGGCCCGGACACCAGATTCAAGCCTCAAGTCTCCTGAACCACTCCGAGAGATGCAGCCCCGCCCGCATCCCTGACCCTTCACTTACTTCCTGCCCTGCAACGCGGTGCCTGGCTCGGCCTGGCCTGCCTGCCAAGAATATGTTATGCCTACAGTTATCTGTTCAGCTCCCCGGCTTCACATTCCTAGCTAACGAACAGCATAAACATCTCCATCTACAGTCTAGTCTTCCTGTCTCCATGCAAGTGATTTCCTGAATTAGGATCCATAGAAGATCCATAGTTCACGCAATACATGAAGAGATATATGCACGCACTAGCCTTAGTGACAAGTAGCCTTTGCCCTGATGACTTTTAGAATCAAGCAACATGTACTCCAAACACAAGATATCAGATATGCTATAGGTACAGGTCGTTCTGACATCCCAGACTTCAGTCTCCTCTTCTAGTGCTAGAAGTCAGGGCCCCCAGCTCTCCCCAGTTACACGTCATGACTCGTTTGCGCGCACCAGTAGGTTAGAGGTTCCAGCTGCCCATGAAGCCCCCTCCATGTGTCCACCCACTTATGACACTTCTGTGACGTCTACATCACACACCTCCGTGCACGCCCTGTGCACGCCTTCTTTTCACGCCCATATGTTCTTATCTTCTTCTTTTCACTTGTTACGCCTACTGTATTCAATGCAACTGTACTGTTTTACTATATATATTGTATGCTGTTAATGAAATGTTGAGATCGAGGTCGAGATTTGTCCCTTCCTGAACCTTAGCAGGTGATGGAACCCGATGTCCATTGGCTCGAGCCACTTAATTAAAGCCCGTATGACTCAGATACCACGGATTCTGCCTCTTATTTATTGAGCTATCCTTTTCAGTTAATGCATAGAAAAATAGTACCGGTAATTATTTATTTATTTACCACACCACAGTAAGGAATACTCGTGTTACTCAGGTGCACAGAACACAAACAGTATGTTCAACTGTGTATTGATCTTCCTGGAGATACCACACACATTAGAGTTAGCATAGTACCAGGGACAGCTCCTCTCTGATCATTTCCCACTGCTCTTCACCCATGGTGGGAGGAAGGAATGAGTGCACATGTATGTCAACCTGGAGGCTTAAGATGAAGGCTCAAGATGGAGGTACTGTAGGACACAGCCTTCCAAGAGAGTCTGAAAGAGGCAATTACTGGTTGAAAAGAAGATAATTGGGGATCGGAAAGTAATCACATGAAAGAGTGGGATACCATGAAAGTAGCCCATTGGGGTAAATACACGAGTATACAAAATGCCATTAGGATCACACTAGAAAGGGCTCTTCAGAGCTAAGAGGAGGTGGTATTGAGTCTGGAGAAGGCAGTGCTAGAAACACATAAGTAACAACTGGAAATGACTGAAGCACAAAAGGTAATAGGGAAAGCATGAGACAACCTGAAGATATTTGTACATAGAGACTATAGACAGTACTTAACAGAGAGAGATGCAATTTAGGTAAGCTGATAGCATGGTTGCTCAACTAGAAGAAACTAAGGGCCAGATGTAGGTAATTCATATTTACCACTTCTTAAATACCGAATTTTACCGATTCGGTATTTAAGAAGTGGTAAATATGAAGGGGGGAGATGTAGGTATTTCCAGATGTGGAAATACCGAATAATTAAGAATCGGTATTTGCCGAATCTGGAAATACCGAATCGGTATTTCCTATTGATTCCTATGGGCTGTGAAGCCCATAGGAATCAATGGGCAATACCGATTCTGTAATTACAGAATCGGTAAATACCGATTTTAGCAAGGGTGCAGGGGGTGTCACTTTGACACCCTCTGGCACCCCAAAAATAGGCATGTGCGCCATGTGGCACACAGACATGCCCTAAGGGCATGTCTGTCTGTCACATGGCTAGGTGTGCATGCACACATGTGCATGCACACCTGATTTCAGTATTTTAACACCCAATTGGATTGGGTGTTAAAATACCGAATTTGTAGGGCCTTTGGGACTCAGAAGAGTCCCACCTACATCTGAGATTTACCGAATTGGTAAAAATACCGATTCGGTATTTTACAGAATCAGTAAATTTACCGAATCGGTAAATTTACCGATTCTGTAAAATTGTGCCCCTACATGCCAAATCTGAAATACCGGTCGGTAACGGCCGAAAATACCGATTTTCGGCCGTTACCGACCGACCTACATCTGGCCCTTAGAGCAGTGGCAATGAGACTCTCAAAATGGATGGATAATGGGCGGTCATATAGACAGGTGTCATTGAAGTGCTCTGTGGACACCTCAAAGAATACACAGCAAGAAGAGGAATCAAAGGGACACCTTTAGACATACAGACATACCGGGGGAAGTCTGGAGTGCTTGCTTTCAAAGGGGAATTGAATTGGATCAATAAAACAGATGCGAAGTGGCAAAACACTGGGAAGCAATGGCATCCCACAGAATTGTACCAACTCATCCCTAGAAAGTTCTCTGACCTGTTAAAGTAAGTGTACAGAGAGGCTTGGCATTTTGTCATAGTCCATGAGAGAAGATGTAGTTTCAAGTTTAATTGTTTCTGCACTACTAATAAAAGCCATTACAAAATTGATAAAACCTAATAGAAATAGATGAGTTGTACACACAAAACATATCATAAACATGATTCAAAAAACTGTTTTAAAACTACTGTTATAGATTCAGAACCCATTTTAAAATGTGTTTACACTAGGAAACAATTCTAAAATCCATTGTAAATACACTAGCTGTAATTACAGGTCAATCGGGCCCCAGAGGAATGTAAGTCATAGAAACTATACCAAATGCATACATAAACAGAATAAGAAACATTTTGGCTAAGAGATTGAGTCAAGGGGTGGATACACTAATGAATGAGGATCAATGTTGATTCACTACCATTTGCAGCACAGTTCATATCTTGAGAAGGCTCATGTACAACCTGTCATTGGTAGAACAGCAATATTCTGTTCTGCTTTCGACATAGTAAACTCCTTCGATACTCAGGTGGCAGTACATGTTCCAAGCATGAGTGGACATGGGCTTTAGCCCTGTCTAAATGGATAATACTATTGTAGACAAAATCTACTACTGAAATGCTTAATTGAGAATCAGTGCCATGGAGCTGGGTAATTCATAGAGGCACAAGCCAAGGGTGATCACTCTCACTGCTATTTGTCCTTGCAGTTGAGCCACTGTAGTGCACAATATGCAGTATGCTTAAAGAATGAGGCATGACAATAAGGGCAACAATGCACATAGTGCCCACGTATATGGATGCCATTTTGGTGTGTTTGCTGGAGCATCACCAATTGGTGTCTGTGGTGTTACATGAAATGGAACAAATCTGTGTAGTAGCAGGCCTTTGTACAAACTGTGGGGAAAAAGCAGGTGTTTCTGATGAGAGGTGTAACCAAAATACCCAGATGTGGTCCTCAGGTGTGAATTATACTGTTATAGATACCAACGATACAGGTAGTACAGAAACATCAGATATACAAGAAACTGGTCAATACTATAGAATGGTAAGATTCTGGAACACCCACCCATTCTCACTAATGGGTAGATTGTGCTAACCAAAATAATTTTCCTCCCAAGAATCTATATGCTATGCAAAGTCAATGCACCCACACTGCAGCACTTGTTGGAAGCAGGACAAACTGTTGGTATTATTTTGTTTGGGCTGGTAAGAGGACTAGACTATGTCTGGGTATTATGGGGTATATTCACAAAGATAAATCTACATGTGAGTAAATCCAAATGTATAAATTCACTTTTACTCTTTTGAGTAACTTTACTTCTGTAGTAGGGGATCTCTGTGTATAGTCATAATCTAGTGAATAGGCCTATTCACAAACTGCATTTGTAGTGTATTCAGCAGTACTATCACAATAGAACTTCTAACATACTACAAAATACCCAATGTGGGGAGGACTCCCCCACTGCCTTTCCCGTCTTCTATGTGCAGAGATCTCCATGCAAGTATGCCTACATTTTAGTAGCAAATGTGGGAGGGACAGGGGGAGTGGCTGGCAAATGGGAAATGCTTACTCCTAAAAGAGCAGGGTTTTGGGAGGAGTAAGGAGGGGTTAAGGGATTGCTAAAGCAGGGTCAAGGAAGGAAATGCACCTACTCACAAAATAATAATCCCATTCCTAGTCACAAACGTACCTTATATAGTTACCATAGCCACGAAGGGCCCAACATATTTGTAAATGCACTCCAGCTCAGAGCTGGAATAAGTCTAGCACCACCACCACCCATCATCAGCATCATCCATAGCCACTCAGACATACTACAATGGCCTCACACAGAACATAATTGAGCTGGGGACAAATCATGAAACCCCCACAGGTAATAATACAAAATAAAATATTGTATTTTAACTTTTCAAAAATATACATACATTTATTTTAATGTGAAAAATAAAATGTAAATTATAAATAAATATTAATTACCTGAACATATTTAAAAATAAATTAAATCAATTAAAATTAATTCAATACATAACTTTTAGTTCAGTGTAATACCTAAATAAATACAAACATTTAACTTTAGGTGGATGGTATGTTTTTAAACAAATATGGAAACATTGTTTTAATTTAATTTAAAATACTTATATGATATCCCTACTGACTTTACCCTCTGTTTTGGGGTGTGAGGACATGCAAATCTACACTTTTGAGTAACTGTACTCTTGTAAATGGTGGTTAGCTAAAGGTAGGAGTAGTTTCTGTCCTGTAACTCCAGTTCTGTAGTAGGGGTATCTCTGTTATAGTCACAATCTAGTGAATAGTCCCGCCCATGTGCGTGGACCCCGGAGCAATCAAAAATAATCTCTTACAGTGTCGAAAAATGCAGAACTGCACAGACACTTAAGAGAGAATTTAAAGACAGATAATGCAGCCTAAACAAAAAAGGCTACACTGTCCAGTACTTCAACTAGAAATTCCACCACAAAATCCACAAAACAGCAAAGCCTGTACAGATTTCCCTTGCTTTACAGCAAAATCCCCCAGGAATGATAGAGAGAAGAACCTGGACAGACAAGCCCCATAGGCTGCCATTATGTGGCTCAGAACAGGATACTGTGCCTTTAAGAGAACTTTCCAGAACTTCACAGTATATCAGAATGCCCTGCAGGTCCCAGTTACTTTCAGTTCTTTTTTCCGGCTCCTGCAAGCAGGACCCTGGAGCATTGAGCTCTCCCTTTTCAAGGGTTTATTGGTGTTTTTTCACTGTAAAATCGTTTTGAGTACTTTCTGAGTACTTTTAGGCTTTTCTTCTTGGTTTTCTGCATTCTTTTGATGTCAAATATGCCTGCATTATTTGACAAATGCCCGGAGTGCTCCAGGAAGAAGGCAAAGTCAGACCCTCATGAGGTGTGTATCCTCTGCCTGCCCTCTTCCCATGTGCCAGAGGAGTGTGAGATCTGTCAAGGCTTCTCTGGCAGGACGCTGAAGGACAGAATGAAGATCAGACTTCAGGGCCTCGAGGAAAGGAGGCTGAAGGCGCAAGGTGGGTCTGGAGGGGCTTCATCTGCCCATGCTGAGGCCTCTGGGGGGCTCCCCAGGGGCAGGAAGTCCAGCAAACGTCCACTGTCTCCGTCTGGGTCGGTTGCACAACCAGGACGTCGAGAGGGAGGTCCACGGCCAGCTTCCGGTCTCCCCAGGGCTCTGGGTCGAGAAAACGTCGCCCGTCGACGTCGAGGGCCTTACACAGACTGCCGTCGAACCCAGTGTCTTCGGCGTCGACGTCGAGTGATCGGCGTCGACGGGCCCGGCGTCGGCGCTCGCCATCGAGGCGACACCGCCGATCGCCGTCGACGAGCATGTCGTCGTCGAGGGGATCCTCGTCGTCGAGGCCGCCGTTGAAGCGGAAGAGGTCGCCGTCGAGGCAGAAGAGATCTCCGGCGAGGAAGGAGTCAACGTCGAGGCGGTCGAGGTCGCCGTCGAGGCGCACCAGATCACCGTCGAGACATAAAGGATCGTCGTCGAGGTGGTCTGGCTCGACGTCGAGGCATGGAAGCCGTTCGACGCCGAAGCATAGATGGCGGTCGACATCGAGGGACCCACGTTCGACGCCTGGTCACCGTTCTTCGGCGTCGAGGGGTCGTGCTGACAGGCCTAGGACTGTGGGGGGCTCCCCTCAGTCCGGAAAAAATGGCGGGTCGCCGGGATCGGCATACTCAGAGGTGTATACCCCGAAGAAGGCTGTTCCACCTCCTCCTCCGTTGCCAGGAGGTCTACCTCCGAGGGCTCCAACCCCTCCTCCGTTGCCTCCTCTGCCTCCACTTCCAACAGGACCTAGGACCCCTGTGCCGGACAAGCCGCCACCGGTTCCACCGAGGTCGGTCTCTTTGCCCAGGCTTCCGACCCCTCCCAAGAAGACTCCTAAGTCTAAGGACCCACCCAAGCCCAGGACGTCCGCCCCGGGGAAACCGGCAGAACGTCCCAGACCTAGGAGGTCAAGGTCGCGCTCCAGACGGAGACACAGGTCGAGGAGCAGACACAGGTCCTCCACCAGATCTAGACATCGCCACAGGAGGCATAGGTCCAGGTCCCGTACAGCATCATCTAGGACCCGTTCCTATTCACCTACTCTATCGGATTCTCCGGAGACTAGGGTGTCTCCGGTCGACGACATTGGCACGTTCCAGGAGGTGCTCCTGAGGGGGGCTGCGAAGTTGGGTATCACAGTGACGGCTCCAACACCTACGACGTCCGTGATATTCGAGACGCTTCACAAGAAGCACCTGTCTAGCCCTCTTCTGCCGTTGGTCCCAGGACTGGTCGAACCGGCGGAAGTACTGTTCCTTACACCGGCGGTGGTGAAGGCTGCTCCTTCAAGACTCCTGAAAAAGTACCGTGCTCCTGACTCGGACCCGGCCTTCCTACGTGTGGACCCGGTGCCCGATTCGGTGATAGTGACGGCGGCCAGGAAGTTACATTCTACCTCCCCATCCTCCACAGTGCCACCGGATAAAGAGAGCCGCTGGATTGATTCGGCTGGTAGGAAAGCCTGTGGGACTTCTTCCACCACTATGAAAGCCTCCAGCGATTCGGCTTTGTTGGGGCGGTACAACCGTGCGCTATGGGACTCCATGGAACAGTTCGCGGACTTGGTACCGCGCAACAGGAAGGAGGACTTCATGGAAATTGTCTCGGAAGGGATGCTGGTTTCCAACCAGGCCATCAGTGCCTCTGCGGACATAGCGCTGTTGGCCGCACATGGCTACTGTCACGGAGTCAACCAGCGCCGCCATGCTTGGCTCAGGCTCACGTCGCTCAAGCCTGAGGCGCAACAGCGGGTGGCCAATCTGCCGTTTTCCGGTCACGCACTCTTCGGGAAACATGCCGACGACGAAATGGCCCGGATGAAGACCGAGGCTGAAACCCTGACAGCCGTGGGTCTGGAGAAACCCAAGGACAAAAAGCCCTACCGCCAGTTCCAACGGCGGTTTGGCTCGCAGGGGAAAGGAAGAGGACAGTCTTCTGGGCAACAGCAGCAGCAACAACAGCAGCAGTTCCGAAGACCCTTCCAAAAACGTCAGAGGGGTACCGCGAACAAGGGCCCGGCCGGGTCTCGACCCTGAGCGGTTACTTCCCCTTCATCCGTTACCCGCTCCGGTGGGGGGAAGCGTTCAATTTTTTCTGGCAGAGTGGAGAAAAATTACTCAGGACAAGTGGGTGCTAAATATTGTTTGCAATGGATACAGTCTTCGGTTCACCAGCCCGCCTCCATCGATTCCTGCGGTCAGCTCGCAGTATCAGCTGCGCTAGCTCCAGGCGGAGGCCGATATTCTGTTAAGGAAAAGGGCGATAGAAGACGTACCTCTGTCTCAAAGAGGAAGAGGTCTGTACTCCCGGTTCTTTCTGGTCCGCAAGAAGGACAAGAACGAGTTCAGGCCCATTCTGGACTTGCGACATGCAAACAAGTGGATTCGCAGAGAAAAGTTTCGCATGCTGTCGTTGCATCAGATTTATCCTCAGCTGCAACAGGGGGACTGGCTTTGCGGGAAACAACATTTACAACGCAACTTTTACAATGCACTACCATTACAACAAAACTTTTACAACGCAACATCCATTACAACGCATGTTTTTACAACACAACCATTACAACGCATGACACTACAACGCACACCACTACAACACATGTCATTACAACGCAGTCTTTACAACGCATACCATTACAACGCATAACATTACAACACATAGTACCCCTACACTATCCAACACTTACCCTACTGTTGCACCCCCTGGAGTTAGAATAGTAATTGTTACCCCTACACTATCCAACACTTACCCTACTGTAGCACCCCCTGGAGTTAGAATAGTAATTTTTACCCCTACACTATCCAACACTTACCCTACTGTTGCACCCCCTGGAGTTAGAATAGTAATTTTTACCCCTACACTATCCAACACTTACCCTACTGTCGCACCCCCTGGAGTTAGACTAGTAAATATTACCCCTACACTATCCAATACTTACCTTACATGCAAAGTAGTATTATGCGTTGTAATGGTATGCGTTGTAAAGGTAGTATGCGATGTAAGGGAATGCGTTGTAAAGGTAGTTTTTAAAAATTCGTTGTAAATGCATGCGTTGTAATGGAATGCGTTGTAATGGATGTTGCGTTGTAAAACATGCGTTGCAAAGGTAGGCGTTGTAAAAGTATGCGTTGTAACGTCATACATCCGGCTTTGCGCCATAGACCTACAGGATGCATACTTCCATGTGCCCATTGCACACAAACACAGGAAGTTCCTGCGATTTCAAGTCGGCACCAATCACTATCAGTACACTGTACTTCCGTTCGGGCTGAAGTCTGCGCCCAGGACTTTCTCGAAGTGCATGGCGGTGGTGGCGGCACACCTGCGGAAGAACAAGGTGTTTGTCTACCCGTACCTGGACGATTGGTTGATCAAGGCCTCCTCCTTCTCGGAAGCTCAAGCGCCCTTCCAGAAGACGTGCGTTCTCTTGAACAGGCTGGGGTTGCACATCAACATGTCCAAGTCTATCCCGACCCCGGTCCAGTGCATTCAGTACTTGGGAGCCTCCATCGATACGCGGTCAGCAAGTGTGTCTCCTTCGGAAGAGCGACGATTATCACTCCTTCGGAAGGCTCAGGCTCTCATGACCACTCCATCTACGACAGTGCGGGAGGTGTCTTCTCTACTGGGTTTGATGGCATCTTGCATCTTCCTGACGCCACATGCGCGGCTGCACATGAGACCGCTGCAGGAGTGCTTGGAGGATCAGTGGGACCAGAGGAGAGGATCTTGGGACGACAAGATGAGACTGTCTCTGCATGCTCTTCAGTCTCTGAAGTGGTGGTGTTCAGCGGAGAATCTCCTACGAGGGGTTCCCTTCCACAAGGACATTCCCACTCAGACTATCGTGACGGATGCTTCTCTCCAGGGATGGGGAGCGCACTCCGGAGACCTACAGATTCAAGGGACGTGGTCCCCGACGGAGTCCACGTACCACATCAATTTCCTGGAACTCAGAGCTGTTCACTTGGCACTAAAGGCCTTTCATCCGTCCTTTCAGACCAACTCTCTGCTTGTACAGACGGACAATACGACCACGATGTATTACCTCAACAAGCAGGGGGGCTCGAGCTCACGCACCTTGTCACAGGAGGCGCAGGCGATCTGGCGCTGGCTTCTGGCTCGAGGACTGATGATAACGGCCACCCATCTGCCAGGTGTGCAGAATGTTCAGGCAGACGCACTGAGCAGACTGATTCAGGAAAACCACGAATGGGTCATAAACGACGAAGTACTAGGAGAAGTCTTTGCAATGTGGGGAACTCCAGACGTAGATTTGTTCGCCACCGCAGAAAACAGCAAATGCCGAGACTTCGCCTCCAGGTACTACCAGCCGGGAACGCTGGGGAATGCGTTGTGGATCGACTGGTCGGAGAGCTTTTGTACGCTTTTCCGCCCATTCCCCTGATTCCGACGGTTCTCATCAAGCTGTCCCAGTCCAGGGCGCGGATGATACTGATTGCCCCGGAATGGCCCAGACAGTGGTGGTTCACGGACCTGCTTCACCGGTCTCTCCTTCCTCACATGAAGCTGCCGTGCAGGCCGGACCTTCTCACGAAGTTTGGGGGGCAGATGTTGCACCCCAACCTCTCGTCTTTGAGTTTGGCGGCATGGCTCCTGATATAGTGCAATATGGCCATCTGAATCTCCCAGAAGATTGCATGGACATACTGAAGGAGGCTAAGTGACCTTCCACTAGAACTTCCTATGCTTACAAGTGGAAGAGATTTTGCATCTGGTGCAAGTCCAAGAACTATGACCCGACGACATGCAAGGAGGATGTAATCCTTCCATATCTACTTCATCTGGCGCAGTCTGGCCTTAATGTCCATTCCATTAAGGTTCATCTGGCTGCTTTGACTGCCTACAGGAAATGCCCTTCACAGACTTCCTTCTTCCATATCCCTGTGATCAAAGACTTTTTGGAAGGCTTGAAGAAAGTTTTCCCTCCTGTCAGGCTTCCTTCGCCTACCTGGGAATTGAACGTGGTGCTGTCGAGATTGATGAAGGAGCCTTTTGAACCTATTCATAAGGCTTCGTTGCAGCACCTGTCCTGGAAGGCGGCGTTCCTCGTGGCCATTACATCGGCCCGCAGGGTGAGTGAAATTCAGGCGTTGTGTTGCCAAGAACCTTATAATGTATTTCATGCTGCTAAGGTTGTTATGCGTACTCACCCTAAATTTCTTCCCAAGGTTATTTCTGATTTTCATGTCAACCAGACTATAATTTTGCCTACGTTTTTTCAGAATCCTTCATCTCCAGCCGAAAGATCTTTACATTCCCTGGATGTTAGGAGGGTGATGAAATTTTATCTGGATAAAACGAAGGATATTCGTAGGTCAGACCAATTGTTTATCAATTATGGATCAGTCAGGACGGGTCTTGCTACCTCTAAACAGTCCATCTCGAGGTGGATTGTGTCCTGCATACAATTGTGTTACCAGAAAGCTAATAAGACCTTAGGTGGCAAACCTAAGGCTCATTCCACCAGGGGCAAAGCTGCCACGACAGCGTTGCTTCGTAATGTTCCCATTGCAGAGATCTGCAAGGCGGCCACTTGGAAGTCAGTCCATACCTTTGCTAAGTATTACTGCCTGGACGCTGATGCCAGGGCAGACGCTCAGGTTGGGCAGGCTTCGCTGCGGAATCTGTTCGCACAATAGTGGCGTAATTTCTTTTTTCTCCACCGTCGCTTCGTGTGGGGATGGGCTTGCCATTCTATTCACTAGATTGTGACTATACACAGAGATCCCCTACTACAGAAGGAGTAGTTTCTGTCCTGTAACTCCAGTTCTGTAGTAGGGGTATCTCTGTTATAGTCATAAGCGCCCGCCCTCCTCCCCGGTGGAGAGAGATATTCATGTACGCAATGCTACAGGTCTGGCGTGTTACGCCTTCAAAAAGAACTGAAAGTAACTGGGACCTGCAGGGCATTCTGGGATACTGTGGAGTTCTGTAAAGTTCTCTTATAGGCACAGTATCCTGTTCTGAGCCACATAATGGCAGCCTATGGGGCTTGTCTGTCCAGGTTCTTCTCTCTATCATTCGTGAGGGATTTTGCTGTAAAGCAAGGGAAATCTGTACAGGCTTTGCTGTTTTGTGGATTTTGTGGTGGAATTTCTAGTTGAAGTACTGGAGAGTGTAGCCTTTTTTGTTTAGGCTGCATTATCTGTCTTTAAATTCTCTCTTAAGTGTCTGTGCAGTTCTGCATTTTTCTACACGGTAAGAGATTATTTTGATTGCTCCGGGGTCCACGCACATGGGCGGGACTATTCACTAGATTGTGACTATAACAGAGATACCCCTACTACAGAACTGAAGTTACAGGACAGAAACTACTCCTACCTTTAGCTAACCACCATTTACAAGAGTACAGTTACTCAAAAGTGTAGTTTTGCATGTCCTCACACCCCAAAACAGAGGGTAAAGTCAGTAGGGATATCATATAAGTATTTTAAATTAAATTAAAACAATGTTTCCATGTTTATTTAAAAACATACCATCCACCTAAAGTTAAATGTTTGTATTTATTAATGTATTACACAGAACTAAAAGTTATGTATTGAATTAATTTAAATTGATTTAATTTATTTTTAAATATGTTCAGGTAATTAATATTTATTTATAATTAACATTTTATTTTTCACATTAAAATAAATGTATGTATATTTTTGAAAAGTTAAAATACAATATTTTATTTTGTATTATTACCTGTGGGGGTTTCATGATTTGTCCCCAGCTCAATTATGTTCTGTGTGAGGCCATTGTAGTATGTCTGAGTGGCTATGGATGATGCTGATGATGGGTGGTGGTGGTGCTAGACTTATTCCAGCTCTGAGCTGGAGTGCATTTACAAATATGTTGGGCCCTTCGTGGCTATGGTAACTATATAAGGTAAGTTTGTGACTAGGAATGGGATTATTATTTTGTGAGTAGGTGCATTTCCTTCCTTGACCCTGCTTTAGCAATCCCTTAACCCCTCCTTACTCCTCCCAAAACCCCGCTCTTTTAGGAGTAAGCATTTCCCATTTGCCAGCCACTCCCCCTGTCCCTCCCACATTTGCTACTAAAATGTAGGCATACTTGCATGGAGATCTCTGCACATAGAAGACGGGAAAGGCAGTGGGGGAGTCCTCCCCACATTGGGTATTTTGTAGTATGTTAGAAGTTCTATTGTGATAGTACTGCTGAATACACTACAAATGCAGTTTGTGAATAGGCCCCGTTGAAGTGTGGCTGAAGGAGAGAGATAACTAAGAAAATCGATTACTGCAAAGTATGTAAGGGCACCGAAGGGTATGCACTGCAGTGATCTTTATACAGGGAGGGAAGAGGGAGAAGTGCCTCTATGTTTAAAAACCATTGCAGTGTTTTTAAACATAGATGGACTGCTTCCACTTCCTCTTCTGTTTAGAGGTCACTGCAAAGCATGACCCTCTGCACCCTTACATACTCTGCAGTGATTACGGCAGAGTATGTAAGAGGGCCAAGGGGTATGTACTTGCCCTGCATTGGTTTGATATCTCTACAGGACCACAAGAGGGAGCAGTCCATCTATGTTTGAAAACCATTACAGATTAAACTTTATCTGCAGTGATTTTTAAACATAGAAGGACTGCTCCTTCTTTCAGCCCTGTTTTAAAAACAACAACCACTGCAGACCAATTACGCTGGTGAAGCAGCGTAATTTATCATAATTCTGCTTTGCAATAGTAACTCTAAAGTACTACATTCCTTCGCTTTCACCGGCGGTATTAAACAGTCCACTCAAGCCTAGTGTATTGCTCATGTCATACAGGTTTGGCAGGTACAGTGTGCATATAACAGAGCTATTGCTCAGGTAATACAGGACTTTCACGTAGAGGTCAGTAAGGTGTAGTATACAGACATCAGAGCTAATGCTCGGATCACATACGTCTTGTAGGCAATGTGTAAAGATAGCAGAGCTATCACTAAAGTCACACCATTGATACATGTAGAGTTAAATATTTTGCTCTTAGGGTGTAAAGACAGCAGAGCTAATGCTCGAGTCACGCATGCAGTACAAGCAGAGTTTGGAGACAGAACAGCTATCACATAGGTCACACTGGTTTTGCAGGTAGGGACTAAAGACAGCAGAGATATCACATAAGTTACACCAGTCTTGTAGACAGGAAGCAGAGGAGTCCCTCAGGTTACATTGGTCTTGCAGTTATAGTGTAAAGGCAGCTGAGCTGTCTCTCAGGTCATACCAATCTTACAGGTAAAGTGTGCAGATAGCAGAGCCATTGCGCAGACCACATGTCTTACAATAAAGTGTTAAGACAGCAAAGCTATCGCTTAAGTCATTCGTGGTTTACATGTAGGGTTTAGAGAAGGCAGAGGTATCACTCAGGTCCCACCGGGCTATCAGGTAGGATGTTAAGATGGCAGAGTTCGTGCTCATGTCACACTGAGCTTGCAGGTATAGTACAAAGCCAGTTTTTACTCAGATTGCACCAGTCTTCCATGTATGATGGGAAGACAGCAGAACAATTGCACAGCTCTGATCTTGCATGTAGAGTGTAAAGACACCAAACCTACTGCTCAGGTCATGTGTGTAAACAGCAGAGGTATCGCTCAGATCAGTCTCGCACATAGGTAGGCTTTCCTGTTTTCAGTTTCTATTTTTTGTAAATTCTGGTGGGGTTTTATCAGTGTTTTCAAGTAATTTCAATACCTTAAAAAGCAGTGGTTATCAGGGGTTACACATTTTCACGCCATTAAAAACACGGAAACAGTGTTTTTCAGGTGTTTACAGAACTTTTTGCTTTTATTATTGTTTGCTTTGTGCAATGATAGTGCATGGTATATAGACAGTGTATGTACGACGTAAATGAGGTCCAAATACATTTTTACAAACTTATCATAGTTCACCATACAATACTTATTCAGGGAGTCTTTGGTCATGCACGCTCACTCTTTCCTTCCCATGTAAACTTTTATCTGTGAAGAGGCCCTCTCAACATTGGCACTTGAGACAGGCAACACCAAAATAGCCAGTACACAATTTGGCAACTCTGGCCACTGACATAGCTTTCCATGCCAGTACTGGTGCACCTGAAGATTGTGATTCTCTGCGACAGGTTCTGCAAAATATGCGTTGAACTGGGCGCATATGCCCTAAGAGTTATTGAAGCGGTCAGAAATGAGGCAGCACTTTTGAAACTCCTGTGAAAATGTCCCTTTACGGAAGAGATCTATAACTTGTGCAGAGTACCACAGTGAGGCTTCATTGACTTCAAAAGCCATGGTTGGTGAAGGTCTATTTCTCATACACTATAAAATAAAAGTTCCTGAATTGCTCTTCAACATTTCTTTGCCTACCAAGTGGCACGGACTCTAACATGGAATATGCTGCAGTGCCAAAGTCACTAAAAGTGTTGCCCAGCCTACTCTCAAGGAGATGTTTCACATCTACACCAATTATGATGAACACTTGGTAGATAAGGATGTTTTCAGACTCCAGTTTATTTAATATGTCCACTACAGCAGTCATGCTTTTCTATAAAAATCTAAGAATGCAGTAGAGTGTACTTTTTTTCAAATTAGTATCAATATGTGACCAAAGATCCTGACATTAATTGCTTATGGCATCATCACTCAGAAAAAGTTCTGTAAATGGTTGCCACATGGATAATATAGCATTCATGGCCTCTAGGACTGTGAACCACTAGCTAAGTGACGTAGTTGGGATGACTCTTTCGCTAATGCCACTCAAAGCACAGAATGAGAAATATTTGCGTTTTAGTTTCTGTGCATAACAAAACAGTGCACCAGAATGGACTAAAAAGTCAATAGAATTCTTCATTAACTCTGAAGATTATAAAGATGCTTTCAGTATACCATCTAACAAGTGGCAATGATCTCTTACAGGGAAGGACTTTAGCTCAGATATCGATGTTGACAACTTTTTCATATATGTAGCTGAATCACTGCAAATACAAACAAAATCACTCCAATCTTTCTTGGTAAGAACTATTTGCAGTAGCATTCCAAGTGAAACTGAGTTCCATGTTTTCCAAAAGTCTGGCGTCATGTTTTCACAAGTATCCCAGATACTTTGTGACTGTACTCTTTTCACATATACCTGTGACTATACCTTGCATGGAATGTTTAAAGCCTGGGGTGTTTGGCAATTCATCCACTATCAATTCAGACTCACTAGAAATGGGGGCTGATGTATCAAGGGGTTTTACACATTCTCTGTGGGTAAATGTGATGGTACATATTGGGAAATATTCTTATGAAACCTACTTTTTACTATCAGTGAAAGACTCAAGCATAGCCAACAAATCAAATGTGATTTTGATATTTCCTGATTCTCTACAGTTTATAAAATAAATAAACAACACCTAAAACATGCTTCCAACCCCTGTATCTTTAGACCAAAGACCACAAAACTGAAAAAAGAAGGAGAAACAATATTTAAGTGACATCCCTAAACAACAAAAATCAAGCAGAATAATGCTAACCCAGTCTTTCTTACTGCTACCTTATATAACAAAGTTACATAGTAATCGCCCCTTCAGGAAGAAATACAAATTTCTCTTTCACATTCCTTTTCTTTTCTTTGAATGGCATTTAGTTTGTGGTTGTGCAGAGTTTTTTTCAGTGTTTATATGTTTTCACTGGTGAGGGCTATTTTTCCTTCCGGTGGGGTTTTATCCATTATTATAGGTTTAAACATAAAACTGGACAGCCTACACATGGGGTATAAAGACAGGAGAGCCATCACCCCGGTAACACTGATCTTGCAGGTAGACAAGCCGCCACCGGTTCCACCGAGGTCGGTCTCTTTGCCCAGGCTTCCGACCCCTCCCAAGAAGACTCCTAAGTCTAAGGACCCACCCAAGCCCAGGACGTCCGCCCCGGGGAAACCGGCAGAACGTCCCAGACCTAGGAGGTCAAGGTCGCGCTCCAGACGGAGACACAGGTCGAGGAGCAGACACAGGTCCTCCACCAGATCTAGACATCGCCACAGGAGGCATAGGTCCAGGTCCCGTACAGCATCATCTAGGACCCGTTCCTATTCACCTACTCTATCGGATTCTCCGGAGACTAGGGTGTCCCCGGTCGACGACATTGGCACGTTCCAGGAGGTGCTCCTGAGGGGGGCTGCGAAGTTGGGTATCACGGTGACGGCTCCAACACCTACGACGTGCATGATAATCGAGACGCTTCACAAGAAGCACCTGTCTAGCCCTCTTCTGCCGTTGGTCCCAGGACTGGTCGAACCGGCGGAAGTACTGTTCCTTACACCGGCGGTGGTGAAGGCTGCTCCTTCAAGACTCCTGAAAAAGTACCGTGCTCCTGACTCGGACCCGGCCTTCCTACGTGTGGACCCGGTGCCCGATTCGGTGATAGTGACGGCGGCCAGGAAGTTACATTCTACCTCCCAGTCCTCCACAGTGCCACCGGATAAAGAGAGCCGCTGGATTGATTCGGCTGGTAGGAAAGCCTGTGGGACTTTTCTACCACTATGAAAGCCTCCAGCGATTCGGCTTTGTTGGGGCGGTACAACCGTGCGCTATGGGACTCCATGGAACAGTTCGCGGACTTGGTACCACGCAACAGGAAGGAGGACTTCATGGAAATTGTCTCGGAAGGGATGCTGGTTTCCAACCAGGCCATCAGTGCCTCTGCGGACATAGCGCTGTTGGCCGCACATGGCTACTGTCACGGAGTCAACCAGCGCCGCCATGCTTGGCTCAGGCTCACGTCGCTCAAGCCTGAGGCGCAACAGCGGGTGGCCAATCTGCCGTTTTCCGGTAACGCACTCTTCGGGAAACATGCAGACGACGAAATGGCCCGGATGAAGACCGAGGCTGAAACGCTGACGGCCGTGGGTCTGGAGAAACCCAAGGACAAAAAGCCCTACCGCCAGTTCCAACGGCGGTTTGGCTCGCAGGGGAAAGGAAGAGGACAGTCTTCTGGGCAACAGCAGCAGCAACAACAGCAGCAGTTCCGAAGACCCTTCCAAAAACGTCAGAGGGGTAGAGGTGGACAGCAGCCCTCTACCGCGAACAAGGGCCCGGCCGGGTCTCGACCCTGAGCGGTTACTTCCCCTTCATCTGTTACCCGCTCCGGTGGGGGGAAGCATTCAATTTTTTCTGGCAGAGTGGAGAAAAATTACTCAGGACAAGTGGGTGCTGAATATTGTTTGCAATGGATACAGTCTTCGGTTCACCAGCCCGCCTCCATCGATTCCTCCGGTCAGCTCGCAGTATCAGCTGCGCTAGCTCCAGGCGGAGGCCGATATTCTGTTAAGGAAAAGGGCGATAGAAGACGTACCTCTGTCTCAAAGAGGAAGAGGTCTGTACTCCCGGTTCTTTCTGGTCTGCAAGAAGGACAAGAACAAGTTCAGGCCCATTCTGGACTTGCGACAAGCAAACAAGTGGATTCGCAGAGAAAGGTTTCGCATGCTGTCGTTGCATCAGATTTATCCTCAGCTGCAACAGGGGGACTGGCTTTGCGGGAAACAACATTTACAACGCAACTTTTACAACGCACTACCATTACAACGAAACTTTTACAACGCAACATCCATTACAACGCATGTTTTTACAACGCAACCATTACAACGCATGACACTACAACGCACACCACTACAACACATGTCATTACAACGCAGTCTTTACAACGCATACCATTACAACGCATAACATTACAACACATAGTACCCCTACACTATCCAACACTTACCCTACTGTTGCACCCCCTGGAGTTAGAATAGTAATTTTTACCCCTACACTATCCAACACTTACCCTACTGTAGCACCCCCTGCAGTTAGAATAGTAATTTTTACCCCTACACTATCCAACACTTACCCTACTGTTGCACCCCCTGGAGTTAGAATAGTAATTTTTACCCCTACACTATCCAACACTTACCCTACTGTCGCACCCCCTGGAGTTAGAATAGTAATTATTACCCCTACACTATCCAATACTTACCTTACATGCAAAGTAATATTATGCGTTGTAATGGTATGCGTTGTAAAGGTAGTATGCGATGTAGAGAAATGCGTTGTAAAGGTAGTTTTTAAAAATTCGTTGTAAATGCATGCGTTGTAATGGAATGCGTTGTAATGGATGTTGCGTTGTAAAAAATGCGTTGCAAAGGTAGGCGTTGTAAAAGTATGCGTTGTAACGTCATACATCCGGCTTTGCGCCATAGACCTACAGGATGCATACTTCCATGTGCCCATTGCACACAAACACAGGAAGTTCCTGCGATTTCAAGTCGGCACCAATCACTATCAGTACACGGTACTTCCGTTCGGGCTGAAGTCTGCGCCCAGGACTTTCTCGAAGTGCATGGCGGTGGTGGCGGCACACCTGCGGAAGAACAAGGTGTTTGTCTACCCGTACCTGGACGATTGGTTGATCAAGGCCTCCTCCTTCTAGGAAGCTCAAGCGCCCTTCCAGAAGACGTGCGTTCTCTTGAACAGGCTGGGGTTGCACATCAACATGTCCAAGTCTGTCCCGACCCCGGTCCAGTGCATTCAGTACTTGGGAGCCTCCATCGATACGCGGTCAGCAAGCGTGTCTCCTTCGGAAGAGCGACGATTATCACTCCTTCGGAAGGCTCAGGCTCTCATGACCACTCCATCTACGACAGTGCGGGAGGTGTCTTCTCTACTGGGTTTGATGGCATCTTGCATCTTCCTGACGCCACATGCCCGGCTGCACATGAGACCGCTGCAGGAGTGCTTGGAGGATCAGTGGGACCAGAGGAGAGGATCTTGGGACGACAAGATGAGACTGTCTCTGCATGCTCTTCAGTCTCTGAAGTGGTGGTGTTCAGCGGAGAATCTCCTACGAGGGGTTCCCTTCCACAAGGACATTCCCACTCAGACTATCGTGACGGATGCTTCTCTCCAGGGATGGGGAGCGTACTCCGGAGACCTACAGATTCAAGGGACGTGGTCCCCGACGGAGTCCACGTACCACATCAATTTCCTGGAACTCAGAGCTGTTCACTTGGCACTAAAGGCCTTTCATCCGTCCTTTCAGACCAACTCTCTGCTTGTACAGACGGACAATACGACCACGATGTATTACCTCAACAAGCAGGGGGGCTCGAGCTCACGCACCTTGTCACAGGAGGCGCAGGCGATCTGGCGCTGGCTTCTGGCTCGAGGACTGGCGATAACGGCCACCCATCTGCCAGGTGTGCAGAATGTTCAGGCAGACGCACTGAGCAGACTGATTCAGGAAAACCACGAATGGGTCATAAACGACGAAGTACTAGGAGAAGTCTTCGCAAAGTGGGGAACTCCAGACGTAGATCTGTTCGCCACCGCAGAAAACAGCAAATGCCGAGACTTCGCCTCCAGGTACTACCAGCCGGGGACGCTGGGGAATGCGTTGTGGATCGACTGGTCGGAGAGCTTTCTGTACGCTTTTCCGCCCATTCCCCTGATTCCGACGGTTCTCATCAAGCTGTCCCAGTCCAGGGCGCGGATGATACTGATTGCCCCGGAATGGCCCAGACAGTGGTGGTTCACGGACCTGCTTCACTGGTCTCTCCTTCCTCACATGAAGCTGCCGTGCAGACCGGACCTTCTCACGAAGTTTGGGGGGCAGATGTTGCACCCCAACCTCTCGTCTTTGAGTTTGGCGGCATGGCTCCTGAAATAGTGCAATATGGCCATCTGAATCTCCCAGAAGATTGCATGGACATACTGAAGGAGGCTAAGCGACCTTCCACTAGGACTTCCTATGCTTACAAGTGGAAGAGATTTTGCATCTGGTGCAAGTCCAAGAACTATGACCCGACGACATGCAAGGAGGATGTCATCCTTCCATATCTACTTCATCTGGCGCAGTCTGGCCTTAATGTCCATTCCATTAAGGTTCATCTGGCTGCTTTGACTGCCTACCGGAAATGCCCTTCACAGACTTCCTTCTTCCAGATCCCTGTGATCAAAGACTTTTTGGAAGGTTTGAAGAAAATTTTCCCTCCTGTCAGGCTTCCTTCGCCTACCTGGGAATTGAACGTGGTGCTGTCGAGATTGATGAAGGAGCCTTTTGAACCTATTCATAAGGCTTCATTGCAGCACCTGTCCTGGAAGGCGGCGTTCCTCGTGGCCATTACATCGGCCCGCAGGGTGAGTGAAATTCAGGCGTTGTGTTGCCAAGAACCTTATAATGTATTTCATGCTGCTAAGGTTGTTATGTGTACTCACCCTAAATTTCTTCCCAAGGTTATTTCTGATTTTCATGTCAACCAGACTATAACTTTTCCTACGTTTTTTCAGAATCCTTCATCTCCAGCCGAAAGATCTTTACATTCCCTGGATGTTAGGAGGGTGCTGAAATTTTATCTGGATAAAACGAAGGATATTCGTAGGTCAGACCAATTGTTTATCAATTATGGATCAGTCAGGACGGGTCTTGCTACCTCTAAACAGTCCATCTCGAGGTGGATTGTGTCCTGCATACAATTGTGTTACCAGAAAGCTAATAAGACCTTAGGTGGCAAACCTAAGGCTCATTCCACCAGGGGCAAAGCTGCCACGACAGCGTTGCTTCGTAATGTTCCCATTGCAGAGATCTGCAAGGCGGCCACTTGGAAGTCGGTCCATACCTTTGCTAAGTATTACTGCCTGGACGCTGATGCCAGGGCAGACGCTCAGGTTGGGCAGGCTTCGCTGCGGAATCTGTTCGCACAATAGTGGCGTAATTTCTTTTTTCTCCACCGCCGCTTGGTGTGGGGATGGGCTTGCCATTCTATTCACTAGATTATGACTATACACAGAGATCCCCTACTACAGAAGGAGTAGTTTCTGTCCTGTAACTCCAGTTCTGTAGTAGGGGTATCTCTGTTATAGTCATAAGCGCCCGCCCTCCTTCCCGGTGGAGAGAGATATTCATGTACGGAATGCTACAGGTCTGGCGTGTTACGCCTTCAAAAAGAACTGAAAGTAACTGGGACCTGCAGGGCATTCTGGGATACTGTGAAGTTCTGGAAAGTTCTCTTATAGGCACAGTATCCTGTTCTGAGCCACATAATGGCAGCCTATGGGGCTTGTCTGTCCAAGTTCTTCTCTCTATCATTCCTGAGGGATTTTGCTGTAAAGCAAGGGAAATCTGTACAGGCTTTGCTGTTTTGTGGATTTTGTGGTGGAATTTCTAGTTGAAGTACTGGACAGTGTAGCCTTTTTTGTTTAGGCTGCATTTTCTGTCTTTAAATTCTCTCTTAAGTGTCTGTGCAGTTCTGCATTTTTCTACACTGTAAGAGATTATTTTTGATTGCTCCGGGGTCCACGCACATGGGCGGGACTATTCACTAGATTGTGACTATAACAGAGATACCCCTACTACAGAACTGGAGTTACAGGACAGAAACTACTCCTACCTTTAGCTAACCACCATTTACAAGAGTACAGTTACTCAAAAGTGTAGATTTGCATGTCCTCACACCCCAAAACAGAGGGTAAAGTCAGTAGGGATATCATATAAGTATTTTAAATTAAATTAAAACAATGTTTCCATATTTATTTAAAAACATACCATCCACCTAAAGTTAAATGTCTGTATTTATTTATGTATTACACTGAACTAAAAGTTATGTATTGAATTAATTTAAATTGATTTAATTTATTTTTAAATATGTTCAGGTAATTAATATTTATTTATAATTTACATTTTATTTTTCACATTAAAATAAATGTATGTATATTTTTGAAAAGTTAAAATACAATATTTTATTTTGTATTATTACCTGTGGGGGTTTCATGATTTGTCCCCAGCTCAATTATGTTCTGTGTGAGGCCATTGTAGTATGTCTGAGTGGCTATGGATGATGCTGATGATGGGTGGTGGTGGTGCTAGACTTATTCCAGCTCTGAGCTGGAGTGCATTTACAAATATGTTGGGCCCTTCGTGGCTATGGTAACTATATAAGGTAAGTTTGTGACTAGGAATGGGATTATTATTTTGTGAGTAGGTGCATTTCCGTCCTTGACCCTGCTTTAGCAATCCCTTAACCCCTCCTTACTCCTCCCAAAACCCCGCTCTTTTAGGAGTAAGCATTTCCCATTTGCCAGCCACTCCCCCTGTCCCTCCCACATTTGCTACTAAAATGTAGGCATACTTGCATGGAGATCTCTGCACATAGAAGACGGGAAAGGCAGTGGGGGAGTCCTCCCCACATTGGGTATTTTGTAGTATGTTAGAAGTTCTATTGTGATAGTACTGCTGAATACACTACAAATGCAGTTTGTGAATAGGCCCCGTTGAAGTGTGGCTGAAGGAGAGAGATAACTAAGAAAATTGATTACTGCAAAGTATGTAAGGGCACCGAAGGGTATGCACTGCAGTGATCTTTATACAGGGAGGGAAGAGGGAGAAGTGCCTCTATGTTTAAAAACCATTGCAGTGTTTTTAAACATAGATGGACTGCTTCCACTTCCTCTTCTGTTTAGAGGTCACTGCAAAGCATGACCCTCTGCACCCTTACATACTCTGCAGTGATTACGGCAGAGTATGTAAGAGGGCCAAGGGGTATGTACTTGCCCTGCATTGGTTTGATATCTCTACAGGACCACAAGAGGGAGCAGTCCATCTATGTTTGAAAACCATTACAGATTAAACTTTATCTGCAGTGATTTTTAAACATAGAAGGACTGCTCCTTCTTTCAGCCCTGTTTTAAAAACAACAACCACTGCAGACCAATTACGCTGGTGAAGCAGCGTAATTTATCATAATTCTGCTTTGCAAGAGTAACTCTAAAGTACTACATTCCTTCTCTTTCACCGGCGGTATTAAACAGTCCACTCAAGCCTAGTGTATTGCTCATGTCATACAGGTTTGGCAGGTACAGTGTGCATATAACAGAGCTATTGCTCAGGTAATACAGGACTTTCACGTAGAGGTCAGTAAGGTGTAGTATACAGACATCAGAGCTAATGCTCGGATCACATACGTCTTGTAGGTAATGTGTAAAGATAGCAGAGCTATCACTAAAGTCACACCATTGATACATGTAGAGTTAAATATTTTGCTGGTAGGGTGTAAAGACAGCAGAGCTAATGCTCGAGTCACGCATGCAGTACAAGCAGAGTTTGGAGACAGAACAGCTATCACATAGGTCACACTGGTTTTGCAGGTAGGGACTAAAGACAGCAGCGATATCACATAAGTTACATCAGTCTTGTAGACAGGAAGCAGAGGAGTCCCTCAGGTTACATTGGTCTTGCAGTTATAGTGTAAAGGCAGCTGAGCTGTCTCTCAGGTCATACCAATCTTACAGGTAAAGTGTGCAGATAGCAGAGCCATTGCGCAGACCACATGTCTTACAATAAAGTGTTAAGACAGCAAAGCTATCGCTTAAGTCATTCGTGGTTTACATGTAGGGTTTAGAGAAAGCAGAGGTATCACTCAGGTCCCACCGGGCTATCAGGTAGGATGTTAAGATGGCAGAGTTCGTGCTCATGTCACACTGAGCTTGCAGGTATAGTACAAAGCCAGTTTTTACTCAGATTGCACCAGTCTTCCATGTATGATGGGAAGACAGCAGAACAATTGCACAGCTCTGATCTTGCATGTAGAGTGTAAAGACACCAAACCTACTGCTCAGGTCATGTGTGTAAACAGCAGAGGTATCGCTCAGATCAGTCTCGCACATAGGTAGGCTTTCCTGTTTTCAGTTTCTATTTTTGTTAAATTCTGGTGGGGTTTTATCAGTGTTTTCAAGTATTTTCAATACCTTAAAAAACAGTGGTTATCAGGGGTTACACATTTTCACGCCATTAAAAACACGGAAACAGTGTTTTTCAGGTGTTTACAGAACTTTTTGCTTTTATTATTGTTTGCTTTGTGCAATGATAGTGCATGGTATATAGACAGTGTATGTCGACGTAAATGAGGTCCAAATACATTTTTACAAATCAAACTTATCATAGTTCACCATACAATACTTATTCAGGGAGTCTTTGGTCATGCACGCTCACTCTTTCCTTCCCATGTAAACTTTTATCTGTGAAGAGGCCCTCTCAACATTGGCACTTGAGACAGGCAACACCAAAATAGCCAGTACACAATTTGGCAACTCTGGCCACTGACATAGCTTTCCATGCCAATACTGGTGCACCTGAAGATTGTGATTCTCTGCGACAGGTTCTGCAAAATATGCGTTGAACTGGGCGCATATGCCCTAAGAGTTATTGAAGCGGTCAGAAATGAGGCAGCACTTTTGAAACTCCTGTGAAAATGTCCCTTTACGGAAGAGATCTATAACTTGTGCAGAGTACCACAGTGAGGCTTCATTGACTTCAAAAGCCATGGTTGGTGAAGGTCTATTTCTCATACACTATAAAATAAAAGTTCCTGAATTGCTCCTCAACATTTCTTTGCCTACCAAGTGGCACGGACTCTAACATGGAATATGCTGCAGTGCCAAAGTCACTAAAAGTGTTGCCCAGCCTACTCTCAAGGAGATGTTTCACATCTACACCAATTATGATGAACACTTGGTAGATAAGGATGTTTTCAGACTCTAGTTTATTTAATATGTCCACTACAGCAGTCATGCTTTTCTATAAAAATCTAAGAATGCAGTAGAGTGTACTTTTTTTCAAATTAGTATCAATATGTGACCAAAGATCCTCACATTATTTGCTTATGGCATCATCACTCAGAAAAAGTTCTGTAAATGGTTGCCACATGGATAATATAGCATTCATGGCCTCTAGGTCTGTGAACCACTAGCTAAGTGACGTAGTTGGGATGACTCTTTCGCTAATGCCACTCAAAGCACAGAATGAGAAATATTTGCGTTTTAGTTTCCGTGCATAACAAAACAGTGCACCAGAATGGACTAAAAAGTCAATAGAATTCTTCATTAACTCTGAAGATTATAAAGATGCTTTCAGTATACCATCTAACAAGTGGCAATGATCTCTTACAGGGAAGGACTTTAGCTCAGATATCGATGTTGACAACTTTTTCATATATGTAGCTGAATCACTGCAAATACAAACAAAATCACTCCAATCTTTCTTGGTAAGAACTATTTGCAGCAGCATTCCAAGTGAAACTGAGTTCCATGTTTTCCAAAAGTCTGGCGTCATGTTTTCACAAGTATCCCAGATACTTTGTGACTGTACTCTTTTCACATATACCTGTGACTATACCTTGCATGGAATGTTTAAAGCCTGGGGTGTTTGGCAATTCATCCACTATCAATACAGACTCACTAGAAAAGGGGGCTGATGTATCAAGGGGTTTTACACATTCTCTGTGGGTAAATGTGATGGTACATATTGGGAAATATTCTTATGAAACCTACTTTTTACTATCAGTGAAAGACTCAAGCATAGCCAACAAATCAAATGTGATTTTGATATTTCCTGATTCTCTACAGTTTATAAAATAAATAAACAACACCTAAAACATGCTTCCAACCCCTGAATCTTTAGACCAAAGACCACAAAACTGAAAAAAGAAGGAGAAACAATATTTAAGTGACATCCCTAAACAACAAAAATCAAGCAGAATAATGCTAACCCAATCTTTCTTACTGCTACCTTATATAACAAAGTTACATAGTAATCGCCCCTTCAGGAAGAAATACAAATTTCTCTTTCACTTTCCTTTTCTTTTCTTTGAATGGCATTTAGTTTGTGGTTGTGCAGAGTTTTTTTCAGTGTTTATATGTTTTCACTGGTGAGGGCTATTTTTCCTTCCGGTGGGGTTTTATCCATTATTATAGGTTTAAACATAAAACTGGACAGCCTACACATGGGGTATAAAGACAGGAGAGCCATCACCCCGGTAACACTGATCTTGCAGGTAGAAAGTAAAGACAGAAGAGCTATCGCTCAGGTCATGCATGTATTGCAGCTTGAGTTTAAAGGTAGCACAACTATCACTTATCTGACACAAGTCTTTCATGTAGTGTGAAAAGACAGCAGACCTATCATGCAGGTCACACAGAACTTGGAGGTAGAACATAAAGACAGCAGTGCTATCACTCAGGTCTCACAGGTTTTGCGTGTATAGTGCAAAACCAGCAGAGATTTCAGACTAGTCACACCAATAATTCAGGTATGCTGAAAAGAAAGTTCTCACTGATCTCACAATGATCTTGAATGTTATGTTGTAAAGGCTGAAGATCTACCAATAAAACCAAACAGCTCTTGGAGGCAGAGGGTCAAGACAGCAGAGCTATAGCTCATGTCACACTTGTCTTGCAAGTAGACTTTAAAGACAGGAGACCTTTCATTTAGGTCACACTGGTCTTGCAGGTAGGGTGTAAAAACAGCAGAGCTATTGTTCATGTCACACTGTTTGTGCAGGTGTGGATGTAAAAGCATGAAGATCTATCACTCAAGATATACAAGAGTTGCATATTGGGTGAGAAGACTGTAGAGCAAACAATAGGTTACACCGTTATTGCATGTAGAGTGTAAAAGCAACAGAGCGATAACTCAGGTCACAATGGTTTTGCTTGTAGGGAGTAAAGACAGCAGAGCTATCATTCAGGTCACAAAAGCTGTGCAAGTAAAGTATAAAGACAGAAAAGTTATCACATGGTTAATCTGGTTTGCAGTCGACAGTAGAGCTATCACTCACATAGCACCAGTCTTGCAGGCAGGAAGCAAAGATATCGCTGAGGTCACTTTGCTTATGCAGGTAGAGTGTAAGACAACTGGGCTACCTCTAAGGTCACAACGAACTTGCAGGTAAAGCATACAGACAGCAGCGCCATAACACCAACAATACACATTTTTCAAGTAGAGTGTGAAGAAAACATCTACCAGCCCTGCAGGTAGAGTGTAAAGATGGCAAAGCAATTGCCCAGTCCACACAGGTTTTGTCAGCATGGTGTATAGACAACAGAGCTATCAATGAGGTCATGTTAGGCTTGCAGGTAGGCTTTGAGGACAGCAGAGTAATCACTCAGGCTGCACTGGTCTTTTATGTGCAGTGGAAAGACAGCAGTGTTATTAATCAGGTTACAATAGTCTTTCAGGTGTGTTGTAAAGATAGCAGAGCTCACTTGGAAATTGCAAGAATAGTATAAAGTCATCAGAACTATTGTTCAGATCACACCTGGCTTCCACAAAGGGTGTAAAAACAGCAGGAGGTAGGAGATAGAATAAGTAGTGTTATTACTCAGTTCACACAGATCTTTCATGTATGCTGTTATTCCTCTAGTAACTCAAAATTGTAGATTGGCTGTTAAAACAGCAGATTTATTGTTAAGGTCACACAGCTACTGCAGGTAGAGTCTAAAGACAACGAACTGTCATTCAGGTCATACAGATCTTGCAATTATGGTGTAAAATCAGCCGTGCTATCCCTTAGGTTACAGAGATCTTGCAGGCAAGCTGCAAAGACAGAAGAGAGATCTCTCAGTTCACACCAGTCTTGCAGGTAGGATGCAATGTCTGGATAGCTAAAGCTTAGGTCACAATACCCCAGGGCACAGAGGTTATGCCTTTTCAATATGGTGTAAAGACAGCTAAGCTATCTCTCAGGTGACACAAATCTTGTAGATAGGATGCTAAAATAGCAGAGCTATTACTTTGATCACTAGACTCAAACCTAGGGGGGACAGGGATAACACTTTGAAAAGTCTAAGCAGATTCATTGGCTCAGCCAAATGAAAACGATTTCTATGGGGCTTCTGTCACTCATCTGGTACAATGCATAACATTCTTCTCATCATAATAAGCCTTAATGTCATTTACACAGGTTTTGTGTTCTCCTGCAATGAATTTTAACACAGTAAATGCAAAAGATATTTTTCAATACACATTGGGCCAGTAGACCTGGTACAGTGTGAAATGTTAACTTACAGTTTATGGAACAATCTGATGCAAATATGACCTTTTCATTTTCATACTGCATTGACCAGCACACAATACTTTAATGTTATTTGCACAATAATAACTTGGCATGGTAGACAACTCTTGATGTCAGGTTTGTGAGGATGTATCATGCCCCAGCTCTGTAAGGAATAGAATGTTGAACATATATTCTCTCATAGACCATTGTTCAACTCCTATCAAATGGTCTTGGTTTGGAAAGGCTTGGATACTCATAGAGACTGAAATGCAACACGATTAAAAAGATTTGTAATAATTATGTGCATGAAGCCTGAAGCTAGTAACTCTGCATGTCATATGGAAATCAGTTTTGTGCCACCAAAGGTAGCAGCTGCTACCTCCAGGTGGCTCGCTATGGGGAATCTCTTGCACACCCCTTGCCATCTCAAATCTAAGATTTCAGGAAGGTATTGCCAGGATCAGAAAATAAACACAACTCTAAATGCCCAGCTTTATTTTCTTTATTTTACAATCCTGCCCCTATATCTAGCTATAGGGCAGCTAATAGGAGGCAGTTGAAGGGCTAAGCAAGGGACAAGAGGCCACCCTCTGATGCAGCTGGAGGTCAAAGGTGCATCATATCACTTCAGGTTTAAGGTACTTTAGTGAATTAACACCATTTGCAGCACAGAATTGATATTCAAATCCAATAATGCTAGTGTTATATAGTTCCCAATAAAAAGGTAGGACTGCGTTTTTGGATGACAGAACTTCAGAATGTAGTGATGAAGTTCATTTACACCATCACGAAATTTTGACTCAATTCCTAGCTAGCCCACAGTGTGTCATTGAAACCCCTAACCTCCTGGGGTGGCAGGCGATTGTGGCAACCTCAAAGGTAACACTCTGATCCCCAAGGGAATTGTGGAAACAGATCTTACCCTTTCTTTGTTTACCTATGCTTGCCAATGTTAAACACATGAAAGATACAAATAAAGTTTGCAACACATTTATATAAACAATTGTAGTCTTGCATACAAAGAATGAGCTGCAATTGTTAAGCAGATAATTCAAAGCAATGTAACCAGCATTATGAACATGGTGCAAAGAATAAACAGTCAAACCATGGTAGTATGATTCCTACCGATCTCTACATATCACAACCCCTACTCTGAGAGCATAGTGGATGCACCCTCTGTCCAATCTTGAAGGTTAGTCTGAGTCCCCATACCATGCTAACTGGGCCAGGGAATCATCCTGAAGTGGAATTGGCAATCCTTCTCTGCAGGATGGAAGATCAAGTCAGCAGAGCTGCATGTCAAACACAGGATTCATTCCAGGACAGTCATGGCTGAAGTGCCCCTCTGACCGGTGAAAGGCAGGTCACAGTTTACATAATAAGAAACACACTGTGTTAGAGGCACAGCTCTATTGCAGTGATATGTCAAGATGCTAGAAGCTGTACCCGAACGGGCATTGAAAGCACTAGGATATCTTGTTCTGTGTTCCTAGCATTGAATGGAGTTTACAGATCACATAGCTAAAAAGGCTATCTAAAAACTAGCAGCATGTATAACATTTTCTCAGAATAATATCCTGCAATCATAAACATGAACCATTATATTGCTAAACCAATGTTAGCCTAAAATGTGTAAAATGTAAAACTACATTTTAAAACCAAAATGGGCCCAAGATGGTCTCACGACTTTAGTAGTCACTGATATTAAATAGTAAATCAATTTGTGTAGCAATAGTCAGCAACGGTGCAGAAATAACTTTGCTACAACTTAAGCCTGTGGACTGATTTTACAAATAGCATTGTGATTACATTTCCATCTAATTCTTGTGCAAGCCGTAAGGAGTACGGTGAGGATCAGCTGCAACATGACCATAGAGTGGTCAATGTATGTGACTTGCTTCTAACAGGAATGATGGTGCTAATTTTGAAAATTGAAAAAAGCTTTTGGACAAACACGAGTAATCATAACATGAGCAAAAGACTAGTTTACATGCAAAGCAGTGTATAAGAACTTGCAGCAGAAAAGTGAGTACAGTAGACACACACTGCAAACCTAATCCCAATCTCATTTGATTTCAGAGGTAGAGTGCTAGCTCTTTGGAACAGGAAGCAATTACTCAAACACAAAAAATGCATGCATGCAGTGTATTCAAGTTTAAACACTGCCACTCATTCGAACCCAGCTTTTCTGCTCCCAACCAATTAATCTACCAATAAAGATATGATATCTCTAACTCTGATGCCCTCTGTCTTCTCATAACTCCATCTTTCCCCAATGCTACCTGTTTAGGTCATTATAATTATTAGGGGGAGCTCATGAGAGGTCTTTCTTGAGACACTGAAGTGGATAGTCTGTCTCCCAGATGCTCTCTGTGGCCTGCCCTAGTAACTCTTGAATAGCCCCCCTTAACTCTAACTTTTTGCCATACCCATTCCTCTCACTATCGCCCCTCACCCAAAAATTGCTCTTTACCCCAACATCTACCTCCTTTTCTCACGTACTCTCATCTGATTTTTTCTTCTCTCCCTAACTTTTGCCCATAAGGCTCTGGCCAGCTGCTTGTAAAGTACTACGGCGTTGCCCAGATAGACACAAATGTTTTGGGAGGACATGTACCTTTCCCTAACCTCTTTCCTCATTTAATCAGTCGTGTTCCTCTCTCATTGTCCCTCTTTTCAGTATCCACATTCTTTAGCTAAATGTGTGGGAATTCTGGTGGTTCAAAGAGATATCCAAATAAGCAAAATACCAAACATCATCCCTTTGCACCACAACAAACATTTTCTTTACCTTAAGCAATTTGAATTTGCTCTCTTTCTCCCTCTTTCTGGGTCTCTGTTTAACCTCCCTCCTTGTCTTTGTCCCTTGCTGATCTCTCTAGCTATAACTCTTCCATATTTTCGAAGTAGGCCTGTGAACAGTAGAAGAGTGGGAAATAAATGTGTCATCAACAGGAGAAATTGAGCAGGAGAAAGTAATCTCTATTCCACTTCACCCCTCACTCAACAATTGCTCTTCTTCCTTCTTTCTCTAGTATGCACACAACAGATTTCATAGATTAAAGGGTGGGTTTTTAAGATCCATTTTAGCTCTGACCTCACTGGGGGTTTTGAAGCAGACATTTTAAAAATTGCATCAAAGTTCACCAAACTTTACATAAACATATTACCTTCCTAGCCCACTTGTAATGTAAAAAAAGGTTAAACTTGCTGTAACCATTTGAGAAAAAGGCACTTTAAATGTATCTAGGGCTTATGTATTGTTGTTTCTGCACTTAAAATAACAATCACACTCAGTGAGTATCTGAAAAAAACTTGATGTTCACAACATTCCTTAGCCATTACCAAGCCAAACTCTGTGAGGCTGATTCCTACCCTGTGAACATATATGGCATGAGGACGATGTTGACACCGTTGCGGTCCCAACACCGACCGACCTCCAGTTGGCAGTCGCAATTACAAACTTGGCATGGTTGCATACTCCCATTTGTCTATGGGAGCTTGTGCTGTGGCCCTAAACCGGCAGTAGCACAAGCTCCCATAGAATTGAATTGAATTGGATTGAATTAACATTTATATAGCGCATGGCTACCCGGAAGCATCCCAGCGCTGGTAGTAGCAGTGATGAGAAGAAATAGGAGCCTGTGCAAATCCCTGCACTATGTGGCAGCCACCTCATTTTGCCTGCCACACAGTGCAGGGATTCACAAGGGGGGCACCATAGGTGCCACCTAAGCCCCCAACCAGAGGGCCAGGGGGAAGTGGGCCCTGCTAGGGGCCCCTAAAGCAACTTTTTGAAAGCAAATCCATGTCAGAAAGGCTGACATGGATTTGCCTTGGAAAGTGCCATCATAACCACGAAGGCAGAAATGCCTTCCTCACTGGGATTATTATGTGGCCCTTCCAACTGGCCGACGGGCTCATTGAGCCTGTCAGAAATCAGCCGATTGACTGGCCAGTTTGAATACTGACCTCCGTAATAGTAATACGGCGGGCGGACGTCAAACCAGGGATGTCGGTCAGAAAGCCTCTGACAAATTGTCGGAGGCTTTTCGACCAACATCCTAATTAGCCCCTAAATGTTATATTACAAGAATCTGTATATTGCCTTCTCCCAATAATCTGGTGTCAAAGTGCTTCTTTATTCTAGGTGCCCCATTGTATGGTTTCCAAGATGCTGCTCCAACTGTATTCAAATCTCTTCTCCTCTGCTCCTCATGCACCCTCTACTTCTCTTTCCAATTCCTACTGATATACAGCCATCATACAAATTATCATTTAGAGGCATCTTTCTTAACATGACTACATGCCACAGTAACTTAATATTTAGTGTGACCTTTCAACCCTTACTAAAATAAGTTCCCTCCTGTCGAACAACTCAACTTCCATGCTTTCTCCCAACAAACACAGCAGGTATTTTTACAGTGACTCTGACACTCCCTGTTATATGGAGGGACCACAAATATCTGATCTCCTTAAGCATTATAAGCATTAAACTGCCAAGCAGTTCAACACTTACAGTAATAAAGAGCAACAAGACTTTCAACAGACATTAGAACAATCTCAAACTCATCTTGCTGCATCTTTTCCACCCCAATTCCATGGCATATGTGAAGGCTATCTGAATGACTCAACAGACTTATACCACTCAAGGCCTCAGCTTGCTCCAACCATGAACGGAAGACACTCTGGCTCCACACAAATCTGAGAAATGTACATAGACACACCTCACTAACTAGCTGACAGGAAAGAAAATTGTCACCACTCCCTACACAAGACTAACAAATTACACACCCTTTTTCAAGAAATCAAGAATTCTGAGTCCTTCATGGGAAGTGCACCCAGGTCTGGAACTCTAGACCGCTGTCATCAGATCAAACTTGGACATTAGAGCATTCAAAAATGATTGTAAGGTCCTTGAATTTCAACGTCAATGCTCTCCCTAAGTTCAGGTGAATTATCTTATGTATAGACTTTTGACACCATTGGTTTTCCCCTCACTGTTTAACTGTTTATGTATTTGGGTCTCTCTAGCTACTACTTCTTACAATGGTTTGTATAGTTTTTCTTGTGCAGTCTTGTAATTTTTTTTCTCATTCTCTGCCAATTGCTCCTCTACCCCTTCAGGGAATAGTTCAAGCTACATATATTGACATATAAATAAATAATTGGAATCCAGAAAGCAAAAGAGTGCAATGGAATACATCAAATGGCTGCAATGATGAGCTCCACTCACAACTTTATACAAGGATCTACAAGATGCCCATAAAAAAGCAGAAAGGCTACTATGCCCATTGGAGGTCAGAACCATAATGCTCATAGGATAACTTTGCAGGCTCCTTAGAGAATTTCACAACTCAACCTAAACTTCTATCAATATTCCAGTGCCCCAAGCCATGAGTGATGCAGTTTCAGACCATCTGTCATGAGAACTGATACCCTGAAGTACTCCTTGAGAATTAAGTCAACCAGCAGCCTCAAGTCTCAGACCAGGTAAGCACAAAATAATGTCCACTGGTAAACTTTAGATTGTGGCAACCTTCAAGCAAAGTTTTATAAACCAGTCATGCAAATTGCTCAAAGTCAGCATCTAAGATGGATCTCCGTTGGACACTTGACCATCTCAAGCCTTAAAAGGCACCCAACTTTCCATTAACACCGGCTTACAGAACCATTTCTACTGAAGATTTCTTCCCCACAAGTGCAGAAGAGTAACCTGCAATAGTAAATCTCATTCAAAGAGGTGGAAAGTGTGTGGAACAAAGGCAGTTAGCCTTGTAGCTTTGAGAAAACCAAAAACGCATATTTTTTTAAGTGCATCCCAAACTGAAATCTGAAATTTTCCCACTGTGAATATGGTTGGACATTTATTCCAGCAAAGGGTAGGATTAACTCCCCTAATGATCACCCTTAGATTTGGTGGGGGTGTAGATGAACTGTTTTCTACATCAGCAAGAATGGTCTCCACCCCCACCCCCCCCAGTCCTGGTGTTGAAAAAATGTGTATTTTTACAGCAGGCTCCATTCTTCCTTTGCGTAGTTCTTCGCCTGTTGAATTAAGGCACAGGGAATATGTCAAATGATATTTGACAATAGTACACCTGAAAACATGCATCTGACAGCTTTCTGGGCGTGCTACTGGGAATGTTTGAGAATTGCAAAAAGTAGAATATCACAACCCATATGTAGACATATGTTCACCGATGCAGAGTTAAAAATTTTTTTTGTGAAGTGGCACCAGTAGTGCTTGTACATAATATCTCTACCACACAGGACCTAAACAGACTGGACAGTTCAATCAATCAATCAGGGTTATTGTAGGCACACTACTCACCCTTGAGAGTCTCAAGGTGCTGGGGATAGGGGTAAGCAGCTCCATTCAGTTTAAGAGCCAGGGGCCTCATTTATAAAAAGTGACGCATCGCTGCGTGAAAACAGCGATGCGTCACTTTTCACTGCTCTCTCCCTGCGACATGATTGATGCGTCATATTTATAATATGACGCATCATGTCGCAAGGAGTTACAGATACGTCAGTATTTTTGACGTATCTGTAGGCGCAAAAGTGACGCATTGCTGGAGTGTGTCACAAAAGTGACGCAACTCCAGCAATGCTTCCTTTCACATGGGGAAAGCCCCATGTGAAAGGGCTTGCATCAGTCTTACGCCTGCTGTGAGGCAGGCGCAAGATTTTGATGCAACAGCGTCCTAAAAGTGACGCAGTGAAATCTCATAGATTTCACTGCGTCACTATTACGAGGCTTTTTGCGGGTGAACGCCCCCTCTGCATACATTATACCTGACGCAGGTATAATGTAGCGCAGGGGTTTACAAAGTGATGCATCTGCTTAGATGAGTCACTTTGTAAATAGTGCGCATCAGGAGGCATGTTTTACGCCGCCGATGCGTCACAAAAAGTGACGCATCGGAAGCGCAAAACTCACGCAAGGCCTCATAAATGAGGCCCCAGGTCTTGAGCGTCTTCCTGAAGATGTTCAGAGAGGGGGCACGTCTGATGTTGAACAGGAGCTCGTTCCAGGTCTTGGAAAGATGTAGGAGAAGGTTCTTCCACCTGTTCTGACTCTGCGGATGCGCGGGATTTCAGCAAGGGGAGGTTGGCGGAGCGTAGTTTTCTCTTGGGTAAGTGGAGGGAGATTCTCTTGTTGAGGTACTGGGGTCCGGTGTTGTGGATGCATTTGTAGGCTGCCAAGGGCGGTAAGTCACCAGGTGTTGTCCCATAGCGAGGGGTTGGGTTCGACAATGAGGACTTCTGTCTTCTCCGAGTTGAGCTTCAGGCAGTTTCTGCTCATCCAAGATGCGACATCCTTCATTCCTTCCTGGAAGTTGAATCTGGTGGTGATTGGATCTTTGGTGACGGAGAGGATGGATCGGGTGTCGTCGGCGAAGGATATTATGCGGCCATGTAGATGTTACAGAGTGTGGGGCTGATCGATGATCCTTGGGGCACTCTGCAGTTGATTTCCATGGGTTCAGAGAGGAAGGGGGTAGTCTGATTCTTTGGGCTCTGCTGGTGAGGAACAAGTGGATCCAGTCGAGGGCGGTTCCTTGTATGCCGGCATCGTGGAGTCTAGCCGTGAGTGTGCAGTGGGAGACGGTGTCGAATGCTGATGGGAGGTCGAGCAGGATCAGGGCTGTGGTGTGTCCTAGGTCAAGGAGGGTGCGGATGTTGTCTGTGGCGGCGAGTAGGGCAGTTTTGGAGCTGTGGTTGATTGGGAGGGGTCAAGAATGGAGTATTCTTTGATGAATTTGGTTAGTTGTGCATTGATGGTCTTCTCTGTGACTGTGGCGTGAAAGGGAGGACGGAGATGGGTCAGAAGTTCATGTGGTAGATGGGGTCTGCTGAGGGCTTCTTGAGCAGGGGTCTGACTTCTGCACATTTCCAGTTGTGGGGGAAGATTCCGGTCTTGAAGGTGGTGTTGATGGTTTTTGTAGTTCGCGGGCGATGGTGGTGGCGGCTCTATGGAAAATGTGTGGGGGCAGGGGTCCGTGGGGGCCCCTGAGTGGATGCCTTTCATGGTCGAAGTGGTGTCTTCGGTAGTGATTGGGGTCCAGGAGAGATAGCGGGCTGGATGTCGTTGCTGAAGCAGAACGTGGATTTGGAGGTGGGTGTCTGGTCATTGAAGTTGTCAGCCTTGATTTTCAGACCAAAGTAGGATCCGATCTTGTCTCAGAGGTCCTGGGAAGGCGTGATGTCCGTGGCTTCGCTGGGGGCTTGGTAATTTCCTGGATGATGCTGAAGAGTTGCTTGGAGTTGCCGGCATTGGCGAGGATCTTGTTTTGGATGAAGGTCCTTTTGGTGGAACTGATGCTTTGGTGGTATTCCTTCATGGTGTTTTTGTAGGTGGTGTGGTCTTCTGGCGTTTTTCTGTTTCTCCAGTTCTTCTCCAGACGTCTGCAGGTGTTTCTGGATTCTTGGAGGTCGGCGGTGAACTAGGTGGCTTTCCTGGGGCATTGTCTGTCAGGGTTGTGTAGTGGTGCAAGCTTGTCTGTGCAGCTGGAGATCCATGTGTGGAGTCCTGGGCTGCTAGGTTGGTGTCGGTTGACGTGGTGGGGGCGTCGCAGTTGAGGGTGGAGTTGAGTTGTTCCTCAGTGACTTTGCTCCAGTTCCTTCGTGGGGGGGGCGGTGCAGGTTTGGACCGAATGGGTTTGTCGATGTGGAAGTGTACGCAAAGGTGGTCTGTCCAAGGGGTTTGCGTGGTGTGGCTGAAATGGATGTTGTTACCTCCTGCATAGATGGGGTTGAGGGTGTGTCTTGCCTTGTGGGTGGGCGTGGAGACAAGCTGTTTCAGTCTGATGTTGGGAAGGTTGTCCAGGAGGCCGGTGGAGTTGGGGTCGCTGGCGTTGACGAGGTGGAAGTTCAGGTCTCCGATGAGTATGTAGTCCATGGAGGCAATGGTTTGGGGTGCAATGAGGTCGGCGATGGTAGTAGCGAATGAGGCGGGTGGTCTGTAGGCGAGAGTGCCGCAGAGTGAGGTTCAGGGGCTGGTCTGAATCTGGAAGTGGAGGTGTTCAGTGGTGAGGAAGGAGTACTTCGTGGTGGAGGTGGAGAGTCGGAGGGAGCTCTTGTGTATAATGGTGATTCCTCCTCCTGGGCGGTTGGGGCGGTCCTCCCTCTGGATCTTGTATCCTTCGGGGATGGCGGTGGCGATGTCGGGCATGGAGGAGGCATTGGTCCAGGTTTCTGTAAAGAAGGCAATGTCTGGCCAGAGGGTGTCGATGAGTTCCCAGATCTCTACGGCATGTTTGTGCAGGGAGCGCACATTGAGGAGGATGCACTTCAGGGTTTTGGTGTTGTTGACTTTCAGTGCGGGGGCCGTGGGTGTGCTGTGGGTGGTGAAGGATTGCCAGCAGCAACGGCAGTAGAACTGGCATGGGTGGTGTTCAGCATCGATCACTGGCAGTTGTTGTTCCTTCCGGGGTTGAGTGGGAGTAGGGCAGCAGAGTTGTAGTGGTGGGAGATCGTAGATCCAGGGTTCCTTGCTCTGGCCGCGGTTGGGTCGCGGATGGGCGCAGATGAGCTGGCCTTTGGCACACCAGCGGCGCTGCCGCGATTAGGTAGGGGAGAGGGAGGGAAGCACGGGAACTGTCAGGAGAGGAGGGGCCTCGGGGGCAGCAGTGGCGGGAAAGGGCACAGAGAGCAAAACGGGTACAGAAGACAGAAAAAACGGCTAAATTAACATACCGGCACAGGTACAATGACAAGACAAACCAAAGGAAATGATGGACGGAGCGTTGACAATACAAGCACTCAACCCCAGTCAACTGATCTGGGTTTAATCCATCACCATTCTTTAGCCCACTCTGCCACCCCAGTTCAGACATGGCCATATGCAAATCAGTCTGACCCTGTGCCTCATGGGAACAGTCCAGCCCGAACTGCCAAGCCATGCCTTCCCTGGACCGGAAACAAGCTACCGAGGACCGGTTTTTGGCATTTCAGCCTTCTTCAGCCCGGCTTGCTTGAATCCAGTGGCAAAGTGAGCAAGGGACTCACGTCTGAGCATACCCTGCCAACTTATGGCGAACAAAGAAAAACCAAAGGAAATGATGGACGGAGCGTTGACAATACAAGCACTCACCCCCAGTCAACTGATCTGGGTTTAATCCAACACCATTCTTTAGCCCACTCTGCCACCCCAGTTCAGACATGGCCATATGCAAATCAGTCTGACACTGTGCTTCATGGGAACAGTCCAGCCCGAACTGCCAAGCCATGCCTTCCCTGGACCGGAAACAAGCTACCGAGGACCGGTTTCTGGCATTTCAGCCTTCTTCAGCCCGACTTGCTTGTATCCAGTGGCAAAGTGAGCAAGGGACTCACGTCTGAGCATACCCTGCCAACTTTTGGCGAACAAAGAAAAACCAAAGGAAATGATGGACGGAGCGTTGACAATACAAGCACTCACCCCCAGTCAACTGATCTTGGTTTAATCCATCACCATTCTTTAGCCCACTCTGCCACCCCAGTTCAGACATGGCTATAGGCAAATCAGTCTGACCCTGTGCCTCATGGGAACAGTCCAGCCCGAACTGCCAAGCCATGCCTTCCCTGCACCGGAAACAAGCTACCAAGGACCGGTTTCTGGCATTTCAGCCTTCTTCAGCACAGCTTGCTTGAATCCAGTGGCAAAGTGAGCAAGGGACTCACGTCTGAGCATACCCTGCCAACTTATGGCGAACAAAGAAAAACCAAAGGAAATGATGGACGGAGCGTTGATAATACAAGCACTCACCCCCAGTCAACTGATCTGGGTTTAATCCATCACCATTCTTTAGCCCACTCTACCACCCCAGTTCAGACATGGCCATATGCAAATCAGTCTGACCCTGTGCCTCATGGGAACAGTCCAGCCCGAACTGCCAAGCCATGCCTTCCCTGGACCGGAAACAAGCTACCGAGGACCGGTGTCTGGCATTTCAGCCTTTTTCAGCCCGGCTTGCTTGAATCCAGTGGCAAAGTGAGCAAGGGACTCACGTCTGAGCATACCCTGCCAACTTATGGCGAACAAAGAAAAACCAAAGGAAATGATGGACGGAGCGTTGACAATACAAGCACTCACCCCTAGTCAACTGATCTGGGTTTAATCCATCACCATTCTTTAGCCCACTCTGCCACCCCAGTTCAGACATGGCCATATGCAAATCAGTCTGACCCTGTGCCTCATGGGAACAGTCCAGCCCGAACTGCCAAGCCATGCCTTCCCTGGACCGGAAACAAGCTACCGAGGACCGGTTTCTGGCATTTCAGCCTTCTTCAGCCCTGCTTGCTTGAATCCAGTGGAAAAGTGAGCAAGGGACTCACGTCTGAGCATACCCTGCCAACTTATGGCGAACAAAGAAAAACCAAAGGAAATGATGGACGGAGCGTTGACAATACAAGCACTCACCCCCAGTCAACTGATCTGGGTTTAATCCATCACCATTCTTTAGCCCACTCTGCCACCCCAGTTCAGACATGGCCATATGCAAATCAGTCTGACCCTGTGCCTCATGGGAACAGTCCAGCCCGAACTGCCAAGCCATACCTTCCCTGGACTGGAAACAAGCTACCGAGGACCGGTTTCTGGCATTTCAGCCTTCTTCAGCCCAGCTTGCTTGAATCCAGTGGCAAAGTGAGCAAGGGACTCACGTCTGAGCATACCCTGCCAACTTATGGCGAACAAAGAAAAACCAAAGGAAATGATGGACGGAGCGTTGACAATACTAGCACTCACCCCCAGTCAACTGATCTGGGTTTAATCCATCACCATTCTTTAGCCCACTCTGCCACCCCAGTTCAGACATGGCCATATGCAAATCAGTCTGACCCTGTGCCTCATGGGAACAGTCCAGCCCGAACTGCCAAGCCATGCCTTTCCTGGACCAGAAACAAGCTACAGAGGACCGGTTTCTGGCATTTCAGCCTTCTTCAGCCCGGCTTGCTTGAATCCAGTGGCAAAGTGAGCAAGGGACTCACGTCTGAGCATACCCTGCCAACTTATGGCGAACAAAGAAAAACCAAAGGAAATGATGGACGGAGCGTTGACAATACAAGCACTCACCCCCAGTCAACTGATCTGGGTTTAATCCATCACCATTCTTTAGCCCAATCTGCCACCCCAGTTCAGACATGGCCATATGCAAATCAGTCTGACCCTGTGCCTCATGGGAACAGTCCAGCCCGAACTGCCAAGCCATGCCTTCCGTGGACCAGAAACAAGCTACCGAGGACCGGTTTCTGGCATTTCAGCCTTCTTCAGCCCGGCTTGCTTGAATCCAGTGGCAAAGTGAGCAAGGGACTCACGTCTGAGCATACCCTGCCAACTTATGGCGAACAAAGAAAAACCAAAGGAAATGATGGACGGAGCGTTGACAATACAAGCACTCACCTCCAGTCAACTGATCTGGGTTTAATCCATCACCATTCTTTAGCCCACTCTGCCATCCCGGTTCAGACATGGCCATATGCAAATCAGTCTGACCCTGTGCCTCATGGGAACAGTCCAGCCCGAACTGCCAAGCCATGCCTTCCCTGGACCGGAAACAAGCTACCGAGGACCGGTTTCTGGCATTTCAGCCTTCTTCAGCCCGGCTTGCTTGAATCCAGTGGCAAAGTGAGCAAGGGACTCACGTCTGAGCATACCCTGCCAACTTATGGCGAACAAAGAAAAACCAAAGGAAACGATGGACAGAGCGTTGACAATACAAGCACTCACCCCCAGTCAACTGATCTGGGTTTAATCCATCACCATTCTTTAGCCCACTCTGCCACCCCAGTTCAGACATGGCAAATCAGTCTGACCTTGTGCCTCAAGGGAACAGTACAGCCCGAACTGCCAAGCCATGCCTTCCCTGGACCGGAAACAAGCTACCGAGGACCGGTTTCTGGCATTTCAGCCTTCTTCAGCCCGGCTTGCTTGAATCCAGTGGCAAAGTGAGCAAGGGACTCACGTCTGAGCATACCCTGCCAACTTATGGCGAACAAAGAAAAACCAAAGGAAATGATGGACGGAGCGTTGACAATACAAGCACTCACTCCCAGTCATCTGATCTGGGTTTAATCCATCACCATTCTTTAGCTCACTCTGCCACCCCAGTTCAGACATGGCCATATGCAAATCAGTCTGACCCTGTGCCTCATGGGAACAGTCCAGCCCAAACTACCAAGCCATGCCTTCCCTGGACCGGAAACAAGCTACAGAGGACCGGTTTCTGGCATTTAGACAGGCACAATAGAAATACAATGAAGAGGCTAGAAGGAAGAGAGAAGAATGGGCACTGAAAGACAGAAATAAATGGCACAAACACAGAGACAGACAGCAGCGGCCAGCAGAATAGCAATGCTCTCCCACTGGACCAACAGGGATGAGGCGCAAGCAGGAGCCTGCGGGTGGATGAGGGCCTCGAACACCTACCGGCACAGGGGCAGCGGCAGCAGCACTACAGCCGAGCTGTTGGGAGAGAGAGCAGGTCTCTGATCAAGAGGTCAGAGGTCTGTACAGCACACTACATAAGTTTACTTTGCCACTAATATTCACTTTGAAAGAAAGTTTTATATAGAAGCTAAGGGGGTGATGGTGAGGACTTCAACACTTAAAACATATGCACCTCAAAGACTTTAAAAAGCACCATTAAATGTGTTTTTGAATGAAACACAATGAAACACAGAGCTTTTAATTAATTTTGAATGAGCACCATTACACTGTAACACAGGACATATCTCTAAGCATTATTCAGAAAGGTTTTATATGTATATAAATCGTTATAGTGTTAAAAAGCAACTTATCAGTTGCAGTTTGGTATTCTTAAGACTTTCTTTTTTTAAGTATTGTAATATGTTTGCATTGCAAATGTAACTCTTCTTGAAACCTTTTAACAAATATACAGGGTCATTGGAATTATGCGGCGGAGGAGCACCAAATTATGCAGCAGTGACAACTAAATGATGTGACAACAATAGGCAAATTATGTGGTACATCTTTTGATAGTATTTCTTTATTATATTGTCACTTTTATATATGGTAATATTGTTTGGGAATAGATTTCATCTCATTAGTGCCAGTATGACAACCAAACACAGAATAAGCCAACCGAAAGATGACCAGTTAACTTTTGGGAAGGGTCTTCTAATACGGGCAAACACATTTTGTCTCATTTCTTGTTTCTTTTAATCTGTTTGAGCAAGAAACAAATATTCGGGCATATTATTAACCCCTTCCATGCTGGGCCGATTCCGCCGCTGTGCGGTAAACAAACGAACAGGGCGGGCCGTGACGAACCCCAGCCGTCATCAGCACACGAGCACCGTGGAGCGTGACGGCTGGGGTTCGTCATCAGCATGGAAGGAGTTAAGAAACAGCGTTATAATTATCGCCGCTTTAATGGCAGAAAACTGCAGCTAAAACGGCGATAATGGGCTTGAAAATATGCCCTTGAGAATTACAACATAAGACCATGTTCTGGTGTCAACATGGGCTTCCATTGGAATTCTCAAGGGCATATTATCAAGCCCATTATCGCCACTTTAGCAGCAGTTTTCTGACGCTAAAGCGGCGATAATTTTAACACCGTGCTTGATAATATGCCCCATTGTTTTTTGTTAAAATCTGCAGATTATGCAGCAGATGATGGATTATGTAGGCAAATGTGGCAAATCCATAACTATGTATAAAATGCTGCCCCCACAGAATCTTATAATTACAGTGGTCCTGTAAATACATAATCAGGTTTCTATGTAGTGTTTGCTACAGAAGATTAAACAGTTTAGCAGCACTGTAAATGTTCCATAGTGATATCCATTATATCATGGTCAGAAGAATGAAAGACTGAGATGGCCCTGATGGAGTCACATCCATGTAGACCGCTGAAGAAGACACTGTGCAAACACAGATGCAGATTTGTTACACGTTTGCCAATTACACTTATATAGTTTTTCAAAGCCCTGCCAATGGATAAAGTAGAATGAAAATAAAACATTGTTAACCTGATTTGAGGAGTCCATGTTTCTTTTACACCTATTGAGCACTGCACATTATGAGTCGTCTTTTAGCACTGAGAACAAAATACTAATAATAATTATATTGTGAGATCATGCACAGCTAATTTTATATACTTTTTCTTATGAGAAAAAAATCCTTCTGCAATTCACTCTCTTTGACTTTATTATGCCTTGTTGAAAGAACATGACTAGTGCGAGGTTCGTAAAAGGCAGTGTTTATTTAAAATAACCCAATGCATTTCGGGCATGAAATGCCCTTCGTCGGGGGTCACTGTGAATAGCAAAAAATAACATCCAATCAATATACATCACACTGTATCAACACATATTATCACTGTATTTTCAGTCTAATTTTCGTGTTGCCAGCAGTACAATAGTTTTATCACCCACTTTTGTCTTACCCTGAACACAAAAGTGGGTGATAAAACTATTGTACTGCTGGCATATTGATTGGATGTTATTTTACGAACCTCGCACTTGTCGTGTTTTTTCAAGAGGCCAGGAGTGGCACAGGTGGAACATTAGAAACATGGAAAAAAGGCGCACAAGGTCAAGTGGGGACCATAAATTGAAGAGAATGAAAAAGAAAAAAATGTGAACAAGGATGAAAAAAGAAGTTTAAGTGGTTTTCTAAAAAAGTTATAAAGGACTGCCAATGGGGCTAATTGCGCAGTGCGTTTGGCCTGGGTCGTAGATACGACCCATTCATCAAGTTTGATATTTTTCCAGTGTCTTTTGGGCATGACACCGCGACCAAGCTGCACGCATATCAGAGTACGCCTAGATATATTTCAATTGAAACATGGAGAACATGGTGTGCATCCCACCCCCCAGTATTGTTTTTCCATAGGAATGAATGGCAATTACCGAATCCGTAAATACCGATTCGGTAATTACCGAAACTTACAGATTCAGTAATTATTTAAGAAAAATTACCTACATCCCATTTGCCTGTTCTTAAATACCGAATCGGTAATCTGGGATTACCTACATCGGGCCATTAGCTCCTATCTTGGAGAACAAGTTTATAAACAACAGAGCTATAGATCAGGTCAACTGGTCTTGCAGGTGAGGTTTTAAGGCAGCAGAGCTATTAATCATTTCACACCGGCCCTGCAAGCAGAGTATATTTTATTTATTTTTTGTATTTATTTATTCAGTTTGTAAAGCGTGACAGCTACCCGAAAGGGTTTCCCGGCGCTGAAAATTTGCAACTAGCAGAAGGCAAGAAAGGGAAAAACAGTTATTGGTTAAAGAGCCAGGTCTTAACGGCTCTACGAAAACGAGCATAACAGTCCATAGAACGAATTTCAAGAGGGAGGGAGTTCCATAACTTGGGCCCTAAATAAGCAAACGACCTACCGCCCATTCTGGACAGTCTGAACTTAGGCACAGTGAAAAGAATTTGAGAGGAGAACCGGAGGGAACGAGAAGGAGAGTAAGTGCTCACTAGTGTTTGAAGGTAACTGGGAGCAATATTCTTCCTGATCTTATACATATAGCTGAGCGCCTTGAACCTCACTCGGCTGTCCACCTTCAGCCAGTGAAGATCACGGAGGTGTCCCGTTATATGGTCAGTTTTGCGACAGCCACTAAGCAGGCGTGCCGCGGCATTTTGCACAAGTTGGAGGCGACGAGTGACTGCCTTGGTCGCCCCCAGGTAGAGTATGTTGCCATAGTCCAACCGGGAGGTAACCAAGGCACTCACCACGGATCTCTGGGTATCAGTTGGCAGCATCCATAGGATCTTCTTCAGCCAGCGCAAGATGGTAAAGCAGGTAGACGAGACTTTGTTAGCCTGACACTGCATCGTCAGACCACTGTCAATGATCACCCCCAGATTGCTCACATGCTCCGATGGAGATGGGAGCGGACCTAACTCCAAAGGCCAATGCCTGGAGGTCCAAAGGTCATGTTTGTGCCTGAGAACAAGGACTTCCGTCTTCCCTCCATTCAGTTTGAGGAGATTTTGATTCATCCACCTGGCGATTTCCCCTAGACCAGACTGAAGGAGGGAGGTGGAAGCCTTGTCAGATTTAGAAAGGGAAAAGACCACCTGTGAGTCATCGGCGTAAGTGAACAAGGTTAATCCGGCGCTGTCAGCGATGTGAGCCAGTGGAGTAACATAAAGGTTAAAAAGTAAAGGACTGAGAATAGAACCCTGGGGAACACCTTGAGGTTGGGGATAGATGTTAGAGGTAGCTGTGTGAGAGAAAATTTGAAACGTACGATCGGTTAGAAATGACGCTAACCAAGCGAGGGCTAGACCTCCAATGCCCATGGTGGCTAGAGATTCAAGAAGAATTTTATGCGAGACAGTGTCGAACGCCGCGCTGAGATCGAGTTATATCAGCGCGGCAGTCTCGCCTCTGTCAAGCAGGGACCGAAGGTTCTCCGTAACGGCAAGGAGTGTAGTTTCTGTGGAGAAACCAGGGCGAAATCCTGACTGCAGAGGATGCAATAAGTTGTTGATGGTGACAAACTGAGACAAATGGTGATGAATGTGCCTTTCCAGCACTTTAGAGAAGGCTGGCAACAATGAAATGGGACGATAATTGGAACGGACCTTACGGTCCGCAGTAGGCTTTTTCAGCAGTGGCGTAACCATTGCGTGCTTCCAACAGGCCGGGACGGTAGCAGTCTTAAGGGAGAGATTCAAAGTGGTGCAAAGCAAGGAAAGCTGAGAGGAATCTAATAACCGTAGTATAGGGATAGGCAAGGGATCAGTAGGGGAGCCAGATTTTACCTTGCACAAGGTTTCGTGGAGGACGGCAGGCATCAAATCCGTCCAAACAAGTAATGAACCTGAGGTGGATGCCAAGCAAGGGTTGGTGCATGCTGAATTAGCAGAAAGAGCTGGATGGTTATTACTGCCGCTAAGCAGGGAGATATCTTGATAGATCTTATTCATTTTGCTAATAAAGAACTGAGCGATTTCATCGCACCTGCTGTTGGACAAGGGAGGGGGTTTCGCTGTGGTGGAGGAGCCGGCAAGATTTTTGACCAGGCCAAACAGCACCTTTGATTTGTCAACTGAGTCTGTTATCGTTTTAGTAACAAAGCTGGCCCTAGTCAGGGCACAAGCTTTATGGTAGCTCTTTAGAGCACTTCTATAAGTGGCCGCTGCTGAAAGGGAGTAGTCTTTACGCCAAATGCGTTCGAGTTTTTTACAATGGGATTTGTCTAGTTTTAGTGCCTCAGTGTACCAGGGGGCTGGAGTCTTATAAAAATAGAGCCATCCCTCTTGTCCCACTGGTGTTGCAAGTCAATTGTAAAGATAGCAGAATTATCATTCAAGTAACGTGTCTTGCAGGTAGAGTGTAAAGACAGCAAAGCTATCGCTCAGGTCACACACATTTTGCAGGTGAAGAGTACAGACAGCAGAGCTATCCCTCAGGACATGTATTGTAGGTGTGACATGGCACCTTAGAGTGACTTCACAGACTTCATTGTACCTCTGCTCATCGATTCCAGAACATTCATCCTCCTGGGAGATCTCAACATCAGATCAGTCCCTGCATGGCAAAAGTCGCCAAATGGATGAAGTCCATCTGTTTCAATTATCACTGGCAAGACAAAAATAGTGATCTTCTGCAACTGCACCTCACCTTTCATCTCCAACTGAGGGCCAGGCAAACTGGCCTCACCCAGCACCCACTACATGAACCTCAGGATCATCACAGACAACAAACTAGATATGAAGACTCAAGTCATTGCCACCACAGTATTGTGCTTTCACACCCAGAAGATGCTAAGGAAGATCTTCAACTGGCAACCCAGTCACACCATGAAGACCCTCACCCATGCCATAGTAACCAGCAAACTAGACTACAGAAGCACCCTGTATGCCAGAATCTCCAAACTGCTAACCAGAATGTTGCACACCATCTAGAACTTAGCAGCAAGTCTGGTAACCTCCCATACAGAACCCAGATCACACTACACCTCGGAGAGCTCTACTTGCTCTCTATACACAAAAGTACTTACTTCAAACTCTTTAAACATGCATTCAAGGCACTACACAATCTTGACCCCTCTCACTGGAACAGTCGCATCACCTTCTACCAACCAAGCAGATACCTACTCTCCACTGTTCTTCTGCTCCTAAACATCTCACACATGCACAGGAACACATTTGAAGACCAGTCCTTCTTGTACATTGCTCCTAAAGCATGGAATCACCCAACTCTTCACATCAGTGCCTCCTCCTTGTTCAGTAATTTGCTGAAGACTTAGCTCTTTGAGTAATGCCCGCTATACACAGGTAAGACTCCTGAACTGGCATAGCGCCAGGACACCATTATGGGTGATAGTGCCTCTGCAAATAATTGTAACATAACAGAGCTATTGCTAAGACCACACCAGTTTTGCAGAAAGAGTGTAAAGAGAGAAGAGGTATCACTGTGGTCGCACATGTATAGCAGGTAAAGTTCAAAGACACAACAAAACTATCACTAAAGTCACACCGGTCTATCAGGCATAGTGTAAAGATGACAGAACTATTGCTCATGCCACAAAATAGTTTTAGTATTATAGTCTATCATACTGTACTTAGGGCATACTGCCCCTGTTTGCACCCCATGCACCTTTAAATGGGTGTAGTAAAACTTCCTTTTCTGGGTGGTCACACTGGATTTTATGCTTTTTGCTGAATCCTATATCTTTGCTAACTTTAGAATTATGTGCCTTTAACTCCTGCCCTTTAAACATGGTTGAACTTTCATACTCCTAATTGGTACATTTAACATGTTTATATGTCCCCAATATCTTGAACACAATGTACCCAGGGCCTGGAAGTTAACTGCCACTAGTGGACTGCAGCACCTATTGTGCCATCCACTAAAGTGGCAGTGCACACATGGCTTCAGGCCTACCATTGTAGACTTACTTTAGCACTGTACAAATGTCATTTTGACCTGTCAAAATAAACACTTTTGACAAATCAACTTCCTATTTAATAGTAATAGTTCAACCTTTGTCGGTCTTGTAGCCCAGGAAGCAGGGTCCATGGCATTTAAAAGTAGAACATGGAGTAATATAATGTTAAGATTTCCTTACAGTGACTAGCACTCACAAGCTATTTTTTACTGTGGCAAGCCAAGCTGTCCTCTGTAGAAAACTGGATTACAGATTAAAATCCTAATGCTATATCCTGGGAATGGGATGAGCTATAAAATAACTAAACAACTATCTGGCAGATGCATCAACGTAGCCTTTTGCTATTCCTAAATAGTGATTTTTAAGGAATCGCTATTTAGGAATAGCAAAAGCCTATGCATTTAGGAATCGCTATTAAAATAGCGATTCCTTAACATTCCGTAATTGCTACTCGCAAATTGCTAGTCGCAATTAAGGAATGCTGTCCCATTCATTCCTATGGGCCTACAGGCCCATAGGAATGTATTGGAGATTGCATGAGCAATTAGCGAGTACCAGTAGGTACTCGCAAATTGCTCATGCAATTTCAAGGGTGCAATGTTGTCAAAATGACACCCTGTTGCACCCCTGAAATGTATCTATGCACATATGTTGCACACACACATGCCCTAAGGGCATGTGTGTGCGCAACAGGAAACTTTGAAAAATGCACAAAAGGGCTTTTTTCAAAGTTTTAGCAAATTACCATGAAGTCCAACTTCATGGTAATTGGCTCCCATATTAGCGAATTCGCTATTTTTTTTACTTTCATGCATTGCATTTAAGGAATCTCAATTTGGGATTCCTTAAATGCAATCACAATTTAAGGAATCTCTATTTAGAGATTCCTTAAATTGCGATTTTTGCATTTGGGATGATGCATCCCAAATGCAAAAATACCGGGAGCAAAGGTGCAGATTCTGAGAATCTGCCCATTTGCTCCCTGTATTTACTTTGATGCATCTGCCAGCAAGTTACTAGTTATTAAAAATCCAACTCAATGGAGAAGTCAGATTTTTAATAAATTATAATGAAATATACCTTTTGGAAAGTAACCTTCTCCCTACCTGAAGCTCCCCATGGCTAATTTGAATTTGCTCTCAATCCACGGATTAGTATATAAATAGGTGTGAAAACGTGTGAAATGCCTCTCAAGAGCTATCTCATGTGTCACTGTTATTGACAGGTCTACCTGAATGGGCAGAGATGACTTGTTTGAGATTAGCAGACGGGTGGGGGCTGTGAGCCTTCTTGTTGACATTAGAGTGTCAAATCCTATTGAGTGTTTGACAGGTCTGCTGCATTTACGCTGTGGGTGTACTTGAAAGAATGTAAACAGGTTACCAAGGCTTTTCTTGTATATCCACTGTCTGGTTGCTGGAAAACCCTGCTTTCGTCCTACCAGACTTCTGTATCTCGGTTTTACATATAACAACTGGGCTCATTAGAAAGTAAGGAAAGAGAATGAAAAAACAATTCTTGTGAATACACAGTCTGGTTGCTGGGAACCCCTCCTTTTGTCCTACCAGACTTTTGTCTCTGGGTGGTACAATGGCTGCTTCAAAATGGATTTCGCTTTTAGATGTGGGAGTACATTGGGATTAATTAGTACACTCCCCACAGGCATGCCCAGCCCTCATAGCCCGTGTTTGTTGTGGCTTAAGACGTTCACTATCTTGAAAATGCACAACGTGTGTAGGATTAGTTCCCATAACTTTTACAGCATAGGTAGGGCATGCCATTCCCACCTTCTAGTTCATGCCAGGCAGAACATTGGCATCACCAGGCACCCACACCAGAATACTGCTGGACCTGAGGAAGAACAGAAGAGGAATGGACCTGCTGTTTGTGGCTTGTGTGGAATCATGTAGGACTGGACCTTCTCTCTCTAGTGCCCAGGACAAAGAAGTGGACTCCAAGGGTCAAAGGGCTGACCTCCTCTTCAAGCTACAGGGATACAACAAGCAACAATGTTTCCCTCATTTGCATGGCCCAATGATGGGACAGCACAAGCATCTGCAAACCCTTCTATAATACTTCAGTGCCCTGTGGCACAGAAAAAGAGCTCACATGCCCCATGCAACGCCAGTGCACTGTATGTAATTTGGCCCCTTTATGGCTGTAAAGGAGGAAGAGCTATCTCCTATGACACACCTGTCATACAGGTAGGATGCAAAAACAGCACAGTGCTCTCTTAGTTTGCACAGCGCTTGCTGGTAGAGTCTAAAGACAGCAAAGCTATCTCTCATATCAAACCCATCTTGCAGGCAGAATATAAAGACAGCAGAGCTGTTGCTTCGATTTCACAGGTTTTGCAAGCATAGTGTAAAGACAGCAGACTTAATGTTCACTCCACAACAATATTGCAAGTAGAGTGTAAAGATAGCAGAGCTATCACTAAGGTATTGCAGGCAAATTATAAAGGCAACATATGAATTGCTCACATCACACGTCTTGCAGGCACAGGGTGAAGATAGCAGAGCTAATACTGAGATCAATCCAGTCTTACAAATACAGTATCAAGACAGCAGAGTTATCACTCAGATGACACACTTTTGCAGGTAATGTGCAAAGGCAACAGGCCTGTCACTCTTTTCATTCAGGTCTTGCTGGTAAGGTGTTGCAACAGTAGATCTATCCCTCAGGTCACACCAGCCTTTTTCATAGGTTGTAAAGACAGTAGAGCTGTTCCTCGGGTCACACTGATCATGCAGGTCACATTTAAAGACATCAGAGCTATCACTCAAGTTTCACAGGTCTTGCTGGTTGATATTAAAGATGGCAGAGCTATTGTTCAGGCCATATCGGTCTTGGGGGTAGGGAATAAGGATGGCAGTGATATGACTAAAGTCACACACAATTGCATGTGAGATGGATAAACAGCAGAGCTGTGACTCTGGTCATACCAATCATGAAGAAGCTATTGGTCAGATTACACTAGTCTTGCAGCTGGAGTGTAAGAACAGCAGAGCTTTAGCTCAGGTCGCATAGGTCTTGCAGGTAAAGTTTACTTGCAGCAGAGCTACGCTGTGTCTGGAGGCTGAAACTACGTGTCCCAGGGGGCGCGCTGTGAAAACCCACACCTGAGGCTGATTTTAAGATTACCGGCGCATACATAGGACATCGTCACTTCCACTGCGCGGACGTGCGGGACGTGCGCCGGGTGAAGCCCGGGCCAAGGGCGGGCCCGTTTAAGCCCGTTCAAGCACGGATAAGGATGGGACGGGCCACCTCCTTAACATCTACGCTCAAGCAAGGTCAGTGACCACCCGTAAAGATCTAGTTTGTTTGACAGAATTTGGATTGTTATATTCATCATAGAAGTTTGCTATACCTGTCGTAAACATTATGGCCACCTCCCTAATTATAGGAGGGAATAGTGGGAAAAGCGCTGGTGGGTCTCTAACGGGCACTCTGGATAACTTCCTCATAAGAGTCTCGACAGCCTTGGCCAAAGACATCTAACTGACTGAAAAGAGATTATCTCTTGACCCCCTCTTTGACAAGCGGTCGTCAATGGGAAGTTTGGCAAGGGCTAGGTCACCTGTCCCCAATGAGGTTTACCTCCCGGATACGCTGTCCTCTCGGGGGGGGTGAGAGCAGTTGTATTTCTCAGTCAGCTGGGCACCTTGCATCCCCGGAACCACGGCCTAATATTTCCGTGGCCAAGCCTAACCCGAGCATTTCCTGGAAGAGGCTGACCTCATCTAATATTAGGACTAGGTCAGGCAGTAAGGCTAAAACGGGTGCAGTACCTCCTCCAAAGTGCATGGTACCTAAAAGAAAACGTCCAGGGGTGCAAGCACAAACATTGGCAAGAAAAGTAAAAAATGTAAAGGAGGTGGCAACCAAGGAGAATACCACATCAAGTACCTCAGCTTGTACCAATTCATTGCCATCAGTTAATGAAGGGGCTAAACCATCACCAAATGTGGAGGGCGAACTATCGGGTGAGCCGGGTCTTTCGTTCTAGAAAAGGCTGGAATCTACTATTAAGAAGATAATCCACCCAATACATGAGAGACTGGACTGTATTGAGACGAGATTGGTATGCCTGGAACTTTCGCTTGCTTCGGTCCAGTCACAGGTGGGCAATTGGGGTAGTGGTCCACACTGTACATGGTCAAATTCGACAGGGCAAATTGCTGTGGGCACAAATTCTAATGTTTTGCTAAATGGTAGTAATAGTACCCCAGTAAATAACCCTGACGTTCCTTGTGTTGTTAATCCTCCAACTAACCTAGCAGGGGCTAGTCAAACATCCCAGATAGAAAGGGATAAAAATGCGGAGGTTAGTAAACCAGTAGTGCAACCTCGCCCATTGTCTAACTTCACTCCAGCTCATGTTGTAGCTAGCCTGCCAACTATAGAACTCCCCCCGGAGTCAGCCCCTTCTGTGGTAATATTAGTGGGGGTTCCACCACTAGAACAGGGAAAGAGGAATACATATATGGATTTAAAGAATAACTGGCAGATGCATCAAAGTAAATACCGGGAGCAAATGGGCAGATTCTCAGAATCTGCACCTTTGCTCCCGGTATTTTTGCATTTGGGATGCATCATCCCAAATGCAAAAATCGCAATTTAAGGAATCTCTAAATTGAGATTCCTTAAATTGCGATTGCATTTAAGGAATCCCAAATTGAGATTCCTTAAATGCAATGCATGAAAGTAAAAAAAATAGCGAATTCGCTAATAGGGGAGCCAATTACCATGAAGTTGGACTTCATGGTAATTTGCTAAAACTTTGAAAAAAGCACTTTTGTGCATTTTTCAAAGTTTCCTGTTGTGCACACACATGCCCTTAGGGCATGTGTGTGTGCAACATATGTGCATAGATCAATTTCAGGGGTGCAACAGGGTGTCATTTTGACACCCTTGCACCCTTGAAATTGCATGAGCAATTTGCAAGTACCTACTGGTACTCGCTAATTGCTCATGCAATCTCCAATACATTCCTATGGGCCTGTAGGCCCATAGGAATGAACGGGACAGCATTCCTTAATTGTGACTAGCAATTTGCGAGTAGCAATTAAGAAATGTTAAGGAATCGCTATTTTAATAGCGATTTCTACATGCATAGGCTTTTGCTATTCCTAAATAGCGATTCCTTAAAAATCGCTATTTAGGAATAGCAAAAGGCTACGTTGATGCATCTGCCATTAAGTGCATCTTTTGGCTTAACGCCTTTTCGGCCTTTGTGAGTAGTGTGCGACCCCACCCCCATTTGTAGCCTTTTCGGCCTTTGCCAATCCATATATGTGCAGAAATTTTATTTGTTAGAAGAGTTAACTGGGTGGGCAGGCGTACAAAGCCTGTTGGGGGCGATTGTATTATTATTAATTTCAGGGACAGGAGATGTGTTGAACACATTTGTAATTGGCCACAAAAAGATTTCAAGTCCCTGATTCAATCATTTCCACTGATTTATTTTTATGCACCAGTACATGATTCACACAGGGAAATCCTTTTAAGGAGCGAGGTACCGAACCATTCCATTGTACGGAATGTAAGACTACATAATAGGTTCACGGTCCTAACTGGGTTGGAGGATTGCGATTGACAACAAATTCATAAAGGTTGCAATAGTATGAGCATAGTACAATTGCCGACAAATATGTAGCCAGAAGTGAGGGTCAATTGCACGAACATGTAAGTTTACCGGTAGGTGTGATGAGGTCTAAGGTAAATAATGGAATTATAGCTATTACACAGAAGGGTGACAAACTTCCTTCCCAGTATGCATCAAGTAGGGTAAGTCCCTCACTTCCTATGGATCCAAACATACTGCTGCGGCTCGATTCCGCTGTAGTAAGGAATGATATAGCTGGGGGGCGTCGAAGTACAGCTTGCCTGACATCATTAATATCCTGGAATCTGGCGGGTATGGACCTGAAATTAGCGTTGCCATGCTGGCTGAGCTTTTTTGACAAATTTGATATCTGTCTCTTTCAAGAGACCTGGTCTGTTGAACCAGTATTCAGGAGGGTGAGCCTATTGAGGGGCGAATCAAGACAGATGGGGACGAGGAGCAGATGATAGGGTGCCGCAGCCCTCTATTGAAGGGAATGGTAAGACATCCTTAAACTTCAACATGTACGGTATAATGCACTATAAATGTTTGCCCCGCCGCCGGACCCCTGAGTTGTCGGCTAAAAGGCTGTGTAAAACTTGAAATTCCATGTTCTATCCTTCTTACCCAACTGCCGCCGGCCTCCGGGTTGTGTGCTATAGGCAGGATGTTTATCAGAGCTAAGAGCAATAAAGGTTTTTGAAAATCAAAAAAAATAAAAAGAACCAGTATTCAGATTGGGCTACCTGAACTTCTATGTTCCGGCTGTGAGAGGGCAGAAAGGACGTCCAGTAGGAGGAATGGTGATCTGGGTCAAGCAGAACCTAAGCTGCAGTTTTCAATTACTTCCAGTCTTACACTGTGATATTCTTGCAGTAAGACTTAGCTTTCTGTGTAGCCTAAAAATTGATATTATTAATGTCTATGCTAGAGGTGTTAACGGCTTTAGAAGCATTGACTAAATCCATGCCAGCTAGTTTATTGCCGCTAATTGCGGGTGATTTTAACACAACTTTTGAGCCTCTAGGACTCGAAGACCTAAATCTGTCAGAAGAAGAATATTCTAGATGGGGTGTCCCCCAACTTGAGACTAGGCCTATATGTAAATGGACTGAGGCCGCATTGCACCTGATTGGGTTCTCTCTAGGAAACCAGCTAAGGGCCGCTAATGGTCGGACACCGTCTAACAGGATGGGGAATAAACCTATGATAATGGCATAAGGTCAAGTAAAATTGACTATTTGCTTGTTCACCTAAAGCTTTGGTGTTCTCTTGTGGATAGGGAGGTGAAGACTCGCATAGAGAGTGACCATAACCCCCTGACCTCATTATTTAGATTGGGTCTTGAGGGAATGGTAGGTGTGACTGAAGAACTAATAGCCCCAGAAATTGTGCTAACAAATGGCGAGCGCCACCTTAAGTGGTGTAAAGTCGCTGAACAACCTGCAACACTGATTGCTATTAAAGACAGTGTAGACAAGGTATTAGCTACTTTAGAGTCAGGTGTAATTAATGGGACGAAGTATAGTTCATTTGTGGAAGACCATGCTTATCTTTTTGCCAACCTCGAAACCTATTCCTGCAAACCAGGCTCTGCTAGGATAAAACTAAGGAAAAAAACGGAGAGCTGGTATAATAAATCCTGCAGGGAAGCCCGGGCTGAGTTGGGCGTAGCATTAAAAACTAGGAACCCAAGAATAGTAAAAGCGACTCGAGGCAACTTTAGGAAAACAAAGCGTGGGGCAAAAAGAGAATGGGAAGATCACAAGTGGCAGGAACTTAAGGGGGCATGTCTGTCTAAAAATCCCGAAGTTATTTTGGGATACCTTTAAATGGGAAGGAGGTGGGTGTGCGCATAGCCCGCAAAACAACGTCCCCCACAATTCGTGGATTGAGTATTTTAAGCCCCAATATGCCAATATAGAAGATAATCAAAGTGAGGCGGCTTTTGTTTTTACATTTTATGAAGATGCCGTTTTTAGCTTAGGGGATGTTGACAGAGCACTAAACTCAGTAACTGAGGGGCGAGCCCCAGGGATGGATTGTATACCTGCGGACCTATTTTTAAATGATAAAGAAAGATGGCGATTATATATCGTCCACCTATCAAATGCCATAGCCCAAGGGATGGATGTCCCCCACTCATGGAAGGGAGCAGAAATTGTGTCTGTTTACAAAAAAGGGGATAAGTCGCTAGCAGGCAACTATAGGCCTATTAGTCTGATTGATTCTATCCAAAAAATAATGAGTCGCTTAGTTCTGGGGAAGATACATGACTGGATGGAAGAAGGGAATATCTTGAGCCCATTGCAGGCCGGTTTCCGCCCCAGGACTAGCACGATAGATCAAGTCTTTCGGTTTATTATTCTTTATTGGCGAACAGTGGTCCTGGAGAAAGGGGTACTTTATGCGATATTCGTCGTCTTGAGGGCGGCTTCTGACCTAGTCCCGCATTGCAAACTTTGGCGAGTCTTGGAAGAACTAGGAATGGCCCCGGAATTGTTGACCTTGGTCGTCCGCTTGCATGAGGAAAACTATGCTAGGGTCAGGTGGGGCAAGCAGGGTGAGGTTACAGATGCCTTTCCTGTTGAGCGGGGAGTGAGGCAGGGTTTCGTCATGGCGCCTACCCTGTTCTCGCTCTTCGTGAATGGGGCGGCAGACTACCTCTCCCTGGTCCCTACTGATGCCCCTGGGATGGCTGGTAACCGCGTCCCGATCCTCATGTTCGCAGACGACACCTTGATAATCTCAAAAACTCCAAGTGGCCTCCAACGGGCCCTCCAGCGCTTCACAAACTTTTTCCGGCTGCGCGGGCTTGAAATAAATCCCGCCAAAACAAAGTTTATGTTTCTTACTGAACACAAACTTTCCAAGTCATTTAAGCCATTTAGAGGAAGTATATATATGAATAACTGCCCGCTAGAGCAGGTTGACGCTTTCACGTATTTGGGGGTCAACCTACAGAGAGACATGTGCTGGAATAGTCAATTAGATCTGACCACATTAAGACACCAGCAACAGGCAGGTTTTCTTCTTAAATGGTTTCAAACTTCCCTTACGAAACCTATTAGGCCACTCCTCAAAATCTACGGGATGAAGGTGTGGGGGGGGGGGGTCGAAAATTTGAAACATCTGACATTAGTAGAAAATGAATTTTTGCGCAAAGCTACTAGTGTCCCGCAAAGCACCCCCCTAACCCCTCTGTTTTGGGATCTTGGTAAAGGAGCAGTACAAGATCTGGCCATCCTGCAACCATTACTGTATTGGCACGGAATATGGACAACTGAGGAGCTACACCATTATGCCCGGGGTCTCAAGGAAATTATTGAAAAGGATCACTTTCATAAAATTAGCTGGCTGAAGGCTATTAGATCCCTGTTAGTGAGAATGGGTATGAGTGAACTGTGAGATGACCCAAAAAATGCAGTATTAACATCTAAGAAAGATATGAAGGCCACATACTGGAAGATGGTTACCACAGCAAAATGTGTAAAAGGCATCTCATCTCACCTTACAGGGGGATTTCTTGAATTTAAGGCTTACCCAGCATTGGAAACATACTGGGACGCTATTGAGAAACTGTCTGACCGCACGCTTTATTTCCAACTCAGGGTAGGCACTCTCCCCACAGGGTCATTTACAGCAGGGTGGGCTGGGACTAATGATGATAAATGCCATAAATGCAGGGACAAACAAGAAACTATAAGCCATCTCTTGTTCTTTTGTCCCTTGTATATTGCTCCACGGGAAAAATGGGTAAAACCAGTATGCCGACTAATTGGTTCCCGAAAACATGATGAGGCGCTAAGAATATTATTTACAGACCCCAGCCTCCCAATTGCTATAGCTATGGCAAAGTTTTTGAAATGGGCTTGGGTAATTCGATCGAAAATGAATTGATAATATTATGGGTAGCTTTAAATAATGGGAGGGCAGCCCTTATTATGACTAACTGAGTCATGAGGACTGGCATCTAGCTAATACTTATTGTAATCTTTGCATCCCCTTTTTTTAAAAAAAAATAAGACTGGTTTTAAGAGGTTGTCTTTTTATAGTTGTATATTCGACATTAGTCTTGTGGAGTTTAATCTTTTTTTAAAATATTTATGCAAATGTATTTTTATAAGATTTTATATTGTGACAAATGTATGTTTATGTGATACTTTTATGACTTGATTGTCGAATAAAGTTATGATGATGATGGTATGTAAAGTCATCGAGCTATTGCTCATGTCACACTTGAGTGGGACTTCTTGGTTGGTGGATTGTGTAGGGTAATGGGGCTGCAGGGAAATACGAAGTGAGTATATAATAGTGTACATTATGATGGCGGTGCATAAGGGAGGCGAGAGCCACCCTCCTCCCCAATTTGTGGCTAACCATTGATAAACCAAAACAGCAGTCCTTTGCACATGCCAACAGTATATATTATGTATCATTGACAATAATAAAAAGCATTCTGTTCCTCCGTTGAAACAGTCACTCCAGTTTAATCTTGAGATCCTTAGCCAACATGTGTTTCGTCGCGCTTAATTGTTGTGCACAGAGACTTCTTCGGGACTAAGAAAGAAACAAGTGTATAGAAGTTGGGAGTAAAAGATATCCTTCACTAACATCAGATGTCTGTTACCTTTTGTGACAGTATGTTTATCGCAAAGAGGGGCTCAAGTATAGTCCTGGAGCCTGTGGAAACGCATGCTGATTTACTCAAACATATCACCATTGCTGTCTCTAGACAGACTTGTGCGGTTATAGATTATCGCTAATCGAAACAAAAATTGTCAGCAAATGAAAATAAGGACACCTTCCTGCACAAAAGCAATCAAAGGAGGCATTTTCCTCTTTCTATGTGTGCTGCAGAATGGAGCACATGTGGCAAGCTTTGAAAAGGAGATAGTTTTGGTGCTTTGGAATTTGCAACAATACGATGCATCCCTATGCTTTTCTCTGCACTGGCGTACAATAGGCTGCCTAGCACCAACGCAGTTACCCTTGCACCATGATACAAGGGTGCCTGATTTTCAGGGATGATTGTGTTTGCACTGGAAGGGGGAACCTTTCCTGCACAAAAACAATCATTGGTGGCTTTTTCCTCCATTTATGTTTGCTGCTGAATGCAGGACACATAGAAAGTGCAAAAACAAGGAGAAATAAAGGTATGTCTCCTCCTTGTACCACTTTTTTGCCTCACTCATGGAGGCGTTAGAATCTTACGCATTCCCTGGTTTACGAAACCTTGTAAATCTGGGATTGTGTCAGAACCCATGGGTGTTGCATGCGAACACCCACAGCAACACCCATGGAATGCCCCTTTCACGCAGAGTAATGAATGAAGGGGGCCATATTTACATAGTCATGCAAAGCCACGAAGGGTGGCTGTGCAGGGGCATGTAATTATGGGCCAGAAAACTGCGCCACAAGAGCGTAAAAACAATGATGCTCCAGTGGCACAAGGGACCTAGATATGTGCCCCCATGGGTGTTGCATGGGAACACCCACAGCAACACCTAAGAAACACCCCTTCCAGGCAGAGTAAGCCATTTCCTTACTCCATATTTACAAGGCTGTGAAAAGCCATGCAGGGTGGCTTTGCATGGCATTGTAAATATGGGCCAGTACACTGCGCCTCCAAAGTGTCACAAAAGTGACGCTCCTAAGGCGTAAAAGTGCTGCAGGGTATTGTATTGTAAATATATGCCCCGCAGTTTGGACAATCTTAAAATTCTCCCTCTATCAGGCAGACTGGCAAAATGGCAGGCACACTCAGTCGGTGGTTTGTCTGGTAAATTCTTAAATACAATTTGACTTTTAAATTACTTCTTTGAAGACATGAAACTAGCAGTGAATATTCAAGTCGAAAAGAAAAGCGTTTCTGTCATGTGGCCTTACTACTGATTATTTAACTTGCATTGAACAAATGTATTGCCTCAAGGCAAGGTTCACTCTTAGTAAAAGATTAATAAGTGGTATTTCAATATATCTGGCTCTTCATCTGCATAGTCTTTCCAGGTTAGTGACCTGCAAATTGCATTTTTTGACTTGATGAAAAAAAGGAGCGAGGCAGTGGTGCTGGAACAATTGTCAGAGTGGTGATGCTGGCTTATGGTGACACCACAAAACAATCTTTGGAGTTAGCAAAAGCCAAGGTCACTAAGCAAGAGAATACATAAGCCTTTCAATAGGCGTAAATACATTTTCTACATTTAAATATTTAGAAAAATGTGGACAAAGGGTTCAGGTAGCGGCTTCTGTGAGGGCACAAGGGGAGAGCCATGCAGAAGATCTGACTCTGCACTGCTGGGGGAAAAGAACCCCACTCCCCATCAGCCTTTGTGATGTGCCAACGCTCTCGTAAGGGCGACATGGACCCACAACTGTGTAACAACTTCTGGGAGAAAATAAGGGGAGAGCCATGCCAAAGATCTGACTGTGCGCAACTGGGGAAGAGAACCACACTCCACATCAGCTCAAAAAGCACAATGCCAACCCTCAGTGATTAGGAGTAGTGGGGTAACCCAGTAACCCTCAGAACCTGGGTATGTAAGCAAAACAACAACAATGGTTCTGTCGGGGATCACATATAATTTGAACAACCTGTAATTAATACACATACAAAAAGTATATCCCGTGAAGGATATAAAGAGACACACACTACAGGATATGGTTCAAAAGGTAAATCTTTTTAGTATAAACCTTGGTTGGGGATAAATCCACCATTTTTTGGATAGCTGTCCAAAACAAAGAAACACATAGACTCTATATACATCTAGTGATCAAGTCGTGACTGGTGACAGGGTGCTATACAAAACTGAAACAAATGACACATAATCATACAAATAGACAAAACATTCGATCATGAGTGTCCAGTTTAAAATGCACTTCTCACAATTGGATGAATTATTCCCTTGCTTTAATTGAGACTTTGTGTGGATGGATACACATAAAGAACGTCAACGTTTCGACCCTATATGTTAGCGCAGACTGGAATGCATCTGTGTCGGGTCTTCATCAGGACTCATCAGGGGGGAGTTAGGACAGCCTGTGAATGTAAGACAAGGGGAGGAGGAGTCAGGACCGTGTGCGTGCCAGGCAATAATTGGCAAAAAGAAGACACCCACAGGGGCTCACCTGAATGAATGTATGCACTTTCTTCATGGGGACCTTCAAGAGGGGCTGAGAATGTCAGCCGACAGACTCGAAAGGCATTCTTGGATAGGTGGATTCTATAATAAAAAAAAATCAAGGCACACATCAGACCTCCACTGTGGAAGTCAGGTTCTCATTATATACCTCATTAGCTGTGGTTGGGGTCCATACCTTATTGCTTTATAATGCTCTATCCCAAACACCAGCCGGTGTGTACATCTGGGGGGTGCCGCCGTAGCGATCACCTGCACTGTAAAAACTGGGTAGCCTCTGATGAGCAAGCCAGTTAGTGGGCTGATTGATGAGCGGGATGTTAGTTATTAGGAACTTAGGGCCAGATGAAGGTAATTCTATTTTACCACTTCTTAAATACCGAATTTTACCGATTCGGTATTTAAGAAGTGGTAAAATAGAGGTGTTTCAGAATCGGTAAATAGCGAATCGTTAAGATTCAGTATTTACCAATTCTGTAAATACCGATTCGGTAATGCCCATTGATTCCTATGGGCCTTGAAGCCCAAAGGAATCAATGGGCAATACCGAATCGGTATTTACCGATTCGGTAAATACCGATTTCAGCAAGGGTGCAGGGTGTGTCACTTTGACACCCTCTAGCACCCTAAAGACGGGCATGTGTGCCATGTGGCACACAGACATGCCCTAAGGGCATATCTGTCTGTCACATGGCTAGGTGTGCATGCACACATGTGCATGCACAACTGGATTCGGTATTTTACCACCCAATTGGATTGGGTGGTAAAATACCGAATCTGTAAGGCTTTAGGGGCTCTGAAGAGTCCCACCTACATCTGGCCGTTACCGAATCGGTAAAAATACCGATTCGGTATTTTACAGAATCGGTAAATTTACCGATTCGGTAAATTTACTGAATCTGTAAAATGATGCCCCTACATCCCAAATACCCATTTACCGGTCGGTAACGGCCGAAATCGGCCGTTACCGGTCGATAAATGGCCTCCTACATCTGGCCCTAAGAGATAATAAATCAGAATAACCCCCATTCCGGTCTATTAACAAGAACCTTCAGGTGCCAGAACACAGGCTCCACAATTGATTACATTATGGCCTCAAATATATTGGGTTGCTTATTGACCCAAGTAGAAGTGAAGTGTTTAAACTTTAATGAGCATGCGGACCACTTTTTTCTTATGACACTTGGAATTAAGAGTAAGATTTTTGAGGCTATTATCCCAAAACCAGCTTTAACTAGGGGAAATGGCTTCATATTAAAATAAGCAAGGGTGGGTAAGGCAATGTTTCTACCAATGATCCTCACCCAAAGGCAGTCTGAAGAGATATTCTTCCTGGACCTTATGTTTGATCCAACAGGTTTCTGAAGGCATTTAAAGCCCTGCTAGTAGAAATCAAAACCCTTCTGGTGATACCCTGAAGCAGACCCCAAGAGTCAATTGGTTTGACAATGCATGCTCACAGGCCCTGAAAAACTTACTTAAAGCACTGAGGGTGATTCCAAGAGATAACAACATGGTCCAGAGGCTGCGCTTCAAGTACCAGGAAGCACAGAGGTAGAGATTAAGTGATTTAAGTGAGGAAATGCGCATGCGTGGGTGTGCGCGCATGCACAGATTTCTCAAGCACTACCCGTATGGCGAGGAAGAGGAGGAGGGCAGCCCCGGGATGCCGCGGTACAGAGGTAAGTGTTTTTTTGATTTTTTTAAATTACTGTTAACTTATATCTTAATAGGGGGGTGGAGACGGGTGGCGGGCCAACTCCGCTCCGCTGCAGAGGGTGCAGAGATGTGCCTACTCTGCGTTCACCGCAGAACGCGGAGTAGGCAAATCTCCACACTTTCCATGGACAGATTGGCGATCTCCGCCGACGCCTAATTTTGAGATCGCAAACACTGCGAATCGCAATAAAAACTGTGTTTGCGTTTGCAAATTAGCATGTCCCAATGTATGACAGTGTTTCGCATCACAAAAATCGTGATTACCAATTTTGCGAGGAAACAAATCTGCAAAAACCCCTTTGGGAATTCGCAATATCTTAGTCTCAAATTGCGAATTCGCAATATTGTATGTCACAAATTGCAAATTCGCAATATTGTATGTCGCAAATTGTGAATTCGCAATACAATGTATAAAAAATTCACAAATTGCGAATATGAAGAAATCACAATTTTGCACCTTCAAATTACCACCAACTCAAGCCAGGTGGTAACCAGGTGCAACCTATTTAAACAAGACCAGAAGGTCTTTCACAATGGCAGCACTGTATGTCATAGCAAGGAGGATGTGGATTCAAGCAGCAGCACAGAAAAGGAGGAGATGACGGGAACGTGATTTCAGAGTGTGCATTACCCTCTTCTAGCAGACATAGCAAGAAATACATGAGAAGTATAGGCTGGACTCAGCTACTATACTAGACTTGACAGCTGACCTAAAACCTATGCCTGAATATCCAACCCTCAGGACCCAAACCATTCCCACACATGTGCAGGTCCTCTGTTCACTGCACTTATTGGCATCAGGGAGCTTCCAGGGGGTGATAACTACAGCATGAGGGGTGTCCCAGAGTTGCCTGTCGCGCGTCTTTCATGCATTCTTGGATGCAATGGTACAGAGACTTGGTTGAATGAGGACACGGTGGGCAAACCCAGTTTAGCACTGCCCTCTGGCTATTCTATATGTTAAATCAATAGGGAGTCTAGAGGGGGTGGCATTGCAGTGATTTTCAAATACTGCTATTCCTGTTTCTTCATCAAGGAAGAAATTGAAGGTTGCGAGTGTGCTTGTTTTAGCATTTCTGTGAGTCCCCATATGACCCTATCAGGGCTCCTAGTGTATCGGCCACCAGGGCCGCCTGCTAAGTTTAAAGACGCCGTTTTGGAGGCAGTGGGCATGTTTGCTATGGGTTCTGCTAATTTCAGGATCTTTGGTGATTCTAATCTTCACTTTGATCTAACACATGATAACGCGATTTGTAGTTTGCCTGCTGACTTGGCTGCATACCAGCTAACTCAGCTGGTTTCGGGCTCTACACATATTGTGGGGCACCTGTTGGACTCTATATTTTCTAATATTCAGCCCACAAGGGTGGAGACACCTAAATCCATAGGTTGGACTGACCATTCGCTGGTAGAAATGTCCATCCCGATCACAGTGCCCCTTAATACAGCTATCCAACGGCCCGTCTTCAAACGCCCTTGGCTTAAATTGAGGTTAGAGGATTTTCATGCTTTCCTCGTCGCCAACCCTTTGGCACCGCTGCAGAACTTTGAGTCAGATTATGGCTTATTCTGTAACTGGATTACTCAAGGATTATTTCCCTTATTCCAGCGAAATGGGTTAAGGGACGAGCTTCTATTGCAAATCCTTGGTACAACAACTCTTTGACCAACTTAAGGAAGGCTTGTAAAAGAGCAGAACACGAATGGAGAAAGGATTATGATCCTAAGAAAAAAGTGTGCTACCTCGCCAAGACTAAACATTATCATAGAGCTATCTGTAAAGTTTGTGCATCTTATTATGGAAACAAAATTAAGATTAGTTCTAATCCAGCTAAATGTATTTTTACGATCCTTAAGGATCTTAGGACTAAGAAAGCCACTGTGCCCGTTATTTCATCTGCGCAGCAGTGTGAGGATCTAGCCACTTTTTTTGTTTAGAAAGTTTGTATTATTTATAAATCTTTTCCACAAGTGACCACTCCTTTTACCACTTCATCTCCTTGAATCGGGTCACGGCCGACTCTGGCAGCCATTCCCTGTATTTCACAGGATGAGCTCACTTGGTTGATTGCGAAAATTAAATCTGGCTCTCCATCTGATCCTTTGAAGCCGGTGCAGTTCAGGGAGTCACTCTCCCTATTTCTAGCCCCGCTATGCCAAATAGTTAACTCCTCTTTCTCTTCAGCAATTGTCCCTGCGCTGTGGAAACAGGCATGGGTTTCCCCCATTCTCAAGAAACCATCTCTTGACCCGGCCAAGCTTGAAAACTTCAGACCTATATCTCTTCTCCCCTGGGTGGCCAACATAGCAGAGGCGCATGTTAATAACGCACTTACACTGTTCTTGAAATCCAACAACATCTTGGATTCATTGCAGAACGGTTTCTGCCCGCGTCATAGTACTGAGACGGCTCTCCTGGCCACGACTGAATATCTGCGGACCATTCTCAATTCTGGTCAGACGGCGGCACTGATCCTGTTGGATCTTTGTGACGCCTTTGACACGGTGTCACATGACATCCTGCTACAGCGGCTGGAGGAGGTGAGGGTTACTGGTTTGGCTAGAATGGTTCAGATCTTTTCTGACCGTAAGATCTTTCTGAGTGTCTGCCCCCCCATTTCTTTCTCAGGTGCATTCTATCGACCAGGGGGTGCCCTAGGGCTCGGTGCTGAGTCCTTCATTATTCAATTTATACGTTTAGCCTCTGGAAGTGGTCGCCAGGCAGTGGGATCTTACTATGGTCTCGTATGCGGACGACACGCAGCTTGTGGTGACCTTGGCTGAAGGTTCCTCTCCGAATGCCTCCAGGTTTAGAGATGGACTGGTGGCCGTAGTGGAATGGATGGCTACTAAATGCTTGCAACCGAATGCCAACAAAGCCGAGGTTTTGCTGGTCAAGAAGAACCCGAGCTTGTGGAGCGAGCACTGGTGGCCGAATGCACTGGGTAAGGCTCCTAATTCAAAGGAAGTGGTAAAAAATCTGGGTGTATGGATGGACTCCTCTCTCAGCTTCCAGGTCCATTCCAGAAAAGTTGCTGGTATGTGCTTCGGCCTTCTGCGGGGTTGGAAGCCCCTTTTGAAGTTCTTTGAACCTCCAAAACGCCAGTTGATTGTTCAGTCGACTATCTATCTCGTCTGGATTATGCCAGTTCCCTCCTGTTGGGGGCAAATAGAACTGAGATAGTCCGGCTGCAGGGTGTTAAAAACGCTGCTGCCAGAACCGTGGTGGGGCTCCCGTGGTTTTGCCCTGTTGCTGGCGTCATTAGGAAACTTCACTGGCTTCCTATGGAAAAGCGCATCCAATTGAAGGCGTTGTGTCTTTCTTTTAAGATTCTGAAGCTCGCTAGGCCTAGCCTGTTGGGTAATTTGCTTACTCCCTATGTTCCCACTCACCAGTTACGCTCTGTGGGACAGCACCTGGTCAGTGTTCCCCGGGTGAAGCGCTGTCGCGTGGGGGCCGTTCCTTTCGCTGCTTGGCGGCAAAGTTATGGAACTCCTTACCTGCGCAGATACGCAGTATGGAATGTCTGCTTGTTTTTAGGAAAGCTATTAAAACCTTTCTCTTTCCCTTAATTTAGCCTCGGTGGTCTTCTTCTGGGGTTGTTCTGTTGTGGTGTTTGGCCCGCCTTCTGATGCTTAATAGTGCCGGGACGCCCCTTTGCTGGGGCAGCTGTGCGCTATACAAGAATTGGTAACATTAACATTAACATAAACAGAGGATACACCATTACATCAGATTCCCCACCACACAAAAGGCATTGCAGCAGACCAAACTGAATTTCTACCAGATAGCCTAGTTTCCCCATGTAATTGGTTGCATCGATGGGACAAATGTTGCCCTCTCTTACCTCTCAGATAATGAGTACGTATTCAGGAACCGGAAATCATTTGATTCACTCAACATACAGGTCATATGTAACACAAAACACATCTCAACTGAAATAGTGGCCAAATATTCTTTCCTTTCTGACACAGTGGAATATACACACATCTCACTGGGGGTGAATTTGGCGAAGGATACCTGCTAGGTAAATGCATGTCACTCACTCTGATATACTCTTTAGAGCTGTAGAAATAGGCCTGTGATTAACTGTATGTCTTTCAACCTGTAGGTGACAGTGCATATGCTGTGCTCTCATTCATCCTCAAACCGTACCTCAATCTGGCTAATCAGAGTGAGAGAAGATACAATTGCGCACACAAGTCAACACAGAGTGTCATCGAGCAGACATTTGGAATACTGAATTGCAGGTTCTGCTGCCTGCACAAAAGTGGAGGCGCACTGCAGTATAGGCCAAAGACCCACTACAAGATCGTGGCTACTTATGCCATGCTGCACAACGTTGTAACAACAAAAGGCATACTAGTGGAACTCACAGATACAGAATCAGATGAGGATGAGGTACCAGGTCCACGTCTCAGACCAGCAGGTGGAATAGGGGCAGCAGATGGCAGCCTACAATTCACAAGTAATGTGTGGCTCTTACTGTTTCACATGTCATTTACACAGGACATGAGTAATGGAATGACAAGTGTATGCATACCATAGGTCACTTTACCCATTAGCATTCAGCTGTGACAATACTGTCTATTTATTCCGTCCACAGACTGCAGTTGCACGCTCAGTGTTCTGACTGCCCTCCCTTGATGAGGCATCTGATGCTGTTCCCTGCCTCACACTATGCCGTATGGGTTCTGTAATTGATGTGGTAATGCTGCTGCAGCTGGATACCTCCTCACTGTCCCCTGCCCCCAGAAGACCTGTACCAGCTATGTTTGCTGTCTGTAGCTGATCAACTGCATTAGTGACCCACACCCACCCTTTGGCAACCTCCTGGCTGTACTGTGCCATTTCAATCTGCCTCAACGCTGTGCGTCTTAATAGTACAGATGTGGCATTGCACAAACGGTTAACTGCCTTACTGTAATGATCCAGACGGGTGAATAGATGTTGTTTTTTCCTGCGTCTTGATGCATGGTCCCTCTGCATTGTGGCACAGAGCTCTTTGATGGCTCCAGTCATGTCCTTAATGCTGTTTGCACATGCCTTATTGCCCTCTTGAACTGTGTGGTTTAGCTCTCTGATGCCATCCTTTATGTCTGTGAGATTGTGATTGACAGACACCAGCTGCCATTGACCGCATGACTTATGCTTGCAGACGCTGAACCTTGACCATTGTGCCCTCCAGGCCAGGAAATACGAAAGTATTATCTCCCATGTCAGTGGTGTTTTGTGCCCTTGGCCTGCGTCTCCTGCAACTGCAGTCCCTATGGTGCATAGGAGGCTGCTAAAGTTCCTGTTGTGCCTGCTCTTCTTGCTCTGGATGTGGCTCATCGTGTATGCCTTCCAGTTCGCCCTCCAAGTCCAGGAGTGGAGGCACAGTGTAACGGCATTGTTTTTGCGCAGGTGTTGGCAGTGTTGTCTGCTCTGTCTCCTCTCCCCTGCCTGGTCCTGTAACTGTGGTGCCACATCAGGTTCTGTGTCGTCACCCTGTGTCGCAGGTTCACCTGTAAATACAAGAGCGCAACTCATTGTGTGCCCTGCTTTCAATTATTCACTAAATAAACTTGGATACAGTTGCTGTACCTAACTGCTGTGTTTCATTTTGGTGTTACTGCTCAACTGTGTTTTGTGTGTGACTACATCTCCCATGATGCATTGCTGGGTGGCCAGGAAATTGTGGAATGGAGCAGCATTGTTACTTCAATATTGAGGCATTTCTGAGTGTGTTCTTTTGTGGGTAATGTGTCAGGGTTGATTCAGCATGCATCTTACCTTGTTTGGTGTTGGGCGTGGCTGTGCTGTCGTTATCTGCAACCCCGCTGATGCTTTCCTGCTGTAGGGTGGACTCCACCAAATCCTCAAGGGGTGTGGATGCGGGCTCATTAGATGGACCTCCACCAGTTTTCTTAGCCTCCGCCTCAAACTCAATCCGGACAAGACCGAACTGATCTTGACCGGAGGTGGCTGCAGTCCATGGACCCCTTCCTTCTGGCCCTCTTCCCTTGGTACACCCCCACTCCCGGTGGCCAAAGTAAAAACCCTGGGAATTTATCTTAATCCCCAACTTACTGTTCATCCACAAGTTAACTCGGTGGTTTCTTCTTGTTTTTTTTCTCTTAGGGCAATTAGGAAGGTTTCTCGTTTTTTCACCCCCTCAGCTCTTAAAATCATCATGTTAGCCATGGTACTATCCCGTATAGACTATGGAAACATAGTCTATAACGGAGCCCCTGCATACCTGACTCACCGTCTACAACTGGTGCAGAACCAGGCGGCCCGCCTGATCCATGGCCTACCTAGATACCACCGAGTCACACCGTTACTTAAATCGCTGCACTGGCTTCCGGTCAGAGAGCGTGCCTTATTCAAACTTGGTTGTCTTGTATACCAGGCTAGATCGGGCACTGCTCCTCAGTTCATCTGCTCCCTTATCAAGCCATATTGCCCAGGCAGAGAACTTCGCTCAGCCCATTTGGCCCTTCTTACCATCCCTCGCTTTAAAAAGCAAAGGGCTGGCGGAGCGAGGTTCGCAGTTCTGGCTCCAACCTTCTGGAATTCCCTCCCTGTCACACTTCGCACCTCACTTTCTTATCCTTTGTTTCGTAAAGAGTTAAAAACTTTTTTGTTTACACAAGCATATCTGACCTAATTCTCATTTGCCGTTTGTCCACTGATCAACACTAGCGCCATGAAACCGCGTGGTATGCGAGCGCTGAATAAATAATTTTAAATTCAAATTCAAATACTCCGCAAGCCTGTTGGTAACCTTATCCTTAGCCCTTAAGCCCATGTCGTACCAGCGCTTGCATAGGTCACCAATGGAGCACTGTGTAACACCAATGGCATTTACCTTACTCTGTATGTCCAGACAGATTGTATGCATCTCTGACTCTGGGATGTGCAGAGATTTCTTGCCAAAAAGCAGGCCATGGCTCTTCACCATCTCATCCATGAGGACCTCAAGTTCTTTCTCACTAAATTGTTGTTTCCTTTTCCTTCCAGTAACCTGCTTTTCCTTCTCCTGTGTATCCATAGTGTTTTGGATGGTGTCTTTGCACTACAGATGAACTTCAATGTGGTGTGCTCCAGCTCCCAGCCTCTGGCACAGCCTCAGGCAATCAGAAACAACATGGGCAGTCACACTTCCTGGTTGTGATGTCATTAATCTGCTCCTGAATAGCAAATTTGTGATTTCTTAGTAGCGATTTCGCTATTAAGAAATCACTATTTTAGAAATCGGTAATTGCGATTGTGATTATTACCGAATCGCGAAATATTTGCTATTTTTTTTATTACATCGCGTTTTGCGATTCTCAAATAGCGATTCAGTAAAAATCGCTATTTGGGAATCGCAATTCTCTTTTTTTATACATATGGCCAAATGCTATTTTCTTCAAACACTATTTCAGTTCTTTTTTTATTCCTGGCCATCACTTCTCTTCTGTCTGAATTATTTATAAGCATTTTACCTGTGCTCAATCTGTAGTTAGTATGGCATCACAGCACTTTCAGTGATCCAGGCTCAGATGTCTTCATGGAAGACTGGAAACTCATTCAGCTTGTGAAAAATACCAATAGTGGGAATGGATATTTTCCTGTGTTAGATACATGTGTCAGGTTACAGATGTGGATGAATATTCTAGGGGTTTGATAGGTGAGATTTGGAAAGCTAGATCGAATCAGTAACATATCCACATAATATGATCGAAATGCCCATTGCACTGAAAATATATGTGTGTGTATGTGAGAGCCCATATGTGTGTGTATGTGTGCATGCATGCATGTATAACCCACGCTGAGAGTACTGGATCAATCCGCATAGCGTGGTAAACCCTGACATAACCAGTCAAACACTATCTTTTTATGGACTGGTCCCAGTAGTGTGTTTGGGTACCTTCGAGTGAGTGTATCAAAAAACTAAAAGTGCAGTTCTATTTGCCTCGGTCTGCTCTATAACCTACTCTACTATCAAAGTGTGCCTGGAGTTAGAATAATAAATACACACTTTATTACGGTCAATGGGCGGTCCTCACAGTAATAGGTATGTTTTGTGTGGGTCTTTCTGTTTCCTCTCAGACTACCATCTTTGCTCACAACCACTCTTTTCTGTTTCCCCTTAGGCTCCCCATTTGAGATTTCTCTGCAGTAAAGCACCCCGTACTGTTCCTGATTGTGAACCAGGCTCATCATGACAACATATGAATCTGAGTTGCTAATGTGTCACAGGTTTGAGATTAGAGAATGTTAAGACCAGAGAACCTTGTGTATCATATCGGCATGAAATATAATTAATTTCAGGTTCTCTGACAGTGGATATTCCAATAAAACCCCATCAAGGGAAGGAAATATGAGGAATGCTCCTATCTGAAAAGAGACAGATGGCTTACAGTCTCAAGGGTACACAGTCAAAATATTGAGTTGTAAATATCGACCTACAGAATTATCGAGTTAGAAATATCGAAGGTAAAGAATATCGATGTCAAGAATATCGTTGGACAGAATATCGACACTAAGGTAAGTAATATCGATTTTTTTTATATCGATGTAGGTAATATCGAAGTTATTAATATCGATATCAAATATATCAATGTTAGTTATTTCGATGTTTCTAATATTGATATTTGTACTATTGTTATGTATATTAATATGTATTTAATATGTATGTGTTATATGTTTTTTGTTAAGTATTTTACTTGTTTTAAAATATATGTGAACTATTTTCATATATTTATAATGTTATTTTTAAGTCAATTTTATGTTTTAGTACCGGAGCGGGTTGTGGGTTTACAGGGGAATAGGGTGGGAAGTAATTTAATTATACTAAAATAATTATTACTTTTTAGGAATTATAAATTAATTTTAATTCATTTTTGCGTTTAAGTTCTGTAGCGGGTAGTGGGTTTATAGGGGAATTGGGTGGGAAGTGTTTTAATTGTAATTAAGTTATGAATTATTTTTATTTATTGGTATTGATAATTTATGTATTTTTAATTAATTATTAATTGGCAATCAATTATTTTAATTGTTAATTAATTGTTTTAATTGGTAATTAATATTTGTAATTGGTAATTAATTTATTTAATTGGTAATTAATGTTTGTGATTGCTAGTTAATGTTTATAATTGGTAATTACTTTATTTAATTGGTAGTTAATTTATTTAATTGGTAATTAATGTATGTAATTGGTAGTTAATGTTTGTAATTGGTAATTAATTTATTTAATTGGTAATTAATTTTTTTAATTGGTAAATAATGTTTGTAATGGGTAATTAAGTTATTTAATTGGTAATTGAAAAAAGAACTTGGCATTTTTTTATATAATTGGTGATTAATGTCTTATAAAAAGATTTTTTGGGTATACAAATAATTTTATTGTATTTTTTTTTAATTGCTAATCAATTATTAATAAAAAAAAAAAATTTAAATATTTTATTGCTTAATATTTATTCTTTGGTAACTAATATTTATTATTTGATATTTTATTGGTATTAATTGTTAATTGATTGTAAATTAATTATTCAATTCTCATTTTTTTATATTATTAGGTTTTTCAAAATGATGTTTAGTTATTTAAAAATTAAAATAATGAAAAATTCATATACAAAAATTATTTATAAGTATGCTATATATAATTTTTATGGTATCCAATGCTTTCCTTACTGTTGCACTCTTTGGAGTTGGAATAGTAGTTTTTACCCATCTGCTATCCAACGCTTTTCCTACTGTTTCACTCTCTGGAGTTGGAATAGTAAATTTTACCCCTACGCTATCCAACGCCTTCCCTACTGTTGCACTCACTGGAGTTGGAATAGTAATTTTTACCCCTACGCTATCCAACACCTTCCTTACTGTTGCACTCACTGGAGTTGGAATAGTAATTTTCCCCTACGCTATCCAGCGCTTTCCCTACTGTTTCACTCTCTGGAGTTGGAATAGTAATTTTTACACCTACGCTATCCAACGCCTTCCCTACTGTTGCACTCACTGGAGTTGGAATAGTAATTTTTACCCCTAGGCTATCCAGCGCTTTCCTTACTGTTTCACTCTCTGGAGTTGGAATAGTAATTTTTACCCCTACGCTATCCAAAGCCTTCCCTACTGTTGCACTCACTGGAGTTGGAATAGTAATTTGTACCCCTACGCTATCCAGCGCTTTCCCTACTGTTTCACTCGCTGGAGTTGGAATAGTAATTTTTACCCCTACGCTATCCAACGCCTTCCCTACAGTTGCACTCACTGGAGTTGGAATAGTAATCTGTACCCCTACGCTATCCAGCGCTTTCCCTACTGTTTCACTCTCTGGAGTTGGAATAGTAAATTTTACCCATACGCTATCCAACGCCTTCCCTACTGTTGCACTCACTGGAGTTGGAATAGTAATTTTTACCCCTATGCTATCCAACGCCTTCTCTACTATTGCACTCACTGGAGTGGCACATAGCAGGCAGCATTTCCATCCTGTGAGGGAAACGGGTTTATCTTCCGCCATGAGGGAAACAGCACCGGACGACTCGCTGACCCACCCCGGACCCACCAGCAGCAGCGGGAGGAACTACATCTCCCAGCTGCCCCTTCTCACCAGGCACACCTGTGGCTCCTGAGACGCGCCCGGAGGCGCTACAAATCAGCAGAGCGCCGAGCGCTCAGTGGGGCACACAGCAGGCAGCATTTCCATCCCGTAAGGGAAACGGGTTTATCTTCCGCCGTGAGGGAAACGGCACCAGACGACTCGCTGACCCACGCCGGACCCACCAGCAGCAGCGGGAGGAACTACATCTCCCAGCTGCCCCGGCTCACCAGGCACACCTGTGGCTCCTGAGACGCGCCCGGAGGCGCTACAAATCAGCAGAGCGCCGAGCGCTCAGTGGGGCACACAGCAGGCAGCATTTCCATCCCGTGAGGGAAACGGGTTTATCTTCCGCCGTGAGGGAAACAACACCGGACGACTTGCTGACCCACACCGGACCCACCAGCAGCAGCAGGAGGAACTACATCTCCCAGCTGTCCCGGCTCACCAGGCACACCTGTGGCTCCTGAGACGCGCCCGGAGGCGCTACAAATCAGCAGAGCGCCGAGCCCTCAGTGGGGCACACAGCAGGCAGCATTTCCATCCCGTGAGGGAAACGGGTTTATCTTCCGCCGTGAGGGAAACGGCACCGGGCGACTCACTGACCCGCGCCGGACCCACCAGCAGCAGCGGGAGGAACTACATCTCCCAGCTGCCCCGGCTCACCAGGCACACCAGTGGCTCCTGAGACGCGCCCGGAGGTGCTACAAATCAGCAGAGCGTCGAGCGCTCAGTGGGGCACACAGCAGGCAGCATTTTCATCCCGTGAGGGAAACAGGTTTATCTTCCGCCGTGAGGGAAATGGCACCGGACGACTCGCTGACCCACGCTGGACCCACCAGCAGCAGCGGGAGGAACTACATCTCCCAGCTGCCCCGGCTCACCAGGCACACCTGTGGCTCCTGAGACGCGCCCGGATGCGCTACAAATCAGCAGAGCGCCGGGCGCTCAGTGGGGCACACAGCGGGCAGCATTTCCATCCTGTGAGGGAAACGGGTTTATATTCCGCCGTGAGGGAAACGGAACCGGACGACTCGCTGACCCACGCCGGACCCACCAGCAGCAGCGGGAGGAACTACATCTCCCAGCTGCCCCGGCTCACCAGGCACACCTGTGGCTCCTGAGACGCGCCCGGAGGCGCTACAAATCAGCAGAACGCCTCTCGCTCCGCGAGTCGCGCGCGGGAGCGCCCGGGAGAAGCCCAGGCAAAGGGCGGGCCCTCTGTGGCCCTCAGAGGCCTGAGGAGACTGGACTGGGCCAGGGACTTTACATCTTTTATTCGGATCTTAACTGGTCATTACTTACGTGAGACTTTATTTCTTTTTATCTGTGTATTTTTTCGTGAGTGAGTAGTGTTTCTTAGACGATTGCTCATATTGTATTGTTTCACAGCTATACAAGATGTCTAAATCCAAAAATGATAAACTGGCCACAGGCCCGGGCACCATTGACAATTATATGGTGAAGAAAGTGAGCCAGATCAATAATGAACGGCGCGCATCTTTAGGGAAGGGGACTCCGGTACTGTGTTTGCCTGAGTTGTCTCCGCAAGGGACACAGAGGCTGAGGCAAATATGAGTGATGTAGTTAGAGAAGATTTGTTGATGCCCACTACGGTGAGTGTTGAGGTTCACTTAGATCAACACGCCTTGTCAAGTGAGGAATTAGGAGAAGTTCCGCTTGCTTCAAGGCCGGTGCGAACATGCAGGAAAACACAGCAAAACACAGCAGAAACGGGGGGGAACACAGTAAAAAAAGAAGCGAATTGGATCGGTCAGATACTAATGGCCCAGTCATAAACCCCTTTGTGTTTACCGGAAATAATGAAATTGGTCTTAATATAAATGCTGAGCAGTTTGCATCTCTTATTAAAAACTTTGAGGTAAAATTAGAAGCAAAATTAGAGGAGATGATCAAACCGCTGACTATTCAGATAAGCACTCTGGCTACGGAGGGGGCTAGGCTTGGCGGCCTGGTGTCCACTCACTTGGCTGCAACCACCAGTGTAAGGGCTAAGGCTGGGGGAGGAGGGCAGGAGGTGAGGAGTACCAAAGTTCTTCAGAACACTTGTAATACTGCCGCAGCAGCTACTACTGTGAATGAGGTACCAAGTACACCACTCATCCCAATAATACCTGCTCTGCTGACACAATCCAACTCAGCTCAGAGGAGCGGACTAGATTCAAGGCCCCCAAGGAGTAATTGCTATTTGAACTTACCACCTGACTGTGCACCGTTTGTGGCGGTTTTGACTAATGTCCCACCTTGCGGTACCCACCCTGCCTCACCGCATGATGAATCTCACGCCTCACTGAAAAACAAAACAGTCGCTTGGCTCAATAAAAACTGTGGTTTCCCTATTTCATATTCAGATCAGATAATGGTAGTAAGGAGGGTGAATTGGGTAGGCCCGTCCAAAAAACTGGGAAGAGGGTATTGCATTGTTGTAAATTTTAAACACCCCAACATGTGGCAACTGACCTCTTAAGAGCATCTTCACTAATATATAATGAGAACAGTATATGTGTGCGTCCACTGGGGTATTTTTACGCACATTTATGTAAATCCCCCCCCCCCCCAACAAAGGATAACTAAGCGGGTGTTTGAACCTCAGACCCCGGTTAAGGACACACAATTTTTATATAACATTGTTAATCCATGTGGGACTGGAAACGAGGCTGAAACTCAGAATAGGATTACTAGTGCTGGACGCTACCGTCATGGGTTTAATGTCAATACACAGAATAGGTATGATGCTCTATCTGGCCTTGAGATGTGTGATTGATGTGAGGTACCTGTGGGTCAGGGCACTGCGGTATTAGGTGAACTAGCATCCGGTGAGAATTCAAGGGACATAACACCTGGATGTAATGTTGTCTCGTGGAATATTGCGGGTTTGGCTGCTAAGATGGCTGATGAAAACTTGTATAACTATATTAAGCAATTCAAGGTCATCTGCCTACAAGAAACCTGGTCGGTAGAGTGCGATCTCTTCCTAGAAGGGTATAAGGCCTTTAATGTGCCAGCTACATCATCAATAAGAGGTAGACCAAAGGGGGGACTTGTGATTTTTGTTTCAATTCTAGTCCCCTGCAAAACTCGTATAATTGAATCACAGCATTCTGGAGTGATGGGCTTAGTTTTAAATGGAGAAAACTGTCTGGCTGGTTTGGTGAATTTTTATAATGCCATTAATGTTAGTACTGCGTCTAATCAAATATCTGTATTGAATGCTTTCATTACTACTTCTATGAAGGATTTTAGCCATAATCTCATGATCATGGGTGATTTTAATGGGCATCCGTGTGGTGATCCTTTGAAGAAATGCTTAACAGATTTACGGTGTGAGCGCTTGGGTGGTTTACATATGGAACATACAGTGGACGGGGAACTTTGTAATAACTTAATGAACAACTTGGACCTCTCAATGGCCATGACACTTAGGGACCCCTTAAAACGCTTTGATACTCCTACTTTTAAAGGGCATGGAAGGGGCACTTTTATTGATCATGTGTTATTTTCACTGAAAATGCAGATTTTTCTGGACTCGTTTAACATTGTTCAAAGTGAATTCAGTGATCATAACCCTTTAATAATTCGCCTGAAGGGACCCTGGATTAATAAGGAAAAACAGAACTGTAGCTCAGGTAGGCTATGTACAACAGATGGGAGGCGCCGACTTAAATGGTCAATGGTTACCCCAGATCTACTATATAAAAATATAGTGGATAAATGCACTGAGGATATTAAGAATTGTACACATGAGGGGGGAGACCCCAGGCAGGTCCTTACTGCATATCAAAACCTGTCGGAGAAGGTGTCAGAGCTGATGATGGTCCCCGCAAAGAACTTGGTGAAAGGGGGGCCTAGGTGGTTTAATCACGTTTGTTCCAAAGCAGCACGTAACCTTAGGTTTGCTTTGTTAGCTAAACCGAGAATTAAGGAGGACGTAAAATTGCGCCGGAAAGAATACAAGTCTGTTATCGCAACCCATAAGGAGTTTTTAAGAAAAGAGGCTTGGGACGAGATACTTGATCCCTCCACCCTAAAATGTAGCTCTAGATTCTGGGTGTTAGTTAAAAGACCGTTTTTGGTTGAAGACCCGGGTGATGGTCTAGTTTACTGCATAACTAAGGAGGAGTGGGAACTTCATTTTAAACAACTGTACCAATCGGTGGACCCTGCAACAGTTGATTCATCTCTCTATGTTAGGGGAGGCACCATTAAGTTTGATAGAAGTGAGGTTATGGAGGCCATTGAAGGACTCACAACCAGGAAAGCCCCAGGACCCGACGGGATCCCACCGGATCTGTACAAATCTGACCCAAGTTTCTGGGCACCTATTCTGGTAGCTGTATTTAATGCAGCCGCTATAGCGGGCAGTCCCTTGTCTTGGGGATTATCAACAATCGTCCCTGTGTTTAAGAAAGGAGACAAGGGCAGCCCCCTGTGTTATCGTCCAATCTCATTAATAGACTCTATGGTCAAACTTATGGGGAGAATCCTGCTGCAGCGAATGTCAAGTTGGACGGAGGACAACAATATTATGTCCATCTCCTAGTACGGCTTCTGTAGAGGCCGTTCCACCATAACCCAGTGCCTTAATCTTTTCCTTATACTGAGTAAATACACTGTTGTGCAGAAGGGAACTGTCCACCTTGCCTTCATGGATCTGTCATCAGCCTTCGATTGTGTTAACAGGGGAAGGCTGTGGCAGACCATGAGGGAGAAAGGTGTGGACATAGGGATTGTTGACTTTCTGGTGGACATGCACAGTAATACCAGTGCAAATGTTAGGTATTCAGCAAATTGGGATACTACTGGCAATTTTAATATTAAAAAGGGAGTGCGTCAAGGTTGCATTCTGGCCCCCTTGCTTTTTAATTTTTATATTAATGATTTAGATGCTGTTTTACAGGAGGTACCAGCGGACTGCCCCAGAGTTGGCAGGCGGGGTATTCCAGTTCTTTTATACGCAGACGATGCCGTTTTAATTTCTAGAACGGAAAAGGGTCTCCAGGCGCTTTTGAATGCTTTTAATATTTTTATGACTAGCAGAGACCTAATGGTCAACAATTCCAAATCATATATCATGCACGTTGGCCGACAATCGAAAAAGAATTTTATTTTTAAACTAGATGATGTGTTGATCCCCATTACTCAAACATTTTCATATCTTGGTGTCGTATTTGACACTAAGCTTAGCTGGGGTCCACACCTGTCTAGAAAGAAAAGGGAATTGACAAGGGTAAATGCCTCCATTTTTAACTTTGCAAAGAAATTGGGGAAGAAGCCACATAATGCAATGACTAAACTTTATAATGCTAAATCGATAGCTACTGCTGTATATGGCAGCGAATTATGGGGCTACATAGCTGGAGAACAGTTACAGGTCACTGAAAACAACTTCCTAAAACGTCTTCTCTGTGTTCCGGCCAGCACACCTAATTTGGCAGTACACGAAGAACTCGGGACACAGTATTTGTGTGATATATTTGCCCTAAGGCCGCTAACATGCTGGGTAAAATTGTGGTTAAACCATGATATACCGCTTACCCACCTGATTGTGAAAGACCTTGTTTCTCAGGATAACTCAATGTGCATGCCCTGGTTAAAATACCTGAAATCCTGCTTTTCAAGGCTTGGCTGTCTGAATTTGTTTGAAAACCCTTGTGGGATTGTAAAGGGGGATGTGGTAGCAATCAAGCGGGCTTTTTATATGGACAGAACGGCCCAAAGAGAAGGGGAGGAGTTTATAAAACCCAATATTAGGAATTATGTTATGTTAAAAACTTGTGACACTATGGAGCCATATTTAACATGCACTTTTACTTCTCATGAAAAATTTCTGTTGACGAGGTTTAGGTTTAATATTTTTCATCATCTTTTAATTAGACCAAAGTCGGATATTTTTAATAAGACTGCTGCTCCCTGTGGCTGCGACGGGAAGTCTCCACAGGATATGCTGCATTTTATATTTTATGTAGGTTTTATGAATACCCGCGCAGACGTTACCTTGTTGCTCTTTTAAAAAAACTACATTTTAATCAAATAAGACCAGCACTTATGTATTTACAGCTCTTGCATAGTGACAGTGTTCTTCATGTAATAGAATTTTTAAAATTAACTGTCAAACTGAGAAATTGCTTGGACCAGTGATTCTATATCTCTTACTGAATGATGAGCTTATCTATTGAAAGACCTTTTTATCATGTTGTAAACCCAGTACTATTTGCACTTTAATGTTGATCTTGTCTACTTACTCATTAATAAGACACGTGTAATATGTTCATTTTTATGTGATTATGACTTTAAAGAATGAATTTTTATTTGGACTGTTTATATGTGTACTTTTATGGTGTGAAATATAACCCAAATAAAGTCTTTATTGAATTGAATTGAATAGTAATTTTTACCCCTACACTATCCAACACCTTCCTTACTGTTGCACTCACTGGAGTTGGAATAGTAATTTTTACCCATACGCTATCCAGCGCTTTCCCTACTGTTTCACTCTCTGGAGTTGGAATAGTAATTTTTACACCTACGCTATCCAACGCATTCCCTACTGTTGCACTCACTGGAGATGGAATAGTAATTTTTACCCCTACGCTATCCAGCTCTTTCCTTACTGTTTCACTCTCTGGAGTTGGAATAGTAATTTTTACCCCTACGCTATCCAAAGCCTTCCCTACTGTTGCACTCACTGGAGTTGGAATAGTAATTTGTACCCCTACGCTATCCAGCGCTTTCCCTACTGTTTCACTCTCTGGAGTTGGAATAGTAATTTTTACCCCTACGCTATCCAAAGCCTTCCCTGCAGTTGCACTCACTGGAGTTGGAATAGGTAATCTGTACCCCTACGCTATCCAGCGCTTTCCCTACTGTTTCACTCTCTGGAGTTGGAATAGTAATTTTTAACCCTATGCTATCCAACGCCTTCCCTACTGTTGCACTCACTGGAGTTGGAATAGTAATTTTTACCCCTATGCTATCTAACGCCTTCTCTACTGTTGCACTCACTGGAGTGGGAATAGTAATTTTTACCCACCTGCTATCCAACGCTTTTCCTACTGTTGCACTCACTGGAGTTGGAATAGTAATTTGTACCCCTACGCTATCCAGCGCTTTCCCTACTGTTTCACTCTCTGGAGTTGGAATAGTAATTTTTACCCCTACGCTATCCAACGCCTTCCCTAAAGTTGCACTCACTGGAGTTGGAATAGGTAATCTGTACCCCTACGCTATCCAGCGCTTTCCCTACTGTTTCACTCTCTGGAGTTGGAATAGTAATTTTTACCCCTACGCTATCCAACGCCTTCCCTACTGTTGCACTCACTGGAGTTGGAATAGTAATTTTTACCCCTATGCTATCCAACGCCTTCTCTACTGTTGCACTCTCTGGAGATGAAATAGTAAATGTTACCCCTACGCTATCCAATGTTTTCTCTAGTGTTTCACTCTCTGGAGTGGGATTAGTAATTTTTATCTCTATGCTATCCAATGTTTTCCCTACTTTTGCATTTTCTGGAGTGGGAATAGTAATTTTACGTTTTACGCTATCCAAAGTTTTTAATACTGTTGTTTTTATTGAACTTTAAATAGTAGTTTTATTTATTTTTCTAGTAAATATTTTTATAATGAATTTAGATAATGTATTATGTTATTAATTTTAAAAATATTGAAAGTATATTTAATTTTTTTAATTTATTAAAAATAATTATTTACTTTATTATGTCATTATTTTATGTGTGCAGATCTATTTGTAATTTATAGTATTTTTAAATAATGTATAAGTTATTAAAGTAATTATTAAAATGTATTGTTAAGTAAATATATCATATATATTTTACATATGTGTTTAATTAATGTTCTATTATTATATATCTACTATTTATTAATTATAAACATTACTAAATATTTACCACAATGTTTATTTTATTTATTTATAAGTATTATTTACTTTATTTTACACATTATTTTTTAACAGATATAAAACGCTATTTATAATTACGATATTTTAACATCGATATTTTTGTCTCGATATTTTTGTACTTACCATGTTGTAGATAGGATGTCGATATACTTGCCTTTGATATTCCAGCGTCGATATTTCTGTAGGTCGATATTTTGTCTGTCGATATTCTGTCAGTGATTCGTCTCAAGATCTTCTGGAGACCCCCATTCCACTGTAGTCACATGCAACACCCCAAACCCCCAGGAGGGATGCTCGGGCCATATCCAAATTTGTTGCCATCCTGATCCCACATTATGAAATTGATTTCTGCCTCAGTGAGTGTTTTTAGATTCTCAGTGCAGTGTTAATCAAACTGTATTCCTGGCCTGCCATCTCTACACTGCACGCAGCGCAGAGGTGTTTGCAAGGCCTCGGTCAGAACTTCAACAGGGTGTGGGCACAGAGTACAGCACTTGTTTGTGAGTTTGAAAAAACACATGTCCTGCAGTGCCATAGAGGTTATGCTAGATAAGCATCTGGCATCCTTTGGAGGAATTAGCTGCCTCATCAATTAATAAAAAGGGTAGGCTTTTTAAAAATGAATTAAACCAAATATTGCCACAGGAGCGCGAGGCCATGAAAAGCACAGGGCCAGAGTAACAATGCCCTCTCTGCCTCATCCTGTCTGATGGCTCCTGCGATGCTGTGACACATTCGAATGCCAAGGGGGCCCATGCAGGGTAAGGTTTATATCAATGGGGTGTGTGAAAGAAGCCTGTCCTGTCACTGCCTGATCTCTCGGTGCTTGGAATAACACCGCTTTTTACTTTCCACTGCTGTCATTCAGGCACTGCAAATGCAGAAATAATTGAATAGATGAAAAAAATCAATATATAAATAATACATAGACATGGGTATTTGGCAGGTTAGTGGGAGGGCGAGAAATGTCAAGAACAAGGTTTCTGTGCTAATAGGAAGTGATCATAAGATTGGACGAGAGGTTCTAAATTATATCTCGTTAGTGCTGACAAAGAACCAGTCTGATCCCATTAGCGGGTTTCCAGCATGCGATTGTTTTTGACTCGACAATTTTTGCTAATCCAATGAGCGGTGTGCTAGTACATGCAGTACTTCATCTCATGCACAAACTGTTTTTTCTTATTACAAATTCAATATAAATGTGCATCGAAAACCGATTTTAGATTTTATTAAGATATGTTTTATATGAGATTGTATTTATGGAGATATAAGGACTTATTGGTCCAAATTAACTTTTGTTTGAACTGAAAAGCATCGAAGACCGCATTATTGACGTGAGAAATATCTCACAAACCTTTAAACTTTTTGCTAAAATAACGATGTCAGAGTGAAGACGGTATTGCATGAATGGGGCATTGTGATTTGCATAACGTACTTAACATTTTTCCGATCTGGGTAGTAAAGAAAGGCAGACATTGAACTGCCTATTTAGCAACCCTCCCATTCATTCCTCCCAACTCATGTGCCACCTTAAGAACAGCTACGCCTGCAACTAATCGTAATCATAATCATACGCTCTTGTATAGCGCCTTATCACCGTAAGGTCTCAAGGTGCTTGCTTTGGGAACCTGTCCTGGTCTTTCCCTGCGAGATTACCCCTATTGGGCATCCCCAAGGTGAACACCAGGCATCCCATCGCGGTGGGGCCGTAGTGGAGATTAAGGAAGCTATTGCCCAGAGTTGCAGAGTGTGAACCCACGATTTGAGTAGGCACCGAGGTGAGAATTATCGAGTCTGTGGACATAATGAGCTCAAGACCCTGCCGCATCGGGATTTGAACCCTGGTCCCGGGTCTGACCTCTGCATCAGGGTCTGCCTCCTCTAACCGGTGAGCCACACTTCTCCACTCCACTTCTCCAACTCTTCTTTTGAAAAATTTTCTCGGGTGAAACACGAGCTCCTTGCATACACACAATCCCTCTCACATTCAACCTTGAACATAAATAATGACCAGGCAGGATAAATGCTCACTTGCCAACATATCATATCCTGCATTCTAAAATGTGTTATCCTGACACCTCTCTCGAGGAACAATGCGGCGGATCCAAAGGTCCTGACTGAACTTCATCCCCATTTTCACCTTATCATATCTCAGCAAGACATTGAAAAGGGGGGTCATGCAACAACTCCGGAGAATCCAGAACTAAACCACATACAGGTCAACCATTGTACCAAATCCACTCTGGTGAGCAACAGAGAGGACCTCCAGGGGCCCTAACCTTACATGAAAACAGAATTTCATCTCCCATGCTCTTTAGGAAGCCTAGAACCTCATGACCCACAATTTACCATGGAGTGGAATCAAAGATTGGGCTGGATTTGAAAAGTCTGTCCTGTCATGGATCCAGTCCAGCCTTTCAAATTGCAGTAAACTGGTCTGTATTGGGTCAACAAAGTCCTCCACTCATGCTGAAACATGCGGAGTAGATAACTGCTCATCTTTTTCAAGCCTGGTCTTTAATGTTTAAAGGTGTCTCCTAAAATAATGTCTTAAACAATCACAGGTGAACCTGCAAACGTAAGTTATGAGATCTAAATTCATTTTCAGCAGAGAGATCATCCAATCAACCAGGTGAACATCTGTGTTTGCTGTCAACCAGATAGAAGAGATTTTCCCTGCCTTAAAGAGAGTGACTGCTGAAGTCCTGAAGCTCGGAAGAACAGAAACATACTCAATGGTTTTAGAATGATGCTCTAGCATTAGTGATCCACTAAGAAACACGCCAAAAATAAAGAACATGGCAGTAATATTCAAATTTGTGATATCTTGTTTTCTACCAGTAAATGTGCTGGTCAAAAACATAAATCTTCAGCTCTCCCTCGTCTAGGAAGCCCTTGCAATCCTCCTCACTGATCTTCAGGAATACTTTAGAAGAGCCTTGGTTATAGTATGGCTTGCTTACTAAACCAGGCTCACAAAGAAGATTTGATATAGGCATCAACAACACCAACATCAGGTGTCCAGTACATACACAAGCATGCATAGAAGAGCAATTAGTTATAAAAGCACCTAATAGGCCAACAATTCACTAATAAATGTAGTTGAAAGTCCTCTACAACCTCCACAGGCCTTATGAGAAAATGAAATAGAAGCCCTACAAAAAGTGACACCCAACTACACATCTAACCATCTTATACACAGTTGAAACAATGAAGGAGATCATTAGGCGTCCGGGTCCTCAGGCTGTAGAATGTATTGATTCCAAGCCACAGGGCAGAGATAATTGGCATGAGTTTTAAAAAAGGGCCTGAAAACTCTTCTAAGTTGTCTGTATAGTGAACGTTTCTCAAATGGCAGTTCTAATGCTGAATGCACTCTAACCTTTCAGCCACCACAACATTCTGACTCCTAATTACAATCAGAGCACTGAGGTAAGTCAAATGTGATGTAATGCTCCTTGCAAATGCCCAAATAATACACACTAGTATGTGTAGCAATTAAAACAGACAGGTCTTGAAAATAGTGCAATAGCTAGCATACCTTAAAATGCTGACAATATTGTGCGAGGTTAGCAATAATACGTGTATTCACTAGGATTAAGAAACATTACCATTTCAAGGTCATTCTGATCAGTTGTGATTTTAAACAATTACCATTTTTGCATGTTGGGAATTAACAATTATCAGACAGGATTTGAAATAATCACCATTTCACATGGGTTGGCAATAATGTATATATAATGCAGGTTTAGAAATACTCTCCATCTCAACCATATAGAGAACATTACAGAATTCGAAATATTGATACGTGAGGAAACAGAAGAAATTGTCACATCAAGTATGATTTCAAATAATACTGGGAATAATTAGCAATAATTATCACATTTGGTAGTATGTAATAATGACCTCCAGGGCTTGATCTAAAGATTGGTGGTGGTTCGGCGTTTGTCAGGGTGGTGGAGAATATTACGTTTTACACTCTGTTTGACTACCACATGCAATCGCTACAGATCCCAGCGGTGGTCTCTGTGCCTTCACAGGAGCTACCAACACAGCACCTACAGTGAAAGCACTGAAATGATGTCTTGCTGAGTGCTGGTATGTTTCAGGTGGCCATTCACCAAACCTATTTTTTTTCAAAAATAAATTCCCAAAGCGGGAGCTTGGTTTTGTAAAACAAATACCATATGACCCTGACACCTCTGGATTTCCCCCCTGGGTGGGGGGGTCAATGGCATTTTTTTTATGTGGGACCACCAACTTTCCCCTAATTATCTTGGACATCAAAAATGAAAATCAAACTATCCTCTCTAAATAGAGGGATGGGCTAGTGTCTGCTCTACTTTATCAGGCCACACCTTTAGTTTTTTGATGGTGAAACCAGGGAGGCACCGCCATCGGAAACCGGATGATATGCCTGACTGCTACTTGACAGACAGGGTACTCCTCATGTTTGTGTCAGAGTACTCGTCTGACAAATTCTAAATTAAACTCTAAATGATCAAATGGTCATTAGAGACATGGTAAGCAAAATAGAAATTGCATAGGAGTTAAAGTAATGACCATTATTATAATGCAGACCTTATAAAAGCGGAGGCACATATACGCACACAATCACATAAAAAAACACACACAACACATATTAAGGGCCATCTTTTAGACCCTGTTTTTTCAAATTGTAATCAGCTTAATTCTAGTCCCCCCCTTCCTGTACCATGGTCTGAACATTTTTTAGTTCCATTTTCTTGGAAAACCTGCACAGAGGTACAACGGGCAGCACTGCCTCGTACTCTAGAATGGGCTTGGCCCAAGTTATCTCTGGAAACGCTGACTCTAGCACATGAACAAACTGCCCCTAAAATGGAATCAGACCCATTGGTTGCAGATACTAGTTTTTGTAATTGGTTGAACAACTCTCTGGATGTGGTACTACCTCTCAAAGAAAAGTAGTACTTTTAAATCACCATGGTACACTTCAGAGCTCAGAGACCTCAGAAAAATCTGCAAAAAACTAGAACGCAGATGGAGGAAAGACTGGGCGGTCAATAATAAAGTGGCTTATCGATCTGCCCTGAGACTCTATAAAACCGCCCTGAAAAAAGCACAGGTGGCCTTCTTCGAGAATAAAATCAATTCGTCATCCAACTCCTCGAGAGAAACTTTTAAGATAGTTAAACAACTACTTAAGGTTCCTTCTCCTGTTAGCACCCTAGATTGCACAGAAGAAAGATGTAATCAACTTGCGGACTTCTTTGACTCGAAGATATTAAGAATCCTTGACAGTCTTCCGCAGAAGGTCTCTGTCTCTTATGATGACATAGACCTGGCCCCCATTTCTGGCCCCCGGCTGGACTTCTTTAGTTGTATTACCAGGGAGGATTTCTGTAAAGCCCTATCTTCCATGAAAAGTGGCTCTCCAGCTGATCCTGCGCCCATGTATATCCTTAAGAGGATCGCAGATACGATCGCCCCATTGGCAACAGAGCTTCTAAATGCCTCTTTTTCTTGCGGGGTCGTGCCACCCAGTTGGAAACAGGCCAGGGTCAAAACCCTTTTAAAAAAACCGGGGCTTGATCCCTCAGACCTGGCCAATTTCTGCCCGATTTCGTTGTTACCCGGCCTGGGTAAAATCGCTGAAAAAATGGTCAATCAGCAGCTCTCCAGATTCCTCGAAAATAACCTGCTGCTGAGTAACTCCCAAACGGGTTTTCGTCCGGGGCAAGGCACGGATACAGCCCTTATAGTGGTGGCGGAGGAGGCAAGGCGTATCTTAGATTCAGGAGGATCCGCTGTTGTGATCCTCCTGGATCTCAGTGCTGCATTTGATACGGTGGACCACGAAATTCTAATTCACCGTCTCGCCAGATTGGGCGTAACAGGAATGGCCCTGAAATGGCTTACATCTTTTCTGAATAACCGTTCTTTCAGAATCTGGGAAGCTGGGGTACTGTCCAAATCTACCCCCCTCCAGTGTGGTGTCCCTCAGGGCTCTTCTTTGAGCCCTACTTTGTTCAACATATATATGGCCCCACTGGAGGAGGTAGTGGCTCCCTTTGGGATCAAAACAGTCACCTACGCGGACGACACCCAACTAGTCGTCTCGCTTACCCAACAAGAGGGATGTCTGGATAAACTCTCCGCCTGCCTTGCCGGAATATCCTCTTGGATGTCTAGTTCGCGGCTCAAACTTAATGGAGCAAAAACTGAGATCATGCTCCTGGGTCATCACTTTACATCTCTCCCCAAAGCCGCCTGGCCCCCCTGCTTGGGTGAGTTGCCCATACCGAAGGATAAAATTAAAAGCTTAGGGGTGTGGTTTGAGCCCGACCTAACTTTTAAGACGCAGGCACAGAAAGTTGCAGGCATTTGTTTTGGCCTGCTACGTTCAGTGCGGAAAGTTCTCCCTCTTCTGCCTCCCCAGTCCAGGACACTTCTGATTCAGGGGTTAATATTATCCGGACTGGACTACAGTAATGCCCTGTTTTTGGCAGCTCCTGAAGCTACCATCAATATCCTTCAACGGGTGCAGAATGCTGCAGCCAGGATGCTTGCGGGTGCCTCAAGAAGATCTTCGGCTAGACCAGTTTTGAGAGCACTTCACTGGCTGCCAATACGCGAAAGAGTCATCTTTAAATCGCTATGCATCACCCATAAGGCTCTTCAGGGTAAAGGACCTCCGGTCCTCAGGAGCCTGATTTGCCCTTATAAATCATCTCGGGCTCTCCGGTCGGACCTTGGAAATTTTTCTAAGGTTTCCAGAGTTAGGAAGGCACGTACAGGGGGTCGCCGCTTCTCTGTAAATGCGGCAAAAAACAAACTGGAACTCTCTCCCCACTCGGATTCGTACCGAACCCTGTTATTTTAAGTTTCGAAAGGCCCTTAAAACATTTCTTTTTCCCAAGGACTCCTAATTATCGGTACCCTCTTCAGTTTGTTCTTTGTTCTATCTATTGTTAGCGCTGGGACGCTTTTGGGCAGCCATGCGCTTTATAAATCAAATTTCATTTCATTCATTTAATTTCATTCAAGCACATGCCCATACACAAATGTAGGCTGATGGAAAAACACAGGCCCAGGCTTACACAGCCTCTACAGAGAAAGAACCAAACTCTCTTGAGATACACATTCCCCCATAGCCACACTCGAATATGTGATGTAACAATGCGCTCAAAATTATCGCGGTAAGTTACATCGCAGTTTTTACCATGCAAGTCATTACAATGACTTGCGCTGGAGGGAGCTGGACTTAGGAATGGTAAGATTTACTATTCCAACACCAGTCTACGTACAGTAGAGAATGCGTTGGAATAGTAAATCTTATTATTACTTAGGTTATAGTGCCATCCAGCACAAGTCGAATAACGACTTACATTGTAACGGCTGCGTTGCAACTGCAATTGCGGTGTACTCACCACGATGTAAAGGATGTTTCTCCCACACTCTACCACAAAGAGAACTCGTCTGTATGTAACACTCTCTCACATTCATATTTACCCCCACTTCCATGATCTACATGCTGACTTGGCCAACACACATGGATTGCTACAGAAAACATGCCAAGAGAATCCAGATACACAGACCCGCTACAGACAAATCAACAACACCCAGAAATGCAGAGATACAAACACACAGCGCCCCGGTAACATTCCCCTTCCCACCTTTTCCAGAGGCTTTGAAGTGGCTGTGCTAATTCCAGACCTTGAGAGTAGTCACTATGCGGGAAGGTAAAATATACAGTCTAACATCTGAGTATGATCCACAAGTCCAAAACTTACTAATATACTATTTCTTCAAAGGAGTGAGGGTAACTAATAAGCTATGCATTCAGGAGAAGAGTCAGGTGGATTAAGTCACTGTGTCAGATCTGGCAATAATGTAGATGGGGTGAATAGTAACATGGCATTAATGAAAGATACATCTGGCAGGTGGTTAATGTGATGTGTGCCTGTGAGGGATCTGTGGTAAAAAGCACCTCTGGCAAGGGGCCTGATGTGGAGAAGTGCTAGTGTAAGATCAGTCAGTGGACGACCTGGCAGAATAACAGAACAATTAATTCTACTGTGGGCTAAGATGTAGGAGATGTAGTTGGGGTAAAAAAGAGTGAGTACTGGTGTGGCATATGGGATGAATGTGCCTAAGAATGATGTGCATTGGATCAGTTTTGGTAGGAGGAGGGAGGAATGAGTAATCAAAGTCTGAGCTTAACCATTCTGCCTGACCATATATTCTTCACCTGGGGGTGAATGCCGTGGAGCTCTAAAGAAAGACAAGAAATAGATCAATGCAAAACTCTGGGTATTGCGTAGGACCCAATAAAAAGAAGATACATGCCATGTTTTTTGTAAAGTATGCTAGGGGGTTGAAATTGGCCACAGTTATTTGCAAGGGGGCTGTGCTGAGGAGTATGTGTTCTTTGATAAATCCTTAGAATCAACAGGGTAAAGGATCAATATCTGTGAGAGCAGTAACTTGGTGCTGGAGAATGAGTGTTAATTGTCTGAGGAGGTAAATCACTGCGTGAAACTGTGTAGAGGAAGCTCTTGTGCCAGAATAGTTTAGTTATGATCACCCTGGTTGCTATGATTTAGTATGTGGTATGGATTACGGTGTGAAGCCTGGAAAACACATTGGGGACTGGGTAAGGATGTACTGTTTATCAAATTTATCTGAGTTGACATTGGTAGAGATGCAGGGCTTCAAAGGGAAAAACTGCTTTTTCTTGGTATGGACAGAGAAAGGTCTCTTGCAATTAGTCATTGGGTGCACTGGCAGAAGCTGCCTATATGTGTCAGTGGGATTGACAGCAAGAATCTATGGAGAGTGCTGGCACTTCTGATTCTCCACTACCTACAAATCGATTGAATGAATTATATGAGACTTATCAGATCACACACTTACCCGAAGGCATCAAGGCACTGAAGAGTAGGAAGATCAGATATGAAATGCAAAGGACGACGTCGAGTTATATCTGTAGGATTGCCGAATGAAGAGCCAATTTTTAAGTGCTTTGCTGAAGGGAGCATGGGTCTCCAAGCTAGAGACTTGCTGAAGAAGAGCAATCCATAACTTGACTGTAGCAACTGAGAAGGCTCTCCCTCCCCATCTCGCCTTCCAAAATTTGTATCAAATTTCAAAGTTTCGAATTTGCCAAATGCAGATGTCTTGTGGGGACATACCACTGTAACATAGATCTCATTATCTAGGACCCAATTTATTGTAGAGCCTTGTGTGCAAGGCACAAATCTTTAAAAATAATGCGCTTTGATACTGGTAACTAGTGCAGCTTAATTAGTTTGGCTGATACTGACATGTATTTTGCCATGTCTAGAATTAGTCTTGGTCCTGTGTTTTGTACTATTTGCAGATTGGTCAAAGTCGACTTGTTGGTGCATTACAGTAGTCAACCCTGGATGATATGGGTGTCAACACTTATTGGAATAAGATAGAAGACTTTGTGAAGGATGCTAATGATGCAAAAACAGTTGGAGACTGTGCGGTTCACCTGCAGTTGCTCAGGAATTCATCTCACTTTGCTGGGAGGAGCCAGTGCAATCCCTGACTCATAAACCCACCACAGGAGCAAGGGAGAGAAAGGGTCTGTTGTATGAATTTTCCATTTGCAAAAACTGCCCACAAATTGCCCATGTTTTGCAAATGAAATAGAATTTTGCAAGCCGACCTATGTACTAATAGGTTGAAATAAAAATTCGGAATTGTTGTGAGTCACAATTCATCCGTCCCCATTATTAGGCATGAGGCAAGTTGCAATTGTGACTCTCTGTAACTGGTCAGAGTCACAGACATGGTGGTCTACTGGGGTCAACAGACCACCATGTCTCTGATGGCTTTTAAATGAAGCAATTTTTTAATGCAACCACCCCCTCCCAAAAACAACCCCTGCTCGTTTGTGAATGGCTTACCATCAATTTTGAATTGGTGGTAAAATATAAATGTTTGGCAATACATTAATACATACCATAAAGAATAGCTGTTTGAAAGGATTACCCTTAACATTCAACTTTGCTAACAGCATTTCCTAAATTCTTACTTTACTCATTTATTTTAACAATTCAGAAATATTATTTGGGTTTTGTGCATTACAAGAAGTGTTTTAGTGGTCGCAAACCCTTACATTTACCAAACCAAACCACATTTTTGTATACCAGGCCCAAAATCCATAGTGCCACCTACAAATACATCTCTTTGCAGATTCGTTTTTATGTCTTATTCTGATATGGCTGCAGGCATTTAAACGGTGTGTCTGATTAGATGACAGGGTAGCTCTGAGGCAAGCTGCAGCTCTCTGACCTTGACTCATCTGATCTTCATCTCAATGAGGTGCTAATGTCACATACATGCTTGTGGTAACACTGCCTGTCAAGAGTGAGCAAAAATGCTAGCAAGCTCCTTTGGTACTCTGTTTGCAATCAACGTGTATAACCTTTCATTTCTACTCGACAATACAAGGTGCAGAGCCCACTTCTCTCAGCCCTTTTCAAAACTCGTAGTGTTGAGATGTCACAGGCTGATGGGCAGCTATCACTAGTGGCTAATTTACCTAAACCTTCATGGCAGATTTGAATACTTTAATGCATGTATCCTTTCTCCTTTGAGGATCAGAGTTCATCCAAGCTATCACAGTACTGCTGAAATAATTATTAATGGAACCCCAGGAGGATGGTGCCATGCCTTGTTGCTTCAGCTCCAACTGTGGACTCATTGAGACCTCTTCAGGCTGAAAAAGTGCTGTTTCAGACTCTTGCTTGTCCTCTTCAGCTTGACTAACCTTCTCCCATGGTCTCTCGATCACCACTGGCACATTTGGGGGACGTGCTGTTACATCATCAAAGGGACACGGAACTCTGCAAATGTGGGCAGTGTGCAAACAATTGGGGAGAAACCTCTGCACTTCACAGCAGTTGTTATGACCAAAATCACCTGGTAAGATCCACACCAGCGGGGCTCCAGACAACTTTTCCTCACAAGTTTCTGCACCAAAACACAGTCCCAGGACTAAGGTCACTGCACTGCTCATGGTGAAGCAGGCTATGGCTGCTTCAACCTGATGAGAAACAGAACGCACCATGTCAGCCAGTTATTTGCAATAATCGAGAATCATGTCATCCATATTGTTCACAAGTGCATTCGCAGCTACAGCTGGCAGTATCATTGCTCCGACCTTGATGATTTCATGGGGGGGACAATCCTGTCCTCCAATCAGGAATGCTGCAAATACTCATCAACACGAGAGGCAAAGCATGAAGCCAATTCAAACATGTGGAAGCACACACCTTTGCTAGTTGGATTTCAGCATGCCATTCTTTTGTTCCACCAGACCTGAAGTCGCAGGTCAATAGCTACAGTGCAATCACTGTTCCACTTGTAAAGCTGCACACAACATTCTCAGGATTTCATTATTGAAGTGGGTTCCCTTGTCTGACATGGAAATCCAAACCTAGGTATTAACTCCCTCAATAATAGTTTTGCTATGTAAGACTGTCACATTTTCTGGCCAGGTAAGCCTCAACCCATTGTGAAAAGATACACACAATAACCAGGACATATCTCAGCACGTTTCATACAGGTATCTCAATGAAATCCAACTGCATCCTGTTGAAGGCACCATCTGATCTTCCTATGAGAACCTCAGTGTTACTGAGGTCCTCTCCCTAAATTCATCTGTTGACACACTGCACATATGTGACACAATTCTTCAGCCATCATTCAGAATTTGGGGTTCAACAACGTCTGCCTTAACAATTTGACCATGGCATCCCTACCTACATAAGTAGGACCATCATAATGTCTAGCTATTGGTGGCAAAAGACTATTTGGCAGCACAGCTCTTCCATCTCATGAAACCCAAACGTCATGACCTCTCTTGACACAACCTCCTCTGACCCAACTTTTTCTATTCTGCCTCTGACACCATTTCCTGAAGCCTCTATACCTCTTACCATCTATCAGTCATTGTTAACCAAAGGTTGTAATTGGTCTCATCTGTTCCTTCATTTATATATTCACCATTGAATGTACAAGCATTATGGGCACAGTATTTTGTGACTTTGTCGGCATACCTGTTGCCAACTGCCATGTAATCATCTCTACTGCGGTGTGCAGTACATTTCAAAACTACAACTTGAGTAGATATTTGCATCGCTTCAAGAAGTTTTCTCGCTTGTTCACCATTGTAGATGGAGGAACCTGAAGAGGTCATAAACCCCCTTTGGAACCATAATTGTCTGATGTCATGGATAACACCAAAACCATACTGACTATCAGTGAATATTGGCACCTTCAGCTGTTCTGAGGTACAGCAAGCATGCTCTCATAAGAGCAATCGATTCAACCACCTGTGCTGCAAACACTCCTTGAAGCCACGAAGCTTCAACTGCGCCTGAAACTATATTGGCTGCATAGGCAGCTCTCAAATTTCCTCCATGGTCTTTAAACTTGAGCCATCCACTAACAATGCAAAATCAGATTCAGATAGTGGCTTATCTTGTGTATCTGGTCTTGGCTTGGTGCACAGTTCAGTAACACCAAGACACTCATGCTCCACTTCAGGCTCATCAGTATCATTACTAGGTAGGGGTAAAAGATTGCAAGATTTAGGGTGGTGCTTCTTTTGAGAGTATATTGACGGCTACAAGTAAGGTCTGCTCATGCTTGTTAAGGCAGCTGTTTGCCAAGTACTGTGTTTGGGTTCTAGTCATCAGTATTTCAACAGAATGGGGCACATACATAATTAAAGGATGACCCAATACAATACTTTCACATCTTTCAATACAGACACCCACAGCAGTCATGAACTTAACACATCTGGGTAGGGCTGCAGCAACTGGGACTAGAGAAGCAGAGAAATATGCAACAGGTCTTCCGGCCCCTCCATGAAGTTGTGTGAGCACTGAGAGAGTGCAACCCTCCCTCTCAATGCAGAAGAGTGCAAAGGTTTTATTGTAATCAGCCATTCTCAGTTCCGGGGTACAACAGAAACTTTCTCTCAGCAAAACAATTGTTTTCCCAAGGTAGAGGATCCAGCACAACCTTGTGTGTCAGCCTCTGTAAAGGCTTGGCAACTAAGGACAAGTTTGGTATCCACTGGTAACAGTATCCCATCATTCTCAAAACCTGTCTGACTTCTTTCTGTGTTGTTGGAGAATTAATTTGCATAATCACCGAGGATCTTTCTTGCAACACCCTCCTTGCTCCCTTCTCAATATCATGTCCAAGATACAAGATTTCCTTTTGTCAATACTGTAAATTGCTCGGGACACTTTATGTATATTCTCAGCCAAATGTTTCAACAGGGCAACTGTTCTTGTGTGTTCGACTCCACCAACAGATTGCCAATATATTGGTCCAGGAATGAATTGCAGGGCATAACCAGGGACTCCAGATTCTTTTTGAGGATCTGGTTGAAAATAAACAGACTCTCCGTATACCCCTGTGAGAATCGAGACTAACACAGCAAAAACACAGTTGCAGAACTGAAATGCAAAGAGGAATGAACTGTCCTCATGCAACGATATGGAAAAGAAGGCTTGGCAAAAGTCGAATACCGTGAACCACTCACTCAGCCTCGCATAGAATATGAAATAGAATCACAGCTGGACTCAGTACTACAGGATAACATGGAACTACAATTGTGTTGAATTTTCTTCAATCCTGAAAAATGCCGTACCTACCTCCAGGCTTCTGTAAGCCCATGATGGGTACGTTTTATGGACTTCTCAAAATGTCCTTCAAAATGCCACAATCACTGATGTAATCCCAGCAATAGTTTCAGGGGTGAGATTATAATGTGTGGTTCTTGGATACATAACATTAGGCTGTATTTGCATACGGAAAGGCTTAACTTCTATGATGATTCAATTTCCTTTCCTGAAAAATACCAAATTTCCAGTTTCACTGTGTCTCTGAGATCCGGGTGTAACTCTTCGCTTGTCATCATAGAAAACAGTTGTGTTGTTAAGTTCTGATCGTCCAATTTGAAAGCAACATCCTCATCATGAGTCAGGAACTTCACATCCTGTGGTGTGCAGTATATGGTGCAATTCAACTCGCACAACAAATCATGTCCCAACAGACTTACAGGACTCAACTCACATACCACAAATTGGAGATTATCCTCAAATGACCCTATTTTTACAGGTACTTCCTCCACTATTGGGCACGTCATTTGCTTATTTGAGACTCTTACAACTTACAACTACTTACAAGGGGAAACATCCTTTACAACGCAACTTTTACCACGGAGTGCCTTTACGACGCAACTTTTACAACGCAAACCATTACAACGTGCTGGGGGGCGCTCTAGGATAGGGAATAGATTTAATTTACTATCCAACACCTTCCCTACTATCCACGGGGACTGGAGTTGGAATAGTAAATTAAACTATTCACTATCCAGCACCCCATAGCGCTATGCGTTGTAATGGTATGCGTTGTAAAAACTGCGATGTAAAAGCATGCGTGGTAAAAGCATGCATTGTAATGTCATACATCCACTTCCAAGACTATGCCAAGCATGCATTCTTCCTCTTCACTCAGGCACCGTCAGGCAGACTGATGGAGCTATAGTTCTCAACTGTATCAAAAAGGAGTTACTTTTGGTACAGGTTTTTCTAAAAAGCATTCTGATTCACAATCTGAAATTTTGGTTAGAATCGAATTTGGGAACATTTGCATTCAGCTGCGGCATCGGAGTTGTAGAACTTGCATCACTGGTTTTGGGGCACACTAAAACTCCGTGCCCTCTGTTTCAGAGTGTTCTGTGATTGAACAGGTTTGTTATTCTGGGGCTGTGCAAACCCTGAATTATGAGAATGATTTTCAGGATTGAGATGACATTCACACTTCCTATGCCCCAACTTATTGCAATAGTGACCAGGGTAAGTCGTTTTCAAAGTAGCTACATCAATACCAGTAATTGGATCAATCGGAACACCAAAACGTCTACCTTGTGGTTGGAATCCACTTCCACCTTGCATCACAGGTGCTCCCTGCTGATATATTCCTTGCATAAAGGTAACATTCTCTACAAAAGGCCCACTCTGATTTCCTCTCTGATCAGCTTTCATTTGCGCAACCATCCATTTCTCTTTCAATGTCTTCGGCTTCATTTCTATTTCATCATTATAATATTTTGCATATCTCAAGATCTCATCAACTGACTTATTCTGCCAACAAATAAAAAAACTGCTGAATCTTCATGCTAATATCAAGTCTCAATCCAATACCAAACCTTTACACAAAATGTCCCATATGTTTGGGCTCCACTGTCTCCATTCCACTGTACTGTTTAAACACCTGCAGCAATCTCTCATAGTAAGCATGAATTGGCTCTTTAGGTTCTTGGCTCGTCCTGTCACATTTAGACCCAATCAATATCTTGGGGCAATATCTTTGATTAAAAAAATGTCATCACCTGCTGATACTTTTTCATTACCAAGGGCGATGGACCATTCGTCATCGGGTTTCTCATTGGCACCTTCTCAGGCCATTCTGTAGCTATTTTACATTCTGCCCACAAATCACTTTGACCACAATATCGAACAAAGTATTCAGATCAACTCACAAAGCCTTTGAGATTGAGATTTTCACACATTTTTTCCCGACCATTTATCTTCCCATTTATCTAACTCACTCCATGTTCAAATTTTCTGAATCAGTTCTCTAATCTGAATTTTCATTCCAGGTTTTCTCATGCAAGTAATGTCCTCTTCACCAAAACATGCACATTAACTCTTTTGTAAGGCCTTGGTCCTATTCAAATCTACCTTATATGTCTGTGCTAATTCAGGTAACCTGTCATGAACTTGTCCTGCACCTCTGGTAACACCCTTACACAAAAACATAAGTTCATGTTATTAGTATGTGTCTAAGCGAGCCAAGACAAGATTCCCACTAAACATTTTGTCCAATTCTAACTTTAATTTAGCCACATCCACCAAATTTACTCTCACTGGTGACTGAATCATTCCTTGATTCAGTTTTGCGCTTTCACTCTCTCTTGAAGGGGTATTGTGACTCTTCACTCATTCATCTGTTTCCTGAGCAATGAGACTATGTTACACTATAGGGGCATTAGACACTATCCCTTCTCTAGGAGTGCTAAGATTAGCATTTGGAGGTGGCTCCAAAACAAGGTTTGACTTTAGCCAGAATGACCCTATGGGACCAAATCCTGCCTAATTCATCGTCAAATCTGCACTCACACGAAAAAGGGAAACTCACTCTGGTTGGAACAGAGGTACAAATCCTCCCGTATTCGGACTGGTAGGAGTATTACCTGGAACACATCCTCCAGTAGGCACAGTCAAATTATGTGTTGTATTTCCTGACAAATTAGACTTATATATAGAAACTACAGGACCAATGGTAACTGGGACAGTAAAAGCATCCCGAGCATTTAGGTCTGGGTGTTAACAGAGGCACAAATTCCTGAGTTCCTTTTCATCACATTTTGATTCAAATTACTGGGGTGGCTCACTTCACCTTAGAATGTATACTTGCTGGGGTGGTAGCCACTCCAAGGTATCCACTAGCACCAGTGCCACATCCTCTTTTCACTCAGGTCTCATTATATGGGGGAGGGTGTTCTGAAAATAATACATACAGAAAACTATAGTTAAAATACCTATATATGACCTCGCTCACATTGTCTGGTTCTTTTGACTTTCCCACTTTCCTTTTCCTTTCTTCCCCTTCCCTTTTATAGATTCTTCACTGGTTAGTCTGTTCTGTATTTCTTGTGTTCTGAATCCGACTTAGTACTGCTTTCTGGCTCTTCCCTGATACTTCTACTCTTCCCTAGCATGAGCCACACACTCCCAAGCATGGACATTTCAAACTTTGCGGGTCTAGGATGCAGTTTCATCTTGTATAATTCCCCCCCAAATTTTTCAATAATTCTTAAATTAAATGTTCGATAGCATGGAAACACCAATGCACCTGCTTTCTTTGTAATATTGTGCCATTGGTTAAATTGAATACATGTGTGAAGCGCTTTATTTTTCAACAATAATGTCAATAATCGTAACCAGAATCTTGTTTTTGGATGAGAAAATACCTGTTCACTAACAAGTCTTGTTCAGCGTTAACAACCAATACCAGTGCCGCACCCCAACATGACACGACACCTACCAACCAATCTCAGCGCGGCACACTGATTTGTCCATCTCACTCCTCGCATCAGTTCACCCTCCTTTACAATTTTCCACAAATGCTCTCTTCCCAGCTGTTAGACCTGGCATCATTGGCACGAGTCTCTCCTCCGTTTTTTTCTGTTTGCCTCCTCTGTTTACGATGTTTTTGCTGGTATATGCTTTGGGCACTGTGCCACTGCTGATCAGTGCCACAGTGCAAGTGCTCCCTATGTGAAATTGCTGTATTGATTGACTTCCATGTTTGGCTTATTTGGTTTACTATCAGTCCCTAGTAGAGTGCACCAGGAGTGCCAGGGCTTGTAAATACAAATGCTGCTAGTGGGCCTGCAGCACATGTTGTGCCACCCACAAGAGCGGCCTAGTAAAAGTATGTCTGAAGGTCTGCCATTGCCAGACCACGTGCAGTCTGACTGTTACGAGGACTGCGCAAGTACACCTACTTGCCAGTCCCTAAACCTTCCCTTAACTTCATGTTAGTCACCCCTATAGTAGGCCCACGGGCAGGGTGCATTGTAAGCATAAGGTAGGACAAGCCTGACAAGGTTGGCATGTCCTAATAGTGAATTACAGCCATAGTCGTCTTTCACTATTGTAAGGTAACCTGCTCTCCATCAGTTAGAATGGGCTGCCAGGATTATTAATGCTATAATCCTAGCGGGCTCGGGGAGCATGGTGCAATGTAGAGTTTGGTATCCCTGAACTCAGGGTTTAATAACGCATCCGTTTGTGTGGATGGTTTTTGGACTCTGTGTTTGAAAATAGCACTTTTAGAAAGTAGCTATTTTCTTGTCTAACTGTCTACCGGTCTCTGCTGGTTCTAGTGTGCGTGTGACAGGAGCTGGGTGGCTCCAGAGAGTCTGAATGAGTCAGTGTGGGATGAGTGGGGCATTTGCATTGAGAGTAGGGGAGAGTAGCTCTTGATAGCCTGCCCTGCCTGATACAATGTTGGCTCCGCCTCCCTGCCAGGCGACTGATGACTCTGTGCTTGCCTGGGACTTTCCTGGCCCGCCTCCTGCCGGGCAGCTGATGGCCCTGCCCCTGCCAGTGACAATGCTGGCTCCGCTCCTGCTGAGCGGCTGAGGACTCTGCCCTGCCCAGTGAATAGGCCAGGTGCTCTGGCCTGGCAACACCCACAACAAACCCAGGATGGGGGGAAATTCCCCAGCATGGACAAAGGGATCAAAGCCAAAAAGGGGTATAAGAGAAGGACCCCTGAACCAAGAATTCAGATCACTTCTGACAAGGAAACCTGAACCAAGGACAAGAAGCCTGCTGATCTAAGGACTGCCTACCCCTTCTGCCAGAGTGCTGTTTGTTGGGGGAATCCTGCATTGCTTCTTTATTTTTGCCAAGGAACCAGGAGAGAGGAACTTTGTGTGTACTCTCACTCTTTGCTGAGAAAATCTCCAAGGGCTGGAAGAGTGCCAGTCTCCTGTTGAAGTCACAGGGCTAAAGGACTTCATCTGCTTAAAGTGCTATTTGCTGGAATTTGTGAATCCAGCACCTCTGAAAGAATCCAGCAATCTCGACGCCGACGGACGCCGCCGAATCCAGCTCGACATCGTGAGTAACGGCTCCAGTGTCCCGCTTCCTCGACGCCGGCCGCCGGGCCCGATCGACGCCAGCAGCAACGCCAGTGAGTAGTGAGTTCGGCTCCAGCTCCAAGTGACCCCGTGTCTGCACCGCTGCTGATCGCATCGACTTCGAGCCCTCTCGACGCCGTGAGCGCTGCTCACTCTTGCAACATCGACATCGACGACGTCGTCTCCTGCTTCATCCCGTGAGCGCTGCTCCCGCCTGACTTCGGTCGACGCCGCTGCAGATCGCCCCGACTCCGAGGCCCGATCGACGCCGAAGACGCGACGCCGGACATCTCGACGCCGCTGATCATCGAGTGCTTCACTTTTTCCAAGGTACTGTGTTGTTGGGGTCTGTGCGACTCCGGGCTCGACGTAGCGCTCCTCGCGGTCGACGCCGAACCTTTGGATTAACTTTGCCTCGACGTCGTGTGACTCCCGTGTGGGTTACATTGTTGCCAAGAACTGTGTTTTAGAGAAGAAGAGTTGCTTTTGATACTAAAGACTTTTGTGCTAAGAAGAAACCGTGCTTGAACTATTATATTTCCTTCCAACAGTATTTATTAAGATTGTGGTATATTTTTGTCGTTATTTGGTCTTGTGCTAAACCTTATATAAAAATCCATATTTTTATAATACTACTGTGTCGTGTCCATTTGTAGTGTATTCACTTTATTACTGTATGTGGTCATAAATGCTTAACGCACTGCCTCTGAGATAAGCCTGTCTGCTTTGCCAAGCTACCAAGGGGGTGAGCAGGGGTTATCTAAGTGTGTGATCTCCTTGCCCTGACTAGAAAAGGTGTGTCCCTATTTGTCAGAAGTGTATACCTCTGCCAACTAGAGACAGCCGCTTCTAACATTGGTGGGTCAGCGGTGGGATTTTGAACTTTGCATTTATGACCCATGTGCAGTGATTAGTGTGCGCTACATAGTGAAAGCAGACCATAGCGCAGCCACAATCTGTTTGGTTGGATATTCTATTTTTGTTCTCCGCTTTTCCTGAAGCTTGATTTTTGAAACTGCCAGTTTTAACCATGAGTGATACCGGAGTCACCCCCCTTGTTGTTGTTGAGGAGGAATTTGATAGAGCCAAGATAGGGACATACGAAAAGAAGCAACTGCAATACTTTTGCAAGCAGTTTAAAGTTCCTACCAAAGGCATCTCCCGGAAAGGAGACTATTCCAAAGCATTGGAGGCCTGGTTAGCGGCCAGAGATCCCTCTGATCTGGTGGTGGTACCGACAGAGGAAGGGGAGGAAGAAGTGCCCGTGACTGGGCCTGTATCCCCTCCTGGCAGCAGTGTTTCCTCCAAAGGTCTTTCCCCTGAAGAAAGAGAAGAAAGGGCGAAGGAGCGAGCCTACAATGTGGAAATGGCAAAACTTAAGATAAATGGGCAGTTGGAGATAGAGAATGCAAGAGGCAGGAGAGAAGCTGATTTGGAGATCAAAAGATTAGAGTTTGAAAGAGAGAAGTTAGCTTTTGAGCGTGAGAGAATGGTGAGGGACATGGAGCTCAAAGCTAAGGAGTTAGAATTGAATCCCTCTGGTGGCAGCGTCCCATCTGTGCCTGCAGAAAGTAGGTTTTATTTTCCCAAAGATGTGATCAAAGATTTTCAGAAGAATGAGGATATTGGTCAGTGGTTTAAAGCATATGAGTTAGCATTGTTGGCCCACCGGGTCCCTGAGAAGGATTGGGGAGCGGGGTTGTGGGGTCGCTTTGTGAATGAGGGAAGAGATACCCTGTTAGACATGCCTGTTGAGAATAGGACGTCTTATGCTCATATGAAAGATGCTTTAATGTTAAGGTATGGCCTCACCCCAGAAAAGTACAGACAGGCCTTTAGAGAATGTAAGAAGTTGCCTGGTACCACGTGGGTGGAGTATGTGTCATATTTTTGCAGAGCCATGGATGGTTGGGTAAAGGGCAGCAAAGTGGAAAGTTATGATGCTCTTTATGATTTGTTTGCTTGGGAGCACTTGTCTAATAACTGTTTTCCAGAGCTGCGCCAGCACCTTATTGATAGCAAGATATCTAACCCTAGAAAACTTGCTGAAGAGGCGGACCGCTGGGTCAGTACCAGGGTCCACAAGGGTCCAGTGGGAGACTCAGCCAAAGGTGGGCAGGGTCCCCAGCAGAAGAGTGGGGGGGACAAGGGTAAACAGAAGGAGTCCCAGAAAGGGCCCCAAAGTAATCCCCAAGGGAACCAAGGGAAAGGTTCCCAGCCTCCCCCTGTGAAGAAATCAGAGGCCCCGCCAGGTAAACCTGGTCATAGGGGCCCACTGACCTGCTTCGTTTGTAAGCAGGTAGGACACCGTTTTTATGACCCTCAGTGTCCCTTGAAGAAGTCTGGTGCACTACCCAGTGCACCACCCCGTCAGTTGGCTAGTGTAGCTCTGGGAGGGGAGGAGATGGTTGCCCATGGTGGGGAGGGTCCCGCGGAGATGTCCCTGGTCTCTCTAGGAGACATGGAATTGGTCCCTCCACCCCCTCTGCCTAGTAACACTAAGAAATATAGGCAGTGGGTGACCATTAATGGCCATAGAGTGGAAGCTCTCAGAGACACCGGAGCGAGTGTGACAGCTGTCAAGTGTCACTTGGTGTCCAGAGAGCAGGTTGTTCCCCACGCATTCTACCCTGTGATAGCTGCTGACAACTCCCAGAGAGAGTGTGAGGTAGCTCAAGTTTCCTTTGAATGGGGGGGAGTTTCGGGTACTCTTCAGGTTGCTGTGAGGCCCGCCATGCCTGTTGATTGTCTCCTGGGCAATGATTTGGAAGACTCCCCTTGGGCTAAGGTGGAGAGGGAGACACATTTGAAAATGTTGGGTGTGCCAGAGTGGGTGTGTGCAACCACTCGATCCATGACAGCAAGTAAGGGTGTTGATGGGGTTCTGGAGCCTGAAAGTATGGCCCAGGACCCAGCTGTGAAGAGAAGAGGCAGGGGGCGCGGGAAACCGTCCCCCGTAGTTCCCGTGGTCCAGGAGGAGGCAGACCTCGAGGGGGATGCCCTGGAACCCACAGGTGAACAAGTTGCCGAACTGGGAGACCTGCCCGAGCTGACCCATTGGCAGCAGGATGGTGGTCCCTCCAGGGAGGAATTCTGTGCAGAACAGAAAGTGTGCCCTTCTCTTGTGGGTATGAGGCAGCAGGCCTCAGCCCAAACCTCAGGTGATCAGTCAGGGTCACATTTTGTGTACTGGGAGAACGACCTCCTGTATAGCGAGCCTAAGGCTGCTGAGCCTGGGTCAGCCCGTGTGCTGGTGGTACCCCAGCGCTTCAGAGCCTTCCTACTGGGTTTGGCTCATGACGTTCCTTTAGCTGGACATCTGGGGCAGGACAAGACCTATGACAGGCTTGTCACCCATTTCTATTGGCCTCAGATGCGAAGGGACACAGATGTCCATTGCAAGACCTGTCAGACTTGCCAGGCAAGTGGGAAAAGCGGGCGGAAGCAGAAGGCTCCCCTCCAACCTTTTCCCGTGGTCAGTACCCCCTTTGACCGGGTGGGGATTGACATTGTTGGGCCACTGGACCCCAAGACAGCCCTGGGCAACAGGTTCATCCTGGTCTTGGTGGACCATGCCACACGGTACCCGGAAGCCATCCCTCTCAGAACAGTGACTGCCCCCGTGGTGGGACGGGCACTAATGGGTGTTTTCTCCCGAATGGGGTTCCCCAGAGAGGTGGTGTCAGACCGGGGCACCAACTTCATTTCCAACTATATGAAGTCTCTGTGGAAGGAGTGTGGGGTAACTTATAAGTTCACCACTCCTTACCACCCTCAAGGTAATGGGTTGGTTGAAAGATTCAACCGTACCCTTAAAGGCATGATCATGGGTCTTGAAGAACCAATGAGGCGTAAATGGGACGTCCTCTTGCCATGCCTGTTGTTTGCTTACCGTGAGGTGCCACAGAAGTCTCTAGGGTTCAGCCCCTTTGAGCTTTTGTATGGTCACCCGGTAAGAGGACCTTTAAGTCTGGTCAAAGAAGGCTGGGAGCAATCTCCCAGGAAACCTCCCCAGGATGTATACAGTTACATGCTGGCCTTTAGGAACCAGACTAGGCGCTTCAGGGATCTTGCTCAGGCAAATCTGGAGGCCAGCCAGGAGGAGATGAAGCGGTGGTACGACCAGAGGGCCACTCTGGTAGAGCTTCAGCCTGGACAGAAAGTTTGGGTCATGTCCCCTGTGGAACCTTGTGCGCTCAAGGACAGGTGGACTGGACCATTCGAGGTTGTGGAGAAGAAGAGCGATGTCACCTACCTGGTGGATTTGAAGTCTCCCAGGAACCCCTTGCGGGTCCTGCATGTCAACCGTTTGAAGCCCCACTTAGAAAGGTCCGAAGTGGGCATGCTCCTAGCTACAGATGCTGGAATGGAGGAGGAGAGTGAGCCTCTTCCTGACCTCCTGTATGCAAAAGAGCAAGATGGGTCAGTGGATGGTGTTGTCCTCTCTGACACACTGACCCCTGAACAGCAGCAGGATTGTCGCCATTTGTTGGGGCAATTCCCTGATCTGTTCTCCTTGATTCCTGGTGTTACTCAGTGGTGTGTCCATGATGTAGACACCGGGGACAGCACTCCTGTCAAGCACAAGGCTTACAGAGTGACTGACAAGGTCAGAGCATACATCAAGGAGGAGGTCTCCAAGATGTTTGCCCTAGGGGTGGTTGAGTCCTCTAGCAGTCCTTGGGCCAGCCCCGTGGTCTTGGTTCCAAAGGCGGCAGCGCCTGGTGCTTCACCGGAACTTCGGTTCTGTGTGGATTACCGAGGACTCAATTCAGTCACCAAGACTGACGCGCACCCCATCCCCAGAGCTGATGAGCTCATCGATCGGTTAGGGGCTGCCCAGTATCTTAGTACGTTTAATCTAACGTCTGGGTACTGGCAGATCGCCTTGACCGATGGGGCAAAAGAGAGGTCAGCATTCTCCACACCAGATGGGCACTACCAGTTCCGGGTTATGCCCTTTGGGATGAAGAATGCCCCTGCCACCTTCCAGAGGTTGGTCAACCAGGTCTTGGCTGGGCTGGAGGATTTCAGTGCCGCCTACCTGGACGACATCGCAGTGTTCAGCGCCAGCTGGGAAGAACACTTGTGCCACCTCCAGGAAGTGTTGTTGGCCCTGCGCAGAGCAGGCCTCACAATCAAAGCCAGTAAGTGCCAGATTGGGCAGGGTTCAGTGGTGTACTTGGGGCACCAAGTAGGGAGCGGCAAGGTGGCCCCCCTGCAACCCAAGATTGATACCATCCTGGCATGGGCACCGCCCAAAACCCAGACTCAGGTGAGAGCCTTCCTGGGTCTCACGGGTTACTACAGGAGGTTTGTCAAGGATTATGGTAACATTGTGCACCCCCTGACTTCGCTGACTTCCAGGAAGCAGCCACGACTTGTGAACTGGACTGACGCCTGTCAGACGGCCTTTGACACCCTGAAAACTGCAATGTGCACAGCACCCATACTCCAGGCACCCGACTTTTCTAAAGAATTTGTTGTTCAGACGGACGCTTCAGAGCATGGCGTGGGGGCTGTTCTAGCTCAGGTGAATGAAGAGGGCCGAGACTTACCTGTAGCCTTCATCAGCAGGAGGTTACTTCCCAGGGAACAGAGGTGGAGTGCGATAGAAAGAAAAGCATTTGCTGTGGTCTGGGTGCTAAAGAAGCTAAGACCCTACCTGTTTGGGACTCACTTCCGGGTGCAGACAGACCACAGGCCCCTCAGATGGTTGATGCAGATGAGGGGTGAGAATCCAAAGCTGTTGAGGTGGTCCATTTCCCTACAGGGGATGGACTTCACGGTGGAACACCGCCCTGGCACAGATCACGCCAATGCTGATGGTCTGTCCAGATTTTTCCGCCTTAGTGATGAGGACTCCCTAGGGTAAGGGTAGTTCTCCCCACATTTCAGCTGGAGGGGACACGTGTTAGACCTGGCATCATTGGCACGAGTCTCTCCTCCGTTTTTTTCTGTTTGCCTCCTCTGTTTACGATGTTTTTGCTGGTATATGCTTTGGGCACTGTGCCACTGCTGATCAGTGCCACAGTGCAAGTGCTCCCTATGTGAAATTGCTGTATTGATTGACTTCCATGTTTGGCTTATTTGGTTTACTATCAGTCCCTAGTAGAGTGCACCAGGAGTGCCAGGGCTTGTAAATACAAATGCTGCTAGTGGGCCTGCAGCACATGTTGTGCCACCCACAAGAGCGGCCTAGTAAAAGTATGTCTGAAGGTCTGCCATTGCCAGACCACGTGCAGTCTGACTGTTACGAGGACTGCGCAAGTACACCTACTTGCCAGTCCCTAAACCTTCCCTTAACTTCATGTTAGTCACCCCTATAGTAGGCCCACGGGCAGGGTGCATTGTAAGCATAAGGTAGGACAAGCCTGACAAGGTTGGCATGTCCTAATAGTGAATTACAGCCATAGTCGTCTTTCACTATTGTAAGGTAACCTGCTCTCCATCAGTTAGAATGGGCTGCCAGGATTATTAATGCTATAATCCTAGCGGGCTCGGGGAGCATGGTGCAATGTCGAGTTTGGTATCCCTGAACTCAGGGTTTAATAACGCATCCGTTTGTGTGGATGGTTTTTGGACTCTGTGTTTGAAAATAGCACTTTTAGAAAGTAGCTATTTTCTTGTCTAACTGTCTACCGGTCTCTGCTGGTTCTAGTGTGCGTGTGACAGGAGCTGGGTGGCTCCAGAGAGTCTGAATGAGTCAGTGTGGGATGAGTGGGGCATTTGCATTGAGAGTAGGGGAGAGTAGCTCTTGATAGCCTGCCCTGCCTGATACAATGTTGGCTCCGCCCCCCTGCCAGGCGACTGATGACTCTGTGCTTGCCTGGGACTTTCCTGGCCCGCCTCCTGCCGGGCAGCTGATGGCCCTGCCCCTGCCAGTGACAATGCTGGCTCCGCTCCTGCTGAGCGGCTGAGGACTCTGCCCTGCCCAGTGAATAGGCCAGGTGCTCTGGCCTGGCAACACCCACAACAAACCCAGGATGGGGGGAAATTCCCCAGCATGGACAAAGGGATCAAAGCCAAAAAGGGGTATAAGAGAAGGACCCCTGAACCAAGAATTCAGATCACTTCTGACAAGGAAACCTGAACCAAGGACAAGAAGCCTGCTGATCTAAGGACTGCCTACCCCTTCTGCCAGAGTGCTGTTTGTTGGGGGAATCCTGCATTGCTTCTTTATTTTTGCCAAGGAACCAGGAGAGAGGAACTTTGTGTGTACTCTCACTCTTTGCTGAGAAAATCTCCAAGGGCTGGAAGAGTGCCAGTCTCCTGTTGAAGTCACAGGGCTAAAGGACTTCATCTGCTTAAAGTGCTATTTGCTGGAATTTGTGAATCCAGCACCTCTGAAAGAATCCAGCAATCTCGACGCCGACGGACGCCGCCGAATCCAGCTCGACATCGTGAGTAACGGCTCCAGTGTCCCGCTTCCTCGACGCCGGCCGCCGGGCCCGATCGACGCCAGCAGCAACGCCAGTGAGTAGTGAGTTCGGCTCCAGCTCCAAGTGACCCCGTGTCTGCACCGCTGCTGATCGCATCGACTTCGAGCCCTCTCGACGCCGTGAGCGCTGCTCACTCTTGCAACATCGACATCGACGACGTCGTCTCCTGCTTCATCCCGTGAGCGCTGCTCCCGCCTGACTTCGGTCGACGCCGCTGCAGATCGCCCCGACTCCGAGGCCCGATCGACGCCGAAGACGCGACGCCGGACATCTCGACGCCGCTGATCATCGAGTGCTTCACTTTTTCCAAGGTACTGTGTTGTTGGGGTCTGTGCGACTCCGGGCTCGACGTAGCGCTCCTCGCGGTCGACGCCGAACCTTTGGATTAACTTTGCCTCGACGTCGTGTGACTCCCGTGTGGGTTACATTGTTGCCAAGAACTGTGTTTTAGAGAAGAAGAGTTGCTTTTGATACTAAAGACTTTTGTGCTAAGAAGAAACCGTGCTTGAACTATTATATTTCCTTCCAACAGTATTTATTAAGATTGTGGTATATTTTTGTCGTTATTTGGTCTTGTGCTAAACCTTATATAAAAATCCATATTTTTATAATACTACTGTGTCGTGTCCATTTGTAGTGTATTCACTTTATTACTGTATGTGGTCATAAATGCTTAACGCACTGCCTCTGAGATAAGCCTGTCTGCTTTGCCAAGCTACCAAGGGGGTGAGCAGGGGTTATCTAAGTGTGTGATCTCCTTGCCCTGACTAGAAAAGGTGTGTCCCTATTTGTCAGAAGTGTATACCTCTGCCAACTAGAGACAGCCGCTTCTAACACCAGCACTAAGCACACAAACCAAAACGCAAAAGCAATTTCAACAAACAACTTTTCTGCTCAACTAAAGAATCAATAGCATATAATCACACAAGAAATAATAGTCTAACTCACACTTTGAATGAAACCTTGGCCTAGTGGATTTCACCCAGAATACTGTAGGTTTACCCCAGCACAAAAGGATCCACCATACCAACCACACTTTACTTACAAAGATAGACGTCTCTTTCTCAATTGTGCTGTCAACATCATCTCACGACAAGCACCACAAAACTCAGCAGCAGTCAATTACAATATAGTGTCTTCTACACTTTTTAATATCATCCCGGGATCTTGGGCCACGTTGGACCCAAAACAACTTCAACTTTTCCACATTAAGCACCACATTCATACGATATTCAAAACATCTCCACAGAACACAACACAATCTCCACAAAACACCACAAGTTAAGCATATTCCATTCAAATGTGTGACTCTATAAATACTCACTCCTCCTCTTTAACAAATCTCACGTGAACTGTTAGAACTCCGCCGATCCTCTAAACCAAACCATGGGCTCTAGGCTTTGGCTGGGTCTGGACTAATCTAGAATAATATATTCTAACTGCCCCTACTTCAGGATCTAACAATCCTCGCTCTGCTACTATCAACTGGAGCACTGGGCCAGTCTTACCACTTATCCTGCGATGAACCTTGCTAAGTGCCTGGGATGTAGAGAGGGTTCAATGGCAATTCAACAGATTCAATTTACAGAGTAGCCCATTGGCCACGCATTAAGTCAAGTCAAGTCAAGTCAGGATATTTGTATTGCGCACATATCACGTCCAAAGAGTCTCATGGCGCATGCAAACGGTTCTGACAGAAAGGTAAGCAGCTGAAATTAGCAGAAAAGCCATGTCTTAAGTTTCTTTCAGAAACTAGTGTGTTCAGAGGTTGTGCGCAGACTGAGAGGCATTTTGTTCCAAAGGGATGGTGCCAAAAAGGCAAAAGCGCGACCTCCATTCCTGGCAGTTTGAATTCTCAATGGAGTGAGTAGTGACTCCGTGCTTGATCTCAGCTGCCTCCTTGGCATGTGCCATGTGAGTTTCTGGGTCCAATATTTTGGGCCCCTTCCATACATATGTTGGTGTACCATACAAAATGTTTTATACGTGATCCGTTTTTTTACAGGAAGCCAGTGTAGGGTTTTTAGGCACGGCACAGAGGGAGATCTTCGAGGTAGGTCCAAGACAAGGCGTGCTGCCGTATTCTGCAGAACCTGCAGCTTCCTGAGGTGGCATTCATTTGTGGCAAGTAGTAGCGAATTACCATAATCAAGCCTGTTTATGATAAGGCCCTGTACCAAGAGCTTACGGGCTTCAGCTAGTATCCACTTAAAAACCCTGCGCAAGCTGCGCATGATGCAAAACAGGTACCAACAATATGGTTTACTTGGGCTTTCATGGAGAGCTTATTATCCATGTGTAGACCCAGATTGCGGACCGATTCCTTGGGGGCTGGGCATTCGCCCAGTTGTGTAGGCCACCAGTCCTGGGTCCAATGTTCAATGGCTTTGCCGAACAACATGACCTCTGACTTGCTGCCATTCAGCTGCAGGTGATTTCGGCCCATCCAGTTTTTTTACCTCCATCAGACAGTTCTTGAAACGGCCTTTGGTCTCGTTAACGTCAGGGCCAAGAGTGACCAGGATTTGAGTGTCGTCGGCGTAGAATAGAACATCAAAGCCGACCGCTCTGATTACTTTGGCCAGCGGAGCCATATAAACATTAAAAAGCGTGGGGCTCAAGATGGAGCCCTGCGGCACCCCCCTTTTGACAGGCCGAGTACTAGCCAGGATCTTGCCTATTTGTACTGTGGTCGTCCGGTTAGATAGGTAACTCTTGAACCATTCCAATACCTGCCCTCTGACACCAATATCCCATAGTCTCTGAATCAGAATGCGATGGGAGATGGTGTCAAAGGCCGCAGACATCAGGATGGAAGATTGATGTTTGTCCAGAGCAAGCCTTATGTTGTCTGCGACCTCGACCAGTGCTGTCTCCGTACTGTGGGCAGCACGGAAGCCCGACTGTGAGGGGTCAAGTAAGTCATTCATTTCAGGATATTTTACCAGCTGTCCATTGACAGATGCTTCCAATATTTTTCCAAAATATGGCAGCAGGGAGATGGGTCGGTAGTTTACAAGAATGTTTGCATCTGCTCCTGGTTTTTTCAATATTGGCCTTACTCTCGCCGCCTTCCAGATTTCTGGGACATCTGCTTCCAGCAGAGATTTATTGAGGAGGCTAGTGAGGCAGTTCACTAGAGCCGGGGCAAGTAAGGTAAATAGTTTCGGGGATAGTTGATCATTCGGGGAACCTGATTTGATCTTTTGCCCTACTATAATGGTCTTATCCTTGTCAAACATTTCGAAGGTAGTCCATCTAGAGGGAGACTTATGAGTAGTGGGGTCATGGTCTTGGTGCTGTGTAGGCAGAGAGTCTGGGCTGAAGGATTCGCATATGGTTGTAATTTTATCTTCCAGGAATTTAGAGGGTGCTTCAGTCCATTCTACAGTGTCAGAAGTAGATAATGGACTTTTAAGAGAAGTGAATTCTTTTAAGATGTGGTGAAGCTCTTTCGTGCAGTTTTCGGATTTAATTATACGCTCTGCTAAATACACCCTCTTAGCTGATCTTATTTCCCTCATGTAGTTGGTATGCAGAGTTTGATAGGTCTTACGATCGGTTGCGTCCTTACTTTTCCGCCATTTTTTCTCAGCGGTTCTTGTGATGGACTTGGTTTCTTTTAACTGTTCCATGAACCAGGGTGATGGCTTCTCCCTGCACTTGACCATGCGTAGTGGGGCGACATTATCCAGTGCCTTACCAATGGCTGACTCTAGGTGTAGTGCAGCTAGATTGACATTTGCCGTCAGGTCTATAGAGTTTTTCTGAAATTTATTTGAGAAGGAAGCAAGAGTGATCTTTTTCAGGGTTCTACACATTTTTGAATTGGCCTTACTGGGCAGTCCCGACACACAGCCGTTTATGGTGAATTTCACCAGATAATGGTCGGTCCACAGTAGTGGAATAGGGGGGTCTGTCCAGATATTGGGGGAGTTAGTAAATAAGAGGTCCAATGTGTGTCCAGCACGGTGGGTTGGACCCTTGATCCTTTGACTAAGATTGAGAGTGCTCATGGTGGAAATTAGTTTTTCTGTTTCGGTGTCTGACTGGTCATCTGCATGGTAGTTAAAATCGCCCAATAACAGAAACCTGTCCGCAGTCAGTGCATGGGGGGCAATGGTTTTTAATAGGGTGTTAGCAAACTCTCCTTTAGTCCCAGGAGGTCGATAGAGCAGAGCCCCTTTCCAAACCTCCTTTAGGGTGCCACTCATTTTAAAAACTATAATTTCTGTCTGATCAATCACCTCGCTTTCTATCACGCAAACATTTATAGTCTCCTTTGCTGCAATCAGTAATCCCCCACCTCTAGCGTCCCTCCTATCTGACCTAACTATTATATATTGTTGGGGGAGAGCTACATGAAGGTCTGGGGTGGCGTGCGCATGCAGCCAAGTCTCTGATATAAAGCATAGGTCCGGGGTTTCAGCATCGAGGAGACTCCATATTTCGAGTGCGTGCTTGGGAATTGATCTGGCATTGAAATAGATAGCCGTCAGTTTCCTCGGGGCTGTAGTGGTTAAATTGGTATTAGAATCAGCCCTAATGGTCTGCCTATCCACAATCAAATCTACACTGAGGGAGCAAGGGACCTCCCGCATGGCTGCTAATAGTGCCTCCGACACTGGGGCACAAGGTGTGTTCAAATCTAAAAGCTCTTTCCTAGCATACCTAAAGAATGGTGTGGTGGTGCCGGTCATTTTCATGCAGGATGGAGTACGCAGGAAAGGACACCCACTGGAGGTGATAGTGGTATGGCGGCTGGCAGCGTTCTGGTGCGGACGGGGGCCGACAGGCTTGCCTTTGGCGCGCCGCTGCGCACGTCCGCGCCTTCCTCCCAGCTATGTAGAGGTAGGGGGCCGGAAACTATAGCGCTGCAGTCTCTTCCGTGTGTCCCACCGGAAGTGAATATTTGCCTAAAGCGACCCTCCGCTCTAACGGCATAAGCCGTGACGGACCGGGTTTTAGGCAAGCAAGGTAAGACAATTTCCTAACACAGTGAGAAAGGTCTTCACTTTAGTGACACATGATTAAAAATATAAGCTTTGCGGCGCAAATCAAGAAACGATAATAAACATAAGTTTTTTTTTTTTTAAAATAGGTGCACAATTACTCTGAGAACACAGTTACTAGATGTTGTGGTGATCCTCGGAAAGTAGCAGTGAGTGCCAAAAAACAGCGTTACCCTCTGAGTCAGGGTGCCGCTGCCACCCAGGAATCGGTTAATAAGTTTAAATAAGGTTTATTACAAATTTGGAGTCAAACTGATGTATATAAATCTCAAAAACATATTGTAAATATACAAGATCACCACAAAATACGCAAAGCATCTAATAACATTTACTGGATACAACATGAGACATATAAGGACCTAAGTTGTAGAAATACAAAGAAAAAGGAACACAATCTTGTGATCAGTATATAGGTTTCGATCTTCCAGTCTATGCATGGGTAAATCTAAAATTGTATACACTCAAACTAATCTTAAGGTTGAAAAGTTGAATCAGAGAAAACAGGAAGGTGTCAGTACTGAGGAGACTTAAGTAGAAGTTCTCTAAATCAGGAAAGTTGCACAGCATAAAGCCACACAATAGGATCATCACAGAGAGGTCTGTACCCCTCAGTGTTTTTAGAGAATCTGGTCTAATGACTAAAGTGTGAACACCAGTTAAAACCACAGAACATTTGAGAGTTCCACATGATCAAATCCAGTAAATTTCCACCTACAAACAGTGGAAATTGGCATCCTACCTTAATCCTTCTCGCCCCACAGCTCAAATATCAGGAGTGTCCTTGAATGTATCCGGATAGGACATGAATAGGTGTCTTCCCTTAAGGTTCGTTAACGCCTGTGGTCTTTGCCAAAAGTTTTCCTCATGAGTCTCACTATCTCCAATATACAGTATGCGTTTCACTGAATATAAGGCCATGTGAATGAACCTGTAAAAGAAAGAACATTGCACTCCAAACAAACTTTCACGTTGAAGGTTAATCATTGAAAAGTAAGGGGCAGATTTACGAGCCCTTGCGCCACTATTGCGCTGCCGTTGCGTCACTTCTGTGACGCCACGGCGGCATAAACCATGTGCCACATTGCACCCTATTTACAACGTGACACATCTAGGGAGATGCATCACGTTGTAAAGCCCTTCCCAACATGAAACCTCACACGGCGCAAGGGGGGGGCGTTCCGCCACTGTAAAACCTCGGTTAAGTGCCTGAATGAATTCTAGAAGATTCCACTGAGTCACTTTTCCGATGCCGCTGCATCAAAACCTTACGCCTGCTTGAAGCAGGCGGAAGGCGTAACGCACCACGTTATGTATGGACAGGCCAGGAGCATTGCTGGAGGTGCGTCGCGCTTGCGACACAACTCCACCAAGGCGCCACCCTTTCGAAGGGAGATAAGTCAGCCATCTGTTTATCCTTGCACCACGATGCGCCGCATAGTAAATTCGGCACATCTGTGGTGGCGCAAGGGTAACCTTACGTGACACATCTTACCTGGCGCATTCCTGCTGATTCGCAGGGATGCGCCAGTCGTCATAAATCTGCCCCTAAATGCTTAGGGCCTTTGGTTAAGGTAACTTAATGAAGCAGTCAATGTGCACTTTAAATATGTGCACAGACAGTTACAATAAAATAACAAACATTAAGGATTATTACACTGAAATTATACTTTTGGTAAATACGATATAATTTCAAATACACAGATACAATGAAGTTATTAGAACACACACTTATTTCAATGACTACTTTCTACCATGAATACACTCCAGTAATAGGCTTAATGTTTTATTCAACATTAGTGGGATTAAGACAGACAAAATATATTATGATAATTCATGTAGATATTTCGCTTCTCTGACATATGGGGTGGAGCTTAGATTGTGCTTCTTCATTAGTAGGAAGTAGGAGTAAAGGCACCCATGATAGCAACCATATTACGAAATGACCCAGCATTATTGTAAAACATGGTTAATTTTAAAGATACAGATTGCCTAACCTTAACAAGAGGTAAGAGGCCACTCTAATCGATAGGCTACTGAGGTTCCTGTAGTAAGCAACCACTGAAAGTTAGGCAACGTCAAAGTGCACATCTATCAACCATATACTCTTTTGTGATAAAAGCATGACAGTGTGTAGGGTCAAGATTGCTTTGAGAAGATGTGGGCATGTGTCTGGTTCTCACATACAACATGTTTCCTACATAGATCACACAGCAAACATACATACCGCTAACAATACATTTAAGTCCCTGGTTGAAATGAAACACAGTTTGCTCAGCACTTTGTGGCCACACCAGGAAAAGCAGCTCTTGATACAAATGCCCAACACAATACCCTCTAACATAAGAGCATTCAGAGTTGTTTGCCAAAGGGCAGCCTCACCCCTGCATCAGAACAAAAATTATTTCCTTAGTCAGACGCTCCAGCCTGTTTAGTGAGGCTTGGGAAGAAACTCTACAATCAAGTATTTAGGAGCTAGGACTCTATGGTGGTGGTGGTCTGAGATAAATGGAAAAAAGCACAGATTGTCCAAGGAGTCATCTAATGTGTCAGCCACCGTCCCATGATGAAAGGCTGCTCAGTTGCTTCAGCAACAAACTTTTCTGTGAAAACAAAGGGCCAAAAGCAATGAATGGATGTATTTACGGCCTCCCAAAGTAAATAATTATGAGTTTCGATGTATCCAGAACAGAATCAAAATATTGAATTGAAGTTGTTATTGCCTTCCAATTTATTGTGATGATGAAATGCTTGAATTAAATTAAAAATTTGGTAAAGGGAGATGTTACAATTCCAGTGCGGAAAGGTGAAGAGGCACCTCCTGAGGGTACGCCTTCATACAGTATGACAACAGAATATGTATTACATAAATGTTTTTGGCTTTGTCAATGGAGAAAGATCAGAGAAATACAGGATCATAAGTTTCCCAAATTATGGAACTTTTAAAACCAGAATTATTGAAAATCTGAAAGGAAAATTGGATGAAATGAGGCACCCCCTAGACCTGCTCAATATGAGGCTCTGAAATTATGGGAAATGGTTACATGAGAAAAAGTGAGGGAAAATATCAGTGAAGGACAAAGAGAACAGTACGTAATTATGAAGATGCTCAATGGGATGAAGGACTGTGTAGATGGAGCAAAGCTGTAATTGATGGAACTCGATTATACGCAGCTATTACAAAAGAAATACCAGTAAAAAGAAACAAAAAAACAAGAACAAATCAACAGAGCAGGATGAAGAGAAGAAAGAGATGGGAGGATGATGAAACAGATATTGATTTAGTGGATGATATTTTAGAAGATGTGCTAGGTGTTAGACCTTCACCTTTTGCAATCTGGTGGTGCTCTATAACCAGGTGGTGATACGGGATTCGGTAACCACCACTGCATATCTGGGATGTTGATTGCTGTTGTTGGAGATGGAAGTAGCAGGCCTATTTTGGCTGCAGGTGTGTTTGGGGCCTACGATATTGCACTCTTAATAAAGACAATGTGTGGATCATATACAGCCTCAGGAGCGTACTTGGTGACAAGTGGATTTACGTTTTAACATGTTTTGAGACTTTGACCGTACTAATCAACAGCTCCGAGACACTATCTATTCAAGGACCCAAGACAACCAACAAAACAGCCTGTTGGAACTAGAAAAGGTTAGGAAATGGACTCTTACCACTTATTAAAGGTTTTGGGAGTGTATCGGATGACAGAACCAGTCAATGGCTTCAAGGCGTGAGTGACGACAGGTGCGGCACGAGGACCTCACAAGCCTGCTTAGCAGAGGTGCTCGATCTTTGTGCACTAACATCATAATGCCCTCCCCTGCCTCACCAGCAGTCTACATTCTTTTATGTAGCAATGTCATATAAGTAAGTAACATTTTATTGTGTATGGTTAATTAAAACCTTTACAAAAAAAGAGAACATTTCAAAGAGCTTATTCCATAAAATAAGTAAGAATGCATCTGCAGACTGGTGTCCATTTCAAAGTAAAAAAGTCTATCTTTCATTATCTAACTTCAAAGTCTTTTGTTTCACTAAGACTTTGAGTTTTGTCCCGTTGATCACCTCTTTTTTGTTTTTCAGCAATCGGAGGCTCACTTTTCTGAAAAAATCTGGTGGCCCTGCAGGCTGTCTGCAGCTGTTGGCTGTTCAGTACTAGCATGACTGCCGACCGACATGATCTGATTTGGTAAAGGCGAAATGTTTGAAGGAGATTATACCGTATCAAGTTGCTCAGAGAAGGACAGATGCACAGGACGTGGATCAAGGTTTCTTCAGAAAGACCACAAAGTCTTCACAATGATGTTTGCCATGTTTGCCACCATGCCGGGATCTGATATTTTGTGGTATAGGTTCCCAGCCGCAGTCATAATAGCATTTGTTTTGTGGATGGTGTTACGTAGTTAACTAAGTACGGTTGCGGAACGCATCTCTCATACATGGCCAGTACCATCCAGCAATGTCATGTAGAATCATCATTCTTTAGCTCACTCCGCCACCCCAGTTCAGACATGCCATATGCAAATCAGTCTGACCCTGTGCATCATGGGAACAGTCCAGCTTCAACTGCCAAGCCATGTCTTCCCTGGGCCGGAAACAAGCATCCTGGGACCGGTTTCTTGCCCTAAATTGGCAGGGTATGCCCAGACGTGGGTCCCTTGCTCACTTTGCCTCTGGTTTCCAGCCAGCCTGGCTGATGATGGCTGATTAGCCAGAAACCAGTCCCTGGATGCTTGTTTCCGGTCCAAGGAAGACATGGCTTGGAAGTTCGGGCTTGACTGTTCCCATGAGGCACAGGGTCAGACTTATTTGCATATGGCCATGTCTGAAATGGGGTGGTGGAGTGAGCTAAATAATGATAAGCAACCCCCTAGTGAGTCCTCCTACGCTTTGGTCCTCCTTCCCCCCCCATCCAGGAAGATGAGATAATCAAGCTGATAGCCACCGCTAAACCCTCATCCGACTCCCTAGACCAGCCATCCGCGAACCTGATGAAAGACATGAAGCTCACCCTAGCCCCAATCTGGTGCAAGATAATCAATAGTTCACTGAGCACGGGAATCATTCCTGACTGCCTCAAAGTAGGCCAAGTCAAGCCGTTACTAAAAGAACCTGGTCTGGACATTGAGGACATGAACAACTTCAGACCGGTGTCTAACCTTCCGCTCCTATCTAAAATTCTCGAAAGATGTGTTCTCCCTCAGTTAACCCAACACCTAGAGAACATCAGTCTACTTGACCCTCACCAATCAGGATTCAGAAAGGGATGTAGCACCGAAACCGCAATCTTAAGTGTCCTAGACGATCTTCACATGTCTCTCGACTCGGATCAATGCAGCCTTCTCATCCTACTTGACCTATCAGCCGCGTTCGATACAGTTGACCACTCCCTGCTCCTCAAAGCCCTCCAAGAGCGAGCTGGCATTGAAAGGCCGGTACTTAAATGGTTCCCCTCCTTCTTTCACAACCGCTCGCAAAGAATAAAAATCAACAACTTCGAGTCCGACCCCCGACCCGTCAGTAGAGGAGTCCCACATGGGTCAGTTCTCTCTCCTCAACTCTTCAACGTATATATGGAACCCGTCACCACACTTCTAAGGAAGTCTAACATTCCCTTCCACCTCTACGCGGATGATACACAACTATACCTGGAAACCACCTCGATTGAAGACATCCACAGACTAAACACCACGCTCAAAGAGGTCCAGCAATGGCTCTCAATGAACCACCTCAAACTCAACCAAGAGAAAACAGAAGTTCTCCTCATCTCAAACAGAGACAAAAACCCTCAAATCGAAGAATGGCTCAAAGCCTTAGACGCCCTTAATGGGGCTCTCACGCCAACGGACTCTGTGAAATCCCTAGGGATTACCCTCGACTCCAAGCTGGACATGAAAAAACACATCTCAAAAGCCGCAAAATCCGCATTCCTAAACCTGAAGCTCCTGTACAGAATAAAACCCTTCCTACCTCCAAAAGATCTCAAACGGACCACACAGGCGTTGGTGCTTTCCAGAATCGATTATGGAATCGCAACCTTTACCGGTTCAGCAAGATCTCACTTAGGTCCCCTGTCCACGACCCTCAATGCAGCAGCAAGAATGGTCACAGGAACTAAAAAGTTTGAGCACAACTCTCCGGCACTTAGGGAACTGAAGTTGCTTCCTATTGACCAACGAGCCAGCTTTCGCACAGCCTGTCTCACCCATAAAGCCCTGCACACAGGCAAACCTGAATATCTGGCCGCCAAACTCAAAAGGGCCGGTCAGTCCAGGAACCTCAGAAGCTCCAACACGCTTCTACTCATCCCACTAAGAGCTCGGAAACAAAAAACCGGAACTAAATCCTTCACGGGTAATGCGCCCAAAATTTGGAACTCCATCCCTCCCCACATCAGACTGACCCCTCCTTCCCGAAATTCAAGATACTTCTAAAAGCCCTCTTCCTAGAGCGCTCTCGACCATAAAGGGGAACCCAGAAAGGACTGAAGAAGGCCTCTATCGAAATCCCACCACCGGGAGTCATGCTCCGCTACTGTTGTCATTCTGCCGCCGAGTTGGTTGACTAAAGATGTTCTGTTTGCATTTTCTTCTTTGCTCTCATTTTCCGTTCAGATCTTGTTTGCGCACAATTTGTGCATGCTGTGAAGCGCTCTGATACCTTCGGGTCCAGCTAGGGCTATACAAAACTTAAATAAATAAATGATAGATTAAACCCAGATCAGTTGACTGGGGGTGAGTGTTTGCAATGTTCAACACTCCGTCATTCATCACCTTTGGTTTTGTTTTGTTCGCCCTAAGTTGGCAGGGTATGCCCAGACGTGGGTCCCTTGCTCACTTTGCCGCTGGATTCAAGCTAGCCTGGCTTATGACGGATGATTAGCCAAAAACCGATCCCAGGATGCTGATTTCCAGTCCAGGAAAGAGTGGTGTAGTAAGGCCACCACAGATGATTTGTGTCCTGCATGTAAATCTTGCTTAGAATCAATAGTCGACTATGCTTTTTTTTGCCCCCAATATGGAAGCCTGCGGGGCATGTGGATTGTGCCATTGTGTAAACGGATTGGACCTGGACATTACCTAGAGTTTATGAGAATTTTAGCTACTGACACCCGCAGGGTGGTTGTCTTTGGTTTGGCCAAATTTTGGCATGCATTATGGATCAAACTTTTTAAAGGAATTTACAGCCTGATTCATCATTCTCCCGTTTTGCGAGCCCCTAATAGCGATTCATAACGAATCGCTATTAAGGACTTGCAAAACGGGATTCATGTAGGAATTGCAATAAATATTGCGATTCCTACATGTTCCTTATTTGCGATTAGCAAATTGCTAATCGCAAATAAGGAATAACTCCCCATTCATTCCTATGGGCCAAAAGGCCCATAGGAATGAATGGGGAGTATTCCTTATTTGCGATTAGCAATTAGTTAATCGCAAATAAGATAGCGATTTAAAGGGTGCCAGGGGTGTTCAAAGGACACCCTGTAGCACCCCTTAAATTCAAATTGAAACAGGTATTGCGCACACACATGTCCAAAGGACATGTGTGTGTGCAACATGCAACTTAGAAAAATGCTTTTAAAAGCATTTTTCTAAGTTTTCGCTATTTACCACGAGGTTTGACCTCGCGGTAAATAGCGGGCCGAAATTGCGAATTCGCAATTTTTAAATGGATGATGAATTGCATTTAAGGATTCTCAAATAGAGATTCCTTAAATGTAATTCCTTGCAAAATAGCGAAATCGCTATTACCGATTTTTGCATTTGGGATGATGAATCCCAAATGCAAAAATAGCGCTCGCAAAGGGCCAGATTCTCAGAATCTGGCCCTTTGCGAGCCGATTTCGGCTTGATGAATCAGGCTGTATATAAACTGGCTCCTAAGCTTTTTCATTCTTGCATATCAAATCTTGGGTCACCTTATGGAAAATGATATTTAACCTTGTATTATTTTAGTCACTGATGTATTTTGTAAAGCACCTTTTTATTGCCTGCACATTTTTATATTTTATGGCACTACACACTTTATAAGATCCTTGTGATTGAAAATAAAGTATTTGATGATGATGATGAATGTAGAATGTCATTGTCGATGCACTGCCTGGGCACTGAAGGTCAGGAGGTGTTTGAGCATCTTCCTGCCCTGTCAGATGATGACTCTGCAAATCTCATTGAATATTAAATCTACCTAAAGAAGTTGGACGTGCATTATCTGCCCGAATTGAACACAGTGTTTGAGCGCTACCAATTTGGTAAGAGAATGCAATGGCAAGGGGAATCAATTGAGTAATATGTGATGGAATTACACATGTTGGAGTCAACCTGCAGCTTTCGTAGTAATGGTGAATAGGGACTGAGAGACCAGTTTATGTTGGGGTGCTCGTTAGGAAAAGCTAAAGGGAATATGCGGCAGAAGGACAATCCTTCTTTACTATAAGTGCTCACCATGGCAAAAATGTATGAGCATTCCAAGACATTTGTGGAGATTATTCATGGCAGTGCTATTGGTGCAGATAAGGAAGAAAATGTGGCAGTAAAAATAGTGTGGGACAAATCTTCTAAAGGCAAGGTGAAGCAGGGAAAGACAGGTGCCAAAGTCACAAAAACATTTGCAGGGAAATGATTCTGTTGTGGAAATGCAGGTCATATGGTCAATATCAAGGATTGCCTGGGTGGAAGGTGATGTGCAACAATTGGGGGAGGAAGGGTCACTTCGCAAAGTGTTGTAGATCTACTCACAAGATGAAAAAAGTGAGATAGGTTAAGTATGTTGATGATGATGATGAGAATAATGACAGATTGGTTGGGGAGATCACCATAATATAAACTATGGAGGGTTCACATGATGGTCCCTTTGATACAGTCCAAGTTAATGTTGAAGCTGTCATGATTGTGTTTTATTCAGGTGCCAAAATAATGCTTATTCCTAAGTCATTTTTTTAAAGAGGTTTGGAGGCAAACATGAAATTACTGAAACCGGATGTAAAACCAATAGGGTATTGTGAGGACCCTATTCAGTTGCTAGGTTATTTCTTGGGAACCATTGTATTTAAGGCTTGCACTGCATCTGGGAAAACGTAGGTATCGATTTAAGGGGATTCCCTCATAAGTTCGTTCCACCAATGCGACTTAAATGCATATTGGGATCCTAGTAAAGATCCCCCAGTTAGGTTCAACGATGTTCCCTCTGTGGAGAGGATTGCAACTGGAGGTGATGCATGGTTGGATAAATTTCCTGATGTCTTCAGGAAGAGTTTGGGATGCCTCAAGAACTACATGCATTCGATCAAGCTTAAATCTAGGGCTCAACCTAAAGCTGTCAAGTTTGAGGTGTTCCAATGTTGGTAAGAGAAAGTATGAGGATGGAATTGCACACGTTGATTGACTGTAGGAATATCCGGGTAGGTGAAGCTTCTGAGAAGGTTTCAACAGAGGTAACAGAACAAAATGCCCATGGTGAGGCCAGGTTCTGTGTGGACCTTAGGGAAATTAATAAGTCGGTAGTGGTGGACCATTATCCACTTCTCAACATCAATGAAATGTTATGTTCACTTAATGATGCTAAGCATTTTTCCTTACTCGACCTAATTAAGTTGCACCCCTCTTCCCAAAAGCTCACCTTTTTGTCACTCCCTTCGGCACCTTCACATTTTTCAGAAAGACTTGCTTTCTGCAGCCATCATTTTTTAGAGGGAAATGGAGATAATTTTGAAAGGTGTCAAAGGGGTGAAGGTTTATCAGGAGGATATTTTGGTGTACAGGGCTGATGTTTATGAACATGATAAGAAATTGTGTGAAGTCCTAGGGAAATTCCTGAATTGTGGGCTAACATTAAAGTATGAGAAATGAAAATTCAACATGTCTGAAATTGGGTAGTTAGGTCATATGATCCTAGGAACTGGTATTCGACCCAAGAGTGGGTTGGTGAGCACCATTAAAAATCAGCCACCTCCTCAAGGTTAAGAGGAATTGGCTACATTTCTGGGCATGGTTGAAATTTACAACACATTTGTTCCTAGGTTTGCTGAGAGAACTGTGTGCATGAGGGCCTTTCTTAGCAAGAACAAAGAGTTTGTTTGTGCAAATCATGTGAAAATGAGTATGTGGATGTAAAAAAAGCCTGCGAGATGCTTCACATTTGGGTAGCTTCGACATCAATGATGAAATGGTGGTATTGACAAATGCCATTTTAAAAGTCTGGGGGCGGTTTTGATTGAGAGGTCTGGTGGTCAGAACAGAATGATTTTGCTTGTCTCTAAAGGTTTAAGAGGAGCTGGGCTCAATTACTACATGGTGAAGAAAGAGGCTTTAGGAGTGTATTGGGATATAAGGAAGCTCAGGAAATTTCTTCGGGGGCACAGGTTAGAGATCAAGACCAATCATAGGCCTCCTAAGGTGGCCTTTTCTTAGAAAGGCATTGATTTGGTGTCACATTGCATCCGTAAACAGGTAGTTGCATTTCAGGAATTTGAATTTGAAGTGTCATTTGTTCCTGGGGCATGTGACATAAAGCTGACTGTTTCTTCCGGTTATGCCATGCACTGGAGGAAGATAGTTTGGAGGATGATGACTATTTTCCTGGGGAAGATTTTGACGAGGAGGTGAAGGTGTGTTTGATAACTGATGGGTTAATCCAGGAATCGGATTGGAAGAAAGAGCTTCTGGATGATGAGGTGTTAAATGTGGTGCACAGACATAATATCGACTCCAAAATATCGTTTGGACAGAATATCGAGTTTTAAATATCGTTTGGACAAAATATCGACAGGACAGAATATCGACAGTCAAAATATCGTTTTTAAGGTAAGTGAAGTAATATCGACTGTAAATAATATAGAAAGTGAAAATATGTTAGTATATAATATAGATAGTTAAAAAAAAAAATTTTATTTTCAGGGTCAGTTTTGGGTTTTTGGGTAAAGGGGTATTTTTAGGGTTCAGGGTCAGTTTTGGGTTTTTGGGTAAAGGGGTATTTTTAGGGTTCAGGGTCAGTTTGGGGTTTTTGGGTAAAGGGGTATTTTTAGGGTTCAGGGTCAGTTTTCAGTTTTTGGGTAAAGGGGTATTTTTAGGGTTCAGGGTCAGTTTTGGGTTTTTGGGTAAAGGGGTATTTTTAGGGTTCAGGGTCAGTTTTCAGTTTTTGGGTAAAGGGGTATTTTTAGGGTTCAGGGTCAGTTTTCAGTTTTTGGGTAAAGGGGTATTTTTAGGGTTTAGGGTCAGTTATCAGTTTTTGGATAAAGGGGTATTTTTAGGGTTCAGGGTCAGTTTTGGGTTTTTGGGTAAAGGGGTATTTTTGGGGTTCAGGGTCAGTTTTCAGTTTTTGGGTATTATTTTATTATATTTTGTTACTATATATATATGTTTTAATAAATATGAAATAAAAAAATATTTATTTAACTTTCATTAATTATTTAATTATTATAAGTTAATTTAAGTAATTTTAAGTATATTTTAATAATTAATTATTAATATTAATTTAATTTAACACTGTTTTTAGTAAATACGATATTTTTTACAACTATGTTTTTGTAAACGATATTTTTAACTCGATATTTTTGTACTTACCTGTTTGTAGATAGAAACTCGATATTTTGACTGTCGATATTTTTTCAACGATATTTTTGATGGTCGATATTCTGTCCCTCGATATTATTTCAGTGATCCGTTAAATGTGGTAGGGACGGTTTTGGAGGTTGGTGCACAAAAGACAAGTGTAATCAGAACATTCTGGGATACTGAAAAGTAAAGAGTGAGTTAGTTGTTGTGAATGGATTGTTGCTGAATGGAAGTACGTTGGTTCTGCTGCATAACATAAGGAAAAAAAGGTTGATAATGCCCATGTCAGTTACATGGGAATATCCAAGTCTAAGGAGATCGTCAGAGAAAATTACTGTTGGACAGCCATGGATTTGTTGATTGAGAGGAAGGTAAGAAACAGTCTAGAACAATCATGGAACGACCGGGTGCTCAAATACAGAGCTCAACCCATGGTGGTGAGAGAGGAGAAATCTGGGCCATGGGTAGATATAGTACTGGAAATATTAGGCCCTGTCAAGGTGAAATCATGTGACAGATATGTTATTGTATTGTATTGTATAGTATTGTACTTGTTCTTATATAGCGCTGCTGCCACCCTACGGGTATCTTGGCGCTCAGATATAGGAACACACAGCCAACATGATGAAGTCTAGGGAGGTCATACTTTTTTGGAAGTAATTTGGAGAGGGAAAGTTTTCCTTCCTCTGTGCTCTCTGACAGCAGCGGTGTTCAACTAAACTCTGAGGTTGTGGAAAAAAATTTGAAAGATAGAGGGATTAAGCATAAAAAAGCAGTGCTGTACCACCCCAAGTCTAATAGTGTTGTTGAGCGTTTTATCAAGGTACTTAAAGAAAGTCTACAACAGACCCTGGTGTGTGTGGTGGTGTGTGAAAAGGAAAGAGGAAAAAAGTGTGAGAATACCACGTAGCATGACCCTCTATCACTGGAATCTCTCCATTTCCATTGTTCAAAGGAAGAGTTCCCAGTTGTGAGACAGTTCCTGGGTGGGTGTAATAAAGAAGAAATGAAGTCGATGACCAGTTGGGAAATGTCGAGGGGTGGAGAGAGAGCGCGTGAGAAGAAGGATTGTGGAAATAAACTCTATGATATGAGGAAAGCTGTGAAGGAGACCTCCATGCAAGTGGGGGACTGAATAAAAATCTAGTCTTCATGGTAAATCTTGAAAATTTAGTCAACCTTTCAAGGTCCTAAAAATGTTTAGAAATGCTGTGAAAACAAGTGATCTCAGGATCTGGAATCTCAACAAGGTAGGCAGATATTATCCTGTGGAGAGGGAGTTTGGTGGCTCATTGGTGGATCCTAATATATGAGGCTGGTGGTGGTTCTTTTGTGGATTGATTAGGTAATCACAATGTGAGACCACAATGCAATCAGAAAAAGCCTGTTCACTTACAAGACTGTGTTTAAAAATATGAGTTCTCCTTGTTATTCAGGCTCTTGGTTTTATCTTTATTGCTATAGCAGTGCAATGTATATTGTGTGAGAGGTTAAATGAACTTGTACATAATTGTGTTAAGTATTAATTGAACTTTTTTTATTCAAAAAAATGTTTTGGAATTGTATCAGGTGAGGGAGGTGATGTGGTGTTCTGTAACAATGTGATGATGTGGCATTCTGTAAACACACAGCATCATCACTGTAATGTTGATTGCTGTTGTTGGAGACGGAGTAATCAGACTTGCTCTTGGATGCTGGTATAGTTGGGGCCTACAATATTGTACTCTTAATAAAGAGAACGCTGTGTCATCTACAGCCTCAAGAGCGCACTTTCACAAACCTCTACTGAACAAAGTGAATCAAGTACTAATATAAGTAGTACATTTGCTACTGCCCCTGTAGAACCCAGTGTAGTACAGATCGAGAGACCTGTGCAGATATTTCAATTTGTTCCAACTGTAGCTCAACCACAAGTTTCAGTTCCTACTAAGAACAGTACACCTGTCGTGTACAGTACAGCATAATCTCCTCAAGTAAGTAGACAGACCCTACAGAGACCAGTTACGAATGCCACACAAAATGGAAATGTGATGCCAGAAGCTCAAGGAGCTACATGAGGTCCACCTACGACAGAATTTCTCCCAACTTCACAAGCTTCACAGATTGTTGCGTGGAGACAACCACAGACAGTACAAGCACTCATGGATGAAGGAACACCCATTTTTACTGTGACCACAGGAGGAATATATTCGATAGAGGATGGAATTTTTCCACCTTGGTTTGAAGAAGCGCAGGGATTAAAAAGAAAGAAAGTACGGATTACCAGGTTAATTAAAATCATGTAAAAGAAAGGCTATTAGATGTTACCAAACTAAAAGTGGAATTGAAGAAATAATAAGAGGATGTTTGGAATGAAAACATTTAGAACAATATAAAACAATGAATTAATTTAACTGTTTAAATAAATTACCAAACGAGCAGCTGTCAGACATGATAGGTAGAGAGTAAGCTAAGAAACATGAAATTGATATTTTCAAAAAATTCCATTTGCAGATGATGAAACAATTGAAAATATGTGTGCTACAGGAATGTGTTTACATATTATATGACTAGTAAAGTACATTTGCTAATGGGTTGAAACTGAAAAATTTGAAATTAAGTGGGCAAACTATCATGAAAAGAAAGAGAGAGAAGCAGAAGCATCAGGAATGAAAGATAAGGGAAAAGCAAGAGCATACCCATTAAGAAAAATAGCAGGAGGAATGTATGTACATGTCCATTAGAGCAGAGGTGATATTGCAGCATTTACTAATAATTCCCAAAATTGAGAGACAAACCTGTGCAGTGGTCCCCAAAAGTAGAGTGGTTTACAAAGATTGTGAAGGTGCTGTGAGCTGATCTGGATACGTTCTTTGATATTGCAATGCCTAATGATTTGCGGACTGAGTATAAGACTGCTGTACAATGGCGACATGAGGAACCAGTGAGAAATGTGAGTACTAATGCACCATATCCTGGGGTTAGGGAGACATTTGAAGCAGTGCTAATTTTCCTAAAGGGTCGAGTGCCACCAAAAGATTTGGTTTGGGTTTAAATTAACCGAACGACCCAGAAACTGAAAGAATCAGTTCACGAGTTTTATGAAAGGTTATTACAGGTGCCCCAACAGCATTGTGGATGAGAATATCCTAAAGAAAAGGATAAGAGAATTTTGTGGTCGCAGTTTGTCCTGGAGCTGAGACCTGAGATCAGTTTGCACATACTGCAAAGCATGCTCTGCAGACAGAACAAATCACTCAATGAAGTTCTGAGATATGCCAAAGTCAAAGTCAAAGTCAAAAATTTGCTTTATTCGGTTAAAAAATTTAAAACCATCAAAGCACAGAACAGAATTTCATTCCGCAATTAATCATAATTACATAATTACATACAAACAACTTGCACCACTAAATACGTTACAATGTAACAATTCTATACAATTGGTTACACAATAAATAAATAAAATAAAAACAGTTTATCACCCACAGAAAAATTCACAGTTCATCTAAATACTCATTTCAGTATCGATTTTCAATGCTAAAAAATGTCCATGCAAGAAGGGGCCTGGCATGGGCGAATTACCATGTCAGTAATTTGTTTCGACATCTGATAGCCCCTGTAATGTAGCTCGCCACCCCAAAACAGACCACCGCGGACCCTAGCATTTGTAGATAGCTCAAGGCCGGTCTAACTTGCTCGAAATTACAGCCCCTTAGTAGTGGCACAATACATTTCTGACGATGCAGTACATAAAACTTACAAAAAAAGATCATGTGGAGCATATTTTGCTCAGAATAATTATCACATGGGCAAGGCCCCAAAGTCCCACTTTTAGTAAAACCTTTTGGAAAAGATAACAAACATGGAAGCATGTTATGCTTAAACCTTAATAGCACAAACAGATGGAACGGCTTATTTATGTAAGTTAAGTATGGCTGGATGCCTCTCCCCATACTTAGCATTACAAAATTTCTCACTGAAGGTTTTACCAATTCCTCTCCTTCCCTCTGTAGATTGAACCTGTTCAGGAACTGGGACTTTACGGCCTTAATGGCCTTTTTACTTAAGGCCCTAGGATTCGTGAACAGGTCAGGGCTACCAATTGTATCCATTTGGGTTTTGATATAACGGATCCAGGGAATAGCAAAGGCCTTATCTAAGGACAAACAATCTTGAATAATTAATTGATTTAAATTCGGAGCTTGCTGCGCCCATATTGTCAGCCACCCCAACAACGGGGCCACGGCGATCTGATCTGAGATATAATTTGCCCCTAAGTCTTCATGTACATTAAAAATAGCTACAGTTTGAGGGAGCGACAACAATTTTCTTAAAAAGACGTTTTCTATAATTTGGATCTCACTCACATCAGTATAACCCCACACCTCACTCCCATATAACACCATGGGTACACATTTAGCATTATAGATTTTCATAGGAGCCGGTAGTGGCTTACAGCCCAGTCTTTTGGCAAAACCTAGCAGGGCACCTGAGGCCCTCGCTAGTGTGTTCTTTTTCAATGCGCGTTGCGTGACCCATGACCTTCTGTCATCAAAGACAATCCCCAAATACAGGAAGGTAGGTACTTTGGTGAGTATCTGCCCTTTACAGAAAAAAGATGCCTTTTTCGCCCGCCCTCCACCTACTGACATGGCAAGTGATTTTTTAAAATTGGTTATCAAATCTAAAGAGTCCATAAAATTAATAAAACAATCTAAAAGGGATTGTAAACCTCTTGCCGTTCTCGCCACTAAGACAGCGTCGTCCGCATATAATAAAGCCAGGATCTTTTTTTTACCAACTCTCGGGATATCTTTACATGCTAAAATTAATGCGTCCCCCAGATTGTTTATGTAGAGCGTAAACAACAAGGGCGCTAAAATGCACCCATGCCTTACCCGTTGCTTTACTGGCCATGCGTCAGTCAGACTCCCATTCTCGTCATAACGGACTGCTGCACTGGTGTTCTCATGAATTTCTGCTAGAAAGGATATCAACACAGGATCCAGCCCCATGTCCAACAGGGAAGTCCAAAGTTTTTGCCGGTTAACAAGGTCAAAAGCAGTGGGCAAGTCCATGAATGCTAAATGTTTGTCCCCCTGCTTTGCGACTGTGTATTTCCCTATGACAAGGTGTAAATTAAGGCATTGGCTAGCGGTACCTCTTCCTTTTCGAAACCCATACTGCACGTCCGAGACGACAGAGTTCTCTTCCAACCAGTCTGTCAGTCGCTCTAGAACGGCTTTTCCCATTATTTTCGCAGCCGAGTCTAAGAGTGAGATCGGCCGGTAACATGCCGGATCTTCTCTCGAACCCTTCTTGAAAATTGGAACAATAACTGCTTTGCCCCAGGACGCTGGGGGCCGGATTTGGTAGCTGCATTAAAAACAGAAGTTAAAATCTTTGCCCAGTACTTCGGGTCGGCCCTATACAAGTCTGCCGGAACCCCATCCGGGTCCGGAGCTTTCCCCTTTGCAGTGGACTCAATTGCCTTTATTATTATTATTATTATTATTAATAATGAGTTTTGTATCGCGCGTGGTTACCCTTGGGCATCCCAGCGCTTATCCAGAGAACAGCCATAACAAACACAACTCGTTAGGCAGGGAACAGGTGAGTCTTTAAAAGTCTACGAAATCGTAGAATGCCAGTTTCAGAGCGCAGAGCGAGCGGAAGGGAATTCCACAAAACAGCCACGTTGATGGAAAATCTTCTACCGCCAGTCCTGGCCTTTCTTACTCTCGCGACTTGCAGGAGGTGTTGGTGGTCTGAGCGGAGGGCACGGGGGGCCTTGTAAGGTTGCACCATATCCCGAAGGATAGGTGGCCCTTTCCCCTGCAAGATTTTGTGGGCCATGCAGAGTGCCTTAAACTTCACCCTCTCTCTGACAGGGAGCCAGTGAAGCGCCTTCAACACCGGACGGGCTGATTGCCGCCTGGGAAGGTCCGTCAAAAGCCTGGCAGCAGCGTTTTGTACTTGCTGCAATTTGTTTAGAGTTGATTCTGGCGCCCCCAGAAACAGCGCATTGCTGTAATCCAGCCGGGAAATGATGAGCCCCTGAATTAATAGCCTCCTGGTAGCCATCGGGAGGAGGGGTAGGATCTTCCGAGCTGACCGGAGCAGGCCAAAGCACACGCCTGAGATCTTTTTAGCGTGTAACTCCAATACTTCTTCCTCTGTAAAAATAATTTTTACGGCCTGTGTGGTCTCACCTCGTAAAATAAAACATGAAGGGTTTGTTTCTGCATAGAGACCAGTAAAATGCTCCACCCACTTTTCTGGGGCAATGAGACAGTCCATATTTGTATTATCTGTCTCGTTAAACAGTGGACTATTGATCAATTTCCAGAATTGAGTGCTACTTTTCAGAACACTCGCTTTGGTCAGTTCCTCCCATGCCATGTTTTTTAGCTCAACTTTCCTCTGTTTGGTAGCATTTTTGTAGGCCCTTCTGGCCTCAGCAATCTTATGTGAATCCCTACCAGACTCTTTCAGAACTTCTAAAAGAGCCGTATGCGTATTGCTGCAAGCTTGGTCAAACCAGTTTTTCAACTTTTTGAAGCTAGGTTTACTTTTCCTAGTCAGGTTTGCTGCTACCTGTACTGTTATACGATTAAAAGCACCGAGAATTTCACTTGGGTCTGAATTTATACCTAAACATATGCTCAGATCCTCAATATTGCTCCTGTACAGATCTTCAAGAAAGTCCGCAGGGGTAATCACCTCCCACCTTAGTCTCCGCCCCTGGCATATAGTGGCTATATTTGAGTTTTTAATAGATGCCAGTGCATTTTCGCTTTTGAGAGCCCTGATATTAATATCCATATTAAGGGGATTATGGTCACTAAAACCATTCTGTGTGACGCGAAACAAACCTATTGTATCCATCAATAGGGATGAAACAAAAATGTAATCTACAATGGACTTCTGTCCTTGACCAACAAAAGTTGGAACAGGGCACGAAGTTTCACCTTGTGAAGGGGCAAACAAATAATACTCAGATAAAAGACTCTCAAGATATATCCCGCTCTTGGTGTGCTCAAAATGGGTACACCCCTGCGGGTCGTATTCAAAATCAACGTTCTGCAAACACTTTAGGTGACAAACGTGAATATTAAAATCGCCAAGAACTAAAAGATAATAATATGCATCGTTGTTTGCATTATATTCATCCAGAAACACTGACAGTGCTCTTAAGTGTTCCAATTCCTCAATCCTGGTGAAGGAATTATAAAAATTTACCACCAGGATTTTGGGCAAGTTATCACCCTCCAGTCTTACCGCTAAAACATTTGGGGAACTTGTCACTACTAGCTCGGCTTTGTACAATAGTTTAAGAGTAAATAATAACAAAAGACCCCCCTGGATCTCCCCATTGGTATTGCAAATTTCTTAAACAATTGATAACCGTCCAAATAATTAACACTCTCCAGAATCCCAAGTTTCCTGCAGGGCAATAATATGGTATGGTAATAGAAAAGCCTCCCATTTTGGATCCCCTCTTTTTGATCGCAACCCCGCAATATTCCATGACAAAATCGCCATCTTATTCTCAGTTAAGATAGCTCTAAATTTCATTACCTTCAGTATTCACGGGGTTTGATGCCACTAAATTAGTAACACCATCTTCCACTGCGGGCCTCAAAGTCTAGGCGTCCGTTTCAAACAACGACCCCTCTAGTACAGATCGCAACACAGACCTATCTCTCACCACATCCACTTCACTAAGTGGAACGGTTGGAAATCTATCACAAGTGAGAGTGTTGCTATCTATCCCTAAGGTGCGAACCGGACCCTGTGAGCCTAGTTCAGTAGGCGAGCACGCTCTACGATCAACTGTCAACTGAACTGGCTATTCCCGGGTCTAAGTTTTTTCCGCCACAAAGTCAATTAATATTCAGTGAGCTGAACGCCTCATATCTATTACTCAATACGACTGGCCCAATAGAAGTAGCTAACTGGGTACTGTCCCTGCCTTCCCCATTCACTCTGATATTCTTGGGAGGATAGAAAAATATATGATCAACCAATATTGGACAACCAAAGCTTATAATAACGCAGTCACCCTTGAGAGTCTTCTTAGTTTTCCCCACCCATGATACCCTTCTCACCATTTTAAAGTTATTAAACAAATGTTCACCTAACACAGTTTTAACGCTCAAGTAGTGGAGGGACTTGTTTTTAAGGGTGGTCCAGTGTTTCTCTCTGCCATCCTGTGTTTTCGGGACATTTGCCAAAAATTATCGAATATGGACTGGCTTCTGGGGGGAGGTGCAGCGATATTTCACGAGAACAAGCCTGTACTGGAGGGCTTATTCTTCCCACAGGGCCTACTGGCCCCTGTTTTGCTCCTTGGCTGACTCCCGCTCCCACAACTATAGCAGGGATAGATGGTACTACAACTTGGGGTACTGGAGTCATCATGGAGTCCACCAAATCAGTTACTCTCGTTGTAAGTGCACTCAATGAGTGTACTTCCAGTTGGTTCGACCCATGCGTTGGGGATTTCTGATTTGTAATATATTTTTCAATGATATTTAATCTACCATCTATTTGCTCTAATTTGTCCATAACAGGGGTGATAAATGCTTTCAAATGTTCTTCCATAATTGTAATGAAATCACCCATGTTGCCCCCCATTGTGTCGTTTGCATTATGTTCATCAAGCTCCAAACCTCCCTTTGTCCTGTCTTCTAAAGTCTGTTTGGTAACATTTCCGTCCAGTCTACCCCGCCCAGCCGAAATATTTTTATTTTTATAGTTCCTGGGATGCTTAGCTTTTCGACAACTACTTTTAAGGGGATCACCAGCCTTTCTTTTCCCTGGCGCAACATTGCTATTAGTGACTGAAGTAGACCATAACTGCCTAGTGCATGTAACTAAGGGAGAGGGTGGTAAACTAGGCACAAAAGAAGAATCAGATGCAGTGGACAAACTGGCATCTAAGACTGACCCATTAGAAATCTGAGGAATACCCAGGTGGGCCGAGGGAGCAATGGTACTTATAGAGGGCTCTATAGTTGTTTTCGGCAAAAGTGTTTGGCAAGATGGATCTAATGATTACCTTCTTTCAAAGAGTTCAATTTCTTTCGCCACAACAGTTTCTGCTCGTTTCAGAAATGCATCCAAAGTCCCAACCCTTCCCCCCAGAACACACTTTAGCTAAAGATTTGGCCATATCAATATAAAAACTTTCAGTTAATGCAAAGTAGTCCCGTAAACAGATGGAAACAGCAGATCAAGCCGATAGCCAACTCAAGTTAATGTCTCACCCCTTGCTCTTTGAGATGTCAGAGAGAGGGCCCAGCCCAGCCTCCTCTGGCCTCTGACTGCCACAGACGGCCCGCCCTTTGCCCAGGCTTAGCCCGGCGCCGCCCGCGAGCGTCCCGCGACACGAATTGAGCGCCGGTGTTTTCTGCGCCTCCATGCGCGGAAGTGGGCGTGGGTGGGCGGGGATTGCCTCCAGGGATTCTGGGGGCTGTAGTCCCCCTACACGGCGGCCGCAGATGGAAGGTAGGGCAGCAGCGAGGGGAACCAACAGCCACAGGAGAGCGTGCGCTCACAGCGCAGGGTAATCACCAAATCCGAATGTCACCAGGTAGGACGGAGTCTCCCGCTCCACAGAGGGAGCGCCAGTGTTTTCTGCGCCTCTGTGCACGGAAGTGGGTGTGGGTGGGCGGGGATTGCCTCCAGGGATTCTGGGGGGTGTAGTCCCCCTACACGGCAGCCGCAGATGGAAGGTAGGGCGGCAGCGAGGGGAACCAACAGCCACAGGAGAGCGTGCGCTCACAGTGCAGGGTAATCACCAAATCCGAAGCTCACCAGGTAGGACAGTTGTGATGAATTAGAGATGAAGCAAAAAAAGATAAAGGAGAAATTTATGTTGACAAAGACAAGGTTGGCTCAGAAGGGTATTCAAAATCTTTCTAATACAGTGAATCAAGGAGGTATGCAAGGTATCACTGTTCCACAATTTGGTTTCCAGGGTAACCAAGGAGGGTTTAATTTGTCTCAGGGTAGAGGTGTTCCTGTCAATATGGGTTCAAGAGCAGATGTTGTTTCAATGAAAAAGGTTACTCCTCATCACATCTATCAGAAACGGGCATTGGAAGAGGGAGTGTAGATATAATGCTGATAATGTTAATGGACATGTACAAATGCAAAAAGGAATGCAGATAAAAAACATGCCCACAGAGGAGATGCAGGTGCCTATGCAAGGACAATTTCCAATGATGCTAGTCCACCAAGCTCAAATGATTCCACAAAACATGGGAAATCCTACATTCAATTTAAATCAATACTGTTGAATTCAATGCAACAGTGTCCTAACTCAAATCAAAACGCATTACAGAAGTATACCTTTTTTGAAATGATGGTTCAGGTTCTCATGCTTCTCAAAGAAGTTGCCTGAGGGGAGAGGAATATTGCGTACTTAGCCCAGTCTTAGAGGTAGGCCAGAGTGGCCCATCTGAAATACTGAAGTGTATGGCCACTCCATTTAATTTCTTATTGGTACAGGCGCTAATCGATCTACTAATAGAACAGTGGAAGTCCCAGACCTACCCGTGTCTGGAAAAAATATCCATGTTGTAGGAGTAACAAATAAACAGATTTCAAATCCAGTTCCAGTGAAAGTCCCAGTCAAAATAGGCACCATTGAAGAAAAGCACAAGTTTGTTGTTTGTGATTCAAGTCCTATACATTTTTTAGGGACAGGTTTGTTGTGCAAGTTAAATTTACTGTACACCGAATGGTGTAGCTTTCGAGATCCATGATGAGGATATGGAATTGCAAATGATCCAACAACAGACAGATACAAGAATGTTTCCCCTAATGACAGTTAAAAATAAACTTGCTGATTTGCGAGATACTGTAAATCCAGAAGTGTGGGATCTCACTGAAAAAGATATCAGACTACTTAAGGTGTAGAACCAGTCCAGAGTACTATAAAAACAAATGCAGTGCATCCCAGAACACCATCGTACCATTTGACCCCAGAAACAGTTGCAGGATTAATCCCTACGATGTAACTCTTCAACTATGGACTTACAGAAGCCAAATGGAAACTACAGGATAGTGCAGGATCTTAGAAAGATTAATGAAATTGTGGTCCTTTTAGATCCTGTGGTACCATGCTCTGTTGGCCTGCACATTAAATGGAAATTTCACATGTGAGTCTGAGGACGAAACTTCGTTCACCTTGTTGGTGAAAGGGACTGATACATGGGATGAATTAAAGAGGGTGCAGGAAAATGTTTCAGAAGCAGAGCAGTACAGCTGGATTAAAGCAGGTTGTGAGAAAAATCCTAATTACATATGGGTGTCAGCTGATGGGAGATCCATGTTGCCAGAAGCTTGTTGTTCCCAATGACACTGTACTATCATTGATACACACATTTAGTCAGGGATGCAATGGTCGGACACATTCATCAAAACTGATTTAATCTCAGATGCAGAATGCTAGCTGAAGAAGTTTGCCACAGATGTGTATGAAGCCAATAAATAAATGTGTGAAAGAAAAGACGTTACACTGAGTCACATAGAAGGATCAGGTGGACCTTTCAACAGAATGCAAATGGATTTTATCAAGATGCCTCCTTACAATGGGCAGAGATATTCCCTGGTAATAGTGTGTGTCTTCTCGAGATGGGTGGAAGCCTACCTAAACAGAAGGAATGACAGTCTCTTGGTAGCAAAACTGTTATTACAAGAATTGATCCCAAGCTTTGGCATGCTTGTTTCGCTGGAATCAGATAGGGGGATCCATTTCAACAATGAGATCCTGGGGGGGCGTGGCAAAGCGCAAGTCGGAGCTGTCCGCGTAGTGCACTAGCTCCAGAGGTCGTACCTGCCCCGCGACTATCCTGTAAGAATATCCGGCTTACCTGACGACAGCTTTAGGGATAGGAGTTGTAGCGGTTCTCATCCTGCCATCCAGGAATCGCGACGCAAATCGGAAGGGGGTGCTATCTCCCCCTGAACAGAGAAGACTACTGAGACCACGGAAGCCAGGGCCTACAGTGTCCCAGATGCCGGAGGAGAGGCCCGTCTGATCCGGCCCCTTTCTGTGGTGGTGCCGTGGTCAAGTGGGGCTACCGCGGATTCGTATCGTAGCCAAATGGGGGTGTTTACCGGCCGCGGCAGTGGCAGTGGTTGTACGCCTGGCTGCAAGCTCCCGCACGTTGCACCGATGGACAGTGCCGGCGGGGAGATCCAATCGTTCTGGCCGCATCGTGTGGCGGCGCAGCAGACCTGAAGGCGTTGCTGCGACTTTCCTCAGTATTTCAGCGGCCGGATGCCAGATACCCGTTGCGGCGGCGGTGAGTTTTAATCTGCGCACCACTCCTGGCCAGGCGGTGGGGGGCAAGCCTTGTGTCCAATACAGCGCGCATTCACCACCAGCTGACTAATGGCGGCTATGCACATTTGATTACTGTGGGCCCCCCCTGCTTGCACCATCGATGTCACATCCACCACACCATAAGTATCAGCAGTGAGCCTGCACAAACATACCTGTCTCATTGAGATGCTGGAGAGACTCCCCCTGAGAGCTTGGAAAGTGCTTCGGGAAAGCAGTGGTTGGCCTTGTGTCCCTCCTACCACAGTGGCCCCCCTGTGCTCTCGCTAACATCCAGACCAACCCAGGCAGGAGTAGCCGAGTAGCCGAGACGGGTGTCCCGGGGTCAGCACAAGTCGACTACTGAGTGTGCGAACAGCAGCGATACCAAGGAACCTGTGGCTCTTTTGGAGGATTACCCCCCCCCCCCCCGGCAGATACAGCTACCAGGGACTGATTGCTAGGGTCTCCCCCCAGGGGGACACGGACGGACTGAGAAACTATCTAGGGCCTGTACATTACTTTTGGGGTACTACCCGGCAGGCGTAGCTGTTGAGAATTGCGGGGGGTGGCGCTCCGGCCCATACTGAGTGCCTTGGTCTGGCTGGCAGAATACCTTGGACATCAATATGGAGCGCATCAAGGGCACTGGATCCCGCAGGACGAAACCGGTCCAGACTAACAAACTGGACTGCTACATGGTCACTCATGTTGGCTTGAGTTCTAAACTTTCGAGACAGAAATGTAATTCTCCAGAGGAGGGGACCCCCTTCACTACGAAAACGCTGACATTTCCTTCTTTCCGGACTTCACGCAAAGAGTGCAGAAACAAAGGCATTCATTCCTCGCTGTGAAATGCGATCTGAGGGAGAGGGGCCTGAAGTACTCGATGCTGTTCCCAGCACGCCTCCGGGTTGAGGTGGAGGGAAGAGCATGGCTCTTCGACCGGCCGGAGGCAGTGGCAGAGTGGATTGAATATCGCGGCACAAAGGGTCCTACGGAGCGGAATGCCAGAGAACATGCTGACACTCGACCGCTTTGAGATGAAGACTAAAAACATGGCAGTTTGGCACTGAGTAATTGGGGACATGGTAGTGGGGTGGGCCGGGGAGGATGGGGCACGAGTGTTTGAGTTAGAGGGGTTGAGGACTGCGCATAGTCTTAAGCTATACGTCCGTTAGGGGTGTTACAAGTATCATGGTTACGGGCAGGGAGCGCACTATTTTTTCCCCTCTTTCTTTCTTTGACTTTTTCTCTGGGGCGACAGGCAATCTGCAAGTTTTCTATGGGAATTTCTAAGCCCAGAGTGCAGGGCAGCGGGGTGGGGGGTTGTTGTGTTGGGGTGTTTTGTGTGATGGTTTGGTGTTATTTTTGCTACATTGGCACAGTATATGATTGCATCCTCAGAAAATTAACAGGTGGAGTAAACGCGGAGAGTATTTGGCTTTGTGTCTTGCAGGACAGACATGATGAGAGATACAAACGTTAAAATCTTGAGCTGGAATGTAAATGGGTTAGGGGACAAAATCAAAACAAGTGTTGCTCCCCAATACATTAAGAGGCATGCTCCAGATGTGGTTCTTCTCCAAGAAACGCACCTGGTTGGGAACCTCTGTAAGGCAATGCACAGGGGGCTATAAAATAGTTCCACATTCCGAGTCCACCTCGGGTTCCAGGGGGGTGGGTATTATGACAGGAAATGCATTTCCACTAGCGGTGAATTCCACGTGGGAGAATGATCGAGGCAGATACGTTGGTGTCTCTGGGATGTGGGAGGGTGGGTTCTTACCCTCATGTCTGTCTATGTCCCTCCGGGCCTAGAGGGCACAACGTTCGCTAACTTGGGTACGGTCCTACTCACCATTCTAGAGGGACTCTTAGTAATGGGGGGTGACTTTAATGCAGTGGTCTCGGGTGCATTGGATAGATATCCCCCCCCCCAGAGGTGAGGCCATCTGCTCGGTGGTTGCTGGTTGATGGATAGAGAATTTATCACCCGGACCAGATACAACACACCTTTCACTCTGGGGCACACCACAGTCTTTCCCGTTTAGACTATAGTCTTGTACCCGCCGCACAAGCCACCGATATCAACAAAATCTAACACTTAGCTTGGGGTATTTTAGATCATTTGCCCCTCTGGGTCCATCTACTCATAAGCCCGGGCATGGTGGGGAGGTTGGCTCCCATTAACCCTTGGTACCTGAGTAATCCAAAGATCCGTAAAGAGCTTATCAAGACCATTGATGAATATTTCACTGACAATGTGGTGTCTGTGTCTTCTTCCCAGACCTCATGGGAAGCATTTAAGACGGTGATGTGTGGACAGGCACTGTCACTGATATCTGGCTCCAAAAAAGACAAACAGAAGGAAGTGTTCGAGCTCGATGCTGATATTTACAGGCTTGAAGGTGATTTGGAATCAGGGGTGACGCCGGAGAAGCTCCACCTGCTGAACCTGAAGCAGCATGACTACAGAACTTTAGTCTCCGACAGGGCCAAGGCCCTTAGTAGGGAACAGCAGAGCAGGCTTTACGATCTGGGAGATAAGGCTTTAAAGCTCATAGCAAGGCTAGACAGAAAGGAATGGGCGAGCCGGCTGGTCCCGGTGCTTGTAGTAGAGGGCGGCATCTTGATCACGGAGCCACAGGAAATAGTTGATAGGTTTGCTGGCCATTTTCAAACGGTCTACACGTAAGTGAACTCCCACACAGAAGGGGACTCTCTGGACTTATAACGAGATATTAAGCTCCCCTGTCTCTCCCTGGAAGATCAAGACTTTATGGACAGCCCTCTCACGGCTAACGAGATTGCGCAAGCAATTTGCTTTTTAAATTCCGGGAAAGCTCTGGGCCCAAATGGACTCCCCATTGAACTATACAAATCTTAAGCTGGACAAACTTGCCCCCTATCTAAAGGCCATGTTTGAAGAATCTAGGGAAGCGGGACTGCTCCCCTGGGAGCAGAGAATATCTACCATTGTCACTATTCATAAGGAAGGGAAGGCTAAATCAGTCTGCGCCTCGTATAGGTCGATCTCTCTTCTAAATGCAGAGCCTTATATCTTAGCCAAATTATTAGCTAACCACCTGGTGAAAGTGATCAGTGGCCTAGTGCATCTGGATCAATCTGGTTCTATGCCCTGTAGAAATACTGCCCTCAATCTGCGTAGGGTTCGCGGGGTGGTGGTTAGAGCTCACACCCTTTGAGAACCAGCTGTGATCGTTTTACTAGACGCGACCATGGCTTTCGATACAATTGAGTAGCCCTATTTGTGGGCAGTCTTAATGAAGTTAGGATTTGGCCCGAACTATATCCACTGGGTGTGTCTTTTGTATTCCGACCCACTAGCTCAAGAAGTGGTAAACAACAAAGTTTTGGCCACTTTTTCGCTTAGTCTGGGAACTTGTCAGGGTTGCCTATTATCCCCCCTCCTTTTCTCCTTAGAACCTTTTGCTGCTTGGATCCTTGGGGATCCGATGATAAGGGGGCTTCGGTGGTCCCCCGGATGGGAGGACCGCATATCCTTATACGCAGACGACATACTACTTTACTTGGCCTCTCCTAAGAAATCAATGTTGTTTTTTTAAATGGTAAAATGTGCGCAGGGTGGGCGGATCCATCATTAAAAAAAACAACGAAGCGCGTGTTCAGGCGCTCGTTTAAAAAATTAGCCCCCGGGGGGCCAAATCTCAGGGGCTAAAATATTAAATGTGATGGGGGGCCCAAAGGGGCTCCCCAGGCTCCGGGGTACGCCATCCCCCGGGGCTACAAAATAAATGGATGCGGGAGGCTCAAAGGTCCTTCCCAGCCCCGGGGACTGCTACTCCCCGGGCCTTTAAAAAAAATGGTTGGGGAGGGTCAAAGGCCCCCCCTCAATCTCAGAGGATGAGCACCCCCAGGGGCTTTTTATATTGTGGGAGGGGTCGTGTGGCTGCTCTCCTGGAGCCGTCGAGGGCCTTGGGGACCCCCACTCTCCAGAGGCAGGCCCTGCAGTGTCTCTGGTTGCCCACCCTCGGGATTCTGCTGTTTGCTAAGGCAGGGTGAGAGCCGAGGCTCCCGCTCTGCCATAGCAAACTTGGTTTGTATTTTGAAAGACAGAGCAGAGAAACCTGCTCTCTCTTTCAAAATGCTTTCCATATTGCGTTTCCCCATGGGGAGCTGCGTGTTAGGAACTCCCCATGTGGAAAAGCAATGGTGGCTTCCGAAGGATGCAGGGAGCGGGCTGGGACTATGGGGGCATTGGGATTCCCCCCACGGCCCCCAAAGTTGTATATAGTCACCGGGGGATGGGGGTCCCCGGGGAGAATAATAATTAGTGGTAGGTGGTAATTTTTTATGGTAAAATTAGGAGTCTCTAAGTTTTGGAATGTCGACAATCCCGTCTTCCAATTAAATAGCGACAAAGTATTTAGTGAAGCCCACACTGTGAAGCGTTTCACAAATTGTGAAACAGCAGTGTCTGACTGGGATTGATAAAGAATTGCCCATTGTTGAGTACAGAGTAGACAAGTTGTACATGGGGTTTTGTAATGCCAGTAGCTGCTGCTCGTGCCCTCTCTTGAGGTTAATTCTAAGAGTTGTGTACTCCTTTTGCTCCTAATGTAGACAGCGCTCTGTCGTCTTTTGTTTTTGTTTCCTCTCTGTCATGTAGAGGCCCTTGGGTAAATATGATGTCTTACCTACAGCCAGCACGTCTGAAAATGTAGAAGAGCTGGTAAAGAATCAGCCAGGGTATTACACTTCCAGTCATAACCACCATTGTTTTCTTAGTAAAACTTTGAGCCCCGGAACTTATTCTTTTACAAATTAAGTGTCTTAATGTAACATGTGAATTGGTTGTGGAAGGGTACAGAGACATTTTGCAGTTTAGCAGAGTGCCACGTTCCCGGTTATTATTTAGTAATTGTTCGAGGCCAAATTAAGTCCGGGATCGCCATACTCAGGATTTTAATGTAAATATGCAGGGTGTGCCTCGGCAGTCACTGAAGCCTTGGTGGTGCTAGCAGGGCTTTATTAGTTTTGAAATCACACAGGCAGTACTTATGGTGTTATAAAGTGATACACTCATAGAACTCTTGGACTTATATATTTACCCAGGATTCATGTGGGTAACAGTTACTTACATTATTTTTTGTAGGTGCACTGTAATGTTAAATAGTATTGATTTTAAAATTTTCTATAAACAGATCATTACCACAGTAAATAATAGTCAGAAAAAGAAGACGTATACACTCAGTTTTGTTTTTTTAAAGTAACCTCTATTAAAACAGAAATAAATAAAAATGTAGCTTTAACAGAACATTATAAAAAAAAAAATGTGGGTTGGACTCCAGTGGAAGCAGCGTAGGTAACCTGCAAGACGAAAATAAAATATAGGTATGTCAGCTATGTGGAAGAGGTAAAGAAAGCTATGTGGAATGAAAGGACCATAGTGAAAATGTAAGGGAGGGGCAGTGGGTGGAAGTGAGAAGGGGAGGGAGAGTTAAAAGAGTGGAGGCAGGAGGAGATAGAGCGTCGACCTATTACGCTCAGTCCTCAGTGTTTACTGTTGTCACTCGTTTGTCTATGACGCAGGGATCTGCGAGATAGAGTGTGGTTTAAGAAGTCCTTCAAATTTAATGCATGAAGCCAGATATTTTGGGCCATATTATGAAGGAAGGGCGATAATATTATTGCAGTTTTAGCAGCAGGAAACCACTGCTAAAGCAATGATAAGGGGTTCATAATATGGTGTTGTAAATTCTCTTAGAAGCTCAGGTTTTGGTGTGAACCTGGAATTGTATGGGAATTCACAAGGGCATATTATCAACCCTTTATCGTCGCTTAAGCGTCAGTTTCCTGTTGCTAAAGTGATGATAATGTATCGCCGTTGTTTGATAATATAGTCCTACATTATTACTTACTGGAAAATCCCTTGTATGTACCTGTGCACCCAGAGTGCTGCACCCCGCCCCTACCCCGCAGTCTTGCATACTGAGGCTTGACAGCTCAACTGCCACCACTGGTGTCCCATGACGTGTTGGTGCAAGTTCCTAGTCCGGGGTACATTTATATAGAAGAGCAGGTCTCCACAATAGAACTGTGTCTTGATACTGCAATGGTAGGTGTTAGAGTGCTCAGAGCATCATTGGGGGAGAGAGTTGCCGCTCAGCCCCTTTCAACCAATGAATGATTTTCTGTAAAGAGAGAAATAATTTAATGGTGGAAATGTTTGGAGGTAAATTAATGTTTATTTTAAGCTTGATAAAAAATAGGAGTTGAGTGCATCCTTTGTTTTTGAAGTACGATCAATCGATAGTGGTAATCGTGGTTCAAAGAGGAGTTGGAGTGCAGAAGAAAACACAAGGTAAAATAATAATATATTATGGTATTGTTTATATACATAGTAATAGAGCATATGCTAGAAGCTTAATGTTCGCGTGTAATGCAGTGGCGTGGGCCTGTGTGTATGTTCACTGAGTAAGGGGCTAACTAAAGTGTCCTATAAGCCAACGCCACGTGTCTGTAGAGCAGCGCTTGTTGCTGGCTGAGGTCTATAGAACGCTCTAGTAGGTCCTTAAAATTAGATCGATGTGATTGCATGAGGTGAGCGATTACATCATTACGGACGACAAGATCGCTTTTTTTCACATGCACACTCAGGGTAGTGCACCCCACCCTTCCCGCATAATCTCCCTCAACAGGAGTCTGTAGGGCAGTGCTGCCCGTAGGTTTAGGCCTTCCTTATGGTACAGATGGTATTTAAAATGAGACAGAGATGTGACTGAATGAGGTCAAAGCTCACAAATTAACATAACACTTGGCATTATTGCTTATTCGCACGTGTGCAGTGTGCCTGATGCATCCCACTCCTCTCGTCGGTCCGAGCTGAAGAGGTGTCTGTAGAGAAGTGCCCGTTGGCTCAGATCTCTGTGTCTGGGCACGATAATTGAAACTCCATGTCATATTGGTGTCTATTACGCGCAGAAAGGGAGTAATAGACACCAAAAGGCCATGGGCGGAGCAATGCAGTCACCTCTGGCCAATTGCGTGCAGTTTTTTAGAATAAGTCGCAAGGAAGGAAAGGGACACGGACAACTGTGTGCAATTCGTAGAGTAGGTTCATATTCCCATTTTTTCACTTACAAAATGTCTCACGCTGCGTGAGTAGTGCTGTGTACTACAACGAAGGCACGAGCTGTACTGCACACAGCAATGCAGGCGCAAGTCCTAAAAGGATTGTTAAAGGAAAGGTTGTCAAATTAAGATGGTAAATTTAAGGGTACATGGGATAAAAAATAAATACTCATCTATTTTGCTACACATGTGGGAGTGACGTACATTTGACCGACTATAAAAACTTTCCTGCTATTTGAAATAAAAATGCAATAAAACAGGGTATGTAGGACTGCGTACGGCTAAATCGATGTGTCGCCTTTTTGTATCCAGTCTGCTGCACCCCATCTACTCCCTCTGGTGCGCACCCAGGCCTCACTACTCACTTTTTCGCAGACAGGGCACCTTCTACCTCATGCAGTCCCGCTCTGCCTCCAAGAACTCTCACATTTGGTGCTGAGTCTTGATATCACTATGGCAAAGTACATACTCGTGCACCCATCATCATCGCAGGTTGCTCACCCGCTCAGTCCTTGCAGTACCACTAACTCAGTGACCAAAGAGGCCATGCACGTGGTGGTGGGCCTCCCTGTTTGGTAGTTCAGGCCTACATGAGGCGTCCGAACCACCAGGATGGGCCATCACAGCGCTTGGGATGGGAGCAACTCTAAAATGGCATAGATCACGTGCGCCCGGTCTTTTTTATTGGTAGGGTCACGTGTGTTGTGATGCCTGTGCTGGATGGGTGTGATGTGGGTGTATACCAGCCATGAGGGAGTGTGTGTGTGCTGTTATGACAACTAGACCTGGAACTAGCAAATCGCTACAATGAAAATCTGGGCCATGTAGCGTTGTTGTGCTTTCCTGTAAGCGTAAGCGGAGTAGGCTGGCCTGACGTGTGCCAGGCTATGAACAATGACTCCGGAGCTATGGGCGTGGCTCCATCATAAGCTAAATGAGAAATCAACTGATTCAGGTGTCTGTGTTGTAGTGCTAGAATTATATCATTTAAAGAAACAGATCAAATTCACTAGCATGTAATACATGCCGTCACCTGGGTCTTAACCACAAATGTGTCATTATGTCTGTGAAGTCCCACCACATGGAAGGTACGGAGTATCACTGACCCTATATTCATCCATAGTTCCATACAAAGCAGATGGTGGACATGACGCATTTTTGCGAATATGAATGTTTGTTGTAAATTCAGTGGAGTGTTGTAGCTGTAGTAATACAGGACTATGAAAGCTTTAGGTTGCAGTTTTTGGCATATGAAGGGCAGCTAATATATATACTTATGTGGTCATTTGGGTATACTGTCGAACTTCATGCTGGAAATCAGTGTTCGAGCCTCGGAGTCACGTCCACATCCTGTTATTGTAGGCAAATCACGTAATCTCCGCGTGCCTGAAAATGTACTGTAAATACGGTGCGCATGTAAACGTTGAAATAGTTTTGGGTCTACTTCGCGCTATATAAATATGCTACAAAAAAAACCTCCAGCAATCGCAGATACTTATAAATTTACTATACACTTTGGTTGCAGTACTCTAATGATCCAGTCTCTACGTTCGTACTTGTAGAATGAGCGAGAGAAAGTTACATAACCAAAGATTTTCCTACTGCCTAAGGTAAGATGGTTGCATTCGCTGTTTACAGCACAATGTAATGTGGTAGGGCCCAGAGGCAGCATTTTACAAACATAATGAATACACAGACACAGATAGATAGTTGAACTGGATCTGGGCACTTGCGCTAAACTCCATTTTATTACCAGGGTTAAATGTCTAGTGATGTCTGTGCTGGGTGAATGTGGGGTGAGTGTAAGCCAGCCCTCCGGAAATCGTTGCTGTTGGGAACAAGTACAATAGTAATCATCATATCATAAACAGATATTCCATCATAAACAGTTTATGACTTGTGCTGCACAAAGGTAGGAGCACTACATGTGAAATAATACACAACAGATTCTATTGTAAAGAGTTCATGACTTGTGGGGCACTGAGGTAGGGGCGGCTTGTGTAGAGCTTGCGATGATGCGTGGTCCGGGCACGCTGCACTGGTAGCAATGTCTTTTGCCTACTGAATTTTGCCTTAATAAGGTCACGTGGCAATTATTTATGGTGCACTGAGTTAGTGGTACGTCTGGCGCTCAGCATGCACGCAACATGTGTGATCCGAGTGTGCTGCACTGGAAGCATTGTTTGTTGCCTACTGGATTGCATCATTTGTAATCATGATTCAAATAAAAGATGAAACATGTATGGAATACATTGTCAAAATATGTAGGTTTCAGAGAAATTATAGTTCAAATTGTGAGCTGTGCTGTTAGCAGTGTAGACTGCCATTCTTTGTTCCTTTGGACTTGCAGGTTGAATTCGGTTATTCTACCAAACCTGTAACTGATATAAAAAAAGTTATTGAAGGAAGTATTCTAAAGGAATATTGTGTAGGTTTGAGGGATGTTATACTTAGTTTGGTACTGCACTGCAAATAATGAATGAAGAGTCAATTTAATTGTGAGCTCTGATGACCGCAGTGTAGGCAGCGGATAGCAAGGGCCCACGACCACGTGGCGTTGAGTAGAGCGGCACAGTATTGGTAATTTAGCATGTATGCAGCGAGCGATGATAAGTGGTGCACTGACTTAGTGGCACCTGAAGCAAGGGTCTGTGGAGCCTGCGATGATGCGTGGTCCAGGCAGGCCATACTGGTAGAATGTTTTTTGCCTTGTGAATTCTGCCTTAATAAGGCCATGTGGCGATCATTTATGGTGCACTGAGTTAGTAGTACCTTCGGCGCTTAATGTGTACATACCCTGCGATGATGCGTGGTCCGGGGGTGTTCTCGGACCATTGTCCTTTGTCTATCGAATTCTGTATCAATTTGATTTATGAGTGGTAGTATGCCTCATTGCTGACATAAAACTGTTCACTCTTCATTGCAATGATTTATGGTGCACTGAGTTAGTGGTACCTCTGTCGCTCAGCGTGTGCGCACCCTGCGATGATGCGTGGTCCGGGCGGGCCGCACTGGGAGCAATGTCTTCTCTTTAAAGAATTGTGCCTTAATAAGGCCATGTGGCGATGACTTGTGGTGCAGTGAGTTAGTGGTACCTGAAGAACTCAGCATGTGCGCACCCTGCAATGATGCGTGGTCTGGGTGGGCCGCACTGGTACAATGTGTCTTGGCTACTGTACTGCACAGACATCGAGGAAAACTTATTGTCACATCCTTTAATAAAAATCTGAGGACATAGAGTATAATTGTCATTGCATTAAATAAATCAAGGCTGAATTCCATGCTGTCCGTAGTGTAGACCCAAAGTTGAATTCAAGTTGTGAACCCTGCTCTCCGCAGTGTAGATCGAAGGCAGGAGTCAGCACAGACATTGAAGAATACTTTTTGTCACATCCTTTAACATAATCTAAAGACATATAGTACAATTGTCTCTGCATTAAATAAATAAAGGCTAAAGTCCATGCTGTCCGTAGTACAGATCCCAATCTGAATTCAAGTTGAGAACTCTGCTGTCCGCAGTGTAGATCGAAGGCAGTAGTCTGTACAGACATCGAAGAATACTTTTTGTCACATCCTTAACCAAAATCTGAGGACATAGAGTACAATTGTCTCTGCATTAAATAAAGCAAGGCTGAAATTCATGCTGTCCGTAGTGTAGATCCAAAGCTGAATTCAAATTGTGAACCCTGCTGTCCGCAGTGTAGATCGAAGGCAGTAGTCGATACAGAGATAAGTTTGCGGTGCTGTGGCGCTGAGTTCGCAATGGGCCTGTATCGAGGTGGCACATGGTCATGGCGGCAGCCACGTGGCAAAGTTTTGAGTATCGCTGTGGCATAGTCTTTTGTCTTCGCACAAGTGAACCACGCCCAAGGTGTAGCCTATGTATTTATACTCTTAGGCTGGAGTTGCATACGTTGGACCAGTCCACTCCGCTTCTGGATCAAGGGGGGGACAACACAGCTACACGACCGAGATATTCCCCAGTGTCTGAGATAATATGGTTGCGTCCACTGTGTAGTACACTACATGTATCAATACTATATTTCCACATGGAAAAGTTTTTTGTTTATATAGTGAGTTGTGTATAGCACATCACCAGTACACTTGGGATTGTGTAAATTACTGTTGATGTGCGAGTTCCCTCCCTTATACATAGTTGGTTGCCACATCTCTGAACATTCCGCTATTGTGCGGTTGAGGGGATATGGTATTTTAGAAAGGTCTGTTGATCTGTTTTGCGCTGCCTCTGAGGTAGTAGGGTTGGAGGAGTCCGGGGGAATGGTTGTGGTGATGGTGGCGCTGGGTGTTGTGATTTTGTTGGGTGTCGGAGGTGCATGATTAGTACCTCTATCACATATTCGTCTTTAAATATGGGTGTCAGTTGGTTATAATTAACGCAGTAGATAATCGACTTCCTTACAGCAGTTAAATGTTGATGTTAATTTGTTACTGGTAAGTGGAGCTATCGCCTGTTTTTTTAGGTAGCATTGCAGATGTGGCTCGTTGTTGAAAATATGGGGAAGTGGTGTTGTGTTTTTTTCTACGGGAACGCCTAGTTTGTATATCATTAACGTTATTTGTGGTTCTGGTTTGTGGCTATTTTGTTGGCGGAAGTAATCAATTGAAGAGTGGTAATATCTGCAGTTTTTACTAGATTGAGAATGGGATGATAATGAAAAAAGATAGAAAAAAACAGATATGATTAATGAACATTATAATTTGAAATTTTCATTTAAAAAACCTTTGAAATTCACTGAAAAAACCATAGGTTTCAGGTATGTTATTATTAGGAATTATCATTTAAAAAACCTTTGACATTTACTGAAAAAACAATAGGTTTCAGGTATGTTATACATAGGAATTAGCATTTAAAAAACCATAGAATTTCACTAAAATAAACATTAGTTTTTGGGGTGTTGTTAGCTGGACATTTCACTCATACAAAACCATTGAAATCCTTCCGTTATAGTTAGTTGTAATAACTGTAACTCGCGCGCCCGCAATCCACTGCTGATGATGTCACATATTACATCATTCATGACATGGTCAGTGACATCACTGATGACATCACTGATGAAATCTCAAATGACATCACTGATGACATCACTGATGACATCCTCCGCGTGACACTCAGTTACACCTCATCATACACTAGGATAACCTTTCATCACTCATTGGGAAATACAGAGTACCATATTTGAATCCATTGACACACCAATACAAGTTTTTAAAAACCCACTCAGTGATTCCTTGATCTACACACACATCTAATCACTTACCTATAGATTCACTCATACATACTGTCAATGATCAATAGAACACTATCAAATACACTTATACAACTATATCGACATTACACACAGCACATATCCTATTCACTTATGTAGTCATCCTACTCACTTATGAAAACAATGAATCATACTTACATTTACTCAGCTACACACTTATACAAACACCACTTCATTTAGTCATATAGATAGTAACTCATACTTAGTGTTATAAAATCACTATTACAAGTATACAGTTATCCATACAGTCACTCATACAATCACTGAGTCTTATGGATACTTATTTATATACAACAACTGTCACATACACTGCCTTTATTTTTCTAGTTTTTTGAACATGCATCATTGAGAGATATATTTACTCATCACAACACCCATAAAGATATTCACTTACCCAAACACCTGTTATAACATGTAGTCTTAACCTCATATAACTACTGAATCAACTATTCACACATCTTTGGGCAGTCACACCACCCCCACCGAACCACACACATTCACTCTCCCATACGAATACTCAGTTAACTAATCAATGACTAATATAGACTTTCATGTAGCTAGTAACCAACTGGTGCAGCAGTTTACACAACAACTGACAAAGTGATACATATATTCACACAATTTAGTCACTATCCAATATATTTAGTGAGACACTATGAATTAGTCAAGTAAACAGTCAATCAAACTGCTACTAAATCCTCCATCCAGATATTTTTGTATCCACTCATTCTTCAATACAGATTCCTATATATATATATTATACATATTTAAATAACGAACGAAACCACATTCACTGGATGATGTCATTTGAGATGTCATCAGTGATGTCACTGACTATGTCATGAATGATGTAATATGTGACATCATCAGCAGTGGATTGCGGGCGTGCGAGTTACAGTTAGTACAACTAACTATAACTGAGGAATTTCAATGGTTTTGTATGAGTGAAATGTCCAGCTAACTATAACACACTTGAAACCGATAGTTTCTTCAGTGAATATATATATACAGTTACCATACGCCAAACCCTGCAGTATTTTGCTTTCACTTATTTATAGACAAGAACATTTTGAATATTTCTATTCTAATTATGATCCTATACTTTCAAGAGTATCTTTAATAGAAAGCATGAATTTGTACCCATAAGCAAAAGAAATGGACACAGCTTGTAATTACTTCTTTCTCCATAGACTCATAGATAGTGTTAAGGCTTATAAAACAATTTAACTGGCTTATTGAGACCTTTAGAGATAATTTAGGTAATGGATTTGTAAAAATGAGAATATAACACATACTAATGTTAAACATAGTGATGTTTTGAAAAATGTTTGGAGGAAAGAAGGAGATGAATTTAGAAAGAAAATGGTTTACCCCAATCTTAGGTTAGATAGTCAACACAAAGGAAAAATTAGCATTTACAGAAGCAGAACACCAAAATGAACTAGACATCTAGGGATTAGTAGCTGTGAACACACATTTAAATGAACAGGAGGAACATGGCAAATTTTACAGGGAGAAGAATCTGCAATTCCCAGAATTTATTTGTGAACAAAATGCTTATTTCTTACTCCATGAAGACTGGGAGGATATTTGGTAGTTATGCATAATGATTCATAAAATATACCATATATGAAGCATAGATGCACTAATGATGACCCCAGCACACAGACACAAACGTAGTACAAAATCTGGAGCTGAATTAGTGGGAGACTTATTTGCTGCACTTATTCCACCTGTAGATGCCATATTAAATAAGAAAAAGATCAGGAAACTGTCAACTGTTGTCGACAAGATGGCAACAAGCACTTATGGAGCTTTGTCAGTACTGAACACTGAGTAAGTTGCTTTGTAATCAATGCTTTTGCTAAATCGCCTATCAATAGACATTTCTCACAAAGTAAGGCGGAGTCTGCAAACTGATTAAATTAACCCATTGCTGCTCATATTTACCTGATGAAAGAAAGAACATTTAAGGGTTTGCAAAGAACATTTCTTATCTAGAACCTGAGTTAGAAGAGTTGGAAACATCAAGGGGCCCATTAGGATGTAGGGCAGATCGCCACCGCCCGCATGTTGGTGGCGATCTACCCTATATCCCTCCCCGCCCACCACCCATTTCCCCACAGTATTAGTATGGCAGGGGTACCGCCGCAGACGAGAAGACCGTCCGCAGCTCTTCCGCCCGGTCGACAAATCGACCGAGCGGAAATGGGTTTAACATGGTGACGGTGTGTGTAGATACCACCATCCATATCAGGATGCAGGCGGGAGGCAGCGCCACCATGGAAAGGCATGCAGATTTTGAAGTTGGGGGCCTGTTGCGAACCCCCAGGATGTTGGGGGGTAGGGGGCACATGGGGGTACCTATGGTACCCCCCTGCATGTGCATGCACAACATGGCAGGCACCATGCGTTGCCTGCCACATTGTGCTTGCATATGCACAACATTCATTTTCCTGAAAGCACCGCCTGCCGCAATGTAAAAAATGCAGGATGCGCCCCCATGGGACCGCCGCACTTATGGCGGGCGGTCCCTTTTTACGCCAGGATGGCGGGCGGGTAAAGTCCTATATATATATATAATACATATTTAAATAACGAACCAAACCACATTCACTGGATGATATCATCAGTGATGTCAATAACAGACAAAGCCCTATGATTATTACTGGCATAAAAGCAGCCTTCAGGGGTATTTTGAAGGCTGCTTTTATGCCAGTAATAATCATAGGGCTTTGTCTATTATTTCTTTATGCTTTATTCATGAGTATAGATTATTTTTTTACAAAGGAAGGGCAAGAGAACAAAATAAGAACTTTCAAAAAGACTAATTTGTTTGATGAAAGATGATTCATTACATTTTCGAGGATAGAAAAGAAAAAAGTGAAACTCAACAGAGGATGAAAGTGCTCTCAGAACAAACTCACATGTGAAATGAATTTAGTGTGATGGTTAAGATAAACATTAGACAGGGAATTGAGAAAGTTGAAAATGTAAATTAAAACTAATTAATGAAGCTTACAAGCTGCTTTAGATATTACTGTGAAAACACACTGTAAAATGTCATGTAGTCAAAATATTCACCAATAGGCCACAGTTATATTTCTCTTTAATAAATAAAAGCTTTAGAACTTGCTGAACTATGCACAAATGTATTTGATAGAGGGGGCATAGCCAAGATGGCACCAAAAGCTTAAGCTTTTTGAGTGAGCTCCGTACGAGGCCTACAACAATTCCTGCTTCATCTTAATAAGCCCCACCACTAGAACCCTGCTCTAAGACTCCTTGTGTGACCCGATCATAGGGGCTGTTGATTTGGGCTACAGACTGGCTGAAGTGGCACATGTGAGCTGGCATTGCTCCTTGGGATCGTGACTGCCTCGTGATGTGGGAGAGAGATCCCAGTGTCGGACCAAGCATACCGAAGCAGTGGCTGACCGTGTGACCCCTTGCCTAGAAGATAAGGGTTGGAATCAGTGGAGTGTAGGGGCCTGCTCCTGGGTGGGTCTGGGTCTGGGCAAGAGGAAGACACCACTGACAGGGGGTGACACCTTGCCAGCGTGCCATGACTAACCGGTTTGATCTCACCGGAGGCAGTCCCGGAGCACCCGGATATCCACACAACTGACCCACTCCCCGATGTCCTACAGCTACCCATGGGTGAGTGGAGACACTGGAGGTGATTGACTGTGACCTACACTGATGGTGCTCAGCTGAGGCAGGGGTGAGTCAGAGACCGCTGTGGCCTGCACATGGGGGGTGGCTAACTGGGCCCAGCACCCATGTTCTTGAAAGCAGCGAGGAGGAGGGGTAACTCGGACCTTGATCCTCTCTCCTGACCTCTGGAGTGGGTGCTGTCAGACCCCGGGGTCCCGAACACCACACTGGGGATGAGTATGTTGTGGAGAGGAGCTGGGTGGGCTTGACAGTGCCAAAGGGCCACTGAGGGGTGACTAGAACTCTGAATGCCCAGGCATCCTCATCCTGACCCCTTCTCAGCAGCTTACCTGCATCACGTTAGCTGGCGAAGGAATTAGAGGTGCCTGACAGGAGCGCATGTGAGTCAGGCCTAGGACGAGCAGTGGTTTTTAACAGTCACCAGCCCACCTCTCTCCCATTGCAAGACTGAGACCTAGTGTGTGCAGTGCCAACACGTTGGTGTGGCTTTATGGTCTGATGCCCTCTCCATGTGCTGGACTGGGCCTTTGGGGTGACAAGGCAGGCTCCCCGGGGCATCTGAATGATTCTAGTGATCCCAAACACGCCTGTCTCACTGACGAAGTCACACTGGAGGTCTAGCCTCACCTGAAAGAGGGGTCATGGACTGAGGCACTGGGACTGCATGAACCACCTGGAATTTCCTGGGTGAGAACTGAGAGTGAAAAGCAGTGCTCCCTCATGGAAAGGGGTCCACTGAGCCATCGCACTGCACCTAGCCCCTTTTAGGTCCTGATTGAGGAGACTTCCTGAATGGAAAACTGCCCTAACTCGATAGAGGTGAGAGGGGTGGAACTTGGGGGGGGTGAGAGAATGGCCCACAACAAGGAGCCTGAGACCCCTCATCTTAGCAAATTGGACCACTGACGAGCATGGTGTCTCCCCTGATGAAGGTTCCTTATCTACGATACCTGACAACACTGCCCTTCGCTTTGTTATCCAGTCATCCCAAGAGGCCCTGAAGAGGAGGGTGGGTGAAGTGTGCTCTGAGATCTCCCTCCTTCATCAAGACCTCCTAAACGGGCAGAAAGAGTCACATCTGCAGGAACCAAGATTTCAGATTTGGAAGGCACCGTCCAGTGCCACCACAAACCTGTCACGGGTGCCCAGCCCACAGCCAGAGCTGTGGAATGGAGAAAGGAAGATGCTGTAAATCGTGCCCGACCCATCAACCTGAGTTATGTGGGATTTCCAGAAGGAGTTGAGGGCCAGAATATGTTTTTATATGAGTGGTTGCAACAGATCCTACCCCATGGGAAATTTTCCTCCTGCTTTATCATCGAACGGGTGCACCGTGTCTTGGGGGCAGACAGCCAAAAGGGACCCATCCAACGCTGATGATATCAAACTTCTTGAACTTCCAGGACAGATATATGATCCTTTCTGAAGGACGCAAGAAGGGGGAAGTACGCCATGAAAACTCCAAGATCCTGATATTCCCAGAATACACCCAAGAGACTCAGCAGCAAAGACGTAAGTTCAATTTTGTTAAGGCTAAACAGCAACATCTCCAACTGCAGAACATGCTTCTATCCCCAGCCAAATTGAAGGTAATATTCAAAGGAAAATCAAACTCCTGATGCTGCGTGGTAGTGGTTAGAGGAATTCCTCATGCTGCATGGGGATAAGGGGCGGCACCCGGGCACACAACTGAGAATTTGAGAGGATGCCAGACCCAAGGACTGGAAATGGCCTGAAGGAGAACTCGCAGCTCATAAAAGAAAAGTACAGGCACACCCTGGCACAACAGAAGTCAGGAAATGAGGCAGGAGGCCTCCTTGGATTCAGAAGAGGGCAGAGTGGCTGCGATAAAAAAAAGTTGTTGTTCTAGAGGGAGATTCACACATGGCTATATAGGGGATGACCAAGGAACAGATTAGGAGACCACCCCACTCATTGCTGGTTGCTATCATTTTGGCCACTATAAGAGTGGCAGGGTATGCTCAGATGTGAGTCCCTTGCTCACTGCACCATCAGGATTCAAGCAAGCCGGGTCGAAGACGGCTGCAATGCCAGAAACCGGTCCCCGGAAGCTTGTTTCCTTTCCAGTAAAGAATTGGCTTGGTAGTTTGGTCTGCCCTGTTCCCATGATGCACTGGGCCAGGGACAGACTAATTTGCATGTAGCCAGGTTCTGAGCTGGGATAGTGCAGTGAGCTAAAAAACGGTGATGGATCAAGTCCTGATCTTTTGACTGGGTATGAGTGTTCTGTTTAATTCAGATGCTCTGTCCATCACCACCCCCTTTTCTGAATCGTTTTGGCCACTATAAGAGTGGCAGGGTATGCTCAGATGTGAGTCCCTTGCTCACTGCACCATCAGGATTCAAGCAAGCCGGGCCGAAGACGGCTGCAATGCCAGAAACCGGTCCCCGGAAGCTTGTTTCCTTTCCAGTAAAGAATTGGCTTGGTAGTTTGGTCTGCCCTGTTCCCATGATGCACTGGGCCAGGGACAGACTAATTTGCATGTAGCCAGGTTCTGAGCTGGGATGGTGCAGTGAGCTAAAAAACGGTGATGGATCAAGCCCTGATCTTTTGACTGGGTATGAGTGTTCTGTTTAATTCAGAAGCTCTGTCCATCACCACCCCCTTTTCTGAATCATTTAAAGTTTAAAGCATCCGGACTGTCCGCAGCTATATTGTTCTGGGGTTGACAATCAAAACTGGGGCCCTGGAGAATGACTCTTCCTATCCTGTGATGGATGGCTCAGCGAGCCGTAGAGAACAACTTTCCGAACACTAGTGCAAAACATCTGCTTACAGGGACGGTCAGTTCCAGTTGTGTAACTCACTTTGTTAAGAGTATAAGGATGGGTGGAGATGGTGGGTTACAGACCTCTCAGATTTCCCTGTCAAGTATTTTGCTGTTACGAAATGGGAGTATACACTTGCAGGAGTCCTAGGGGTGAGGGGTGGGTCAGACTGAGGTTAAAGGGTTAGCAGTTATCATAGTTCAGGTAGGAAAGACACAAACACCTCAGCAGATGATTGGCCTTGGAGTAGGATACAGCCAATGCACTTATCTTACATCAACAGCCTGGCGTCCATTCCATTCTTGGTGCTCCCTGCACTTAGATCTAGAGCCTCCGAGGGGGTGCCAATGCTAGATGGTAGAGCACTCTCGATCCTAACATGAAATGTGAATTGCTTGGGAGATAAAATTAAGAGGGGCTTGGTGACCCACTATATTAAACGTATGCAACATAATGTAGTCTGCTTACAAGAGACCCATCTTAAGGGGACACAATGCAAATTCTTTGTTGGGGGACCTATACAATGCTTGTGCATGAAGGATACTCAACAGGGTCTAAGCCGAGGATACTCATAGTATGGCCCGTGGGCCGCCAGCGGCCCGGCAAACCTTCCTTGGCGGCCCACAGACTTTGCCGACAATTTACCCGTGTTTAAATAAATAAATAATTAAAGAGTCTGCAAACACTGTGCGCCGCGACTCTGAGATACTCTGCTGCTCTGTGGGGGCCCGGACATTCCAGTGATAGTCAGAGTGGAGCTGTGGGGGCACTAAGAGATGAAATACAAAAGCCTTGTTAACATACAAATGGTCTTTTAAAGACCTGTGAAGTGCTGAGGTGCGGCTGTGTGTGTGTTTGTGTGCCCGGAAGCTGTCTCAGCCCAGGCACACACAGGCAGGGTGAGATGAAGAGAGTGACAGAGGGAGGGAGGCAGAGGGAGGGAGGGAGACAGAGAGAGAGCGAGAGAGGGAGTGAAAGGGAGGGAGAGTGAGGGAGGTAGGGAACAGGAGGCAGACAGAGGGAGAGTGAGGGAGGGAAAGGGAGGCAGACAGAGGGAGAGCGAGGGAGGGAGGGAAAGGGAGGCAGCACAGAGGGAGAGCGAGGGAGGGAAGGGGAGGCAGACAAAGGGAGAGCGAGGAAGGGAAAGAGAAGCAGACAGAGGGAGAGCGAGGGAGGGAAAGGGAGGCAGACACAAAGGGAGAGTGAGGGAGGAAGGGAAAGGGAGGGAGAGGGAGGGAGAGCGAGGGAGGGAGGGAAATGGAGGCACACAGAGGGAGAGCGAGGGAGGGAGGGAAATGGATGCAGACAGAGGGAGAGCGAGGGAGGGAGGGGAAGGGAGGCAGGCAGAGGGAGAGTGAGGGAGGGAAAGGAAGGCAGACAAAGGGAGAGCGAGTGAGGGGGAAAGGGAGGGGGAGGGAGAGCGAGGGAGGGAACGGGAGGGAGAGCGAGGGAGGGAGGGAAAGGGAGGCAGATAGAGGGAGAGCGAGGGTGGGTGGGAAAGGGAGGGAGAGGGAGGGAGACAGAGAAAGGGAGAGGGAGTGAGACAGACGGAGACAGACAGAGGGAGGGAGTCAGACGGAGACAGACAGAGGGAGGGAGACAGACAGAGGGAGGGAGGAGATGACAGAGGGAAACAGGGAGGGAGACAGAGGGAGGGAGACAGACGGAGACAGACAGAGGGAGGGAGACAGACAGAAGGAGGGCGACAAACAGAGGGAGGGAGAAAGACAGATGGAGACAGAGAGAGGGCGACAGACAGAGGGAGGAGGGAGGCAGAGGGAGGAGGGAGACAGAGGGAGGAGGGAGACAGAGGGAGGAGGGAGATAGAGGAAGGGAGACAAAGTGAGGGAGACAGAGGGAGAGAAAGAGCGGGAGACAGACAGAGGGAGACAAAGCGAGGGAGAGGGAGGGAGCCAGACAGAGGGAGTCAGACGGAGACAGACAGAGGGAGGGAGACACACAGAGGAAGGGAGACAGACAGAGGGAGGGAGAAGATGACAGAGGGAAACAGGGAGGGAGACAGAGGGAGGGAGACAGACGGAGACAGACAGAGGGAGGGAGACAGACAGAAGGAGGGAGACAAACAGAGGGAGGGAGACAGACAGATGGAGACAAAGAGAGAGGGCGACAGACAGAGGGAGGAGGGAGGCAGAGGGAGGAGGGAGACACAGGGAGGAGGGAGACAGAGGGAGGAGGGAGACAGAGGAAGGAGGGAGATAGAGGGAGAGAAAGAGCGGGAGACAGACAGAGGGAGACAAAGCGAGGGAGAGGGAGGGAGCCAGACAGAGGGAGACAAAGGGAGAGGGAGGAAACAGAGGGAAACAGACAGAGGGAGACAAAGAGAGGGAGAGGGAGGGAGAAAAAGAGAGGGAGAGGGAGGGAGACAGAGAAAGGGAGAGGGAGGGAGACAAAGGGTGACAGACAGAGGAAGGGAGGAGGGAGACAGAGGGAGGAAGGAGGTAGGAGGGTGACAGACAGAGGGAGGGAGGAGGGAGGGAGGAGTGTGACAGACAGAGGGAGGGAGGAGGGTGACAGACAGAGGGAGGAGGGTGACAGACAGAGGGAGGAGGGAGGGAGGAGGAGTAAAAGAGGGAGGGAGGAGGGTGACAGACAGAGGGAGGGAGGAGGGAGGGTGACATACAGAGGAGGGCGACAGAGTGAGGAGGGTGACAGAGTGAGGGAGATAGAGTGAGGGAGACAGAGAGGGAGAGGGAAGGAGAGAGAGGGAGATGGAGAGGGAAGGAGAGAGAGGGAGACAGAGAGAGAGGGAGGGAGTGAGACAGTCAGAGTGAGACAGAGGGAGAAATAGGGAGAGATGGAGGGAGAGAGGGAGGGAGTGAGGGAGAGAGAGTTAGAGAGTGGGAGTGAGAGGGAGTGAGACAGTCTGAGTGAGACAGAGGGAGAAATAGGGAGAGATGGAGGGAGAGAGGGAGGGAGTGAGGGAGAGAGAGAGTTAGAGAGTGAGAGTGAGAGGGAGTGAGACAGTCTGAGTGAGACAGAGGGAGAAATAGGGAGAGATGGAGGGAGAGAGGGAGGGAGTGAGGGAGAGAGAGAGAGATATGTGTGTATGCCGGGTCTGGTGGCTCAGTGGATGAAGACCTCCGCTGCAGGAACTTGTGTTCAACCTCATGGTCACAGTTTTTTATGTTGCTCTATCACCGCCCCTCCCCCACTAACCCCGCCACCACCGGTGTGGCCCTCCGACACAAACCACACTGTAAATTTGGCCCCGAGACCCCATGGTCTAGGGGAATGGCCATACTGGTTAGAAAAAAACCACCCTTTCATATGATAAAACAGTGGATAGATCCATTTGGTAGATTTGTGGGAGTGAAGGGGTTCTGGTGACGTACGGATGTGACAATGCTGTATATGTGCCCCCTAGACGGCAACCCCCTTCCCCCCCACTGGAGAAGTTAATGGATAACTTGCTGGAGGCAGACTCATCCTTACACATTGTGGGAGGACATTTTAATGATGTTATGACCATTGAACAAGACAGATCAGGGACTATGAATACGGTTATACAACCAACCCCACTTGCGTGCTTAGCTATCTCATTAGGCCTCTCTGACCTCTAGAGGAGAGTGCACTCTCTCGGCAGACAATACCCTTGCTTCTCTAGGGCCCATAGAGTGTTTCCCGCCTTGACTACATCTTTGCCACAGCCGGCGAGGTGAGTACCATACACAAGGCAGATTACTTGGCCCAAGGCCTTTCAGACTATTCTTCATTGTTAGTGAAGCTGGGTAGATGATATAGCAAAGAGACAGGTTGAAAACTCAATGTATGGGACTTAAGGGACCAGTAGGTAGCAGTCAGGCTGATGATGGACTCCAAGCTTTACTTTAAAGAAAATGAAGACTGGGCCACGTCCAAGATAGTGCTTTGGGAGGTTGAAGGTCAGTTGCTAGACCTTGAGGGGAACCTAGGACTAGACCCTGCCCCCCCCAGCCTCAGGAAACTTGACCTCCTGAGGGAAGAATATAAAACTCTGGCACAGGATGGGGCCAAGACCCAAAGTTTGGCTACTTTACATAGGTGGTATGATTCCGGTGATAAGTCTGGGAAGTTCCTAGTCTGGGTGGGAAAAAGAAAGGTGGAATCCAGATGGGTGCATCAAACAGTCTGATCAAGGGGAGAATGTGCTGATTCTGCTAAGCCATAACTGAGGCCTTTGTTCACAACTATGAGTATTTCTATAAAGCCTGGCTGTGCAGGAGCTAACCCAAATTGAAACAGACTTGGCAGCCATAATTACCCCCAAATTCAATGAGGAGGCAAGTACCCTACTTGACGCCCTCATTACATTGGCAGAAGTCCAAGAGGCCATGGCAATATTCAATTCTAATAAGACTGAGGGGCTAATGACATCCCAGCAGAATTTTATAAACTCTATATTTTGCGATTGGGACCTCATCTCCTAAATATGTTTCGGGAAGTTGGTAAACATGGCATGCTCCCTCCAGATCTCGGGCTGGCGTTTATAGTGGTACTGCACAAAGATGGCTTAGCATACAGTGAAATGTGACTCATACCGTCTGATCCACTGAAGTTAATATCTTGGCCACAATACTGACCATTAGGCTACTGCAGGTGGAAAAAGCAACATATGCTAGTAGGGGCTACCCTTGAAAATTCCATAAGGTGTGGGGCAAATAGATGCAATCCTATTCTTTAGACATATTGGACGACAGCGGGAGCTAAAGCCAGTATGTTTCCTGAAGAACGTGAGTGTGATGTGTCATAGTGTAAAGTTCTCTATAATGTGGTGCTTCCTGTTGATGTTACATTGGTCTGAGCTGATGGGTGTCGGGGGGAATTGGGCTGTTTATGGTTATTGTGGGCACATAGGGCCCGATGTAGGTAAGACATTTTTACCGATTCTAAAATACAGATTTTTACCGAATCGGTATTTTAGAAAAGGGAAATGATATGTAGGTAAAAAAGTCGGTAAAAAATACCAAATCGGTAAAATTCGGAAACCCGACCCGTTATTTACCGATTCGGTATTTACCGATTTGGCAAATACCGATTCGGAAATACACATTCAAACCTATAGGCCCGGATGCCCATAGGAATTAATTGAAGTTACCGATTCGGTATTTACTGAATCAGTAAATACCGAATCGGTAAATACCGAGTCGGGGATACAAAATATCGGGGAGTTGATGAATCAACCAATCAGGTGCCTCCACCACTCCCCTCAGCCCACCAACAGAGCAATCTACCAATCCTGTGCATCCACCCCACCCCACAACCAGTAAGTGGCCACACTCATGCAGGTGCAGAGTACCTGATCACACAGGAGAGCAGTTACACAGAGACAGGCTGTTGTGAAGCTGAGCTCTGCAGGACAAACAAATGGATCCCCAAGACTCCCAGAGGGAAGGTGCAGATAGGAAGAGGAAGATGAAGTTCAGCACAGCTGAACTTCAGGTGCTGGTGGAGGAGGTTGTCAAGCACTAACCCAAAATCTTTGGAAAGCAGTCTCTGCAGGTACCAGAGGCTGTGAAGAGGAACACCTGGCTGGGGATCCAAACCAAAGTTAATGCAATAGGAGTGACAACCAGGGAAGTGGACAATCTCAAATAGAGATGGTATGATCTAAGGATCATAACCAAGAAGAAATTGGCAACAAGGAGTAAAGAGGCCAATGATACAGGTGGAGGGAAGAACAGGGCATCTGCTCTCACGGATCTGGAAGAGCTGGTGGAGTCCACACTGGAGCCAGAGTGCATTGTGGGGATTGGTGATGCAGACAGCTCAGCCCGAGCTGCATCAAAGAAAGGTAAGGGACATGTCCATCATTCCTCACCCCTTGCCTGTGTCCCTCCCCCAATGTGGCTGTGTGTTGAGGAAAACCAGTACAGACTTCAGTAGTCACCTGCAATGCATTATGGGAGTAGTGGGCATAAGAATACCCATCAGAGCAGTAAACATGAAATAATGTCAGGTATGCCACACAATACAAATAGAGACATGGGAGGAGCAGGAAATAGTGATATTAAAATGTGATTTAATAGTGATTTACACGGTGAAAGCACCACTAAGACACTGTCCATATCTGTCCACAGGAGAGACATCACGCAAGTCAATGCAGGGGAGGGAGAAGACACATCCCCAAAGGGCAGGGATGCAGGGCCCAGCACTGCAACACCTACAGCACCCTGCACACAAGCAGCTGCCACACCAGAGGCAGACACCATGCTACTTGAAGCATCTCCTGTGCTCCAAGACTCTCCACAAAATGAGTCACAACAACTGGACACACCAGCAGACACAGAGGTGTCAGACATCTGCAGGGCCAGGAGGCATGACGTTCCCCCGCTAAGGATCCTACAAACATCCTCCGATGAGGAAAGGGAGGGTGAGGAGTCAATTGAGGCAATTGCAGGAAATGCACCAGGTCTTACATCCACTCCTGTCAGTCGATCCGGTGGCACAAGACGTCGTAGAGTCCGGGAGGCAAGCGTGAGTGGCCGTGATGAGGGTGTATTCCGTGGCCTTGAGACCACAATGGTCAAGGTGCAGCGCCTGCAAGCAAAATGTATTAGTGCAGTGCACAGACAAATGCGCCATGTGAACACAAATCTGGATAACATGAACAAGGGAATAACAGCAATGGCGGACAGCATGAGGGACATGGCCGATGGAGTCAGGGACATGTCACAGTGTGTGATGTCACTCTGTGAGGAACTACGTGAGGACCGCATCCAAAGGCGCAGGGCGAGGCATTGCATGCAACAGCAGACAAGGGGCATGCACTGTCTTGCAACTATGACTTCACTGCTGTGTCGCCGTTCAGTTGCGATGCAGGAGGGGCTGGTGCACTGCTGCACTGATCTCAGGAGGAGGATGGGGAGAGTCACTACAGCTATGGAGGTGCTGCAGACAAACCAGGCAGCCACCACAGGAGCAGAAGCTTTAGGGGAGACAGATAATTCCAGTAGCAGGAGCAGCACCCCTATCCCAGAAATACGGAGGAGCAGCAGACGCCAGACTACCGGCGCTGCTACAGCAGACTTGGAACTAAGCCAACCTCACGCATCACGCAGTGCTGGTCATGGGCGCAAGCAGTGAGTCAGCCAAATTCAGTTGGACATGTGAGGGTGAGGTAACCCCCGTCCACCCAGTGGTGCTAGGCACACTAGTATGTTACAATTGTGTCTTCAGACATTTAACGTAGTGCCAAATAAACTACGTGCATTGCAGTTCAACACGTGCTTTGTCTCTATACTTACTCAAAAGTAGTTGTGTGTGATCTCTGCCCGTCTCTGTCTTCCGTCTGTGGGTGTAGGTACTCCTACTGTGTTGGCTGCTGGAAGTGCCTGCTCATCGTCATGGTCTTCATAGTCCTCCAATTCCACCTATGTGCCCTTCTTAGTTGCGAGGTTGTGCAACATTGCACAGGTTGCAATGATCTTACAGCATGTTACTGGTGAGTACTGCCGTGCCCAACCACTTTTGTGGAGGCAACGGAACCGGCTCTTCAGGAGCCCAAAGGTACGCTCCACGATGTTCCGGGTGGATTTATGTGCCACATTGTATCGTCTCTGGCTGGGGGTTGTGGGGTTGAGGTAGGGTGTCAGGACAAAGGAACGGAGTGCATATGCACTATTCCCTAATGTGAGAGAGAAAAATACATTACTCACAGGCACACATTGACATACGTCTGCAGCATCTATCAAGGGAGTGTCACACAGTAATATACCTAACAGGTATCCTTCCCCGAATTCACCCGCTGTCAGGCGGCTGTAGATCCCACTGTTTTGGAATATATATGAGTCATGGGTGCTTCCTGGGTACCTGGCAACTATATCTGTGATCATTTACTTGGCATCACAGATTACTTGTACATTAATTGTGTGTGATGACTTCCTGTATATGTGCTCAGTGGCAGCTGGGGGGCATATTGGGATGTGGGTCCCATCAATGCAGCCAATCACGTGTGGGAAATTTTCCATGAGGTAAAAGTCAGTCTTGGTCCTGAGCAAGTCCGCATCAGTGTCTGGGAAGTGGATGTAATGCTCCATTCTTTGCATCATGGCATCAAGGGACTTTCTGAATAAACGCGACAGGCAGCTCTGGGACACCCCACCTACCACAGCAACAACACTCTGGTAACTCCCAGATGCTACAGAGCACCTGCACATGGGGTGGGATGGCGTGGGCCCTTGGTTTTGGGTGGTCCAGGAGTGGGTGCAGGTCCCTGATCAGGTCCATGATGGTTTGGGGCTGCAGTCTGTATCTTTGCAGTATCTCTGGCTCTGTCAATTGGAAGAGTGTAATCCTCTGCCTGTAGACCTCCTCCTCCCTTCTCCATTCCCTCTCACCTGCTGCCTGTAGCCTTAGCCGTCTTGCTATGACGTAGAAAGCCGCCATTCTGGTTCCAGTGTTGCATTTTGGGGCCCTTTTTTATAGATTGCACCTGATTACCACCTGCTTTCAATCCATGTTAAATACGGATTCATAAATACCGAATTTTCGTGAAATTCGGTAATTTATGGGTCACCTACATCTCAATGGTGTTGTTTTTTCCATTTCTTATTTTCCGATTCGATAATTTTACCGATTCGGTACATTTACCGACTCGGTATAATTTCCGAATCGGTAATTTTACCGATTCGGAACATTTACCGACTCTGTATATTTTCCGAATCGGTAACTTTGCCGATTCGGTAATATTACCGAGTCGGAAATATTTCCGAACCGGTAATCTACCGAATCGGTATTTTTACCGATTCTGTAAATTTTGGGCGACCTACATCTCAATGTCCAAATACCGGTCGGTAACAGCCGAAATTACCGATTTTCGGCCGTTACCGACCGGTATTAGGCTACCTACATCTGGCCCTAAGTGCCTATTGGAGTTAGGCGCCAGACCAACAGTATTATGTCAGTACTTGTTAATACTGAAATGTTCTGACAATGTGAATGAAATAAATAATACAAATATATTTAAAAATATATATATTTGATAGTATGACCTTAATGTGGCTTGCTTACAAGTGTCAACATAACTACAACATGTTTCAGTTTTATAAAATGTATTAGTTTTTTTAAGCTAGATTTTCTCATTTACACTAAGCTTGAACTTCCTATCACTCTCGTGTTCATATAATACTGAATAGAGGATGGTATATTTTCACAATGATTCTCACTTACAAGATGTATGAAAAGCATTACCTAATTGGAAATCTGCAAGCAAATGTTTCTGTCTTTAGTATAGTTCATTATCACTCAGTGAAACATTTAATAAATGGTAGAATAGGCTCTGCATTAAACTTGCCTGGGAACCAAGGATAATGCTTCCAGAAACACCAAGGTTTAGTAATGTCTGTTATATATTTGATAGTAAACTGTCAACTTCATGTGTTTTCCATGGGAAAGGAACAATGAAGGCTGCTCACTATCTTAAGATGGCTTTCCATTGGTCCAAAGTCATCTAACCTGCAACAATGTTGCAGTGTATATGTGTTTTAGGAAGAGGGTTACATCTTTTTTCTATGGGTGAGATGTTCTTAGACTATCTTGGAGACTTTTAACAAACCTTCTCTTTCCTGACAGTTGTAGCTACTGCCTCATCTGTTTCCCCATATCCCTGGTGAGGTTTTATTTGTGCAGAATGCTACTGCAACTGTATGCTGATGCACTTTGGATATTGAGACTCTGCTGAGTTTCATCATCTGTCCTTTATGGCAGCCGCGGCCGGTAGTGGGAGTACCGGCCGGGCGGTGACGTGGGGAGGGGGAGGGGTAGGGTGGGGGGTAGTAATGTATGGATTACGGACTTTAACAGGTAAGTAAATATATAAATAATTACAACGAATTTCGTTGCGCGCACTGCATCGCATTTGGTGATGCAGTAAATGCGACAAAATTAGTTTTATTTATTTATATGTTTACTTACCTGTTAAAGTCCGTAATCCTTACATTACTACCCCCCGCCCTGCCCCTCCCCCTCCCCACGTCACCGCCCGGCCGGTACTCCCACTACCGGCCGTGGCTGCTTTATGGGGAGTTTGACTACTTAATTTGATTTTGAAGTTCATGCTCCTTTGATCTCACCCTTTTCTCAAACACTTTATAGGTTCTATTAACTTTTGATTCAGAACCTTTAATTGAATAGGGATTAATTCCTTTATGGAACACACTTGTTATGTTCTGCATTATTAATTACTATAACCATGTTTCTCTTGATACATTCTTGTAAACTGATTTTATCTGACATACTAATTGAATAAAAAGATAAAAGAATCTTACTAATCTCTTTATGAGAAAAAAAGGTTTTCTAAACCAAACCAAAACTCATTATTGACTGAACTTAGGAACTGATACATTTTGCTTTCAATTAATATGATTTGATTTAACTTCTATTCAAAAATGGTAGTAAAGATCTGTCACCTAGAGGAAGAATTAGGTGCAAAATTGGAACTCGGTCCTATAAGTCACAGGTTGAGCTGGTACTAGAAATAAAAATGTGGATTCTTTATGCACAATCAGGGCCCATGGTATGATGTGTCTGCTTCAAGGTGAATGAGCCTTTGCCCTGTTTCAGTTCTTCCAGGCAACACTGCAATGCTGGGGACCCCTTGTCCCAGTTGCCTTTGTGGCAATGCTCGTGGCCACGCCTACTCCGATTGGGCCAACCGAAAACAAACTTGCTTTCATCACTTGTTGGCCTACTTCTATGGTGTGCTTTTGCGGGCCTGATGTTACCATGCCCTTTGTTTGCTGCCCATGGGGGAGGTTAGCTGCTGTCCTTCTAGAGTCGGTGTTGGACTTGGCCCTTTTTGCAGGGTCATCCCAGAACCTTTTGCCTTCCTCCTGACCTGTTATTGGTGGTTTTTTGACACTGGGCACTTTAGAACTGCTGATCAGTGCTAAAGTGCATTTGCTCTCTCTTGTAAACTTGGTAAGATTGGTCTACACCTGATTGGCATATTTAATTTACCCATCAGTCCCTTTTACAGTGGTATCCCATATACCCAGGGACAGTATTTTAAATGCTACTAGTGGGCTTGCAGCACTGCTAGCGCCACCCACAAATGTAGCCTTTCAAACTTGTCTCAGGCCTCTGCCACTGCAGGGACTGCACGCACAGTTTACTGCCACTGTGACGTAGAACATAAAGTGGTTGCCACATTGGTACCTCTCCTTTTACTACATATCAGTCACCCTTAAGATAGACCCTAGATTGCCCTATGGGGAGGGTGCGGTATAGGTAAAAGGTAGGACATGTGCCTTAACTGTGTGGTGTGTCTTGGTAGTGACAAACAGCCTATTTGATTTCTCTCTGCTGTGAGGCGGCCCTCTCACAGGTTTGCATTGGTGATTCCCTGATATGTGCTTCTGTGGTAATTCCAGACATGAGAGGGGTAGCATGACCATGTTTGGTATGTTTGGAATAGTAGTGATAAATCCTGCTTATTGGTGGAAGCAGATTTATTATTACTATTTTAGAAATGCCACTTTTAGAAGTGGGCATTTCTGTGTGCTATGTGTCTTTGTGCCTGCCTGATCTGCATTGACCGTCTGATTCTGACTGACAGGGGAGAGGGATGTGCATTCACTCCAGACAGTCCCTGGGGGGGTTTGATATGTGTCCTGCCCTGCCTGGGTGACTCAGTGATAGGCTGAATAGACCTGGCCTGCATTTGGAGTGGTGGGAGGAGTAGCACCTGCACCTGAATTGGGCTGTGCCTGCCATCCACAATGATGGCTTTGTCCCCCCCTGTGGTGTGTCTGGAGCCAAGGCTCACGCTAAGGATGGAGGTCGTTGCGCCCCCAGAACTGGTTTGGACTTGAGCCCTGTGCCAGGGGAGAACAAAGTCTTTGTAACTATAAGTACTGGGGCTGTAACCCCATGTGTTTGAACTGGCACTGAACTGAAACACTGTGTGGACTGCAGTGTGCCAGGAGGAACCGCCACTTGGGACTGAACTGCTGCCTGTTGGGTGGCTGAAAAGACTTCCACTCTGCTGAGTAACCCTGTGTGCTAGCCTACCTGTGCCCAGCTCTGCCCTGCGTGATTTTAGACTCAGCACATGGTCAGTGCTACCAGTTCCCTGGTTCGTGTCTCCAGGGTGGAGACAGGTCGAGCGCTGATTGCCAGTTCCAGCACTGGTGAGCCCCACTAAGAACCGTGTGGTGGGCGCTTCCAACTTTGATTTCCCCAGCCTAAGGAGGGGACTCATTCTTCCACATGTTGTGTGCTCAGAGTGTGTTTGTGCCATGAGGAGGGCCAAAGACTGTGGTCCCAACTGTGAATTTGCTCTGTGAACTGCAGCTGAGACGCGAGAAGCCACCGGAAATCAGGTGGAAGTGAAGCCTGGTTGTGGGCCGGGTGGACAACTGCAGAGCCATTAGAGGCTTTGCTCTGTGCCCTGCTGTCCCCTTGCCGCATTTCCCCGCTGAGCGGCTGTACCATGTGGTTGTGGGCAGCCGCTGTTCAAGGAGCCAGGGCGGGAGGCCCCTGATCATCCTTGCTGTGCATTCCTGGTATTGCCGCAGCTCAGCTGCATGGTCGCTGGCAGCTGCATTCTTATCTGCTCGTGGGAGGCAGAGACCCAGTGTGTGTATGCCCCGCCCCTGTATTAGTGTGCAGAGCTCCGGGTGTATTCTTACTCTGCAGCTGGAGTCAGGAACAACATGTTATGCTTCGGGACCACCCAAAAGTTGTAAGAGGTGCCTAGGGGCACAGTCACTTCCGCATTCCTGACACTGTTGCAGCTTCACTGCATGGTTGTGGGCAGATGCACTCTTATCTGCTGTTCTGGGGCATTGTTGTTTTGGCAGCTCACGGTAAGACCTCGATGGAGGCACCTGATTAGCATTGCTCTGCATTCCTTGTGGTAGGAGGGCAGGTAGCCCAGGAGACAACGTAGGAGAAGTAAGTTACTGTGGAAATATGGTTCCTAAAATGGCCATGATCTATTTATGTTGTATGCCCTGCTGCAAGTGTGCACTAAGGTGCACTGATGATTATATGTTGGCATAATAAGTACAGTTTCTACTAGTAGTTGCTGGTTGCCTTAACTGTGATATGTTATGACAGTGGCCCGATTGGCCTACTGATTTATGTAATCCCTGTGAAGTCATGACAAGTGTCTGGTGGCACAGTCTAATATGTGTGATTGTGTTCTAATGTGTTTTTATGGATAATACAAAGGATTATTTTTATTTGTGCGGAGTTTCTTTTGTGGTATGCGCAGTGTGCCACTACTGTGGGAGTGAGTTGCGCAAACGCTTTACACATTGCCTCTGGGATAAGCCTGCCTGCTCTGCCAGGCTACCAAGAGGGTGAGCAGGGTTTTTTTTTAGCGTGTAACTAACTTACCCTGACTAGAGTGGTGAGTTCTGCCTGGCTTAGGTGCATACCCTAGCCAACCAGAAACCCCATTACTAACAGTCGGCTGCGCCTCCCATTCCGGGGATACATGTGAGATGTTTATTTGTATTCACGTGTAAAGGGTGTATGGGTTTGTTGAAAGTGATAGTGATTATTTTTGTCTTGTAGGGTATGTTTGACAGTTCAGTGGTGTTGAGAGTTTTAGACTGATTATATAAAGGTGAAAGCGGTATATTGAATGAAGTTTATCTTAATTTGTTGCCTGGAACTTTGTGGGTGTGCAAAGGGAGTTGTGGTATAAAGGTATGAGTCACTTGCTGTGGTATAGTCGTCTGCATGAGAGGGCTGAATGGGATACAATGTATATGTAACAAAGTATTCTGAGTGTATGTATATTCCACCAGGAGTCATTAAGAAAAGGGCTGATCTGCATAACAGCTTTACTCCTGGCCGACGTCTGTATCTTTTTAACTTACAACTGAACCTATGCAGGGTTTAAAGAGCAATTAAACTCAACACACTTGGGTGTAGCTCCTCGATCCCATTATTGAATTGCCATTTTTCTAACCCTGTGTTACTCTGTGCCACTTCCAGACCCTTTCTGCCAGTTTTGTATGGTGTCTGGGTGCTGTGAGGTTCGGGGTATTTAACCCTCCTTGGTTTGTCATTTGACTACTGCAACACTGGGTCAGTTGTTAACTTCCCTATGTGTTTCCCATTAAGACAGGCCTTCTCTGGTTATGGGATACATATGTTTTTGTTGAGGTATTCTTTCCAAGGTCTCTGCTGGACTGGTAAGCCTTGTGTTGCTCCATGCAAACACACAAACCCCTGCGACGTGCCCAAGGTAGGGAACAAAGAGGCTGTGGGGTCTCAAGGGTGAGCTGGCCTCCAAATACAATGTTTTCAAACAACAGGAGCTACCTGTGATTTAATTTCTAATTATGTATCCCTGGAGGATCTACTCAAAATAATATCCGTTATTGGACAGATACAAATATGTGACAAAATGCCCTCACACACAAGCAAGTGTCATGCTTCATCAAAGGACAACCCTGGCTCTCCAAAAACCCGGTTTGATGGAGAGCGGACCTTCACCTGGAATTAGGGAGGCACTTCTATCTAAGAGTGGACCTGTGATCTAGATAAATTATAAACCAATGTGGCATTCTAATTAACCCTTGTATTTGCTAGTGATATCACTTGGTATTAAAACCAAATGTGGGGACAATTGTTCAGGATGGAAAGCACAGGGTCCTAATATGGAAAATAACTAATATTGCCCCTCCAAACCAAAGGGTCACCTGTGTCATCTTCTTTACAGCTGGCCCATACGTACCTGTAAACAGATAAAAACAGTACTTTGAGCTTTTTGGTGAGTAGAAATAAGGATACAAACAATTGTAGATAACCTTAGCAACATTTGCATGCTCGATGGTAAGTGGCACTGCATACGTGAGGTAGCAGACAATTTGTCTAGGTTTAAGACAATCTCACAGTCTTACCTCACTAGCGGGTCATCCGTGCCCCATGAAGGAAGGGCTCAGGAACCGCTGTAGTCACACTCTACAATTAGTAAATGGAAGGAAGTTCAATATTATGTTGTTATGCCATCATATCCCACTCATAGTCACCAAACAACTAGGGATTCATGATCCCTACACACACCAAACCTCTTACTCCCTCAAGGTGTGTTCCTCACGAGAAGCTTGATCGGGTCTGCTACTTCCTCCAGCCATGAGCCAGAGGGGGGCTAGGACGCATCTTTATAGCGCGGTGCCATCTGTATTCAATTCTCCTAGTGTCTAATTGCCAGGGTAATAGACCACACCTGCAACAATGTTTGTATTTGGAGTATCCACCATACTTCCTTGCACAGACGGTCCCTGCATGGGGCATCATGGCGGCGGCATCCATGCCATGTCATTTCTGGTCAGCGGAGAAGGAATGATGGGACAAGCAGTTCATATTTCATAGAATGATGAAGGAGGGTGTGCAAGTGCACTACCTATTTCTCTTACATTGGCCGGACATGTGGTGTGTCCGCAGCTTTGAATATACAAGCCTGGAACCTCAGCTATCTTACACAAGTGCCTAAGGGAATGGTGGTCCCGGCCTATGGATTGTTTATTCAATGTTTTTTCTTAAGAAGTTGTACAAGATTAAAGATATATCTTCCTCAGTACTGTATTGTCTACATGTTGACTTCTAGTCCAAGGGGACAGACTCCTTAATCACACTAATTATAGAGGTGGAGTGAATTACTTAAATCAAAGCCTTTGTTCTCACTGGGCATTGTATAATATGTATGTACACTTTGCAAAAACCAAAGTATCCCATTTTTTGCCCTTATAGTCCTTTTTATGGACAGTGGTAATGTAAAGGGTCGAAATGATAACCTCCTTAGTACTTGTGTCTTTTACCTCACTAAACTTAATATGATCTATATGTGAGATGTGTTATAGTGAAAGTATCCCATGTTTAGGGTGCGTGTCTTGCTGCACAAGTACAGTAGACCTCATAGTCATTTAGTAAGGGCTCATGTGGCCTTATGTATGGTGTAATACAGCTGAGTGGATCTAGGAGACACCAGTGCTTGTGATCATATGTGAGAGATTCCTACTATGCACGTGGAAAGCTTCTAGGGTCAATTGCAGCCATGAGATTTCATCATTAACCCCTTATCCCATGTTCTCAATCTGTACACCCATCTTTGTTCCCGTATGAGAAGTTTTTTCTGGAGATCTGGGGTGATAGTGTTCATTTTCTCTAGACCCACCATGTCATATCCACACCTCTATAGTTTCAGTCAAGATAGTGGTGTGTGAGTTTGTTATTATTCATTTTGCAACGTGTCGTGCTCTGGTGTTCATTGATGCACACCTTTATTTTGCGAGTGGTCACTCCAACATTGAACAAGCCACAAGGGCATGTGATCAAATACATGACCTTCTCACTGTTGCTCTGTTACAATCATTGGTTGCTTTTGTGAGCTGACAGGAGACACAGCTTCCACATGGATATTGACTCACAGGGGCTAGACTGTCCCTGAGTATTGTTTGTGGGAGAAGGTGCTAAGCAAGCGTCTTGGTGTGGACCAGCTCATCCCACAAATTCATGTTTCTTTTGAATGGGAAAAGTGGGGGGACCATTGTTTTATCCAGGTTCCAGGAGTGATTTCACCCCTCAGACAATTGATACCCCATGTGGTAGTATCCTGTTTCTAAGCATCTTAGGGAGGGTATAAAACCTTGGGGTTCTTGGTTTTTCAGCAATTAGGAGTTCAGCTTCCAGCTTTGTAATCCAATCCTGAATTTGTGCTTCTTCCAACAAAGATTTTATTTTGTTAGTAAGTCTCGTGTGGGGTCAGAGAGAAGGATCTCATTGCTCTCTCCATCGACAGGAGGCGGAGGCATTTGGAGTCATACATAGCTCTGTTCATCACCACTATCGCTACCCCTTTGTCTGCCGGCTTTGTAATAGAGCACGTTTCTCGTCTTTATTGAGATTCTGAAAAACCTTCTGGGTGTGGCACTCAATTCCATCTACTTCTTTAAGGAAGACTTGTTTGAGCTCCAAAACTTCACACAGTAAAGATTGTGATGGAGGCATGAAGGCAGATTTTTTTCCTAAGCCCTGCGTTTTTTCTCTATCTACGGAGCCATCTTGATTTTCAAAAAGCATTGTAGCTTGATGCACCTGAAAATATTTGCTAGTTCCGTACATAAAGTAAACAGATCACATTTTGTGTTGGGACAACCCCAGCCCTTTGGATAGTACCACTGTTTCCATGTTTGTAAGGGTTGTGCTGCTCAAGTTCACTATACTGGAGGATCCCTGCTCGTAGATGGCACCAGTTTCTTCCCTCATAGTCCTCTGAGTTAGTTGCTGGTCCTCCCACTGCACCCTCGGGGCCGATCTCTGCGATTTTTGTCTCCCTCTTCTTCAGCCTCTATATAAAAAGGGGGGACCTTGGTGGAGGGGAACCTCTGTGGTGTAGGTGGGAATGGCTTGGGCCAGTACCCATACGGCATCATGGGAAAGTTGGCTAATGGATCTGGGTAATACATTCTAGGTGGACGCCTGGGGCAATATTAGTTATGTTTGCCATACTAGGATCCTGTGTTTTCCATCCTGAAGAATGCCACAGACTAGTTTGAGCCACCAGGTAGAAACATGTGGACTGTTTAGTGGTGAAGGGGGTGCTAACTCCCCTTGCCCACATGTTTGGTTTTAATACCAAATGATATTAATAGCAAATAAAAGTGTTATTTAGAATGGTACATTGGTTTTATTACATCTAGATATCGGGTCTGCTCTTAGATAGAAGTGCTTTCCTGATTTCAGGTGCAGGCTCGCTCGCCATCAAAACGGGTTTTTTGAGAGCGTGGGTTGTCTTATGATGAAGCATGACACCTGGTGGGGTGTAAGGGCATCCTGTCACATTTTTGTATATGTCCAATAATGGATATTATTTTGAGTAGAACCTTCAGGTATACATAATTAGAAATTAAATCTCAGGTAGCTCTTATTCTGTGAAAACCTGAGTTGCTCCAGGCAGATTTTAAGGCTACATTGTTCCCACCTCTCTTCTCTACAAGAAGTGTGAAAACTTTCATTTGGGTTTTTTCTACTCTTCGCACCTTTGGTGTGTGCTTAAAAGGGGTTGTTCTTGGAACCCCTTCGAAGTTATGCCTACATTTGAACCTTCCCATCATCCAGGCTCTGGTGCAGCCACATTATATTCACTATTTAGTACAAATTAAATATGCAGTATTATACAAAGTAGGCAATGGTAAGATTATCTATCCCTGTGAGAACAACAAAAAATCGTATTTATTTACAAGAGTAAATAATAACAAATCATAGATGTTTCTTTTTAAGTCCAGATACAAAACTTTCTGTCCCCTAAATAAAGGCTGCAGTATACCCTTGGGTTGATCAGAGTGGCCTACATCGCCCTATATTGCAATAGGGAGTGGTGTGGCTCACTGGTTAGAGGCGGCAGACCCGTAAGCAGAGGACGGCCCGGGACCAGGGTTCGATTCCCGACGCGGCAGGGTCGTGGACCAGGGTCAGCGGGCTCGATAATTCTCGCCTCGGTGCCTACTCCAGTCAGGGACCACACTCGGCAACTCTGGGCATTAGCTTGCCTCATCTTCACAACGGCCGCCGGGGATGCTTGGTCGCACCTTAGAGATACCCATTAGGGACCATCTCTCAGGGTGAGCCAGGACGGGTTCCCCAGCGGTCGAAGCGCGGAGATACTCCTCCGGGAGTTGATTCTAGCGCTATATAAACCCTAAATTAAATTAAATTAAATTAGGGCACAACGGCATGTTATTGTCCCTACTGTCTCTCCCCTCAGACGAGAAACATTCTCTAAACACTGAAGGACTTAAACGTACCCAGTATGAAGCACTCATGCCTGCACTTATGGTTTGCATGGGAAAAAGCGAGTGCTTCAGTGCCCCACTTAGGAACAGTAATAGGTGCATAAAAGTTTGAATACAATATAGTACAATACAATACAGTACAATACTTTCATGAAATACTGTCACTGCCAGCTTTTTAGCGTACTTCTGATGCACAGGTGTGTGTCCTGCCATGCTGAGAACCCAGCTATCCAGATAAGACCAACTTCACAATGGAGCTATGCAAGCTATCTCTGTATACTGAAACAGAGCAAAAGCTAAGGTGAATTAATTTTCCCAGTGTAGGGGACACTTACTGTGCAATTCCTACTATTTTTGTAAGATCCTTTCTTTAACACATTTCCTCATCCTACACATCTCAAAAAGGGAAAAAAATTCTCAAAACGAAAGGAATCATTGTCCACACTTGTATACTAAAAATACATCAGTGGTATTAGTCAAGTCTCTCTAACTATGAATATTAGGAAATGTAAATAAATAAATAGCATGACAGTTGAAGGAATTCAACATTTTGTGATTAGTTTTTTTTTTTAAGTCTTTTTATTGAACATAACAGCTCCATGAAAGTACACATCAGGTGACAGTGAAAGTGCACTGGTACAGTTATAATAATACACATGCAAAATTTCGTTGGCGAGATCAAGTGATTAGGTTTTTTTTATGATGGAAGAGCCACTATAGATCTGTAATAGATAGTAACATTGTCAGTCAACAAGGATTGGTTTAAAGGTTGTGCCAAATCTAAGGGTAGGATAGAAATAATTTAAGAGGATGTGCAGTATGGAATCAGATGATGGGCCTTATTCTGAGTTTTGGCAGTCCTGGAGCAGGCGGCACACCGCCGCTCCAAAACTGCAAAAACTCGCCACTTCCCGCCAGATTACAAGTAATTGTATGGTCAGACAGGTGGGCTGCATGGCTGTCCCGCAGTGGTGTTGTTTAAAGGTTCATTGTGAGCCTTAAACAGCACTGCTGTGGGACCACCAGTGCACATTCTTGCACAGGAAGGAATGCACCATGTTGTGAATTCCTTCCCATGTAGGAACTGGGGGTGAAAAGCTACAGGATGAGACCACCATGAAAATGGTGGCAGTGAGGCAGCTCAAAACATGGTCGGCTGTGCCGCTGCAGCATCGCCGACATATTTTGGCCTCAATCCCCTGCCAGACCACCGCAGGATCCTTGATCCACGGCAGTAGCAGTGGTTGAGTGGCTGTCTGTCACCAAACTTCTAATACTGTTGGTGGTCCTTCAGTGTGGCGGCGGACTATCTGTCACCACTACTACGGAGGTCTGATGGACCGCTGTAGTCATAATAAGGCACTGACACTCAATTGGTATGGCAAATGCTTTGAAATGAGTAACATAGTTACATGCTTACAAGATCCAGAAGGAGCACTTGGGAGAAGTGTCAGATGATAATTTACAGGTCTGAAGAATATGCCAGAGTTGCTCACCTAGGAAGAGATGAGGAATGTCAGATATGTTTCCATTTATGTAAATGGCAAGTATGTATTTGGTATTTCTATAGCACGAACATAGCCAAAAATGCAGCGGAGCAAAGCATAGGGTCAAATACAAGCATTCAGATAATGAGTGATAAAAGAGGTAGCGGTTTAGTGTAGTGTTACTGCGTTATGATCTACTGTTCTCTAAATAGGTGAGTCATCAACACTTTCCTAAATTGGAGTTGCCTTTGGGTCTATCCCTACGAAAACAGGGATGCTGTTAAATATCCTAGATGCATGGATGGAAATGGTCTGCTGTCCTATTTTTTTCTGTGTTACTCTTCTAAAAAATAGATTTGGAGATTAGTTTCTTAATAATAAATGTGCAGGAGAACTGTTTCTGCCAAACCAATAGTCCGTCCATCCATTAAGGGTCAGCAAGATAGCCAGCTTTCCATCAAAAGAGCCCCAATTGCATCTATCGATGAAAAGCTTCCTCTGACACCCCAAGGGAGCATAGGCCATAGGAGGAAGGGAATTACAATGTGTCCTTCCCAATTTGGGACTGACAGTGTGATGTCCTTTTTTCAGTCCATCACCACCATGTAAAACCTTGCAGTGAGGTACACAGCAAAAAAAATATTGATTACCACAAAGAGACAAAAACTCAGTTTGGGAATTAAGTTTTAAAAAACTAAAACTTCTGCAAAGTTTGGTGAATAGCCGTCCACCAAACATTTTGCAGCTTTTAAAAAAAAAATTATTTATCATTTTCAATATGAGAAGAACACCACATTTAGTAACAATCGTACAAATTGTAAATGTAACAAATTAAGGAAGAGTCACATTAATGATGTGCTGGAGAAGCAAGAAGACATGGCTCACAGCACATTCCAAACCAATGTTTGAGAGAAAAGGCCCAATCGATATACAATACCATTGGATGAATTGGGCTCTAGCGACCATGGTGGATCTAGAGGGAGGCAAAACTCATCAAAGTCCCGTATACAAAACCTTTTGTAGCTTGACAAAAACCTCCATGACTGCAGTTCCTATCAAGGTACAGAGATCATCACTGAACCAGCAGTGATCTCTAACCGTGACAGATGGTAGTTCAACAGGTTAGCAGATGTAATACTCACTACCATCCTGATGGACTGTGATATGTCGGCCAAACTCTAGATCAGGCCCTTGGTCTTCAATCTGATGGTGCCCTTGCTGCACGTGTGCCAAGAACCATCACAAATTATGGACTTGTCCACAAGCTAAGCAAGGTTCTGATCTTAATGGGTTTTTAAATGATGTAGCTAGTTTTGAAGATGGAACAGGCCAGCAAGGAGAGTCAATGGAGCTCCATCAGGATGGGGGGATGTGGCCATATTTCCTTCCACCCCGAAAGAGACAAGCTGTGGCATGAAATGCAATAAAAAGAATATATGCTATGAGATGACATTGATAGAGAGTATTGAAAACCCGACTTCTATCAGTATAGAAAACCCAACATCTATAGATAGGGGAGTGTTAGACTTGGGCCTTAGGGCAGGTTCACCCCTAATCTTTTTGCTTTTGTTTGTGACCCTAGGTAGTGATTTTTGGGTCTTGGCGCACTTTTTCCCTGTGTCCCAGAGTAAAGTGCGTGCGTGTAGTATGGCTGGCCTGCCCTCCCATAGGAATGCATGGAGGATGTGTGTGTCCATGTTAGTTCCTGATGTGTGGGGAGTGCAGGCTCGAGTTTAGTATGTATGAACTCGTGAGAATGAATGCTGCGCAATGGTATGTGCGGCTTGTATGTGTCTAGAAGGGAAGTGCTACTTCTGGACATTGATGTATGTGTGCAGCGAGGGTGCTGGAGGGTGATTGGCTGGAGCTGGCTGGCATGCCAGGCTCCAGGAAGTCTGGATGGGTCTGCCCGGTGGTGAGTGTGAGATCAGCATGAGTAATGTGTGGGAGGAGTGCACCTGGGTCCTGGATGGGCTGGGGTTTTCCCCACACAATGCTGGCTCCGCCCCCCTGTGGTTTGTCTAATGACCCTAGCCTCCCCAGTGAATGAAAGGGGTGGTTGGGCCATCAAGGGTACTCCCAAGCTAGCTGCAACTGGTTTCCCCCCACCCTGCACCCTGAAGACAAAGGAATTTATGGTATAAAAATGGGGCTGTGTCCCCACAGAAACTGTTCTACTTGTGGATCCTTGCCAGAGGGGGCTGTTGCTGCTGCTGGGGCCAGGAGGACCGCCACTTGGCTTGTCTCCCTGCCTGGAGACCCAGTGTGCTGGCTCTGGCCCTGCCTTGCCCCTCTGCCTGCCTCCAGACCCTGCTGGAGCTTTGCTGTGCCTGGAGGCGCTCTGACTTTGATTTATAGCGCTGGGCGTGCTTTTATTTCCTTTTAGCGCTGAGCGCGCTTCTCCTTTGCTCCCAGAGCGCTTGGGAGCACTTTGTTGACATTGCCGGTGCCCTCCCGGCATTGGAGCCAATTTGCCGATTTTCGGCGTAGCGAGTGCCACCTCGCTTTGTCTTTATTTTAGAGGCCGGTGCCCACCCGGCATTGCCCCGTTGTGTTTATATTCTTTAAAGCCGGTGCCCACCCGGCATTGCCCAGGAGATCACCGCCGCAGCCCGGGAGCACTGGAAATCGTTGCCGGGCCGCTGCCTACCGCGACCCGAAAGTCCCGCCTCCTGATCCCCAGGGCCGCGCTGCCATTGGCGGCCCCGGCGGAAGTCAGGCGGCGTGCAGCAGAGACGGTCCAGGCGGGAGCGCGAGAGGAGCAGTCGGCGTGTCCTGCCCGAGGCTCCCGATCGAAGGGAGAGCCCCGGGACGAGTGAAGAGGAGCCCCGCCCGCCGTGGAGACAGCCGGTGAGTGAGGCAGAAGGGAGGGGCGCCGGGACACATTGTCGGTGTCCGCCCCCTCTCCCCCCGGTAGCGCGATCTCGCGCCCATTGATAGAGTGAAGCCACGAGGGCTTCAAAGCGGCATACCCTTTGTTTTCTGAGCGGCCCCGGTTGGCAGAGGGCCGCTCCAACGTGGGCAGCATTTCTTTATTTTGAGAGCCACGAGGCTCTGAGGGGCCATTCTGTTCTTTGAGCCCGAGAGGCTCCACCCGCCCGCATTGGTTCTTTTCGAGCCCCGAGAGGCTCCAGAGCCCACAGTTGTTGCCGAGCCACGAGGCTCCCGCCCCCATTGATTGAGAGCCCTGAGAGAGGCTCTGGGGCAATTCATGAGTTTGAGAGCGCTGAAGCTCTACATTGCGCATTTGCCTTGTGAGCCCCTGAGAGGCTCCTTGCTCACTTTGTTCTTGAGCCCACCTGGCTCCAACGTGTGCCCAGCTGTTATTTACAACTGTCCAGCACTTAGTGGACAAGTTGCTACGTTTAGGCTTTTGTGTGCTGGCTGCCTGCGCAGCCTTCCCTGACTTTGAGACTCAGGGCATTCCAGCCCCTTGCGAGGCCAGTTGGCCTGAGGGACATTTCTAATGTTTTGCCATGTGCACCCTGCGCATTGTCATTTACTTGTGAATATTGATTCCTGCGCAAATGTCCTACCTGCACCTCTGAATGTGTTTTAATGTTTCATGTGCCCTTGTTTGTTATTACCTTTGCTAAAAGTGACCTGCTTAGGTAATTCTTTGTTCTTTTATTCCCCTTTGCTAAAAGTGACCTGCTTAGAGGATTATTTGTGTCATTACCTTTGCTAAAAGTGACCTGCTTAGGTAATTCTTTATGTTTTTATCCCCTTTGCTAAAAGTGTCCTGCTTAGAGGATTGTTTGTGTCATTACCTTTGCTAAAAGTGACCTGCTTAGGTAATGCCTTGTGCTTTTATTTCCCTTTGCTAAAAAGTGACCTGCTTAGAGGAATGTTGATGTTTTATTGCCTTTGCTAAATGTGACTTGCCTAGGTGATTATTTTAGGTTTCCTTCCCTTTGCTAAATGTGACTTGCTTAGGTGATAGGTTTTCCTTCCATAGGTCCTGATGATAAGGTCCTAGTTCCCTGCGTGATTTCCCTACAGTGTTTAGGGTGGCGTAGGAGGTATTTTCCCTTTACCAGTAGTTACTGGTTGTATGCTACATTAACTATTTTCTGTGTTACAGTGTTTTAATGTTTATGTGCTAAAGTGTTATACCTACAAGTGTTATTTCTAAAAAGTGCATACCCCTGACAGTGGTCCAGGTGGCCCTGTCCTGTACATAATCCCTTGTAAATCTTGCCCGTGCCTGTTGGCACATTGTAAAGTGTGTGTGTTATCTAATGTGTTTTTATTATTATAATACAAAGGCTATTTTTGATATAACCTTGTGTGGAGTTTCCTTTGTGGTGGGCCTTTGGTTGTTGTCGCTGGGGTGCGCGCGCAAACGCTTTACACATCGCCTCTGAGATTAGCCTTGCTGCTCGCGCCACGTTACCTAGAGGGTGAGCGGGGGTTATCTTGGTGTGTGACTCCCTTGCCCTGACCTTGGAAATGGTGGTCTCTGACTGACCTTGGCGCAAGCCTTGGCCAGCCAGAGGTCCCGTTTCTAACATTGGTGGCTAGCGGTGCGGATTGGACTTGCGTTTGCGCTGTACCACAGTGGCGACAGGCCACACTTCAAAACTCTGCAATTTTAGATAACCACATTTTGGGGATTATTGTTTTTTAGGGAAGTTCAGTTTTGCTTCTCCTGAAAGGTGTCATTTTGTGATTTGTGTCCAGTACATTTGTTCCCCGCCCTGCTTCCAGAGTTTGGTACCTGTGTCACTTGTGGTCAGGTTGAGAAAATCAGGGGTGGTAGAAACTGCCTTACCAGTCCGAGGGGAGGGTGTGTGTGAATGAGTGGTGTGTTACACTGGACAGTGGAGTGCAAGTTCTCTGAGATAGGAATCTTGCTGAATTTTGTAATTGTGTACTCCTGTGTAAGCTCAGACCCCCAGGTTCCCTGTGTCAAACTCTTCTTGAGAACGTCCGCCAAAATGGAGCCTGTTTTTGATCTCTGTTGTCTTTTTAGGTACAGTAGGTCAGAGCTGGTCAGATTCTGTGAAGAGGGAGGCATGGAGGTGAGTGAGTCGGATACTCAGTCCCAGCTTAGGGACAGCCTGATCCAATGGCAGAAGGGTCAGTGGGATCTTGAGTACAGTGAGAGAGAGAGGGCCCGGGGCGCACGTCATGAGGATGGTGAGTCTGTGGGGAGCCCTGAAGATTCTGATGAAGAATGTGAGTTGTATGATGATGACAGTGGATGGGTATCAGCAGATAGTGAGGACCCCATAGATAGGGAGTCCCTTGCTGGGTCCAGTGTCAGCGCCCCATCCCTTTCCCTGTCCCCAGAGGAGTGGTTGGATAGGAAGGAAGAGAGGGCCTTGTTCAGGGAGAGTAGGTTATCCCCTGAGTGCAATTGTAATTGTCTGGATTCCCCAGGGAGGGTGGAGTCCAGTGGTGGCAGCTTTTTAAATATTTGTGTAGACAGTCCCACTCCCAGTTCCCCGAGTATGTTGCCTGCTTCCCCCGCAGAAGAGTTTGGGTTGAAGTTCAGGAGACTTAGGAAACAGCCTCATCAGTCTTGGGAAGACTTTGAGGACGAATGTTGTGGAGCACTGTTTGATTGGAGAGAGGCTCACGTGAACGACAAGTCTGGCAGTTTATTTAGCATGGTTGTCACAGAGCACCTGCTCAGTTATTGTTCACCAGGGTTGCGCCAGCACCTGTTGAAGTTTGGATCGTTTATTGCATGTGAGCTTGCAAAGGAAGCAGATCGCTGGGACAGTGCGAGAGGTTCTTTAGAGTCACTAATGAGTGATTCCAACAGTAGTGGGTCAGGTGTCCTCCAGCCCAGTGTGGTGGAGGAGGGTGAGAGTAGCCCAGCTAGGTCCTTGGTTAGTGAGAAGGGTGTAGGGGCTGACTGCCTGTCTCAGTGGAGCGGGAGTGAATGTGTGACCGAGAGTCCCCAAACGCCCAAAGCCCTGTCACAGAGCCTGGATGGTTTCTTTAGGGAACACCAGAAAGGGAACCTAGACTTGCCTGTTAGTTCACTTGAGGGAGATCTCCTAGTGTGTAGAGGACCTGGAGCATCTGTAAGCGGAGCTTCTATGGTTCTAGAGTCTGGCAGTACCGCTCCAGTAGGGAGAGTACAGAAGTCCAGTGAAAGGAGTGATTGGGGGATAGGATGTGAGTCCCCAGAAGTCCTGGAGTGCCAGGCATTGGTTCCACCGAAGGTTTTAGACCAGAGGTTGGATGGCCAGGTTCAGGATCAGCCTGACCTGAAGGGTGGGACTACTGTAATCAGTGTCCTGACCAGTTCTTTTTCCAGAGGTACCGCCCCGGTTGGGAGGGAGCAGGACTCTGGAAGGGGGTGCAGAGGGTGGGAGAGCCCACCTCTGACCCCGGTGCAACCTGAGGGGTTAAACCCTAGGTTGTGAGAATTGTGTTTAGAGGGTACCCCTCGCAGGAGGAGGAGGAACCCTAGGAGAAGAGGTAAGGGGAGGAGAGCCTTCCCTGAGACTCCTGGTCCGCCTGAGGTTGTAGACACTAGGTTGGAGAACCAGTGGCAGTCTAGCCCTGTCTTGCAGACAGGAAGGGTGGAAAATGGCTATTATGTGCCAGGGGTTACTACCCCCCACTTTGTGAGTAGGCAGGATCCAGTGGCACCTGGGTGGCCTAGGGCCTGGTCCTGGGCAGCTGGAGAGTATCAGTGGGGTACCCCAGTTAGTCCCTACAGTAGTTTTAGAAGGAACCCTAGGGGAACACCGTGGCGTAAAACAGGAGGGTGTCCCTGCAGTTGTGGGCCCGCGTCCTTGTTTTATCGCCCCAAGCAGGGAAACCCATCACGGTGGTGATCGGTCTGCCCTGCGTTTTGGCTGGAAGGGGGTCGTGTTAGACTTGGGCCTTAGGGCAGGTTCACCCCTAATCTTTTTGCTTTTGTTTGTGACCCTGGGTAGTGATTTTTGGGTCTTGGCGCACTTTTTCCCTGTGTCCCAGAGTAAAGTGCGTGCGTGTAGTATGGCTGGCCTGCCCTCCCATAGGAATGCATGGAGGATGTGTGTGTCCATGTTAGTTCCTGATGTGTGGGGAGTGCAGGCTCGAGTTTAGTATGTATGAACTCGTGAGAATGAATGCTGCGCAATGGTATGTGCGGCTTGTATGTGTCTAGAAGGGAAGTGCTACTTCTGGACATTGATGTATGTGTGCAGCGAGGGTGCTGGAGGGTGATTGGCTGGAGCTGGCTGGCATGCCAGGCTCCAGGAAGTCTGGATGGGTCTGCCCGGTGGTGAGTGTGAGATCAGCATGAGTAATGTGTGGGAGGAGTGCACCTGGGTCCTGGATGGGCTGGGGTTTTCCCCACACAATGCTGGCTCCGCCCCCCTGTGGTTTGTCTAATGACCCTAGCCTCCCCAGTGAATGAAAGGGGTGGTTGGGCCATCAAGGGTACTCCCAAGCCAGCTGCAACTGGTTTCCCCCCACCCTGCACCCTGAAGACAAAGGAATTTATGGTATAAAAATGGGGCTGTGTCCCCACAGAAACTGTTCTACTTGTGGATCCTTGCCAGAGGGGGCTGTTGCTGCTGCTGGGGCCAGGAGGACCGCCACTTGGCTTGTCTCCCTGCCTGGAGACCCAGTGTGCTGGCTCTGGCCCTGCCTTGCCCCTCTGCCTGCCTCCAGACCCTGCTGGAGCTTTGCTGTGCCTGGAGGCGCTCTGACTTTGATTTATAGCGCTGGGCGCGCTTTTATTTCCTTTTAGCGCTGAGCGCGCTTCTCCTTTGCTCCCAGAGCGCTTGGGAGCACTTTGTTGACATTGCCGGTGCCCACCCGGCATTGGAGCCAATTTGCCGATTTTCGGCGTAGCGAGTGCCACCTCGCTTTGTCTTTATTTTAGAGGCCGGTGCCCACCCGGCATTGCCCCGTTGTGTTTATATTCTTTAAAGCCGGTGCCCACCCGGCATTGCCCAGGAGATCACCGCCGCAGCCCGGGAGCACTGGAAATTGTTGCCGGGCCGCTGCCTACCGCGACCCGGAAGTCCCGCCTCCTGATCCCCAGGGCCGCGGTGCCATTGGCGGCCCCGGCGGAAGTCAGGCGGCGTGCAGCAGAGACGGGTCCAGGCGGGAGCGCGAGAGGAGCAGTCGGCGTGTCCTGCCCGAGGCTCCCGATCGAAGGGAGAGCCCCGGGACGAGTGAAGAGGAGCCCCGCCCGCCGTGGAGACAGCCGGTGAGTGAGGCAGAAGGGAGGGGCGCCGGGACACATTGTCGGTGTCCGCCCCCTCTCCCCCCGGTAGCGCGATCTCGCGCCCATTGATAGAGTGAAGCCACGAGGGCTTCAAAGCGGCATACCCTTTGTTTTCTGAGCGGCCCCGGTTGGCAGAGGGCCGCTCCAACGTGGGCAGCATTTCTTTATTTTGAGAGCCACGAGGCTCTGAGGGGCCATTCTGTTCTTTGAGCCCGAGAGGCTCCACCCGCCCGCATTGGTTCTTTTCGAGCCCCGAGAGGCTCCAGAGCCCACAGTTGTTGCCGAGCCACGAGGCTCCCGCCCCCATTGATTGAGAGCCCTGAGAGAGGCTCTGGGGCAATTCATGAGTTTGAGAGCGCTGAAGCTCTACATTGCGCATTTGCCTTGCGAGCCCCTGAGAGGCTCCTTGCTCACTTTGTTCTTGAGCCCACCTGGCTCCAACGTTTGCCCAGCTGTTATTTACAACTGTCCAGCACTTAGTGGACAAGTTGCTACGTTTAGGCTTTTGTGTGCTGGCTGCCTGCACAGCCTTCCCTGACTTTGAGACTCAGGGCATTCCAGCCACTTGCGAGGCCAGTTGGCCTGAGGGACATTTCTAATGTTTTGCCATGTGCACCCTGCGCATTGTCATTTACTTGTGAATATTGATTCCTGCGCAAATGTCCTACCTGCACCTCTGAATGTGTTTTAATGTTTCATGTGCCCTTGTTTGTTATTACCTTTGCTAAAAGTGACCTGCTTAGGTAATTCTTTGTTCTTTTATTCCCCTTTGCTAAAAGTGACCTGCTTAGAGGATTATTTGTGTCATTACCTTTGCTAAAAGTGACCTGCTTAGGTAATTCTTTATGTTTTTATCCCCTTTGCTAAAAGTGACCTGCTTAGAGGATTGTTTGTGTCATTACCTTTGCTAAAAGTGACCTGCTTAGGTAATGCCTTGTGCTTTTATTTCCCTTTGCTAAAAAGTGACCTGCTTAGAGGAATGTTGATGTTTTATTGCCTTTGCTAAATGTGACTTGCCTAGGTGATTATTTTAGGTTTCCTTCCCTTTGCTAAATGTGACTTGCTTAGGTGATAGGTTTTCCTTCCATAGGTCCTGATGATAAGGTCCTAGTTCCCTGCGTGATTTCCCTACAGTGTTTAGGGTGGCGTAGGAGGTATTTTCCCTTTACCAGTAGTTACTGGTTGTATGCTACATTAACTATTTTCTGTGTTACAGTGTTTTAATGTTTATGTGCTAAAGTGTTATACCTACAAGTGTTATTTCTAAAAAGTGCATACCCCTGACAGTGGTCCAGGTGGCCCTGTCCTGTACATAATCCCTTGTAAATCTTGCCCGTGCCTGTTGGCACATTGTAAAGTGTGTGTGTTATCTAATGCGTTTTTATTATTATAATACAAAGGCTATTTTTGATATAACCTTGTGTGGAGTTTCCTTTGTGGTGGGCCTTTGGTTGTTGTCGCTGGGGTGCGCGCGCAAACGCTTTACACATCGCCTCTGAGATTAGCCTTGCTGCTCGCGCCACGTTACCTAGAGGGTGAGCGGGGGTTATCTTGGTGTGTGACTCCCTTGCCCTGACCTTGGAAATGGTGGTCTCTGACTGACCTTGGCGCAAACCTTGGCCAGCCAGAGGTCCCGTTTCTAACTCTAATATCTTGGAATATTGCCGGTCTCCCATCTAGGATTATGTCCTCTGATTGGTCATGTTTAATTGAGAACCACAACATTATTGTCCTCCAGGAAACTTGGTCACTGAGCATGATCTTTCATCCTGGGTGTCTGGCCTTTGGCAAACTGGCAACTGCATTTCAGAAAGGAAGACCTTCTGGGGGATTGATTATTTGGGTGAGACAGCGGGCGGGTTATCAGGTGGAAGAGCTAATGATTGACAGTCCTGACATCATGGCCATTAAAATCCATTGTGAATATGAGCCAGTTCTCATATTGATCAATGTGTATGCAGGATGGATAGCGGGAGGGAAAGCATCACCAACCATCTCTAGACTGGACTCATTTATTGAACCTATGAAAGGGGTAAATCACTTGGTAGTTGCTGGTGATTTCAATTGTACATTTGAGCCGTTTGGTCTTGAAGATGACAGTCTTACCAGCGAGGAGGACATACCACTCTTAACGAAGCCCCAAATTAACAAATGGACAGAAGCAGCGCTCCAAGGTGTAGCCTATGTATTTATACTCTTAGGCTGGAGTTGCATACGTTGGACCAGTCCACTCCGCTTCTGGATCAAGGGGGGGACAACACAGCTACACGACCGAGATATTCCCCAGTGTCTGAGATAATATGGTTGCGTCCACTGTGTAGTACACTACATGTATCAATACTATATTTCCACATGGAAAAGTTTTTTGTTTATATAGTGAGTTGTGTATAGCACATCACCAGTACACTTGGGATTGTGTAAATTACTGTTGATGTGCGAGTTCCCTCCCTTATACATAGTTGGTTGCCACATCTCTGAACATTCCGCTATTGTGCGGTTGAGGGGATATGGTATTTTAGAAAGGTCTGTTGATCTGTTTTGCGCTGCCTCTGAGGTAGTAGGGTTGGAGGAGTCCGGGGGAATGGTTGTGGTGATGGTGGCGCTGGGTGTTGTGATTTTGTTGGGTGTCGGAGGTGCATGATTAGTACCTCTATCACATATTCGTCTTTAAATATGGGTGTCAGTTGGTTATAATTAACGCAGTAGATAATCGACTTCCTTACAGCAGTTAAATGTTGATGTTAATTTGTTACTGGTAAGTGGAGCTATCGCCTGTTTTTTTAGGTAGCATTGCAGATGTGGCTCGTTGTTGAAAATATGGGGAAGTGGTGTTGTGTTTTTTTCTACGGGAACGCCTAGTTTGTATATCATTAACGTTATTTGTGGTTCTGGTTTGTGGCTATTTTGTTGGCGGAAGTAATCAATTGAAGAGTGGTAATATCTGCAGTTTTTACTAGATTGAGAATGGGATGATAATGAAAAAAGATAGAAAAAAACAGATATGATTAATGAACATTATAATTTGAAATTTTCATTTAAAAAACCTTTGAAATTCACTGAAAAAACCATAGGTTTCAGGTATGTTATTATTAGGAATTATCATTTAAAAAACCTTTGACATTTACTGAAAAAACAATAGGTTTCAGGTATGTTATACATAGGAATTAGCATTTAAAAAACCATAGAATTTCACTAAAATAAACATTAGTTTTTGGGGTGTTGTTAGCTGGACATTTCACTCATACAAAACCATTGAAATCCTTCCGTTATAGTTAGTTGTAATAACTGTAACTCGCGCGCCCGCAATCCACTGCTGATGATGTCACATATTACATCATTCATGACATGGTCAGTGACATCACTGATGACATCACTGATGAAATCTCAAATGACATCACTGATGACATCACTGATGACATCCTCCGCGTGACACTCAGTTACACCTCATCATACACTAGGATAACCTTTCATCACTCATTGGGAAATACAGAGTACCATATTTGAATCCATTGACACACCAATACAAGTTTTTAAAAACCCACTCAGTGATTCCTTGATCTACACACACATCTAATCACTTACCTATAGATTCACTCATACATACTGTCAATGATCAATAGAACACTATCAAATACACTTATACAACTATATCGACATTACACACAGCACATATCCTATTCACTTATGTAGTCATCCTACTCACTTATGAAAACAATGAATCATACTTACATTTACTCAGCTACACACTTATACAAACACCACTTCATTTAGTCATATAGATAGTAACTCATACTTAGTGTTATAAAATCACTATTACAAGTATACAGTTATCCATACAGTCACTCATACAATCACTGAGTCTTATGGATACTTATTTATATACAACAACTGTCACATACACTGCCTTTATTTTTCTAGTTTTTTGAACATGCATCATTGAGAGATATATTTACTCATCACAACACCCATAAAGATATTCACTTACCCAAACACCTGTTATAACATGTAGTCTTAACCTCATATAACTACTGAATCAACTATTCACACATCTTTGGGCAGTCACACCACCCCCACCGAACCACACACATTCACTCTCCCATACGAATACTCAGTTAACTAATCAATGACTAATATAGACTTTCATGTAGCTAGTAACCAACTGGTGCAGCAGTTTACACAACAACTGACAAAGTGATACATATATTCACACAATTTAGTCACTATCCAATATATTTAGTGAGACACTATGAATTAGTCAAGTAAACAGTCAATCAAACTGCTACTAAATCCTCCATCCAGATATTTTTGTATCCACTCATTCTTCAATACAGATTCCTATATATATATATTATACATATTTAAATAACGAACGAAACCACATTCACTGGATGATGTCATTTGAGATGTCATCAGTGATGTCACTGACTATGTCATGAATGATGTAATATGTGACATCATCAGCAGTGGATTGCGGGCGTGCGAGTTACAGTTAGTACAACTAACTATAACTGAGGAATTTCAATGGTTTTGTATGAGTGAAATGTCCAGCTAACTATAACACACTTGAAACCGATAGTTTCTTCAGTGAATATATATATACAGTTACCATACGCCAAACCCTGCAGTATTTTGCTTTCACTTATTTATAGACAATAACATTTTGAATATTTCTATTCTAATTATGATCCTATACTTTCAAGAGTATCTTTAATAGAAAGCATGAATTTGTACCCATAAGCAAAAGAAATGGACACAGCTTGTAATTACTTCTTTCTCCATAGACTCATAGATAGTGTTAAGGCTTATAAAACAATTTAACTGGCTTATTGAGACCTTTAGAGATAATTTAGGTAATGGATTTGTAAAAATGAGAATATAACACATACTAATGTTAAACATAGTGATGTTTTGAAAAATGTTTGGAGGAAAGAAGGAGATGAATTTAGAAAGAAAATGGTTTACCCCAATCTTAGGTTAGATAGTCAACACAAAGGAAAAATTAGCATTTACAGAAGCAGAACACCAAAATGAACTAGACATCTAGGGATTAGTAGCTGTGAACACACATTTAAATGAACAGGAGGAACATGGCAAATTTTACAGGGAGAAGAATCTGCAATTCCCAGAATTTATTTGTGAACAAAATGCTTATTTCTTACTCCATGAAGACTGGGAGGATATTTGGTAGTTATGCATAATGATTCATAAAATATACCATATATGAAGCATAGATGCACTAATGATGACCCCAGCACACAGACACAAACGTAGTACAAAATCTGGAGCTGAATTAGTGGGAGACTTATTTGCTGCACTTATTCCACCTGTAGATGCCATATTAAATAAGAAAAAGATCAGGAAACTGTCAACTGTTGTCGACAAGATGGCAACAAGCACTTATGGAGCTTTGTCAGTACTGAACACTGAGTAAGTTGCTTTGTAATCAATGCTTTTGCTAAATCGCCTATCAATAGACATTTCTCACAAAGTAAGGCGGAGTCTGCAAACTGATTAAATTAACCCATTGCTGCTCATATTTACCTGATGAAAGAAAGAACATTTAAGGGTTTGCAAAGAACATTTCTTATCTAGAACCTGAGTTAGAAGAGTTGGAAACATCAAGGGGCCCATTAGGATGTAGGGCAGATCGCCACCGCCCGCATGTTGGTGGCGATCTACCCTATATCCCTCCCCGCCCACCACCCATTTCCCCACAGTATTAGTATGGCAGGGGTACCGCCGCAGACGAGAAGACCGTCCGCAGCTCTTCCGCCCGGTCGACAAATCGACCGAGCGGAAATGGGTTTAACATGGTGACGGTGTGTGTAGATACCACCATCCATATCAGGATGCAGGCGGGAGGCAGCGCCACCATGGAAAGGCATGCAGATTTTGAAGTTGGGGGCCTGTTGCGAACCCCCAGGATGTTGGGGGGTAGGGGGCACATGGGGGTACCTATGGTACCCCCCTGCATGTGCATGCACAACATGGCAGGCACCATGCGTTGCCTGCCACATTGTGCTTGCATATGCACAACATTCATTTTCCTGAAAGCACCGCCTGCCGCAATGTAAAAAATGCAGGATGCGCCCCCATGGGACCGCCGCACTTATGGCGGGCGGTCCCTTTTTACGCCAGGATGGCGGGCGGGTAAAGTCCTATATATATATATAATACATATTTAAATAACGAACCAAACCACATTCACTGGATGATATCATCAGTGATGTCAATAACAGACAAAGCCCTATGATTATTACTGGCATAAAAGCAGCCTTCAGGGGTATTTTGAAGGCTGCTTTTATGCCAGTAATAATCATAGGGCTTTGTCTATTATTTCTTTATGCTTTATTCATGAGTATAGATTATTTTTTTACAAAGGAAGGGCAAGAGAACAAAATAAGAACTTTCAAAAAGACTAATTTGTTTGATGAAAGATGATTCATTACATTTTCGAGGATAGAAAAGAAAAAAGTGAAACTCAACAGAGGATGAAAGTGCTCTCAGAACAAACTCACATGTGAAATGAATTTAGTGTGATGGTTAAGATAAACATTAGACAGGGAATTGAGAAAGTTGAAAATGTAAATTAAAACTAATTAATGAAGCTTACAAGCTGCTTTAGATATTACTGTGAAAACACACTGTAAAATGTCATGTAGTCAAAATATTCACCAATAGGCCACAGTTATATTTCTCTTTAATAAATAAAAGCTTTAGAACTTGCTGAACTATGCACAAATGTATTTGATAGAGGGGGCATAGCCAAGATGGCACCAAAAGCTTAAGCTTTTTGAGTGAGCTCCGTACGAGGCCTACAACAATTCCTGCTTCATCTTAATAAGCCCCACCACTAGAACCCTGCTCTAAGACTCCTTGTGTGACCCGATCATAGGGGCTGTTGATTTGGGCTACAGACTGGCTGAAGTGGCACATGTGAGCTGGCATTGCTCCTTGGGATCGTGACTGCCTCGTGATGTGGGAGAGAGATCCCAGTGTCGGACCAAGCATACCGAAGCAGTGGCTGACCGTGTGACCCCTTGCCTAGAAGATAAGGGTTGGAATCAGTGGAGTGTAGGGGCCTGCTCCTGGGTGGGTCTGGGTCTGGGCAAGAGGAAGACACCACTGACAGGGGGTGACACCTTGCCAGCGTGCCATGACTAACCGGTTTGATCTCACCGGAGGCAGTCCCGGAGCACCCGGATATCCACACAACTGACCCACTCCCCGATGTCCTACAGCTACCCATGGGTGAGTGGAGACACTGGAGGTGATTGACTGTGACCTACACTGATGGTGCTCAGCTGAGGCAGGGGTGAGTCAGAGACCGCTGTGGCCTGCACATGGGGGGTGGCTAACTGGGCCCAGCACCCATGTTCTTGAAAGCAGCGAGGAGGAGGGGTAACTCGGACCTTGATCCTCTCTCCTGACCTCTGGAGTGGGTGCTGTCAGACCCCGGGGTCCCGAACACCACACTGGGGATGAGTATGTTGTGGAGAGGAGCTGGGTGGGCTTGACAGTGCCAAAGGGCCACTGAGGGGTGACTAGAACTCTGAATGCCCAGGCATCCTCATCCTGACCCCTTCTCAGCAGCTTACCTGCATCACGTTAGCTGGCGAAGGAATTAGAGGTGCCTGACAGGAGCGCATGTGAGTCAGGCCTAGGACGAGCAGTGGTTTTTAACAGTCACCAGCCCACCTCTCTCCCATTGCAAGACTGAGACCTAGTGTGTGCAGTGCCAACACGTTGGTGTGGCTTTATGGTCTGATGCCCTCTCCATGTGCTGGACTGGGCCTTTGGGGTGACAAGGCAGGCTCCCCGGGGCATCTGAATGATTCTAGTGATCCCAAACACGCCTGTCTCACTGACGAAGTCACACTGGAGGTCTAGCCTCACCTGAAAGAGGGGTCATGGACTGAGGCACTGGGACTGCATGAACCACCTGGAATTTCCTGGGTGAGAACTGAGAGTGAAAAGCAGTGCTCCCTCATGGAAAGGGGTCCACTGAGCCATCGCACTGCACCTAGCCCCTTTTAGGTCCTGATTGAGGAGACTTCCTGAATGGAAAACTGCCCTAACTCGATAGAGGTGAGAGGGGTGGAACTTGGGGGGGGTGAGAGAATGGCCCACAACAAGGAGCCTGAGACCCCTCATCTTAGCAAATTGGACCACTGCACGAGCATGGTGTCTCCCCTGATGAAGGTTCCTTATCTACGATACCTGACAACACTGCCCTTCGCTTTGTTATCCAGTCATCCCAAGAGGCCCTGAAGAGGAGGGTGGGTGAAGTGTGCTCTGAGATCTCCCTCCTTCATCAAGACCTCCTAAACGGGCAGAAAGAGTCACATCTGCAGGAACCAAGATTTCAGATTTGGAAGGCACCGTCCAGTGCCACCACAAACCTGTCACGGGTGCCCAGCCCACAGCCAGAGCTGTGGAATGGAGAAAGGAAGATGCTGTAAATCGTGCCCGACCCATCAACCTGAGTTATGTGGGATTTCCAGAAGGAGTTGAGGGCCAGAATATGTTTTTATATGAGTGGTTGCAACAGATCCTACCCCATGGGAAATTTTCCTCCTGCTTTATCATCGAACGGGTGCACCGTGTCTTGGGGGCAGACAGCCAAAAGGGACCCATCCAACGCTGATGATATCAAACTTCTTGAACTTCCAGGACAGATATATGATCCTTTCTGAAGGACGCAAGAAGGGGGAAGTACGCCATGAAAACTCCAAGATCCTGATATTCCCAGAATACACCCAAGAGACTCAGCAGCAAAGACGTAAGTTCAATTTTGTTAAGGCTAAACAGCAACATCTCCAACTGCAGAACATGCTTCTATCCCCAGCCAAATTGAAGGTAATATTCAAAGGAAAATCAAACTCCTGATGCTGCGTGGTAGTGGTTAGAGGAATTCCTCATGCTGCATGGGGATAAGGGGCGGCACCCGGGCACACAACTGAGAATTTGAGAGGATGCCAGACCCAAGGACTGGAAATGGCCTGAAGGAGAACTCGCAGCTCATAAAAGAAAAGTACAGGCACACCCTGGCACAACAGAAGTCAGGAAATGAGGCAGGAGGCCTCCTTGGATTCAGAAGAGGGCAGAGTGGCTGCGATAAAAAAAAGTTGTTGTTCTAGAGGGAGATTCACACATGGCTATATAGGGGATGACCAAGGAACAGATTAGGAGACCACCCCACTCATTGCTGGTTGCTATCATTTTGGCCACTATAAGAGTGGCAGGGTATGCTCAGATGTGAGTCCCTTGCTCACTGCACCATCAGGATTCAAGCAAGCCGGGTCGAAGACGGCTGCAATGCCAGAAACCGGTCCCCGGAAGCTTGTTTCCTTTCCAGTAAAGAATTGGCTTGGTAGTTTGGTCTGCCCTGTTCCCATGATGCACTGGGCCAGGGACAGACTAATTTGCATGTAGCCAGGTTCTGAGCTGGGATAGTGCAGTGAGCTAAAAAACGGTGATGGATCAAGTCCTGATCTTTTGACTGGGTATGAGTGTTCTGTTTAATTCAGATGCTCTGTCCATCACCACCCCCTTTTCTGAATCGTTTTGGCCACTATAAGAGTGGCAGGGTATGCTCAGATGTGAGTCCCTTGCTCACTGCACCATCAGGATTCAAGCAAGCCGGGCCGAAGACGGCTGCAATGCCAGAAACCGGTCCCCGGAAGCTTGTTTCCTTTCCAGTAAAGAATTGGCTTGGTAGTTTGGTCTGCCCTGTTCCCATGATGCACTGGGCCAGGGACAGACTAATTTGCATGTAGCCAGGTTCTGAGCTGGGATGGTGCAGTGAGCTAAAAAACGGTGATGGATCAAGCCCTGATCTTTTGACTGGGTATGAGTGTTCTGTTTAATTCAGAAGCTCTGTCCATCACCACCCCCTTTTCTGAATCATTTAAAGTTTAAAGCATCCGGACTGTCCGCAGCTATATTGTTCTGGGGTTGACAATCAAAACTGGGGCCCTGGAGAATGACTCTTCCTATCCTGTGATGGATGGCTCAGCGAGCCGTAGAGAACAACTTTCCGAACACTAGTGCAAAACATCTGCTTACAGGGACGGTCAGTTCCAGTTGTGTAACTCACTTTGTTAAGAGTATAAGGATGGGTGGAGATGGTGGGTTACAGACCTCTCAGATTTCCCTGTCAAGTATTTTGCTGTTACGAAATGGGAGTATACACTTGCAGGAGTCCTAGGGGTGAGGGGTGGGTCAGACTGAGGTTAAAGGGTTAGCAGTTATCATAGTTCAGGTAGGAAAGACACAAACACCTCAGCAGATGATTGGCCTTGGAGTAGGATACAGCCAATGCACTTATCTTACATCAACAGCCTGGCGTCCATTCCATTCTTGGTGCTCCCTGCACTTAGATCTAGAGCCTCCGAGGGGGTGCCAATGCTAGATGGTAGAGCACTCTCGATCCTAACATGAAATGTGAATTGCTTGGGAGATAAAATTAAGAGGGGCTTGGTGACCCACTATATTAAACGTATGCAACATAATGTAGTCTGCTTACAAGAGACCCATCTTAAGGGGACACAATGCAAATTCTTTGTTGGGGGACCTATACAATGCTTGTGCATGAAGGATACTCAACAGGGTCTAAGCCGAGGATACTCATAGTATGGCCCGTGGGCCGCCAGCGGCCCGGCAAACCTTCCTTGGCGGCCCACAGACTTTGCCGACAATTTACCCGTGTTTAAATAAATAAATAATTAAAGAGTCTGCAAACACTGCGCGCCGCGACTCTGAGATACTCTGCTGCTCTGTGGGGGCCCGGACATTCCAGTGATAGTCAGAGTGGAGCTGTGGGGGCACTAAGAGATGAAATACAAAAGCCTTGTTAACATACAAATGGTCTTTTAAAGACCTGTGAAGTGCTGAGGTGCGGCTGTGTGTGTGTTTGTGTGCCCGGAAGCTGTCTCAGCCCAGGCACACACAGGCAGGGTGAGATGAAGAGAGTGACAGAGGGAGGGAGGCAGAGGGAGGGAGGGAGACAGAGAGAGAGCGAGAGAGGGAGTGAAAGGGAGGGAGAGTGAGGGAGGTAGGGAACAGGAGGCAGACAGAGGGAGAGTGAGGGAGGGAAAGGGAGGCAGACAGAGGGAGAGCGAGGGAGGGAGGGAAAGGGAGGCAGCACAGAGGGAGAGCGAGGGAGGGAAGGGGAGGCAGACAAAGGGAGAGCGAGGAAGGGAAAGAGAAGCAGACAGAGGGAGAGCGAGGGAGGGAAAGGGAGGCAGACACAAAGGGAGAGTGAGGGAGGAAGGGAAAGGGAGGGAGAGGGAGGGAGAGCGAGGGAGGGAGGGAAATGGAGGCACACAGAGGGAGAGCGAGGGAGGGAGGGAAATGGATGCAGACAGAGGGAGAGCGAGGGAGGGAGGGGAAGGGAGGCAGGCAGAGGGAGAGTGAGGGAGGGAAAGGAAGGCAGACAAAGGGAGAGCGAGTGAGGGGGAAAGGGAGGGGGAGGGAGAGCGAGGGAGGGAACGGGAGGGAGAGCGAGGGAGGGAGGGAAAGGGAGGCAGATAGAGGGAGAGCGAGGGTGGGTGGGAAAGGGAGGGAGAGGGAGGGAGACAGAGAAAGGGAGAGGGAGTGAGACAGACGGAGACAGACAGAGGGAGGGAGTCAGACGGAGACAGACAGAGGGAGGGAGACAGACAGAGGGAGGGAGGAGATGACAGAGGGAAACAGGGAGGGAGACAGAGGGAGGGAGACAGACGGAGACAGACAGAGGGAGGGAGACAGACAGAAGGAGGGCGACAAACAGAGGGAGGGAGAAAGACAGATGGAGACAGAGAGAGGGCGACAGACAGAGGGAGGAGGGAGGCAGAGGGAGGAGGGAGACATAGGGAGGAGGGAGACAGAGGGAGGAGGGAGATAGAGGAAGGGAGACAAAGTGAGGGAGACAGAGGGAGAGAAAGAGCGGGAGACAGACAGAGGGAGACAAAGCGAGGGAGAGGGAGGGAGCCAGACAGAGGGAGTCAGACGGAGACAGACAGAGGGAGGGAGACACACAGAGGAAGGGAGACAGACAGAGGGAGGGAGAAGATGACAGAGGGAAACAGGGAGGGAGACAGAGGGAGGGAGACAGACGGAGACAGACAGAGGGAGGGAGACAGACAGAAGGAGGGAGACAAACAGAGGGAGGGAGACAGACAGATGGAGACAAAGAGAGAGGGCGACAGACAGAGGGAGGAGGGAGGCAGAGGGAGGAGGGAGACACAGGGAGGAGGGAGACAGAGGGAGGAGGGAGACAGAGGAAGGAGGGAGATAGAGGGAGAGAAAGAGCGGGAGACAGACAGAGGGAGACAAAGCGAGGGAGAGGGAGGGAGCCAGACAGAGGGAGACAAAGGGAGAGGGAGGAAACAGAGGGAAACAGACAGAGGGAGACAAAGAGAGGGAGAGGGAGGGAGAAAAAGAGAGGGAGAGGGAGGGAGACAGAGAAAGGGAGAGGGAGGGAGACAAAGGGTGACAGACAGAGGAAGGGAGGAGGGAGACAGAGGGAGGAAGGAGGTAGGAGGGTGACAGACAGAGGGAGGGAGGAGGGAGGGAGGAGTGTGACAGACAGAGGGAGGGAGGAGGGTGACAGACAGAGGGAGGAGGGTGACAGACAGAGGGAGGAGGGAGGGAGGAGGAGTAAAAGAGGGAGGGAGGAGGGTGACAGACAGAGGGAGGGAGGAGGGAGGGTGACATACAGAGGAGGGCGACAGAGTGAGGAGGGTGACAGAGTGAGGGAGATAGAGTGAGGGAGACAGAGAGGGAGAGGGAAGGAGAGAGAGGGAGATGGAGAGGGAAGGAGAGAGAGGGAGACAGAGAGAGAGGGAGGGAGTGAGACAGTCAGAGTGAGACAGAGGGAGAAATAGGGAGAGATGGAGGGAGAGAGGGAGGGAGTGAGGGAGAGAGAGTTAGAGAGTGGGAGTGAGAGGGAGTGAGACAGTCTGAGTGAGACAGAGGGAGAAATAGGGAGAGATGGAGGGAGAGAGGGAGGGAGTGAGGGAGAGAGAGAGTTAGAGAGTGAGAGTGAGAGGGAGTGAGACAGTCTGAGTGAGACAGAGGGAGAAATAGGGAGAGATGGAGGGAGAGAGGGAGGGAGTGAGGGAGAGAGAGAGAGATATGTGTGTATGCCGGGTCTGGTGGCTCAGTGGATGAAGACCTCCGCTGCAGGAACTTGTGTTCAACCTCATGGTCACAGTTTTTTATGTTGCTCTATCACCGCCCCTCCCCCACTAACCCCGCCACCACCGGTGTGGCCCTCCAACACAAACCACACTGTAAATTTGGCCCCGAGACCCCATGGTCTAGGGGAATGGCCATACTGGTTAGAAAAAAACCACCCTTTCATATGATAAAACAGTGGATAGATCCATTTGGTAGATTTGTGGGAGTGAAGGGGTTCTGGTGACGTACGGATGTGACAATGCTGTATATGTGCCCCCTAGACGGCAACCCCCTTCCCCCCCACTGGAGAAGTTAATGGATAACTTGCTGGAGGCAGACTCATCCTTACACATTGTGGGAGGACATTTTAATGATGTTATGACCATTGAACAAGACAGATCAGGGACTATGAATACGGTTATACAACCAACCCCACTTGCGTGCTTAGCTATCTCATTAGGCCTCTCTGACCTCTAGAGGAGAGTGCACTCTCTCGGCAGACAATACCCTTGCTTCTCTAGGGCCCATAGAGTGTTTCCCGCCTTGACTACATCTTTGCCACAGCCGGCGAGGTGAGTACCATACACAAGGCAGATTACTTGGCCCAAGGCCTTTCAGACTATTCTTCATTGTTAGTGAAGCTGGGTAGATGATATAGCAAAGAGACAGGTTGAAAACTCAATGTATGGGACTTAAGGGACCAGTAGGTAGCAGTCAGGCTGATGATGGACTCCAAGCTTTACTTTAAAGAAAATGAAGACTGGGCCACGTCCAAGATAGTGCTTTGGGAGGTTGAAGGTCAGTTGCTAGACCTTGAGGGGAACCTAGGACTAGACCCTGCCCCCCCCAGCCTCAGGAAACTTGACCTCCTGAGGGAAGAATATAAAACTCTGGCACAGGATGGGGCCAAGACCCAAAGTTTGGCTACTTTACATAGGTGGTATGATTCCGGTGATAAGTCTGGGAAGTTCCTAGTCTGGGTGGGAAAAAGAAAGGTGGAATCCAGATGGGTGCATCAAACAGTCTGATCAAGGGGAGAATGTGCTGATTCTGCTAAGCCATAACTGAGGCCTTTGTTCACAACTATGAGTATTTCTATAAAGCCTGGCTGTGCAGGAGCTAACCCAAATTGAAACAGACTTGGCAGCCATAATTACCCCCAAATTCAATGAGGAGGCAAGTACCCTACTTGACGCCCTCATTACATTGGCAGAAGTCCAAGAGGCCATGGCAATATTCAATTCTAATAAGACTGAGGGGCTAATGACATCCCAGCAGAATTTTATAAACTCTATATTTTGCGATTGGGACCTCATCTCCTAAATATGTTTCGGGAAGTTGGTAAACATGGCATGCTCCCTCCAGATCTCGGGCTGGCGTTTATAGTGGTACTGCACAAAGATGGCTTAGCATACAGTGAAATGTGACTCATACCGTCTGATCCACTGAAGTTAATATCTTGGCCACAATACTGACCATTAGGCTACTGCAGGTGGAAAAAGCAACATATGCTAGTAGGGGCTACCCTTGAAAATTCCATAAGGTGTGGGGCAAATAGATGCAATCCTATTCTTTAGACATATTGGACGACAGCGGGAGCTAAAGCCAGTATGTTTCCTGAAGAACGTGAGTGTGATGTGTCATAGTGTAAAGTTCTCTATAATGTGGTGCTTCCTGTTGATGTTACATTGGTCTGAGCTGATGGGTGTCGGGGGGAATTGGGCTGTTTATGGTTATTGTGGGCACATAGGGCCCGATGTAGGTAAGACATTTTTACCGATTCTAAAATACAGATTTTTACCGAATCGGTATTTTAGAAAAGGGAAATGATATGTAGGTAAAAAAGTCGGTAAAAAATACCAAATCGGTAAAATTCGGAAACCCGACCCGTTATTTACCGATTCGGTATTTACCGATTTGGCAAATACCGATTCGGAAATACACATTCAAACCTATAGGCCCGGATGCCCATAGGAATTAATTGAAGTTACCGATTCGGTATTTACTGAATCAGTAAATACCGAATCGGTAAATACCGAGTCGGGGATACAAAATATCGGGGAGTTGATGAATCAACCAATCAGGTGCCTCCACCACTCCCCTCAGCCCACCAACAGAGCAATCTACCAATCCTGTGCATCCACCCCACCCCACAACCAGCAAGTGGCCACACTCATGCAGGTGCAGAGTACCTGATCACACAGGAGAGCAGTTACACAGAGACAGGCTGTTGTGAAGCTGAGCTCTGCAGGACAAACAAATGGATCCCCAAGACTCCCAGAGGGAAGGTGCAGATAGGAAGAGGAAGATGAAGTTCAGCACAGCTGAACTTCAGGTGCTGGTGGAGGAGGTTGTCAAGCACTAACCCAAAATCTTTGGAAAGCAGTCTCTGCAGGTACCAGAGGCTGTGAAGAGGAACACCTGGCTGGGGATCCAAACCAAAGTTAATGCAATAGGAGTGACAACCAGGGAAGTGGACAATCTCAAATAGAGATGGTATGATCTAAGGATCATAACCAAGAAGAAATTGGCAACAAGGAGTAAAGAGGCCAATGATACAGGTGGAGGGAAGAACAGGGCATCTGCTCTCACGGATCTGGAAGAGCTGGTGGAGTCCACACTGGAGCCAGAGTGCATTGTGGGGATTGGTGATGCAGACAGCTCAGCCCGAGCTGCATCAAAGAAAGGTAAGGGACATGTCCATCATTCCTCACCCCTTGCCTGTGTCCCTCCCCCAATGTGGCTGTGTGTTGAGGAAAACCAGTACAGACTTCAGTAGTCACCTGCAATGCATTATGGGAGTAGTGGGCATAAGAATACCCATCAGAGCAGTAAACATGAAATAATGTCAGGTATGCCACACAATACAAATAGAGACATGGGAGGAGCAGGAAATAGTGATATTAAAATGTGATTTAATAGTGATTTACACGGTGAAAGCACCACTAAGACACTGTCCATATCTGTCCACAGGAGAGACATCACGCAAGTCAATGCAGGGGAGGGAGAAGACACATCCCCAAAGGGCAGGGATGCAGGGCCCAGCACTGCAACACCTACAGCACCCTGCACACAAGCAGCTGCCACACCAGAGGCAGACACCATGCTACTTGAAGCATCTCCTGTGCTCCAAGACTCTCCACAAAATGAGTCACAACAACTGGACACACCAGCAGACACAGAGGTGTCAGACATCTGCAGGGCCAGGAGGCATGACGTTCCCCCGCTAAGGATCCTACAAACATCCTCCGATGAGGAAAGGGAGGGTGAGGAGTCAATTGAGGCAATTGCAGGAAATGCACCAGGTCTTACATCCACTCCTGTCAGTCGATCCGGTGGCACAAGACGTCGTAGAGTCCGGGAGGCAAGCGTGAGTGGCCGTGATGAGGGTGTATTCCGTGGCCTTGAGACCACAATGGTCAAGGTGCAGCGCCTGCAAGCAAAATGTATTAGTGCAGTGCACAGACAAATGCGCCATGTGAACACAAATCTGGATAACATGAACAAGGGAATAACAGCAATGGCGGACAGCATGAGGGACATGGCCGATGGAGTCAGGGACATGTCACAGTGTGTGATGTCACTCTGTGAGGAACTACGTGAGGACCGCATCCAAAGGCGCAGGGCGAGGCATTGCATGCAACAGCAGACAAGGGGCATGCACTGTCTTGCAACTATGACTTCACTGCTGTGTCGCCGTTCAGTTGCGATGCAGGAGGGGCTGGTGCACTGCTGCACTGATCTCAGGAGGAGGATGGGGAGAGTCACTACAGCTATGGAGGTGCTGCAGACAAACCAGGCAGCCACCACAGGAGCAGAAGCTTTAGGGGAGACAGATAATTCCAGTAGCAGGAGCAGCACCCCTATCCCAGAAATACGGAGGAGCAGCAGACGCCAGACTACCGGCGCTGCTACAGCAGACTTGGAACTAAGCCAACCTCACGCATCACGCAGTGCTGGTCATGGGCGCAAGCAGTGAGTCAGCCAAATTCAGTTGGACATGTGAGGGTGAGGTAACCCCCGTCCACCCAGTGGTGCTAGGCACACTAGTATGTTACAATTGTGTCTTCAGACATTTAACGTAGTGCCAAATAAACTACGTGCATTGCAGTTCAACACGTGCTTTGTCTCTATACTTACTCAAAAGTAGTTGTGTGTGATCTCTGCCCGTCTCTGTCTTCCGTCTGTGGGTGTAGGTACTCCTACTGTGTTGGCTGCTGGAAGTGCCTGCTCATCGTCATGGTCTTCATAGTCCTCCAATTCCACCTATGTGCCCTTCTTAGTTGCGAGGTTGTGCAACATTGCACAGGTTGCAATGATCTTACAGCATGTTACTGGTGAGTACTGCCGTGCCCAACCACTTTTGTGGAGGCAACGGAACCGGCTCTTCAGGAGCCCAAAGGTACGCTCCACGATGTTCCGGGTGGATTTATGTGCCACATTGTATCGTCTCTGGCTGGGGGTTGTGGGGTTGAGGTAGGGTGTCAGGACAAAGGAACGGAGTGCATATGCACTATTCCCTAATGTGAGAGAGAAAAATACATTACTCACAGGCACACATTGACATACGTCTGCAGCATCTATCAAGGGAGTGTCACACAGTAATATACCTAACAGGTATCCTTCCCCGAATTCACCCGCTGTCAGGCGGCTGTAGATCCCACTGTTTTGGAATATATATGAGTCATGGGTGCTTCCTGGGTACCTGGCAACTATATCTGTGATCATTTACTTGGCATCACAGATTACTTGTACATTAATTGTGTGTGATGACTTCCTGTATATGTGCTCAGTGGCAGCTGGGGGGCATATTGGGATGTGGGTCCCATCAATGCAGCCAATCACGTGTGGGAAATTTTCCATGAGGTAAAAGTCAGTCTTGGTCCTGAGCAAGTCCGCATCAGTGTCTGGGAAGTGGATGTAATGCTCCATTCTTTGCATCATGGCATCAAGGGACTTTCTGAATAAACGCGACAGGCAGCTCTGGGACACCCCACCTACCACAGCAACAACACTCTGGTAACTCCCAGATGCTACAGAGCACCTGCACATGGGGTGGGATGGCGTGGGCCCTTGGTTTTGGGTGGTCCAGGAGTGGGTGCAGGTCCCTGATCAGGTCCATGATGGTTTGGGGCTGCAGTCTGTATCTTTGCAGTATCTCTGGCTCTGTCAATTGGAAGAGTGTAATCCTCTGCCTGTAGACCTCCTCCTCCCTTCTCCATTCCCTCTCACCTGCTGCCTGTAGCCTTAGCCGTCTTGCTATGACGTAGAAAGCCGCCATTCTGGTTCCAGTGTTGCATTTTGGGGCCCTTTTTTATAGATTGCACCTGATTACCACCTGCTTTCAATCCATGTTAAATACGGATTCATAAATACCGAATTTTCGTGAAATTCGGTAATTTATGGGTCACCTACATCTCAATGGTGTTGTTTTTTCCATTTCTTATTTTCCGATTCGATAATTTTACCGATTCGGTACATTTACCGACTCGGTATAATTTCCGAATCGGTAATTTTACCGATTCGGAACATTTACCGACTCTGTATATTTTCCGAATCGGTAACTTTGCCGATTCGGTAATATTACCGAGTCGGAAATATTTCCGAACCGGTAATCTACCGAATCGGTATTTTTACCGATTCTGTAAATTTTGGGCGACCTACATCTCAATGTCCAAATACCGGTCGGTAACAGCCGAAATTACCGATTTTCGGCCGTTACCGACCGGTATTAGGCTACCTACATCTGGCCCTAAGTGCCTATTGGAGTTAGGCGCCAGACCAACAGTATTATGTCAGTACTTGTTAATACTGAAATGTTCTGACAATGTGAATGAAATAAATAATACAAATATATTTAAAAATATATATATTTGATAGTATGACCTTAATGTGGCTTGCTTACAAGTGTCAACATAACTACAACATGTTTCAGTTTTATAAAATGTATTAGTTTTTTTAAGCTAGATTTTCTCATTTACACTAAGCTTGAACTTCCTATCACTCTCGTGTTCATATAATACTGAATAGAGGATGGTATATTTTCACAATGATTCTCACTTACAAGATGTATGAAAAGCATTACCTAATTGGAAATCTGCAAGCAAATGTTTCTGTCTTTAGTATAGTTCATTATCACTCAGTGAAACATTTAATAAATGGTAGAATAGGCTCTGCATTAAACTTGCCTGGGAACCAAGGATAATGCTTCCAGAAACACCAAGGTTTAGTAATGTCTGTTATATATTTGATAGTAAACTGTCAACTTCATGTGTTTTCCATGGGAAAGGAACAATGAAGGCTGCTCACTATCTTAAGATGGCTTTCCATTGGTCCAAAGTCATCTAACCTGCAACAATGTTGCAGTGTATATGTGTTTTAGGAAGAGGGTTACATCTTTTTTCTATGGGTGAGATGTTCTTAGACTATCTTGGAGACTTTTAACAAACCTTCTCTTTCCTGACAGTTGTAGCTACTGCCTCATCTGTTTCCCCATATCCCTGGTGAGGTTTTATTTGTGCAGAATGCTACTGCAACTGTATGCTGATGCACTTTGGATATTGAGACTCTGCTGAGTTTCATCATCTGTCCTTTATGGCAGCCGCGGCCGGTAGTGGGAGTACCGGCCGGGCGGTGACGTGGGGAGGGGGAGGGGTAGGGTGGGGGGTAGTAATGTATGGATTACGGACTTTAACAGGTAAGTAAATATATAAATAATTACAACGAATTTCGTTGCGCGCACTGCATCGCATTTGGTGATGCAGTAAATGCGACAAAATTAGTTTTATTTATTTATATGTTTACTTACCTGTTAAAGTCCGTAATCCTTACATTACTACCCCCCGCCCTGCCCCTCCCCCTCCCCACGTCACCGCCCGGCCGGTACTCCCACTACCGGCCGTGGCTGCTTTATGGGGAGTTTGACTACTTAATTTGATTTTGAAGTTCATGCTCCTTTGATCTCACCCTTTTCTCAAACACTTTATAGGTTCTATTAACTTTTGATTCAGAACCTTTAATTGAATAGGGATTAATTCCTTTATGGAACACACTTGTTATGTTCTGCATTATTAATTACTATAACCATGTTTCTCTTGATACATTCTTGTAAACTGATTTTATCTGACATACTAATTGAATAAAAAGATAAAAGAATCTTACTAATCTCTTTATGAGAAAAAAAGGTTTTCTAAACCAAACCAAAACTCATTATTGACTGAACTTAGGAACTGATACATTTTGCTTTCAATTAATATGATTTGATTTAACTTCTATTCAAAAATGGTAGTAAAGATCTGTCACCTAGAGGAAGAATTAGGTGCAAAATTGGAACTCGGTCCTATAAGTCACAGGTTGAGCTGGTACTAGAAATAAAAATGTGGATTCTTTATGCACAATCAGGGCCCATGGTATGATGTGTCTGCTTCAAGGTGAATGAGCCTTTGCCCTGTTTCAGTTCTTCCAGGCAACACTGCAATGCTGGGGACCCCTTGTCCCAGTTGCCTTTGTGGCAATGCTCGTGGCCACGCCTACTCCGATTGGGCCAACCGAAAACAAACTTGCTTTCATCACTTGTTGGCCTACTTCTATGGTGTGCTTTTGCGGGCCTGATGTTACCATGCCCTTTGTTTGCTGCCCATGGGGGAGGTTAGCTGCTGTCCTTCTAGAGTCGGTGTTGGACTTGGCCCTTTTTGCAGGGTCATCCCAGAACCTTTTGCCTTCCTCCTGACCTGTTATTGGTGGTTTTTTGACACTGGGCACTTTAGAACTGCTGATCAGTGCTAAAGTGCATTTGCTCTCTCTTGTAAACTTGGTAAGATTGGTCTACACCTGATTGGCATATTTAATTTACCCATCAGTCCCTTTTACAGTGGTATCCCATATACCCAGGGACAGTATTTTAAATGCTACTAGTGGGCTTGCAGCACTGCTAGCGCCACCCACAAATGTAGCCTTTCAAACTTGTCTCAGGCCTCTGCCACTGCAGGGACTGCACGCACAGTTTACTGCCACTGTGACGTAGAACATAAAGTGGTTGCCACATTGGTACCTCTCCTTTTACTACATATCAGTCACCCTTAAGATAGACCCTAGATTGCCCTATGGGGAGGGTGCGGTATAGGTAAAAGGTAGGACATGTGCCTTAACTGTGTGGTGTGTCTTGGTAGTGACAAACAGCCTATTTGATTTCTCTCTGCTGTGAGGCGGCCCTCTCACAGGTTTGCATTGGTGATTCCCTGATATGTGCTTCTGTGGTAATTCCAGACATGAGAGGGGTAGCATGACCATGTTTGGTATGTTTGGAATAGTAGTGATAAATCCTGCTTATTGGTGGAAGCAGATTTATTATTACTATTTTAGAAATGCCACTTTTAGAAGTGGGCATTTCTGTGTGCTATGTGTCTTTGTGCCTGCCTGATCTGCATTGACCGTCTGATTCTGACTGACAGGGGAGAGGGATGTGCATTCACTCCAGACAGTCCCTGGGGGGGTTTGATATGTGTCCTGCCCTGCCTGGGTGACTCAGTGATAGGCTGAATAGACCTGGCCTGCATTTGGAGTGGTGGGAGGAGTAGCACCTGCACCTGAATTGGGCTGTGCCTGCCATCCACAATGATGGCTTTGTCCCCCCCTGTGGTGTGTCTGGAGCCAAGGCTCACGCTAAGGATGGAGGTCGTTGCGCCCCCAGAACTGGTTTGGACTTGAGCCCTGTGCCAGGGGAGAACAAAGTCTTTGTAACTATAAGTACTGGGGCTGTAACCCCATGTGTTTGAACTGGCACTGAACTGAAACACTGTGTGGACTGCAGTGTGCCAGGAGGAACCGCCACTTGGGACTGAACTGCTGCCTGTTGGGTGGCTGAAAAGACTTCCACTCTGCTGAGTAACCCTGTGTGCTAGCCTACCTGTGCCCAGCTCTGCCCTGCGTGATTTTAGACTCAGCACATGGTCAGTGCTACCAGTTCCCTGGTTCGTGTCTCCAGGGTGGAGACAGGTCGAGCGCTGATTGCCAGTTCCAGCACTGGTGAGCCCCACTAAGAACCGTGTGGTGGGCGCTTCCAACTTTGATTTCCCCAGCCTAAGGAGGGGACTCATTCTTCCACATGTTGTGTGCTCAGAGTGTGTTTGTGCCATGAGGAGGGCCAAAGACTGTGGTCCCAACTGTGAATTTGCTCTGTGAACTGCAGCTGAGACGCGAGAAGCCACCGGAAATCAGGTGGAAGTGAAGCCTGGTTGTGGGCCGGGTGGACAACTGCAGAGCCATTAGAGGCTTTGCTCTGTGCCCTGCTGTCCCCTTGCCGCATTTCCCCGCTGAGCGGCTGTACCATGTGGTTGTGGGCAGCCGCTGTTCAAGGAGCCAGGGCGGGAGGCCCCTGATCATCCTTGCTGTGCATTCCTGGTATTGCCGCAGCTCAGCTGCATGGTCGCTGGCAGCTGCATTCTTATCTGCTCGTGGGAGGCAGAGACCCAGTGTGTGTATGCCCCGCCCCTGTATTAGTGTGCAGAGCTCCGGGTGTATTCTTACTCTGCAGCTGGAGTCAGGAACAACATGTTATGCTTCGGGACCACCCAAAAGTTGTAAGAGGTGCCTAGGGGCACAGTCACTTCCGCATTCCTGACACTGTTGCAGCTTCACTGCATGGTTGTGGGCAGATGCACTCTTATCTGCTGTTCTGGGGCATTGTTGTTTTGGCAGCTCACGGTAAGACCTCGATGGAGGCACCTGATTAGCATTGCTCTGCATTCCTTGTGGTAGGAGGGCAGGTAGCCCAGGAGACAACGTAGGAGAAGTAAGTTACTGTGGAAATATGGTTCCTAAAATGGCCATGATCTATTTATGTTGTATGCCCTGCTGCAAGTGTGCACTAAGGTGCACTGATGATTATATGTTGGCATAATAAGTACAGTTTCTACTAGTAGTTGCTGGTTGCCTTAACTGTGATATGTTATGACAGTGGCCCGATTGGCCTACTGATTTATGTAATCCCTGTGAAGTCATGACAAGTGTCTGGTGGCACAGTCTAATATGTGTGATTGTGTTCTAATGTGTTTTTATGGATAATACAAAGGATTATTTTTATTTGTGCGGAGTTTCTTTTGTGGTATGCGCAGTGTGCCACTACTGTGGGAGTGAGTTGCGCAAACGCTTTACACATTGCCTCTGGGATAAGCCTGCCTGCTCTGCCAGGCTACCAAGAGGGTGAGCAGGGTTTTTTTTTAGCGTGTAACTAACTTACCCTGACTAGAGTGGTGAGTTCTGCCTGGCTTAGGTGCATACCCTAGCCAACCAGAAACCCCATTACTAACAGTCGGCTGCGCCTCCCATTCCGGGGATACATGTGAGATGTTTATTTGTATTCACGTGTAAAGGGTGTATGGGTTTGTTGAAAGTGATAGTGATTATTTTTGTCTTGTAGGGTATGTTTGACAGTTCAGTGGTGTTGAGAGTTTTAGACTGATTATATAAAGGTGAAAGCGGTATATTGAATGAAGTTTATCTTAATTTGTTGCCTGGAACTTTGTGGGTGTGCAAAGGGAGTTGTGGTATAAAGGTATGAGTCACTTGCTGTGGTATAGTCGTCTGCATGAGAGGGCTGAATGGGATACAATGTATATGTAACAAAGTATTCTGAGTGTATGTATATTCCACCAGGAGTCATTAAGAAAAGGGCTGATCTGCATAACAGCTTTACTCCTGGCCGACGTCTGTATCTTTTTAACTTACAACTGAACCTATGCAGGGTTTAAAGAGCAATTAAACTCAACACACTTGGGTGTAGCTCCTCGATCCCATTATTGAATTGCCATTTTTCTAACCCTGTGTTACTCTGTGCCACTTCCAGACCCTTTCTGCCAGTTTTGTATGGTGTCTGGGTGCTGTGAGGTTCGGGGTATTTAACCCTCCTTGGTTTGTCATTTGACTACTGCAACACTGGGTCAGTTGTTAACTTCCCTATGTGTTTCCCATTAAGACAGGCCTTCTCTGGTTATGGGATACATATGTTTTTGTTGAGGTATTCTTTCCAAGGTCTCTGCTGGACTGGTAAGCCTTGTGTTGCTCCATGCAAACACACAAACCCCTGCGACGTGCCCAAGGTAGGGAACAAAGAGGCTGTGGGGTCTCAAGGGTGAGCTGGCCTCCAAATACAATGTTTTCAAACAACAGGAGCTACCTGTGATTTAATTTCTAATTATGTATCCCTGGAGGATCTACTCAAAATAATATCCGTTATTGGACAGATACAAATATGTGACAAAATGCCCTCACACACAAGCAAGTGTCATGCTTCATCAAAGGACAACCCTGGCTCTCCAAAAACCCGGTTTGATGGAGAGCGGACCTTCACCTGGAATTAGGGAGGCACTTCTATCTAAGAGTGGACCTGTGATCTAGATAAATTATAAACCAATGTGGCATTCTAATTAACCCTTGTATTTGCTAGTGATATCACTTGGTATTAAAACCAAATGTGGGGACAATTGTTCAGGATGGAAAGCACAGGGTCCTAATATGGAAAATAACTAATATTGCCCCTCCAAACCAAAGGGTCACCTGTGTCATCTTCTTTACAGCTGGCCCATACGTACCTGTAAACAGATAAAAACAGTACTTTGAGCTTTTTGGTGAGTAGAAATAAGGATACAAACAATTGTAGATAACCTTAGCAACATTTGCATGCTCGATGGTAAGTGGCACTGCATACGTGAGGTAGCAGACAATTTGTCTAGGTTTAAGACAATCTCACAGTCTTACCTCACTAGCGGGTCATCCGTGCCCCATGAAGGAAGGGCTCAGGAACCGCTGTAGTCACACTCTACAATTAGTAAATGGAAGGAAGTTCAATATTATGTTGTTATGCCATCATATCCCACTCATAGTCACCAAACAACTAGGGATTCATGATCCCTACACACACCAAACCTCTTACTCCCTCAAGGTGTGTTCCTCACGAGAAGCTTGATCGGGTCTGCTACTTCCTCCAGCCATGAGCCAGAGGGGGGCTAGGACGCATCTTTATAGCGCGGTGCCATCTGTATTCAATTCTCCTAGTGTCTAATTGCCAGGGTAATAGACCACACCTGCAACAATGTTTGTATTTGGAGTATCCACCATACTTCCTTGCACAGACGGTCCCTGCATGGGGCATCATGGCGGCGGCATCCATGCCATGTCATTTCTGGTCAGCGGAGAAGGAATGATGGGACAAGCAGTTCATATTTCATAGAATGATGAAGGAGGGTGTGCAAGTGCACTACCTATTTCTCTTACATTGGCCGGACATGTGGTGTGTCCGCAGCTTTGAATATACAAGCCTGGAACCTCAGCTATCTTACACAAGTGCCTAAGGGAATGGTGGTCCCGGCCTATGGATTGTTTATTCAATGTTTTTTCTTAAGAAGTTGTACAAGATTAAAGATATATCTTCCTCAGTACTGTATTGTCTACATGTTGACTTCTAGTCCAAGGGGACAGACTCCTTAATCACACTAATTATAGAGGTGGAGTGAATTACTTAAATCAAAGCCTTTGTTCTCACTGGGCATTGTATAATATGTATGTACACTTTGCAAAAACCAAAGTATCCCATTTTTTGCCCTTATAGTCCTTTTTATGGACAGTGGTAATGTAAAGGGTCGAAATGATAACCTCCTTAGTACTTGTGTCTTTTACCTCACTAAACTTAATATGATCTATATGTGAGATGTGTTATAGTGAAAGTATCCCATGTTTAGGGTGCGTGTCTTGCTGCACAAGTACAGTAGACCTCATAGTCATTTAGTAAGGGCTCATGTGGCCTTATGTATGGTGTAATACAGCTGAGTGGATCTAGGAGACACCAGTGCTTGTGATCATATGTGAGAGATTCCTACTATGCACGTGGAAAGCTTCTAGGGTCAATTGCAGCCATGAGATTTCATCATTAACCCCTTATCCCATGTTCTCAATCTGTACACCCATCTTTGTTCCCGTATGAGAAGTTTTTTCTGGAGATCTGGGGTGATAGTGTTCATTTTCTCTAGACCCACCATGTCATATCCACACCTCTATAGTTTCAGTCAAGATAGTGGTGTGTGAGTTTGTTATTATTCATTTTGCAACGTGTCGTGCTCTGGTGTTCATTGATGCACACCTTTATTTTGCGAGTGGTCACTCCAACATTGAACAAGCCACAAGGGCATGTGATCAAATACATGACCTTCTCACTGTTGCTCTGTTACAATCATTGGTTGCTTTTGTGAGCTGACAGGAGACACAGCTTCCACATGGATATTGACTCACAGGGGCTAGACTGTCCCTGAGTATTGTTTGTGGGAGAAGGTGCTAAGCAAGCGTCTTGGTGTGGACCAGCTCATCCCACAAATTCATGTTTCTTTTGAATGGGAAAAGTGGGGGGACCATTGTTTTATCCAGGTTCCAGGAGTGATTTCACCCCTCAGACAATTGATACCCCATGTGGTAGTATCCTGTTTCTAAGCATCTTAGGGAGGGTATAAAACCTTGGGGTTCTTGGTTTTTCAGCAATTAGGAGTTCAGCTTCCAGCTTTGTAATCCAATCCTGAATTTGTGCTTCTTCCAACAAAGATTTTATTTTGTTAGTAAGTCTCGTGTGGGGTCAGAGAGAAGGATCTCATTGCTCTCTCCATCGACAGGAGGCGGAGGCATTTGGAGTCATACATAGCTCTGTTCATCACCACTATCGCTACCCCTTTGTCTGCCGGCTTTGTAATAGAGCACGTTTCTCGTCTTTATTGAGATTCTGAAAAACCTTCTGGGTGTGGCACTCAATTCCATCTACTTCTTTAAGGAAGACTTGTTTGAGCTCCAAAACTTCACACAGTAAAGATTGTGATGGAGGCATGAAGGCAGATTTTTTTCCTAAGCCCTGCGTTTTTTCTCTATCTACGGAGCCATCTTGATTTTCAAAAAGCATTGTAGCTTGATGCACCTGAAAATATTTGCTAGTTCCGTACATAAAGTAAACAGATCACATTTTGTGTTGGGACAACCCCAGCCCTTTGGATAGTACCACTGTTTCCATGTTTGTAAGGGTTGTGCTGCTCAAGTTCACTATACTGGAGGATCCCTGCTCGTAGATGGCACCAGTTTCTTCCCTCATAGTCCTCTGAGTTAGTTGCTGGTCCTCCCACTGCACCCTCGGGGCCGATCTCTGCGATTTTTGTCTCCCTCTTCTTCAGCCTCTATATAAAAAGGGGGGACCTTGGTGGAGGGGAACCTCTGTGGTGTAGGTGGGAATGGCTTGGGCCAGTACCCATACGGCATCATGGGAAAGTTGGCTAATGGATCTGGGTAATACATTCTAGGTGGACGCCTGGGGCAATATTAGTTATGTTTGCCATACTAGGATCCTGTGTTTTCCATCCTGAAGAATGCCACAGACTAGTTTGAGCCACCAGGTAGAAACATGTGGACTGTTTAGTGGTGAAGGGGGTGCTAACTCCCCTTGCCCACATGTTTGGTTTTAATACCAAATGATATTAATAGCAAATAAAAGTGTTATTTAGAATGGTACATTGGTTTTATTACATCTAGATATCGGGTCTGCTCTTAGATAGAAGTGCTTTCCTGATTTCAGGTGCAGGCTCGCTCGCCATCAAAACGGGTTTTTTGAGAGCGTGGGTTGTCTTATGATGAAGCATGACACCTGGTGGGGTGTAAGGGCATCCTGTCACATTTTTGTATATGTCCAATAATGGATATTATTTTGAGTAGAACCTTCAGGTATACATAATTAGAAATTAAATCTCAGGTAGCTCTTATTCTGTGAAAACCTGAGTTGCTCCAGGCAGATTTTAAGGCTACATTGTTCCCACCTCTCTTCTCTACAAGAAGTGTGAAAACTTTCATTTGGGTTTTTTCTACTCTTCGCACCTTTGGTGTGTGCTTAAAAGGGGTTGTTCTTGGAACCCCTTCGAAGTTATGCCTACATTTGAACCTTCCCATCATCCAGGCTCTGGTGCAGCCACATTATATTCACTATTTAGTACAAATTAAATATGCAGTATTATACAAAGTAGGCAATGGTAAGATTATCTATCCCTGTGAGAACAACAAAAAATCGTATTTATTTACAAGAGTAAATAATAACAAATCATAGATGTTTCTTTTTAAGTCCAGATACAAAACTTTCTGTCCCCTAAATAAAGGCTGCAGTATACCCTTGGGTTGATCAGAGTGGCCTACATCGCCCTATATTGCAATAGGGAGTGGTGTGGCTCACTGGTTAGAGGCGGCAGACCCGTAAGCAGAGGACGGCCCGGGACCAGGGTTCGATTCCCGACGCGGCAGGGTCGTGGACCAGGGTCAGCGGGCTCGATAATTCTCGCCTCGGTGCCTACTCCAGTCAGGGACCACACTCGGCAACTCTGGGCATTAGCTTGCCTCATCTTCACAACGGCCCCCCAGACCGCCGGGGATGCTTGGTCGCACCTTAGAGATACCCATTAGGGACCATCTCTCAGGGTGAGCCAGGACGGGTTCCCCAGCGGTCGAAGCGCGGAGATACTCCTCCGGGAGTTGATTCTAGCGCTATATAAACCCTAAATTAAATTAAATTAAATTAGGGCACAACGGCATGTTATTGTCCCTACTGTCTCTCCCCTCAGACGAGAAACATTCTCTAAACACTGAAGGACTTAAACGTACCCAGTATGAAGCACTCATGCCTGCACTTATGGTTTGCATGGGAAAAAGCGAGTGCTTCAGTGCCCCACTTAGGAACAGTAATAGGTGCATAAAAGTTTGAATACAATATAGTACAATACAATACAGTACAATACTTTCATGAAATACTGTCACTGCCAGCTTTTTAGCGTACTTCTGATGCACAGGTGTGTGTCCTGCCATGCTGAGAACCCAGCTATCCAGATAAGACCAACTTCACAATGGAGCTATGCAAGCTATCTCTGTATACTGAAACAGAGCAAAAGCTAAGGTGAATTAATTTTCCCAGTGTAGGGGACACTTACTGTGCAATTCCTACTATTTTTGTAAGATCCTTTCTTTAACACATTTCCTCATCCTACACATCTCAAAAAGGGAAAAAAATTCTCAAAACGAAAGGAATCATTGTCCACACTTGTATACTAAAAATACATCAGTGGTATTAGTCAAGTCTCTCTAACTATGAATATTAGGAAATGTAAATAAATAAATAGCATGACAGTTGAAGGAATTCAACATTTTGTGATTAGTTTTTTTTTTTAAGTCTTTTTATTGAACATAACAGCTCCATGAAAGTACACATCAGGTGACAGTGAAAGTGCACTGGTACAGTTATAATAATACACATGCAAAATTTCGTTGGCGAGATCAAGTGATTAGGTTTTTTTTATGATGGAAGAGCCACTATAGATCTGTAATAGATAGTAACATTGTCAGTCAACAAGGATTGGTTTAAAGGTTGTGCCAAATCTAAGGGTAGGATAGAAATAATTTAAGAGGATGTGCAGTATGGAATCAGATGATGGGCCTTATTCTGAGTTTTGGCAGTCCTGGAGCAGGCGGCACACCGCCGCTCCAAAACTGCAAAAACTCGCCACTTCCCGCCAGATTACAAGTAATTGTATGGTCAGACAGGTGGGCTGCATGGCTGTCCCGCAGTGGTGTTGTTTAAAGGTTCATTGTGAGCCTTAAACAGCACTGCTGTGGGACCACCAGTGCACATTCTTGCACAGGAAGGAATGCACCATGTTGTGAATTCCTTCCCATGTAGGAACTGGGGGTGAAAAGCTACAGGATGAGACCACCATGAAAATGGTGGCAGTGAGGCAGCTCAAAACATGGTCGGCTGTGCCGCTGCAGCATCGCCGACATATTTTGGCCTCAATCCCCTGCCAGACCACCGCAGGATCCTTGATCCACGGCAGTAGCAGTGGTTGAGTGGCTGTCTGTCACCAAACTTCTAATACTGTTGGTGGTCCTTCAGTGTGGCGGCGGACTATCTGTCACCACTACTACGGAGGTCTGATGGACCGCTGTAGTCATAATAAGGCACTGACACTCAATTGGTATGGCAAATGCTTTGAAATGAGTAACATAGTTACATGCTTACAAGATCCAGAAGGAGCACTTGGGAGAAGTGTCAGATGATAATTTACAGGTCTGAAGAATATGCCAGAGTTGCTCACCTAGGAAGAGATGAGGAATGTCAGATATGTTTCCATTTATGTAAATGGCAAGTATGTATTTGGTATTTCTATAGCACGAACATAGCCAAAAATGCAGCGGAGCAAAGCATAGGGTCAAATACAAGCATTCAGATAATGAGTGATAAAAGAGGTAGCGGTTTAGTGTAGTGTTACTGCGTTATGATCTACTGTTCTCTAAATAGGTGAGTCATCAACACTTTCCTAAATTGGAGTTGCCTTTGGGTCTATCCCTACGAAAACAGGGATGCTGTTAAATATCCTAGATGCATGGATGGAAATGGTCTGCTGTCCTATTTTTTTCTGTGTTACTCTTCTAAAAAATAGATTTGGAGATTAGTTTCTTAATAATAAATGTGCAGGAGAACTGTTTCTGCCAAACCAATAGTCCGTCCATCCATTAAGGGTCAGCAAGATAGCCAGCTTTCCATCAAAAGAGCCCCAATTGCATCTATCGATGAAAAGCTTCCTCTGACACCCCAAGGGAGCATAGGCCATAGGAGGAAGGGAATTACAATGTGTCCTTCCCAATTTGGGACTGACAGTGTGATGTCCTTTTTTCAGTCCATCACCACCATGTAAAACCTTGCAGTGAGGTACACAGCAAAAAAAATATTGATTACCACAAAGAGACAAAAACTCAGTTTGGGAATTAAGTTTTAAAAAACTAAAACTTCTGCAAAGTTTGGTGAATAGCCGTCCACCAAACATTTTGCAGCTTTTAAAAAAAAAATTATTTATCATTTTCAATATGAGAAGAACACCACATTTAGTAACAATCGTACAAATTGTAAATGTAACAAATTAAGGAAGAGTCACATTAATGATGTGCTGGAGAAGCAAGAAGACATGGCTCACAGCACATTCCAAACCAATGTTTGAGAGAAAAGGCCCAATCGATATACAATACCATTGGATGAATTGGGCTCTAGCGACCATGGTGGATCTAGAGGGAGGCAAAACTCATCAAAGTCCCGTATACAAAACCTTTTGTAGCTTGACAAAAACCTCCATGACTGCAGTTCCTATCAAGGTACAGAGATCATCACTGAACCAGCAGTGATCTCTAACCGTGACAGATGGTAGTTCAACAGGTTAGCAGATGTAATACTCACTACCATCCTGATGGACTGTGATATGTCGGCCAAACTCTAGATCAGGCCCTTGGTCTTCAATCTGATGGTGCCCTTGCTGCACGTGTGCCAAGAACCATCACAAATTATGGACTTGTCCACAAGCTAAGCAAGGTTCTGATCTTAATGGGTTTTTAAATGATGTAGCTAGTTTTGAAGATGGAACAGGCCAGCAAGGAGAGTCAATGGAGCTCCATCAGGATGGGGGGATGTGGCCATATTTCCTTCCATCCCGAAAGAGACAAGCTGTGGCATGAAATGCAATAAAAAGAATATATGCTATGAGATGACATTGATAGAGAGTATTGAAAACCCGACTTCTATCAGTATAGAAAACCCAACATCTATAGATAGGGGAGTGTTAGACTTGGGCCTTAGGGCAGGTTCACCCCTAATCTTTTTGCTTTTGTTTGTGACCCTAGGTAGTGATTTTTGGGTCTTGGCGCACTTTTTCCCTGTGTCCCAGAGTAAAGTGCGTGCGTGTAGTATGGCTGGCCTGCCCTCCCATAGGAATGCATGGAGGATGTGTGTGTCCATGTTAGTTCCTGATGTGTGGGGAGTGCAGGCTCGAGTTTAGTATGTATGAACTCGTGAGAATGAATGCTGCGCAATGGTATGTGCGGCTTGTATGTGTCTAGAAGGGAAGTGCTACTTCTGGACATTGATGTATGTGTGCAGCGAGGGTGCTGGAGGGTGATTGGCTGGAGCTGGCTGGCATGCCAGGCTCCAGGAAGTCTGGATGGGTCTGCCCGGTGGTGAGTGTGAGATCAGCATGAGTAATGTGTGGGAGGAGTGCACCTGGGTCCTGGATGGGCTGGGGTTTTCCCCACACAATGCTGGCTCCGCCCCCCTGTGGTTTGTCTAATGACCCTAGCCTCCCCAGTGAATGAAAGGGGTGGTTGGGCCATCAAGGGTACTCCCAAGCCAGCTGCAACTGGTTTCCCCCCACCCTGCACCCTGAAGACAAAGGAATTTATGGTATAAAAATGGGGCTGTGTCCCCACAGAAACTGTTCTACTTGTGGATCCTTGCCAGAGGGGGCTGTTGCTGCTGCTGGGGCCAGGAGGACCGCCACTTGGCTTGTCTCCCTGCCTGGAGACCCAGTGTGCTGGCTCTGGCCCTGCCTTGCCCCTCTGCCTGCCTCCAGACCCTGCTGGAGCTTTGCTGTGCCTGGAGGCGCTCTGACTTTGATTTATAGCGCTGGGCGTGCTTTTATTTCCTTTTAGCGCTGAGCGCGCTTCTCCTTTGCTCCCAGAGCGCTTGGGAGCACTTTGTTGACATTGCCGGTGCCCTCCCGGCATTGGAGCCAATTTGCCGATTTTCGGCGTAGCGAGTGCCACCTCGCTTTGTCTTTATTTTAGAGGCCGGTGCCCACCCGGCATTGCCCCGTTGTGTTTATATTCTTTAAAGCCGGTGCCCACCCGGCATTGCCCAGGAGATCACCGCCGCAGCCCGGGAGCACTGGAAATCGTTGCCGGGCCGCTGCCTACCGCGACCCGAAAGTCCCGCCTCCTGATCCCCAGGGCCGCGCTGCCATTGGCGGCCCCGGCGGAAGTCAGGCGGCGTGCAGCAGAGACGGTCCAGGCGGGAGCGCGAGAGGAGCAGTCGGCGTGTCCTGCCCGAGGCTCCCGATCGAAGGGAGAGCCCCGGGACGAGTGAAGAGGAGCCCCGCCCGCCGTGGAGACAGCCGGTGAGTGAGGCAGAAGGGAGGGGCGCCGGGACACATTGTCGGTGTCCGCCCCCTCTCCCCCCGGTAGCGCGATCTCGCGCCCATTGATAGAGTGAAGCCACGAGGGCTTCAAAGCGGCATACCCTTTGTTTTCTGAGCGGCCCCGGTTGGCAGAGGGCCGCTCCAACGTGGGCAGCATTTCTTTATTTTGAGAGCCACGAGGCTCTGAGGGGCCATTCTGTTCTTTGAGCCCGAGAGGCTCCACCCGCCCGCATTGGTTCTTTTCGAGCCCCGAGAGGCTCCAGAGCCCACAGTTGTTGCCGAGCCACGAGGCTCCCGCCCCCATTGATTGAGAGCCCTGAGAGAGGCTCTGGGGCAATTCATGAGTTTGAGAGCGCTGAAGCTCTACATTGCGCATTTGCCTTGTGAGCCCCTGAGAGGCTCCTTGCTCACTTTGTTCTTGAGCCCACCTGGCTCCAACGTGTGCCCAGCTGTTATTTACAACTGTCCAGCACTTAGTGGACAAGTTGCTACGTTTAGGCTTTTGTGTGCTGGCTGCCTGCGCAGCCTTCCCTGACTTTGAGACTCAGGGCATTCCAGCCCCTTGCGAGGCCAGTTGGCCTGAGGGACATTTCTAATGTTTTGCCATGTGCACCCTGCGCATTGTCATTTACTTGTGAATATTGATTCCTGCGCAAATGTCCTACCTGCACCTCTGAATGTGTTTTAATGTTTCATGTGCCCTTGTTTGTTATTACCTTTGCTAAAAGTGACCTGCTTAGGTAATTCTTTGTTCTTTTATTCCCCTTTGCTAAAAGTGACCTGCTTAGAGGATTATTTGTGTCATTACCTTTGCTAAAAGTGACCTGCTTAGGTAATTCTTTATGTTTTTATCCCCTTTGCTAAAAGTGTCCTGCTTAGAGGATTGTTTGTGTCATTACCTTTGCTAAAAGTGACCTGCTTAGGTAATGCCTTGTGCTTTTATTTCCCTTTGCTAAAAAGTGACCTGCTTAGAGGAATGTTGATGTTTTATTGCCTTTGCTAAATGTGACTTGCCTAGGTGATTATTTTAGGTTTCCTTCCCTTTGCTAAATGTGACTTGCTTAGGTGATAGGTTTTCCTTCCATAGGTCCTGATGATAAGGTCCTAGTTCCCTGCGTGATTTCCCTACAGTGTTTAGGGTGGCGTAGGAGGTATTTTCCCTTTACCAGTAGTTACTGGTTGTATGCTACATTAACTATTTTCTGTGTTACAGTGTTTTAATGTTTATGTGCTAAAGTGTTATACCTACAAGTGTTATTTCTAAAAAGTGCATACCCCTGACAGTGGTCCAGGTGGCCCTGTCCTGTACATAATCCCTTGTAAATCTTGCCCGTGCCTGTTGGCACATTGTAAAGTGTGTGTGTTATCTAATGTGTTTTTATTATTATAATACAAAGGCTATTTTTGATATAACCTTGTGTGGAGTTTCCTTTGTGGTGGGCCTTTGGTTGTTGTCGCTGGGGTGCGCGCGCAAACGCTTTACACATCGCCTCTGAGATTAGCCTTGCTGCTCGCGCCACGTTACCTAGAGGGTGAGCGGGGGTTATCTTGGTGTGTGACTCCCTTGCCCTGACCTTGGAAATGGTGGTCTCTGACTGACCTTGGCGCAAGCCTTGGCCAGCCAGAGGTCCCGTTTCTAACATTGGTGGCTAGCGGTGCGGATTGGACTTGCGTTTGCGCTGTACCACAGTGGCGACAGGCCACACTTCAAAACTCTGCAATTTTAGATAACCACATTTTGGGGATTATTGTTTTTTAGGGAAGTTCAGTTTTGCTTCTCCTGAAAGGTGTCATTTTGTGATTTGTGTCCAGTACATTTGTTCCCCGCCCTGCTTCCAGAGTTTGGTACCTGTGTCACTTGTGGTCAGGTTGAGAAAATCAGGGGTGGTAGAAACTGCCTTACCAGTCCGAGGGGAGGGTGTGTGTGAATGAGTGGTGTGTTACACTGGACAGTGGAGTGCAAGTTCTCTGAGATAGGAATCTTGCTGAATTTTGTAATTGTGTACTCCTGTGTAAGCTCAGACCCCCAGGTTCCCTGTGTCAAACTCTTCTTGAGAACGTCCGCCAAAATGGAGCCTGTTTTTGATCTCTGTTGTCTTTTTAGGTACAGTAGGTCAGAGCTGGTCAGATTCTGTGAAGAGGGAGGCATGGAGGTGAGTGAGTCGGATACTCAGTCCCAGCTTAGGGACAGCCTGATCCAATGGCAGAAGGGTCAGTGGGATCTTGAGTACAGTGAGAGAGAGAGGGCCCGGGGCGCACGTCATGAGGATGGTGAGTCTGTGGGGAGCCCTGAAGATTCTGATGAAGAATGTGAGTTGTATGATGATGACAGTGGATGGGTATCAGCAGATAGTGAGGACCCCATAGATAGGGAGTCCCTTGCTGGGTCCAGTGTCAGCGCCCCATCCCTTTCCCTGTCCCCAGAGGAGTGGTTGGATAGGAAGGAAGAGAGGGCCTTGTTCAGGGAGAGTAGGTTATCCCCTGAGTGCAATTGTAATTGTCTGGATTCCCCAGGGAGGGTGGAGTCCAGTGGTGGCAGCTTTTTAAATATTTGTGTAGACAGTCCCACTCCCAGTTCCCCGAGTATGTTGCCTGCTTCCCCCGCAGAAGAGTTTGGGTTGAAGTTCAGGAGACTTAGGAAACAGCCTCATCAGTCTTGGGAAGACTTTGAGGACGAATGTTGTGGAGCACTGTTTGATTGGAGAGAGGCTCACGTGAACGACAAGTCTGGCAGTTTATTTAGCATGGTTGTCACAGAGCACCTGCTCAGTTATTGTTCACCAGGGTTGCGCCAGCACCTGTTGAAGTTTGGATCGTTTATTGCATGTGAGCTTGCAAAGGAAGCAGATCGCTGGGACAGTGCGAGAGGTTCTTTAGAGTCACTAATGAGTGATTCCAACAGTAGTGGGTCAGGTGTCCTCCAGCCCAGTGTGGTGGAGGAGGGTGAGAGTAGCCCAGCTAGGTCCTTGGTTAGTGAGAAGGGTGTAGGGGCTGACTGCCTGTCTCAGTGGAGCGGGAGTGAATGTGTGACCGAGAGTCCCCAAACGCCCAAAGCCCTGTCACAGAGCCTGGATGGTTTCTTTAGGGAACACCAGAAAGGGAACCTAGACTTGCCTGTTAGTTCACTTGAGGGAGATCTCCTAGTGTGTAGAGGACCTGGAGCATCTGTAAGCGGAGCTTCTATGGTTCTAGAGTCTGGCAGTACCGCTCCAGTAGGGAGAGTACAGAAGTCCAGTGAAAGGAGTGATTGGGGGATAGGATGTGAGTCCCCAGAAGTCCTGGAGTGCCAGGCATTGGTTCCACCGAAGGTTTTAGACCAGAGGTTGGATGGCCAGGTTCAGGATCAGCCTGACCTGAAGGGTGGGACTACTGTAATCAGTGTCCTGACCAGTTCTTTTTCCAGAGGTACCGCCCCGGTTGGGAGGGAGCAGGACTCTGGAAGGGGGTGCAGAGGGTGGGAGAGCCCACCTCTGACCCCGGTGCAACCTGAGGGGTTAAACCCTAGGTTGTGAGAATTGTGTTTAGAGGGTACCCCTCGCAGGAGGAGGAGGAACCCTAGGAGAAGAGGTAAGGGGAGGAGAGCCTTCCCTGAGACTCCTGGTCCGCCTGAGGTTGTAGACACTAGGTTGGAGAACCAGTGGCAGTCTAGCCCTGTCTTGCAGACAGGAAGGGTGGAAAATGGCTATTATGTGCCAGGGGTTACTACCCCCCACTTTGTGAGTAGGCAGGATCCAGTGGCACCTGGGTGGCCTAGGGCCTGGTCCTGGGCAGCTGGAGAGTATCAGTGGGGTACCCCAGTTAGTCCCTACAGTAGTTTTAGAAGGAACCCTAGGGGAACACCGTGGCGTAAAACAGGAGGGTGTCCCTGCAGTTGTGGGCCCGCGTCCTTGTTTTATCGCCCCAAGCAGGGAAACCCATCACGGTGGTGATCGGTCTGCCCTGCGTTTTGGCTGGAAGGGGGTCGTGTTAGACTTGGGCCTTAGGGCAGGTTCACCCCTAATCTTTTTGCTTTTGTTTGTGACCCTGGGTAGTGATTTTTGGGTCTTGGCGCACTTTTTCCCTGTGTCCCAGAGTAAAGTGCGTGCGTGTAGTATGGCTGGCCTGCCCTCCCATAGGAATGCATGGAGGATGTGTGTGTCCATGTTAGTTCCTGATGTGTGGGGAGTGCAGGCTCGAGTTTAGTATGTATGAACTCGTGAGAATGAATGCTGCGCAATGGTATGTGCGGCTTGTATGTGTCTAGAAGGGAAGTGCTACTTCTGGACATTGATGTATGTGTGCAGCGAGGGTGCTGGAGGGTGATTGGCTGGAGCTGGCTGGCATGCCAGGCTCCAGGAAGTCTGGATGGGTCTGCCCGGTGGTGAGTGTGAGATCAGCATGAGTAATGTGTGGGAGGAGTGCACCTGGGTCCTGGATGGGCTGGGGTTTTCCCCACACAATGCTGGCTCCGCCCCCCTGTGGTTTGTCTAATGACCCTAGCCTCCCCAGTGAATGAAAGGGGTGGTTGGGCCATCAAGGGTACTCCCAAGCCAGCTGCAACTGGTTTCCCCCCACCCTGCACCCTGAAGACAAAGGAATTTATGGTATAAAAATGGGGCTGTGTCCCCACAGAAACTGTTCTACTTGTGGATCCTTGCCAGAGGGGGCTGTTGCTGCTGCTGGGGCCAGGAGGACCGCCACTTGGCTTGTCTCCCTGCCTGGAGACCCAGTGTGCTGGCTCTGGCCCTGCCTTGCCCCTCTGCCTGCCTCCAGACCCTGCTGGAGCTTTGCTGTGCCTGGAGGCGCTCTGACTTTGATTTATAGCGCTGGGCGCGCTTTTATTTCCTTTTAGCGCTGAGCGCGCTTCTCCTTTGCTCCCAGAGCGCTTGGGAGCACTTTGTTGACATTGCCGGTGCCCACCCGGCATTGGAGCCAATTTGCCGATTTTCGGCGTAGCGAGTGCCACCTCGCTTTGTCTTTATTTTAGAGGCCGGTGCCCACCCGGCATTGCCCCGTTGTGTTTATATTCTTTAAAGCCGGTGCCCACCCGGCATTGCCCAGGAGATCACCGCCGCAGCCCGGGAGCACTGGAAATTGTTGCCGGGCCGCTGCCTACCGCGACCCGGAAGTCCCGCCTCCTGATCCCCAGGGCCGCGGTGCCATTGGCGGCCCCGGCGGAAGTCAGGCGGCGTGCAGCAGAGACGGGTCCAGGCGGGAGCGCGAGAGGAGCAGTCGGCGTGTCCTGCCCGAGGCTCCCGATCGAAGGGAGAGCCCCGGGACGAGTGAAGAGGAGCCCCGCCCGCCGTGGAGACAGCCGGTGAGTGAGGCAGAAGGGAGGGGCGCCGGGACACATTGTCGGTGTCCGCCCCCTCTCCCCCCGGTAGCGCGATCTCGCGCCCATTGATAGAGTGAAGCCACGAGGGCTTCAAAGCGGCATACCCTTTGTTTTCTGAGCGGCCCCGGTTGGCAGAGGGCCGCTCCAACGTGGGCAGCATTTCTTTATTTTGAGAGCCACGAGGCTCTGAGGGGCCATTCTGTTCTTTGAGCCCGAGAGGCTCCACCCGCCCGCATTGGTTCTTTTCGAGCCCCGAGAGGCTCCAGAGCCCACAGTTGTTGCCGAGCCACGAGGCTCCCGCCCCCATTGATTGAGAGCCCTGAGAGAGGCTCTGGGGCAATTCATGAGTTTGAGAGCGCTGAAGCTCTACATTGCGCATTTGCCTTGCGAGCCCCTGAGAGGCTCCTTGCTCACTTTGTTCTTGAGCCCACCTGGCTCCAACGTTTGCCCAGCTGTTATTTACAACTGTCCAGCACTTAGTGGACAAGTTGCTACGTTTAGGCTTTTGTGTGCTGGCTGCCTGCACAGCCTTCCCTGACTTTGAGACTCAGGGCATTCCAGCCACTTGCGAGGCCAGTTGGCCTGAGGGACATTTCTAATGTTTTGCCATGTGCACCCTGCGCATTGTCATTTACTTGTGAATATTGATTCCTGCGCAAATGTCCTACCTGCACCTCTGAATGTGTTTTAATGTTTCATGTGCCCTTGTTTGTTATTACCTTTGCTAAAAGTGACCTGCTTAGGTAATTCTTTGTTCTTTTATTCCCCTTTGCTAAAAGTGACCTGCTTAGAGGATTATTTGTGTCATTACCTTTGCTAAAAGTGACCTGCTTAGGTAATTCTTTATGTTTTTATCCCCTTTGCTAAAAGTGACCTGCTTAGAGGATTGTTTGTGTCATTACCTTTGCTAAAAGTGACCTGCTTAGGTAATGCCTTGTGCTTTTATTTCCCTTTGCTAAAAAGTGACCTGCTTAGAGGAATGTTGATGTTTTATTGCCTTTGCTAAATGTGACTTGCCTAGGTGATTATTTTAGGTTTCCTTCCCTTTGCTAAATGTGACTTGCTTAGGTGATAGGTTTTCCTTCCATAGGTCCTGATGATAAGGTCCTAGTTCCCTGCGTGATTTCCCTACAGTGTTTAGGGTGGCGTAGGAGGTATTTTCCCTTTACCAGTAGTTACTGGTTGTATGCTACATTAACTATTTTCTGTGTTACAGTGTTTTAATGTTTATGTGCTAAAGTGTTATACCTACAAGTGTTATTTCTAAAAAGTGCATACCCCTGACAGTGGTCCAGGTGGCCCTGTCCTGTACATAATCCCTTGTAAATCTTGCCCGTGCCTGTTGGCACATTGTAAAGTGTGTGTGTTATCTAATGCGTTTTTATTATTATAATACAAAGGCTATTTTTGATATAACCTTGTGTGGAGTTTCCTTTGTGGTGGGCCTTTGGTTGTTGTCGCTGGGGTGCGCGCGCAAACGCTTTACACATCGCCTCTGAGATTAGCCTTGCTGCTCGCGCCACGTTACCTAGAGGGTGAGCGGGGGTTATCTTGGTGTGTGACTCCCTTGCCCTGACCTTGGAAATGGTGGTCTCTGACTGACCTTGGCGCAAACCTTGGCCAGCCAGAGGTCCCGTTTCTAACTCTAATATCTTGGAATATTGCCGGTCTCCCATCTAGGATTATGTCCTCTGATTGGTCATGTTTAATTGAGAACCACAACATTATTGTCCTCCAGGAAACTTGGTCACTGAGCATGATCTTTCATCCTGGGTGTCTGGCCTTTGGCAAACTGGCAACTGCATTTCAGAAAGGAAGACCTTCTGGGGGATTGATTATTTGGGTGAGACAGCGGGCGGGTTATCAGGTGGAAGAGCTAATGATTGACAGTCCTGACATCATGGCCATTAAAATCCATTGTGAATATGAGCCAGTTCTCATATTGATCAATGTGTATGCAGGATGGATAGCGGGAGGGAAAGCATCACCAACCATCTCTAGACTGGACTCATTTATTGAACCTATGAAAGGGGTAAATCACTTGGTAGTTGCTGGTGATTTCAATTGTACATTTGAGCCGTTTGGTCTTGAAGATGACAGTCTTACCAGCGAGGAGGACATACCACTCTTAACGAAGCCCCAAATTAACAAATGGACAGAAGCAGCGCTCCAGTTAAAAAGCTTATCTCTGGAGAGGGGTCTCAGGGCTGTTAATGGAAGGTCGAAATCTGATAGTGAAGGTACCTACACTTTTAACAATGGGACAAGAAGCAGTAGAATTGACTACTTCTTTATTAATTTAGAATTATGGTCAAGACTTGAGGACATGAAGATCCAACGTAGAACGAAGAGTGATCATGACCCGCTAGTACTGACTCTAGAGGCAAAGGGCCAATATATGGTGAGGGCAGGAACTAAAACAGTGATGGCAGACGTAATTATGTCCCAAGACTGGCACCGACTAAAATGGGCATTTGTTTCAGAAGATGAGGGAACCATAGATTTGATAAAGCAAACTCTGGAAGACACGAAAATAGCTCTTTTAACTCTAGATATGCATGGGGCCTCTCTCCCTGCCTTTACAAAGGTACATGAGGACCTTTTTGTAAAGCTGAAAGCTTTTTTTACTAAAACCAAAAGATCTTTAAGGCAGGCTACCCCAAAATCAGCAAAATTGTATGATTAGGCATGTAGGTCCGCATTTAGGCACCTCTCTCAAGCTATTAGGTTGGGAGTACCGCAGGAGGTTAGGAAAGCAAGGTCCGAATATAAGAAAACCCAACTTCGGGCAAAGAAGACCTTTGATGAAAACAGATGGAAGGACTTGCTATATGCAAGTAATGGGAAGAACTGGCGGCTATTCTGGCAAACAGTTAAATGGGGTAGTGAAGACATAGGGCCGGTACCAGTTAACAATGTACCACCGGAAGTATGGGTCTCGCACTAACAGACTCAATTTGCATCTGCTACAGGTAGCCTTACCCAATACTCACAACTAGCATCCGATACTGTCCTAATCTTTGACATAGGGGAGATCGAAAGAGTTTTGGACAGGGTTCCAGAGGCAGGGCTCCTGGCCCATATTGTATTCCAGCCGATATATTTAAATCGGATAGGCAGAATTGGCTTAAATATATTCATACTTTTTCTAATTCCCTGGCAAGAGGTGCCCCTATACCAGAATCTTGGCGCCGGGCAGAAATTATCCCAATTTACAAAAAAGGGGACCGCGCCAGCCCAAGTAACTACAGGCCTATAAGCCTCATAGATACATTGCAAATGATTGCGCCAGACTCGTGCTAAGTAGGGTAAATACCTGGATAGATGACCAGGGAATTATATCCACTTTCCAAGCGGGATTCCGCCCTCATGTCAGTACCATTGATCACGTTTTTAGATTCATGATGATTTATTGGAATACTGTGGTTTTAGCTGGGGGGACTCTCTATGCTATATTTATAGATCTAAAATCAGCGTTTGATCTTGTGCCCCGATACAAGCTGTGGGACACACTAAAGGAAGCAGGGATGCCCCCTGAGGTTTTATGTTTTATTATCAAACTAGTCTAATTATGCCCAGGTACGGTGGGGACAACAGGGGGAGGTAACAGATCCTTTCCCAGTGAATAAGGGAGTTTGGCAGGGGTGCGTTTTAGCCCCCACCCTTTTCTCTCTGTTTATAAATGAGGTTATCTCATACTATACTATGTATCCAACTGACGCCCTACTCTTGCTGGCACCAAGGTCCCACTGTTAATGTTTGCAGATGACACCCTCATTTTGTCTAAAACACAATCAGGTCTGCAACGGGCCCTTAACAGATTCACTCTCTCTTGTGACAACCATGAGCTAGTAGTTAATATTGATAAGACCAAGTTCATGGTGTTGCATAAACATAAAACAGTGAAAGGCAGAGCAGAAATGAATAATGCGTCCTTGAAGCAAACGGATACCTTTACGTACCTGGGAGTAACAATGGGCAAGAGGATGAACTGGAAGCCACAGATAGATTTACAGGTCCTCGGGCACAACCAACTAGCAGGCAGGCGCTCTCTTAAAAGAGCACTGGCTATCCAATACTAAACCAGAAGGGCCGGCATTACAATCTATAAAGGGAAGATCAGGGCATCAATAATTTATGGTGCTGAGTTCTGGGGTTTCAAGAATCTAGGTCCTTTAGTCCTTGCCCAGAACAAGTTTCTGAGATCATTGACTGGTCTCCCTCAATCGATCCCTCTCAAACCCCTGCTTTTAGATCTGGGATGTATTTCATTTGAGGAGGCAGTGGGTTTTAGACCCCAGGCTTATTGGAGACGCCTATGGGCAACCCCGGAGTTTGCACCTTATGCTAATGCTGTAAAGTAGATTAGAGATGCTGATTTGTCCTAAAAATTAACTGGGTACAAAAGATTAAGTGCATACTCTTTGATATGGGGCTTAGACACCTGTGGGAGGACCCAGAAGGGAATCTGTTCCCATCAAAAAATGATTTTAATGCCCTATATAGGGGCATGGTCTGTCATAAGCCCATGTCATTGGTGAGTAGCGGATCCCTGACAGGCATCTTTTTAGAACATAAGTATGATTATAGGCTGGAGGCTTACTGGGATTTTATTACGAGACCTGGTGATAGGAAACTGTATCACCAATTTAGAGTGGGTTCTCTCCCTCTGAAATCTTTCACAGCAAGGTGGCACAATGCCCAAGACACTAAATGTCCCTTGTGTCCATCTATGGAAGAGACCCTATCACATGTACTGTTTGTGTACCCAGCCTATAAGGGCCCTCGACATGTTTGGCTCAAGCCAAATTGTTCAAATCTCTGCACAAGCTCATCCCAAATAGCAATGCGTATCTTAAAAACAGACACACGGGAAGACGTAGTTATAGCTGTGGCTAAATGTTTGAGCTGGGCATGGGGTCTTAGAAGGAATAGTTTGGGTGCACACCTGGCTCTATTCTGCATTAACTTACCTGTTTATATATTGGTGTGATGTGCTCTCTGCCTATTGTTTAACCATGGGTAAACTGTTTTATATGTGGTGTTTTATAATAATTCCCATGCGTTATGGATATTAATTTTATTCAGAAATATCAATATAGGACTAGCTAGGTTGTGTTAGTGAGACTCAGGGGGTGCATCTGTAGGCAAACCCTTAGGTTTGGTCATGAAGCCCTCACACACCAACCTAGTTGGTGTCATGCTTCATCATCGGGCCCACCACAGTGACACCGAATGTGTCCCGGGTGTGCTGCGACTCCAGATTACTGAGGAGCTGGTATGCTTGCTGAGTGTGCAGTGATGGTGAGAAAGGAAGTGAAAGGTTAAAAGCTATACAGGTGGTCCCAGTTCCCGAGGGTAAAAGGTAAATTTAATACCTGGGCCCCTGTTAGCAAGATAAAAAGGCTGTGGACGATGTGGAGTATATTAAGAGCTCCTACGTCCTTGCGGTCTACATGTTTCAGCCAGGCCTCTTGATTAAAACTGGCTTTCCTCAGGACCAATGAGTATGTGTGGGTGATAATAAACTATATTAAGTGACAATGTGTGGTAAAAAGTGTTGCACTCGCTAAGGTGCTGTACGTGTAAGAGGGGGATTCCCTCTACTTTACTGTACATGAAACATAGAAACAATACAGACATACAAGAGAGAACCAGTGAGAATGGTAATTACCAAAACACAACATATGACCGACTTCTAGTGTGCGTGAGCGACCTAGAGCGGCAGATAACGTGGCCATGAGCGTGTGCCATGGCTGAGGTGAATTATGGCGGTAAAGTTTTAAACGCAGTGGCGGTGGTGGGCTACACAGCGAAACAGGCATAGCGTGAGGTACAGGTAAGTATGGTACATAATTCCTCACACTTGCTACTTGCTGTTAAAGCCTCATGGGTCACTTGGCAGGGAGGGAAAGAAGACCCTAAACGTTTGTAAAAGGTCAGAGTTAGGATGGTACCTGTTGAGAGAAAATATGTTGCTTACCCAGAGCGTCGTGTAGAGATCACTCGTTTACTCACGGTATTTCCGATCAGCGTGCTCCTGCGACCTATCGTCCTGCTCCAGTGTCCCGAGTGAACTTGCATGGATCAGGTATGGGCTTAAATAGCCGGTTCAAATGGTAACACCTGGAGAGGGGAGAGGGTGCGGTCGCGCTGGCTCTTAGCGCGCGTGTGCAGGGAGACAGTGGCACTTGCGTTGCGCATGCGCGGTGATGGATTTCCAGCGCATGCGTGATCAGCAGCGCTCTATACATTAGTGCATGCGCATTGGCGCCGTTAGGGGTGACGAGACGCTGGACAGCAGTAGTAGTGACATGCGCCCACTAGGGCGTGTGCACAGGGGAACAGGGGGCCCATTTGGGACAAGGGAAGTTTAAAAGGCATAAAAAGCAACAAATAGCAATTTGCATGGAGGTAAATACAGAGTAGGGACAGACCACGAGTCTGAGCGCAGCCAGGATACAGACTAAATGATTTGAATAGGAATGAAGTGTTTATCTGGCTAGGGCATTCCACGGGATGGAATCGTTGAGCCCCTCTACATGGGTAGAAAGGCGGTAAATCCAGCGTTGCTCTTTGGAGAGTAGTGTTTTCTCATCGCAGCTGGATGGTGCGAATTGTTCAATGACTGTCCAGGTGAAGTCGTTCGGGGTGTGATTTTGAACGATGAAGTGCTGAGTCAGCTTGCTGATGTTTTTGCCACAGCGCATTGTACTCCTGTGTTCAGTCATCCTGGTTCTTACTTTCCTGGTAGTCATGCCAATGTATCTCAAACCACAACGACAGGTGATTAAGTATATTAAGTTAGATGAGTTACAGTTGGTAAATTGTCGTTGTGTCCAGGTTTTTCCATTTTCCAATGATAATGTTTTGGAAGGGGTAGTCAGGTGGCAGACGCTGCAATTGTAACACGGTTGGTGACCTGTTATTTCTGGTAGACCCCATGCATTCAAAATAGTCTGGCCTGTTTGTTGTTTCTTTCTCGGTCTTGTGGATACCAGTTGGTCCTTCAAATTCTGTGCTCTTTTGTATGCGAACCTGGGGGGATCCCAGTTCCTGGTTCCTGAATTGATGATCTTCCAATTTTTGCGAATTATGTTTGAGACCTGGTTAGAGGCGGTGTTATAGGTGGTAACACATGTCATGATGGATGTTTCTGGTGGTTTGACAAATGTTTCGAGAAGAGCCTCCCTGTTCTGGTTACGTGCTCTTTTGCAGGATTTTGAGATGATCCTGGATGGGTAACCACGGTCTTCCAACTTGTGGACCAAGGCTTTAGACTGGTGTTTAAAGTCGTGGAGGTTGCTACAGTTTCGGCGTATACGCAGGAACTGTCCAAACGGCAAATTCTCCCTCAGGGGTCTGGGGTGGAAACTGTCAAAGCGCAGCAAAGAGTTCCTGGATGTCGGTTTATAGTGAGTGGTTGTTGTCAGGCCTCCCTGGTCAGGTCTTATGTTGAGGTCTAGAAATGCTAGTTCAGTTGGGCTGCTGGTGCATGTGAACTTGAGAAACGGGTCAAGGTTGTTAATCCAAGTGAGGAAGTCTTTCAGTGTCTCCTCATTGCCCTCCCAGACAATGAAAATGTTGTCGATATATCTGATCCATGCAAGTTCACTCGGGACACTGGAGCAGGACGATAGGTCGCAGGAGCACGCTGATCGGAAATACCGTGAGTAAACGAGTGATCTCTACACGACGCTCTGGGTAAGCAACATATTTTCTCTCAACAGGTACCATCCTAACTCTGACCTTTTACAAACGTTTAGGGTCTTCTTTCCCTCCCTGCCAAGTGACCCATGAGGCTTTAACAGCAAGTAGCAAGTGTGAGGAATTATGTACCATACTTACCTGTACCTCACGCTATGCCTGTTTCGCTGTGTAGCCCACCACCGCCACTGCGTTTAAAACTTTACCGCCATAATTCACCTCAGCCATGGCACACGCTCATGGCCACGTTATCTGCCGCTCTAGGTCGCTCACGCACACTAGAAGTCGGCCATATGTTGTGTTTTGGTAATTACCATTCTCACTGGTTCTCTCTTGTATGTCTGTATTGTTTCTATGTTTCATGTACAGTAAAGTAGAGGGAATCCCCCTCTTACACGTACAGCACCTTAGCGAGTGCAACACTTTTTACCACACATTGTCACTTAATATAGTTTATTATCACCCACACATACTCATTGGTCCTGAGGAAAGCCAGTTTTAATCAAAAGGCCTGGCTGAAACATGTAGACCGCAAGGACGTAGGAGCTCTTAATATACTCCACATCGTCCACAGCCTTTTTATCTTGCTAACAGGGGCCCAGGTATTAAATTTACCTTTTACCCTCGGGAACTGGGACCACCTGTATAGCTTTTAACCTTTCACTTCCTTTCTCACCATCACTGCACACTCAGCAAGCATACCAGCTCCTCAGTAATCTGGAGTCGCAGCACACCCGGGACACATTCGGTGTCACTGTGGTGGGCCCGATGATGAAGCATGACACCAACTAGGTTGGTGTGTGAGGGCTTCATGACCAAACCTAAGGGTTTGCCTACAGATGTACCCCCTGAGTCTCACTAACACAACCTAGCTAGTCCTATATTGATATTTCTACATATAAACAGGGGACCCGGACTAGCTTACCTAGTCCTCTCTCTCCCTTTTGATTTGCTATTAATTTTATTCACCACTTTTAATTACTAGCAAATTTTATTACATAGAAGTGTATGTAATAGCTTGGAAATCCTTCTTTTTTATGGAACCATTATGAAAATTCCAACCGCTATGACTACTGTCTGTTAAAATCTAGAAGCTATTTTATGATATATATGTATCGTATATGTGTCTTTTATGATTGGAAAATATTGAATGTAGAGTATTGAGCGAGCAATGCTTTCTATCAACAGTATGTTGCTTGTTGGAGCACTGTACTTTGCTGTAACAGATCAGGGGATGTATTATGGAATGCAACACATTTCCCTTGTTAGCTCTGGGCGCACCTTTCAAAAGGTGCATCCTCAGCAAACAAGGAGAGTGCGCCACATTACACTGAATTTACTGCGCCCAGGCAGCTACAAACGTGTGCTGCCATGGGGGTGGTGCATTCAAGTGAAATAGGAAGCAGTTTAGAAGAAGCTGCACCATGTTTCACTGTGCAGGCGGCAACCCGTTTGCACTTTTAAGAGGTATTAGAGATCCCCTTCCAGGCGTGTGCAGTGGGTGACTGCACCTGCCTGCAAGGAGATGTCTGGGGGTCCATAGGACCCCCTTCACCCCTTCAAAAGGGCTACTATCAGGGGGCGCACTGACAGCATATCACCTTTTAGGTGGCTCACTGTCAGTGCACCTCCTGACAGCTTATTTGCCTCCTTGACTGTGTCAGTAATATGGCAGAATCGCAGAAGCTATGTAACTCCGTCATTTGAATGGGGCCACCCCCCCCATGCAAATGGGGGTATACCCTCCGGTTATAGCGGTGGAGCTAAACTTGCCCCAGCGCTATCTGTAGTACAGACATGCATCTGCGGCCCTTTCTGTAATACCAAAGTGCCGCCAGGGCTCTTTCGATAATAATACCTCAGGAATTACCAATGGTTAGGAGGAATTAGCATAAGGTGTATTTGATTGACATTAAAAGAGAGTGTAAATGGCAGATGAATTAGGAATCAAGTGATATCAGAGTCAACAGGAAGAGCAGAGGAGTAGTCAAGAGAAGGAAGAGAATCGTGAACATCAGAGGCAGTAGGTTGGATCACAATGCTGAAAAAAATCAGAGGTGAAGTAGGATAACAGAGAGAAAAAGTATGTGGAATGTAGACAGTGATCAAATGGTTAATTATTCTTTACATGCAACGAATGGAGTGATAAAGAACCAGGCAAACTACCAAAAAGTACCTCCATTATTATTGGGATGAGAAAGTATTGGTTAAATATAAAAATGCAGTTGATTCAGTACTTTTAGAACAATAACATTTCCCAACAGGTTTCAATTTAAGACAGTTATGTAATGTATGCAGTCTGCATTACAAAAACAGGAGACAAGGAGGCTCATATGATTTAAAGGTATGTTAATCAACAAAGTAAAAGAGGGGTGTTACACATGGTAATACAGTTAGACAGCACTGAACAGAGGAAATTATGTGACAACCCGAGGGCACTTGGTGAATGAAGAATATATACACTTGGGGGAGAGTGAAGACGCAAGTGCTAAATAGTGAACAGCGTGAACGGTGCGAAGTGACAAAAACAATAATACAGTGATGGCTCCGCAGGGTTAAGTTAAATTCACTTAAATCGTGGAATAAACAGTTATACAGGAGCACAAAACGTAAATGAGCGCCCTAAAATTGCGCTGTGATGTCGACGGCATTTCGATCCCCGTGAGTCGGGATCGTCATCAGGACAGGGTTGTCGATGTAAAGCAGTGTGGCTCACGTGGTGTGGATTCCGTGAGTCGCTGGACGCCCTGGTCAATCATCTGGTCTCATCAAAAGATGCGGCGTCTGAGGGAGGAATGCACAGTCAATGGCTTTGAGGAGTGTTTAGGGCTCTGGATCGGTGGGCAGCTCGCGGTTAGTGCGAGGCTCCGTGAGAGTTGATTCAGTACTGACAGAAGAGACACATACTTGGTAGAGATGAAAAATAATATCGACAAGGGCTATAAAAACATATCAAGTAGGTCAAATGCAAAACATATACAAGAAAGAACAATTAATAGAAGTTGCAGTCAAGAGGAGGCTGGTTTCAGCACAGGAACAAAGGCTACAATTTCATCAATGGCCTATGACTGTGTAGACAGAAACAGCACAATGATATGTGTATTTAATAGGAAGCCACTGTTTTAATCTGGCGATAAAGTGATTGTGCAGGAGTGGTGTAGAAATGTTGTGATCCTACTGTCAAGGCCAATGGGGGCATGAGGGGCAGGATTTTTCAGCCGGTAAGACTGCGCCTGGTGTTCCTGCACTTGGAAAATATTTGCTAATTATTATTGGCTTGCAGCTGTAGTCAACTTACAATTAGGGCATAAATGTAAGACAAAAGGTAGCCAGAGCAAATATGTTGGCTCAAAACACACCTTGAAATTGAGTTAGACCACCCCAGCTTTGAAAAGTAGATGTACCATATAGTGAGTTCTTCTGATGTTTTATGATGATTATTGTCTAAAATACATGGATGGAACTAGGAACATGATTATCAATATATAGTTTTGCTCATAGACAGAGCATGTGTGCTCATTATGTTTTAATGATTGCTATAGAGGAACCCACCACCATTTCTTTCCTTGTAGGTGGCTTTGGCTGCCATATTTTGGACGGTGCATGGCTCCCAGCCTAAGTGTGGGTGACATATCGGAAGGGTTCAATCCCTTTTTAATTTTCTTTAATGTGTTAACTTTCATCATGTTTATGAAAATGAGCAATGGGAACCTAACCTTGATTTGCTAAATGTTTATGAAATGTTTAATTTTAATACTTAACATCTGTAAGCCTTTTGTCCTGAACCGCTCTAGCCATAAATGTTTTCTTGTTCTCATAATGACACAATGCGATGATGGGCTAAGACAGAAGAATGCAATATTTATTTTAGTGATAGATATCAAAATGTTATATTAGTGCAGGTTCCTAGAGTAGGGACGAGATTCATTGGACCCTTTCTAGGCTCTATGCAGAGCCCTTTGCTAAGAAGGTTCTCTGATTTATTCTGCAAGACCCATTCATTTCCCCTGACTGAATCTATGCTGCCTTGAGAGGCTACTGAATTTTGTGAACTTCTCTTTATGGGAAGTGCTTACTGATTAAGATTTGCTTAAAGCTTATTGCTTTCACCTCTCGATTTTGAACTCTTAATGGGTTCTAACAGATACTTGTTTCTCTGTTTTTTAGACTAAGAATAGAGGGTCATGTTACCAACGATTAGTGATATTTATCGCTAACGATGTTTAGCAACGAATTTTTTAACGCTAAGCATCGCCGGAGATTATCACAGAGATAACTTGCTATTAGCAAGGTTTATCTCAGAGGTGATAAAAATCCTCGCGCTAACTGACAAATGAGAGATTATTGCTGGAAAACCAACGATAATCTCTGGAAGTTTGGCGTTAGCTTGATGATAGGGGCTCACAAACTTAGCCATGATATCCACCTTCCATAGGATATCATGGCTAAGTCAGGAAAATACCAGGTGTAAAAAAAAGCAGTGCTAACCGCGGTTAGTGCTGATTTTTTTATCACTAACAGGGTTAGCAAAATCCTTGATAATAGGAGAAATGTCGCTTAACAACATTTCTCCTATTATTTTTCTGTGGAACACCCCCTTTGCATCTTATTAGAGATGCAAGGGGAAGCGTAGAGAAAAAGGGTGCTAACATGCGAATTTGCGTGTTAGCACCCTGTTGCTGATAGGGAGATAATTTTATCTCCGCTTTCTTGGCTTTTAAAGCCAGAAAAGCGGAGATAAATCCCTTGATAATATGCCCCTGAGATTTACTTATATGGAATGCACTTTTTGCAATTGCCCTGTATTTTATTACTGTTGAATTGATTACCTATTTTGAGAACTTATAAAAAAAGGATATACTTAATAAAACTTTGAAAGCTCACAACAAATGTCAACATTGACTCCTAACGAAATGATTAATTGAAATCTGAACGTATAGTTAGACAGATTTTTTGATTTTGCAGATTCTGGTTAATTCTCTTCTTACTTCTAAGGTCTTTCCGTCTTAAGCCCAGTAATGTAATGAGCGATGATTTTCTTCCAGCTGAGTAATAAAATTGATTCCGCAAGCCAAATATTTAGGTAAAGTCCCTGCTCCACCACTCTAAGCTTTAAATTCATAAAGAATCCCGTCGGTTATTACCGATATGCATGGAATTGACAATTTATGGGGCGGACTTAACGGTTACCCGAAGTGATGGGATGGAAGTTCACTATTGTCTGGGAGGGAAGGGAAGGAGTGGTTCCACTGCTTTATTTGACCCCAGGCCCAGAAAGCTTGTGACAGTTTTGGTACATGTTTATGAAGACTGCTCTCCTCAACTCCACCTCCTCACCTGTACGACTTTGTGTCAGAATTCATTAAACTGTGGGTGAAGTTTGTGATGTGCTCATTGACAATCTGTATTTAATGGTAGGTTGAAATGTACAGAAAGATGATTGTGTGGGCATCAAACTGGTCGCACAAAACGAGGAGAGAAGCTTGAAGCTTATAATTGATGGTGATTTGGGATCTAATGAAAACTATGTTTAAAAAGCCATTTGCAAACTTAAAAGTCACAGAAAGATGGGATTAATCCAGCTCGCTTCCCGCGTCCTTACCAGCTGCTCACATTTATCTCAATTTATTCTACAAGACTTAGCAGTGTTTAGAAATAGCATAAAATGTCATTGTAATTCAAAAAGAATCCTCTCAGTTAATACTTGGTTTCGGAAACATTTTTGTGGCTGCGGAAAATGTGGGCCTCACGCTTTCAGGCTTTTTCTGATGCGCAACACAGCTGTCTGCTAAGCTCGCGACCTGAGCAAAAATGCTACATATTCTGGTTAATGTGTTTTGAGTTTTTGTGATCAAGCACTCAGTGGCTTCCACAGACATTCCAGGTCTAGACAGCTTTCTCTCACAAAGGGAGCATATGATATGATCATTTTAAACTCAGAATGATAACCACATTTGTAAGGGAAATTATATTTAGTTGCCTCTCTGAGACAAAAAATATACAGCCACATGCATCATTGCACCCGTTTGCGATTCCTAAATTGCGAAAATTAAGGAATCGCAATTTAGACATCGCAAACTGCAATGCATGAAAAATTCGCATTTTGTTTGCGATTCGGTATTTTTCCTTAATTGCGATTCACAATTTGCGAATCGCAATTAAGGAAAACCCCTCCCTTCCCATTGATTCCTATGGGCCAAAAGGCCCAAAGAAATCAATGGGAAGGCATTCACATTTTGCGAATTTCAAATTGCAATTCGCAAAATGTGAATGCAATTTCAAGGGTGCAGAGGGGGTCCAAAGAACCCCTCCCTGCACCCCTGAAATGTAACTTCAGATGCAATTTACACACACACACATGCCCCAAGGACATGTGTGTGTGTAAATTAATACTTTCAAAAATACAATTTGTACATATTTGAACGTTTTCGGTAAATTAGCATGAAGGTCAACTTTATGCTATTTTACCACTTCCAAATTGCGAATTCGCAATTAAAAAATGATCATGCATTGCATTTAAGAAATCTGAAATTGCGATTTCTGAAATGCAAACGCAATTTTAGAAATCGCAACATGGTTGCGATTCCTAAAATTGCGAAATGCGAAATGCATGATGCATTCCAAATTAGTCAATTGCATTCGCGAACAGCCGAAAATTGCGATTCGCACCGTTTGCGAATGCAATCGACTTTGCTGCATGTGGGCAATAGGGTCTCTTTTTGCGACAAAGTACTTCAGTGCAGGAAGTCACCTTGCGCGCTGCACTAAGTGAAAGTATAGGAATGTGAGACAATACGGTGCATTCCGGTCCTTTCCCTTGCACATCTTTTGGTAGCCTAGCACCAACGTAGGCACCCTTGCACCATGGTGCAAGGGTGCCTGTGATGGCTGCAGGATTGTTTTGGAGCAGAAAGGGGCACCTTCCAGCACAAAAGCTATCCTGGGAGGCATATTCCTCTTTCTATGAGTGCTGCAGATATTTGGACCGCACTGCATTGCATCGCTCCAAATTTGTAAAGCCTCAGAACCATGCAGTTGGCTTTGCTTGGCTTAAAAAGTCTGACTCAGAATTTTGTGGCACATATGTTCCACTTTGCCTGGTGCAAAAGTGACGCACCCATCTCCTAAATCAGGCCCATTTGATTTCATTGAATCTATAATGAGGAAAAGCAAAACTTGACACACCAGGAATGCAGCACACACTGCAGGTGTTCCCTTTGCACATTGGGCCATAGTCAGGATCCCCTTTGCGTCACTCTTGCACCACGCAAAGTTGAACAAGAGTGATGCAAATAAAAAATGAGATTTATGAAGCCACGCAAGGCCACCTTGTGTGGCCCTGAGTGGCTTCATGAATCTTGAGTAATGCAACCCTGCACAAATTGTTGTGTTGCATTACTCTGCACCTGGGAGTCATTTCCATAGGTGTTGCTTTGGTTTTTCTTTATACAACATCCATGGATTTTAGACCTAGTAATGTGCCAAAAACCTACGCCTCCCCAGGTGAGGCATAATGGGGAGAAATATGCTTATTTCTCCTCCTTTTTTTCTCTTTCTATGTGTGTTGTATTATGCAGCACAAATAAAAACAGGAAAAAGCCTCAGGGAACTGTGACTTGCTTCGCTGCACTGCGGTACTTGGCCATAAATACGGCCCACTGACCTAATCGAAGAACGCATAAAGCAAAGGGCGTCTTACTTTGAACAATCACTTATGTGGTTTGTCATTTTAATCACACATCTTAACCTTTACAAACAATACTTTCTAGTAGGTTGAAGCATATTTTTAATTTATTGAATTTGTTTCTCGCATTGAGTCTTATTCTGAACACTCTTTTTATATTAATTTCTTCAAAATATCATTTTTCTTTGTAAAGGTTTGCATTGTCATGCATAGGATAGGAGATAGGCACTGTACATCTGTCACAAAGATCAGTTGTTGGACATCTCCTAATATGAATTCAATTTGTGCTTTGGCCATTTCTGCAGCAGGTGCAGTAGTGTCGGGCAGCATAGGTTTGCAGAGCCCTATGCAATCTAACTATGGCTTTCTTTTACAAATAACCCCTATTGTGAGGGGGAGTGCATTGTCCTTATTTGCATTAGGGCTCAAGTCAACTTTGTTTCTTCACTGATTAATTTGCTCTATGATGAAATCTGATGCACTCATTGTTGAAGACGTGCAATGATCGATGATAAACCTTGACAATTTCAAATTTGAAAATGGCTGACAAAGCATTGACTTTTTTAAGTTCTGGGGCAGATTTACATGAAACTGACGTATCTCTGTGGTATAGCAGAGATGTGTCAGTTTACTTACATCACTCAAAAAAAACCTGAACCACCATGGATGTTTCAGATTTACAATGCGGAGCACCAAGGCACAAGGAATGACAGACGCGTCACGCATCTGTTGTCGTAAAGGTAACGCATTGCTGGAGTTGTGTTGCAAGCAAGAAGCAACTCCAGCAATGCTCAGAAATGCCTATTCTTATTGTGCTGCGTCACTCCTTACGCCTACTTCAAGCAGGTGTAAGGTTTTGACACAGTGACGTCGTAGAAATAGTGCAGTCAAATCTTGTAGATTTCACTGTGTCACTTTTACTAGGCTTTCTTGCGCTGGAACGCCCACCCTGCATATATTATTCCAGATGCAGGTATAATGTGGCGCAGGGCTTTACAACATGACACATCTCCCTAGATGCGTCACGTTGTAAATGTGTCACAAAGTGGCACATTGTTTTTGCCACCGCTGCATCACAAAGGTGACGCAGCTGAGGCGTAAAAGTGTTGCAGGGGCTTGTAAATCTGCCCCTCAGTATCTTATTTTTTGGTAGTAAAAATTACGGCCTTTAGTAACAGGATGGCAGTAAGTATACCTGTATAACAATGGGAGAAGTGGAGGTGAAGAAATTATGGTAAAAAAACAGGTCAACAAAGAAGCGAGAGGAAGGAAGAGAATCTAATGAAGAATGGCATTTAAAAGAATATTAAAATTTGTGCCAAGTGAATTTGTGTCCTTGGTGACACTGTTAGCCAGTCTTGGAATTTTAGTAGCTGCTCTTTGCAGTCTTGAACTTGTGGTTGAATTCTCCCATAATAAGCCGGAATGTTTCATCAGGCAAAGAGCAGATGGCTTAGGAACCATGACGCTCTGTAAGTGACACATATGACACATGCCATTTTGCAGATGTGCAATAAACTAGGACTAGAGGGACTGGGAAACAGAATATGAGGCCACTCCTTATTTCAAATGTACAAATAGAATAGGTGTTGCTATGCTCAGCCTACTCCCTACAACCCAGGCAATGGCAAAGGCGTATTCTTCCCTAGCTTTTCGAATGAGGGCTGGCTAAGCATGTACCCCAGAGTACATGTTACATGTGGCCACCTGCACTCATTCTTCTCGTGTGAGGCTGCTTTAACTTTAATGCTTTGTAAAATATGTACATTTGTGCTTTGGTATTATGATACTTTAGCTGCCTGCAATATAACAGATGTTGCTACCATTAAGCCAGGAACAGCTCTGTGATAAAGTGGGCACTACCATGCTGTGCAAGTCTACAATATATCATGAAATGCAACCATAATGCAAAGGAGCAGTGTTGGGGTGAAAATGTTCCCTGCATCGTGAAGGTGTGCACCCCTTTCCTGAGTGCCCTAGCTGCATGGATATGTGGACCCTTGATCTGATGTTTAGTAATAGGTGGGCACAGATCATGTGTGTGGGCATACCATGACATAGGCCTGTCACAATGTAATGTGGTTGAGTTAGACCAAGCGGGGTTCACTAATGTGTACTTAACTCGCCATTGGTCTACATGATGACTGTATGTAGTGCTGGGCAGCGCTTGATACTTGCACATGGTTGCACTGTGGTACACATGTGTCTGTACGTGGTATATAACATGCAGATCTGGGTTCCATTTTTAAAGTTCAAGGCCTGCATAGACTAGTTAAAGGTGAGGACTGAAACCCCAGACAGTAGGTGTGGATTGTTGACATTCCAGAGTTCTGTGATGGGAACACCCACACTGGTGGAAGGGGAACAGAGCATCCTCTGTGAACAACAAAGGTCGCTTTGAATTAAAGAAGAATCACTGGTCTGTGGGGCCTGGGTTCATTGTGAGGCAATATGGTTGGATTGCTAAGGTTGACAGTGCAGGACAAAAAATCATAGTAGAGGGGAAGACTTAGGCCTTTGAACCTTTGGGAGGTATGTTTAAGTGGAGGCTGACAGTCAGGTGTGATCCCTGGTTACTTCCTCTACCAGTGTTGTGGGTCAATAGGAATGCAGATACTCTTGCTGTCCCTTTAACTAACTATAGGACCGATCACATCTTCAAGGATCTGAATATCCGTTCAAGCAGGCAAGCGATGATACGCTGGCTGGAGGGCACATCCAACATCCTGGCCTGCCGGGGGTTTAAATTCATGGCAAAGGTTAGAAAACTTTTACGGCAAGCCGATGGAGAACACGCACAACAAGTGGACCCATGCAACCTCGTAAAAGCAGAATCCTCATGAACGGCCATAGGCCTCAACAAAAAGTCAGCTCAGGAAACCACCGTTGAACAATGGGGCCTTATTAATATCATCGTTTTCCTCAAGGGGTTCGTACACTGTGAATTCTGACGTTCTGAGTTTAAATCTTAGCCCCTATCGGTGTTGTCTTATGCTGCCTATTTTACTGCCCGTCTTTCTGTGCTGTAGCCAGGAGTCGGGGAGGGACTACATCGGAATAAAATCAAAGAGCAATAAAGGTTTTATGTCAGGAGAACGCTGTTAAAGTAGGAATCCTTATAAATGAATTTTATCAATAATCACTTTGTATTGAAGTTCCCGAACTATGGTTTTGTGTTAAAACCAGGTGCATTTTAAAACAGGACTGTAATGATTTTTCTTAAGTAAGTTTTAATCTACTCCAGGGGGGTATTCTAATGATTTTAATTAATCAAACAATAAAAAAGAATTTGAATTTGAATATAGGACCGATCAGAGGGCACTTAATAGGAGTTGTCAACCACAACACAAATTTCAAAGGACCAGACACTAAATCGAAACTGTTCCTGTATATGGACTATAAAAGTGAGCGCATGTGTCCCGCAAGCTGTTCATCAGTCTGGAAAGAGGATTGCAAAGATCTCCAAGACTCTGAGCAGCTGCAACTAGGTCTGGGTACCAACATTTGGTAGTTTCCCTTCTGGGTGACCTAAACACATCTAGGAAGTCAAGATCACATGCCCTGAGTCTGGAGCACAAGTCTTCTGTCTCCCTGCCAAGACCAGTGGACTCTATCTGGAGAAGGAGGAGAGTGCCTAGAGGAAACAATACCCAGCATGGATCCTGTTGAGTGGATCCTGGTGAGCAAAGTGTGAGATGCCCAGTCTAGTCAAGACAATTGTGAGACTGCATGCCACCAGTCCTTCTATTGGAATGTCAGTCACCCCTTTGGTTTTGCTTTGTTTGCCTTAAGTTGGCAGGGTATGCCCAGACGTGGGTCCCTTGCTCACTTTGCCACTGGATTCAAGCTAGCCTGGCTGATGATGGCTGATTAACCAGAAACCGGTCCCAGGCTGCTTGTTTCCGGTCCAGGGAAGACATGGCTTGGCAGTTCGGGCTGGACTGTTCCCATGAGGCACAGGGTCAGACTGATTTGCATATGGCCATGTCTGAACTGTGGTGGCGGACTGAGCTAAAGAATGATGATGGATTAAACCCAGATCAGTTGACTGGGGGTGAGTGTTTGATTTGCTCAATGCTCCGTCCATCATCCCCTTTGGTATCAACACTGCTGTGCAGCAGCAAAATAATGCAAAAGTAAAATGATAATGACTCAAGGCTGTGATCATTTTATTATGGCCTGCTGCTGCAGCTCTGCAGGGTGGGACGGGCTGTTCTGACACAGGAGCAGGGGGAGTGGCAAGCACACTTTGCAAGTGTGCATGAATCTTTTGGTCTGGCCGTCTGGGGCTGGCCAAACATTCATGCGTACTTTCCATGCTCTCCGCCCAGGCTGTATTGCAAACAGTAGCGCCTAAAAAAGTCAACAGCTGAAGGATATAAGCAATGCATCAATTCTCCAGGTAAGTAACAAGCATGCAAATAGGACAGAAGCACACAGTAGCTGACCAGTAGGAAGCAAGCAAATAAGAGTGACAGTTATGCCGAATAATGGTAAGCAATGGGCAGTCACTCAGCCAACTGATAGAAAGCAAAATGTATCATAGAGACAGCGCATGGACTGTTTAGGAGAGGCCTAAAACTAATTTTTTTTCAGATGGCATGCACTTTGGCAAGATGGCTTTTTGCTTATACATTTTAATTTACAAAAGCTTCTCATTAGAAGTGCGTGCAGGGGAGGGACAAGTGTAGCATTAGCAGCTCCGCAGTCCACCATCATTCTAAAATGTAACCGCCAGCTATCACATCTGCACAGTCGAACATCCTTTTCTTTTTTTTAGTAAAATAAGAACAGCTGCACTGTATATACAGCTCAGCATCCACCACAAGATAAACATTTGCATTATTATTAAATTCCACTAACTTAAGGTGCCTAAATAAATGCAATTGTGTTTCTTGTTCCGGAAAATTTCCTAATCCATGGTGCAATATTCTGGGAGCGTCTAGTTGCAAGACGGACACTCGCTGCCATGTTTAATTTTGGTATTGCACGTATAAGCCCTCTGTGTTTAAACTGCAGATATTTCTACATTTTTTTCTACTTTCATTCTTTTATTTTATTGTGCGCATATTGTTGACCTTGTATGTGTTGTATTGGTTTTGTGTCAGAGAATGAATGCGAGAATGAGTCAATAGATTGATGAATGGATGCATGAGAGTAAAGATGAGTGACAGGGTGCACGTGCATGATGACTTATTGAGTGCCTAAACCTATCAATGACACTAAAGGAACTTTTATTCATATGCCAGACATATTGGCATTGTCAATGCTTCTTTAAAATTAGCTTGGGGAATGAATACTGCATCTGGAAGTGCCATTTTATGCTGCATAATTTGTTTGTTTTTTGCTGCATAATTTAGTCAGCCATAAAGTGTATATTAATCCTCCATTGCTGCTTAGTTCCAATCACTCTGACCATGAAGAGGAACTAGATCACAGAGTAATATATTATTTCCCCGCTGGAAAGGGCGCATCATAACTTTATATTATGTAAAAATATCAATCACAGGCCTGTATTAAAATAATGGCTATTAAAAATAGTGTGTAAAGGAAACAAGAAGTCATAAAATGAATGGCTTGTCGAATAAGCTGGTGTACAATAATACGGCATAAAACAAGGCAGAGGGAGATAATGCTACATAAATCTTCTATGTCACAATTTCGTGGTGTATATATAATCGAATGCAAAATGTGTAGAGTAAAAACACTGCGTTGTCAAAGTAATATACTGCAACATAATGCAATGTAAAAGTAATGCTGCTTAAAAATAATGCAGCGTCAACGGATCGCAGTCTGAAAATACAGCTAGCTACACAAAATTAGTCTTTGGAAAACTGCACCGACAAAACAATTCTTCAACAAAATCGGTCGAGCAAACTTGCACTCCTGCCTACAGGTTTGCCACACAGATCTTTTTCAATGAATCGCCATGCAGCCAATGAACAAAATGCAAGTACATTCAAAGTTAATATAAAAAAAACATGCATGTATGTGTGTGTGCAGTGTTATATCCAGCGCAAAGCTTGCCTGAGGCAACAAAGCACGAAGCACAAACCCAGCCTGAGGCAACCAAGCACAAACCTAGGCTGAGGCAACAAAGCACAAAATGCAGACCTAGTCAGAGGCAACAAAACACTATACAGAGCTAAAGGCAAAATAATATAAATAGAAATGATTTCTCTGTTTGAGGGGACTGCTGAGTTCTGCAAGAGGCCTGCCTGTGGCGTTGAGATGTAACATTCTTTGAAGAAGGTGTGTTTGCAGCTCTTTCCCAAGCTGAAGGAGGTTTGGGCTGCTCCTAGTGACTTTGGAGATGATGTTCAAATCCTGGGCGAATAGTTGAAGTAGGCTTGTTTCCTGGTTTTGTTTTTTGTATATTTTCTTAACTGTCTGGCAATACCCTGACAGAAGATTATTGGGAGCCTACGGAAATGGTGGGTTTGTTAGCCGAAAATGCGAGACGGCCAGTTACGACGGGTCTGTAGGCAATACAGCTGCTCTTGAATACAGTGTGTGACAGTAGGTAGAGACCAGGGTCACTGGAACTATGCGGCAGGGGAGCACCAATTTACGCAGCACAGTCGACTAAATTATGCATCAAGAAAAGGCAATTATGTGGCAAATGTGACAAATTCATATTGATGCAAAAAGCCACAGAATCACATAATTCTAGTGGCCCTGGCAGAGACTATGGAGTTCCTTGAGGATAGGGTTCATTTGGATGAATTGATTAAATGCATTCATTAATTGAGAAGACTGACACAGGCACATAAAAGTTAGGAAATACGTGAAAAATAAAACAACAACGAGGAGTGTGCAAAAGCTCCAAATATGAAAACTGGGTTCTCCAAACCGCATGTTACTGGAAGGTTCAGTGTCTAAATACACAGCTCGGTGGGAGAGTGGAAAGCGCCTTCTACTGCGCTCCCTCATGTATTTTGTCATGCCACCTGGTGCTGCACAAACTCCAAATCTGTGGTTAACTCCTTTAGTTTGAAGGCACAGTGTTAGACCTGGCATCTTTGGCGTGGTTTCCCCTATCTTTTTGCCTCTACCGCCTGTATTTTTTTATGCTGTGCTGGATTTCGTTTTTGCTGGTTTAGATGCTTTGGACACTCTGCCACTGCTGATCAGTGCCAGAGTGTAAGTGCTCCCTATGTAAATTGCTAATCTGATTGGATATACATGTTTGGCATATTTGTATCACCATGAAGTCCCTAGTAATGTGCACTGGGTGTGCCAGGGCTGGTGATGACAAATGCTTCTAGTGGGCCTGCAGCACTGATTGTGCCACCCACAGGAGTAGCCCTAAAATGATGTCTCAGGCCTGACACTGCAGTGCCTGTGTGCAGTTTAGAACTGCCATGTCCTCCTGGTCAGTGTCCCCACTGACCAGGCCTAACCCTTCCCTTTTTGTGCACATCAGTCACCCCTATGGAAGGCCCAAGGTACCCCCCTGGGCAGGGTGCAGTGTATGTAAAAACTAGAGCATGTACTAGTGCAGGTGACATGCTCTGGTAGTGAATGGCAGCCATTTTCGGTTTTCACTACTGTAAGGCTATCTTGCTCCATAGGTTAACATGGGGGATGCTGGCTACAGTGGTTAACAGCATTTCTTCCCATAGGAACAAGATAGGACATAAGTATCTAGTATCCCTGAACTCAGAATTTAATAACACACCTTTTAGGAAAGGTTGTTTTTAAATCCTGTGTTTGAGAACAGCACTTTTAGAAAGTTGCTGTTCTCTTGTCTGACCCTTCTGTGGGCCGGGCCTGTTTGTGTATTGACTGTCTGGTTTGAGAGTGACAGGGGCTGGGGATTCCCCAGGAGGCTGGCTGAGTCAGCCCTAGGCTGAATGACTGCATTTGCAACTGGAGTGGTGGGAGGAGTTAGCACCTGGGCCTGAATAGGGCTGTGCCTGCCTTCCACAATGCTGGCTTCACCTCCTGCTAGGCGGCTGACGACCCTGCCCCTCACTCTGAAAGGAAGGAAGAAGACAGCAAAACAAAGTACTCAGGAAACACCCAGAACTGGTTTAGACCGGGCTCAGGGCCCACATGCACAGAGAGAACAAAGACTTTAGGGGTATAAGTACAGGACCCCTGACAACAGAAAATTAGATCATCCTGGAATCAAGAAGGAACCTCTGCCAAGGAGAAAGCTGAAACTGAAGAAGGAAGACTGTCCTGCTGTTGCTCTGCTGGACTGACCTGCTGTTGCTTTGCTGCCAAGGAGAGGGGAAGGACTTTGCTGTGTGCTGTGTCCCCTGTCTTGAAGGAATCTCCAAGGGCCTGAGAAGAGCTGGCTCCCTGTTCCGAAGTCCCAGGAACAAAAGGACTTCACCCCCAGCTTCCCTAAACTCTGCTGAGAGAGTTCTGTCCTTCCTAGAGTGCTTGATCCCGTTGTGGGGCCTCTGGAAGTCGTACCTGTGCTGGGAAGCTTGAAACTAAGCATGAGAGACTTTTGCAATCGAAAAGTGTCGCATCGCTCGCTTGCGGAGCGCATCCCCGACAGTGCGAGAAGTTTCCCGCCGCTACGAAGGTCGAGATCGTCGCAGCGCCTGACACCGCTGCCAGAGCCGTCGCATCCTTCGTTTGCGGGACGCACCAGACCGGCTCGGGAAAGTCGAACATCGCTGCGAGTGTCGTCGCAGAGCCTGTCGTCGCTGGGTGAGATCACCGCACCGCTTGCTTGCGGACCGCATCACGTCGCTGCGAGCATCGTCGCAGAATCATCACATCGAGGAGCTGCGAGAGAGAGGATCACCGTTGGACCACGCATCGTCGCCCCGGAGATCGTCGCAGCCCCTACGAGATCGTCGCATCGTGCCTTTGCGAGAACAAACCTCCTACGGAACCTACGCACCGGAATCCATACACGTGGCCTTCCTCCCCACACAGACCGGATTGGTCTCAACACGCCCGCTGCTGCAACGGGGCTGTCGCAAACGCCTCCCCAGGGTCTCAGGAGCAACGCATCGCTTGTTTTCCACCGTACCAGCTTCTGCTTTTGGAACTTTGTTGCAACTAAAAGGTACTCTGAGTAAATGTGACGCAACTGTGAACTTTTCACGCATCAGTAGAGAATTCTAACGCAACCTAGAGAATTTTAACGCAACCGTAAGAACTCTTTTGAAACCATATTCTTGAACTGTGTATGTTGGATTTTTGTCGTTTTGGTCTTGTGTAGTTTAGATTAAAATACCTATATTTTTCTAAACTCTTGTGGAGTCAGTTTGTGGTGTTTTCACTGTGTTACTGTGAGTGTTGGTACAAATACTTTACGCATTGCCTCTGGTTAGCCTAGACTGCTCGTGCCAAGCTACCTAGAGGGTGAGCAGGGGTTATCTCAGAGGGTTATCTCCTTGCCCTGACTAGAAGCAAGGGTCCCTATTTGGACAGTGGTACCTACCTCTGCCAACTAGAGAGCCCCAGTTCTAACACACAGAGTTCACACAAAAGGAAGAGAATGGGATTGCTCCACCTTCTAACATTTGCATTTCCTTCTTTTGCAAAATTATAACACTATATTCAGTGACTGTATGCATGTTACTGCATTTTCTAGCCTGGGAAAATGCACTGGAGTGAACATGTTTTTTCCTGTTCACTTAGAAGTGTAATCCCCTCAGGAGAGGCTGGTTTTGGAGTATAGCACCAATCAAACACACCTAAATATTCACTGACTTAACCCCTCAAACTCATACAAAAAGTAATCACTTGGGGTTCAATGTACAAAGTAATTTAGTGGACGCAGAGTTTGTGATTTACAACAGCACAGGTTTTAGCAGAGGCCACCCCCGAAGAGGGCCTCGAGGGCCGGCGCCATAACGGCCGCCCGAGCCCACAAGGAACGATCCGGGTTGCGCTGGTTAGCGCTGCCGGGAATTGTCGCCTGGCAAAAAGCACCCGAGGCCCTCTCCTCCCCCTCTCTAAGAACAAAGGTAAGAAGGCAAGGAGAAGGGGATATAAGGCGATGCTCCCCTGGGCAGCTCACCTTTTACATCAGGGAGCTGGGGGAGTGGCACCAACGTTTTTTGAGTAGCATTGTTTAAACCCAAGCCCGTTACATTGCGTATGGATGCCGTTTTTCCTGCAGCTACCATCTCCACCATCGCGACCCAGGGAACAGCGAAGAAGGCCCCAGCCAGCAGTAGAAAACAAGGAACCCAGCTACCACAAGAGGTACCGGGAGACAGAGGACGGCACGGCTCCCCGCTGAGGCATGGAAGGTTGGGACGGAATTGACCAAGGTCGAGAGACAAAGCCACAAACCCCCAGCTCCGCAGGCAGCGGGCGAAGCCGAAGAGGCTAGCGGCGCCGAAAGCAGTGGCAGGGTAAGGGCTCATGGAGCGGGGATTGGCGGCGTTTCCTGCTGCCACCCTTACTGGGTATAATAATTGTCCTGCACTGATTTTCTTAGCACTATAATTACGTGTAAGTAGGTAAAGTAAATAATAGTAATTCCAATTCCAGAAGCGTAAATCTGACGCCTAGGATGGCCCAGTGGGTTACAGGTTTGTGCAAGGCCCAACAAAAGGGGTACGATCCAGGTATTGACCATGATTACCCCGCAATGCAAAATGCCAGAGAAGTTACTTCAGGGAATTAAGTGCACACTGACAATTGATGTTTATACCAGGATGGATGTTGCTAGGGCCATGGGCAGGGCATTTTGGTTGAACAGAAAGCAGCGAGATCGCTGTGTAGAGGCAGTATAACAAAAAAAAAAAATACTGAGTGTTTGATTTGCTCAAACGCTCCGTCCATCATCCCCTTTGGTATCGCTCTGTTGAGACAGCATGGCATGGTTGTGGATAGGATGGCGGGAGTCGTAATGGGCTCACCTTCTGTAGAGGCCGCTGCCTCGAAGAGGTAAGTCCATGTCTACCTACAGCAAAATGCAACTACCACTTGTGCCAAGACGTTCTCCCGCTGCCAGCCTCCTCCTAGCACTGTGGGAGTAAAAGTGGTTGCCAAGGGACCACAAGAAATAACCCGGTCACAGTGCATATCCGTGGTCTTCGTTCAAAAACTTGAGGGAAGGTCAATACCTGCTTTCACAGCATGTGTGCTTATTCCTTTTCTTTTGTATAAGCCCCCCCTTTCACTTTTCCCTGACGTTACTATATGGGAGCAGGTGAGGTGTGTGCCGGTAGGAGAAGGTTAGAAGGAGCTTAATGCTTATACTATGGACCGTGCGCACAGTAGTTACTGCGCTCCCTCCCGACTGTCTCCGAGATATACCTGAGGGGTTGCCCCGGTCCCGAGCACGGATTGTTGGATACATGAAGGACAAGCTTAGCCAATTGTCCGGCAGCACATTATAGCTCCCAGAGTGTTATATGGACTCGTGGAGCGCTTCATCACCATTAGAATACGGGTGGGCGTAGCTTTTGGGAGAGAATGTGGCCTAACGGCTAGGGTGGCCCCCCTCGGAGCTGGGAAACCGGGTTTGAGTCTTAGCAGGGACCCTGAACATGCCGCAATCCGGGACAAATTACTTAATCTCCCCGTGCCTAAGAATTAAATTAATGGTTATGTTCTCTCCCCCCCCCTCGGGGGGGGGCAGGGAACATACTCAGTACATCACCTGCCCACAGTAAGAAATAACAACAGATCAGTGGACAGGGTGTAAAGAAAATCAATAATCAATTAATCATTCATTCATTCATTCATAATCTTTATTTCGGCACATTAGAGCCATAAAAGATACATAAACCATAAGCTTACATTATTACAAGGTCCATATAAGGGAATGAATGATTTTACAGATAACACAGATATGGGTAGGAAATCGTTACATTTAAAAACTTAATTTAAACAGATTAAAAAGGCATCACAATATAAAATATACATGGAATTCATTGCTTCAGTCCATAATCTTCTTCATTTTCTATTGTTAATAACACTTTAAAATAAGGATATATATACACAACATTGTCTGAACAAAGTAGCAGCAACCTTTTTTAACTAGTTGCTACAAAATTAGATCAAAATTCCGTTTAGAGCTTCAGACCAACTTTATCACGTACGAAATGTATTGCTAGCAGAAACCTACTAACGCCGAAGATTATCACCTGACTATTTTCAGTTTTTAAAATCCTTTCCACTTCTTTATGTGAGCGCACTCCTAAATTTAAACAAAGAGGTTTAATCCATCTTTTTATAATTACATCATAAGCTGGGCAAAAAAAAGAATATGTGACTCATCTTCTCTTGTGTTACATGGACACATGGTGCATAGGTCACTACTCTTTTTGGTATGAGTACTTGTCCACCTGACTATAGTCATGTTTGTTTTCAAAGTTCCATACCTGAATTTCATATATAATGTTTTGGCCAAAGGTGGCTGGATCTCGTCCAAAAACTGTTCAAAGTGAGCACTATCTTTGAATGCAAGGAACTTGCTTATCAAGGTACCACCAGCTCGTTCGTTTAACAAACTGTGATTAATGTATGCCCAGAATGCAGATTTCAATAACCTTTTCAAGTTTTGGGTCAATGTCAATGGCTCATCCCAAAACTGCGCTAAGCCAATCCTGTTTAACCATGTACGGACATGTTTTAATCAAATATTAGTATTGTTCCGATCTAATCCCATTATTTCTTGTAGACCATCTTTATAATCAGTCAACTCAGTGTGGACCAGAGTCTCACCCACAATGATAATGGTCTCAGAATAACATAATGGTCCGTACGTTTCATATTTAGGTTGAGCATTACTGGTATTAATGGTGTACTTATGGGCAGTCTCAGGAGCCCCCTGTAAAATTTGTTTTCGCTGTTTGCGAAAACATTCCTACTCACGGTCCCCCATATTTCCGCCCCGTATAAAGCAGCGGACTGGGCTTTGAAAACCTCAAGTGCCGGAGAAACAGCCTTGCTATGACTGTTCCCATGCTTTTTCATAATTGGTAAAATATTTTACATCAGTATCATTCTGCTTTTTTCTACTTGGGTTTTCCATGATAATTTTGAATCCAGTGAAACGCCCAAGTATGTAAAGTTTTGTATAGATTCTAGCTTTTGGCCGTTTAGGGACATATTCCCCTTAAAGGTTTTATGGGGATTTATGGCCATATATTTAGTCTTGTTAGTGTTAATCTCAAGACCCTTTCCGTTGCAATATGTTTGGAATGAATTTAATAAGGATTGTAGACCTCTGGGCGTTTGAGATATTAATATAGTATTGTCTGCACTTAGGAGGGCTGGAACCCTTTCTCCTTTCAATTTCGTTGCATCGTTTGTGCAGTCCTCCAAATATAATGGGATGTCATTAACAAACATTGAAAATAATGTGGGTGCCAACACGCATCCATGGCGAACTCCCCTCTTAATAGGGATTGCGCTTGTTAGTTCGCCCTTTGGGCCCCATCTTACTTTAGCATAATTATTTTCATGCAACCTTATAATCTGTTGCAAAAGGCTGACTGGGAGCCCTTGACAATGTAATGACTCCCTTAACAATTCATGTGGAATAAGATCAAAAGCAGCCCTGAGATCTTTAAAAGCGACATACAGATGCCCCTTCCTTATGTTAACATACTTCCAACATAAACAACAAAATCTAAAAACCTGGTCTATAGTGCTTATTTTGAGTCTGAAGCCTGACTGAAACTTCGTGAGGACAGCATTTTCCTCTATCCATGTGTTCATACGATTTAAAATATGCCTTGCATAAATTTTCTGTAAAACATCCTTTAAACTAATAGGGCAATAGTTGGCTGTATCATTCCTATTGCCCTTTTTAAACATTAGTACGATTTTCGCCCCCCTACAAGTATCCGGAAAATCCACGCCTGCTGCTACAGCATTACATAAATAATTAATGTAGGGCCCCCAGACATTAATTTCATGCTTGTATAAATCACCCGGAATTTTATCCAGTCCGGGTGCCTTCCCATTTTTTACTGCATTGATAGCTAACATCGTTTCTTCTAGATCAAATTCTAGTTCAGCTACACTAGGGCTTAACAGTAGCTCAACCTTATTTGATATGCCAGCATTTTCTGGTGCCCTATATAACTGAGTAAAATGATCAACCCAAGTAGTCTCATCAAGAAAAAAAACTTCCTTAACTACGCCTCCCGTATTGTTCCCTTTGGCCACTAATCTCCAAAAACCCACTTGATCCTTATTCTTGGCAGCAATGAGCAGTTCTGACCAATTTTCCTCGTCCAAGCTTGTTTTCGCCTTCTCTTGTATTTTCCTATATTCTCTTCTAGCTTCCTTAATATCAATCGAGTTCTTTTTTTTATTGTTTGTAGTAATCTAGTCTTACCATTACGGCAGTCCTTATCATACCAGGGTTTCCCGCTTGGCATAGTGTTTGAGTTTTTAATAGTTTTTTTTAGCATTTTTGTTACCAGCGATATTAGTAATTTATAAAACCCCTTGTGTAGATCTACAAAAACACTTCATTCGAGCGGTGAGGTTAAGTTTCTAAAAAAGGTATCAGCTAATGTACTATATATTTTTGCTAATAGTTCGCCATGTTCCAACATGTGAGCCCATTTTAATGAGCGACGGTTATTACTGGCTAATACATCATCATTGGTTTCATTAGATGCTTCATTATTCATAGTTATACCAGGCATTAAACTGTTGAAAAGTAACAATTGGAGCGGACGATGGTCACTCTCGATTCTAGGCATGATCTCTAGGTCTACTACATAAGTCCAGTTATCAAGAGAAACCATAATATAGTCAATTTTACTTTGGGAATTATTCCGAAAGAATGTAGAGGCCTTATATAATATAGGAATATTATTGGCACTATCCTCATCTTCAAAGATGTCTCCAAGTCCTATAATGGGCTCATAGTTGCAGTTCAGGTCACAACCTTTTATTATACTTCACTTTGCCTCCAAAAAATTTAGGAATGAGTCCAACTTTTCTAATATCAATGACTCTTTTGATAGGGGACCTGGTCTATTATAAACATTAAATAAATGTAGCACCCTTCCTTCCTTCGTTGTTATCCTCATTCCGAGTATATCTATTGAATGTATACATAATTCTGTAATTCTAATCTCAAGTCTTACTTTTTCCCATATTAAAAGCCCCCCCCCGAGGGCCTTCGTCTTGCAGAGGGAACTGCGTCAATATAAAATATTCTATATCCCACTCTATGTGGAGTATTTAACGCCCAGGTTTCCTGCAAGAGGCAAATATCACTTGTTTCAATATACTCATTCAACTCCGGGTCACTAACATTTGTCCTAAGCCTCGATATATTCCATGAAATCAGTTTTATTCCTAGCGAGTTACTAACACTTGTGGCTACCAAAGGTCCATCTAACAGAATATGACTTGCATTCGTAATTTCCTTTAACAATACTGCTTCGCCAGCCATACTCAGTGTTGTATTTTTGGGCACTAAACCATCTCCACCCATATCTACCTCATTTACTATAAATAAATTAGTCTGCGGTACAGTATACGGCACAATCTTTTCACTCTCTATCTCCATTTCTATCGGTACAGCCAACATTTCATCTCCCAAAGCTATTGGTGATGCAGTCAATCGACAGCCTCCAAGGAAGATAATTCTTGGAACCTGTTGGAAGTGTAAGGGAAGGGGAGATTAACCACGTTCCGGATTGTTTCTTCCCCAACTGATCTATAAAAATACCCCAAAGGGAGGGCATGGATGTTGGTATTTTTGCATCAAGGACTCCTCATGTATTCTCAATAAATTACGGACTGTATAGGGACGCCTAAAATTTATGACTATACAGTCACCTAGAATATGTTTCCTCTGGTCCCCGACCCACCCTACTCTGCGCACCATTAAGATTTCATTCATTTTTTGTGGGCTAAACTCCTTTTGAACTTTTGGAGCCAATCTACGGCTTTGTTTTTAAGATTGTGCCAAGGTTCAGTTTGGTCCCTCCTTAGAGCTGGTACACCAGTTAGTATTAAAACATACGGGCATGCCGCTGGGGTTAAATTTAGGATATCATGATTGGGGATTAGGTCAGTTCCTTTTGGACTAAATACTTGCACCTTTATAGTTCCATTTCCAGAGTGATCTATTTTCTTCATAGTTGGGTCTGTTCTTCTCTCTCCTAGATGGTTAATCTTACTCTGTGCCTCCCTGTCCCTTACTGATTCTGCTCTTTCTTCCACAGTACCAGTACTATTCCAGAGATATATTCTTGATTGCACTAAAATATTTCCATTAGGTCTCACTTCCTTGTTTTTGGAATAGATGGTCCTATACTCTACAAGTAGTTTAGCCCCTTCATCAATAATGTTATTCCCATTATTGATCATAGTATCCACAACAGTTTGCTCTAATGTCTCAATCATACCATCAGCTCTATTGGGATAAGGAGGATTATCTATCTCAGTTTGGGTTCCAAAAGACCTATTTGTGATCTCCCTATATTCTGTCATTTCTATGTCCCCTTTGTTTAGTCTCCCTCACCGCCCTGGTTTCCCATTTTTATTAACATTCTGTTTTACACGCAATATATTCTTTGGTCTTTCTTTCGTTGATCCCCCCTGCCTTATGCCTCGGAGCCTTGTTGCTATTGATGATGTTGTTGGAGCGTCCACATCAGAAGGATCATTAAGGTTTAATGTGGGGTTTGTCACAGGGCTGCCTGAAGCAGGGGAAGAGGATACAATACAATTAGTCATAGTCATTTGTGATGGAACAAATGAAATTGGTAGATCAGATTCCTCATACGTTGACAATTTAGATGGATCTAAAGATAATCTTCTTTCAACGAGTTCAATTTCGTGGGTTATAAGTGATTCTGCTCTTATGATAAACTCATCAAGTGTCCCTGCTGTACCCTTTTGTTTACTCATGGTTGATTGCTAAGTATATATCTCTCTGGTATGCAGGATTATGTTTCTTCTCAAATCTACAATATCAGGGATTAGACCTTATTCACAGACTAAAAAGGAAGAAAACCTCCAACTCAGTAAACAGTCACAACTATCCGACTTAATAGGCAATAGTATTGGCTGTTGGACTCACTTCCTCCTTGGCGCAAGTTTTTTATGATTGCTCCCAATGTCTTATTGGTGGAATCTACTAAAAGTAGCGACCCCAGATCTAACGACAATGAATACTAGACGCCTCAATTCAGTGATCTTTTTCTTCTTAGCTGGATCACACCCTGGCTTAGTAAGAAACTAACACAGGTCAAAATAGTTAACAATAATTGAAACATCTGCATAAGGTAGAACGTATTTTAGCATAGCCAATAGGTCCTTGAAATCATTAAAGTGCGATGGCCAAGGGGGGTGGCCCAGCCCGGCCTCCTTTGGCCTCTGACGGCCGTAGAAGCCCCGCCCTTGTCCCGGGCTTCTCCCAGCGCGCGCCCGTTCCACGCAGCGGGTGCCGTGAGAAGTTAAATAGCGGCTGTGGGCGGGCCTCGGGCACAAGTGGCGGCAATCCAAGGGCTCCTGGGATATGGAGTCCTTCGGGAACGCTCTCCCCAACACGGTTAATTAAGGTCCAGCAGAGTCCTTACAGCGAGGCGGCACCTGCACAGCGGGTGCTGCGAGAAGGTAAATAGCGGCTGTGGACGGGCCTCGGGCACAAGTGGCGGCAATCCTAGGGCTCCTGGGATATGGAGTCCTTCGGGAACGCTCTCCCCAACACGGCTAAACAAGGTCCAGCAGAGTCCTTACAGCAAGGCGGCACCCGCACAGCGGGTGCCGCAAGAAGTTAAATAGCGGCTGTGGGCGGGCCTCGGGCACAAGTGGCGGCAATCCTAGGGATCCTGGGATATGGAGTCCTTCGGGAACACTCTCCCCAACACGGTCAAACAAGGTCCAGCAGAGTCCTTACAGCGAAGGAATTTGCCCGCTGTATACATATATATATATATATTGTTTTCTTCCAGCCCTGGCGGCGTAGAACAGTCAGGCACAGACTCCGTGAAATACTGGCACAAAGTTTTTTAATGATCCAACAAAGGCTAGATGCGTTTCGGCGGCGTACCGCCTTGGTCACTATGTCTAGGACACACTAGTTTACAGAATAATATATATATTCATGAAAAGGCGGATTGGAAGCTGCACATTTATGAAGTTAAGCAGACGCATTACCAAGGTGACTTCTCAGGAAGGAAGTGGTTAGCAGTAGTCCGAAAGAGAAGATCAAAGGCTGCTTCCCAGGGACAGGGACATGAGTTTGATCAGGTTATACACCTATTTTACAGGCATTCACACCACATAGGGGCCCCTACCTATAAAAGGGGCATCATTCGAGGGGCTGCTTTGCCCAGCTGTAGGTAATATGTTCAGTACCTGGGTGTATGCGCGTCACATGAATAAACACAATGAATAAATAAGGACGGGTGAGCAGGCTGGTAGGTACAGCAAAACTGTTCAATCCAGACCTTTATGGCTCACAAAAATAGGCGGGTGAAAGATGAAAGGCGGAGCCGGCCAGGAGCTTGGGTGAATTAGAGGAGGCTATTTAACCCCTTCGACGCTCATGACGAGCTGGGCTCGTCATGAGGTAGCCTCCTCGCACGCTCATGACGAGCCCAGCTCGTCATGAATAAAGGGCTTTACAGATTCTCAGCGCAGGAGCAGAATCTGTAAAGCACGCATGCGGTTAAGTAGGGTATGTTGTATCCCGCTTCCACAAGTGGTATCTGACTATCTCCCAGTTTTGTTTTTGATTTCATGGATGACCCATGGCGAGAGGAGACAGTGCCGTAAGACTCCGAACAGGACACAAGTGTGCCAGGACATAATGACGAGGACGGAGTAGAGTACACCATTGCGTTTGGGGGAAGATTACCGTCAGACCTTACCAGACGTCAGCCTCCTGGAGACACAGCTAGAGATGGATATTCTAGCCCTCAAGTGGTACATCAGCATGGGCAGGCCGACAGAAAGAGCAACGGAGGCGCAAAATGACGATACAGGGTAGGGGAAGCCGCAGGAAGATGGAAGCCTCCCTGGCGGAAACAAAAGGTGTATTAGTTGGGTTATGGAAACACACCAACAGGGCGGTGTGTAGAAGGAGGGCCACTCACTCTGAGATGCCTCCCGGCTGGGTGAGTACGCTTGACAAAAAACCAGGGTAGCAAATGGAGACGGCACTCGCAGCCCAGTCCCACCCAGACGGCAGGGTGCAGGAGAGACTAGCAAGGTAGCAAGTTGTGATCTGGCTCCTGGAAAAGGCTACCCCCACACGCAAAGGGGCATGGAAAACAACAAAGAACAATCTACAAGCTGTCAGTGTGATTTATGACCCTAGGATATGCAAATGACCAAAAGACAAACCAGTGATTTATGGCCAGCCGATGATTTATGGCTGATGATTTATGATGTCCATGCAGAATGATTTATGACAACAAAATGATGACAGATTTGTGACAGAATGATTTATGATAGCCTTATGATTTATGACCATGATTTATTGTGGCTGATTTATATTGATCAGGCAGAGCGAATTATAACAACAAAATGACAACAGATTTGTGACAGAATGATTTAAGATATCCAATGATTTATGACCCATGATTTATGATGTCCAAATGACCCTGAGTGATAACCAATTATGATAATGTATGATAATGATTTATGACTCCGGCCCGAGATGGTGCCCAGGGGAGTTGTACGAATATGACGTTTGTAATGAGTAAAAAAACTGCAGATAACAACCATTACAAAAACAATGACTGTTGACCGTGTGTAGTAATACAGATACACATGGATGGTATGGTTCCTGGAATGGGCGCAGTGCGGCTGTTATAGCAGAGGCCGCCCCCGAAGGGGGCCTCGAGGGCCGTCACCATAACGGCAGCCCGAGCCCACAAGGAACGATACAGTTTGCACTGGTTAGCGCTGCTGGGAATTGTCGCATGGCGAAAAGCGTCCGAGGCCCTCTCCTCCCCCTCCCCAAGAACGAAGGGAAGAAGGAAAGGGGTAGGGGATGTAAGGCATCGCTCCCTCTGGGCAGTTCCTCTTTTACATCAGGGAGCTGAGGGAGCGGCACCAACGGTTTTTGAGTCCCACCCACACCTACTACAGGAGAGTCGCAGTGCTGACAGGAATGAAAAGAACTAAGGGTGCAATGATTGGCGACGGAGACACACCGGGCGGTGTGTGGGAGTAAGGCCACTCGCTTTTGGATGCCTCACGGATGAGCAAAGTGGCACCACTCACTTTGGGATGCCTTACAGCTGAGTGAAGTGGTCTAACAAAAGGGGGTAGCAAACAGAGATGGCACTTGCAGCCAACCCCCGCCAGACGGCAGGGCACCAACGAGTCCAACATGGTAGCGAGCTGAGGCCAAACTCCAGGAAGAGGCTACCCCCATGCGATGAGAGCGCAAATCTAACCAAAAGGGGCAGAAACAAAAGGTGTATTGGTTTGTTTATGGAAACACACCGACAGGGCGGTGTGTAGAAGGGCCACTCACTCTGGGATGCCTCACGGCTGGGTGAGTATGCCTGAAAAAAAACTGGGATAGCAAACGGAGACGGCACTCGCAGCCCAGTCCCCGTCAGACGGTAGAGAGCAGGAGAGACTAGCAAGGTAGCAAGTTGTGGCCTGGCTCCGGGAAAAGGCTACCCCCCACACCCAAAGGGGCATGGAAAACAACAAAGAACAATCTACAAGCTGTCAGGGTGATTTATGTCCTTAGGATATGCAAATGAGAAAAAGACAAACCAGTGATTTATGGCCAACTGATGTTTTATGGCTGATGATTTATGATGCCCATGCAGAATGATTTATGACAACAAAATGATAACAGGTTTGTGACAGAATGATTTATGACATCCCAGTGATTTATGACCATGATTGTTGCGGCTGATTTATGATGAGCAGGCAGAGCGATTTATGACAACAAAATGACGACAGATTTGTGACAGAATGATTTATGATACCCGATGATTTATGACCCATGATTTATGATGTCCAAATGACACTGAGTGATAAGCAATTGTGATAATGTATGAAAATGAATTATGACCCCGGCCCGAGAAGGTGCCCACGGAAGTTGTACAAATATGACGTATGTAATGAGTAATACAACTGTGGCCAACAACTACCTCAAAAACAATGACTGTTGGCTGTGTATAGTAATACAGATACACAGGTATGGTACGGTTCCTGGAATGGGCGCAGTGCGGCTGTTATAGCAGAGGTTGCCCCCGAAGGGAGCCTTGAGGTACAGCGCCATAACGGCCGCCCGAGCCCACAAAGAATGATCTGGTTTGCGCTGGTTAGCGCTGCCGGGAACTGTCGCTTGGTGAAAAGCGCCCAAGGCCCTCTCCTCCCCCTCCCCAAGAACAAAGGGAAGAAGGGGAGGGGGATATAAGGCGACGCTCCCCCTGGGCAGATCACCTTTCACATCAGGGAGCTGGGGGAGCGGCACCAACGTTTTTTTAGTCCCACCCACCCACACCTACAACAGCAGAGTCACAGTGCTGACAGGGACGAAAAGAACTAAGGGTGCAACGATTGGCGATGGAGTCATACCGGGCGGTGTGTGGGAGTGAGGCCACTCACTTTTGGACACCTCACAGAGGATCGAAGTGGCACCTCTCACTTTGGGATGCCTCACGGCTGAGTGAAGTGGCCTACCAAAAGGGGGTAGCAAATGGAGACGGCACTCGCAGCCCAGCCCTCCGCCGGGCGGCAGTACATAAAAGAGTCCAACATGGTAACGAGCTGAGGCCTAACTACGGGAAGAGACTACCCCCATACGAGGAGAGCGCAAATCCAACCAAAAGGGGCGGAAACAAAAGGTGTATTGGTTTGGTTATGGAAACACACCGACAGGGCGGTGTGTAGAAGGAGGGCCACTCACTCTGGGATGCGTCACGGCTGGGTGAGTACACCTGACAAAAAACCGGGATAGCAAACAGAGACGGCACTCGCAGCCCAGTCCCCGCCAGACGGCAGGGCGAAGGAGAGACTAGCAAGGTAGCGAGTTGTGACCTGGCTCCGGGAAAAGGCTACCCCCCACACACAAAGGGGCGTGGAAAATAAGAAAGAACAATCTACAAGCTGTCAGGGTGATTTATGACCCTTGGATATGCAAATGAGCAAAAGACAAACCAGTGATTTATGGCCAGCCATTGATTTATGGCTGATGATTTATGATGCCCATGCAGAATGGTTTATGACAACAAAATGATGACAGATTTGTGACACAATGATTTATGACATCCCGATGATTTATGACCATGATTTATGGCAGCTGATTTATGATGATCAGGCAGAGCGATTTATGCCAAGAAAATGACAACAGATTTGTGACAGAAGGATTTATGATACCCAATGATTTATAACCCATGGTTTATGATGTCCAAATGACACTGAGTGATAACCATTTGTGATAATGTATGATAATGATTTATGACCCCGGCCTGAGAAGGTACCCACGGGAGTTTTACAAATATGATGTATGTAATGAGTAATAAAACTGTGGCCAACAACCACCACAAAAACAATGACTGTTGGCTGTGTGTAGTAATCCAGATACACAGGTATGGTACGGTTCCTGGAATGGGCGCAGTGCGGTTGCTATGCTACTGCAAAAAACAAGTTGCAGTTTACAAAAGTTATGTGTTTCCGACCGGCAAAGGGCAATGTGTAGCTCATACCGGATATTAAAAGAAATGGATGTTTTAGGTGCATCACCCAATTCTTTCAATTTTCCTGTGCAATATATCAATGATTTCTAACTACCAGGGCAAAACAACTTCCGTTTGCTACTAACTCTCCAAGTGGGAGCTCCATTAGTGTCCATTGTATGAATGGTAGCTACTGCGCTTGGAAAGAGCAGAGAGAAAGACAGTGGTCCAGGGGACACTGCATGATCCTGCCATTTTCATTCCCTAATTACCATCTTTTGAATTTAGAAACCGACGCTGTCCCTTCAAGGGGCAGAGGTTGCTTTAAAAACACAAAAACAAATCGGTATTCAGAACCTGCAAATGTAGGCGTAGATCTCTTCTGTTCCACTCAGGACATCATCACTATATCTATTGGCAGAGTCACAAAGGGACTCCTGCCTCATCAATATTAATGAGGCACCTGTTTGTTTGCTTGCGAATGGACCTTTGGAGCTACGGTTGATTAGTTTATCAGTTGGCCCACAAAATGGTGATGGAGCTGCGAACCACAGAATAAATCCCGATATCTAAGCTTAGAGAAGAGGATCATTGGAGGGGATACACGGTGAAGGTGATGCAGCTGTGTTGAGCCTGCATCCCCTCTGCAGGCACACACACGGGGATAACGAAAACGACATATTGGCCACCTCCCACGTCCCATAGGAGAAGCGTCTGTGCACGTGCTGCAGTCACGCCTGGTGCAACGTGACGTCTGGCAGCATAGCTTCTCATTGTGTGATACTTTAGTCACCAGGTGGCCGTGTGAATTGTGCTCCTAACATGTGTGAAACACGGTAACACAGCGTTCTGTGTCTGTCTGGAGATTCATTGGCTCGCTTTTCTTCCAAGTTCTTCTGTGGTTGCCCGCCTCTCTGGCCTTTGGGTTTCTCAGTCGTTGCCTTTTGAAAAGCTGCATTTGGAATTTGCTTTTCTGTCTCAGGAGTTATTGTCAAAGCTGTGATTTAATTTACACCTGCCATGCGGTTCTCCATGGTACTTGGGAACGTGAAATGAAGTATAAATAGCGCATGAAATCTCACACTCTGAGCTGTAATCCAATACAGAATCCCCTGTAAAATAAACGAAGCAAAAATAAGTCCGCAGAGAAAGCCAGCTGGCATAACAAAGCGGTACCCAGAAGAAATACCTGCTCCTGGCAAATATATGAGTCACTGGGGTCAGGGAGATAGATATTTGCGCTGTTTTACATATATTGTTTGTTGTTTGATCTTTGGACTTACCGTATCCCTTCGAGGACAACATGCTTAATATTCATAGGGACGTTGCCATATACTGGAAGAACAATTCATGCTTGGAAAGCTGCTAATGTAGTAAGCTCGATATGAGCATCTATCGCTCAACGTCTCCCTTTCTTGCTGAATTAATATTCTCATTTATCCCGTTGTTGATGATCTAAAATCAGGATGATCTCATTGCTATGTAACTATTGCTGCCATTTTGTTTTTGAATTCCTTTGCTTACACTGCAGCGTAGCTAGATATATATATGTGACTCACAGCAGTAAACTAGTCCATTCTCTGATACATCTCATAACTATAGATCCACTTCTATTACATTTAGTAAATATTCTTAGTATGCAGCATTAACATTAATTTTTAAAGGTCAGAGGCATGTCTGCTATTATTTGTTAACCATTGGTGCTACGGTTGTGAGGGTAAGCAAGTATTTCTCGATCCCACAGGGTGTTCCAAGTAGATATGTTCAGTGAGCAGAGAATAAGTTAAGGCAGTGTCATCTACTGTTTTCGTAGAGCAAATTGCAAAAGTAAACAGAACTACAAAAAATCACTTTAGAAGGCATTTCTATTACACTTTTGTGGTGCAGTTTCTGTAGTCAGTAGTGCAAGAGCTTTCTTTGTTGGGTTTTAACTACATGTAGGGGAAGCACAAACCCCTTTTGCACCCCACTGTCACTGTTGCTGCTCATCTGCCTGTCCCCTGTGTAGGGTAATAGGGTACTAACTACGAAAAGGTGCAGATACAAAAAGTCTGTCTCCTCCAAGCAAAGCAGGACTGTGAATCTAGTCCATCCTTTAAGAGGGTTCAGGGCCTTGTAAGCCCAGACTTGTGGATTTCATGCCTGATTGGACGTACTTCAGGAGGGGTGAGGTGTTTGGACCCACTAGCATCAAGGTACTGGGGAATGATGTTTGGACGGCTGAATGCCTGCTGGCTCATAACTCATGTCACTAGTATATAATAGGGCAGGGTGTGTTAGAGGCCCAGTAGATTTCTTGAACTGGAATGTGTCCTACATTGTTGCCTACTGTCATTTTTAAAGGCAGCCTTGCTTTGCAGACTGCCTGTAAAAGTAAATTATATGCAAATTACAACCTGGGAATTAAAGGTGGTAATCTACTTTATTCTTACACCCCAAGGTCTCTCCTAGGTGCCCCATGGCTGGGGTGACACATAACTATAAGCAGGGACATTATAAAATATGTTTTATATGCCTTGATGGGGGAAAACTGACCATTTCAATTTCCCCATTGAAGATTATTAGCTCCATAGGCTAACACAGAATATGTTAATTAAGCAATAAATCTTGCTAGGAACGGGGTCAAATATAAATGTCATTCAAGGACTTAAAAGATTGGCAATAATAAATCCAATATCTTGCCACCATTGAATTTATTGTAACTAGTAGAGAAAAGAAGTTATAGGACTTTCTTTTCTGTGAGCTAAAATCTAGCCTTCTAGCAGCCTTTTCTTATTGGTCAGCCTTAACAGGCTTAGCCAAGCTGCTTTGATGAGGCGATAAGTGGCCTGCAAAGAGCAGAGGGAATCTGAGGGCAAAACAGGCCAGGTTGGGTCTAGGTAAATCAAACTGGGCTTCAAAGAGCGCAGGATAGTAAAGAATGCCAACCAGGCCTACTCCCTCTTCCTGTACCCCAGCCAGATAGCGGGCCTGTGAATTTAATTTTTAGTAGTTGGAGGGGGAAGTGTAATTGGAATGAACCATACCAGTAGGTTGGTTTGATCCAGCGGCCTATAGGAAATATGCCATAAACAACGCTACCCAACTCCACAATATACACCATTAATCATAAATCAATCACAAGGCCCATAAACTAACATGACATATTTGACCAACTGAATCATGTGACCTAATTAACCTATTCACAAATTATATACATTTATATACAACCGCGGTAAATGAATTCATCACACTTTACAAACCCCACAAATTAATTAAGCCACTGTGGCGATAGGATCTTGCTAATGGTAACCTAAACTCATGAAATAACAAGACCAGCTTGTTTTCCAAAGTAAGATTTTTATTAGCTATTTATTCAGAAAATGCATTAGAAATCTTTATTAAAGCATTTTATTAGATTCATTGCAAATAGTAATGACGATTTTATGTAAAACAGAAATATTATTTAAAATTGAAAATAACAGTTTGGCATTATCAAATCCTAAGTCCCTAACTACACTTACTACATTTAAAGAATAAGGAAATAAAGCCTTTTGAGGTCTCTTACGTGCTCCAAAGAATGTCCGTCTGCACGACACCCTCATCAAAGGTCAGCAAGTAGAAGTAATTCTCTTCCACGGGGAAGAGTTTTTATACCTTTCTATGCTAAGCTAATCTAAGTAAAAGTATATTTTTCTGCTGAAATCGGAGTCCCATTGGTTTGTCCAGTGACAGGCTATCGTCACCACATTTTTTAAGAACATCAGTTCCGTCACTTTCTTAGAGTCCATTGTCTCTAGAATTCGAACAACGAAGCTTCCTCCAGTTTGCAACATTAACCGAAAGAGGGTCATAGTTTCCTCGGATATGAAATTGTCTCACACTCTTCTGCCGGTTCCTGGCCTTGGCCTTGCTCGACTAAAGGATAGTCAGCTCATCACGACAAAATGTTTCAGCAGAAGGAATTCTTCCATCATGGACTCTTTCTTGCTCCGAGCAGAATTTAAAGCGAACACGAATGCACTAGGCCCAGAACCACTTTTTACGAGAACTATTATATAAACAAACACAAAAGAATAATTAATGCGAGTGACGAAGCGGACATTTCCATGATACCAAATATATATGATTTCAGGCCTATAGTCTTCTTTGAACTACTAATGAAAGACACAAGCAGAAATCCACAAAATGGTTGCACGCTCCATTCTGTGTGTCAGTCAGCTGCAACGTGCAAGCAACGCAAGGCTTCCGAGAACAAACCTGCCAGCTTCCAGCTCGCTATTGCAACACGCCACATTTTCAGTAAATCATGTCGACATGACCTGCAGGCCTACGTGCCAAGTCCACGTACACCAGAGACACAGATTTCACCTTTAGGGGAAAACCCAAATCTGCTCTTGTAGATGACACGTGGGCAGTAACATTAGGGTATAGGCACACTTCGAGCCTTAAAAGGGTATCACACCACATGTGCACTTCACTGATTGGTCCAGCAGGTCATAGCCTGATCCAGATTACGTATGCTATGATGCCCATCCTGTGGGGGCTTATACCTATAAAATGTCTCTGCACTGTCATACCAATTGGGCACTCAGTGAGCTTTGCTGAGGTCTCCGTGTGCACGTATATTGCATTCTGTTTTGCATTCTGATTGGTTGGGTTCCCAATAAATCTTGCATACAAATGTGCTGAGAGCGAATTGTTTATTTTACTGTTGTCATTGACCTTTTTACTTTTGCAGTTAAATACTGAGCTTCTACATTTGGTGGAGAATGCTGCGGGCCCATTACAACTGACTGGCTACACCGACGGAGCGGACACTGGTGATCGGACCCTTTTGGCACCCTTCTGAGGGCGGGGATTTGAGGTGATGACGTTCTGTTTGTTTATCTCTCCCCAACCTGGTTGGTAGCTGGAGGGGGCCGGATCCGGTGGATGACCTGTTTGTGGCCTCTCTGTTGTCTTTGGTATTGTCCTGCTCTTTTCGCTCTCGGCACGCTTGTGTTGTGTTTCTACCTCTCCTGACACTTTTTATTCTTGCCTCTCTATGTCTGACGAGGTGTGCCTGTGTCCTGGGGATATGTACAAGGCTTGTTCAGACTCCATGTCTTTCGTGGTTCCTTTTCTGATAACTTTCTTCATTCTGCTGGTCCTGGCTCTGATGGTTTACGTTTGTTTTTGCCACCACACGACCCAGGAGGTAGCTCCCGTCTAGCTCTCTCCCTCTCTCCTTTTCTCCTGCTCTCGGTGCTGTTGACCTTTCTTAGTTTCTGTGCCACGGGCGTGTGTTCACCTCTGTCATTGCTACCTGAAGTCCGCTGCCTTTTCTCACATACATTTTTTTCTCTCCTATAGGGTCTGGCCTTGGTCCCCTGCGTTCCCTAGCTGGCTGGTGACGGCAAGCTTCTGCAGGATTCCTGGCCGGCAGTAACTCTTTAGTGATTTCACATCAGTGGGCCCTTGGCCAGCCATTGAGGGCGAAGGTCTGCAAACCCCCCCCCCCGCCGCAGAGAGTCACCGGCCGCTGAGATGCGGGATACCCTCGCCAGACCATTCCCATTGGGTGCAGCGGACGTCGGTATGCTCTAACATACTGGACGAAGCCCGGTGAGTACACTTGGGAGGGGATTTTAACCCTCCGGTATTGGGTTGTAGCAGTTGGCCCCTCATTGTGAGCTGTGAGAGTTTTTGCTCCCCTGTGGGTGGTAGCAGGTAGCTCGCCGTTTTAGGGCGTGGCAGTTTCGCTCCCCAGATTGGCACATAGTGTTTGTGCCTGTTAGGTATCGCGATACGGGTGGCCAGGTTGGCTACTAGATTTTGTTTCGACTGTGTATTTGTTGATTGTGATTTTATTTTTTTCTCATGAGCTCTGACTTGGGTCCAGCACCACCGCCTACGCGCCGCTGGCCTAATATTTTGGCATTTATGAGGAACGCCTCGGGCGCTCCTGGCTCTTTGGCTGACGCCCGTCGCCCTGCCTGGGTTCCGCCTCCACCCTCCCCCTGGAGACGTCCACCTAGGGGCCAGAGTGGTTCTAGGTTCGTGCCTAGGGGTTCTCCTCGGCACGAAGAGGGGGGTGTGATGCTTGGTACACCAGTGTTTCTGTTTTCAATCATTATAGGGTTCATTGCATTCTTTTATTGTGTCCTTGTGATGTGCTTGGCTTATTTAGTGGCCAAATACTGTTAGGTACGTGGGGTGTTTTTCACTTGGTACCAGGTTCTAGATTTCCTTTGACAGCTTAGTTAGTTATTCTGGGTATTAGAACGTTACTTGACAGAGATCTGATAAAAGACCTTTACCTCTCACGCCCAGTTACCAACGTTGCCAAATAAGTACTCCCACCAAGAATACACCCTGGCCTCTGGAAGGGACTGGCTGGAAAGACCGATTAAAGTGCACCTCTCTAAAATTGTAAATTTGATAGAATTTCTGATATTCCCCTCACTCCTTTGGGACTAAGTACAGCAGACCCACACACATTCTCTGCACAGAAGGTTTTTTCTACAGCGCTGCCGCGTAGGATCCCCGTATTTGTCCTAGATGTTTTATGTGATTGACTGAACTGAATGAAACAATTCACCACTATTGCCCTATTGTTGAATGCCAGCACCCTGTGGCACAGCCACAGACAGGGTCTGTTTTCCTACCTTACCTGTTTTCACAGGCCGTCAAGGCCCAAATAAACAAACTAGGATCTGGCTTCTTTTCTCCCTTGTGACAATGCTTTGGTGAATTGGCACCACATGACCTGTTGGGGTGATTGATGTATGGCTTTCTTGTTGCCCTCTGGCAAATACTGTGCGGCTGAAATATAAGTGAAGTATTTCTGTCAACCTATTGTGTCACAGGTTACTCTATTGAAGTCTACCCTGCAACCCATCTGTCTGGTATACTTGAACAGTTATTTGTAAAGCGTTTAGGACTAGCTGCTACACACGACTCAACCATGGGAAACCTCAATAGTAAAAAGAATTTAGATACGGCTCAGCCAGCCCCACCCAAGAACTCACCTGCATATAATGTAGCTATAAAGAGAGGCTTAAGCTCAATCATGTACACACATAAGTGGCATGATCTGACATCTAAAAACAAGGATCTCCAATTCCCATGTAATGGCACATATGACATGGCGAAACTATCATACTTGCGCCAGATGTTAAATATAAAGGGAAAGAAGATTAGAAGTTTAGAATGGGAGGCGTACCATAATTGGGACTCTGTGTTAAGCGGTATGCGGTCAACAAGCGCAGTCAAATCTAAGGTCCACAGCGAACTTATGGAAATTAAAAAACAAATATTACAGGCAAAATTGGAGGGCAGATGGAGAAAAGAGCAATTAGATACAATAGGCGCATTCCCATGTGTACAAATTAAAGAAGAAGAGAAGGTGGAAGGTGGGGCAGGAGAAGAAGACCAAGTCTTAGAAGATATTCTCTTGGGATGCCTGGGTGGTGATTCACCGCTGCATGTACCTGAGCCAGAACACGCTGAGCTAACTCCCGGGGAACGAGACGCAGCCATAACCTTTGTACGCAGAGCATTGAAAGATAAGGTTGCGAAACCAGAATTGGAGTCTATCCAAGACCTGGCTACGCTGAAATTAATGAGAGAGATAGCGGTCAAAGCCGCTTCAGATTACAACGAGAAGAAACACAGTGTTTTCAAAGAATGTGTTAAAAAACAGGTTAAAATACCATAACTAATAGACAGACCATGGCAGCAATTATTTGAGGATGAATCACAGGATGACTCATTCAGCAAACAACAATGGCACTCGCTAATATGGGATGCATTTACATATGTCCATCACACAGAACACGATATTTCCACACTAGAGCAGTGTTTGACAGAAACAGAGCCAGCTCCAGAGAACAAAAGAAGAGGCAGTTTGGGAGGAACGGTGGGAGGAGCTTCAGCATCAAACCCAAACACACCAAAACTGATGTTAAAAAGTGATTCTTTAAATTGTCAAGCGCTACTACAGCGGCTTGTGGAGGGCTCACTAACTGTGGACTCCTTTATACAAACACTGCATAGGAGGTACTTAGAGAAAACACTGTCCTTAGCACGAGCAGAGTTAATGAACAAAGCACCCCAGGCCCACTTAGCATATGCTAAGCAAACCGAAACCCAGACAACTGCAGGTAGTCGTGCCCAACTACCAGAAAAATATGATTGGGAAGTTGGAAAGTTCGGATTCACAGACTCGGATTTAATAACATGGGAGGAGTCTAAGTTGCAGGACACGCTTAAATATGCTATAGACAAATTACAACAATGGAAGCAGCTAATACATACATGTGCAGTAATTGACGTGGCCCACTCTCTTGCCCACTCCATCGCCACGGCCAACACAACAGAAGTCCCATCACTTATCATGCCCCTACGAGAGATACCGCCGCCACCTGGCAGCGCGCCAGAGGATTTAGCATATGTTTATGTCCCATGGTCAAGGCAGGACATTAGCACGTTCAGCAGAGACTTTCCCCGTTTAAGAGAGGAACCAAGGAGATGGTATGAAGAGCTTAGCAGAATGACAGCATTAGGAGGGTTACTGTGGCGCGACCTCGACACGCTATTTAACATAATCATCCCAAAAGATCTTTGGGAAGATTGTAAAAGAAAGATTGAGTGGCCAGATGCTGAACCAAAGCGGGGGAAAGGAGGGACGCCAGGCCAAGAAGTAGAGGAGTTATACAAAAAAGTAGTGGAACACTTGAAGGAGAAGGTACCTGAAGATAGGGTTGATTGGAGCAAAATTACAAGTACCAAATAGGAGAAAGATGAAAGCGTGAATGCATACTTTGACCGCCTCCTGCAAGTATATAGGCAGAACAGTGGATTGAAAGATCCTATGGGAGATGCAATGCCAGCCCTGGTAACTACATTTGTACAAGGCCTTGCACCACCCATCAGGACACACCTGCAAACTTCTTTCGTCTGCTGGCAGGAGGAGAAAATTGAAAAAGTGCTATCGGCGGCTAAATACTGCGCAGATTTCCAGGCTAGCGCGCAGGCGATGGAGACAGAAAAATTAAAGAAAGACAAAGTGAGGTTAATGGTAGCACAAGAACGGTTTTATAGCAATAACAGAGGTAGGGAAAGGAGCAGAGGGGGGGTTGAGGCGTAGGGAGACAGCAGACCGGTAGGACACCTTCCTTACCCTGCATATCAACCTCCCTGCCACCCCAAGGAACAGCATGTTTCTATTGCAAGGACCCTAATCATTGAAAAGCGGATTGTCCAATATTAAAGAAAAGAAATGAGGACAGTAGGTACAAACAGAACAGCGGGCAAGAGGGCAGACACCAGCACGCCAACTACACTCGGCACACAGAGTACCGAGACAACACGCCACATGAAAATGAGTCCCAGCAGCAATGGGCAGGGGGGAGGGATGGACTCCAGTAATGAATGACTGGCCCCCACCCCCACCCCAAGCATCATTCTAGGGATGCCTGAAAGTGGGAAACTGCGTGATAATAGCACCAGCAATAGCAGTAGATCAATCCGGACCATATGTAGAGGGAGAGGTATTGGGCAGGGTTGTTCCATTTCTAATTGATACAGGGGCTCAAAGATCAATGCTGAAGGCACTGACAACGCCTGAAGCTCCACTTTCTAGGACTACGATAACCGCAGTAGGCATGACTGGCCAACCTATTACAGAATACCTTACGGAGCCACTACAGTTTGTACTAGGCACGACACAGTGCACCACCAATTTATTCTTAGCAGGTTCTGCCCCGTGAATTTGCTGGGGAGAGATCTGTTATGCAAATTACAATGCACCATACACTGCTCACCAACAGGGGTCTTTTTAGAGAGCAAGGCAAACGGTTTAATGATACAAGCCTTTATGAAATGCACTCCTTCCAGCACCGACCTCCAAATACCACTCGAATTACGCAATTGTGTGCCGCCGGAGGTCTGGGCAACAAGTGCCAATGACGTAGGGTGGGTATTGAACTACCCACCGGTACAGATAAGACTGAAGCCAGGGGCAATTCTCCCAAGAGTGCCGCAATACAAAATATCTAAGGAAGGGGAGGAAGGCATCGCACCAGTAATACAAGACCTCCTGAAGCAAGGGATCTTAAGAGAGATTCAATACAGCCAATGTAACACACCGATTCTTCCTATAAAAAAGGCCTCCAAGGGCCCGAACGGGGCCCCTGTCTATCGATTCACCCAAGACCTAAGAGAATTGAACAAAATAGTGTTGCCATCTTTCCCAGTGGTCCCAAACCCAGCAACAATATTATCTAATATACCAGTGACAGCAAACACCTTCACAGTGATGGATTTTAGCTCCGCCTTCTTTACCATCCCCTTGCAACCTGACAGCCAACACTTCTTCTCCTTTAGTTTTAGACAAAAGAGGTTTTGTTGGACAAGGCTGGTGCAGGGCTATACAGAGTCACCATCCATCTTCACACATGCCTTAAAAACAGATTTAGACTCCCTGGTACTGAAGGAGGGGTCCACACTTATCCAGTATATTGACGATTTGCTATTGGCCTCGCCTTCAAAGGAGGCTTGTGTAAAGGACACCATCGCTGTCCTATGCCACTTAGCACTAAAGGGATACAAATTATCCCCAAAGAAGTTACAGTTTTGCCTCACCTCTGTGAAGTACTTAGGCCATGAGTTAACAGAAGGGACAAGAAAACTTTTGCCAGACAGAATATCAACAATAACCGATTTTCCCAGACCCCACACTCAGAAGGAAGTTAGGGCGTTCCTGGGGGTTGCAGGATATTGTCCTCACTGGATACCAAACTTCTCTCTCATTGCGAAACCTCTACAGGCCCTAACACACAAAGACATACCTGATATTGTACCATGGTCACAAGAATGTGAGAAAGCCTTCAATGAGTTGAAAAGAGGATTAGAGGATGCACCAGCATTAGGAATACCAGATTATAGCAAAGAATTTCACTTGTTTTGCCACGAGAAGAGCGGATGTTCAATGGGGGTCTTGGCTCAGAAACATGGAGCTTTCTACCGCCCCGTGGCATATTACTCTGCTACGCTAGACCCAGTGGCTTCAGGGCTCCCACCGTGTCTTAAAGCAGTGGCAGCTGCGGCCCTTGCTGTTGAACAATCAGACAACTTAGTATTAGGACACACACTAGTACTACACGTTCCACATGCCGTGGACACCCTTCTGACATCCACCAAGACACAGCACCTAACGAATGCACGCCTCACCAGGTATGAGTTAATACTCTTGACACCACACATTATTATCAAGAGATGTACCACTTTGAACCCCGCATGCTTGCTCCCCACAGAGCATGAGCTGGAGGATTTTGATTCAGATGATTCCTTTCATGATTGTGCTTTGGCAATAGATAGGCATACTAAAATACGCCCAGACCTGAAAGATACACCGCTCCCAGATGCACAAGGAGATTTGTTTGTAGATGGATCATGCTTAAGGGATGACACAGGAACACTACAAGCATCCTATGCAGTGGGCACAGCTACTAGATTATTGGAAGGGGGAAGACTGACAGCAGCAAAAAGTGCGCAGGCCGCTGAACTCGTGGCACTTACCAGAGCATGTGCATGGGCTAAAGGAAAGAAAGTAAATATATACACCGACAGCCAATACGCTTTTGGGGTGGTCCACGAGTTCGGCCAGTTATGGTCAATGAGGGGGTTCCTTACATCAGCAGGCCAGCAGATACAGCATGCACAATTGATTTGTGACCTCCTCAAAGCGCTGCTATTACCTTTCAAAGTAGCTATAATAAAATGTGCTGCCCACACTTCATCAAAAGACCCCGTTTCTAGAGGCAATGCTTTCATTGACCAAGAAGCGAAGAGAATAGCACTTACAGGCTGCCAACGAGTGATGGTACAATTAGTAGACAACAGGACAGACACAAAAGAGGATAGGGGTTCACTACATTTTGACCCAATACATATTCAGAGGAACACAGCTAACCAAGAAAAAGAGGAGTGGAAGCAACAAGGGTGTACACAAACAAAGGAGGGGTTGTGGATGGGGCCTAATGGCAGGATATGTTTGCCTTCCACCATGCTCCCTTCTATGAGCAGGCTGTTCCATGGGCCTTCACACGTGGGACGTGATGGTATGATCAGATTATTTTCCCAGTGTTGGTATAACTCAAAATTTCGCCAGACAGCAGAAAAACTTTGCAAGCAGTGCTCTGTCTGTGCACAACACAATACAGGAAAAGGTACACCAACTGCGCCTGGTCACTTCCCACCTCCCCATGGGCCCTTTGAAAGTCTTCAGCTAGATTTTATAGACATGCCCCCCACCCAGTCATATAGATTCGTCTTGGTCATCGTTTGTATGTTTAGCAAATGGATAGAGGCCTACCCCACCAAGCATTGTGATGCACAGAGCGTGGCCAAGTGTCTACTTAAGGAGCTATTGCCAAGATTTGGGGTACCTTCCCTCCTGGCATCCGACAATGGGCCTGCGTTCATTTCCAACGTCATAAAGGGACTGTGCAAGGGATTGGCCATAAAACAAAGGCTCCATTGCGCCTATCACCCGCCGGCAGCAGGGGCTGTCGAACAGAAATATGGAATTCTGAAAAATAAAATTGCAAAGATCTGTGCGTCAACTGACCTCTAATGGGTAGATGCGCTGCCTCTAGCGCTTCTAGCAATGAGATGTACACCAGACAGAGTAACAAAGTTAAGTCCCCATGAAATAGTATTTGGCCGACCCATGCAAATACCAGGCCACATGTCAACAGCCCCCCTGTCAGTAATGGATGACTTATTGTTGTGTTACTGTAAAGAGCTAACCCATGTCTTACGTTACCTTCACTGCCAGGTGCTGACGTCCCTTCCAGAGGCCGCGACGCCACCAGCCCACGATCTAAAAGCTGGAGACTGGATTTGGGTCAAGGCCCACACACGGAGGAATTGCTTGCAGCCAAGATGGAAGGGGCCAAGGCAGGTCATCCTCACGACGGCCACAGCTGTGAAGTGTGACGGCATAGCTTCGTGGATCCACGCGTCACACACGAAGAAAGTAACGGACGGAGAGCGGATCCCACCGACTCAGGCAGCAGCAGCAGGGCCTCGCCGAGAATATAACCTTCGCTCCAGCAAACAGCAAGCTGAAGAAGTGGATTAATCATTAAAGAACGGCTGCCTGAATGCTGGTGCTCAGGACAAACAGGCTTCGATCTGTGTCAATACAAGCCTGCGGACAAAGGTCCAGGATACAATTAACTATTTTGTGCCCAGGAAGAGACATAAGTGCAACTCTAACACTATTTGTCCCACAACCCATATTTCTCAGTGAGCTGATAAAATTAGTTTTTAATGAGATTGCCTTTCCCACGGGCCCAGAGCAAGTCTCTGAACAAGAATTAACAGATCTACGTTTTGACATTCTGAATGGTGCCATTTGTGCAATAGAAAGTACGGGTTCCAGCATTTTCCAAAATTTTGAACATTCTCCATTGTGCCGTTTTTGCAACAGAGGTCACTGGTCCTAGACTCATTCGTGACATCAAATACAAGAGAAGAACAGTGGTTAAATGCTTAACTCTAAGGGCCAGCTAGCATAGCGCCAAGAGAAAGAAGAATAAATTTAGGGCCTATTCACAAGCCCGAGTGGACCAAGAATAAATTTAGAGCCTATTCACAAGAAGACTGCATAGTACAGGGAAGGGAAAGGTTTGTACAGAATCATGCAGTCCACTGAACGACACACATGTAACTGGAGAGCAGTAATTCTTGCAATATTGTTACCCATGCCTGCAATAATAATAACAGCAATAATAATAATGTATTCTGCTGAGCTTGAAATACCACATCTTAATGGAAGAGTGGGGGATGGAACTGAGCCAACAAAAACCCCAAGAGACTATGAACAAAATATGACAATGAACATTAGTGATGTGGGGGTGGATGTGAATAAAGGGGACCAAGAAGGGTTATGGGATACATACGAAGGGAACCAATACATAGAAATGCTGAAACTGTATGTGACAATTTTGAATATATCTGACTGCTATGTTTGCACACACCTGCCCACAGACGCCACACATAGTTTGAAGTACAACGTACTGCCAGTATCCAAATATGTAGGCTGTGTACTGTTGAGAGACATGTTACAGAGTCAACACAGTATGTCTGTATCAGTATCGATAGGCACACCCTCATCGGAAATACTGACTGTTGATCCCAGCGGTAGCAGTGGCTATAGTTATAGTAGAAGAATAACAGGCTCCCCTCTCAGATCTAAGAGGACCCCTTGTATGAATATGCAGCCAACTAAGGGAGACTTAGAGATGCTAAAGGGGTTTGACAGGGCATCCAGAAACAAGGAATGGAAGGGCAGGGCAGGTTGGGATGACATGCACTTTTTCGGAACTGCTGTCCAAAGACAACTCGAAGGAGTGCATTTCATTTGGATGCACCTTCGAGGAAGTTGCTCAATGAGAGCAGGGTTTATTTGATTGTGAGGACAGGATAAACAAGATAAAAGGCATACTACCCACAAAGGCAGTTCCCCAGATTTACATGGCAACAAGCAACTGTAACCACACAACCAGACTAACTCGAGTTAGGAGTCGTGATGAGCCGTCACCAGGTCTGGTAGGTTACAGGGGCCTTTTCTTTGTTTGTGGTCCATGGGCATACTTCTACCTGCCCCCAGGATAGTATGGAAGTTGCTACTTAGCATCCATCATCCCACAGATGACCCACTTCACAAAATTAGTGCCAGCAGAAAAAACAAAGATAATACTGGTGAGGGCCAAGAGAACGGCCGCTTGGGTAGACCACGTGTTAACAGGTGTTGGGGCAATGGTTCCAATACTAGGCAATATCTATACCTCAGAAAGGATACACCAGTTATCAAGGATGATTGATGATCTAGCGGACTCTACCACTGATGCCTTAGGAAATATAACAGAAGAGCTCACCTCCATGAGGGCTGTCGTAATCCAGAACCGGATTGCTCTCGATATCATTCTGGCCAAGGAGGGAGGAGTCTGTTCCGTCCTCCACGAGGCATCTTCCCCAGCATCTTCCCTGGCCCAGAGCCAATGCTGTGTATTCATTCCAGACAACAGTGGGAATATAAATAAAGCAATAAAAAAGATAAAAGATATCAAGGATGAGGCCCATGGAATACACACAGGAGAATTATGGGAAAACATTATGAACTGGTTCACCGGCTGGGGCTCTTGGATACTTGAGGCAGTTATTATAGTGGTAGCAGCCCTTTTGACACTGTGCATCCTGATAAAAATATGCCCATCTTGTTGTGCAGCAATTTCCAGCTCCTGCGCTAACTGCATATTCAGGAAAGGTGATCCACCACACCACACCCATAAGAATGAGGATGAGGATGAGGGAAAGGAGATGATGAGGACGGATGACTTCTAATTAACATATGATTTGGTATCAGATTTGGGGATGACGAAGCGGACATTTCCATGATACCAAATATATATGATTTCAGGCCTATAGTCTTCTTTGAACTACTAATGAAAGACACAAGCAGAAATCCACAAAATGGTTGCACGCTCCATTCTGTGTGTCAGTCAGCTGCAACGTGCAAGCAACGCAAGGCTTCCGAGAACAAACCTGCCAGCTTCCAGCTCGCTATTGCAACACGCCACATTTTCAGTAAATCATGTCGACATGACCTGCAGGCCTACGTGCCAAGTCCACCTACACCAGAGACACAGATTTCACCTTTAGGGGAAAACCCAAATCTGCTCTTGTAGATGACACGTGGGCAGTAACATTAGGGTATAAGCACACTTCGAGCCTTAAAAGGGTATCACACCACATGTGCACTTCACTGATTGGTCCAGCAGGTCATAGCCTGATCCAGACTACGTATGCTATGATGCCCATCCTGTGGGGGCTTATACCTATAAAATGTCTCTGCACTGTCATACCAATTGGGCACTCAGTGAGCTTTTCTGAGGTCTCCGTGTGCACGTATATTGCATTCTGTTTTGCATTCTGATTGGTTGGTTTCCCAATAAATCTTGCATACAAATGTGCTGAGAGCGAATTGTTTATTTTACTGTTGTCATTGACCTTTTTACTTTTGCAGTTAAATACTGAGCTTCTACACGAGAAATACAGTTCGTTCTGTTGCCACCCTCCATTGCTAATAATTAACCCGTTAGTCTAAATTACCTAGCTGAAGCATACAAATAACGCAGCATTTATATCTACCATTCTTCCAACAAGATTCTTTATGCACCTGTAAGGATAGAGTGACACTACGTAGACAAGAAAGCAAAATAAGCACATGCCATTTATTTAAAACAGCTGCAATTAGTTATGACACTACAATATTTATTTATTTATTTTTAAAATTTATAAAGCGCAACTTATGCCCTTGGGCGTCTTGGCGCTAAAAACTCATGGGTGCCTCATTAAACTCGATTACAGTTCCAATCATGCATTCAATAATAGGAGAGGTTATTGATCAAACAACCATGTCTTCACTAATTTTCTGAATTGTAGCAGCGTGGAGGTTGATTTTATAGCTGGTGGAAGGGTGTTCCAGAGTCTAGCTGCTGCGATGGTGAAAGATCTATCTCCCCAAGTAGCTGTCCTGGTTCGTGGTACCAGCAGATTAAAGGAGTTAACTGATCTTAGTTGTCTATTGGGGCGATATAACAGAAGTCTCTGTTTGAGGAAGTTGGGTCCATGTTGCTGAATTGCTTTAAAGGTGAGACACAATGTTTTGAACTTAATCCGGTTTTTGACCGTCAGCCAATGGTAGCTCCTAATTACCTGTCTAATTGGTCTGTATTTGGGTGTCCTGGAAAGCATTCTCGCTGCAGCGTTCTGGATAAGCTGGAGCTTGGCAATTACCCGGGCTTGAGCATTAAGAAATAAGCCGTTACAATAGTCCAAGGCTGATAAAACAAGGGCACTCACCACTGTTTTCCCTCCGGATTCTGAGAGAAATGGAATTATTTTTTTAAGAATTTTGAGTTTAAAAAAGGCAGTAGACATTATTTGATTAGCATGATCGACGAAATTTAATTTCTCGTCGAAGATGACTCCTAGATTACGGACTTTCTTCACAGGACATGGTAAAACTCCAAGGAGCGGAGGCCACCAGATGGATGACCAGATGGGAAAAAGCTGACCAAAAACAATCACCTCAGTTTTATCTTAGTTCAGCCTTAAACAGTTGCTGGCCATCCAGTCCTTAATAGCCAACATGCCCTCCTGGAACCTGGCTGCCACCTCTTCTCCATCTTTATTGATGGCTAGCACCAGTTGCGTATCGTCGGCATACGTGGTGAGACTCATCTGGTAGTTCTTAATTACCCTAGCTAAGTACGACACATAAATGTTAAAAAGCGTCGGGCTTAGAGATGAGCCCTGTGGCACTCCACATGGTAGTGCTAGATTGGCCGACCGAAAAGGCCCCAAGGTTACTGCCTGTGTTCTTGCAGCCAGGAATGAGGTAAGCAATTCTTGGGCCTTGGAGTGAACACCCATCTCCCCGACACGGTCAATCAAGGTAGAATGATTGACCGTGTTGAATGCAGCAGACATATCTAACATCACCAAGACCGCTGTGCCGCCCTGGTCTCTTATGGCCCTGATGTCATCTGCTGCCTTGATGAGTGCCGTCTCAGTTCCATGCAACTTCCGGAAACCAAACTGAGACTCATCAAGTAAGTCATTGTGCTCAATATACTCTGAGAGCTGGATATTCATTATTCTCTCCACCACCTTGGCTAGAAAAGGCAGGCTGGCAATTGGCCTGTAGTTTTTTAATAACTCTTTATCCAAACCTGTTTTTTTCAGGAGTGGTTTTAATAGAGTATTCTTTAAACTATCAGGGAAGACACCTGATATGAACATCGTATTGCAGATTTGCATAGTGAAATCACTTATTAGGTCAATTATAGGAGGAAAAACCTTGGGAGGACATGGGTCCAAAGCCGATCCTGATCTAATAGACCCAATAATGGCTATGAGTTGATCCTTCTGTACCTTTTTGAATTCGGCAAAGGAGCATTCAATTTGCCTGTAGGGTGGATAACACTGCAAATCTTTTGGTGTATTATTAGTTGCGAATTCGACGTAGATGTCATTTACCTTGGAAAAGAAAAATCTTGCCAAGGCATCACAAAAAGCTTGAGAGGGTGGAGGAGCCAGATCCTGTGACTGACCCGCTAGAGATTTTACTGTCTCAAACAGTTGTCTGCTGGAGTTTTTTGCCGATTCTTTCTGTTCCTCAAAATAATTCTTTTTGGCCTCAAGAATCATTTTTTTATAGGCTGCTAGTGTATGTTTATATTGCATTTTACTCTCAGTATCATAGGTTTTACGCCACCTTCTCTCATAACTCCTACAGGTCTGTTTTTGTCTTCTTAAAGTTTCCGTAAACCAAGGGGCTGACGGCGACTTTCTGTTTTTAGAAAACGTTTTTGAAGGGACGGCTATGTCTAACGCTGACCCTAGCCATTCTGAAAATTGTTGCACCGCCACCTTGGCATTTTCTGAAATATTCGGCCATGTGTCAGTAAGAGAGGTTCTTAGTATAGTCTGATCAATATCCTTCCAAACCCTAAAAGATTCTTGCATTGGGAGGTGTTGATTAGTTTTTTTGGTTTGGCTAATGCTAATGCTGCTCAGTATAGCAAAGTGATCAGACCAAATAAGGGGTAGTATTTCATTTATTTTTATCTCCTTAATATTCGTAAAAATGCCATCCAAGGTATGGCCAGCCTCATGTGTAGATGTTGTAACCAGCTGGGTCAGACCAAGGGTGGCAAAATCGGATAGGAGAGAAGCGGTTTCGGAATCATAAGAACTTTCCAAGTGAAAGTTCATATCTCCCAGAACCATGAAGGAATCATCGATTGCCAGCGGTTCCATAAGTGGTAAGAAGGAAGACAAAAATTCAGCACGGGCTCCTGGTGGTCTGTATATTAATACTCCTTTGAGGTTGTATGAGGGAGTGAGCTTAATAGAGAACTGCAATGCTTCACAGGTTTTTGAGGGTAAGGACAGAGTTCTAACTGGGAAGTTGCTCCGGGCGATGATCGCCAAACCCCCACCTCGTTTCCCCTGTCTATCTTGTCGATATACAGAGAACCCATTGGGAACGGCCACCACGAGATCCGGGCCCGATGTATCCCCCATCCAAGTTTCTGTGACAAAGAGAAGATCTATTTTTTTGTCTTGAATGAAATCAGTGATTTCCTGTCTATGTTTTCCCAGGGACCGTGCGTTTATAAGGGAGATAACAATATCATTATGCTTGTTGTTCGGTGTTTGATATGATATGGGTTTTTTAACAGCAAGCGGTATCTGGTATTTACAGGCAGAGCAAAGAGTACTCACTTTATCACCATCATTAGGCTGGTATTGGAAGCATCCCTGCTTTCTACCAGGTCTCAATTGGTGTAGATCAGCGGCGGAATAACTCCTCCAATCTCGCCTCACTGGACCAGGGGTCATGGCGCTAGGCGCAGGTCCGGCGCGGACGGGCGCATACGGGCTTGCCTTTGGCGTGGCGCGCCGCCGGCGCGCCCGCTGCGCTCGCCCGCTGCGCGGCCGAGCCACCCCTCCCCTTTTATCCAGTGCTGAGGAGGGTGGGAGGCGTCCAGCTACTGGACCGCCACCCTTCCCTCTCCCAATATGGCGGCTAAAGTCCCGGTTTCAGCACGTAATCTGCTGACCTGGGAAGAGCGTGGGGAAGCGGCGCTTCCTTCTGGTGAGGCTCACAATTTAAAAATGAACAAAGTTTGAAAATAAAGATGCCACAAATAATATATCAAATGCACACGTTTAAAATTGCAAATCGAGCCCCCGGCTTTCCGCCTCAGGGGTGGAGACCACAATAAAGTCGGTGCGCTGCACTCCAGGTGCTGTTTAAATAGTCTGGGAGGGCGGGAGGCGTCCAGCTACTGGACCGCCACCCTTCCCTCTCCCAATATGGCGGCTAAAGTCCCGGTTTCAGCACGTAATCTGCTGACCTGGGAAGAGCGTGGGGAAGCGGCGCTTCCTTCTGGTGAGGCTCACAATTTAAAAATGAACAAAGTTTGAAAATAAAGATGCCACAAATAATATATCAAATGCACACGTTTAAAATTGCAAATCGAGCCCCCGGCTTTCCTCCTCAGGGGTGGAGACCACAATAAAGTCGGTGCGCTGCACTCCAGGTGCTGTTTAAATAGTCTGGGAGGGCGGGAGGCGTCCAGCTACTGGACCGCCACCCTTCCCTCTCCCAATATGGCGGCTAAAGTCCCGGTTTCAGCACGTAATCTGCTGACCTGGGAAGAGCGTGGGGAAGCGGCGCTTCCTTCTGGTGAGGCTCACAATTTAAAAATGAACAAAGTTTGAAAATAAAGATGCCACAAATAATATATCAAATGCACACGTTTAAAATTGCAAATCGAGCCCCCGGCTTTCCGCCTCAGGGGTGGAGACCACAATAAAGTCGGTGCGCTGCACTCCAGGTGCTGTTTAAATAGTCTGGGAGGGCGGGAGGCGTCCAGCTACTGGACCGCCACCCTTCCCTCTCCCAATATGGCGGCTAAAGTCCCGGTTTCAGCACGTAATCTGCTGACCTGGGAAGAGCGTGGGGAAGCGGCGCTTCCTTCTGGTGAGGCTCACAATTTAAAAATGAACAAAGTTTGAAAATAAAGATGCCACAAATAATATATCAAATGCACACGTTTAAAATTGCAAATCGAGCCCCCGGCTTTCCGCCTCAGGGGTGGAGACCACAATAAAGTGATAGACAAATTAATTTATTATTTTCCACATACAAAAAGATGCAACATAATGCACGTTTATGAGCACACATGTTAGTAACCCTCGTGTTTTCTCGTGAATGCAACTCTTAAAACTAGGTTGAATTAATACACACATGGCACAAATCATTAGCATAATTAATTCAGTTATGGAAGTGTGACTTCACGAGCTGAAATGAAAACATTTCAGAATCTCGCTCCATCAACTCCCTCATCTGGTGATTTCCAAATCACCACACCACACCCACAAATTTAGTAAAATTTTTCTCAAACGAATATGTTTCGATTTCACTGTATTAGTATTTCTAAAGACTTGTTTCAGCAAATTCTTTGCAACTATCATATTGAGCTCTGCGTAACTCGTCTAGCTCTACTTCCCTCTCCTGCTCCTTTCTGATTTTGTAAATTCTCCTCTTTTCCTTCATGTGCTTCTTTCTCTTGTGTAACATGCAACTGATCTTTGTCAAAATTATCACAAAAATTATTACAAACAAAGGTGTTAGAATCTTGCCAAGAACTGAACCACCAATCTCTTGAAACCAGGTTTTGATAGCTTGAAATCTTTTTAAAAGACGTTCTGAAAAATCATCCTCTTCTAAGGGAACTATTTCTGAATGCATTTCTGTGATGTTTCTAATGTACATTTCAATATTCTTGCTCTCATCCGGGATATAAGTACAGCAGTGCTGCACATGTAAAATGCCACAGACTCCTCCCTCTTTTGCTAGGAGTATGTCCAGGGCAAGGCGATTCTGCATCACCATTGACCTAATCGCAATAACCTCAGTATCCACTAATTGGAAACCACCTGCTGTGTCAGTGGACAATCTGTCAACAATTGTGGACAATTTTCTGATTCTTTCTGCATTTAGGGTTATACCTACCAATGGTATCACTGCCTCAAAGATGTCTCCCAAAATTTCTGAGAAACTTTCTCTTTTATACCTATTTACATGATTACTGATTTCAAATGAACCCTCTGCATTTCTGTCAACATGAAATATTTTTGGAAAAACAAGACCAACAAAACATGTCCCGTACCAATGGTCCGGAAGATTATAATAAGCTTTGTCCCCACGGATAAAAAAGATTCCAGGAAAAATTGGATCTCTGCCACCTTTGAATCCCCAACCCCCCATGATTTGGTAAGTGTCCTCACAATTGCTAGCTCCTACAAAATAATTATCAAAAAGAGTATTATTTCTCCTAATGCAAAGCTTGCCACTAATTGGTTTGTCTATGTGAATTGCAACATTGTAAAAGACTTGCCATTAATCTTTTCATCCTATTTCTGCCAGAATTTGGATTTGGTCTGTTTGACCATCTCATTTCTTTTGTATATCGCTCTTCTCTCCTCAACTAAGTTCAGGAATGTCTTTTCCTTAGCTCTCAATTTGCAGGTTAAATTATTTCTGTAAGCATACTCGTAGGTAAGTTCATTAGTAACTAAAAAGAATTCCCTCATCTGTTTGGCTTGCTTGTGTTTATTTAAAGCATTCTCAATTTTCAGGTTAGCAAAAATCTCATCATAGTTTGAGTAATAGTACTCTAAGCGACCAGTCTGGTAAAACAAGCTAGCTATCACACTGCAGGTTATACCATAAGTAAGAGGAAGCATATTGTATGTCACTCCCTCAGAAACAGAAGCAGGCAACTTTACACAGATATAACAATCTTTGACACTCATAACCTTAACATACTCTCCCAAAAGCCTCGAAAATGTATTGCTTGAAAAATCACCAACAGACCTATCTTGATGTGCCTCTGGTCTGTGATCAATAACTTTGTTAGCTTTGTTTGATGCACTATGTTTAACCTGACTAACTGAAGCTTTGCTTGTCATATTGACCTTGTACATCTCCTTATCGATCCCGAAAGGAAAGATGACAGCTAAAACTAACCAGAGCAGAATTAATATGAGCATACATATCAGAGTCATCTTACAGCATTTTTTAAAGATGGAACATTTCGAAGTACCACGCGTCATAACAAAAGGCATTTTTTTTTTTAGTAGCCTTATTGACAAAAAAAAAAAATTTCAAAAAATTAAAAATATGTCTAATGTAAAGCCTAAAACCCTAAACACCCCCCTTTTAATTTTTTTTATTTTTTATAAACCTCTAACAATTTTTCTTTGACCTTGCGTCACAATTTATTCTCCAGCTAAATACAATTTCTTCGACCTTGTGTCACCTAACACAATTTCTTCAGCCTTATGCCAAAACAGAAACCTAAATTCTAACAGATTAGATCTTCAATCATTGTCACTATTGTCCTCAACTTCTTCCTGACTGCTACTATTTATCTCAATTACAGGTGGGATTATAATATAAGCCCACTCAGGAGATTTATACTTTTGATTTGGCTTTAAAACTCTCTTTGTTTTCCTAGAGATAACTTCTATTTTCTTTCCTTTTTCTACTTTCTTTTCAGGATCCTCCTGACTAGTTATCTCATTTACCTGCTCTTTTGATCTCTTTATTAACCTGACTCTCAACCCTCCGTTTTCACTTGGCCAGGTTTCTCCTTTTCTCAAAATTTTTCTTTTAGGCTCAGTCACATTAGATTCTGTTTTCCAAGATCTTTTTCTCACACTTTCCCTTTGACAATCTTCATCACTTTCTCCAGAATCACTATCAGAAATTTCAATTCTTGACTCAGGATCTTTTCTAATCAGCAGCTTCACTCCGTTAGGAACATCACTTCGTCTTCCATCACTGGTACTCGGTAATTCGTCTTCTTCCACTTCTTCAATTATCTTCAACTTCCCAGTTCCGGGTTCTTTGTTCCTGCGTTCAGAGCTTGTTTTCTGCTTTTCGATACTTTCCTGGTCTTGATCAGAATTTTCTGTTTCTTCTGTTTCCGATTCTTTTGCTTTTTCTTGATCAGATTCTTTTGTCTCTCCCGCTTCTTTGTCAGATTCTTCTGCTGATTCTTTTTCTAGCAGATCTTCATCATTTTCAGAATCAACTTCAATGATTTTCAAATCTTTTCCAATCAAATCTCCATTTACAGATGCGTTTTCCAGATATCGACCTCTCTGTCTATCTTCACGATCTGGATTTTCTTCAGCTTCTTCTTCAGAATCTGAATCAGCTGTTGTATCACTTTCTTCATCAGAATTTTCAGGTGTAGGTATCGGAATAGTATGACTTGGATGAATCCACCTTTTTATTCCTCTACACTTTACTGCATTCGTTGTCACCAGTATTACCTGTCTTGGCTTGTGCCACCTCGGAACCAAACAGTTTCTTCTTCAATGAACTTTTGTTCTGACCCAGTCTCCAGGTCTCAGATCATGCGTTTGCACTTTGTCCTTTGATTGTACTTCAGTTCCTACCTGATTAGACACAGAAGTCACGACGTCAGAAAGCTTCTTACAGTATTCCAAAATTGAACTGTCATTAATGCTCAACAGTTTTCCTACTGGTACAAATGCTTGTCTCATGACTCTGCCCATAAGAATCTCATGAGGACTCAGACCTGTCTTTTTATCTGGTGTACTTCTTAAGGTCATCAGAACAAGTGGAAGAGCATCTGTCCACTTTATGCCTGTATCAAGACACATTTTCCCAATTCTGTTTTTTATTATTCCATTAATCTGCTCAACAACTCCAGATGCCTCTGGTCTGTATGCACAGTGTAACTTCTGCTCAATGTGTAAGGCTTCACAGATCAATTTCAACAGCCTGTTATCAAAATGTCCTCCTCTATCACTCTCTATAGTCACAGGGAAACCATACCTTGGTATAATCTCTCGTAAAAGCAACTTTGCTACAGTAATTGAATCACTGTGACGTGTGGGGAATGCTTCTACCCATCTTGAAAACAAACAGACAATCACCAAAACATATTGCAACCTGTTGTGTTTGGGCATTTCAATGAAATCCATTTGTAATCTGGTGAAAGGACCACCCTCCCGACCTATGGTTCCCGTTCCCACAACTGATTTCCTGTTTGGGTTCATTTGTTGACAAGTCAAACACCTTTGGCAGAGAGATTCTGCAATCGTTCTAAACTTGGTATTAAACCAAGTCTCCTTGAAAAGCCTAATCATTGAATCTCTTCCAATATGACCAGGACCATGGTACATTCTGGCCATGTCAGCAATCATGCAATTTGGTAAAACTACCCTGCCATCTTTGTAAGTCCAAATTCCATCCTCATCGCGCTGTCTACATTCTGCCTTCAACCATGTATTTTTCTCATCATCATCAGCTTCATTTTGCAAATCTCTGATTTCCTGCCATGTCTCAACAATTGATGTTAGCATCAGCGAATTAGAATCAAATTCTTTGTTTTTCTCCCGATTAAGTGCAAAATTGTTCCTTGCACAATACTTTGCAACTTCATCTGCGTAAGCATTTCCTTTGGTGATAAAATCCTCACCTTTTCTGTGTGCTGCACACTTCACTATGGCAATTTCTTTTGGAAACTGTATCCCATCAATCAATCTTTTAATGAATTGTGCATTTCTAATTGGTGAATCTGCCGATGTCATGTAGCCTCTCTGAGACCAGAGCTGTCCATAATCATGCACAACCCCATACCCATATTGCCTATCTGTAATTATGGTGATCCTCAAACCTTTTGCCAATTCACAAGCACGAATTAAAGCAATTAATTCAGCCACCTGTACCGAATGAATTCCCTCAAGACATGATGCTTCTTCAACATCTGCTACTGTGCAGACTGAGTACGCTGCTCTCAAAATACCTCCCTCTGATCTCTGACAGGAGCCATCTACAAAGTAGACATAATCTGATTCAGGCAATGGTACATCTTTAATGTCCTGCCTTGGCTTGGTACAGTATTCCATAACATCCAAGCACTCATGATCCACATCATTTTCATCAATATTTTCAGTATCAGGTAACAGTGTGGAAGGATTTAAATTCACACACCTTGCTATTGACACATTGTCTGATCCCAAAATAATTTTTTCATATTTTGTCAATCTATTACTTGTCAGGTGTTGCGTTTTGCTCCTTGTAAGGAGAATTTCAACTGAATGAGGAACATAGACTTTTACAGGAAATCCCATTATGATTCCTTCACTCTGCTCAAGGCTAACACTTGTTGCTGCAACTGCTTTTAAGCAACCTGGTAAGGCTTTTGCAACTGGATCAAGAACTGCTGAGAAGTAAGCAATAGGCTTTCTCATGTTTCCATGTCTCTGAATTAACACAGACAAGGCACATCCTTCCCTCTCACTGCAATACAGCTCAAAACCTTTCTCGTAATCTGGCATGCCCAGAGCTGGAGCTTCACGTAGACTCCTTTTTAGCTTTTCAAAAGCTTCCAACTCAATTCCAGTAAGGACAATCGGATCTTTTATGTCTGATTTTGTCAGTCTCTGCAGTGGCTTCGCAATGACTGAAAATCCACTGATCCATTGACGACAGTATCCAACCATTCCCAGAAACATTCTGACCTGTCTTTGTGTTTTTGGAGGATGCATTCCCTGAATCATTTTAATTCTCTCAATTGTCACTTGTCTCATTCCTTTTGCAATTCTATGGCCAAGGTATTTTACTTCTTGTTTACAAAACTTCAATTTTGCAGGAGACACTTTATGTCCTTCATCTGCCAGATGATTCAAAAGAGTTATCGTATCTGTCACACAGTTGTCTCTTGTTTTGGCTGCTATCAACAGATCGTCAATGTACTGGACTAATGTCGATCGACCTGGCAAATTTAGATCTTCCAAAGATTTCTTTAACAGCTCATTAAAGATAGAAGGACTCTCTGTATACCCTTGAGGAATTCTGCACCATGCGAGGGTCCTACCTTGGAACCTAAACGCAAAAAATTCCTGGCTCTCTGGATGCAATGGAACAGTAAAGAACGCATTGCAAACATCAATGACAGTATACCATTCTGCATCATGCGGAATCTGGTAAAGAATAACTGCTGGGTTTGGAACAACTGGACAACAAGGAAAAACAATTTGGTTAACCTTTCTCAAATCCTGAACAATCCTATATGTCCCGTTTGGCTTTTTGATCCCCATAATCGGTGAGTTACTAGGACTGCTCACAATTTCTTTCAAAACACCCTGCTTAATGAATTTCTCAATTACAGGAATGACACCTTCAATCGTTTCAGCTTTTATTTTGTACTGAGGAATGTTTGGAAAATCTATTCCCTGCTTCACTGTAATTTTGACTGGATCTACATGTTTCATCAGACCCATTTCATTACCTGTCAAATCCCAAATTTCAGCTTTGACTGTCTTTTTTAATTCCTCTGGTAAATTTTCTTTATCAAATGCAGGAAACAATTTTGTTTCTTCTGCCTCAACCATCAACATTGTTAATCGGTACAACCCATCTTCCTCCATGGTTTGTAATTCAATTCCATCAGGTGAGCAATATATTCTGCAATTCATTTTGCACAATATATCTCTCCCCAATAAATTCACTGGACTGCTGTTGCAAACCACAAACCTGTGTTTGTCTTTAAAATTGCCGATTTCCACATTCACAGGATCAGTTAGATCTGTTTTAATTTGCTGATTACTTACTCCGACTACTTGGATGGTATCCCCAGAGAGAGGCAGGTTTTCAATTTCCACTGATCTAACAGTAGAACGTGTAGCACCAGTGTCCACAAGAAAAATACTTTCTACATCATTTACTTTTCCATTTACAAATGGACCAGACTGGTCAAACTCAAGAGTGGCTCCAATTACACACTCTTCCCCCTCTCTCGGGCACCGTCAGAAGCAGTCATCAGAATCGCTTCCTTGGTTTCCTGTTAACAAAAATTGTCCCGATGCATTTTGCACATTTTGCCTTTGAGCTCTTATTACCTGTTCACCTCCGCTGAATCCAGTACCTGAATTATATTTTTGACCTCCCCCACAACTAGGAAAAGGAGGCTGTGGAATCTGATTCTGTTGTTGTGCTAACTGTTGTTGTAGCTGTCGCTGAAGACTCAGGTCATTCAGTTGACGCTGCAGCTGTAGCTGTTGCTGCAGATCAACATTGTTCTGCATCTGTGGGTTCAATGATGTATTTTTAAATTTTCTGGGCGGATTCTTACATTCATTTTTCCAATTACCGATTTCGCCGCAATTAAAACAAGGTAATTTCTGTTTTAACTCTTTGATATTAGCATTAAACTTTGGTTTGTTGAAATTATTTTTGATTTTTCCCTGACCCTGAATCTGGTTCTGATTCTGACCAAAATTCACATTTTTATTCTCAAGACTTGCAATATGTTGCTCAGCCACCTTCACCTGAGCCCACATTCCCTTCTCTTTTAATTTCTTTTGCCTTACTTCCAATTCATCACTGCAGTATTTTGCTTTTCTCAAAATATCATCAACTGAATTCGATTGCCATCCGACAATATTATTCCTGATCATTTCTCCAATTTCTGGTCTAAGACCATAAACAAATTTGTAGATAAAATGGCTCATATCTTTTTCATCTAATTTTTCATAGCCACTGTATTGTTTAAAAACCAGTAATAACCTTTCATAAAATGAATGAACTGATTCTTTCGGTTCCTGATTTGTCCTGTCTATTTTTACCCAATCAACTTCTTTTGGCGCAATTATCTTTTTCAACCAGTAAATCACTTTGTCATAGAGATCCATGACCTCCAGTGCTGGAGCACCTGTTTTTTTAACTCAATCCGGCTCTGCTTTGGGCCAACTCACAGCAATTTTGCATTCTGTCCAAAGATCTGATGGGACAAATATGTCAAAGAATCCATCCAGATCAATCCACAGAACTTTTGAAACTTTAATAAACCTATCCACCTGTCGATACCATTCCACAGGCTTCTCTCTCAGCCGAGCAAAGTCATTTGTGAAAAGCAAAATATCCTGTCTCGACCATGGGACATGAACATATCCTCCACCTGCAATTTCTCTCATTGGAAACTGTTTAGACAGATTTTCCAACCTTTCATCTTCCTTCTTTTTGGTCCATTTCACCCTCCATTTACTCAAGTCACCCAATTTTTTGATGTATACAATCAATTCCTTTATGTGCATAATTCTTCCCATTCTGTTGAAATTCCCAATGTCCTTCTCGGTAAAGTCTAATCTGTAATGCTTTCCCAGATTTTTCTGTCTACTCAGATCGATTTCTAATTCTGCTGCCAGTTCTTCCAATTGATCATATTTATTTTTTGTTTTCCACTGAATACTTTTGCTGATGAACAGGAGTTCATCATCTCGATAATACTTCAAACTGTCAGGACCAATTGTGCCAATTATTAACTCTTCCAAATCTGCCTTTAATTTTGCAACATCAAGTTTTGAATTTGACTCTCTTTTCTCAGGAGTCTCAGCATCAGATTCTGCACCCATTGGTGACTGGTTAAAAGAACCTTGATTAAAAGTTAAATCAGGCATTTTTGTTTTTTCACGATGTATTTCCGTTAAATCCGAATAAAATTTTTCAGCTACTTTTTGAATTTCTGCATTTAATGGAACTGTTAAACCTGGCTGTTTATTTTCCTTTTGATCAAAAACAGGCTGAACAGGACCCATAGTTACTGGAACTGTCACAGCGTCCATCCCTTTTGTTAACTGCTGAATTAATTCCTCTTTTGATCGTAAATATTCTGAAGTATTTGCAACTTCCTCATTTCTGGCAGCTCTCGTTAAATTTCTAGGGGCTTCTCTTTCCGTTGAAAATTCAGAAAAATTTCTGTTTTCATTAAAAGCACTAGAATTAGTTCTCGTTTCAAGTCTTTCTGGAGTTCCAAAAGATTCTGAATTATCTGGGTACAATTTAGGTGATTCATTTAATAGAGGTGCACTTGGTGTGGTTCCTGTAGAAACCATCGGAGTGGACCATGAACAAGGCAGTCTCAATGGAGCATTTTTATTATTTGTCGTATAAATTTCTTCTAAGACTGCGTCTTCACATTCACTCTCTACAACAACATTATTTTTCTTTTCAGTTCTTTTTTCACCTGGGGTCCCTAAAACCATTTCTCTTATTAAATAGAGACCATCACACATATCTGCCTGTCTCCACATACGCATTCTATCTTCATGCGTTTCCCGTCTGTAACTCGGTATTTTTGGAGGTCTTTTTATCCCACTCGCTTCTTTCTGAAGTTGAAACATCTCATCCTCCCATTCAACTAAAGCTTCAAATTGTGTTGGTCTAGGCTTTGGTACAAGAGCTGACATCTTTTCTCTCAAATTTCTTAAAACTTTTACATTAAATGAACCATCATCCGGCCAAACCAATGCACGGTCATCCTTCGTATAATTTTTCCAAACATCAAACCACAGAACAGTATGATAACCATATTCACCTTCCATATACGCTGCAGGTGTCTTGTACTTATAAAGTAATTTACCACCTCGCGTTTGTATTTTCTTATGGGGTGAAATAAAATTTAAACATTTTTGAAGCATTGTAGTCTTTTTCTCAACATGTTTGTAATAATAACTCATTTTTAAATCAAATCTGCTTAGTCAGAAATGATCATAAATATTTCCTGGTTGTTCCGCAACACCAGCCAATCCGTGCGCGAAACACACCAACAAGCCAATCAGGTTCGAGCTACGTCACCACCTTGCTCGACCAATAAGAACAGAGCTTCTCACAAAGACCAATCAGTGTTTAACTCAACAAAGTCACGTGAGCCAATCAGAGTACAGCCTGTGACGTATAGTACCCAATCACTGCGCAGACCGTGTGAGGTACACAGCCGCTGCGGTTTCTCGCGTCTCACTCTCAGCGCTCATCCCTCCTTCACAAAAACTTTTCACAGCGCCATTTTAGGAACGCCTTTTCAATGAAACTCATTTATTAACAACAGAAAGAACAAACCATTTGTCTGTTTCTCTAATAAAGTGACAGTATTTGCAGACATGCAAGAAATTCTTTGCGTGGAATAGACGACGCTACTCTCACAGAATATACATTCGTCGATAAAGTAAACTTTTACTCTACCCTTCAAACAGGTAATAGCGAACGCGTTTCCCTCCAAATGTACTTAAAGTAACAATTCAAAGTTTGACTCGAACGGAATTACAAAATCATTTACGCACTATCAAACAGAAAGTATCCCTAACCATACATACATGAAATCCTGGCAGGACTCTAACCAGCCATAGATAACCTGAATCACCAGTAAAATAAACGACGTTACTTTACCCTTCACTTAAGCTCGAATATATTCTATTACTCTTTTCACAGTGAGTTTTAGAACGGGCTCATTGTCCCTATACTCAAAGCTTTAATTTCATAGACAATCCTCACTATGCATACATTCTATCTAACACACCTAAATCCCTAACACGTGTTGTACGACCACAACACTTGTGATATATCCAAATACCACTATTCTGAAACAGATCAAATGCACTGTGTAACCTCACTCTGGTCACACTACTCTGTACCGGTACAACTAGGATTTTTCACACTACAGGAAAAACCCTTTCGACTACACGTAACACAAATGAACGAATTCAACATATGTTAAACATCGATCCTATGTAACTACCATGTAGCATGTTGGTTACCATAGCAACCATCAAGTCTGCTACCAGGAAATTGATCCAGCGGCCTATAGGAAATATGTCATAAGCAACGCTACCCAACTCCACATTATACACCATTAATCATAGATCAATCACAAGGCCCATAAACTAACATGACATATTTGACCAACTGAATCATGTGACCTAATTAACCTATTCAAAAATTATATACATTTATATTCAACCGCGGTAAATGAATTCATCACACTTTACAAATCCCACAAATTAATTAAGCCACTGTGGCGATAAGATCTTGCTAATGGTAACCTAAACTCATGAAATAACAAGACCACCTTGTTTTACAAAGTAAGATTTTTATTAGCTATTTATTTAGAAAATGCATTAGAAATCTTTATTAAAGCATTTCATTAGATTCATTGCAAATAGTAATGACAATTTTATGTAAAACAGAAATATTATTTAAAATTGAAAATAACAGTTTGGCATTATCAAATCCTAAGTCCCTAACTACACTTACTACATTTAAAGAATAAGGAAATAAAGCCTTTTGAGGTCTCTTACGTGCTCCAAAGAATGTCCGTCTGCACGACACCCTCATCAAAGGTCAGCCAGTAGAAGTAATTCTCTTCCACGGGGAAGAGTTTTTATACCTTTCTATCCTAAGCTAATCTAAGTAAAAGTATATTTTTCTGCTGAAATCGGAGTCCCATTGGTTTGTCCAGTGACAGGCTATCGTCACCACATTTTTTAAGAACATCAGTTCCGTCACTTTCTTAGAGTCCATTGTCTCTAGTTTTCGAACAACGAAGCTTCCTCCAGTTTGCAACATTAACCGAAAGAGGGTCATAGTTTCCTCGGATATGAAATTGTCTCACACTCTTCTGCCGGTTCCTGGCCTTGGCCTTGCTCGACTAAAGGATAGTCAGCTCATCACGACAAAATGTTTCAGCAGAAGGAATTCTTTCATCATGGACTCTTTCTTGCTCCGAGCAGAATTTAAAGCGAACACGAATGCACTAGGCCCAGAACCACTTTTTACGAAAACTATTATATAAACAAACACAAAAGAATAATTAATGCGAGAAATACAGTTCGTTCTGTTGCCACCCTCCATTGCTAATAATTAACCCGTTAGTCTAAATTACCTAGCTGAAGCATACAAATAAAGCAGCATTTATATCTACCATTCTTCCAACGAGATTCTTTATGCACCTGTAAGGATAGAGTGACACTACGTAGACAAGAAAGCAAAATAAGCACATGCCATTTATTTAAAACAGCGGCAATTAGTTATGACACTACAATAGACAAATTAATTTATTATTTTCCACATACAAAAAGATGCAACATAATGCACGTTTATGAGCACACATGTTAGTAACCCTCGTGTTTTCTCGTGAATGCAACTCTTAAAACTAGGTTGAATTAATACACACATGGCACAAATCATTAGCATAATTAATTCAGTTATGGAAGTGTGACTTCACGAGCTGAAATGAAAACATTTCTGAATCTCGCTCCATCAGGTTTAGCTAGTTCTTCCTCTAAAGCAGAGAAAATCTCCATCTTGAATTTTAAAGTGCAGTGTTTTGTGGGACAATAATATGACAGGAAGCTGTCATGCTTTTGGAGTGCAACTTGCACCTCATTGGACAGGGGTTCCCCGCTGCTTGACACCACAGATCATTGAATAAATATGTGGTAACTGCATACCAACTTGGATTTGCTGCCTAAAACTACAAGAAGAAGGACGGCTCTGCTGGGACCCTAGTCTCCACCACACAGGATTGCTCCCTCAAGGACTGCTCCTGTTACAGACTTGGAACTACATCCCTGAGGAATTTGCCTTGCTTCATAAAGGATTAAGGAGTGGAATCCCTGAAAGCAACAGGTTAACATAGCTGCCCTGCACCATCTCCATGAAGAAGTTCTCTGCCTGGAGTGCATCCAGTTTACTTTTAAGGATTTGGCCAGGTGTATTGTGGGAACTGTAGTCACAAACCTCCAAGGACCATCTTAGAGCTCCTAGACCCTTGGATTTGTGTTTTGGACTCCTTTAACATTCAAGAGGAACTCCAGGAAGAAATTCCAGACATTTGGAGTAGTTTGGAACAGCTTTAGGAAAAAGGTCCATAAGTGGCCCCACCCGACATCTAGAGTCAAGCCGACTACCTTCAGCCGCGACCCAGCCTAGATTTCAGGTACGCCCTGGCAAAAGGTGATCAAGACCTGCTGAACCAAGCCAGTGAACCTACCATTAATCCGGCCTGATGAAGGGCTTTGCTTCATGTCGAGTAAAAATAATCCTGAAAAGTTTCCAAGTATGAAGGGAAAATGTTGACATGGGTCTCCTGCTTAGTGCAGCCAACCAGGGCTCCTTCATGGTCATCCTCAAACTTTGACTTTGTCACTTACAAGCGCGACCAGATGCCCCAAGTTGGCACTATCTCTTTTTAAGATCTATAAATATTTTAATTTTTAAAAATCACATCTCCGGTTCCCTATATTGGATTTTTTGTCATTTCGGTGTCATTTTGAAGATAACAATATTCCCTATTTTTATAAATGGGTGTGGGATTTTTATTGTGTGTTGTCTCTTACTTATTTAATTTATTGGTGTTTTAAAACGCTTAACATACCTGTCTCTTAAGTTAAGCCTGCCTGCCTGCAGCTACCAAGGGTTCAGCAGGGAATCATTTATTGACACCTTGTGTGTACCTTATATTGCATCGGTGGTCTTATTGCTAGTGGTAGGTGTAGACGTACCCCTAATAATAATCCACTTACCAGCAACACCCTTCCAGGCTCCTAGGCTCCTGTAGAGTATCACATACAGGCAAAGCATTGCATATATTTATTAAGTAGGGACTGGAAAATTGGATGTTCTTGGCATTCACAGTTATTTGCACCCTCCCCCCCAGGTCCAGGCCAGATCCCTCATGCTTTTCCCCATTAGCTTGGGTTGGCCTGAGGTTTCAGGAATTCTGCTGATTTACTGGTACCTCCTCAGCACAAACCACCCTGGGAAAGTTGAGAAATTTGAGTAGATCTGGAAAGAATGAGGAACCCAGCAACTTACCATCTTAGTATCATGTGTGAGCTTCCTCAATAATGTAGCTGCTGGCACAAGGATGGTGTGAGCCAGTGAGGAGTAAGAACTGACATTGATGATGGAAAAATACAGGCCTACATTTCCCATTTTTATTCTGTGATGTTGCTTTGTGTGCCCTAAGTGGATAAGGGTTCGCCCACACGTGGGACCCTTGCTCGCTGAGCCACTGGATTCCAGCTAGCCTGGCTTATGGGAGGTGATACACTGAAACGTTCCAGGGTGCTTGCTTGCAGTCAAGAGAGGAACTGGCTTGGCAGTTCAGGATGGATTGTTCCCATGGGGGAAGGGTCAAGACTGATTTGCATGTGGCTAGGTCCAAACTGGGGTAAAGCGGCGAGAAAAATAATGATGGATTAAACCTAGATCTGTGACTGGGGCTGAGTGTTTGAAAAGTTTCAACACTCCGTCCATCATTTTATTTTATTTTATTTTGTGAGTTTGCTAAATTTCCTATTGTCAAGTAGTATGAATAACATAATTGTGACTGTCCCAGTGCTTAATTTGAACCAGTGGCTCCTGGTGGGGCACACCAACACTCATTTTTGTTGCCCAGCACCTATTTTTCCTCATCACACTTTAATACAAAGCAAGAGACGGAAAAACACACAAGAGAGAAAGAAGGAGGAAGAGAAGGATGGAAAGACCACCATGGGGAAAACGAGAAATCAGGAATCTGCAAGAGTTATAAAAAGGGTGAATGGAGTGTCTGGTGGTGGATTAAAGAGGCATGGATAGAATCAGGATTGCATGGGCTCGGTATTCAGCATGCAAACATACAGTAGCACTGGCAGAGGGGGCATGGCTACGGCGCGTAGCAGAATGGCTGCCTTGTAGGAGAGCTCTGCGCGCCGGAACCATATACTGGGCAATTACCATCCTTCTGAAGCTGCTGGGCATGGAAAAAAACCCTCAGTGGACCCCGGGATGCTAGTGGCATGATCTGAGGCGGTGTGGAGGGCCTGTGTCCCGCACTTCTACCCCGAACTTTGTGAGGCAGTGGATTGCGGAGTGAACAAGAAAATGGCGGCGATATAACGAGCGAAATGGGCGCTCCCCACCTGTGAGGATTCCCGGAGTGGTTTGTGGGCGGAGACGAGATCAGAGCATCTGGCGTACTCTGGCTGATGGATACTGGACTGCGGCTGCCAACCTACTGACGAGTTGCGGCCAGACGGGTTGAAGAGGCCCGATTGAGAAGGTGGGCCTCGGCTGGCGGGGGCGTTACCCCATTCTACTGGTGGACTCCGTCCTGCATCGTCTGGCGTGGGACAGTCTGGCCGTCGTTGTGACCTCGGATCGGAGGAAGGAAGCTGCCCAGCTGGAAGTTACCAGAGGCTGCTGGGAGAAGGCACGGAGACGGGCTGTGCACGCGTGGTGCTGGAGAGGTGAGTGAGGTGCCGGGGATGGTCAGACCTACTGGGCCCGGGCGGCGTGGGACTGGCGAGGTGTTGCGCCCCATTGGTGAGGCGGCGCTTTGTGGGACCTACATGGCGGGGCCCCGGCTGAGGCTGGAGCGGCGCTGCTCATCGCGGCTGGCTGGGTGCTGGGCTATTCTCGGGGCCATTGGGGTACTTCCTATCGGCCATCTTGTCTTGCTCCTGGGCCGGGTGCAGCCGCGAGCGGGTGAGGGTCTGCGGGGGGGGGGGCTCCGAGGCGGCCAGGGACGGCGATAGGGCCTGTACTGGTCCGCGAGTGCCTGCCCTGAGTGTCCTGTGACTGGGGCGCACATGAGAGAAGCTGGAAGGAGGAGGCCTGGCAGTGTGGAGTGGCGGTGCTATAAGGAGTGGTGCTTAGGCACTGCACTAGGAGCACTTGGCTTCCTGGCGTTCTGTGTGACATTGAGTTGTAGAATCCACCTGCTGGGCCCACGGAGGCGCTCCATGTGACTGGGCAGCTGCCTGATTGTTGTGTTGCAGATCTATACTGCTGCTCGCTCTCTAGCTGGCCTGCAGGTGTTATCGGACTGCCGGTCCCAATAGCAGACCACCATGGGCAAGTCAGAGCCTAAACAAGGGAAGCTGACCTTTGAGAATAAAAGGCTGACGCTCACCACAGATGGCTCGGGTGAGCAGGGCAACTCGCAGGGTGCCTCGAGTCTAACGGACGACGCAGAAGACGACACCAGGACAATACTCTTGGAGCTGCGCACAGAGATAAAATCTATAGACAGCAAAATTGACGCTTTGGCAACTGGACTGGATGTAGTAAAAAAGAAGGTGGACAAGCATGAACACCGCTTGGATGTTCTTGAGAACCGGGTGTCTGATGGACATGACGCACAGGCTGAGGCACGCACACAGATCCTACGAATGGAAAAGTTACTTGAGGTGATTAGTGCAAAGAACGAGGATTTAGAAGCACGTTCCAGGCGTAATAACGTACGAAATATTAGCCTTTCGGAATCCACGCCCACATCTAAAATGGGGCCCTTCATTGATGGCATGTTACGCGAGCTCTTTGGGCCGGCTCTCTCAAATGTGATGATAGTGGAAAGAGCTCATAGATCCTTGGGGCCCAGGCCCAAGCCCGGGGCGGCACCGTGCCTGATCATTGCACGACTGCTTAATTATGCAGATAGAGACGCTATCCTGAGAGAAGCAAGGGCAAAGGAGCCGGTGTTGTATAAGGGAGACACATTATCCTTTTTCCCGGACTACACGCCGGCTGTGCAGTCGGCGCGGCGGGAGTTTGTGCGGGTAAAAAAGTTGCTGAGGGAGGCGGCGGTGGCTTATGCCATGTTATACCCGGCGAAGCTGAAGATCACCCATGAGGAGCAGTCCCACTTCTTCACAGATGCGAAATCTGCGTTAAAGTTCACGAAACATATCTGCAAGGCGAAGCCGCGACACACACAGGCAGATGAAGAGCAGGTGGTGTCAGGACTGGACGATGCAGACTAAAGACAGGATACTATATATGGCCGTCTGTGTGCCTTTTCTGATATGCCTCCACTGGTCTTGCCTGTGCTATGGTGTCTCACGTCGGATGCAATGATGGGGCTGGAGGGGGGCGGGGATGCTTGTCCTACTTGATGCTTCATCGGGTGTATCGGGGGGGGGCTGCGATATGTAGTTCAAGATGTCCTTTGATTGAGGCCTGGCAGGTGTGATATTGATATAGTTCCGGCGGCCGCACTTTGGTGCGTGTACACGCTGCTGTGCCTCTTCCCCAAGAGGGTATCACCCATATGGCTGTAGTATTGAGGGTGGGGGGGAGTCCTGGTCTCGACCTGATTGGGAGGTTGGAGTGGGAGGCGGGGGGGGCAGTTGGGGTTGCGAAGTTTTTGTACATTTTGTGTTTTTTCAGTATTGAATTCAGTCAACTGTGCGAGCTGAGATGCGATGCTATTGAAGTGCTTGCGTTGTGCTACTGTTGCTTATGATATGCCCCTCTGGGTTCTGTGCCACAAACTGTAATTACTAGGATTTCTAATGTTTGATGGCAGATAGATGTGCAATGCTAACCTGGAATGTCTGCGGCCTCAACTCTCCTAAAAAGGTGAGGCAGGTGCTCGCATACTTAAATAGACACGAGATACAACTTGCGTTGCTGCAAGAAACGCATCTGGCTCTGCTTGCAGCATGTGGGGCTGTGGGCAGGTGGGCAGGCTTTCGCCTGGCTGCTTCGTACTCCTCCTATGCAAGAGGTATGATAATATTGGTCAAGAAAGGTGTTACACACATATACGGATGATGATGGGAGGTGTGCAATGGTATGTGGGGTGTTGCAGGGCACGTTGGTCATCATTATAAATATGTATGGGCCAATAGTGGATGACCCAGTGTGTGTTGACCATATTTGTGGACAGTTGAGAGATTGGCCGGCTGCCCCTGTTGTCTGGGGAGGGGACTTGAACACCTACCTGAATGCGCAGCTAGATAAGTCGAATCCCGTGATGCATCGCACCCCTAGAGTTGCTGGGAGAGTGATAAGGACTATGGAAGAGTTTGGGCTGTGCGATGTATGGAGAGTGCGGAACCCGCAGAGGCAAGAGGGCACGCATGCGACACCTATGCATGGAAGTTGGTCCAGGCTCGACTACTGGCTGATTGGTGATGAGCTGATGGAATGGATTGATGAGGTGGTGCCACTTGCTCGCACACTGTCAGATCATAATCCGCTGAAATTGGTTCTGTGGAATCCAAAGGGTGTGTATCGCCCGTTTACATGGAGGTTGCGATCCGAGGTACTTCTGGACCCTGTGTACGAGAAGACCATACATGAGGCCATAGTTCAATATTTCACATTGAATAAAGGAACTGTCGACCAGGCAGCGAAGCTCTGGGAGGCCTTTAAGTCACCATTAGAGGGGTGTGCATCAGGACTGCTGCGGGCATACTTTGAGATATACGGACACAGCTCCAGAGAATTAAAAATGTACTGCGTGGCTTGGAACGTGATTACGCGAGTCAGCCTGAGATGACCAAGCTGGCTCGGATACAAGAGCTGATTGGGGAATATGACTCTTTTGCGGAGGCAAAGATGAAGTATTTGTCCCGCAGACATACAGCCAAACGGTACGGAGAGGCGGGCAGATGGAGTCGCACGCTGGCATTTAAAATTAGGGAGCGACTTGAGCAGAAGCGCGTGGACAGGATAGTAGATGATGCGGGAGTTGAGCACTACACTCCGGAGGCTATCACGGAGCAGTTCTGTGTGTTCTACGCGGCTTTGTATAGCACGAGGGGTCCACTGCCAGCGGAGGATTTTGACGCATATTTGGAAGATATTGCATGTGCTTGGTTGTCTGACGTGCGGCGTAAATATCTTTGTCTTCCCATAGATGAGCAGGACATAAAATTGGCGATAGCAGCGCTACCTAATGGTAAGGCGCCCGGCCCGGACGGGCCCTCGGTGGAATTTTATAAGAAATACGTAGACCTGATCACGCCGCACCTGTTGGAAGTCTATGCGGAAGTGTACGACATGGGGATGCTTCCCCCGTCATTAAGGGAGGCACTAATTTTTACCTTGCTTAAAAAAGACAAACCGGCGGATCGCTGTGAATCGTATTGCCCGCTGTCATTAATAAATATAGACGGCAAGATTTTGGCAAAGATCCTCGCCACCAAACTGCAGCCGCTGCTGCAGGGGCTGATATTACCTGATCAGTCGGGATTCGTGCCGGCGCGGTCCACCTCGCATAACCTACGCACACTCTTCTCCATGTTCCATGTCTTAGAACCCGATCTGTAAGCTGCGGCGGTGTTATTGGATGCCGCCAAGGCGTTTGACTCAGTGGAATGCCAATGTATGCATGAGGTGCTGCGTCGTATGGGGTTCCCCCCATTGTTTCTCCAATGGATAATGGTGCTATACACGGCACCGTTGGCGAGAGTACGGGTGGGTGGGCTGACATTTGAGTCACTGCGTATTGAGAGGGGCACTCGGCAGGGGTGCCCTCTTTCGCCTCTGCTGTTTGCAATCATCTTGGATTCACTGGCTTGTGTTATCCGTCAGTGTCACAGAGAGACCACACTGAATTTTAATTACCGGCCGGTATCAATATCACTGTACAATGATGACATGGTTCTTTTCGTGCGCGATCCGGCCAGATATTTGGCGCAATTATTGAGGGAGTATGTACGATTCAGACTTATTTCAGGCCTACATATAAATTGGGAGAAGTAATTTATAATCCCGCTAACGGCCGGGACTGCACGGCCTGGTCTGGAATTTCTGCTGGGGTGGTCTCCAGACCCAGTTAAGTATCTGGGTGTTTGGGTGCATCGGGACCCCACAGTTGTGATTAGGGAGAACTACGGCAGGGCATGTTCCAAACTGGAGACTATGGTTGAGACCTGGCTTTTATTACCGCTGTCGCTGGTGGACAGCATTGCTCTTATTAAAATGGTTGTGTTACCTAGATTTCTTTATTTGTTTGCAAACGTGCAAATTGTGCTCAATATGGAATTTTTTAAGACTCTCCGTAGCCACTTACTCAGGCTGGTGTGGGGGGCTGGGCTGCACGAGTACAGTGGTCGGTCCTCACCAAAGGATATGAGAAGGGGGGATTTTCAGCGCCAGACTTTTATGCATATTATCTCAGTGCGCAGGCTCAATATCTTTATTATTGGTGTAGGCTGCACGTCTTTACGCCGCACGTCGCAGTGGAGGAGGGGGATGCGGCTCCCGTCCCACTACGCAGTGTGGTCACTCATAATTCGCGGGACACCCTGAAATCGGAGATCAATGCGGTTGCCGCCACGGTCTCGGCTTGGCAGAGGATCTGGAAGTTAGCGCAGAAATTGCCGTTATACACGCCGGATATGCGTCTGGAACATCATGCATACCTGTCGGTCACGCACGAGGCCCCTTCTATGAGGGTGTTGAGTGAGGCGAGTCTTTCTCATATGCGGGATATCTACCCCAACGGCGCATTTGTCACGCAAGAGGACTTACAGCATGTTACAAGTCAGTCGCTTCTCTTTCGGTTTGCGTTTCATAGGCTGAGACATGCGGCCTGGGCGCATTATACCACCTTTCCGATCGAGCCTCCGGAACTGCTGTCTCTACAATCTGTTCTCACCATACCCAATAAAAAGAGGCTGATATCTAAATTATGTAACCTTATTAAAGATGAAACGGTGGATGTAACAGATAAGAGCTGGGTCAGATGGAATGAATGTTTGCCTGCGGCTATTTCTGACGATAACTGGAAGCATGTCTGCGGATTAACGGGGAAACTCTGTATGAACGGTAATCTTAAGATTATCCATTTTAAATACATACATCAGGTGTACTACACCCCGACACGATTATATAGGTATGGGCTGCGTGAGTCGGCGTGCTGTGACAGGTGCGGACTAGATGATGCAGACTTTATACATTTAGCTTGGAATTGCAGGACATTGGCAGACTTCTGGGTTGCGGTGGTGAATTGCTTGCGGGAGATGGTTGCTGTGGACCTCTTTAGTACTCCTCTGGTGTGCCTCCTGTGTTGTGTGCCGCATGTGAGAGGGGTGAATGGCACTTTTGTGCGACTAACGCTGCTGATGGCTGCGCGTAGGGTGGCGATCACATGGGGGAAGGGGCGTTGGCCTGTATTCAAGGCGTGGCTGACTGATCTGGTGTACTGCCGTGATAATCTTAATATCTATGAGGAAGAACTGCCCCTTATTTTGATATTTGATATTTATGGGTATTTGTAGAGCGCAGACTTACGCTCCGGAAGGAGCATCTTGGCGCTAAGTTAGCATGCAGCGAGTACGTAAGAGATGGTACGTAGTGAGGAGACTAACACTAGATAGCTGCCAATACAGAGATGTCTGATTGTTGGTAGACCCATGTCTTTAGGAGTTTTCTGAAAGTGCTCTCCTTGTCAGTTAATCTAAGAGTGACAGGTAGATTGTTCCATGCCCTAGCTGCCAGGACGGTGAAGGTTTTCCCACCCCTGGTTTTGTACTTAAATCTTGGAATGGTAATAAGATTTGTACCCGAGGATCTCAGACATCGCGAGGGGTTGTAGCGTATGAAGCGCTTTGCAAAGTAATGGGGCCCTAAGTTTTTCATAGTTTTGAAAACAGTGAGGAGAAGTTTAAAAAGAATCCTTTTGTGTAACGGTAGCCAGTGGAGAATGTTCAACGCCGTTGAAGCTGATGACCTTCTAGGAAGTCCCAACACCAATCTGGCAGCTGCATGTTGTATGCTCTGCAGCTTTTTAAGGGTGGACTTTTTCACTCCCGCCATTAAACCATTACAGTAGTCAAGTTGGGAGAGTATTAATGCTACCGCGACTGATTTTCGAGCTGCAATGGGGAGGAAGTCAAAGAATTTTTTCAAAGACTTAATGAGTCCGAAACAACGTCCAGCAGTGATCCTGACGTGGTCATCGAAAGAGAGGGATGAATCGAATTGCAAGCCCAGGTTCCGTGCTGAATGTACAGCGCTGGGTGGAGCCTCAGATCCTGTGGGCCACCAGTCCTTTGGGCAGAAGGATAGATCTTTACTCAGCGGTATGATTTCGGTCTTGGCACTATTGCATCTTAAATGATTATTGTTAAGCCACTGGAAGACATCGGAAAGACAATTTTGGAAACGCAGATTTGCGCTCGTACACTTTTTGTCGATCGTAACGACAAGTTGTGTGTCGTCAGCGTATGACGTGACGAGGATCCCATGGGATTCTATCACAGCGAGGAGGGGGGACATATAGATGTTAAAAAAGAGAGGACTTAATATGGACCCCTAGGGCACTCCTGATGTTATAGGTTTCTCGCTGGATAGATAGGGACCCAAGGACACAGTTTGGGACCTATTAGATAGGAAAGATTTAACCCACGCCAAAGCTGTGTCTGTCACGCTGATCTCTCGCAGTCGGTTGATCAGGATGACATGCGAGATAGTGTCGAACGCTGCTGTTAGGTCAAGCAGGATGAGGACGGCCTGCCTGCCCTCATCCTGCAGGAACTTGATAGAATCAGCTAGTTCGATCAAAGCTGTTTCTGTGGAGTGACCAGAACGAAATCCCGACTGCTGCGGATGTAGGATGTTACCAGTCTCTACAAAGGTTTTCAGCTCTTCATATACAAGCTGTTCCGTGATTTTACCAAGGACAGGTAGTAATGAGATGGGACGCATATTGGTAAGATCAGTAGGGGATTTGTTTGGCTTCTTCATCAGAGGCTTCACAATAGCTTTCTTCCAGTCATTAGGCACTATCCCGGACTCGAGAGATTCATTGATGATGGTGTTAATATAGGGATTCACTGTATCAATCAAATGGTGCAAGATGCTATTCAGTCCGTCTATTTTGCAATATGTTTCATTTGCTCCATTTTGCATATTTTATTATCATGTTTTTTGATATTATTGTTTACGTTCGATACCCTCTTCCCTATGAAGCATTCACACTCATATCACGTGATCAGAGTCTTCTGACTACACACGTCTCTCTATACTCCACTCCTATTGGGTTCTCTTTGTTCCATTCTCGTATTGGTGGTTTTGCCGATCACATGACCCCGTGTTAAATACTCCATGCACTTTCCACTACACACCGAGGTTCACCGAGACTCGTTCAAGGTTGACGGTTACTGCCGCTATTCCGTAAGTTTTTGTGATATTGACGACTGGGACTGTTTGGTACACACTCGTAACTTGTAAAGAGCACTGGGTTACTTACTATATCCATCTGAAGTTATACATCTGTTTGTTTTGCACCGCCGTTTTTCCATTTAATTCACGAATCGACCTTTCCACCTTTTAGACACCGCTATATACTCTTTCTGCATTCCGGTTCTCTATTTTTTCACGTTTTCGTTCACCATTTCACCTAGACATTATGACATTTGTGGCAGCATCTAATTCTTGGTCCTGTCTTATCCCTTGTTCACAGACCCCTGACGAAGGGTCGAGGTTTATGACCCGAAATGCATTGGGTGATGATAAATGCAAGCTAACTGTTAAAATGGCGACATAAGGAGCACATTATGTTTGCAAAGAAACGAATATGAAATAATCGTATGTACCAATGAATGAAGAATTGGTCGTAAAAAACAAACAAATAAAGAAAAACCTGTGAAGAAGCATTATTGTTTCGTGTATAACTGAGTGCGTAAACTCGAGGATCGTTGATTCTATCCCCACCACTACATTGTTGTAATAAGGCACGGCCAGACTACGTGTGACGTTCACGCACCACCACCATCTGATGAACTTTTAGAATAACCTTGAATACTGAGTGCATAGGGATTACACTGTTTCGCAAGATGCTAGGTGGACAGGAGTCGGTGGGGGCTCCTGATTTACATGCCAGAATTGCCTTACGTGTTTGTTGGATGGAAACAGGTTTGAAACTGGAGAGCAAAAAGTGGTTATCTGTAGCCTTGTAAGAGGTGGTCAAGGGAGGAGGGAAGTCTTTCTGAATATTAACGATTTTCTCCACAAAAAAATCAGCGATTTGATTGCACAAGGTTACAGATGGTGGAATTTCCGGCGCAAGAGTTTTGGGATGGGTGAAGGACTTAACTATAGTGAATATCAAATATCAAAATGATATTTCATTAAAAAAAACTTTTGTTTGAAATATACCATAAAAACCAATTAATCAAGCAATCAATCAAAATAAGCTTTATTTGAATCCCCACATAATTCATAAAAGCTACAGATATATCCTTATATAAATGTAAAAAAGCAGTGAGTAAAATTTAAAACATTTTGAGAAATAAAAGGAATACAATACATAGATTCTAGTGCGAATACAACAAAACAGTGTATACTCAATTTCATTTTCCTTCTAATACATTGATAAATGAAAACTACAGTACATAGATACTAGTGCAAATACAATTGTCAAATGTACACTCAGTTACATTTCCTTGTATCAATATGTAACATCTTCCTGCAATTAATACCAGCCCATAGAAATCGAGACATTACAACACATATATAGATATCAGGTAATGTTTTCAGGTATAGGAAGGCTGGCCGGCTTTGCACAGAACCCAGCTCCCGTAACAGGAGTATCACATGTTTCCTCCTGATCTCGGCGAAATGCTTACAAAACAGAACAGTGTCCAATGTGCTCTGGATAGAGATGTCATTGGAGGTACATTTCACAGAGTCAGATGGCCAGTTATTAACAGTAGGGAAGTTGATTAAATGGTGGAAAATACCCAAACGGAATCGAGTCAGCACAAACCTGTGGTGTGCATTGAACACGTTGGCTAGGTAAAATTGCTTATTGAAGCTGGTCAGTATCATCTGATTCCTCAGGAGAGATGGTTTCGAGATTTCAGATGCTAATTTCGTTTCCTCTAGTAGTGATAAGCATTTCGTTTTGAGTACTTTTCTTTGAACGAGAGCCATGCACTCGGGGTGGTCATAATACTCAAGATGACCAATGTCTGACAGAAAGTTAGACACAAATTTGAGCCAAGAGATTTTAAGGGCTGACGAGGATCTAAGACAATTAGTTATAATTGATAAATTAAGCGTGGTAGATTCAGATGACCAGATTTAGTGCCATAGTAGCACTGGCTGTATCCTAATCAGGTCTGCTAAAAAAGGGGCTCCTAGTTCTGAGTGGCAGACATAGGTTGCACTAATTTTCGGAACTGCCAGAATATTTCTCAGAAAGCAATTTTCTTCGACTATCAATCTGCCCGTGCCCCCATAATTCGGTCCCATACATAGCAGTGGGCCTACATTTGGCCTTGTAGATGGTCAGCATTTCTCTTGCATGTTTAATTCCTTGAGTGCTAGCAAACTGTAGCAGGGCCCCTGTAGTTCTTTTAAATTGAAGTTGCCTAGATTCTATAGCCCGTTGCCACTTCCCGTTATGACAAAATACTATTCCTAAATAAGAGAAAGTGGTTTTGTGCTGAATATTTGTGCCCTCAATGAAGATATCCTGACATCAAGAGGCTGTACGCCCAACATTCATGGCAAAGGTTTTGCCAATGTTAATTTTCAAGCTATGATCCTGCATGGAAATAGCAAATTTGTCAACTAGGTGCTGGAGTCCGAGGGGAGTACGAGCCATTACAGTGGCGTCATCCGCGTAAAAAAGTGCTGGGATCGAGCAATTACCTACTTTAGGTAAGTCAGCACACTTACTTGCCAAGGTTGTCCCAACACTATTCAAATAAATATTAAATAAAAAGGGGGCTAGTACGCATCCTAGTCATACCGCTCTACATATATTAAATGGCTCTGTACAATTGCCGTTGATGCCATAGTGTACTCTTCCGCGGCTGAGCGCGTACAAGTCTCTGAGAAAATGTACAATAGTGCAACCATATTTTTTCATGTACCACAAAGTCAAAAGCGGATGATAAAGCCACAAGGACTAAGTACAAATTCACTTCCTTAATGTTTGTGTATTTTGCCAATTAAAAAGTCCAAGTTGATGGCTTGTTCTGTGGTCCCCCGCCCAGGCCTAAAGCCGTTCTGCAGGTCAGAGAGAGTGCTGTTACATTCGACCCAGTCCTGCAGTCGGTCTAAAAGAAAGCGTCCCGCCACCTTCACTAGGGAGTCTAAGAGGGAAATTGGCCTATACTGTGCTGGTCTGTTTTGATCACCCTTTTTAGGTTTCGCCTGGCGAACAGCTGCGGCGGTGGGCGGATGTTATTTTTTTTTTTCGGCATCCTTCGGCACACCAGCCGGCTCGCTCTCCCTGTGAGGACGCAGATCCGACCCGCTCCCTACTCCGAGCCGACTCCGTGCATCAGAAAACGCACAGCCACGAACTTGACAGCAGGCAGCATATTCGCTTAATCAAAAAATATGCAGCCTGGTGTGCGGCTGCAAGCTCCCACCAAAGAAGAGTACACATGAAGATCCGGCGCCGGGTGTATAATGCGGAGTGTGCTGCGGCTTGATCAAAAGTTCTAATATACCCTATACTGCAGCTTGTTTGGAAAGGCACGTCAGAGGACACAAAAAATTAAGTCCCACCTCAGTCAGGTTCGAGTTGTATGAAGGACTGCTGAAGATTCATGAAGACAGTACCCAGACATTTGAAATATGGGCTTGACATCATGAGTCGAAGTAAGAACAAACCGCCCATACTGATAGAGGACTGGTCGTACGATAACCAAGCAGGCTGGACCAAATAGTACACTCCATAGCCGCTGTGGTAGCGTGTTGCCACAACTCTCAAGATGGCAGCACTCGGAGACGCCAGCGCTGGATGGCTCCAGGTGCGTGCATGTGCCAAACAGTGTCACTCAGCCAGTTCTGACGCGGTGGAACGGCGCACATCCCAGAGGATCCTCGAGGTGGTCTATGGGGCTTCATGCATGAGGTAAGATGCATGTGCAATATTTAAACAGCATATAACGGTTAAAACAGCCACCGTACCAGCAGGACGTTGTAGATGAAGAAAAAATAAAATATCGACAAACTCACCACTGTTTTTCTCGCATAAGGTGGCCTCCTCAGACCGCCGGCACAGAGACGACTATGCCAAACAATTATCGTGTGCAGTGCATGCACGCAATGTAAGCAATAAAAATAAACACTCCCAAGAAAGATTCAGTGCAAAGGCCAAACTGTTGGAAGCTCCATGTTCTACAGATGTATGAAACCAAGATTTGTATGTCTGTGAGAGAGCGCTAATGAAAATGAAATCTGTAGGGGTGCATCATATGTACAAGTAGTCAGCACCCGTATGTTTAGAGGACTTTTATCATGTTTAGATGCAGTGTGGGATAGATAAACCTCGAATTCACATTTGCTGTTAAACCTAGAATTGTAGCTGAAATGAAAACATTCACTAATGAGATGTGTGTTTAAATGAGTTAAATGTGCACATAGAGGGCTTTTAATTTGAATTATATAACAGTGTTTTATATACTCGATAACCAGCTTACAGTAGAAAATGCATTTGCCGTTAAGGTTGGAGGCCTAGTGAACAAGGGATTGCAATTGTAAAACGTTGGGCCTTCAAATCAAGCTGAGGCCTAGTTCACAGAAATGATGCAGGTCTGTTCGAAAGTTGCTTAACGTTTAAATTATAGAAATGCTTTATGAAAGAGGCTTTAGAAATTGTTGCAACATTATGAGACTGTGAGCCTATTTGCGTGTATTCCTTTGCAGGTGCCTCACCAAGTAGATTGTAGAGTAGAAGGGCCCATTGTGTATGAGAGTTAGAAATGCTAGACTCAGACATGGAGGAGTAGACCAGGAATTTGAAGAAGCAACTCGAAGCGACGAAGAGTCTGGGACCCAAGGACGTTTGCATGGACAAAGATGGACCAGAGCCATACTGGAAAATTTGGAAGTTAACACCTTCGAGAGGGGCGTACTTGAAGGCGTGTTGTTTGCATTGTGGGGTTTTGTATTAGGGTCAGCGCCCCGAGGGTGGACGGAGAGCAGATGGGCTGAGGAGCTAGAGAGAGCGGTTGGTTTGGCAAAGAGCTTAGCTATGATAGATGATTCTCTAGTCTTAAGGAGAAAGTGAGTGAACTTCTTTGGGAGTCACCACTGCTGACACCTTTGGTTAGGTTGGGCTACTGTTGAGTAGGGATGTCACTTAGTATAGTGTAGGGACAGATTAATCTGAATTCATGTCTATTAGTCCTATGAGTACCAGAACTCAAGTTATTGCAATTTTGTTCAGTCTGATGGTTCTGGAATTGATCCTCGTTTTATTCATCAGTCGATTGAGACTTTTCCGTAGGATTATGTTTGTATTAGTGCCTGTTTATCTTTTGAATCTCTTGCTGATGTGCTTGTACCTTCAGTTGTTTTTGGTTATGTAATAAACCTTCAAACTTAGTCTTTAGTCAGTGGTTCTTTGGGGAAAGGAAAATGGGAATCAGTGGAATTTAAATTGCTAATTGTGAACAGTTGCCTTAATCACTCTATGACAGGTAAAAAGGTCCAGTCGACCTGTGAAGGGATTCTGGAGAATGGTAAGCAGACTCTAGAGTTGAAATCCCGCCTTTCCAGTTGGTAGCAGAGTAGGATGGTTTACCTTCTGGAGTGAGGGTGACCTAGAAGTAAGTTGAGATTTCCCCGAGGCCCATAGAAAACTGATGAAGAGAGTCCAGAAAGCTGCGGACGGATGGCGCTCCATGGAAACTGACGGAGAGTGACAGTGCGGCAGAGAGAGCAGCAGGTCGAAGGAGAGTGAGTATGAAAAGGGTCATGCGTTGCTAGATTGCGGTGGTATGTTGTATTGTGTGTTGTATTGTCTTGCGGAGTTGAGTGCCTGTAGTGTGAAAGAGGAACAGGTTGTGAGCGCGCGCAACCAGTGAAAATCTTAGGCTCAAGGGGAGTCTAAGTGGTCCGGGTGTATCGAACACCCATAGTAATTGTCGACCATTGTTAAGGGGGTCATGAGGTACCATTGATCGCCCGCAGGACTGAGATAGGGGGAACGAGTGTGTGAGTGCGTGGGTAAAGGACGCTGGTCGGAAGTTACCGTGTGTTGTAACCTATCAGTTGAGGCGATTGTCCGGTCGTTCGCGGACAGACATTTGCCAGTTGGTGACAATTACAGATAGACTGTGGACGTACAGTCAGGGAAGTGGTTGCTTGGTCGGAAGTAATCATTTTCAGTGTATGATTGGGACGCATGTGTGACCACGAGAAGAACGGAGAGAGGAGGGGAACTGCTGCGAATCGGAGGCGAGGGACGTCAGAAAGAGCCGCGCTGGGATTGGTCGGTTGGCGTGGAGCCGCGCTGGGATAGGGCGGTTAGCGAGAAGCCGCGCTGAGATTGGTGGATTGTCATCAGGAAGTAAACGAGTGCTGTAAACAAGGAAACGTTGTGGATTTTCATCATGAAATGTTTTAAAGTGTTGCAGAAATGTTTTAAGGGTGAAAACAAGATAGAACCTCGGGGTGGGGAGGAGGCTCCACCCGAGGATACTCCAGCCTATTATATGGCAACGAATGTTGGGTTACACACCATATTGTGGCTTGATACCTGGTGTAAGATTACAGATGGAAACGAAGAATTGACATTTCCTAAATATGGAACGTTTAGACTAGAGGTGTTGTATCAATTGAAAGCGATTATGGCTGCGTTACGACCTTTGCCCAGACCAACACAGTTCGAAGCGCTAAACGCATGGATCAGGGCAGCCCATGAAAAGAACAGAGATAGGAGACAAGAAAGGGTGAAGCGATCAGTTAGGGCGGTCCAAGACGCGAGATGGGATGCCTTGGCCAAGAGATGGAGGGTACAGACCATTGAAGGGGATAGGTTGTACCCATTGCTGGAAAATACAGGAGATGCACAGAGGAAAAGTACAGAGGATGAGGACAGTGAGACAGACGATAGCCTGATAGAGAGGCTGTTGTCAGAAAGACCACCTCCATACAATCTCGAGTTGGGGGGCACGCCAACATCAGCCAAAAATTGGGAAGCCTCTGAAGGGGCTGGTGGGGTTCAAACGGTGAGTTAGTGTCTGACCTTGATAGATTTCCGCTTTTAGGCGCTGGCAGCTCATTATTGCTCACTGCGCTGCGTGGTGAGGCTGTTTGCTTTTTAAAATCCCGTTTTGTATTTCTGTTCGTTTTTTAGTTCTCTTGACCCTGCTTTTATTAGAGGCATTTCCTGGGCTCCCCACTTACCTGCATATTAATTGGCAAGCACCGCTGCTCGAGCGGGTCCGGTTCTGGGGTGGACGGGGGTTTACCGAGTTGGTTGCACGGCCGCCATTTTGGGAAGGGCATTGACGCTCTTTGAGCGCCATCTTGAGTGTCCTGGTGGTGTGCTTTGCCCCTCACCTGGAGACACTATTTAAACCAGTCCCTGAGCGTAGCGGGTTCGCGTAGCGGGTCGGCCTTCACTGTGCCTGAGTCGTGCCGGAGTCCTGCCCGTCTGCGCCCGTCAGCGTCCCGGAGGCGTCGGGGCGGCGGGGGACGCCGGTCCGGCGACATTCTGGCGGTGATGATTTGTTACTCCTCTGCGATGCTGCGGGATATGCGGGGCCACTCTAGCTCCTGCCGCTCCGTTTTCCCGGGGCGATTTAAGGGTAAACGACGTTGCCCGGGTTGTGGCTGGACGCCTTCCTGGACCCGTGCCAATGTTCCTCGTCCAGCAACAGCTGGCGTACAGCATCTCTGCTTGTTGCTGAATACGAGGTCGGTAGGTTGCCATGCCCTGCATATTTATGACCTTCTTGTTAGGGAAAATCCCCTATGTCTGCTACTGACCGAAACCTGGTTGGGAGAGGCCTCCAACCCGGATGTCTTCTCAGCCATTCCTCCGGCGTACAATATCTTCCGGCAGGATAGAGGGAAGGGAAGAGGTGGGGGAGTGGCGGTAGTGGTGAAAAAGAGCGTTTCCTGCTCAGTGCTTCCCCTGAACCCCATTGGGAGCACTGAGTCGCTCACCTTCACGCTCAGACTGTCCCCGGGCCAGGCTCTGAAGGTGCTGCTGGTTTATAGACCACCAGGCCCTGTGGGTTCCTTCCTGGAAGATCTGCAGACAGCTGTCTCTGAGTTGGTGCTGACCTCACAGCATTGCGTCGTGGCTGGTGATTTCAACTTCCACCTCGACGCAGCGGATGACCCGGATGCGGCCAAATTGTTGGATATCACATCTCCGCTGGGTCTTACACCGTTCGTATCAGGACCAACACATGAGAAGGGGCACACCCTGGATCAGGTGTTTTCGTCTGTCCCTCTTATGGAGGTTGACACCCTGCCGGTGCTCTGGACTGATCACAGGTTGATCAGATTTTCGGTGCTGGAGAGTGCGCGGCTGGATAACAGCACATCTGTCCTGTCTAGACCAGCCTCGAGAGCGCTGTACAGAGTGACACCTGATATGCTGGAACAGGCGCTTCTGGATCACCCTTGCCATCTTTCGGGCGATCTGGAACGCGACACGGAGGCTTTGCAGCTATGGCTCATTGATAGGCTGGATGATCTGGCCCCCAAGGCAGCCCCCCGGTCCACGGCAGCACGGCAATCTGCACCGTGGTTTACAGAGGCGCTTCGTGTGGCTCGCAGCCAATGCAAGGCGGCCGAGAGGGCCTGGCGCCTTCTGTATGATGGGGAGGCTAAACTCGCCTATAAGGCGGTGGTGAAGGCCTACCATCGGGACATCTTGGGAGCTAAGAGGGACTATTTGGCTAGGAGGATCAAGGCCTCGGCGAACTCCTGTAAGGAGATCTTCACTATTGTGAAGGAGTTCACGACCCCTAGCTTCCAATCGCCCCCTCTAGTCTCTTCGGATGCGTGGGCATGTGATCTTGCCGGTTTCTTTACTAATAAGATCAAGGCGATTCAGGCCTCCTTTGTGGAAGGACCGGAGGATGGAAGCGGCGTCACCGGGGCGGGCTGCGGACTTCCGCATACACCTGCGGCGGTGCTGTCTGATTTACCTGCTGTATCCAGCGATGCGTCCAGGCAGCTGTTGGCCAATCTGAAATCTGGCTCGCCACTTGACCCCTGCCCCGCCAAATTCTTGGCTGGGATGGCGGCGGTGGTGAACCCGCTGGTCAATCCCATCCACAATGCCTCCTTGAGGGAGGGGAGGGTCCCTAGCTCTTGGAAAAGAGCGATGGTGATCCCCCTAAAGAAACCTGGTCTCGACGCCGAGGTTCTGGCCAATTATAGGCCAATTTCACTTCTTCCGGCCCTCGCGAAGATCACGGAAAAACACGTCCACGGTGCCCTGTCGAGCTTTCTGGAAGCTAACAATCTGCTCCACCCATCTCAATCCGGTTTCCGTCCTAATTTTAGTACGGAAACGGCCTTGCTAGAAGTTACTGAGGTCATCAGGGAGACTCTGGATGTCGGCGGGAGGGCCATGTTGGTATTGTTAGATCTATCGGCGGCCTTCGACACCGTCCCCCATAGGGCGCTCCTAGCGAGGCTTTATGACATCGGCCTTAGGGGGACGGCGCTCAGGTGGTTTACATCTTTCCTTGAAGACCGCCGCCAGAGATGCCACCACTGGGAGTTGGGGTTCCACAGGGTTCTGTGTTGAGCCCCACGTTGTTTAACATCTTTATGTCCCCTTTGGCGGCCTTGGTGGAAGCATATGGGGCCCAGATCGTCTCCTACGCCGACGACACGCAACTCCTCTTCACATGCGGGAAAGACCAGGAGTTTGACGGAGGGAGAATTCGGGACTGTCTTGCTCTGGTCTTTGACTGGTTCCAACGGAACAGTCTAAGGGCCAATTCAAGCAAGTCCGAGGTTCTATTCTTTGGTTGCGTAGCCGATCCGGAGTGGCAGCATTGGTGGCCGTCTGATATGAGCCCTCCTGCACAGTCTTCCTTGGTAGCAAAAAATCTGGGTGTCAAGCTAGACAACCAGCTGTCGCTGAGAACTCACATTCTGGGTCTGGCTGGCACCTGCTATGGAATTTTGAAAATGCTTCGCAAATTCCTGCCCCTGTTGTCTGAGGAGCACAGGCGGATTACTGTGCAGGCTCTCGTTGGCTCAAGGCTAGACTACGCCAATGCCCTTTTTCTTGGCCTCCCTGATTACCTAGTCCAGCGCCTACAGGTGGTACAGAATTCGGCCGCCCGGGCCATTTTTGGCCTGCGCAGACGAGCCCGAGCCTCCGGGCTGCTACAGGCGTTACACTGGCTGCCCATCCGGAAGCGGATCCAGTTCAAATCCCTGACCCTGATGCACAAAGCCCTGCATGGATCAGGGGCCGGATACCTGCGGCGGAGACTCGCCTTCTATCGACCAGTCCGCTCATTGCGTTCAGAATCCCTTTATAAAGCGGTGGTCCCGCGGGTGAGGAAGGCTCGCGCGGGAGGGCGCTCTTTCAGCTGCAAAGCTCCCCAGCTGTGGAATTCGCTCCCTCTCACGCTTCGCAGCACTGCCAATTTGTTACAGTTCAGGAAGAGCCTGAAGACCTGGCTTTTTAATCTTTAGGCTGTTCTCACCGTTTTCTGTTTAGATCTTTTCTTGTATTTGCTGTGTTGTGTTATTTTTATCCTGAGCTGCTGGTGGAAAGCGCCGGGACACTCTTTTCGAGTAGCCGTGCGCTATACAAAAACGTTATAACATAACATAACATAACGTTTGAGTACCTCAGAGGACAAGTTTTGCCAGGCGGAGGGAGAAAAGGTACCTCCACCTTCTCCAGTGACAAGAGTAGTGGGAAGGTTCACAGTACAAAAGGTTCGGGTAGAGGAGGGTGTCCACTCACAGAAATTGCCAGATGCTCTTACGGTACCTGTTACCATAGGTCCCATAGTATCAGTGTACAACCCAGAACAGAAACAAGGTGAGTGCCCGCTGCAAATGGGGAATGAGAGATGTGCCACTGAGGACAGGAGTAATGGGGTGGAAGGGTGGAGGCAGTTGCCAAGGCCCGTGGAAAGGAGCACTCCTTTGGTAGCATCGGCAGACTCGACAGAGGAACAGATGGGTTGGAGGGGACCTATGAATTTGAGGGGACCACGGCCGAGGTCGATGAGGGAATTAAGGCCAGATTTGAGAACATGGGAAACCATTGTGGACACTCAGAGCGACAGAGCAAGGAATGTGTTTGGGTCTGGGAATGAGGAGAGTAGGATGGGGTCTCACTGCGTGCCTAATGAAAGCAGGCAGGAATGGGAACGTGGAAGTGTGGGGAGTAGGGGGGGCATCCCACCACACCTCTGACAACAGTAGACAGGAGTGGGACCGAGAAGGTTGGGAGAACAGGAGGGTTCCACCTAACACACCCGAAGAGAAAAGGAGAGAGAGCCAGGATAGTGGAGGGAGGGACTCCAAGGAATCTTCTAACCAAGGCACATTGAGGGCGGCGATAAAGGCAGGAAGGTTAGATGTGCTGAGACTAAAATCAGAAGTTGAGGAAATAGTGGAAGGTACGCTGCCACTAGAAAGGATCGAATTATACGAACCAGATGAGCTGCTGTTTGTGGCGAAAGATGTTACTCGGAGGGCTAGGACAGCTCACGAGAAACTCTCTGAATTAGCAAACAAGTATACTGTTGATTTGACAAAGACACAGGCACTGCAGGGTGGCCATAGGTTACAGTACTCAGACCAAGATCTTGAAGAAAAGAGAGTGATTGGGCTAAAAACCCACATCAGGGAGCTGATTGTGGGAATACGAATGTGGTCCCAGTTGGAGAAATGGGAGGAAAGGTGGTCAAAGAAAAAGACGGTCAGGCGGAGCGTTATTGAGGCGTCCCCGGGAGGAGGGTTGATGCATACGGAAGCATACCCCTTGAGGGAGGTGGCCCATGGGGGTTATGTGCATGTGCCCTGGAGTAGGGGAGATCTGGCTGCCTTTACGAACACATTTCCAAAATTACGTGAGAGTCCAGTGGAATGGTACAAACAGGTAGAGAGGTTCGTTAAAATCACAAAGGTGCTGTGGATTGATTTGAACACGCTGTTTGACACTGTGGTTCCAGGAGATTTGTGGATAGCATGCAAGGTCAGTGTTGAATGGCCCACGGCGGAGCCAGAGGGAGATGCTGCCACAAATGGGCCGTCACCCAGGGTGATGGCGAAGTATGAGCAAGCGATCACATGGTTAAAAACCAAGGTACCACCACAGGACATAGATTGGGTGAAAATAGATCGGACTAGGCAAGAACCGAAGGAGACGGTACATGAATATTATGAGAGACTGTTGCAGATCTTTAAACAGTACAGTGGGTTGGATGTGATGGATCCAAAGGACATGGGACAGTTCGTATCCAAATTTGTCCTGGGACTGAGGCCTGATATTTGCCTTATGATACAGCAACATCTGATCTGTTGGCAAAACAAGCCTCTGGATGAGATCTTGAGGTATGCGAGGTATTGCAGCGATGAGATTGACTCGAAGACAAGGAAGCTGAAGGACAAACTGATGCTAGTACAGATGCAATCGGGAGGACAGGGTCAGTCAGGCAACGGCACCATGGGCAGGAAATCAGGGGGACAGAGAAAAGACAACGATGAAAGCCCGAGACCAAGGATAGATATAGCAACTCTGAAAAAGACGACCTGGTGCCACCAATGTCAGGAGGTGGGGCATTGGAGAAGCGAGTGTCCCCATAACCCCGACAATCAGGTACAAGAAGAAGAGGAGGAGGAGGTTCAAGCCCCTCCGGTGCGAAAGGTAACAGTGACAAAGTTCCAGACGACAAAAGGGGGGACTTCAGCCCCTAGGGCTCCGGTTCCCCAGCCGCCGAAGGTTTCGACAGGGAATAAGGTTTACAAGCAGATGCCTTTCATAGTGGAAGGGGATGAGTGTTACCACTTCGACCCAGTGACAGAGCGGTACTCGGATGGGGAGGAGGGCTGCACTCTTGGAGCAGTACTGGAGGTAGATCAGAGAGGACCGTTTGTAGAGGCAGATGTAGATGGTCATCCCACCACCTTCTTGGTTGACACTGGTGCTTCCCGTTCCACTGTGCGGTCTGCGGTAGTCCCTAATTTACCCCTTTCAGGACAAACTATACAAGTTGTAGGAGTAGCAAATAGAAGAATGACAAACCCCCTGACTGAGCCAGTTCCGGTGAAGATCGGAAGCTTCAGAGATAGACACGAGTTCGTAGTGTGTGATTCTAGTCCTGTGTGTCTGTTAGGAAGAGATCTTTTATGTAAACTCAATTGCACCATCTATTGTACCCCAGAGGGCGTAGAGTTGCAGACAAACGATGATGATGCTGACTTTAAAGTTGCGAATACGCATGTGTGCATTGAATTGTACCCCGCAATAACAGTGGAGGAACTCCCTTGGGACTTGAGAGATTCAGTCTCACCAGAGGTTTGGGACTTTACAGGGGAGGACATCGGATTGATCAAAGGAGTAGAGCCAGTCAGAATTCAAGTGAGGCCGAATGCTGAATTCCCAAGAACACCACAGTACAAGCTAACCCCAGAAACAGTTGCGGGAATACAACCAGTGATTGAGTCCATGATTAGACAGGGAATTCTAAAGGAGGTTATGGGCAGTCCCTGTAACTCTCCGATAATGGGTTTGCAGAAGCCAAGTGGGAAGTTTAGGATTGTGCAGGATTTACGAAAGGTCAACAACATAGTTGTTCCATGCTGTCCAGTGGTACCGAATCCATCAGTGATACTGTTTCAGATACCGTTCCAAGCTGAATGGTTTTCTGTGATAGATTTGTGTCAGGCATTCTTCTCCATCCCATTGCATGAAGACAGCCAATTTCTTTTTGCGTTCAAAATAGAGAACCGCGTTTTAACATGGTGTCGTATCCCCCAAGGGTACACAGAGAGTCCATCGATCTTTAATCAGTTACTGAAAAGGAATCTTGAGAGTCTAGTACTGCCGCAGAACTCTGTTCTAGTACAGTACATAGACGACCTCCTTGTTGCATCAGACACCGAAGATGCTTGTAGGATTGACACCATTGCCTTGCTGAACCATTTGGGCGAAAATGGACACAAGGTGTCCCCCGGCAAGTTACAGTATTGCCTGCAAGAAGTGCAGTATCTGGGCCACAGAATAGAGAAGGGAAAGAGAAAAGTGTCGCCTGACAGGATTGAGAAGATCATGAGAATGACTGTGCCCTCGACTCAAAGAGAGGTTAGGATGTTCCTAGGCATGGTTGGTTACTGCCGACAGTGGATTGCTAACTTTTCCTTGAAGGCGAAACCACTGCAGAAATTGACGCACAAGGACGTGAGTGATCCGGTACCATGGGACACAGATTGTATGATGGCCTTTCTTGAGCTGCAAGAGGACCTATGTCGCGCTCCGGCTCTGGGAATGCCTGATTACACCAAATCATTTGCATTGTTCTGCTGTGAGAGAGAGGGGTGTGCATTGGCAGTCTTAGCGCAAGACCATGGAGGAGTACGTAGACCAGTTGCATACTTCTCGGCTACCTTAGATCCAGTAGCCGCAGCGTTGCCCGGATGTCTCAAATCCGTTGCTGCAACAGGTGTCAGCATTGAAAAATGCGAAAGCATTGTGATGGGATATCCACTGACAGTACATGTACCTCATTCTGTGGAATTGTTGATGACCAGGACCAAGACGCAGCACTTGACCAACAACAGGCTCACACGCTACGAGCAGGTTATACTTGCTGCGGAGAATGTGACCCTCAGAAGGTGCTCTGTCTTGAATCCTGCTACCTTGTTGCCATTACCGAATGATATAGAGGATGATTGGGAAGACCATGATTGTCTTGACGTGACTGAACTATGCACCAAACCTAGACCGGATATTGTTGATGTGCCATTGACAGACCCGGATGAAATTTTCTTTGTGGATGACTCATGTGTAAGAGACAATACTGGTCAGTTGAGAGCAGCGTTTGCTGTTTGTACTATTTCTGGAATAATTGAAGCAGCATGCCTGGAAGGAGTACACTCCGCGCAGGTGGCTGAGATAATTGCGTTGACGCGTGCCTGTTTGGCAGCCAACGGGATTCGGATCACCATATTCACCGACAGCCAATATGGTTTTGGAGTGGTTCATGACTTCGGTCAATTATGGTCTCAGAGGGGCTACTTGACATCATCGGGCTCCCCAATCAGGAATGGTGAATTTATCAGGTTATTGCTGGAGGCCTTTCAAGGTCCTGCAGAGATAGCCGTGGTAAAATGCACCGCCCATACTAGAGGCACTGATTTTGTGACAATGGGGAATCGTTATGCTGATGAAGTGGCACGATATTGTGCTGAGCAGGGATACTCCTTTACGGAACAGACTATTGAGGGACCAAGGGAAAGAACCGAACAAAGCATGATGCTTGAGGTGGCAGACACATGGGAAGAGTTGAGAGACATGCAAGGACAGGCATCAGATTATGAAAAGGGAGTGTGGGAATCGGCTGGCTGTGTCACAGGAGATTTGGACATGTGGGTTTCGGCTGATGGACGAGCTGTGTTGCCGAATGAGCTGGTGAGTGCGATGGCACGACAGATACATGGTCCTGTGCATCTGGGAAGGGATGCGATGTTGCGTGTGTTCAGGCAAACGTGGTACAATCCGAAATTTAGACAGGCTGCGGAAGCAGTGTGTCAGAGATGTGTAACATGTCAGAAGATAAATGTTGGGAAAAGAACACCGGTTACATTGAGTCACATTGGAAGGTCCGGTGGACCTTTTTACAGGATGCAACTGGATTTCATTGAGATGCCGAGGTGCAATCGCCTCAGGTATGTCTTGGTGATTGTGTGTGTGTTTTCTAGATGGGTAGAGGCATAGCCCACTTGCAGATGTGATACACTCACGGTAGCAAAACTATTGTTGAGGGAATTGGTGCCACGATTCGGGGTTCCGACCTCTTTGGAATCAGACAGAGGAAAGCATTTTAATAGCGAAGTTGTGAAGATGCTCTGCTCTGCCCTGAACATTGATCAGAGACTGCATTGTAGCTATCGTCCAGAGGCTTCTGGCATAGTGGAGCAAATAAATGGAACGCTTAAGGCCCGAATGGCGAAGGTGTGCTCATCCACATCTCTGAAGTGGCCCGATGCGTTGCCGTTGGTACTAATGAGTATGCGTAGTACCCCCGACAGGAGGACAGGGCTTTCACCTCATGAAGTGCTGATGGGGAGGGCTATGAGACTGCCATCAATTCCTACAACTGCCTTGTTGAACATCACAGATGACCTGATTCTTGATTACTGCAGGGGACTTTCTGATGTCATACGTTCTGTGTCTCTTCAGGTGCAGGCTGCTGAAATCCCGGCTTCTAGCGACCTTTGTCACGACCTGTGTCCGGGTGACTGGGTCCTGGTGCGGAAGCACGTCAGGAAGAGCTGCCTGGATGAGCGCTGGAGAGGACCCTTCCAAGTTATTTTGGTGACAACAACGGCTGTGAAGTGTGGTGGTCTGCCAAATTGGATCCATGCTTCTCACACCTGACGAGTCCCAGCACCCTTAGAGGGAACAGCTCCTCTCGTAGATGAAAATAATAATGAAGAAGAGGAAGATCCAGAAGAGGGGGCAAGTCAAGCTGTGGGGGTGCCGGTAGAAGTTGGGGATTCCCCTGATCAGCCAGGAAACAACCACGACATCAGTGACACGGAATCTGCCTCGGAAGGAGGAAGTGGTGGAGAAGGTGATCTGAGCGCAGTAGAGGCTGACAGTGGGGACGAACAGGGTGTGCAAACGAGGAGCTGAAGAGCAAGAAGTGTAGAGGCTCATTGGCCCGAGAGACGGAGGCGAATGAATGTGAGATTGGCCTCCGAAAGAGATCTTGTCCCTGTGTCCGAAGAATCAGATCTGGAAGAGGGAGAACAAGCAGAACAGAGGGGTCCGAGAAGGTCAAGAAGGGTGAGAATACCTTGCCGAAGATACGCCACTCCAGAGTGGACCTACCCTTTCACAAATGCCAGGTGTACTGAGGTCCGGGAGGGTGAGGTCAGTGGCTGTGATCAGTACGATCCCAAACGTTAAGCTGGAAGTGATACTGTTGGTACCTGGACTTGAAATTGAAGGTATACTGACACCCACAATTCCTAATGCCCCTCTCCTGAGCAAGATACGCGATTTACTCCTAGATAGACTTGTTTTTCCTACATTTACTTTGGATACACCATCTTATGATGCAGTCGTGCTCCGCATGGAACTTTTAGACTATGTGTTGCAGGCAATCGGACCAAGTATTATCATTGATTATTAAAGACTTTGAAAAGGCTTTGAAAAGACTTTGTAAATAGATGTTGAACCTAACCTAGAGCCAAGTGGAAGAAGAACAAATTTAGGGTCTTTCCACAGAGGACGGAGAAGGGTTAGGGCTGTCTATTGTTGAAGCAAAAGAAGAACTGAAAACGGGGATTTCCGCTTGTGAGGGGGTTCGAGAGACTCAAATAACAAAGAAAGAGACTTTTGGGTGCTTTCCGAAAACGAACTTCCTTGTGCTGAGACCATGGCGCCTGGAGACCCAAATCGTAGAGCCAAGTGCACAGTAGGTACTCTGTTAGGAGGAGTGATACTCCTTATAGCTATAGTAGTTTTAGTTTCCTATTTTGCACCACACGAACCGCTAGTGAACACTGAGGGGATACCGACACCTACTACCCCTAGTCAGAAAGAAGACAGAGAGCGAAGAGAGAAAGCCTTGCTGGCTGCAGAAAGTTGTAGGTTACATACAGATCTGTCTAAGGGAAATTTTGGGCAGAATGCGTATGCAAAGTTGTTGTATGAGTACATTGATGCGATGGATGCGAAGGACTGTTATGTGTGCATGCCTCTGCCAGCTTCAGTAGATGAGGGTATTAGATACGATCACCTTCCATTGACATATGGAATTTCATGTAGTTTGTTGATTAGTATACTTTATATTTAATTTTGAATTTAAAAACATTTATACAGCGCTCGCATACCCAGCGGTTTCATGGCCCGTTATAGGGGAAATTATTTTGAATATTTCTTTTCGAATTATGATGCTGTGTTGCCAGAAGTCCCGAATTACAAGCATTTGAATAAGTGGGATTATTATAAATCAGAGGACAGACTTGGATATTTTTTCATTCCTACACAAGAGCTAGACACCCCGTAGGCACATCGACACAATTTGACTTGCCTATTATCTGAGACGGAGAAAAAGTTCATTGAACAAGTGGAAGATAGGTACACGAAGCAAAAACAGTTGCGAGATTCAGGGCAAGGCAAGGTAGATTGGACGGAGGAAGAGAAGCAGCATAAGTCAAGAGGGAGTTATGGTCCAATAGCTCTAGATGAAGTGCAGAAAGGGAAGTTGTGCCTTCACAGACCACAGACGTATTATGAAAATGTGTATGTGGGTCATACTACGGGTGAACACACTTTCACTTTGGAATACTACACCAAAGACTTCTTGAAGAGCGTGGTGCAAGTGATTCCTACTGTGTACTTTGTTTGTGGAAGGAATGCGTAAGTGAGGTTGCCAGAGAAGTGGTATGGAACTTGCTATCTAGCAATTATCTTTCCCAAGATTTATCATACTGAAGATTTTGCACTCTTAGAGGGAGGGCCTCAAAGGAGGGTAAAGCGAGGGGAAAGTGCTGGAGCAATTGTGGGAGATGTGTTTGGAGCAGCGATACCTATGCTAGGTGTCATCTTGAATGATGTGAAAATACGGCGGTTGGCAACTGTAGTGGATGAATTGTCAATGAATACAGCTTAGTCATTAGTGCTGGTTGAAGGCGAGATGTTGTCGATCAGGACAATGGTTTTACAGAACCGACTTGCCCTAGACGTCATTCTAGCAAAAGAGGGCGGGGTCTGTAAACGTTTGAAGGTCCAGGAATGTTGCACTTATATACCAGACAACTCTAAGGATCTGGAGAAATATATAAGCAACATTACTGCAATCCATTATGAAATTGAGGATCTGACACAAGAGAATGCATGGGAGACAGTTGGCAAAGGATTTGGGAAAGTTGGAAGCTGGTTTGCGAATTTGGGAAAGAGTTTCCTTGGGTTTGTACTGAAACCCCTCATCATAGCAGTGGCGTGTGTGATTGGATTGTGGGGTTTAGTGAGATTGTACAAGTGGTACAAGTCCACGAGATTAGCGAGATCAATGAGATTGCAAGAGATGCGAATGGAGAGGCTGCAGGACAGTCAATACCGCAGCTTGAGGGCGTTGGAAATGTTGAAGAGAGGGAAAATGGCCACAAGCTCGGTTTAGCTTGGTTCTTACCCTGAGGATGATGTGAGGGTGGTGATGACACGGGTCATCAAAGGGGGGAACTGAGAGAGCGCTAATGAAAATGAAATCTGTAGGGGTGCATCATATGTACAAGTAGTCAGCACCCGTATGTTTAGAGGACTTTTATCATGTTTAGATGCAGTGTGGGATAGATGAACCTCGAATTCACATTTGCTGTTAAACCTAGAATTGTAGCTGAAATGAAAACATTCACTAATGAGATGTGTGTTTAAATGAGTTAAATGTGCACATAGAGGGCTTTTAATTTGAATTATATAACAGTGTTTTATATACTCGATAACCAGCTTACAGTAGAAAATGCATTTGCCGTTAAGGTTGGAGGCCTAGTGAACAAGGGATTGCAATTGTAAAACGTTGGGCCTTCAAATCAAGCTGAGGCCTAGTTCACAGAAATGATGCAGGTCTGTTCGAAAGTTGCTTAACGTTTAAATTATAGAAATGCTTTATGAAAGAGGCTTTAGAAATTGTTGCAACATTATGAGACTGTGAGCCTATTTGCGTGTATTCCTTTGCAGGTGCCTCGCCAAGTAGATTGTAGAGTAGAAGGGCCCATTGTGTATGAGAGTTAGAAATGCTAGACTCAGACATGGAGGAGTAGACCAGGAATTTGAAGAAGCAACTAGAAGCGACGAAGAGTCTGGGACCCAAGGACGTTTGCATGGACAAAGATGGACCAGAGCCATACTGGAAAATTTGGAAGTTAACACCTTCGAGAGGGGCGTACTTGAAGGCGTGTTGTTTGCATTGTGGGGTTTTGTATTAGGGTCAGCGCCCCGAGGGTGGACGGAGAGCAGATGGGCTGAGGAGCTAGAGAGAGTGGTTGGTTTGGCAAAGAGCTTAGCTATGATAGATGATTCTCTAGTCTGTAAGGAGAAAGTGAGTGAACTTCTTTGGGAGTCACCACTGCTGACACCTTTGGTTAGGTTGGGCTACTGTTGAGTAGGGATGTCACTTAGTATAGTGTAGGGACAGATTAATCTGAATTCATGTCTATTAGTCCTATGAGTACCAGAACTCAAGTTATTGCAATTTTGTTCAGTCTGATGGTTCTGGAATTGATCCTCGTTTTATTCATCAGTCGATTGAGACTTTTCCGTAGGATTATGTTTGTATTAGTGCCTGTTTATCTTTTGAACCTCTTGCTGAGGTGCTTGTACCTTCAGTTGTTTTTGGTTATGTAATAAACCATCAAACTTAGTCTCTAGTCAGTGGTTCTTTGGGGAAAGGAAAATGGGAATCAGTGGAATTTAAATTGCTAATTGTGAACAGTTGCCTTAATCACTCTATGACAGGTAAAAAGGTCCAGTCGACCTGTGACGGGATTCTGGAGAATGGTAAGCAGACTCTAGAGTTGAAATCCCGCCTTTCCATCTGTGAAAAACCCGAAGAGGAAAGTTTTCTTATAAAATCCCACCCGTTCCTTTTGACTGCAACGTGTAGGCAAAATCCATATGAATTTTGAATGTACTCTGGGTCACGCAATTTGTGCCTGAGAAACTTCATAGGAGAGCAAAATGAATTCACCGGCTGTATATTGTTAGTCTAGATGACGTAAGCAGTAATGGATACATCAAAGTCCAAATAAAATAATGTAGTTGAGCACGGCACTCATGGGCTAGGGCCATAAGATGTGAAGATTGCGCTGTCATTTTCGATCGTACCTAGTGCATTTTGGGTGCTGTAGTTTTGGTTCTGATAGCGATTTACAGCAGAAAGGCACGGGTCGGAAACACTGTCCTGGTGGATAAAGTCAAGTCTTAAGGAGCTAACCTAAGTGTTTTTAGAACTGTAGGTGGCGCTAGAGACTCACAGCCCCAGTCCCCCGTAAGGAAGAAGCCACAAGGGTCCGGCAGCTGTAGTCCCGAGGCGCGTCTTTCTAGGTCACAAAGGACAGGCTGCTTCCTTGCCCCCTGGCTGTGCTTGCTTACCTGCCCCCTGGCTGTGCTTGCTTCCTCGCCCCCTGGCTGTGCTTGCTTCCCTGCCCCCTGGCTGTGCTTGCTTCCCTGCCCCCTGGCTGTGCTTGCTTTCCTGCCCCCTGGCTGTGCTTGCATCCCTGCCCCCTGGCTGTGCTTGCTTCCCTGCCCCCTCGCTGTGCTTGCTTCCCTGCCCCCTGACTGTGCTTGCTTCCCTGCCCCCTGGCTGTGCTTGCTTCCCTGCCCCCTCGCTGTGCTTGCTTCCCTGCCCCCTGCCTGTGCTTGCCCCCCTGCCCCCTGCCTGTGCTTGCTTTATGCCCCCTGGCTGTGCTTGCTTTATGCCCCCTCGCTGTGCTTGCTTCCCTGCCCCCTCGCTGTGCTTGCTCTACTGGGTGTGTGTGTGGCTCTGGGTGTGTGTGGCTCTGGGTGTGTGTGTGTGGTAGTAATTGCTGTCTGCTGAGCTCGTCCAGTAGGGTACAATAGGTCTCACATTTGCGATAGATTAAGCTATTGGCAATGTAAATGACAATGCCATTTATTTATCTGTTTTAAAAACCAACAACTAAATAAATAAATATGTGTCATTTACAATGCCAATAGCTCTAACTTTTGCAAAGGCGAAACCATTGCATTGTAAATGCTTGTTGTATATTGGGACAAAGAGAGATTCGGGACAGGTTTGCAAGAAACCATTTTCCTGACAGGCTCTAAATAGCAAAGTAATATTTGGGCCCCACAGGTCAATGTTGGACTTGAATAGGTCAATAGGGATCCCATCTGGACTGGGAGATTAGTGCCACCTCCCCCGGATTAATTACTGTGTTCTGGGGGGTCACAATGTAATTCATGGTGGAATATAAGTCTGTAAAGTGGGCTAGACAAGTGGCTTCAGAAATGGCTATCTCGGCACAAGGGTAACCCATGGGGTCGTAAGAAGGAAAATAAAAATGCGCCAGACCTTAAGTTCTTGTTAGGCAAACTAGCTTCAAGTAGACAATTCCAGGCATCCTCCTTTAAAAGCTTTTTCCTTTGCTTAAGGGCCAATGTATGTGTGGATCTAAATTCGCGTACCTCCCTGACCTGTCGTGGCTTTCTAGCCACGACGAGTTCTGTGTGTTTTAGAGCAGGCCGAATCAAACCAGCCAGGGTGGGATGCCCTGGTTTTGCTTTGATTAACATGGAGCCCTTCGCCAATGCCCTTCTTTATATGGTCAAAAGCTTGGATGAACTCATGTGGCTCCTTGTTCTCAACCAATTAATCTAAGTCTAGCCCCATACAAATATAATGGACTAGTCCTCCCCTTTTAAAATTTTCAACGCATTGCCATATTGCCAACATATCAATAAGTTATGAAGTACATAGCACATTTCAATATTTTAAAAACATCCTCCCCATCCTCTTAGAATAAACATTCTCATTAATGTGAACATTATTTAAGCCAAGACCAAGGTTCTGCTGGTTCAGGTGATCTCCAGCAGGTAGTAATCACAGAGCATGCTAGTAATGTTGCTATGATCCACCAGAGACTAGCAGCTCTTGATCGAATTCCCAAGTGCTTGAAGCTACCCAACCACGGACAACCACATTTGTATCTGGATTGACTCCATTCCCGAGTGAGGTCTGGATACTGTCAAGATTCCCTCCAAAAATAATTTTTGCCTACTACAACTCCATATCCTATGAACCCAATCGCCAGGCTCCAAGCCCCTACGGCACAGGTTGGGCACATTGGAATTCCATTTGTTCAAAAGTGAGGGGGTATAATACACTATCCATTGGGCATACAGTTGTATTCTTCAAAAGTTAGATACTCATCACCCTCTGCGATAAACTGTTGTTGTCCTGTGGTTGAACACTTTAGGCCCTATTCAAGAAAATATTATAAAAGTACAGGCAGAAATTTACATCTCTGAGTGATCATATGTTTGGCATATTTTCTATTCACAGCCATCCCAGAAACTTGCATGGAAAGCTGCATAGAGCACAATGTTTCCATGTGTACTTGTGGGAATGTCATCTAACATCTCCCTTGGGGTCCTAATCCACTTTATAGCGTTCTACATAACATAGGATTTTAAATTCTGCAAAGGGTGAAGAGAGCCCTCCTTCAAATGCACATGTGTTTCTTCTCAGCAGCGAAAACATTTTTCAGAGTAGAGAAAGACCTTCCCCTTCAGGCACCCCAAACATGGGTAATCCATTCTTCCTCCCCTCGTGGAAGGTGAGTTGCTTCAGCCTTTGAGTTACTTTAAAGCATTTTCAAGGTGGAAAAGGGTAGAATCAGAGTTTGAGAATGTCCACAAACATACATGTTTATGGGTATTCCCAAACTTTCGAGCAAGACCAAGTCTTGGAATGACACCTTGAGTGAGATTTACAACGTTGTATTTCTGCAGTTGTGGCAAACAGATCTGCAATAGTAAACCATGTATTCCTGCCAGGAATCCCTTTGTGAATTTTTTCAGGTTTATATAAAGATATTGTCACCCATACATGTACATTTATTGCCAAAAATACATTAGTGAATAGAGCCCTTTACTTCCTGGTGACTGATTGAGGCTCACCATTCCCAGGAATGAGATATTGCTTTGAATTAATATTCCAGGACAACACAATCCCCAGAAACATTTGAATACTGAAATTCAGTAAGCCTCTAAAGTTTTCAGGCCAGTTAATTTGTGTTAGACCCGGCATCTTTGACGTGTTTCTCCCCAGTCTTGTTGCTTGTGACTTCCTGTTTATTTACTGTGTGCTACATATCGTTTTTACTGGTTTGTGTACTCTGGGAACTTTATCACTGCTAATCAATGCTAAAGTGCAAGGACTCCCTGTGTAAGTTGTGATTATGATTGGGTATCCATGATTGGCATATTTGATTTACTGGTAAGTCCCTAGTTAAGTGCACGGTGTGTGCCCAGGGCCTGTAAATCAAATTCTACTATTGGTCTTGCTGCACTGGTTGTGCCATCCACATGAGTAGCCCTGTAAACCTGCCTCCGATCTGCCATTACGCTGTCTGCGAGTGCAGTTGTAAACTGTCATGTTGACCTGGCAAGTGCACCCACTTGCCAGGCCCAAATCCTCCCTTTTTCTACATGTAAGGCACCTCTAAGTTAGGCCCAAGGTAGCCCGATGGGCAGGGTGCAGTGTATGTGAAAGGTAGGGCATGTATTAGTGTGTTTTTTTCCATGTCCAGATAGTGAAATACAGCCAATTTTGTTGTTCACTAGTGCAAGGACTAGCCCTCCCATAGGCTAATATTGGAGATGCCTTGTAACATTTTACAAATGTAACCTTCAATTGGGAAGAGCTAGAGATTTAGCTTAGAATTTATCAAACTTACTGAGCTTTCTTTGTCTCCTGTTAAAAATTACATATGTTTTTTCTAAAATGTATTTGCTTTCCTCTGTTTTTTCTATTTGCTTTCGATGCTATCTGATCTGCCTATTTATTCTATACTGTTATTTTCCTGACATGTAAATGTAATATGCTCCATCTTGCAATAATAAAAATGTATTTTAAAAAAAAGAAAAGAATTTAACAATAAATTTTTTAGGTAAGGTGGTTTTTAAATTGTGTGTTTGAAAATGGCATTTATAGAAAGTGGGCATTTTCTTGTTTAACCATCTGGTGCCTCTGCCTGCCTCTGGAATCAATGTCTGGTTTAGACTGACAGGGGCATGTTTGTGCATTCACTCTAGACAGTCACACAAAGGGAGTTGAGGTGTGCCCTGCATATCATGGTGGCCCATCATCAGGCTGATGGGTCTTCCTGAGTTAGAGTGGTGAGATGAGTGTCACATATCCCGGAATAGAGCTGTGCCTGGCCTCTCACAATACTGTCTCCACCCCCGTGGAGTGTGTCTGGAGCCAAGGACAGCCAGGACAAGAACTTGTGCACTACAAAGACAATCCTTTGAAGAATGCCTACATTAAAGGCCAAAAGGGGTATACGTATTGGACCTAAAACCCCAGACTTTTTGAACACTTCTGGATTGGGACATCGTGTCTCCTGAGGCGGAAGCCGGGAGCTTGTTTGCTGCACAATTTTAATATTTGAGTGTCACCATTACTTGTGTATATTTTAAAAAATCTGAGACTTCTACCCACATTCACGCTTCTCTCATCACCCGCGCAGCGGATCTTAGCGCTGCCGCGGGAACGAAAATAACAAAACTCATTCCCGTCATTACCGGCGCGAACCACGGCCACGCCCCTTTTTTGAGGCCACGCCCACCGCCATTTGTTACTTAAGTGACGCTGAATACGAGCGACACTTAGGACATCGTGTCTCCTGAGGCGGATGCCGGGAGCTTGTTTGCTGCACAATTTTAATATTTGAGTGTCAACATTACTTGTGTATAGTTTAGAAAATCTGAGACTTCTCCTACCCACATTCACGCTTCTCTCATCACCCGCGCAGCGGATCTTAGCACTGCCGCGGGAACGAAAATAACAAACCTCATTCCCGCCATTACCGGCGCGAACCACGGCCACGCCCCTTTTCTAAGGCCACGCCCTCTCTAGGCATCATCCTACCCCCATAAATATGTGCCTTTTCCGAACGCGCAGCGGGCGAGCGCAGCGGGCGCGCCGTTTGCGCGCCTAAGGCAAGCCCGTCTGTGCCCGTCCGTGCCGCGGCCGGGACTCGGGCTAGCCACGCTGTCCAACCCTCGTCCACCATAGCGAAAATTTCGACTTTCACTAGGGAAGAGATTCTCTCCTTAAATTGCCAGACTCAACATTGCCACAAATTTATAAATGTTGATAACTGGCTAGGACCAATCTGCTGTTGCAAGTGTAGAACTGATCTTACCCCAGAGCCGTGGTCACCTAACACGGGAAAAAACATCCTCCTTCATGGAGGACTGATCAATGCCAGATCTATGTGCAAAAATGGGGCGCATATTTATGATTTAATCACGGAGACTGATCTCGATATGCTTTTCGTCACAGAAACATGGCTTAAAGCCTGGTGTAACCCGGTAATCGCCCTAACAGTTCCTCAAGGCTATCTTATTCAGAGGGTGGACAGACAGGAACAGAGAGGGGGTGGACTCGCCATCATTTACCGGGATTCTATTAATTGCACCATGCTTGAACTCTCGGACATTAAGGGGGCAGAAAGCATGGGCTTCTGCATCCAGATAAATGAGGAGACTACCTTTAAAGGAGCTTTAATTTATCGCCCACCAGGATAACAGAATGACTTCCTGGAAAGTCTTGGGGAAGCACTCAGCAACCTCAATCTCAAATTTGCTAATTTTACATTACTAGGCGACTTAAATCTCCACCTTGACGAGGCCGAGGACACCAACGCAGCATGGCTGAGAGATCTAACTAGTGTCCTGGGACTTACAATACTGACTAAAGAACCTACACACAAAGCGGGGCACATCTTAGACTGCATCTGCACCAATACTAAATCTTTGAAAGTTGATTCCCCTCGTATCCAGACCTGGACTGACCATTTACTGGTCCCCTTTAAACTGACTGTATAAAGGAAAAGGATCAAAACTGACCATATGAAAATTGAAGTCCATACAAAGAAAGAATGGAAAATGATTAGGGATACTCCCAACCTGTACCAAATTGCCGAGGAAAGCAAACCCCCTTTGACTGGCAATACGGAGACAGATTATAATAGTTTCTGTAAATGGGTCACAGGGGTGTGCAGTCTAAATATCGAGTTTTTATTTTCGACTGGACATAATATCGACTCCAGAATATCGAGATGGCATTAATGTCGAGGTAAGTAATATCGATGTATTTTTTATCGATTTTCATGTATGTTAAAAAATATCGATTGAAAAAATATCGAGTAAGTAATATCGATAGTAAAAAATATCGTTATTTCTAGTAGTTTAAAAATATCGAAAGTCAAAATATCGGTTTTAAGAATATCGAAAGTTGTGTTATCGACAGTCATGATTAAATATATGTTATTTTTTTATTTATTTATATTGAAAATAAATTTATAAAAAATTAATAAATATAAAAATTAATTCAAATAGTATAATAATTTCTAGGAGTGGGTAGTGGGTTTTTAGGGGAATAGGGTGGGAAGTAATTTAATTATAATTAATTAAATATGTAAATTTATTAATTGGTAGTAATATTTAATTAATTGTTAATTAAATAATATTTTTTATTTATATAAAATTTAATTGCTAATTAATTTAATTTAATTGATTAATTGCTAATTATGCTAATTTAAATAATTTATGTCATGTAGCGGATTGTGGGTTTTTAGGGGAATGGGGTGGGAAGTAATTTAATTATAATTAATTAAATATGTAAATTTATTAATTTGTAGTAATATTTAATTAATTGTTAATTAAATAATAGTTTTCAAATATATCAAATTTAATTGGTAATTAATTTAATTTAATTGATTAATTGCTAATTATGCTAATTTAAATAATTTATGTCATGTAGCGGGTTGTGGGTTTATAGGGGAATAGGGTGGGAAGTAATTTAATTATAATAAATAAAATATGTAAATTTATGATTTGGTAGCAAGATTTAATTAATTGTTAATTAAATAATATTTTTTAATTATATAAAAATTAATTTGTAAATAATGTAATTAAATTGATTAATTGGTAATTATGTTAATTTAAATAATTTATGTCATGTAGCAGGTTGTGGGTTTATAGGGGAATAGGGTGGGAAGTAATTTAATTATAATTCATTAAATATGTAAATTTATTAATTGTTAGTAATATTTAATTAATTGTTAATTAAAAAATATTTGTTGATTATTTAAAATTTCATTGGTAATTAATTTAATTTAATTGATTACTTGCTAATTATGTTAAATTAAATTTTTTATTTCCTGTAGCGGGTTGTGTGTTTATAGGGGAATAGAGTGGGAAGTAATTTAATAATAAAGAAGGAAATAATAATATTTATTAAAGGTATACAACGTTTACCACGCAACTTTTACAACGCACTACCATTACAACGAAACTTTTACAACGCACATACCATTATAACGCATGCATTTACAACAAATGTTTTTACAACGCAGGTACTTTTACAACGCATACCATTACAACGTAAGTATTTGTAAGTATATAATTATATTTAAAATGTTATAGGTTTGGGTTTTTGGGTAAAGGGGTATTTTTAGGGTTCAGGGTCAGTTTTGGGTTTTTGGGTAAAGGGGTATTTTTAGGGTTCAGGGTCAGTTTTGGGTTTTTGGGTAAAGGGGTATTTTTAGGGTTCAGGGTCAGTTTTCAGTTTTTGGGTAAAGGGGTATTTTTAGGGTTCAGGGTCAGTTTTCAGTTTTTGGGTAAAGGGGTATTTTTAGGGTTCAGGGTCAGTTTTCAGTTTTTGGGTAAAGGGGTATTTTTAGGGTTCAGGGTCAGTTTTCAGTTTTTGGGTAAAGGGGTATTTTTAGGCTTCAGGGTCAGTTTTCAGTTTTTGGGTAAAGGGGTATTTTTAGGGTTCAGGGTCAGGTTTCAGTTTTTGGGTAAAGGGGTTCAGGGTCAGTTTTCAGTTTTTGGGTAAAGGGGTATTTTTAGGGTTCAGGGTCAGTTTTCAGTTTTTGGGTAAAGGGGTATTTTTAGGGTTCAGGGTCAGTTTTCAGTTTTTGGGTAATGGGGTATTTTTAGGGTTCAGGGTCAGTTTTCAGTTTTTGGATAAAGGGGTATTTTTAGGGTTCAGGGTCAGTTTTCAGTTTTTGGGTAAATGGGTATTTTTAGGGTTCAGGTTCAGTTTTCAGTTTTTGGGTAAAGAGGTATTTTTAGGGTTCAGGGTAAGTTTTCAGTTTTTGGGTAAAGGGGTATTTTTAGGGTTCAGGGTCAGTTTGGGGTTTTTGGGTACAGGGGTACAGGGTAAAAATGACGTTTATACTTGGTGGAGTTGGAATAGTAATTTGTATGGGTTCAGTGTCCAGCACCTTCCCTGATGTTATACTTGGTGGAGTGGGAATAGTAATTAGTATGGGTTCAGTGTCCAGCACCTTCCATGAGTTTACAATTTATCTATTTTTAGCTAGTTTCTATTTAGTTACCTATCTATTAAATGTCGAAGTTACATTTAAATTATATACTTACTTATTTATATTTAACTTTTGATGTCCAGGTGTTGTCTAGGGCTTCTTTATTTTCTTTTTGTCTGTAGGATAAATAGTAAAAAAAAAACATATATTTTAGGTATTTGGCTTTTAAACATAGGTGTGAGGTTTGAGAGTTACATTTTCGATGGAAAATAATGTAGTAGTACTTACTTTATATAGGTGTAGCTGTCTTTATGTTGAAGTCAATACGTTTTCTTTCAGAAATCCTGCAGAGTTTCGTCTTCCTTTAGTTAGGAGATTTAGGCTGCATTTTTAGTTTGCTGTAATCTTGTTTATATAGTATTAGTCTAATAGTTTCTGAAGTAGGATTGGTTGTTTAAATTGATAGTCTGTTTTAATTCGTGGATTTGAATTTTTTAACCTGTTATGCTAATTGCTTTCCTTATATGGGTGACGCCAATTAACGTTTATTTAATGTGTAAGGCCTTATTTTGTATAGGTAATGTTATCTTTATATTTTTAAAGTGGAGGAATATATATAATTTGCAGTAAGAAATGTTTAGTTGTTCGAAACATTGTTTATGTATTATAAAATGTATGTTTGTATTTATTTTGTGTTATAAATGTTAGGAAAATATATAGTATGTTTTATAGCTTTTTAGAAACAATTAGTGAATAAATATGAATAGTATGACTAAATTTTAAGATAATACAGTGATTTATTCAAGGATGTAGTAATTTCGATATTTAAAAAAAACGATAAATTTGCAATCTATATCTTTGTATTCGATATTTTGTCAGTTTTTCATTTCAAGATGTGATAATCGATGTTTTAGAAATCGATAATGTTGTTAGTCGATATTGTTGTAGTCGTTGTTTTTTTTAGTCGATAATGTGGTTTCGATATTTTTGTGTTTTGTTGTTTAAGTATAGGCAATCGATAATTTTGTAGTCGATAATTTTTCATCGATATTTTGTACAGTCGATATTCGGTCTGTCGAGGTTATGTCAGTGATCCGGTCACAGGACTCTGCGGGCCAGTGGATTCCAATACAGTGAGCAAAAAGCGGAATAAAAGGTCCGCTCCCTGGTTCCCCCTCCCCCTAAAGGAAAAACAAAAAGAGGTCAGAATCTTGGAAAGGAAATGGCGTCGTGCATATGGAAAGGAAAAACTCATCATCTACAAAACATCTAGAAGGCAGTACCATGCAATGATAAAAAGTGCCAAAAAAACCTACTTTTTAGAAGCCATAAACTCCTCTAACAACCAACAAAAAGAAATCTTTAAAATAGTTAATGATTTCATGAATCCTAAGATTCTTAGACAAGATATCCCACCTTCGCTCCCATTATGTAACTCAATCGCTAATTACTTTGAACAGAAAATATCTGATCTCACTAAAGATTTCCCAGATCCACCAGCACTCCCCCTCATAGAGGCCATAAGGCTTGACATTGAGAAAATCCAGCTCAACAAATTCACTCATGTTAGTCTGGAAGAAACCCGCCAGGCTATTCTATCCAGCAAATCCGGTTCCCCATTTGATCCCTGCCCTCCCATGCTGCTACATGCTCTAGTGGACACAGTAAACCCGAGCATAAATGCCTCTGCAAAAGAAACCCCTAGTAGACCCCACTACGCTTTCAAACCTTCGTCCTATTTCGCTGCTCCCAATTCTCTTTAAACTTAGTGAAGCAGCAGTGAATAAACAACTGACTAGGTATTTGGAAGAAAATGACATCTTGCACCCCAATCAAGCGGGGTTCAGGGCTAAACACTCCACGGAGTCGGCACTATTCCACACTGTGGAGACCCTGAAGACTGCTATGGACCAAGGAAAAAAGGCTGTACTGGTTCTGCTCGATTTATCGGCGGCCTTTGATACGGTCTCACACTCCGTATTGATTGGCCGCCTAGCAGAATCAGGAATAGCAGGGGCTGCTCTTGAATGGCTAAAAAACTTTCTCAGCCACAGGAAGCAAGTCACGGTACTAGGGAAATACCGCTCAGAGGAGAAAGCATTAAAAACAGGGGTACCACAGGGCTCAAGTCTGAGCCCAGTACTATTTAACCTGTACATGACCCCCCTGATAGAGCTTATTACATCTTTTCACATCAGCACTATATCTTATGCTGATGATACTCAGCTCATCCTCATATTAGACAGCAATACAACAAAAGCAGAGGAAAATCTGAGAGATTGTCTTACCGCCACATTCGACTGGATGAGAAAACACCATCTCAAATGTAATTCGGGCAAGACCGAAATTTCACCATTCGGACAACAAAACTTTTTTTCCCCCAAATCATGGTGGCCACAAGATGCAGAAGTCCCCCCAAACACCATTACTACGGCCCGCAACCTTGGGATTAGATTTGACGAGGCCCTGTCATTTAGGCAACAAGCAGGTGCTGTGGCAGGGTCCTGCTTTAGCATAATCAAAGGCCTCAGAAGATTCTTCGACCTTCTCCTGCTGACAGCCAGGAAGACGGTGGCGGTGGCTCTTATTACATCTCGTCTGGACTACTGCAACAGTCTATATGCAGGCTCCAGTAAAGCAGTACTGCATCGACTGCAGATGGTCTAGAATGCCACCGCCCACCACGTACTGAGATGGCCCAGGAAGTCGTCTGCATCAGCAGCACTTAAGATCCTGCACTGGTTGCCCATCCACAAAAGGGTGCTATTTAAAATCTTAGTAATCACTTTTAGATCCTACCATCAGCTGGGTCCTACCTACCTGTCAAAAAGGTTCAGAAGATATGTGCCCTCCCGCTCACTCAGGTCTTCCAACCTGAACTTGCTGGTGACTCCCAAATTTAGACTAGCTACGAAAGGAGGAAAGTCCCTTGGAGTGCTGGGTGCTAGGGCCTGGAATAAACTACCGCTCCAATTGCGCCAGATCCCGTCAGAGAACCTTTTTCGAAAGGCTCTAAAGACATGGATTTTTAAACTCACAGACACAGCCTGTTTAGCTTTAGTCTAAACCCAATCCCTAGAGATACCAGACACTGTTTTACCGGTGCCTCACTAGCTCCCCGGCCAAACACCTTTTAGACATGAGTGGTCAGCGCCAAGATGCTCCGTGGAGTGTAAGCCGCGCTTTACAAAAATAAAATTACATTACATTACATTAAGAGGAACCTCTGCCAAGGAGAAGAGCTGAAGGGCTGTGAGGAGGAGTACTGTAACTTTGCTGTGTGTTGCCTTGCTGGATTGGCCTGCAATTGCTGCTTCTGCTTTGGAGAGTAAAAGGACATAACCTTGCTGTGTATCCTGCTTGTGAAGTTTCTCCAAGGGCTTGTGTGTGCTTGTGTCCTTTTGAGAAGTCTCAGGGCCATCAAAGAATTCATCCGCCGCATCCCTGAACTCCACTGCTGTGTGTTCTGACCTGCCTTGTGGTGTTGGTTCCAGTTCTGTGCCTTGGAGGTTGGTTTGCTGCTTCTACTGCTGAAAATCCAAGCATCACCCTTCTAGCACCTGTTTTTGGGATGCAGCACCACCATGCAGGAGAAAATTCCATGCACTGCGACGGTGCAGGAGAAATTTCCATGCACTGCCACTGTGCGGACGAAGAAATTGAATTGATGAAGGGCCTGTTTCGCATCTGCATCGACCCGCAAAGCCTGAATTTTCCACGCATCGCACCTGTGCACCAACTCTGTGCCAACTCTGCATCGCCGCTGGGCTGTAGTAAGGAACCGAGGCCACGTGTCCCACGAATCGAAGCATCACCTCCCCACATAGTAAGAAACCAGCGCATCACCTTCTCTCACAGTAAGGAACTGACGCGTCATCTCATCTGCATAATAGTAAGGACCTGACGCATCATCTCCCCTGAGAGCAAAAACTGACTCATCACCTTCCATGCGTGTAAGAAACTGATGCATCGCTTCGCTTTCTAGTGACTCATCTCCCCTGTGCCTGTTTTCGAATTGTAATTTTGGCGCATCTTAGGTGCTTTGCACAAAAAGTGACGCATTCCTTGTTTTATATGGACTGAACTGTTTTTAACCTTTTTAAAGTAATATCTTGATATATGTATGTTGGATGTTTGTAGTTTTTGTCTTGTTTGGTTTGGATAAAGTTACTTTATTTTTCTAAACTGGTGTGGTGTCCATTTGTAGTGTTTTCACTGTGTTTGTTATGTAGAAATACTTTTCACATTGCATCTGAGATAGGCCTGGTTGCTCGTTCCAAGCTACAAAGGGGGTGAGCAGGGGTTATCTTAACTGTGTAATCCCCTTACCCTGACTGGAATGAAGGGTCCCTACTTGGACAGGGTACAAGCCACTGCCAACTAGAGACCCCCATTTCTAACAGTTGGTCTCTCTAGCCAAAAACACAATATATTGGGCCCATTACTAAGTCACTTGGCTGTCAGCTACCTAGTTACCATCATCAAAGGAGGCTGGGTTAGTGTGGCTAAGAGTTCTGTTGTGGCTACTTCCCTTCTTATTTCCAACAGCCATGATGTGACCAGGGGCGGCCTTTGGCATGTGCAAGCTGTGCACCTGCACAGGGCCACCAAACTCCAGGGGCCTCCTCACCAATATATATCCTTAATATAATAATCCTCTGAGGATGGATACATATTAGCGTGGCGGCCCCTGGCAGGGATTTGGTGGCCTCCGGCTCTGTTCCACTTCCTAGCATCCTGACCCCCCTCCTCCTGAGCTCCGGGGGGCTCAGCCCCGCCCGGACCCCTCTTCCAGGGCCCCCTACCTACTTTCCCTGCCCAGGGCCGCCATGAGCCTAGAGCCGCCCCTGATGTGACCTCATCTGTCAGCAACCTGTGACCCGAGAAGCAGCATGCTTTAGTGCGGCAAGAGTTTAGTTATACATCATCATTTTGTCAATAAATTCTACTACAGCCTCATTATTTGCTTTTTTTTCTCAGTTTCTTTTCAGCTATTGATTGAAGCAGTAAAAACAGATCCATGTTATCAAGACTGCTGTTGCTTGATCAGTGAGGTTTCATAGTTAATGTCTAGTCTTTAACTTTGTTTTTTGTGTTGAACTAGCAGTAGCTTGGAACCACTGAACATGAGCAAGGGAAAAAGGGCCAGATTTTTTAAAAATGCACGCAAAGAGGCTGCGCTGCATTGCGTGACAGGGAGGCAGCAGGAAAGTGCCATCTCTATAGAGACATGGCAAACTCCTTCCCTTTCCCTAGCTCCAGGGCTGATTTCAGCTGCCATGCGCCACGTACACTCCTTAGGGTCATAGCACTAGGGTGCATGCCTGAGTTTAGAATAGATTTTCTAAAGGAAGTGTACCCTTCCTGTACAAAATACTATACATAGACAAGTTCAAACACTTTTCTCACTTTGTATGTGTGCTGCACACATGCAAAGTAGGAAAAGAAAGGAGAAATAAAAACATTTTTCCTCCTAATGCCTCCTTTTTAGATATTGTTAACTTTTTGCACTAAACACTGTCTACAATTGTTTGTAAATACGGTTTTGCATCAAAAGGCATTGGTGGTTGCATATGAACGTCCATGTACCACCCGTGCAATGTCCGCTTGGCGCTAAGAAATGCAAAGAAATGCTTCACGCGTCTTTGCGTTACTTGCAGGGTATTTTCCAATGCAAAACAAGTTTTGCGCTGGAAATTAAATTGGTAAAAAAACATTGCTGGAGTTAATTTTGTGAGGCTAACCCACCGTAAAATGTTTGAAAATCTGCCCCAAAATATTTTGCACATCTTTGTAGGCCCAAACACCTTACTTATCTACAGCTTGGGGCGAACCAGCTGGTTCAATATAGAGTCTCAAAAATGCCTGAAAATCCTATAGCAGTAGTCTGTGTTGAATGACCAATGGATTTACAAAGAAAGAGTAATTTGGACCAAAGTTCAATAACATAAACTTGACCTCACGAATAGCGTATGTGTTTGCAACAAGCTACAGTACAAAGAAACTTTCATTGTTGACATTATTGATCTATTCAGAAACATCTAGCTTTTCAAACCTCCATTGTTCCCACGAAACTCAGGTCAGATGCCTTTGAGCATTACAGATAATTCTGTTCAAACATATTGTTGCGCTTCATTGACCCTTTCCTATTATGCCAAATGGGGCATCATGATACATGTTTTTTAAAGTATCCTTTTGCCCGTAGGCTTGTAACCAAGACAGCTACATGTGGAATGGAGGGAACTGCCCTCTCTGTGAGGGGAAGTTTTGGAAGAGCAGACAAAAGGAGCAGATGAAATTGGCAGCTGTTGGACGTCCATGTCAACGCGTTGCACCGCAAAGGGATTATTCAATCACTTCAGCCTCCAATGAACCCTCAACGCACCATAGTACAAATATTTTAGAGTTGCCTGTAAGGGGAAAACGATTTTTGTACAGATGCTGTTGCTGGATTCAAGCAGGAAGAGAAAGCTCAGGATGAAGCAAAGAGAGAGGTTGGATGGTTAGGTCAAGAGAGGTACAGAAAAAGATCTGATTAAGGATGGAAGTGGGGACAGCTTGAATGAATGAATGAATTCATACTTGTATAGCGCACTTATACCCTGAGGCATCTTGGCGCTGTACGCATACCGCTGTGGAACCCTTCCTAGCTTTTCCCCTGTGAAATGCCCACTCCTGGGCACCCCCAAGGTGAAGCCAGGCACCCCAGCGCTGTTGGGGCGTTGTGGAGATTAAGCAAGCTATTGCCCAGAGTTGCAGAGTGGGACCCATGATTAGAATAGGCACCAGGCGAGAACTATCAGGTCTGAGGAAATTGAGGCCATGACCTGCCGAGGCGGGAATTGAACCCTGGTCCTGGGCCAGACCTCTGCATCAGGGTCTGCCGCTCTAACCATTGAGCCACACTTCTCTTGGCCCTAGTGAGGACAGGCTGGAAACTAGGTTGATGGTGGCTAAAGAATAAATAATAGGAGTTAAATAAAATATTCTTCAATAATTTGTTAAATTCCATTGGGGCACAGGGCAAGCAAGGGCTACTGGGCCACAGCCTTAGGACTGGGGTCATTTTCCTCTGATAGCCCAGAGTTCGCCCTATTATGGCTCTGCAAACTTGGCCAAGTATAACTCCTTTAACATCAGACTCTCAGTGGTAGCAATGGTAGGCAGTCATAGGTTTAACAGAAAGGTTAGTATTGGGTGCACAACAGACTGAGTACTCAGCAGGCAGCCAAAAGCAAAATAAAGTGATTGTCCAGCCTGGAGCTTATCTTTCTAAAAGGAAAATACGTTATTACACAATAATACCATACACTAACACAAAAAGTATCAAATACCCAGGTTACCAGTGTGAGGATAATACTTCCAGATAAGGTTGCTCCCTTTATCACACCCCTTCCACTCTCTCTTCTTTACCCTCAGGTTGCTCTGGTGTGGGTAGTAGTACAGGTGCACTGATTGTACCATCTTGTCACCTATTATTGACAGAATAGCACTCAGTGCCTCACCCTTTTTAAGGGCTTGCAGTAAGCCTTGTGTCAGCCCCATTTCATGCTGAGGGGGAGGTGTACTGACTGTATTCAGACCAGATGGATTGTCTCCTTCCAGCAGGCAGGCACAGACCACACAGTAGTGTCCTTGAGACAGCAGCGGCATGCAGCTGTCTTGAGACGGTGGCCCTCTTCTGGGAGGACATATAAGCATCAGGTGGGCCCTTGAGTTGCAATCAGGCACCCTCCTTCCGGAGAGATGAGTCTTGGGGTCAGTTGCTAGGGCCTTCCTGAAATAATTCATAGATGTAGTCCTCTTTCATGTGCAGGGCTGGGGCCAGTTAGTAGTTGCTTTGAGACACTTCAGGTGCACTTGGGGATTCAACCATGGTCAGCCACTTCGTCACTTTGGCACTCAAAGTAGCAGCTTTCACTTTCTACGGCGTAGTACGCAGGGGTGTATTATTTGAAAATGCCAAGGACAAGCCACAATCTTAGTCCATTTGGTACTGGGGAAGTACCACAGCTTCACAGGTTTCCTCTGGTGCTGCAAAGACCACTTGGGCACAAATGGGTAAGTGTCATGGCAACATCGGTGAGCTACTTCTGGCATATGAGGCATACTTAAGCAAGTGTCATGACCGCAACAGCTGGGTCGAATGGCGGATCTGTTTGGGAATACTTCAGGGTGCCATAGTGCTCTGCCTCAGCACCAGTGACTGCCTCTGAGCTATGCTCTTCATGACTCTCTGGTGGACAGACACACAGCATTGGGGTTCAACTGCTCTTGTAGCAGCTTCCACTTTCTATGGCATTTTCTGCAGGGGTGTACAATTGGCAAATGCCGGGGAAAAGCCACAGTCTTAGTCCATTTGGCACTAGGTGAAGTGCCATAACTTCACAGGCTTCTTCTTGTGCTACACAGGCTACTTGGGCACAACTGGCAAGTACCATGGCTACATCTGTGAGCCGCTCCAGACATACAAGGCATACTTAGGCAATAAAGGTCAAAAAACAAGGGGGCACTGTTCCTAGGCAGGTGTGCGGAGTGTCACTCGCTCCCTTGAGAGAAGGTAAAGAAAGAAAAGTGAGGGCCCTAGGCCTAGGACTCACCGGTGACAGGGAAGAACATGTCTTGTTCCTTATTGCCCTCACACACCCCGAAGGATGTCATGCTTCATCATCGGGCAGTGGCTTCTCGTTGGGCCGGCTCTGCAATGCCCCACGGGTCCCCCGAAGGGTCACTTTGTCGGAGATCTTCTGCGAACTGCCCTAAGGTGCATGCGGTTGTGCAGGGGAGTCCTAAGTGAGTAGTGAAAAAGCGCGTGCAGTGATTTAAAATTGACTAAGCGTTACCAAGAAAATACGTTTTAATAAGGTTGTACCCTTGACAAAATAAAGAACCCGTAGGTTAAGTGTTACCTGACAAGGCGTAATGAGCCTGGGTAACTCAAACGGTCGACATGTTTTGCGCCTCTAAGGTCCTGTAGGATCGAGGCGCTTCTTCAGGACCAAGTGAACGTTGTGTGGTGTCTAGTGCATGTGTTAAGGAGTAATATATAAAAAGACAAATAAATGCAGAGGGTCAGTCACCCTCTGTGAGATCAGTGCAGGGCGCCTCCCTAGGAATAGTGCCCCCTAGTTCTTTGACCTTACGTTTAACTCCTGGAACACGGGCACTGGACCTTTAATCAGCTTCTAGTCCCCCATCCCTTTTCATTTATGACATAATACTTAGGCAAGTGTCATAGCCACAGCAGCAGAGTCCATTGGTGGATCTATTTGGGAACACTCACAGGTGCCATCTTGCTCTGCTTCAGCCCCAGTGACTGCCTCTGAGTTATGCTCTCCATGACTCTGGTGGACGGACCCACAGCATGGAGTTCAACTGCTCTTGTTGACACCAGTAGTCAGATGCTTTACAGATATGGTTCACTCCTTCCCTCTTGTTCCAAGCAGGACTCTCCTGGCATTCCAGGAAAGCAGATGTTCCACCAGATCAGATTCCATGTGATGTATCCTCCCCTCCGTGAATCTGGCAATCAGGAAGACACCGTCAGCTCTGGTTATAGAGTAGTCTTCTTTCACTTAGCTCTCCTTGGATGAACATGACTTGGAACTGCAAGTGAGTCAATAGCTCACACTATTATGCAGGGATAACAGACAGGGGATATGGATTATCTGCCTGCCCTTACAGAACAAGTTTGGGTCTGTTATCTTTTCATGTGTCCATCTCAGGATGTTTTCTAGACTAAGCATTTGTCTAGAGTGAAGCTGTATATATGTTGGTCGTTTCTAGGCGTAAGCCCAAACAGAAAAACCAGAGGCTAAAAGAGGAGTGACCAGTTTGCACTTGGATATCGACAGCCACACCTGACAGCGATCAGCAAGAATGACAACAGACTGATTCCCTTCTAAAGGACCATTTACTCTTTAAAAACAGGAACTGCAGTCTCACCGTTATCTCCTAGCATCCGCTAAATGGCAGTCTTCGGGAAGACTAATCAGCAGCCCTCTGCTGCAAAATAACCTTATTGAATTTCTAAGAGGAAGACAAATTCCTCTGTCTCCACTGCAGTGTCTAGGTTCCCACACTCCAAGCTCAGGAGTGTCAACAACATACTTCTACTTTCTTGGAAAGTAACCTCACCTACATCTTGTGGATATGAACAGGTCAGGGATTTCCAAAATGAAATTTACAAACCTGTGCCATCCTGTTTCACTCTGACATCCATTCGAGGTGTACTATGCTTAGCATACACAACATACACCTATCTGCATGCTCAGGATCTTGGCGCTATGATCCATGTTTATTGGTGGCTACAGAACTTTACATAAGCGGACCAGTAGTGCTCTATTCTTGCGATACAGATATCAAAGGTCTAACCAGGCTATGATTGCTAAAAAAACACAGTATACTGCTACCACCATGCTAGACACATAAACCTGTGACAGGAACTGTACTTCTCTTCCACTGTGGTGAGAATACCTCAAGCTCCTCTCTAAGTTCAGGGTGGGTCAAAGACCTATTCTTTATCAATGAAAGGTTTAGGCCAAACAAACACACACTACCAGAGCCAGATACTCACAGTATGCGCCTCAGGGCAGGGGACACACTGTATGCTATGCAGTGGACATTCCAGTTCCAACAAAATGCTAGTGTTTGACATTTTTTAAAGGAAGGGGCATTAGAGTCTTAAGGGGGAGTAATGTTTATGTGTGGTGGAATGGGTAGGAATTCACTGTTAGAACCTTCTTTAGAGACATTTAGTATGAGCAAATAAGCTGAATGACTTTTTTGCCAGCATATTCAACCCATCAGCCATTTAAACATGCAGACCAACTATAAAGAAAATGTCTCGGAATATACACTTTCACATTGAAAATTGCTGTATAATAATACCGCATTTTGTCTACAGCTAAAGTCCTGCAGTTCTATATTGACCAAATGTAAATCCATTATAATAATGCTTTCCTCTCCTTGGTGTGGGAGATGTAATTTTCAGGAATGGGGTTAATAATTTGGGAGGAGAATATCCCTGCCAACGTAATAAAACCATTCTTGTTAGGTCAAAACACAGTGAGAATCTCTGTATATCCTCTGGTAGCTGTGGCACAAGCAGCAGGCAATCCCTAGTGAAGTGCAAGCTAAGTTTCAAGCAGTACCAACAACTTCAAAGCAAAGGCCATATCATTCCCAAACCAATTGAAAACAACAGAGAAAACCTTATGAGCATAATGACACCAAGTTCAGTAAAATAGGACAAATGGACAGATTTGTATGTATGTATGAATCTTTATTGTTCAATTAATTAAAATTGTTACAATATTCTATCAATTAAACAAAAACGTGTTTAAAATCTCCCACAATTAGTTAAGAATGAAAAAGTTGTTTAAAAAGATTTAAAATAATTAAAATGACTGTTATTAGGATTATTGTCCTATCTAGCAGTAAGGTGTTGTACGTTGGGTTTAAGGAAAAGGGTTATCTTAGTCGCTCTTGCTTGATGGCCGACTGAGTACCGTTATAATTCAGTTTTCAGTTTCAGTTTGGCTTGGATTGTGTCAGAGCTTGTTCCAGGTAGGGCTGTGGTTACCCATGGTGTATGAGGGGTCCAGCGAGGAAAGATTGAATTGGTGATGCAGGCTTTCCAAGCCCCTTTCAAAAGATATTCTCTTGGCCTGAGTATTCACTGTTTTCCTCCAGGCTTTTAGTGGGATGTCAGGGTTGTGCAGATTTTGGATGTTAATGTCCAATAATCTAATGCCTGCTGCCAAATGCACCTGCCATGGGGAACCCTCCTCTTCAAAGAGCGTTTTAATTTGTCTTTTTAATGACAATTCTGGTGCTCGCGTAGTCCGGATATAATATTTTATTAAATCACCTGAGCAAGGGATGTCCAGAATGGTGAGACCCAGCTCCAGCCTTACTCTTGCTCTCCTAGCCTGTCTAGGGAGAGCTAGGACCTTTTTGGAAGACAGAATTTGATGGTTCGCGAGGAACTTATTGAAGGCACCAGGGAAAACTAAATGGCTATAATTAAGAGAGGGCACTAGTTTTGCCTTAAGAACTTTCAAAATGGGTTCAGTGGTTGGACTGTGAATTCGCTGGTTAAGGCTTTTACAAGAAAAAATATGCCAGCCGCTTTCCTTCTCAGATGTTTCAGATGGGTTGTAGGTTTTGCCCCTTCCGATAGCCAGAAACCCAAGTAGTTGTTGGTCATACTTGTTTTAATTTGTCGGACCCCAAGTTGCCAATGTGTGGTCTTCTCACGAGGGTACTTCCCGAATATAAGTATCCTAGTCTTCTCCTGGTTCACCAGGAGTTTGTTCTGTTGGTTATATCCATGCAAAGCTTTCAGGGCCTTCTGTAAGCCAGTTCTCGTGTGGTCCATATTTACGATGTCATCCGCATACTTTGAAGCTGCGTGTTCCCAGTCTAGGGGGCAATAGACTTGCCCCCTCCAGCGCTTTCCCCAGGTCAGCTGTGTACAGATTGAAAAGTATTGGGGCAAGTATCCACCCTTGTTTTAAACCGTTATTAGTTTGTACCTTGGTGGTGACTAATGTTTAACTGATTTCAATGCGGACCCAGGTCCCCTGATATAGGGGAAATTATGGCTTTTAGCAGCTATTGGGGGATTCCCCAAGTATGTTCCACAGCTTCCCAAGATCAACCCTATCAAAAGCTACACTATAGTCCACAAAGCAGCACAAAAGTGGTAACTGAGATGTCTTGGTAGCGTGGTTAGACAGGTGGCCCAGTACTAAGTTGTTGTCTGTGGCAGATTTGTATGCTCAAGTGGATTGAGCTAATATGCTACCTTGGTCGCACGGTTTTTGACCGGAGCCAATTCCTGCTGGAGTTCTGGCCGTTTGATGATCGCCCAGAGATTCCAGTGTGGAGGCTTAACCCAATGACCCTGGGGGATTCCTGTTATAGAGATTCCCTAGACAATGCCATCTCAGAGTATTTTGATATTAATTGGGGTGCAGCCTCAAATGGACATGTGGAGTGGGAAGCATTTAAAGAGGTGGTCCGCAGACACTGTTTGGGCCAATTGGCGGGGGTCAGAACTAGATGGAGAGTTGCGAATGCTGGAATGCATACTCCATGCATGAGATAATGCCTTTGGGGCAGATTCTGCGACACACGAGGGGCTCTTAGAAGCGAAGGAACAATGTGACACCTCTCTAGAGCCTTTGAGATGTCATGACTATAGGAATAATATAGCCTGGCTTATGAGGAGGAGGGATGGTTGGTGAGTCTCCTGGCTTGGCTTATCAGGCCTGAGTCTCAAGGCTCCACCATAACCCAGATCTGAGCAGTGGATGGTGCCAGCCTTTATTATCCTGGAGCCATTAACGATGCATTTCGGGGCTATTACGAGACAATTTATCTCTGCATTGAAAAAATTCAATACAAATGGTCTTCCTAGACAGGTTAGCGCTCTGTATGTTACCTCGCGAGGACAGGGATGACCTGGGGGGTCCAGTGATAGTACAAGAGATTAGGGAAGCCATTAAAGAAATGGTAAAACACGGGGTCTGGATGTACTTCCTGTGGAGTTGTACTCTACATTCCTGGGACCTGTGACCCTAAATTGGAGATCTGCTGAGTTGTTGAGACTGGGAACCCTGCCTGAATTCACAAAAAATGCACTTGTAGTGCCTCTTGCTAAGATTAAAGTGCGGGGTGCACCTACATTTTTACTTTGGACCTTGTCCATTCTTACCATTGATTTTAAGGTCCTTATTAAGGTCCTTATTAAGGTCCTGGACTCCCGCTTACTTCCACACATGCCGACTCTGGGACAGAGGAATCAAAATGGCTTTATCCCGGCTAACACAACCTCCCACAACCTAAGACATCTATATCATGCCCGTTATCACCCTGCAGTACAAAAGGGGGTGGTGCAAAAGGGGGTGGTGGTACCCCCTTTTGTACCATTATCACCCTGCGGCACAGGCCCTGCCGGGGGTCCTGCTTATGTCAGTGTACCTTGAAAAGGCCTTCAACACGGTTTGAGGGGATTTCTCAAAATGCGATGCAGTGTGTGCAACGAAATTTGTTTTATTTATTTTTATGTTTACTTACCTTTTAAAGTCCGTAATCCATACATTACTCCCCCCCACCCCTGCCCCTCCCCCTCTCCACGTCACCGCCCGGCTGGTACTCCCACTACTGGCCGCGGCTGGCCTCATGGGGATTCTATTTTCTGCTTACAGCTCAACAACTGATGGACTGGATGGAGGCTGGACTGGTGTTGGTTAGGGAGCATATGGGCACCCTCATTCCCTTGGAGGACCTATCGACCCAACATGCTTTATACCTGGGATATGTTCTGGCTTACGAAGCCTAAGTCTGAATTTTTTTAAGTCTTTGGACCCGGGGCTGGGAAGAACCAATGGCCCACACAGTTCTTCAATTACTGCTGTCTATTAACATCGTTCTATAGGGCCCTGAATAAGATGGTGCACTAACCCTGGGCAACACTTAAGACCAGATGGAGCCGAGGCTTCGGTCATGATACTGGGATACCCCAAAAAAGTCTCCAGAAACACAAGGCTGAAGTTCATCCAATTCAATTACATACACATGACCTACCTGATGCACCATAGACTTCAGCTCAATTAGGAAGGTGAGCCACATGAGTGCTCCTGATATTGACACCCAGACCCGGACTTCAGTCATATGACTTGCAGCTACCCCATGTTGCAACTGTTCTGGAACTTGGTAATAGAACGGTTACATGATACTCTAGGCCATATTCTTCCATGCACGATTGAGACTTGCTTCGGGGGGCGGGGGGTTCCCTAAACCTACCTGTGAAAAGTGGGCACTAGATTCTCGGATTTTGACTCTTGTTTTAGCCGGGAGACAAATTGCAATGGCATGGAAGTCGGCAATGGAACCAGTCCTGGAAACTTTGATAAGCAGATGACAGGTTCTAGCTCACAGAAGATGCACAAGGTGTGTGGAACCGCACTATAGCTGCTCTATGGACTGAGGTATTGGAGAACTGATTACAACCAGAGGGAAATGCGGGGTCAGAACCAAAGGACCAGACTTAGTCGCCTGATAGCGAACTGGTTGATGAAACAGATACTGGGATAGGAGCAAATACACTCTGATAGGCATACACCTCACATCTGCTGTGGTTCCCCTGTCTGTCCCTGCCCCCTCTTCCCCCTTATAAACACTGGAGCTTCTGTCCCACTGGAACCCGCTTACCCACTCCTCCTTTGGTAATACTCATTCCCTGCACATAACACACCTCCAAGACAGTTTGGTTCTCTTTTTTAGTTACAGTCATAACCATGTTTTCCCACTCCCTCCCTCCTGGCCCAGGATATGCGGGCCCTTGGGGAGCATACCATTATTATGCGAGTGCAGTAGCTCTGCCTAGGCCTATTTGTTAACCACACTACGGGGAAAGATAGCATCAACCTTTTGTTTTATTTGAGTTTGGCACAATAATTCTAATACTTTCTGGAGATGATCTGTGTGACTATGTTCGATGCTTTATTGTTTGTCATACCATGACTATAGATCTCATGTTTACTTCTTGTCACCTAATCAATCCTACTGTAATATGATTCTACATAATGTATGTTTGTTCATAAAAAACTGCCAATAAACATGCCTAAAAAAATTCATTAAAATAGGGGAACCAGATAATAAAATTGTTATATTTTTAAGACAAAAAACCCAAAGAAAAAGTAAGGCATCAGTCAAAAATCTTTGTTTACAACTGTTGACCTGGGCATGGGCCTGGGTGTGATTTGAGTCTTACTATGATGGAGTGGAGATTGTAAACACCAAGAAGGTTATTGCAGACAAAGTGTTCACCTTTGCAGTTAGTCTCTGTAATGGAAGTCAAAATTGTCCAGGGGGCTAAAGTTCAATGTTATAGCCAATGAGGGTCCATCAAAGTCAGATACGTTGTCCTCAAACTCCCACTAATGCACTTTTGTTATGGTGGCAACAAACCTGAATGGGACAAACCTGGGTTTCATAGCCACAGAGGTCGCTTTGCATGTTGGACAGATTTGCCACCTTGCACCGGTTTAAGGTTTTACCCTTAGACTGAAGGCAAGATCTAGAGTTTGGCAGATTGCACTCCACCCATCAGGGTGGTGGAGGACATTATGTACGCCACCCTGACATACTACCATCCAGCAAATTTAGACATCACCGCTGTCCCAGTGTTGGTTCCTGTAAAGGTACAAACAGTTTGGTGGACAGATGAAGTCAATGTTGCTGGCCGGCCACCAAACTTTAACAAACATTTTGTTTTTTAAAAAACAAACTCCAAAAGTCTTTTATTGAAAAACAAAAAAACTACAGACCCCCACACCCATGAAGGCTTTCCTTGGGTGTGAGGTTTATTATTTGCTTTTTTACTATTTCTCACTGTAGACAGAAAAAAAACATCACACCATCCATTCTATATAGCGTGGGCAGTGTAAGGCTGTTCTTCGGGTGACGCCATCTCCCTTGGGCTGGCGTAGGAAGCTTTACATCAGCAAAGCCAATTGGGGCTCCATTAATGGATAGCTGGCTGTCCTTCCAACCCTAAATCGGTTGGTTTGATGGACCGAGAACGCTATCATTTTTGTGTTGCCCAATTACTAGATCTGGTTGAAATGTAAATTATGCTAAGGTAATTTGTTTAGTATTAGGATTTTCAAGTTATGCTTGCTAAACAGCATGCAGTCCAAAAGTGATGCCATTATGTAACATTGAGCAATTACATGCCATGTGAAATGTTATTGTGAGCACGCTGAAATAACACGAATTGGCAAAATGCTAGCAGCTGTTGCTCATGCCACTTATAGGTTTTTTCAACTATATTTTTACTGAGAAATGCTTCCTCATATCAAAAAAAATTTGAGTATATATTTCATGCTAAAATGTTGAGCTAAAATAAAAAAAATCATTTTTCTCAATGTACCCAAAATTAATGTAACTAAGCAAAAGCAAACTATGAAAATGTTGCACACCCCTAGACATTAGTCATTATTTGGATGGCCAAAATTCTCCAGCAGGACAGGGCTAGAAGCAGTGTCTGGGCAGGGCTTCACGTGGCCAATACCCTTGAGGCGGGGTCACGCTAAATCATTGTTTAGTGCAGCAAACAGCTGCAACGGGGCAAACATGTTTTTTCTTGATCAGCAAGGGTGAAGCTTTCTGGGCTAACCTTAGTACCTTGACCCAGTTCTCTGGAGGTGGAAACAAATCTTTAAATCCCACTTTTCTCCAACTTATGTGAAACATCCTTCATGTCACTCCTGAGGCCCGAACCCCCTTATGACAGGCTTCTGGGCAATAAACATCTCTCCAATCAGGTCTTGTGTTGAGTACAGTCCTCTGTGATCAGCTGGACCATATTGGTGTCAGCGGCCATTCTGCTGTGTGGGTCCCTGAAGCGAGGAAACACTGGAAGCTTACAGAGCAGATCCAGTTCTTGGTCCTAGTAGGATGCAGGAATTATTGAGCCTTTGAGAGAGCCCTCCTTTTTCTGGTGTAATCTTCTAGGGTCCGAGATGGTGTTTGAGGTACCAGATTTATCCAGTGCACAAGCCAGCGATTTGAGAAATTCTACCATCCAAATCTAAATAATTACTCGTAGTTGACCACATCTTTTTGCTCTTGCTCTTTGCCTTACTGTAAAATTACCAGGAGCCCATTTCAAGATGGTAGAATGTATCTGCTGTGAGGCAGGTCTGTCATCAGCTTCTCAAGCACTCCTCTATTTAGATGAACTCACTTTCCACCTAATAGGGTGATCGTTGGTTCTTTCCTTCTCCTAAAACTGGAGCCTGACTATTGGGAAGGTCATGGGAATGAACAAGAGGACCATCTCTCACTTATGCAAGTCAAAAGAGGTAGGTCTAAAATTGCCCTTTATTCTGCCATCTGTTCCTGGTCACTCACAGATACTCAATCCATGCTAAGTGGTCAGCATTTAATGTCAATCTGCTATCCCTATGCTCAGAGGTAGCTTAGTTTCTTCTCAGCTAAAGTCATTAACTCTCCCAGCCAAGGATTTGTATTCCTCCTCTGGAAGGGATTTCTAGCCCAATTATTGGCACAGGCAGCTCAAAGTACATTTTAAAAAAATGTTTTTCCACTTAAGATATCATAATCTGATCTCTCCATTACATGAGATTTTGAAAATTGAGTACGAGATAACTTTGAACCTTTTGCCTAGCAGTTTCACCAGTGGAGATAAGAAAGAAAGGCTTTAATCTGATCTAGGCCTGTTAGCAAACTATACCCAGTGAAATAGTTTTGGGGTTTTATTTTACTGTCACAGCACACTAACCCTAATATGTAGGGTTCCCTATGCTTATATTATTTTAACCTGCCCTCTGGGCGTACAAGGCACACTTTAGTGTTGAATGATGAATATATAAAAAGTATTTTTTCTTACATAGCAAATACACTTTCACCTGCTGTGTGTCACTGCAGTGCATTTAAATTGCAGCCAAGCAGCGGTTCAGTGGTGCTTCTGGCAGACAAATACTTAGTCATACATGGGGGTGGCATAAATACACACTGCAACCTACATTTAGTATTTAACTTCCATTTCTTAGGAGCATTTACTGCACTGTCTCTGATGGTCTTTCAATGCAGTTTAATAGACCAGTTGTGTGAAACCAATTTTATGGCCAGGGAATACACACTGTGGCAATTATTAGTAGGGTCACAGGACAGAGTCTAATACCACCAAATTAAGGTTGAAAAATAAAACAAAAATTCTGGGTTGGCCACACAGAAGAGCCAGATTTGCTACATCAACGTTCCATTGATTTTATAATCAATTACATGACTTCAGTTATATTGAATTGTGGGCTGTTTTGTGACAGCAGCATTTTGGTTAGAGAAATGTAAAGCTCAGGTGTCAATCGTCCCTTTCTTTATGGAGGAGTATTTCAAAAAAGGCACAGAGAATACATCTGTCGCAGTTCCAGTCCCTAAGCCCATATGTGCCTGAAAATATGCTCATAAGGTAGCTGTATGGCGTAGCTGTATGGCAGTTTCTGAATACATTGCACTGTTGGGTGCTGCTGCAAAGATCCTTTTATTTGTACTAATATTTCAAAAATTATAAGTGAATGAGCCAAACAAGCATGGAAATATATGGAAAATATCAGGCTGTAGAACTTTTAGCTTTTTTGTCTGTCTTCCTCAAAGTTATATTTACAAAAGTATAGTCAGTGCTTGTGTCTACTTTTGCACGTTTTAAAAAAAACTTTTATATAGCGTGAACTTGGCCCAAAGATATAGAGTGCTTTAAATGAGTACCAGGCATTGCACATTTTTAGGCATTTACCTGAATCACAGGTTGTTTAGGCAAGGTCAGAATTCCAACCTAAGTCCTCAGTGGCATAAACGGCAGTTCTATCTGCTGGATCACATCTAATCCTTTTTAACAAGTGTTGTTTTTTGTTTTATAGCTTTTATACAACCACATTCTTCTTTAAATATTAGTTTCCCATTTTAAAATGGACCTGGGCTAGGCTTATTTTCTGCTTATCTTGATTGGAATTGTGCTGGTTGGGCTTCCTACCAAGTTTTGTTTTGCTTCTATTGGATGTCAGACCTGGCGAAGTTAGGTGATACTGTCCCTTGTTTTTCGGTCTCGAATAAGACACTGTATGCGATGTCTCTTGCAAGAACTGTGTTACCTTACTAGGAGCTTAGTGGCCACATATTGCTTACCATTGTTTGTCTTCATTGAAACTCTCATTTCCATGATTGTTATTCATCGGCTTCTGTAGGCATCCGTCCTCTTTGTGTGTTTATTCCACCCATGGAGCACATGTGCATTACTGTGTCCTTCCACTGCTCCCTTTTTCATGGGCTACTTTTTTCTTTTATTTTTAAGCACTCAATGAGAATGTGTAGAATGTGTGTGTTTTTTTAGCTATGTCCCTCTTATAATTCTATTCCCTTAGAATTCCTTCCCCAGTCCCTCATGTACACCATCTGTTGTCACTGTGCTTGTCCCAGCCCCCATTGAACCCTCTCCTGTCCTTGTGCTTCCACTAGCCTACCCACTCACCACCTGCTGTCAGTGTGCTCATCCGTTTGCTTTCCCCAGCCCCTCCTCACTACCATCTGTTGTCTGTGTGCTTAAGCCGGGCCCTTCCCTCCAACCCTCCAATGTCTGTGTGCTTGCACAATCCCTTCCCGCCCACCCACTGTTGTCCATGTGCTTGATATAAGCCCTCCTACTCACCCTCCATTTTCTATGGTCTTGCCCCCAGCTACCCTCCGTTATCTGTGTGCGTGTCTGCAACCCCAATGCCCACCTCCGTTGCCCTTTGCGCTTGACCCTAGCCCACCCTGCGTTGTCCCATCCCCTCCGCTCACCTCTGTTGTCGGTGTGCTTGCTGCCAGTCCCACGCACCCACCCTCCTAGCACCCACTATTGTCCTTGTGCTGGTGCTAAACCCTCCCATCTACCTTCTGTTGTCTGTGTTCTTACCAAAGCCCTTATCGCCACCCTTGTTGTCTTGGTGCTCCCCTATCCCCTCTTCACTGTCCTCTCTCCACACCATGTCCTTCTTTGCCACCCTCCCTCCATATTTGCCATAGAAGCACACGGCTAAAAATAAACAAAAGGACCATGACACTGCTAGCTCTAATGGTATCTTTTATGCATTAGTACTAGCCACGTCATAGTGCTATTTTTACATTTGTTTTAGCCGCACTGCTGTACAGGCCTACAAAACACTGGCGAAGCCGATAGCTCTCACAGGCAAGACCAATGCTTGTTGAAATAGACTGGCTAGAACCCACATGCTTCCTGCGTGATCTCCAATCGTTTCATTTCCGATAGTAAGACATAGAGATGTGCGTGCATTCCATGCTGTTTAGCTATCATTTCAGTCCCGTCGTTGAAACATAGGCAATGTTTCTGTTTAATGAGGATGTAGAGAGGGGCAGTACAAGAAAAGGAATAATCCTCTTTTATCAAAGGTATAGATAGCCCAGTTTTAACCTCTCTAACTTCATAGCACAAATCAATCCCTGTGTCAGTACAGGGTTTGCTGGTTAATGCACGCAAAGATCTGGCAACATCTACTCACACGTGACTTTGTCATAAGCTGTCACATCTCTGATATTTTCTGAGAAACTGATTGATGAGGGTCTTCCAGGAACTGGCCCTATACCGAGTTCTGTTACTTAATTACTAGAGAGACAGCCAGGATCCCTCTCTGTCTGACGAAGGTTATTAAAGAAACAGTTCAGAAAACATGACAAGGTCATATTTCGCTGTTTATTATGCTGCAGCCTCCGCTCCTCTCGTGCAGAGGACAAACAGAGCACTCAGTATGCATAAGAGATGCATATCGAACCAAGTTTCTTGAAAATTGAGCTGAGGCTTTGTAGCTACTGATGGGCCCATGGGCAAATCAGCAATTGCATTAAAGGAGCAGATAATGCACAAACACTGAAACTGCAAACTTTATAGATTTTCAATAGCTTTCCGACGACACGGCGTGATGTGCTGCATTAAGAGGCACTCAGGGGACGAAAACATCCGCTAAAATGTGAGCACTACTGGGCGACGTCAGCTAGTCTATGGTTCATATTTTTGGGGGGTAAGTTAGGGGTTCGAGAAAGAATTAAAATAATGCTACCAAGGCATGGGAAAATAAAATAATCAAAAAAACCTTCCCTGTCCCACTGGCTACCACAGAGTAGTGAAACGTGGCCGAGGGTGGCATGGACTGAGGGAAGGAATTTACTTCCAGCTCACTCTACCTGCAAACAAGGAGCCCTGGCACTAGGGCAATTGGCTAAACAAGGTAAGTAGAAATGCGAAAATTGTTGCACACAGTAACAGTAAGTAAAGGACTTTTGTCAGGATTTTTTTTTATATACAGTGCTTATCTTGTGGGGCAATAGTAATTTGACTCTGAACCATTGTTGGGGCACCAACCTTAAAGCTGAGTTTCAATTATAAGAATATTACCACTGAATCGAAATGATCATTTTTTTAGTAGCTGTTATGTCTCTGTTAGGGCAATATCTTCAAGCACTGACCTACAGAGGTGGTAATTAGTGTGCAATGGAATTTAGGCTTGACCTGTTCTTCGTCTAAGATTTTGGGTAAGCGTGATAATCCAAAGATGTGGTGTACTCAGGTGGGTTGGGTTTCTGAAGTTCTTTAGAACCATTGTGCAGAAGGCTTCCTCTTTCTCCATTTTTTTGGGGACAACTTGCAATTAGAAACAGCTCGGTGAATAGTGATGTTTGTTGAAATAGGGGTGAACAGGCGAATGCAGTGAAATGCATGGAGGCCATAGGAGGCCGCTGTGAGGTAGATCACTCTGAATTTAGAGCAATATGGTAGAAGACAGGTTTCAGGGTGCTGGTCGGCAGATCAATATGGAAATCTGAGGTGAGTGGCAGGAGCTGGCTGTGATTAGTGCTTGTATGCACACCACGTTGTCCTCAGCTGCAAGTTGTAAGCAGGATTCCCAGGAGGGGATCACCAAGGGGGAAGGAAAAGGGCAAACTTTGGTAAAAGGGGCTGGTGGGAAGCGGAAATATGTCCACCTGTATAGCAGTTGAGTACGATACAGAGAGACTGGCTGCACGAGAAGAATAATAGGTGGAGGACAGAGGGAGGAAGCATTTGGTGGTGAAGAAGTCTGGGCAGTCTCTGTCATGCGCAAGGAGTAGCCAGGCATTAAGAGATGAGGTGGTCAGCGGGCTGGAAAAATCAGAAATATCAGGGCTCAGGAGATGGCGCATCATGTAGCTAATGGTACACTGCCTGCAGTGCAGTGACATGAGGCATTGTAGGTGCTCCAAAAGGAGGAAGGTGCAAAGGCTCTGATAACTTGGGGGGAGTGGGGGGAATAAGGGACCTTGATCCAAAGCAGAGCAGGAGAGTCTGTGAGAAGGATAATATATTCACAAGTTATAGGGAGTGATTGGTTGATTAAGTGGGGGTAAGAGACGAATAATGAGGCCAGGGAGGGAGCTATGGCTGAAAAAGCTGGAAAACAATGTGGTAGTGTACGTTTTCAGACGGAGGTAAGGAAGTGCAGGGAAGGAAGTAATGGGAGGGTTGAATTAGAAGAATTGCACAAGACACGTAGATGATGATTGATCAGGAAATAGAAGGGGGTTGGAAATAATCTAGAGGAATGAGGTTGTGATAAAGCCTATAAGAACTAGATGAGCTTGCTGGATTGAAGAGAGTCTAGCCATTTGAAAGGCAACTCGTTACAATGTAAACAGTAAGTTTTTCAAGGAATAAACTAGAATAATTGGAGGCGCTGCATCTTGTGGAACTGGAAAGAAGTGGAAGCAGTGATATGTCTGGGAAGAGGAGAGATGAGCGTGATAAAAAAGGAAGAGGTGGGTAGAGTGATGGTGGATGTGAGTGGGTTGAAATCTGGTGGGGCGAACAAGAAGTAGTTACGGGTAAGAGGTACTGAACACAACAGAATGTGAGACTGGGGCGTGGGGAAAGGGAAATTGAGTGCAGATGTCATGGACATGCGACTAGAAGAAGGGCATGCCAGAGTGAGTAGAAGTGTGAAGAGGGGCTCTTTCTAGAAAGTGATGATGGAGGTTTTCACAGGAGGGAAATCATAGTCGGCATGCTTAACTGAGCATTGGAGAGTGGAGAAACAAGATGGCAAACAGAAAAGGCTGGGCGGTACTGAGGTGAAAAAATAAAGCACAAAGGTCAATAAAAGCAATTGATGGGACAGAAGAAACAGATGGGATTGTCAAAGAGAATTGTAATTTAAATGAAATGCCCTGTGTGTGAGTCTTCGTTTAAATTTTGAAACAAAGCAGAAGCTCTAAAAGGGGAAACATGCAGGAAATTTTAATTTGTTGCACAGGGAGGAGCAGAAGTGACAAAATGGGATAGGTTGTCAGCATTTTGATTAATGTCGCTGTGCTTTGCCAGTCCACTCTAAATTACAATTTAATTATTTTGCAATAGTCAGACTTGATGTGGAAGACCAATGTTATTTTTTTGTAGATTAGCTGGAGTGAGGTCTAATAAGGAGCTCAGGGCAAGGATGCAGAGGAACAAGATGTAGAATGGGGTGAAATGAACACGGATTTATGGCTATGATGGATTGGACCAAGAACAGTAGCGGCTCCTGGAGGGAATGCTGCAGGGCAGTGGGGTGGGGTGGGGGAGGGGCAGGGTGGGGGATAGTAAACTCCAGAATAAGCCCAAACGGAGTTCAGTAACTAGATAAAACGAATTACATTGCGCGCTGCATCGCCGGTTTGGCGTCCCCGTCCTGCAGCACTCCCTCCAGGAGCTGCTACTGACCAAGAAAGCTAATACATCAATGCGCTCAACCAGTTGGCTGTCTTGAGGGGTTGGAGGAACTTGCAGAGCTTTTCTCTGCTGAATTCCGTAGAGTTACACAAAAACTCTGTGAGATTCTGTGGTGTTAAGAGACACCAAATCTCGTTTGCGATGGCATTTCTGGAGCCTCATGGGAAAGAATTCCACCAAGCACTGGTGCGAGCATGGAAACTGCAATGTCATAGGGGTGGGCTCTCTGAGACACAGTATGTGAGCCGGCACTGAAAGATGGGGATCCTGGTGCTAATAAAAAAAATCAGGGGGGCACTGTGCAGCCCCCTTCCCTTAAAAAATACATTGGGCATTGGGGATGGGGTCCTCAGCGCTAAATACATCTAGGGGAGGGGGCCTGCACCCTCTCCCCACAACAATTAAATTGGGCCCCAGGGAATGGGATCCCAGGGCCAAAATCAGCTAGGAAGAGGAGCGGTGTGGCTCTCATTCCCCTTATAAAATGCATTAGGTCCAGGGGAGAGGGTCTCTGGAGCGGAACATGGGATGGAGTCCATAGGACCCAAAATAGGCCAGGGGAGGGGGCCTTACTCACAACCCCTCTCCACATAGCTAAAAAAATGGCAGCCACCTTTATTAGTTTTTACTGTGATCCCTTAGGAATCCCATGGGATTGTGGAAAATTGTCCACATTTTTGGCCCATGCAGGACGGCCCTCTGGACCCCCCCCCATAGGGCCTAGAGGTGCAGGGTATTACCACCCTGCCACCTTATATTATTATTTTTTTTTATTCTCAGGGCAGGGTACTAAGTTTCTGAGTCTTGTCATGGCTGCCAGCAAAACTTTTCTCATGTTGCTGACAGCCAGTCAGAGCACTCACTCCCATGGAAGTCTGACTCCTGAAGGGGCGAGATGGCTCAAGGGAAAAAGGCTCCCTTGTCCAAAAAAGCATGCTCTACTTTTAAATTGGCTCTACTATGAGAGTCTCAGAGACTCTCAAGATCTCAACTGTCCATATATATATATATATATATATGTTTTACGCTTAATGTCTTAAAAACTACTGAAAGGATTTAAACTAAATCACAAAAAGCACAATTTGTGGACAAAGATCTGTCTTCCTGCCAAATTTTCTGTAATTCAGTTAAGCGATTTTTGCTGTAGCCTATCTCAAAGAAGTCTATGTAAAGTGTGAGGAGTTTGCATTTTGAGACCCCCACTTTTTCTTGGCCTCTGCTTGACGAATCACCCCAAAACCTTCCACGAAGGAGCTAAGGTGGAGGGACTTTTCTTTGGTATAGTTTTGGGAAGATTTGTCAGTGCTAAAGTTATTAGCAAACCAAAAAATGTTTTGTGTATTAGAAAAACAGACCTTACTATAACTACAGAATGGCAACCACCACTAGGTAATATAAAAATCCTCCAATGCCCACCAAAGGAATCAAGACGCACTCATCTGCAGTCTCCAATCTTCATTTAGTTATACTGGAATGTGAAACAATGCATGTCTTCCCTACACGTTTCGGTCTCCAGACCTTAATCATGGGTACCATCATCAATAAATCTGAACAGTAACAATACTAGGCAACTGAAGGGCAACACTTTTTGATATAATTTCATATATAACATTTTAAAATTCTGACATTGGCATAAATCACTAAACAACCATAATACATCATAACAGACAATATTGAAATTATGACCAATTATACAAAACCAATAATTACAACAACTGAAAAAAACATCAATATTTCTGTATGACACAACAAAAGACAATCAATGATAATCTCCTTAATGTGAAAGTGTGGCTGAGATGGTGAAAAGATCTTGTTTTTCTCTACGCACGTTTCGGCGTGCAAGACGCCTTTTTCAGGAAAGCCACATTATTTCCTAAATAGACATTAAAGACAAAAATAAAAAATACATACATATGAGGTCCCTTATTTTGACAATACCATCATAAATAGACACACTTCTTGGCAACTGATGTGTGTTTATACAAATGACTCCCCCTTTCATTGTGACATTCAGTTGGAAAACGTTACGATACATTATGGTCTAAATAGTTAATCACACAAATAATATGCCCCAGATGAGCAGTCCAATTGGAACATACACTTTGGTATAACAGTTGTAGCAAATGCAATTAATCAACAAAATCCACCAATGTCCACCGGATTAATCGAGACGCACTCAACTATATATGGAAGTAGGGAGAATCCCAAGAGGGTTAAGAGTCCTCGTAGCTCCAACATATGAGAACCCAGACCCTGCCATGCTACAGGACTGGGCCGACAACAGTGCAGAATCATCTCGCAATATGCTACGCATCCTAATAAAATATGCCACCACTGATAGGGAAAAACTGCTCCTAAAGATAGACTGCATCATGGAAGAGTTGGGTAAACTACCAAATCAAGATGGGGTGAACAAAGGACTAGCAGACATAAAAACAAGGGTACAGAAACATGAAAACACCATAAAGATTAGGAAGGCTGAGAAATTCCAACGAGACAGGAATGATTATCTGCAAGGCAGGATCTACACATTTGCCAGAAAATTTGAAAATATCCAAAGACAACAGCTCTCAGCAGCCGATGGTTCCCTTCCATGCCCACAAGAGTTAAGTGAGTCAGAAATTAGCTCAGGAGCAGTATCAGACCATGATGCAGGCACATACCACAACCAAAGAAAGACTGTACCTACCCCAGTGGATGAGTTTGCTTTTTTACGGATGGAGCGGCTCATGAGCCTGAGACCAAGAACACAAAGACAAGAACAAACAGCGACCAAACCCAACAATCAAAAAGCAGAAGGAGGAAGAACAGACGCTGGGGCAGACATGGCACAAAGAACCAAACCCACCTACAGACGAAACAGAAGGAGATGAGTATACCCACAACAATCAGCAACACAGTCATAAATCTAACTAATATGGATTTAACGACCAATGAACAAAAAAGTTTGGCGCTGGGACTTTCTTTCTGTAAAGAGACTAATTTTAACTATACTGAGACCAGAATAGACCTCTACCATTTTACTCGAAAAATAAAAATAAAAAAATATTTCTCTGAGGTTTTCCAGGAAAGTGACAAGATACAGACACGCACACATAGGAAGGAAACCGCGTGCAATACCATCTTACACGCCACAAGCTTTCACCCCACTAGCCTCAAAGAGAGCATACAATACGCTGAGTGCCTAAGGATGAAAATTGCATCCTCCAAAGTGATATGTTAGCTAGCACAGAGAGTCTCTTTGACAGACTCAAGGACAGAGGTTACCAACAAAAATCCCTAAACAAGGCCAGAGTAAAAAGAAACAGCCTGAACAGGTCTGATTTGCTCATCAAAAAAACGAAAACCAACACAGACAACACAACCACGAAACCAAACATGGCCCCCAGATTGATAACAGGTTTCAATAAATATCACAACAATCTTCGCAAAATCCTGTATAGGCACTGGCCTCTGATTAGGAATGACCCAACCCTGGGACTAAGTTGTGCGAAACTTCCTCAGCTAACTTTCCGGAGGGCAACCTCCATTAAACAGGAGTTAGTTAACTACACACCTTCACTGTCAAAAAACAGAACCTGGCTACAATCCCAACCAGTCTTTTTTAAGTGTACCAAATGTAAGGCCTGCAAACACAGAGTCAACACCAGGACAGTAGAGTTCCCATTTAGAAAATCACCATTTGAAATCAAACAGCATTACATATGCAAAACAGATTTTGCCATATACATACTTAGTTGCACCTGCAAAAACCTCTACATAGGCAGCACCATACATCCTGTACACCTTAGGATCTTACAACACCTCAGAGCCATTTCCAATGATGATCCCGCATACCCAGTGGCGATACACATTATTGCCCACCACAACGGCAGAATAGACGATCTCACATATTTTGTGACTGACAGTGTAGCTCAGAACCCCAGGGGAGGAAACAGGCAACAAACACTCAGAAGATTGGAATCGAAATACATCATCCAACTAGATTGTAAAATCCCTAAAGGACATAATGCGGATGAAGCGCTTTGTGTCCATCTATAATACTGCACTCAAAGTAATCACCCCCGTAAGCTTCCCCACTCTGACCAAATAACCCATTCTATTGAGAACATCTTGGTTTACTATCTTTTTTCAAAAATTCACTTAGAGCACGTAACTTTGTAAATAACCACCACTCACACACTCACAGACACTCACTAGCACAGGATCCGGGTCACAGTAACTTGACAATTCACCTAGCCTTAGCAACACATACCTGCAAAAAATGGCTCCTGCCACCTACCCCAAACAACAAACAGCCTTGAGGATAACAGCGCCAAATTTACCGGCATCACCTATCAACGTATTACTGAACATATATACACTGAGGTTTAGATCTGAAACCACAGTTAGCAAACGTCACAACAAACACTTCGGTCGCACACATGGGCAAGATCCCATTCCTCCAAAACTTTAACCCCTTTGGCGACAGAGCCAACATACTTACAACAATCAAAACTCTGTGACACACCTCGGCAGCCGAAATACTGGCTCTTTACAAATCCGGGGCAATCACTTTGGCGTAACGCATGTCACATTCACCCCTCGCAATAACGACAGTGGAGTCGGAGGTACAGGTTACACGTCTTCCTTTATTCCCTGCCAGCTTCTCACTGGCTTACAAACTAATTCCCTTTCCTGTTCCTGTTGCCGTCCCCGCCTTTTCCTGTTTGCCTGCCCCGTCCCAAAGTAGGGTCAGGCGAGACGACACGACATCTCCCCCTTTTGTACAAAGTCTCATCTTCCTCTATATTTCCTCGACTAGTCGCCGCGGTTTTCTGATCAGGCACTGTGGGCATCTCTCTCGCCCTGATGTTTGGACGGGATGATTGCCGGCACCGGTGATCCGCTTGGGACTGTGGCAGTTTCGGTCACTGCTGTCACTTTGGTTCGCCGAGTCGCTTGAGCCTTGACTCAAGGAAATCTCGTAGTTGCTGCGTAGATCGCATATCTTGAAGTGCGATATATTCCTTGTTATCTGCTTGTGGTCAGCCTTTGCCATGATCATAGTTCCTTTCCTTTTAGTGACTTGTAGGGGAATATCAAGATATCGACTGTTTGCCTTGGCTCGCCGGTCGCCTCGAACTATCACCCAGTCCCCTTCCTGAATGTCAACTTCTTTAGCGCGTCTGCGCCGGTCGGCATATGTTTTCATTTTGAGTTTCTTCTCGTGGTCCATCTCGACCAATGAGTTGTGATCAGCTGTGATGGTTCGTGGTTGGGGTGTAGTGCTTACCCTGGGTAGGCGAGTGCGGGGCGCTCTTCCCAACATTACGGTGGCCGGGCACTGATTTGTAGTGTTGTGCGGCGTGGTCCGGTATGCCCTTAGCACTTCATTCAGTGATTGTTGCATGTCTCTGTGTGTTAGCTCAGCCTGCTGAATTGCTTTTTTAAGTGTCCCCATAAATCGTTCCACCATGCCGTTGGCCTGAGGCCATAGTGGAGTGATTTTCTGATGCTTGAAATTGAGGTGGGTCGCAAATTCTGTGAATTCATGGCCGTTGAATGGGGGCCCATTGTCAGATTTCACCCGTAGGGGAATGCCCCATGCTGCGAAGATTTCATCCAGTACTGGGATGACCGTTGTTGCTCTGGTGGATGTTATTAGCTGTGCAAATGGGAATCTGGAGTATTCGTCCATGACGACTATGATGTATTGTCCTGACTGCAGTGGTCCGAAAAAGTCGATTGCAACTTGTTGCCATACTCCTTCTGGGAGCTCCGACATTTGGAGCGGTGCAGGTGGTTCCTCTCGGCTGACTAGCTGGCATGTCATGCAGTCTTTCAGGGTTGTTTCAACCATTTGATCTAATGTGGGGAACCTACGCGTTCTCTCAGGGACTTCTTTGTTGCGTTTATGCCTCTGTGGCCTTCGTGTGCCAAATTGATAACTCCTTGGCGTAGCTTGTGTGGAATTACGATCCTCCCCCCTCTCAAGAGGAGCCCATTGTCACTGATGGAAAGTTCATCATGTACACGCTGGAAAGGCGTGAGGTCGTGAAGGAGCTGGTCCGAGTCCTGAGGCAAGCGTTTCACAGCCCTCCAGGAGTTCGTGCGAACGCGGGCCATGACCGCCTGCACAAGCGGGTCACTCGCTGATGCGTCTTGAATTGCTTCCAGGGGGACCGTGGGAGGACATGCGGTGTCGACAACAAAGTGAACGTAGTCGTCAGCTGCAGATGGATCAGCTCGAGCACCGACTAGGGGGTGTCGTGACATAAAGTCAGCTGGATTCTCAGCTTTCCCTGGCTTATGGATGATGGTGAAAATGTAGTCTTGTAGGCGTAGGCCCCACCGTTCAATGCGTGGCAGCATTTTGGCGTTGGGATTGCCAAAGATTGTGATGAGGGCCTGATGATCTGTGATGATCGTGAAATGTTTGCCGTAGACAAACAGGTGGAAATGTTCGCACGCCCATACCATGGCCAGGCTTTCTTTTTCTGGTTGGGAGTACGCTTTTTCAGTGTCTGTGGGACTGCGGCTTGCGTACGCGATGATGTGGCGCTGGTCAGAGTTCACACGGTATTGAGCCAATATGGCTCCCAGACCCACCGGGCTGGCATCAACCGTGATTTCAGTTTTCTTTTTTGTGTCAAAGTAGGCAAGATTTATGGCAGATCCGACGGCTCGTTTGATCACTGTGAATGCTTGTTTACATGCGTCGGTCCATTCGAAAGGTTGACCCTGGCGTGTGAGTTCTCGCAGGGGGTAGCTGATCGTGGCGTAGTCGCGGATGTAACGCGCGCAGTAGCTCGCCATTCCGAGGAAAGAGCGAAGATCACTCACGTCCCGGGGTGTCGGGGTGTCAGTGAGGGCAGCTACTTTTTCGGGGTCGGGCTTCATCCCCTCTTTGGAATAGATGTGTCCGTAAAACTTCAGGGTGTCCTTGTGAAACTCGCATTTGCTGGCATTGAGAGTCAGGTTTGCAGTCAGCAGAGCGTGGCATACTCGGTCCAGAGCGGTGTCGTGCTCAGTTTGATCTTTGCCAAAGACTAGCAGGTCATCACTATAGTTGAAGGCGTTGGGGATGCCTTGAATGACTCGTCGGATGGTTTCCTGGAAGATCTCAGCGGCCGATGAAATGCCAAAGTTCAACCGTTTGTACCGGAAGAGGCCCTGATGCGTGGTAAACGTCGTGATATATCTCGACTTTTCATGAAGCTCCAGCTGATGGTAACCTTTGTTGAGGTCGAGCTTGGAGAACACGGTGGCGCCATTGAGTTTCGTGATCATATCACTGATGTGGGGTCCTGGGTGGCGCTCTCGCTCAATGGCAGTGTTGGGTGCCCGCATATCCACGCACAGCCTGACCTTGTTGTCCTGGCCCTTCTTAGGGACCACCACAACCGGTGACACCCATGGGGTAGGTCCTGACGTGCGCTCAATAATGTCCGTTTGTAGAAGATCTTGGAGCTCTTCGTCGACGGCTTGTTGTAGGTGGAAAGGCACCTTCCTATGGTGTTGAGCGATAGGTGTCACGCTTTCATCAATGTGCAGCTTCACCTTGAAATGGTTCAGTTTCCCAAGGCCCTTGAAGAGGTTCGGGAATTTCGCCACGATGTCGGGGGCGTCTTCGGTCATGTAGAGGAGTTCTACCAGTTTTAGCCTTTCTGCCGTGGGTAAGCTGAGCAAACAGTCTGCCACATTTGGTCCTTCTACCACGTGAATGTAGGCAGAGATTTTCCGGTACTTGAATGTGAGGGTAGTGTGGAAACGGCCTAAGCACGGTAGGGGTTTGCGTGACATCCATGTGAATATGCGAACAGCTGCTGGCTCCAATTTAGGTCGTTGTTTCATGTTGTGATACTCTAGAGCGCAGATGTAATTTAGGGACGCTCCCGAGTCCAGGACAAACTTCGCAGGGTGGTCTCCTATCATGATGTCCAGTTTTGGGTACCGTTTCAGACGGTCCGGGTCTGAAACCATGCAGATATATTCATCGCTGACCTGTGATGTGGACGTGTGTGACGAGGAATCACTGGACGAAGTTCTGCGCGTCCGGTAGGACTCTGTCGTTTGATGTCTGGATCGGTGAAAGCTTGTGGATCGACCCCGTGATCTGTACGAGCGTGCTGATTGGAGGCTGGAGTTGGAGGAGCTGGAAGAGCGTCCTTCTCTCCCTTTTATGGCACGTGCGTGGTGTCGCGTGTTGCGACCTGTGTTGGACGACCTGTGGGTTGACTGTTTGGCCTGACACACTATTTTGAAGTGATTGTCTCTCCCGCAGCGATGGCATCGCTGACCAATTGCGGGACATTGTCCTGAGTGTGGGTAATCTTGTCCACACCGGTAGCAAGTAGGCACTGATTTGGTATGTGTGGTGTTTCCCGAGTTTCGTCTGGAGGATGATCTCTGAGGAGTGTAGGATTGCTTGCTTGACTTGTGGGAATGTGTCGTGGGCCTGGTAGTTCTGTGCGACTGGACCCGGAGAACGTGATCTTTCCGGTCCGGCTTGTGAGTTTCCATCCGTTTGGCATGGCTTTCTGCCTGGTCATTAATTCTTGTTAGTTCTTCAATCTGTTCTAGGGTGTTTTGCTTCTTTAGAAGTCTCCGGCGGAGAGATTCAGATTGGCATCCATCAATAATGCGAAGTCGCAAGGCGTCCTCGGTTTTGAAATTGTCAAAGTCACAGTATCGTGCCATCCGTTTGATGCGCATGATGAAATCGCTCATGCATTCTTCTTTTTCTTGAGTAGCTAAACTGAACGTGTATCGCTCGTAATCTACATTGCGCTTGTGAAGGAATCGTCCGTCGAGGGCACCTTTTACATCCTCGTACGTAGCAGTCGTTGCGTTTGGCAATTCTTTGATGATTTGCGCTATGTCTTGGCCTATTAAGTTTCTTAAGGCTACTAGCTTTTGTTTAGGGTCTTGTACCAAGGACCCAATCATGTAATCCTCAAAGTCTTCACTCCAGCTCTTCCACGCCGGCCCCATGCTGTTGCCTGTTGTCAACACTAGCGGCTGCGGTTGTCGCATGAAGGGGGCTCCCATGGGTGCGTGAGGCACCATGGCTGCGTTGACCTGTGGGGCTGGACCTGCTGTGGCGTTCCCTCCAGATGTACTATCAGGTCCAGTATTGGACATTTTGGAGATTGTTCCCGCTTTTCGTGCTTATTGGCTGTATTTCATAAATCTGTGAAGCGCTTATTGGTGCAAGGTATCTAGTTGCATCTAAATGAGAGCCTTCCCGCTCTTTGCATAGTGTTTATGTCTTTCAGTAGATGGTGCCTGACCCTAATATGGCCGCCGTTACTGGATCGTGGGTTGCTCAATGGCTGGCGCCTGACCTTAAGATGGCCGCCGTATGGGACGACTGCCCATGTGCACGCTCACACTCTCGATGGCGCGTCGATGGCGCTGCACTCACGCTCTCTTGCTTCTTTTTGTGCTGCTGACACTCGACTCACCCCTGCCTCTCGCTGAGTACCACGCGTCGTTGCGGTCGGATGGGACGTTCGTGTCCTCGAGGGCACAGCTCTCGGTCCGAGAGGTTCCGTGTGGCCGTCTGCGTGGCAAGATGGGATCTCCTTCTCCACGCCACCGTTTCTGGGTGAGCGAGATGTCCCCTGGTGAGCTGACGCTGTTCTGGGCAGTTTTGGCGTCTGTTCTTGATTTTCTCGGGTTTTTCCGTTATCGGTTTGCCGATGTGTTCGACTGCAAACTCGCCTGTCGGGCCACTTAGGTGGCTGGGTTGTGACTTCACTCGTGGGGTTTGTACTCATCCCACCCTCGTTGCCATTGTCACATTCACCCCTCGCAATAACGACAGTGGAGTCGGAGGTACAGGTTACACGTCTTCCTTTATTCCCTGCCAGCTTCTCACTGGCTTACAAACTAATTCCCTTTCCTGTTCCTGTTGCCGTCCCGCCTTTTCCTGTTTGCCTGCCCCGTCCCAAAGTAGGGTCAGGCGAGACGACACGACATCGCACAACACGCAAAGGTGAGCCCTCCAACCGGGTGAAACTAGCATTATTAATTCATGCCAATCAGGGCTCCATAAACTCAGCCCTGGGTTCCTGCACTGTAAATGTGCAGCGCGCCCTCTCTCTCTCCCCTCATCAGAATCAAGTATAATCGATACTTAGCGAGTGCACCACAAAATAAACACCTGGACAGAGCTGCCTAGCAGAGCGGCGTCGGAATTAGGAGAAACCATAACTTAACTTGTCGAAAATGTTACGAGTACAGACAGAAAGTTTTCACATAAAATAACAGGTGCAAGAGCGAACCCAAATATTGCACGCACATGCAATGACTCACCTGTCATTTTGGCCTTACAGAAACCACGTGCGCAGGCACCTTTATCAAACAGTAAAATCACTCTTCTATGTCTGTCACTGCACGTAGAAGAGTGTTCAGCATCCCAGCAGTGAATGGCCTCACAAACACACATAAACATGCCATTTTTAGGGTTAAGCTAAGACATTTGTGAACTCGAGTGCAGCAACTTAAATTATACTTTTTGCAATACCAATTGTAAAGAATTATTTACATGCCTTTATTATTCTTTAACATGACTTGCACTTTTTCACTATACACCAACTTTTCCATGTCTATTGTATGTCACATGTTACCTGAGTCAGTAACCTGATCCTTATTGAGTTACTCTGCACTAGTATAAATATGCTCATTATCATGGTGATGACAGATGTAGTGAACAAGGCGGACTTGTCCGCCGAAACGTGTCTGGTTGTTCTTTTGGAATAAAAACCTTTGATTTCCATCCACTGAGTCGGTGCCTGTTCGTTCTAAACAAACCAGATTGGATCCATATTTATATAAATATATATATATATATATATATATATATATATATATATATATATATATATATATATATATATATATATATATATATATTACCTACTGGCGGTCGCCAGTAGGTATATATAGTTAGGATTTTTTCTCTATGGGTTTTTTGAAAATTCTATGTCTAATAACTTTGGCGTTTGTGGACGGAATTGGCTGAAATTTTCAGGAAAATGGCACATTTTGTTTCTGAGCAGCCCTTGAAAATTTGGGGGGGGTTCGTCCAGTGGGGGCCGAGAAAAAAGGGGGGTCCCAAAACGTGTTTTTAACATTGAGTTTTCCATAGGGCGGTTGGCCTCACTTTTAGCCCGAACGGCTGAATGGATTTGCACGAAACTTGGCAAAATTGTAGGGACTGGTAGCCCGATGTGCCTTTTGTAGGTCTCAATATATGTGCTCCAGTGGATTTTGAGAAATTAACGTTTAAAAAAAGATATATATCTGTAACAGCGGACCGGGCAGCGCACTGGTTCGCGGACTTTTCGCGCAACGGAGCTTTGTGAAGCGAAGCTGATTGGTTCTCCGGCGTCTGTCAACATTCCAAACAGTCCGTAGCGGCCGCCATCTTGTCTCTCGGTAGGATCGAGAGACAAGAGGAGGTCAAAACAAAGGGGGAAATAACTATAAGGGGGCATAGTAGATCCTCGCTGACCCCCTAGGTTTGATGTGGAGGTTTTAAAAGGGCCCCGCGGGGCAAAAAAAAAAAAAAATAATAATAATTGAACGGCTGAATGGATTTGCACGAAACTTGGTAAAATATTAGGGACTGGTAGCCCGATGTGCCTTTGCTAGGTCTCAATATATGTGCTCCAGTGGATTTTGAGAAATTAACGTTCAAAAAAAGATATATATCTGTAACAGCGCTCCGCTTCGCGTAACGGAGGTTTGCGAAGCTGATTGGTCATTCTGTCACTGGGCTATAGTTGGGCTACATCTGGCTGATATTTGGGCTACATTTGTTTTTTTGTGTGTCTGGCGGCCATCTTTGGGCTACATTGGGCTTCATTGGGCTACATTCGGGTAATTAGCAAATAGCTCATCGCAAACTAGGAATGGTAAAGAATCGCTATTTATTCCTTAAAGTTCGCTATTTAGGAAATGCAAATAACTTTGATGATACATATGGCGGTTCATCTCTAACAAGATAAGAAGCATAGGGATACATTTATGATGACTGGCGCATCACCAGGGATGTGTTAGTCATTTTGTGCCGCTGTTCCGTCACCTATGGTGTGCTGCATTTACAATGCGGCGCATCATGGGGCAAAAACAGCACAGATGCGTGATGTATCTGTGCCGTAAAGGTGGCGCATTGCTGGAGTTGTATCGCAAGTGTGATGAAGCTCCAGCAAGGGTCGGGGGTGCCCCTGTCGCAGGGTTTCTGTTCTCACACAGAACTGTGGACAGAGGATTGGAACCTCGGCGAATTAGGGTGTCCCAAAACTCACGTTAGTAATCAAAAACTCCTTAGCAAGCTAGGTACAGTGTCACATTGGATATAACAAACTCTCAATGTTTAGACAATCCAGAATATGAACTTATAGTACCTCAGGATACGTGGAACTCATGAACAGTCGGTCGTTATAGATTTCTTAGAAACCAGAACATGGAGTTAAGAAGAACAGATGTGTATTTGAAATGTTTATTTACTAATGCCGTCTTCTCAGGCGTAGTACCTTAGATAATAAAAGTACACATATTATCAGTAGCAAAATTACCAACTTAGTTACTAGTACATAAAAAGTGAATGGTGATAGTATGTTAACATGCTGTAAATGAATAAGAGTTAGCAACACTTATAAGCAGCCGCGGGCCGTGGAGGGAGTTACGGTGAGGCAGGGAGGCGGGGAGGGGGAGAAGCAGGGTGGAGAATACAAGTACACATATTATCAGTAGCAAAATTACCAGCATAGTTACTAGTACATAAAAAGCGAATGGTGACAGTATGTTAACATGCTGTAAATGAATAAGAGTTAGCAACACTTATAAGCAGCCGCGGGCCGTGGAGGGAGTTACGGTGGGGCAGGGAGGCGGGGAGGGGGAGGGGCAAGGTAGAGAGGGCTCCACCCTGCTTCTCCCCCTCCCCACCTCCCTGCCCCATCGTAACTCCCTCCACGGCCCGCGGCTGCTTATATCTCACCCTCCCTAATACACATATTATATTATTTGCTAAGAAGGTCTCTTTGTGTTGGTTTAGGGCGTGCCCATACTTTAGTGTCTTAGATTTGAAGGAATCACATCAGCATACACCAGCTCTCTCTTCATGTGAACCGCATCAACTGTTGTGTATGTGTGTTCGGCAAAGCAATATAAAACCTGCCTCATGCCCAGAATTGGCAGAAGTTGCACTTATGTTATGAGTATGAAGTCGTGGAGATCAGACCTCATAACAATTCTGTATCGTGTTGTTCTTGAAACTTTAGCACTCGCTGTACAGATATAGTTTAACAAGTAAAGCAGATAGTAGACCAATAACATATTATTCTCATGTAAACCACGATGAACTACTAGGTGGAAAGCTAAAGCAACAACTAAGTGTCGTGTGCAGAAGTTGCAAAAAAGGAAAAATGGCGTTTAAACCGGTAATGAGCCCATGCTAACTTAACACGGTGTAAAGATATCCAGGACCTAGATGACACCTCCTCATGATCCGGAAACGAACTGAATAAGATAATAGAAGTGCCATCTCATGAGAGCAGATTGCAAGTTTATATGTGGACGGTCCGCAAGGTAAAGCATTAAAAACTAGGAAAATTTAATGCTAAAGAAAAATAAAACAGCCAAGTACTTTATCGAGTCTTAAGCCAATAGGCAAGGTAAATAATAAAAACTTGACAAATAAGTCAATGAATTGTCAATGAAATGCTAGTACTCAGCATATCAAACATGAAAAAGGTCTATGACATAACTGTGTATGCAAAATAAGCTGCAACAGCCTCCAATAGGAAGTCACCGTCTTCATCCGAAAACAGTTCAGCCATCCAATTTAAAAGCGGAAAAGAACATACGTGCTCTCCCAGCACCGGATCCTCTATCACCATCAGAGGACAGCTCGGTGGGTTTTCAAGAAAGCTCTGTTCCAAGAAAGACTGTGCTGCCGCCAGTAAATTCCAGGGACCAAGTAGTCCATGCATCAATGCCACAGCCATAATCCTTTCGCCAGGACAAACCAACTCGTGAGTAATGATAGGAGTCATCAGCTGATTAAAGTCGACGTCAGGAGAAACCGGTCCGCAGAGACACAAATCAATGGCCCAATCGAAATCACAGGTCAGGCAGTGAAATACAGGCTGGACACAGGTGAAGTAGGAGAACCGAAAAGATAATCCATATGCCGTGCTTAATATCGCCAACGGCATTGTGCCATAATATTCTAGCATGCGATTGCGGAACAGTGTCAGCAGCTGCAGGGTCGGAGGTTGCATAGGAGGGACATCCATATTTAAAAATGTAAAAAAGCACAAGAGCGTCCGCTGGTAATGCAAGTAAAAATGCCAATCTACGAACCAGAGTGCAGAAAATACAATGAAAGGAAGCAGGGATGACTCCAAAGATTTTCTCAAATGAAGTCACGAGACCACTGGTAACAACTTTAAAAAAGTGTGCCAGGGACTTTGTGGAGGATGCGTTAAAGATAGTCGGAAACATGTTGCTGAAATTGAAAGGCAAATCTTAATTGAAAAGGGTGTGCACCTCTGTATGGGTGTTCGCTATGTGAAGTACGAAAGTTTCACGGGCCAAACTCAAGGCCACCTCTCTCTGAGACAAAAGAGCTCTTATTCTTGCCATGCCGTTGAAACGTGTCCCAAGGTTGGTATTTGTGGCCAGATTGAAAACTCCCTATGTTCATGTGTGGGAGGAAATAGAACATTTCTGCAGCAAATAACCCGTTCACTTACTGTTACGATAAAAGGAATACTTTTAATTAACTCAGAACAATCTTCATTATTGAGCATCAAATAACTACCATTTTCCAACAACTTGAACGTGGGGATGATAGCAGGAACTGGCGTGCCTTGCAACACGCAAGCCATATTTGGTCGGTGTTTGTTGCATGAACCGTGTAACTGTATGTGCCTACACATTAGTGAATGATCTGGCGTCTCAGTGCATTCCTCTCCATTCAGATAAACTTCTTGATCATCTTTGAAACATCTGTATGTGTATGGAAGCGACCAGACCTCATGAAGAAAAGCACTACCTAAAGGTTCATAACGACCTATTGGTATATATTTCATACAATTTGAAAACTTATATAAAGCAAAAGGCAGCGTTATTAAACCGTGGATAAGGCATGTTGCCAAAAAACCCGCAATCCTCTGCTGATGATGTCACTGAGCATGTCATGAATGATGTAATATGTGACATCATCAGCAGTGGATTACGGGTAATGGTATCTCTAGTTTACTCCCTTATAGCTGTGTTTCTTTTAACATAAGTGTCTGTTTCCTTCCCTTATACTTACTGTTTTTGGTTCGCTTCCGGTTCGCGTACCAGCGAGCGAACTAGGAAGCGAACTAAGAGAAATAGAGGTTGGCACAGTTCCAAATATTGTACCAATTTTTTAATAACGGGGAGGTAGTTCTGAAAAGAACTTTTTTTTTTATTTTTCTGAACATTTTTTTACTGTTTTTGAATTTTTCGGAACAGTTTTATATTTTTTTGGGTTTTTCTTGGAGGGGGCAATGAAAACGATTCATTGTAAAGGGCTCAACAGGAGCAACAAAACAAAAAAAAGAAGTATTTATTATTTTGGGCATTTCGGACAAACTTGCATATGATAGTCAATAGCTCTGTTGATCAGAGTGATGCTTTTTTCTCCGTAGGAAATGAATCCATCGCAAAATGCGCAGATGTGTTTTACATCACCAAATCTCATTTGTATATTTGGCACCATCTCCCTGCCCTCTGGTCCCGTTACTTCCGGTACAACAGATCTTCTGGCCATAATAGGGAGATTATCTAGGTCGTTCCGAAACTGTGCAGCACTGTAGTTGTTAGGATGCCACCTAGTCATATGGCGATGCATTGTGTAGTTTCCGAAACTGTATTTTTTGTCGGTCCCTCTGGACAGTCTATCTTGACATATAAGGCAAGTTACGTATCTTGCATTTACTTTTTTCTGACCTTTGGGAATTTTAAAAAATTGCCAAATGAAGTTTTCTTTCCGGTGAGACGTCCTGGGCTGCTCAGGCAAAAACTGCCTCTCTTCGTGCTCGTCCTCCTGTTCCTCTTCTTCTTCTTCTTGTTGAATTACAACTTGAGCAGGTGGTCCACTCTTCCTTGGATGTGGTGGAGGTGGTGAGGAAGCACCAGCTGAAGCTACTAAAGAAGCCATTGCTCAGTGATCACAAAGGGTCTTTCTCTCACAATGATGAAAGTCAGAGTGAGGAAAGAAGGAGGGATTTTCATCATTTGGGAAAAACAAGAGTTCTCAACCAATCAAAAGTGTTCATTTTAGATTATATGACCTAGTCTTACATCATTAGGAAACCAAAAGTGAAATGAACCAATGAAAAGTGTTATTACCAAGTCACATGACTTGCTGTGTTTACGTTAAGCGCTTTGCAGGGCCTCCCGGTTTGCTTCCAGAAACCTGCGCTTTGCGACTTGCTTCGCGTACCAGTTCGCTAACGTAGCACGTCATATGACGTATCACGCGACAACGTGAAACGTCATGCGGACGGGAGGCGTCACGATGTTGTTTTCTAACGCGGCACTTGCGGTAAAGAAACGTTTACCGGCTCGCGGTCTATTTCGCGGCATCAAGGTCAGCTAACGGGAAGCTTCCCGATTCGCGAAGCGGGAACGAAGAAAAAAAAATATTTAAAAAAAAAATTATTCATAAACATATAAAATATATTTTTGGATTTAAAGAAGAATACATTTTACAGCTACAGATATTAGCTGTTAAAAAACCAATGAAATTCACAGAAAAAACCATAGGTTATAGACCATATATAGTTAGGAATTAGCATTTACAAAACCTTGAAAATTCACTGAAAAAACCATAGGTTATAGACCATATATAGTTAGGAATTTGCATTTAGAAAACCTTATTTTACTCACACAAAACCATTGAAATTCCATATATAGTTAGTTGCACTAACTATATATCGCGCACCCGCAATCCACTGCTGATGATGTCACATATTACATCATTCATGACATGGTCAGTGACATCACTGATGACATCACTGATGACATCTCAAATGACATCACTGATGACATCACTGATGACATCTCATTTGACATCATTCTTGTGCTAATACGATAAACCTCTTCAGACTCTAATATAACCTTAGATACACTCAGTGTATACAGACACTCACACACTGTCACTCATCCATGGAGTTACTCACACACCTAGTCAGTCATGCAAAGAATCAATCACACCTCCATTTCCTCAACTATACAGTTATACACACCTTACTTATTCAAACATATACTAACACATATTTACTCTCTTATACAATCCCTGATACAAGTTCACAATGATCCATACAGCCACTCACACATTCAGTGGCTCTCATGCACAGTTATTTATATATGCCAACTCTCACATGTACTGTGTTTTACATATGTACTTACTATGACATGTAGCATTGAGATATCCATTCACTCATCAATACACTCATGCACACAGTCAACCGCCCATGTAGCTGTTTCCACATGCACTCTTGAACTCATACACCTAGTGAATCAACTGCTCACACATCTATGCACAGAGTCACACACCTCCCAGCCACCCCCACACAAACTCAATCTCCCATACAAATACTTGGGCAACCAATCAATAACATATGTAGCCTCTCGTATAGCTAATGATCCACACATACAGCAGTTTACAGAACAACAGACATACTGAAGCACACATTCAGACAGTTTAGTCACTAACCCATGCATTTAGTACGACACATTTATTCACTCACTCATACAGTCAGTCACGCACCTACTAAATCCTTCATCCAGACACTTATACATCCACTCATTCTTCAATATATCAAACATATTTAAACTTTACAGAAACACACAGTCACTGGATGATGTCATCAGTGATGTCATCAGTGATGTCATTCGAGATGTCATCAGTGATGTCATCAGTGATGTCATTTGAGATGTCATCAGTGATGTCATCAGTAATGTCACTGACCATGTCATGAATGATGTAATATGTGACATCATCAGCAGTGGATTGCGGGTGCGCGATATATAGTTAGTGCAACTAACTATATATGGAATTTCAATGGTTTTGTGTGAGTAAAATAAGGTTTTCTAAATGCTAATTCCTAACTATATATGGTCTATAACCTATGGTTTTTTCAGTGAATTTTCAAGGTTTTGTAAATGCTAATTCCTAACTATATATGGTCTATAACCTATGGTTTTTTCTGTGAATATATATATATATATATATATTCACTGAAAAAACCATAGGTTATAGACCATATATAGTTAGGAATTAGCATTTAAAAAACCTTATTTTACTCACACAAAACCATTGAAATTCCATATATAGTTAGTTGCACTAACTATATATTGCGCACCCGCAATCCACTGCTGATCATGTCACATATTACATCATTCATGACATGGTCAGTGACATCACTGATGACATCACTGATGACATCTCAAATGACATCACTGATGACATCACTGATGACATCATCCAGTGACTGTGTGTTTCTGTAAAGTTTAAATATGTTTTAGATATTGAAGAATGAGTAGATGTATAACTGTCTGGACGAAGGATTTAGTAGGTGCATGACTGAATGTATGAGTGAGTGATTAAATGTGTCTCACTGAGTGCATGGGTTAGTGACTAAACTGTCTTAATTTGTGCATCATTATGTCTGTTGTTCTGTAAACTACTGCATGTGTTGATCAGTAGCTATATGATTAACTATATGGGTTATTGATTGATTGTCCAAGTATTTGTATGGGAGACTGAGTGTGTGTGTGGCTGGCTGGGAGGTGTGTGACTCTGTGCAGATCAATGTGTACTTGTATCAATGATTGTATAAGAAAGTAAGTATGTGTTACTATATGTTTGAAAATGTAAGGTGCTCTATGTTTAACTGTATAGACAAGAAAATGGAAGTGTGATTGATTCTTTACAGGACTGACTAGGTGTGTGAGTAACTCCATGGATGAGTGGCAGAGTGTGAGTGTCTGTATAGGTGTATGAGTGCATATGATAGTGTTGTAAAGATGAGTGATTGTATGTATGAATGATTGTATGGGTGAATGAGTGAATGTGTGTGTAGACGTAGGAATCAGTGAGTACGTATGTAGTAACTAGTATTGGTGTGTCAATGGTTTCAAAAATTATACTCTGTATTTAACACTGGGTGAAACAGAGGTTATATTAAAATGTGAGGAGATGCATTGTATTGTCACATGAATGATATCATCAGTGATGTGGTCATTGATGTCAAATGAGATGTCATCAGTGATGTCATCAGTGATGTCATTTGAGATGTCATCAGTGATGTCATCAGTGATGTCACTGACCATGTCATGAATGATGTAATATGTGACATGATCAGCAGTGGATTGCGGGTGCGCAATATATAGTTAGTGCAACTAACTATATATGGAATTTCAATGGTTTTGTGTGAGTAAAATAAGGTTTTTTAAATGCTAATTCCTAACTATATATGGTCTATAACCTATGGTTTTTTCAGTGAATTTTCAAGGTTTTGTAAATGCTAATTCCTAACTATATATGGTCTATAACCTATGGTTTTTTAAGTGAATTTCAATGGTTTTTTAATAGCAAATATCATAAGCTGTCGAATGTCAAGTACGTGGTAAGTGAAAACATTTTCGTGTTTATGCACACTGATCTGCTTTGAATGGTGCCCCCCCCCCCTCATTTCTATTAGGAGTACTCTCTCTTTGCAGATAGTGAAAGGTAGTTAACGCAGGCCTTTGCCCCCGTTGTAATCCGTCGTGCCTGCTTCTCTCTCCATTTGATTGATTGTTATCCAAGTATTTACTGTTTTAGAATTAGTTCTCTTTGGTTCATTCTCTATTTACAAACAAACACAGAGTCGCAATACTCTGTTTAGTCTTTGCAGATAACGAAAAATCGTGTAAAAAAAAAGAAAAGGAATCGAGCAAAATCAGTAGGCCACTAATGGGATCTCTTTTTGACCTCGCTAAAATAGAAACATTAGGAACAACCCCTCATGACAAATACAAAACTAGTGAGATGAACTGAACTCCACACAATGATGGCTGCAAAACAGCTCGGCTCCGCCACCCACCCCGCCCAAAATAACGATAAAGAGCGGCTGCCATGATTGGTTGCGGAATGGCCACAACGGAGCTACGAAATGGTGCTGCTCTCATGCTAACCCCAGCTTTGGTCTGAAACATCCAGAAACACTGTAGACTACCAATTCGATCAGTTCCGGTAGCGCCCCAATGTAACCCGGTAGAGAAGAACTAGCCCTCCCCTCTTTGACTGATGGTTCTTGTTGCCTGTCCCTTCTGTTGTCATTTAACAGAACTATTTAGCCTGCTGAAAGGGGTTGTGTTTCGACCGCTGGTTGGTGGAGACATTTTGACTATATTCTGGACCTGCGTTGTCGCGTAATGCGTCATATGACGCGCCGCGTTAGCGCATCCGGAAGTCATCCGGGGCGCGCAGCGCGTAACGTAAGCATAACAAGTCATGTGACTTGTTAATAAAACTTTTCATTGGTTCATTTTACTTTTCTTATTCTAATGATGAAAGCCTTGGTCATATCACCTAAAAATTACGCTTTTAATTACTTCCGAACATTATTTTCTCTTAAATATATGTTATAATGTTCCAGGCTAATGTACTTTCCCGGAAATTTTACAACTGTCCTGCAAGTAAAATATATTCTTTTTTCGAGAAAAAGAGCGTTTCTTCGTCCCATGACGGAGCCGTTGAGCAAAAGAGGGTCGACCTGCTGTCTTAGTCGCCGATACGCCTGAATATGAGATTCTTATCGATCACTTTATGTTGCAGGAATAGAAAACACAACAGCCCTTGACCATTTATCTTTACTGCGTTCCTTCGTATTATACCTTTTACCCTTCATGTAATTGGTCTGCTTTATTTCACTTGCCTTTTACTGATTCTAAAACAGTGACTATTATTAAAAACTTTACCAATGTATACACTACTACCATGTTTTCTTTTAAAAACCTTTATTGTGAAAATTTCATTATACAAATACGAGCCTATAACCACGTGGGCCTGCCACGGAGCAAACTGTAATCGTATATGATGAATAGACATTTACACTGTAGAGGAACGTAACGGGCGGGCCATTAGGTTGCAAAAACTAAGGTGTCTAACAGCTACGGAATCGGTGGACGTACATTTTATAATTAAAATACGACAGGGCCAGTTACAATAAAATTATCTAGATATACATTTGCGGGCAAGTACCATGGGTGACGTTAATTCGAATTTTCAACAGTACAGTAATCAATAACACATCAGAACTTAATATCAATAGGGATGTCGAAATATTCAATCAATTCTCGTCCCCGCCCGCCATGTGCTTCAAAACTGCATACGTATCTCGTGATATCAAGGTTGTGCAACCAGTACACAACAAGGAGTTACGAGTCCCATTTATTCCGGCGCCATTTTGGGCGAGGACGGGCAGGTCCAGGATATAGTCAAAATGTCTCTACCAACCATCGACTATGATGATGTTCATATGCTGTATTTATTAGAGTAACACTCATCTGCCCACATGAAATTAATTTACCACAATCTAAACATGTCATTTTAATCTTTCCAAAGTTCTTCTAAATATTTGGGACCGTTTCCCTTGCCTCTGAAGCTCTCAGTGCCACTTCTTTAATGAATGTACTAGCAGGTCAGGGGTTCTCCTCCAAATCTCTCTTTTATGCAGCACTATAATTAATTGGTGCCACCTCTCCATATGACGATGCATGGTATAGTTACCACAACTATATATTTTTTCGGTTCCTCTGGAGAGTTCATCGTGGCAGATGAAGCGTGTAACATACCGGGCATTTACCTTTTTTTGCATGTACAGGAAAGGAAAAAAAAATCGAGCGTTCGAGTTCTTAGGTGTCCCAGGGCCATTTTAGTGGACCAGGCCCAAATCCAAAGAACAGCTATCTCACAGGCTAATGGGGCGACCCACGCCGAGTTTCAGCATTGTAGGATGACCACACAAGTACAGCAACTTGCTAGACATCACCTCGGTGCCATCCGGATCTCGGCGCCCCACTGCAGATGAAGTGCCTCTCAACTATGAAACCACCACGGTGACATCCGGATCTTGGCGCGTTGTGCTGCCTTCGGCCTATTCGCACATCGGTCCGCTACTGACGCCATCTCACAGGCTAATGGGGTGACCCACGCCGAGTTTCAGCATTGTAGGATGACCACACCAACTTGCTAGACATCACCTCGGTGCCATCCGAATCTTGGCATCTCAACGCCTAGTGGTATCTTCCATACAGAAAATATTGTTACGCTGCCTTTGGCCCCATTCGCACATCAGTCCGCAACTTAGACATCACCTCGATGCCATCCGGATCTTGGCATCTCAGCGCCTTGTGGTGTCAGTCAGAAAATATTGTTGCGCTGCCTTTGGCCCCATTCGCACATCAGTCCGCTACTGACACCATCTCACAGGCCAATAGGGCGCCCCACGCCGACTTTTACCATTGTACGATGGCCACACCAGTGGCACAACTTGCTAGACATCACCTCGGTGCCATCCGAATCTTGGCATCTCAACGCCTAGTGGTATCTTCCATACAGAAAATCTTGTTACGCTACCTTTGGCCCCATTCGCACATCGGTCCGCAACTTAGACATCACCTCGGTGCCATCCGGATCTTGGCATCTCAGCGCCTTGTGGTGTATTCTCTTCAGAAAATTTTGTTGAGCTGCCTTTGGCCCCATTCGCACATCGGTCCGCAACTTACACATCACCTCGGTGCCATCCGGATCTTGGCATCTCAGCGCCTTGTGGTGTCTTCTACTCCGAAAATATAGAAGAAAATATTGTTGCGCTGCCTTTGGCCCCATTCACACATCAGTCCGCTACTGACACCATCTCACAGGCCAACAGGGCGCCCCACGCCGACTTTTACCATTGTACGATGGCCACACCAGTGCCACAACTTGCTAGACACCACCTCGGTGCCATCCGGATCTTGGCATCTCAGCGCCTTGTGGTGTCTTCTACTCCGGAAATATAGTAGAAAATATTGTTGCGCTGCCTTCGGCCCCATTCACACATCGGTCCGCTACTGACGCCATCTCACAGGCCAACGGGGCGCCCCACGCCGACTTTCAGCATTGTAGGATGGCCACACCAGTGCGGCAACTTACTAGACACCACCTCGGTGCCATCCGGATCTTGGCGCGTTGTGCTGCCTTCGGCCTATTCGCACATCGGTCCGCTACTGACGCAAACTCACAGGCCAACGGGGCGCCCCACGCCGACTTTCAGCATTGTTGGATGGCCACACCAGTGCGGCAACTTACTAGACACCACCTCGGTGCCATCCGGATCTTGGCGCGTTGTGCTGCCTTCGGCCTATTCGCACATCGGTCCGCTACTGACGCAAACTCACAGGCCAACGGGGCGCCCCACTCCGACTTTCAGCATTGTAGGATGGCCACACCAGTGCTGAAACTTGCTGGACACCACCTCGGTGCCATCCGGATCTTGGCGCGTTGTGTTGCCTTCGGCCTATTCGCACATCGGTCCGCTACTGACGCCGCCTCACGTGCCAACGTATTTTCTCCGCATTTTATACCCTATGCCGCATAACAGGTCATGTGACTTGTTTATAAAACTTTTCATTGGTTCATTTTACTTTTGGTTTCCTAATGATGGAAGGCATGATCATGTGACCTAAAAACAACACTTTTCATAGGATGAAAACTTTTTTTTTTTCCCAAACGATGAAAGCCCCACCTTGTTTCTGGATGTTTCAGACTGAAACTGGCGTCAGCATGAGAGCACCACCATCTCGTAGCTCCGTCGTGGTCATTCCGCGAGCAATCATGGCAGCCGCTCCCCACCAGAAGCCTGCAGGAGTCGGAGCCCCCAAAACTTTTGATGAATTCTCAAGGCGGAGGGGACGCTTTCGAGAATGGGGTCCAAGACCTAGCAGACAAGCGTCCGATTTCCAAGGTGTCCCAGGGCCATTTCAGTGGACCAGGCCCAAAAAGGAAACAGCCTGCCGCCATTTTGAGAGTCCTGTGACAGCCGCCTATCGCTGCACCGCAAGAGTGGGCGCAACTCAGCTGAATTGCGGCTTTTGACACAGTGGACCAAAAACGGACGGAATGGCAACTGAAACGGTAAAGGGGCGCCCCACTACAACAGATGACACTCCACCTGGAGAGGCCCGTTCACGCCGCCTCCCCCGGGGCGCTCCACGCCGTTATTCGGAGCAGCATTGTAGGATACCAAAACCAGTGCGGCAACTTACTGGACATCACCTTGGTGCCATCGTTCTGCTGCCTTGGAACTATTCGCGCAACAGTTTGCTACTGATGACCCACCCCCCGCGATGCCCCATGCCGTTATTTGCTGGGTGGCAACTTACTAGACATCACTTTCGTGTCATCTAGATTTCGGCGCGTTCTGCTGCCTTGGAACTATTCGCACAACAGTTTGCTACTGATGACCCACCCCCCGCGACGCCCCACGCCGGAAATCTGGACGTTGTGCTGCGTTGGGACTATTCGCACAGCCGACCGCTACTTCGTTGTTTTTCCCTAAAAATGTTTATATGTTATTACTATTTTTGTTTTCTTGTATATATTTATAAATTATTAAAGTTTTATAATCTTACTACTTTGTCGGAGTGCTATATATTTTTAATGTGACACATAATTGTAAAAACTTTGATGTACAAACAGTCATCCCTGGAATCTTCCGCTTCAGGCTCGGTCCCCTCCCCAATCACAATACAGGATGGTTTTCAGATAATAGCAACGCTTCTGCTGTGACGGATCTCATCGAGTGTGGGCCTTGATCTACTATAACTCCTTTGAAGAGGGGTGATTCTTTACAGCTGTGGCCATAAACTACATCTGCAGGGCTAGCTGATAGCCTAGGACCGGCCTGGACAATCGGACACAGAGGAAAAGGAGTGTCAGAGGGTGCGGTAGTGAATAGGGCGAAAGGGAGGTGTCGGGCGGGCACAGGGTGTGATTCTCAGGGAACAGCAGCGCAGATGGGGGAGGTTTATTACCCATGCATAAGACAGAGAGCGGGGGTGACCACTGCCTGGGGGAGATGCTTGCGAGGGTGGGGAGCCATGCTAAGGATCGACAGCGTGCACAGAGTGGGTCTGGTCAAGGCATCTAAAATGGCTGCCGTGCACGACAAAAGTGTGGCATTTGAAAAAAGACAAGATGGCGCAGACAATGTTTTTTAACACTTCCTGATTTCCTTCGAATCAAACGTTAACAGACGTTGGGGCATATTACCAAAGTTAAGCGATATTTATCCCTAACGATGCTTAGCAACGATTTTTTTACCGTCAGAAATTATCGCAGATAAACCTTGCTATTATCAAGGTTTATCGGAAATACGATAAAAAACGACCGCAATGCATTAATATCGCTGAAAACTCAGCGATATTCATGCATTACCGAGCTAATGCTCTTAGCCATGTTATCCACCTCCCATTGGATAACATGGCTAAGAACTGCTCAGGGCAGGTGGTAGCTTTTGGAGATATTCGCCCTTATCTCGAATATTTCCAAAAGTTGATAATAGGAGATAGCGATGTTAGCGACTGTTTCCAGTCGCTAACATCTTGGCATGCCCACTTTGCATGTCATTAGTGATAAATATCACTCACATGCAAAGTGGGGCCCAAGATGGTCGCTATCTTCTACTAGCCGTCGCTAACTGGTGTTAGCAACAGCTAGGTAATACACATATAATTTTATCTCCGCGAAGCGGAGCGCTGTTACAGATATATATCTTGTTTCTGAACGTTAATTTCTCAAAATGCACTGAAGCACATATATTGAGACCTAGCAAAGGCACATCGGGCTACCAGTCCCTACAATTTTGCCAAGTTTCGTGCAAATCCATTCAGCTGTTCGATCCTACCGAGAGACAAGATGGCGGCCGCTACGGACTGTTTGGAATGTTTACAGACACCGGAGAGCCAATCAGCTTCGCTTCGCAAAGCTCCGTAACGCGAAAAGTACGCGAAGCGGTGCGCTGTTACAGATATATACCTTTTTTTGAACGTTAATTTCTCAAAATCCACTGGAGCACATATATTGAGATCTAGCAAAGGCACATCGGGCTACCAGTCCCTACAATTTTGCCAAGTTTCGTGCAAATCCATTCAGCTGTTCGATTATTATTATGTTTATTTTTTTTTGCCCCGTGGGGCCCTTTTAAAACCTCCACATCAAACCTAGGGGGTGAGCGACAATGTACTATGCCCCCTTATGGTCATTTGCCCCTTCGCTTTGGCCTCCTCTTGTCTCTCGATCCTACCGAGAGACAAGATGGCGGCCGCTACGGACTGTTTGGAATGTTGACAGACGCCGGAGAACCAATCAGCTTCGCTTCACAAAGCTCCGTTGCGCGAAAAGTACGCGTAGCGGAGCGCTGCCCAGTCCGCTGCTACAGATATATATCTTTTTTTGAACATTAATTTCTCAAAATCCACTGAAGCACATATATTGAGACCTACAAAAGGCACATCGGGCTACCAGTCCCTACAATTTTGCCAAGTTTCGTGCAAATCCATTCAGCCGTTCGGGCTAAAAGTGAGGCCAACCGCCCTATGGAAATTAACATGGGAAAAACGCGTTTTGGGACCCCCCTTTTTTCTCGGCCCCCCCTTGACGAACCCCCCCAAAATTTTTAGGGGCTGCTCAGAAACAAAATGTGCCATTTTCCTGAAAATTTCAGCCAATTCCGTCCACAAACGCCAAAGTTATTAGACATAGAATTTTCAAAAAACCCATAGAGAAAAAATCCTAACTATATATACCTACTGGCGACCGCCAGTAGGTAATATATATATATGTATGTTGCCGGTAGGTAGTGATAGTTAGGACATAGTTTCCATAGGAAGAGTATTTTCTGCTTTGCCAATACTATTGGCGCCGCTTGACAAATCTTCACGAAATTATCTAAACTTAGATGTTAGTCGGTTCAGCTGCTGTGTTGAATTTTTCAGGGTGATCTGTCAAGCGGGTGCCGAGAAAAAAGCGGGTCCCAAAACACGTTTTCCCCATTCATTTTTCCATAAGGATTTTAAACACGAATACAGCCCGTACCGCTGAACGGAATTACTCCAGATTTGCCAGAAAGCTAGATGTTGGTCCTGAAAGCGTGCTTTTGTGATTTGGTGTAAATCCTTTCAGTAGTTTTAGAGATATTCAAGGTAAAAAAAAATATAGATATCTGGGGACGCAGATGCTAGCAGTGGATTGCCGATCCACAGTCCCCGTGCTGAAATTTGATTGGCTGTCAACCAGGAAGTGTTGACAGCCATGCTGGAACGAGTAACACACAAAATGTACAAAATAAAGAAAAGGGGGTAGGAATACCCCGTTCCCCCAGGTGTAGTGGGGGATCCCACAGGGGCCTAGCCGGGGATTAAAAGTATTTTTTAAAATTTACATTTGCTGCCAATTTGCAGGTAGATCGGCAGCAAAATTGAAAAAAAAGAGTCTGCACTTCGTTCTCAGGAAACCCCCGGGTGGGCCAAATCCTGGCAGGGCATGTTAAAATAAGGGAAGGGGTGCATGGCCCCCCCTTTCAGGGTTTATATAACACCGGGAATCAATATCTCACTGATGTCTTGATTATAAATTATGCAGCAGGATGCATGGCCCCACTGCAGCCCTGGGGACCGCCACCTCCCCGGGGCTATTTAAGAAATGAGTGTGGGGAGAACCATACAGCCTTCCCTGCAGCCCCGGGGACCACCACCTCTTCGGGGCTCCTCTAAAGGAACTCAGGGGCCCTCGCAGACCCCCGTGACACAGGGACCACCACTACCCCGGGTCTGTTTATTTCGTAATGGGAAGCCCCAGGGAACCCCTGGTCAAAATATTTTTTTACCTGGGAGGGTGGCCTCAGCCATTCATGACACTGGGGACTGCCACGGCCCTGGGGCAGGCCCTACAAGAAGAAAGGAGGGGGCCCTGAGCACCGCCACACTCAATGCCGGCTCCTGTTATGTCCTGGGGTGCCTACCCCCGGGACATAGCTGTGTGGCGGGAGCTTTGCTGCTCCTGCCAAGTCATAACAAACACTCCACTTCCAGCAAGTGAGAATCTTGCTTGCAGAAAACGGAGCAAAATTATGTTCACAGAGAGGGAGCTGCATGTTCAGCAGCTCCCTCTCTGTGAAGTCAATGCCGGCTCCCATAGGAGACTTGGAGCCAGCAGGGAACGTTGGGTCCTTGTGGCTCCCCCCCTGCGGTTCCTAACAGAGAGGCACCCTGGGTGGGACCAGAGCATTCACAATAGAGGCCGGGCCCCGGGGATGGGAACTCCTGCCTCTAGACGTGAAGGGTAGAGGAGCCCAGTTCAAAACTATCTCCCTCCCCCAGTTGCTAGACATACTCCTTAATTACCCATATTCCCTATCAACCCCATTTTTCTAGACTTTGCAAACAGCAATATTGAAACTCCTATAGAAAGGATGCACACCAAGGATCGCATTTTGTAAATGCATGCTAGGCCCATAGGATGAGGCACTGGGCATCACTGATATGCAATTGTACTGCTTTCAGCCATTCAGCCCGGTGGCAGAAGGCTCGCGGACGCTGTTGCCGAGTGCGCTGGCCTACCTCGCCTTTGTTTTTAATCCTGTGATATTTTTAAAATCACGCGCTTCGCGCTTACCTGTGCCGCCTTCCCTGTCTTCCATCTGCCAGCTCCCCCAGCCCCGTTCCGGCACGGCTGTGTGCCGTTTGTTACCGGAGGACTGACGGGGTTGCAGGCGCCATATTGGGAAGGGGCGCTACAGGCTCCTTAGGTCAGCGCTCAAGCCTTTCACGCTTTTGACCTATTTGAGGGTCGCCTTTGTGCTTGCGCAGCGGACGCATTCAGCCCAGCAGCAGAGGGCTCGCGGACGCTGTTGCCGAGTGTGCTGGCCTACCTCACCTTTGTTTTTAATCCTGTGATATTTTTTAAATCACGCGCTTCGCGCTTACCTGTGCCGCCTTCCCTGTCTTCCATCTGCCAGCTCCCCTAGCCCCGTTCCGGCACGGCTGTGTGCCGTTTGTTACCGGAGGGCTGACGGGGTTGCTGGCGCCATATTGGGAAGGGGCGCTACAGGCTCCTTAGGTCAGCGCTCTAGCCTTTCGCGCTTTTGACCTATTTGAGGGTCGCCTTTGTGCTCGCGCAGCGGACGCATTCAGCCCGGTGGCAGAGGGCTCGCGGACGCTGTTGCCGAGTGCGCTGGCCTACCTCACCTTTGTTTTTAATCCTGTGATATTTTTAAAATCACGTTCTTCGTGCTTACCTGTGCCGCCTTCCCTGTCTTCCATCTGCCAGCTTCCCTAGCCCCATTCCGGCATGGCTTTGTGCCGTTTGTTACCGGAGGGCTGATGGGGTAGCTGGCGCCATATTGGGAAGGGGCGCTGCAGGCTCCTTAGGTCAGCGCTCTAGCCTTTAGCGCTTTTGACCTTTTTGAGGGACACCCCATGCGCAAGCACACAGGGCGCGCCGGTGGTGCGCCAAAGGTGCGCCAAAGGCAAGCCGGTCTGCGCCTGTCCGCGGCCGGCCGGGGCAAGGGGCACCCCACTATGTCCATTTCTTAACCTACACCTCGGATGAACTCCGCTCCTATCAGGGCCCTTGGATCACCAGCCTCGGTACCGCCGTCCAAATCGCCAAACTAGGCCTTGACCGGCCCCATCCCGTGCCCCTTCCCACAGCCACTCTCCCTCCACCACCCCTCCCTTCCTCCCCTCTCCTAGGATTCCCTTCCCCGCCTAACTTGGCGTCCACTATCTCGGCCTTTCTTTTAAATACCAGTTCGGCAGTCAAGCATCATCTTGAATTATTTGTGTTTCTTGACTCTCACAAGCCTGATCTCTTGTTTTTGACAGAGACTTGGTTCTGTCCAGATTCCCTGCCCAATGTACTCGCGGCCCTCCCCCCCCTCCTACTACGTCCTGCGGACCGGCAGGCAAGGCAGGAGGCGGTATTGCCCTGATTGTCTGCTCTGACCTTTACTTCCAACTGCTTCCCTCTGCGGCCATCACATCAGTCGACTGCCTGGTGATGCGATCTACCTCCTTTCAAGTCCCCATTACCTGCGTCCTTGTCTATCGCCCCCCCCATCTACTCCTTTTTTTATTACTGGGTTTCAGGAGTTGCTCGCTACGTTAGAAGTTAACAACTCCTCTGTTCTAGTCCTTGGGGATTTTAATTTCTGGCCATCTGACCCCACGGAAGACGCGGTGTCTAAAGATTTCACCGATCTTCTCTATAGTTTAAATTTTGTCTCGCATGTTCATACGCCTCCCATGTTCGGGGTAATACCCTGGACCAAATCTGGTCTCCCAACGTTCCAGTCACGTCCCCAATCATCACGCCCTGCCTTTGGTCCGATCACTTTTTGATCTCGTTTTTCCTCGACCTTAGCCTCGCCAAACGCCCCTCCTTTCCCAAGAACACCTGGGCCCGGAATTGGAACAAGGTTGATATGCCCTCCCTCTGCTCTTCCCTCCAAAATTCCTGCCCTGCCCTAGAGGAGCTTGCCCCCTCTTCCCAAGTAGCTGCCATTAATGAATGGCTTTTCAGGGCATGTGACCAAGTGGCTCCCTTGAGACGCGTCACAGTCAGATGCGCCCACAATGCCAACAAATGGTTCACCGATGACCTTAAGGAGAAAAAACTGGTTGTGCGTCAGGCTGAGCATGCCTGGAGGCACGCCTACTGCCCGACCTAAAAAGCACATTACACCCTTGTACTCAATACTTATAAAAAGGCCATCCTCCTTGCCAAGACAGACTACTTTTCGGGTAAAATTCTCTCGGCTGAAAATCAGCCCAGGGAAATTTTCTCCACAGTCCATGAATTGTCCGCGTCAGATAGAGCCTTTCTAAAACCCTCCCCCTCCCAATTTCTTTGTGATTCCCTTAATAATTTTTTCATTGAAAAAATTGCAGTCATCAAGGCTAATATACCATTACCCTCTCGCCCCTTCGTTGCCCCTCAACCCCCACCCAACAGACTCCATCTGGATCATATACCTCCCTTGCTGGCCAAGATAAAATCTGGTTCCCCCTCTGATGACTGTCCTGCTTTTGTATTGAGAGAGATCTTCCTAGCTTGCCCTGCGACCCCCCTGGTTTTTCTTAATGACTCCCTCAAACAAGGCATTGTCCCCAATCATCACAAATCGGCAACAATGATCCTATTTAAAAAAAAACCCGGAGCGGACCCCTCCTCCCTCTCTAATTACCGTCCCATCTCCCTCCTCCCCTACTTGAGCAAAGTCCTGGAGTGCCACATTACCACAACCCTTAGCTCCTTTGTCGAGGACAATGGCTGTTTAGCCCCCTGCCAGGTTGGCTTCCGCCCACTCCACTCCACTGAGAAAGTGGTGGTCTCAGTCATGGACAAGCTCAGGGAGGGGATGGATGTCAACCAGCCCCAGGCTCTGGTCCTCCTTGACTTGTCCGCCGCCTTTGACACGGTAGATCATTCCATCCGTCTTACCCGTGACGAGGCGGCGGGCGTCAGGGGGCCTGTCCTGGCTTGGCTTACTTCCTTTTTGAATGACCGCACTCAGGCCGGGGGGCATGAAATTCGCTGTTCTCGGACCCACTTTCTGGAACTCCCTTCCCCCCACTATTAGATCTATACCCTCATATTCTGAGTTCCGAAAGGCGCTCAAAACTCTTCTTTTTCTGCAAGCTTACTCGTCTTAGACCCCGTCCCTCTGTCTCCCAGGTTTCTGCATCCCCCAGCGCCAAGAAACCGCCAGGTATATGCACGCTTAACAAATGTATTTAAATTCAAATTCAAAAACTTGGTGCACCACATCATCCTGATTAATGACTGGCTATTTGTGGGCCATGCAGACCCTGCATTATCCGTTGAGATTTGTGCCCTTGAACAACATAATGTGTTGAGTCGTTTATATGGATCAGCTAAATGTCCAAATCTTCCGCCAGTGACTGAGACATCCATAATCTGCTGGCAGTGCCCACTTTTGTGAATTAATTGGCATGGTGTGCTGAGTGGAGAAACACCTCTATGGTCTGGAACATGAAACTGAGACTGATTCAACTCAAATACCTACACTAATGAGTAGACTGAAGGCTGGCCTAGATCCACACTGCCTGAGATGCAGGGGGCCGTGAGACTTTCTTTCACATCCTTTGGGTATGCTCCATGGTACAAAGGTACTGGCATTAGAGATGCAATATATTGTCCTTGGTGGTGGAGAAGCAAGTAATAACAGAGCCCCAAACAATTCTACTAGAACTGATAGATGGAGGAGGCAGCAGAAGCGTTAGACTCCAGGAGGCCACTGCCTCGTCCTCCCCAAAAGGGATATATCCTGATACTGAAGGGCTGAGCAGGCACCTCCAGTGAGGGCTTGGACTAATGGTATAGACTATTGCACCAAGGTCGAGGAATACGTCTACACATCAATAGGCTGCATTCAAAAACATAATAATTTTGGGGGTGCCTGGACAGCCTATTCCACTTACTATATACAATTCTGATTAGATGATTGATGCTCCTATTATGCTTATGTTGAGGGGGTGCGGAAGTTGGGAGGTTAGGAGGTGCCTTGGATGACATGATCTGTCTAATGAATGTGAACAATTACTATAATAAAAAGAGTTGGGGAAAAATAATTAGATGTCAGCAATATTAAGCAAGTGTGCCTCAGGAGACCTATTTGTAGCAGAGTGTCACTTACAATCAGGTATTCAGAGTAAGGAGTGGGGGCATTCACAATGTAGTCTGGGGTCATCTTAGCATGATCTTGACTGCAGTGTGTGGCACCAGCAGTACGAGTGCCATCAACACAAACATCCATTCGTTTGCCTACCTTAGCTTCTCTTTCGATTGTGCCCTTCCAAGTGAAGTGGGCTGGATAAACCGGAGATAGGAGCGATTGATTTGGGCATGACAGACCATTAAAAAGGTTTGTGCAAAAGTGCAGTTTGTTAATTTCAGCATGAGTGCTCAAAATGTCTGGTGTGTAACCCAGTCTAATAATCAAAGTAATTTATTTCAGCTAGGAGGCAAACAAGACAATAGTAAAACAAACAATAATAAAAGTATGAGCCATATATAATCACTCATACATTAAATGTATTAAATAAAACAATATCTCATGATACACATACTAATCATAATCAAACTTCGCCATATGATCAGGTGCATAAGGCAGGCATATGAAGCCCTGCAGTGCAGGGGGTAACTCACAATTCAGACCCCCCCAAATCAGTCCAAAACCTATGAATAAGTGTGAAATACTAGTGTCTCATGGAGCTTATTTTGTGTTACGCCACTGCCTATGACTTCAGTGCTGAATGCGGTAACTGTGTGAAAACTGCTGACATCAAAGTTAAAGGAGAGATAAGTAACAATAAATAGAAAATGTAAACATACCGGCCTCACGTTCCTGTGGCCCAAAGATCTCTAAATAAGGCGAAGATATCTCCGACTTGGTAAGGCATAGTACTTGCATAACAAAAAAAGGGTATGCATGTCTTGTTGGATTGTAATTCAGAAGGGCATTGTGATGCAGAAAATATCATGAAATCTGCCTTTCAGATAACTCAACATTCCTACTACTAAAACGGTCTTGAAATGTATTCAAACGTTCCTTACATACATATTAGTGACCCATAAGAAATACAGTTCTGACCCTGGGGTGATTTTCAGAGTTACATATGGCTTCCTGGAGGGTTTATGACATTGCTAATGCTATTGTTTTGAAATTTAAGTTCACACCCATACGAGTTGTAATAATTTTAATACGCCTCAGTCAAAGAATTTTGTAAAACTTTTGCTGGTCCATACATCATGCACACTACCTCTTGTGAGGGTGGAGTACTGGTTTATATAGAATTATACACAGATAGCAAAATGACCATCAATCATAAAGCATTTTTGTCATAATGGAGGAGGCATTTTGGGAAAGCACGAAAGAGGCCAGAGAAACAGAATTTGGGGAAAATAATCCTAGTCCGGTTAAGCTGGAAGTCTTGGAGCTTCAATATGGTAGGCAAGGAGAGTCAAACTTCACTGGCACTATTATTCACTATGTTCATTTCTTTATAACTTGAGTGGGAGTCTGTGTAGAGCTGAGCAGGCTAGAGTATTGCACAGATCCCACCCCATGCTGCCCTAGGCCACCAGCAAGAACCACCTTCATCTAGGTGCTCAAGAGTGGCATACAACTTGCTGCAAGGAATAGGAGGCAGAAGTGGGATACTACCATCAACCGATCACTAAATCCTGAAAGAAAAAATTAAGTTGAGAGCAGATTGGCAGATACAAGTTAATTCCACCTTCCATCTCTTATTTGTACTTAAGTGATATGGTGATATGGCAAACAAAAACTCATTAATAGCAAAACATCTGAAGGAGCCTTTTGGATGAAAAAAATACATTTCATTCTTGTTGATAATATTTCCCCATGTTCCAAAGATAGCATGGAAGTCTGCTGTTAAAACACATTTTGTAATCCTCACTCTAATACCTACATTTGATACGTATAGGTCACACAATCGGACAGCTTTTATCTAAAACCTATAGTGGACAATTCCAAGACTTACAGTGGGATTTGGTCCAGCCCACTGATTGCCATTAGTTCGTTTTCTGGTCAATCTCATTTGTTTGCTTATTATTTGATGGGTTTAGTCCCTCTCCTTGTGTCTGTCCCCCTCCTGGAGCACAGCTTCTTTACCATCCTTATGATGGAATGATGTTTATCCTTCCACTGATAATATTCAGTCAATCATAGAAGTGTATGCGATTTCGTACACTCACCCTCATGTGCTGCTTCCCCCTTCTATTTATTTCTATTTAGGGGGTTTTGTAAAGCGCTTGGTGACGCACAACGGCGTGTCCCCGCGCTGAGGAGCAACTCTTACTGGAACCTATAGAAGCGGCGTACCTTACTGGGCAAATAGTGCAGTTTTAAGTTTGACTCTGAAAATTGATTCTGATGGCTCTAATCTCAGTGCCATGGGTAGTTTGTTCCATCTTGAGGCTGCAAGGTACCTGAAAGATCTTCCGCCCATTCGAGCTCTAGACACCTTGGGAACGACCAGGAGTCCAGAGCCAGATGATCTCAACGAGCGGGACGGCTCATAAGTAGTCAGAAGTCCCTGCAGGGGAAGAGGGGATCTCCCGTTGATGATCCGATGGCACGTACATAGAGCTTTAAATTCTACCCTGCTTCTGACCGGAAGCCAATGCAGAGATCGGAGGGCCGCGGCCGATGCAGCTCGTCTGGGTAGTTTAAGCACTAAGCGGGCAGCGGCATTCTGTAGGACCTGTAGGCGGTTGAGGTTCTTCTCCAAAGTCCCTAAATAGAGAAGATTGCCATAGTCCATCTTTGATGTGACTAGTGCATGCACCAGGGTTTGTCGGGCTCTCACAGGTAAAAACTTCAAAGTCTTCCTGAGACTTTTAAGGGTCCCAAAACATGATCCAACCACCTGATTAATCTGGGGGCCAAAGGAGAGGTCAGTGTCAAACCAGATGCCCAGATTCTTTGCTTTCTGGCACGGAGAGGGTGTTGGACCTAGGCAGGATGGCCACCATGCCGACGTCCACGCTGATTGGCAGCCCCCCACGACCAGCACCTCAGTCTTGCCTCCGTTGAGCTTGAGGCAGTTGGCGGACATCCAGGCAGCTAGATCTTGCATGCAAGCTCTGAAGATGTCCGCCGAGAGACTGGGTGCACGCGACAGGGAGATCACCAACTGCGTGTCGTCGGCATAAGACACCAAGCGGAGGCCGTGACTCTCTACTAAGGTGGCGATAGGAGCGACATAAAGATTGAAAAGTGTTGGACTCAGGGACGAGCCCTGCGGCACCCCCTGGTCCAAAGAAATTCGCTCAGAGTAGTGGTCGCCCTGCCTCACTTGGAAGCCTCGGCCAGTGAGAAATGAATAAATCCATTTCAATGCTGCTCCTCTCACCCCTCCTTTGTTCAGACACTGTAGCAAGATGGAATGTGCTACAGTGTCGAATGCAGCACTGAGATCTAATAGAATTAGAGCCATGGTTTGTCCCTCGTCTGCACCCTGTCTGAGGGATTCGGTGGCCCTAAGAAGGGCAGATTCCGTAGAATGACGGGGCCGGAACCCGAATTGGGTAGGGTGAAGAATGTTGCCTTCCTCCACATACTTCATAAGCTGTTTGTTTACCACCTTCTCCGCTACCTTAGAAAAATAAGGCAGCAGAGAGATGGGGCGTAGGTTGTCCAGCTTCTCAAAGCTAATATTAGGCTTCTTGCGGAGGGGAAGCACCACAGCCTGTTTCCAGTCCTCAGGTATAGAACTGGATCGGAAAGAGACATCCAGCACGTGCCTGATATAGGGTTCAAGGGTCTCCAGACTGTCACTCAACCTTCAAATATCCATTCCCCATGTGGGCTCCATGTTGCCATCCAATTCCCCTCTCCAACCTGTTCATTGCTTCCTTAAACCCACTTTTTGTATTACTTCTGACCTCAAGCTGCTCAATTCTCATCTCATCCCTCGACTCCTCATTGCTCCGCAACTCATTTCTCCCATCCACTCCTCCTCCACCACTCCCAGTTCTCAATCATTAAGTATAAAATATTTTTTAGGTTTTGCATACCTAGCATTGCAGCGTGCATGCGCTGAACAATCCGCGAGGCATATTGTAGTAGGGTATGTTTTAGAAGTGGGGTGGAAGCCCCGCCCCTATTTTTGGCTAGCGCCATCGTCTATGGCAAACGCTGCTTCCGATTGAAAATGAGGCTTCTTAGTTCCTCCTTGTTACCGCCCTGTCTCCTTTTGTGACCACCCATCCAGACTGGATCGTTTACTTGCGGAATTACCCTCTCTCCTTCATTAGTCGGTGTAGGCACTTTGGGCCAGATGCATCAAAGGGTTTTGCCCATTCTGTGTCAATGGGAAAATGTGTTGACGCATATGGCCCATTTGTTTTTTCATTACAGTGAAAGCGCAATGTAAACAAGCGGCTGCCTTTGCCCAATGGCGACAGCTTGTTATTTCAATGTTTCTTCCAGTGTTTACTTTAAAAAGTCTTGAAAAGACAGCCTCAGACACCGTGCGTGTTCCAGACGCACTTCTCTCAGCCTCAGAGATACGGCGTGAGGGGTCCCCGATCACAATGGAGGGCCCCGGGGGAAGCGAAGACGCAGTCTAGTCTTCCCCCGGGGTCTTTCGCGTGGGGCAGGGCCAGGCTGGGGTTGGGGGCGTGGTTGGGGGGTGGGTATAAGAATGCAGGGGGTGGAAGGTGACTTCCTCTTCCTGCATTCTGGCATTGCTGGGTGGGAAGTAGTTTTGCTGTGGCCACCCACCCACCCTACAGTTTTAGGGTTTGGGGGTAGGGTTGGCAGAGCGCGCCAGTTTAGGACGGGCTGAGGGTTTGGCGGTATTTGGGAGGGGTGTAGGAGTCACTAGCGGGCGCACCCACTTCTCGTGGGGGGGAGGAGTGAATGATGGGAGGGGCGACTGGTGGCATGAGAGTAGTGCCAGGATGCGAAGAGAGATTGGAGGTAAGGTTGAAGAACGGAAGGTGGAATGAAAGGAGAGTATGATGATGGAGTTTTGGCATTGGGGGTAGATGTAGTTGTTGTTGATTATTGTTGTGGTTTATGTTGTGCAGCCTGGTCCTAATAAATGGCCTTTTACGCTTAACAATAGTGTGGCCTGATTATTGCGTGAAAGTGCTTTGCGGGCCTGAAGGATTCAAAGGTTACAAACAGTGGCATCAGCCGCTCGAGGGCCGGGAAGGCGGGACTGAGAAAATACTAAATAGTGAGAGAAATGTTTGTATCAAGTGCAGCTCTTTCCCGCCGCGGAGCTGCCCGGAAGCCGGAGCCTTATCGTGGCCAGGCACAAGGCATGGAGCAGGCCCGGAGGTGAGAGGTGGCTTCCTGCCATTCATCCCTGGAGCTGGTTCCCAGGGCGCCCATGCCAGCATTCATTCGGCCTCGCTCTGCTGTCTGTTGACCAGGGTTCACCGCCGCCTTGCTGGAGGATACCTTTTTATGGGCGAGCAGCAGGATTTACAAACGCTGAGCGGTGAACCGAGTACCATGCACCCAAGCAAGAACGGTGGGAGTATTTTCAGCGCTCCATGCAAATTAGCATTTTTGAGCTGGAGCACTCCCAAATCACCGACGTAAAATAATTTTCATGTCTATTTCCTGTGACTTGATGCTGGCACTAAATGGCACACTAAGGCTTATGCTTTACTTCTCCTCATGAAAGCACCAGCCCTCGGCCTCTTAATCACTCTGATCCCTCCTAAAAGACCAATCTCTCTTCTTTCTTTTCTTCTTAAACGTCAATGCTATTGCTCTACAGTTTTTTGCATTGTATTAGTCAATGTACAAAACATTGGAGAAGGAGCCCTACATATGTAATAAAATGAAGCTAACAATGAAAGTTATGTATCACCAACAGAACTGCACCATATTGCAGGGTAAGAGTGTCGTTTCACTACTATTGGAAGTGACTATTTAGATGCGCCAGTAAATACCTTTCCATTAGGGTTGAGCAGTAACACACCTACTGCCCCTTCAAAAGTGACCCCGATATAGCGTGTTTCAAGAAAGAGTGACATCTAGGCGCTTGATAGCTCTAATAAACTGTTCATGCCAGGAGTAGCCAGTAGAAGGGCTTCCAGGTGCAAGTTAGCTCACTGCATAACATCAAAGCTCCACTGAAACATCCATACATCTGAAGATAGCTGTCAACTATACAGCGCAGAAAGGGAGAGACATATCTGGGATGTAAGCATTGTATTGAATATTTCCATAAGAAATTCTTTATACGCTGTGGCACCTTCCCACAGGTGAGGCCACATTAGGTTCTTCCAGCCTAAGTCAAACACTTCTTTTGCCTGTGGTCCCCGCATGAGAGGGGTTAGTTTCCTTCCTGCTGCATTTTTAAAAAGGCACAGTGGTGTAATCCAAATCTAATGTGCCCCTGAGCGTCCCCTTTTCTTACATATGAAACATGCTTTATGAATTTATTTTCCAAGTTTACTGTTTTTCTTTCCCTTTGAGTCTTGGCTCTAGCAAGCTCAATTGCTGGTTCAGTGCTTAATTTGTGCCAGTGCCTGCACGTATTTTTCAATACCAGCACTTATGTGATTACAGCACAGGGAGGCACTCACTCACTCAAACTAAACAAGCATTTGCAATGCAATAGGTCTCGCATTTAGACGCGTTTAAGCAATTGGCATTGTTAATGACAATATCTTTTATTTATGTTTTAAAAACCAAAACATAAATAAAATGCATTGTCATTTATAATACCAATAGCTCAAAAGTGCGTAAATGTGAGTCCTATTGCATTGCAAATGCTTTTTTAACATTGTTGGAGAGTCCGGCATGTGTAATTTGATACCATTCTGCTACTATTTCAGAATGCTCTTGTGCACACATGTTCTTTTAATTTCCTGGGCCAAGGTTGACATCTATCACCTTGGAATGGTAAAAAAAAAAGGTGAACACGTCGTGAGTCATAAACATGAATGTGTGATAATATATGCACATGCTTGCATTACTGTTTTTTTCTCCTTTTTTGATGATGCTGAACAGCATTGGCAAAAGGCCTTTTTCTTTCCTTTTGCTGGTACTGATCGGTATGGGCAGAAAGCATTTCTAAAACCTGTAGGTCTGAATTGGCAGCCAAACTATGCCAATGTTTTTTTTCAAAGACTGCTTTATACTGAAAAGAACATAAAAGAAAATGGCCTTATCTTGGGATAATGAAAAAGTGGTGTATTGGATCAGGAGGGCATTCCTATAATATTCATTATTAATTGAATAGTTGTATTGGTCAGAACCTTTATGATGAGAATATGGTATCGAACAATCCCTATCTGAAGCCGATCCACTTTCTTTATCAAAGTGTTTGAAATATTTTGTTCTTCAATGCATAAAAAGATAAGATGGCCAGAACCTCAATAGACTTAATTAATTAGAGATGTGTGTCAATAGAAAACCTCAAAAGAACATAAAAGATCACCTGTGCCGCAGCTATACTTCCTCCTCATTGGGAGGCATATTTACTAAGATTTTGTGCCGTGTTTGTGTCACAAAAATAAGGCAAAATCTTTTTTTCCCAATTTATTTTTCAGCATAAAACTTGTTTTGCTCTAGCAATTCAGTTGATAGCAACGCAAAGCAGTGCATAGCACTGCTTTGCATCACTTAGTGTAAAAGGGGCGTTCCATGGGTTGTGCATGGGCGTTCCCATGCAACCACCCATGATTTTTGATGCAAAACCCTATCTACTAATACATAAATAGGGTTTTTGCAAAAAATAATGCCCATTTAAATAGGTGCTATCAAGGAGAAATGTTTTTTATTTCTCCTTTCTTTTCTGACTTTGCCTGTGTGCTGCACTGTACAGTTAACATACAATGTGGAAAGAGTTTTAAAATTAGTTTAAGAAATGTTTTTGGGGATCACTGATACAATATTGACAACAACAATATCGTGTAACAAAAATATTGTGTCAAAAATAAGGTTTACAAAAATATCACCTCCCTAGACATATAATGGTAAGTACGCAAATATATTTTAAACAACCTATCGTTTCACACTAATATTGTTGAAAAAACATGCAAAAAAATAATCGTTTTATTATTTATATGGTTTAAAATAGTACATCTTAAATATGTCAATATATAAATCCCCAGTTTGTGCAAAAGAAGGAAAAGCTTTGGATTTTGGAGGGGTACTATCTACTATTCTCACTTTAGTCTGTGCAACAGTAGGGAAAGATTTGAACTTCGGAGGGGTTACATTTACTATGCCCAGTCCAGTCTGTGCAACAGTAGGGATAGCGTTGGACTTCAGAGAGGTACGATTTACTATTCCCTCTCTAGTCTGTGCAAAAGTCAGGAAATCGTTGGACTTCGTAGGGGTAAGATTTACTATTCCCACTCCCGTCTGTGCAACGATAGGGAAAGTGTTGGACTTTGGAAGTGATAAATGTACTATTCCCACGTCAGTCTAAGCAACAGTAAAGGAAGTATTTCACTTCAAACACATTAAACATTTAAATAATACTATTGATTTAAAACAAATATAAAATTCTTAATATGAACATTAATAATAAACGTATATATATTCCTCCGATATAGGTAGTTGTACTAACTGTAACTCTCGCGCCTGCAATCCAATGGTGATGATGTCACATATTACATCATTCATGACATGGTCAGTGACATCACTGATGACATCACTGATGACATCATCCAGTGAATGTTGTTTGGTTTGATATTTAAAGATGTATTATTATATAAATAGCAATCTGCATTTAAGAATCAGTGAATATATTCCTATCTTGAGAGAGGATTTAGTAGCAGTGTGATTGACTGTTTACTTAACTAATTTATAGTGTCTCACTAAATATATTTGATAGTGACTAAACTGTGTGAATATCTGTATTATTTTATCAGTTGTTGTGTAAACTGCTACACCAGTTAGTTACTAGCTATGTGAAAGTCCATATTAGTTATTGGTTAGTTAACTGATTATTTGTTTGGGAGAGTGAATCTGTGTGCGGTTCGGTGGGGGATCTGTGACTGCCCAAAGATATGTTAATAGTTAATTCAGTAGGTATATGACATTAAGACTACATGTTCTAATAGTTGTTTGGGTGAGCAAATATCTTTATGGGTGTGGTGATGAGCAAATATATTTCCCAATGGTACATGTCCAACACTGTAGAAAAAATAAAAGGCAGTATATATGACAGTCGTTGTATATGAATAACTATACATAAAACTCATTAATTGCATGAGTGACTGTATGGATAACTGTATACTTGTAATAGTGATTTCATAATACACTAAGTATCAGTTACTATCTATATGAATACATGAAGTGCTATTAGTATAAGTATGCAGCTGAGTAAATGTAAATATGATACATTATTTCCAAAAGTGAGTAGGATGACTGCATAAGTGAATAGGATGTGTGCTGGGGTGCAATATCAATATAGGTGTAGAAGTATATTTGATAGTGTTCTATTGATTATTGACAGCATGTATGAGTGAATCTATAGGTAATCGATTAGATGTGTGTGTAGATCTAGAAATCACTGAGTAGGTTTTTAGATACTTGTATTGGTGTGTCAATGGATTCAAATATGATACTCTGTATTTTTCAGCGAGTGATGAAAGGTTATACTAGTCTGTGATGAGGTGTATCTTATTGTCACGTGGATGATGTCATCAGTGATGTCATCAGTGATGTCATTTGAGATGTCATCAGTGATGTCATTAATGATGTCACTGACCATGTCATGAATGATGTAATATATGACTTCATCACCAGTGGATTGCGTGCGCGAGAGTTACAGTTAGTACAACTAACTATAACGGAGGAATTTCAATGGTTTTGTATGAATGAAATGTTGAGCTAACTATAACGCCCCTGAAACCTATGGTTTTTTCAGTGAATTTCTAAGGTTTTTCAAATGATAATTTCTAACTATAACCTGCATGAAACTTATAGTTTTTTCAGTGAATTTCAAAGGTTTTTTAAATGTCAATATCTAACTACAATATCGCTAAAACCTATAGTGTTTTTTAAGTAAATTTTAAAAACATGTGTATACTTTTTATATTAAAAACAAACTTTACAGTATTGTTTTATAACTTATAATTATACCTCCTGGTTTTATGGTACCTATTTTTTGGACATTTCCTTCTGAATTTATCCGTATTTCTCTTAAATAATTGTATCTGTATTTACCCATATATATTTAGGATTTTGTAAAAAAATTAATCTGAAATTAGTATATTCCCACATTTATTTTACTGATAAATATGCACTCATGGCTTAAAGACTGACCGTTTTCACTCATGTAAACACTCTTAGATGATAAACTATACACAACCTTCATATTAAAATATGCACGTTTTCTTATACAAGCATATATATTGCTCTTTAAGGCTCCTTACTAAAAGTCTTTTATTGTTTTTACCCTTTTACTTTTAGAACGACAGACCTATTGGCCTAGTACTCATCATTGACAGCATCTACAATCGCTCAAAAAATAACCCACTTTCCGTATTTATCCACACTTTAAATTAAATACAGAGAGGAAAATGAATACTTCTCTGTCTGTATTTATCTGTATAAATCAATAAAAACATAAAACAAGGAGCCCTACTTATAATTTAAGAATGTTTTCAACGTAATTAGCCGTAATGAACATGGAAGTGTGGTAAAAGTATGACGCAGCACCTATACCTGACTTTGAACAACAGCGTTCACAGTACGATTCCAAAGTCCATCAGCATCTTAGCCCACCACTATCTCACTGTTGGTAACACCTTGCTTAATCTTCCCAATGCCCCACGCGATGGCACACCTTTACGCGGGTAGCTTTACGCTTTACAAATGCTGGCATATTTTTAATTTAACAGCATAGTGATAACAAATATTAACAAGTTTTTTTTTCTTCTATTGTAAACGATATTTTTTTATGTCTTCTATTTAGATGTTTTTAATCATGAGAATGCAAAGGACACAGTTTACGGGGTAACACCTTTTAAACTCTCTAACGTATGTAGATAATAAGGACCTTATACGTGTTACTATGGAAATCGAAACCTTTACAGCTTCACAGTTTGTAACTTTTCCAAACACGTGCACAAGTAAAACAGTTAAAACGTGAGCACATGTAATTTGTAAAACGCAACATCTACATAGGTGGAGCCGGTTCTTCCTTCCATAGACTGCTAAACAACCAAAAACTATATAAATCACACCTATTGTGCGAGTAGTTTCGTTTTCGCAAGTTATTTCTGCATCACCAATCGGTGATGCAGGTTCCCTTTTCTAGCATCGGATTCTTGTTTTGCGTCAACAAAACATATTCCAGAGTTGTAAGTTGTTTCATTATGACATAGTAGATAGTTATAATTTGTCGCTATTTGTCAATATTTAAACATTTATATCTAAATATTATGCGTTAGCAGGGTGGTGGCAGCTCCATTGTAAATGCTTGGTGAATGGCAGATTGCGAGGGGCTCCTCCTCTGCCTTGGATATTCAGCATATAAATACTATTTGCCTGACTTTACTGAGAATTGTATCTAACAGAGAGATCGTTTTAGAAATATTAAAAAAAATCATCGTTTTTATCACTGTGTAATTTTCTCTGTGTTACCTTGCACCGATCCACCGCGGCGTGTGCCGTTTGAGTGGCGGGCAAGGGCGGATACTCAGCTTGCAGGCTCCCGCTTCAGCCGAACGAGTTAGCGTTCGAGTTGGAGGCGGGGCTTCGCTCCGTCATTATAATGGGCTTCACCAAGCGCAGCGGTCGAGCGCAGCGGGCGCGCCTTCAGCGCGCCGAAGCCGCGCCTAAGGGGTGCCAGTCTGCGCAAGTCCGCGCCCAGGGCGTGCCAAGTGCCCTGAATACTGGCCCGACATTATTCTTAACCAGTAAGTTTTTAAAATATACCAAATCCGATCTGTTAGATATAAAAAATACACTGGGACTGAAAAATTGCCACATCTTAGTTTAGATACACACTCCAACTTATCCCATGCTATCTGCCCCTGCTGCAAGTATAAATTTATGCGTACAAACACACAAAACCCATCTGCCCCTGAAAGGCTTGCTAAAGAGGCCAAAACTATCAAATGTGCACTCGTGAATGCGAGATCATTGTGCAAACACAGAGAGGACGTGTCCGAATTCATTTCGGCTCACAAACTTGACATCCTCTTCGTTACAGAGACATGGGCCGATCTGGCATCGGGCCCACACCTAGTAGCAGCCATTCCAGAGGGCTACTATATTGTAAGACAGGACAGACCGCAGGGAAAAAAGGGGGGCGGCCTCGCTATAATCCTACGGCTAGAGCTAGCATTGAAAACAGTAATACCAGACAACATTTCTGCTGAAGTATTAGGCTTTGCCATCACTCTATCCCCTATTCAAACGTTTAATGGTATTCTCCTATACCGTCCCCCGGCAGCCAGAACGCCTTTTCTCCAATCGATAGGCACGCTACAGGAACTGGCATTAGTAGCCCCAGATTTTACAGTACTCGGAGATTTTAATTTTCATTTGGAAAATACAGCAGATAAAGATACATCAAATCTCATTGATGATTTTAAGGCAGCTGGGCTAAATCAGCTAGTCACCTCAGCCACGCATACAGCAGACCATATTCTTGATGGCCTATTTACGAGCAATCCAGCTATCACCCCCCCCACGGTTGTCCCAGTTGTGTGGTCAGACCATGCAGTAGTGGTCTTCCACATTCCCGTTAAACAACACAAAAATGTACAGATGGCTAAAAGTAATCATAGGCTATGTAGGGACTGGAAACACATAAATACCAAAGCTTTAGCTGAGAAGCTTGAAAACAACAAACCACTTATAGTGTCAGATTCTCATCTAGCAGTCAATAATTACAATCAATGGCTCATAGACACTATTAACCAAGTAGCGCCCTTAAAGAAATTGCGCCCGAATCGCGTAACACCATCGGCCCCTTGGTTCTCAGAATCTTTAAGACTGGAGAGGCAGAAATGCCGCAATCTTGAAAGACGCTGGCGAGTCAGCTATGACAACAATGATAAAGAAAGATATAAACGAGCATGGTCAGGCTATCGAAAGACATTAAGAATGGAAAAAAGCAGATACTTCTGCGAACAAATAGAGTTGGCCCAGAACTCCAGCAAACAACTATACCAGGTAGTGGCAATATTATCAAATACTCCAACTCCCACAACCTTAGATACGAATCAAGAATTCTGTAACAAAATGGCTGATTTTTTCAGGACAAAGGTCACAGAAATCTTTGACAAATTTATTAACATTACAGAAGTGGAACCCCCGAGCTCACTGAACAACATATCGCCCACTACTCCCTCTTTGGTTGAATTTAACCCTCCATCTCTGCTAGAAATAAAGGATCTCATTAAAGCCACCATGTCGGGTTCTCCTCTGGACCCCTGTCCACCGGCCATTATAAAATCATCCATCGACGTGGTGGCCCCAATATTGGAAAATATTTTCAATACTACCTGCAAATCAGGGAATTACCCTCAAAGCTGGAAATCAGCTATAATAAAGCCACTTTTGAAGAAACCTACTCTTGATACCTCAGAACTAAAAAGCTATCGTCCGATAGCAGCGCTGCCTTTCCCTGCCAAAATACTTGAAAAGGTAATAAATAAACAGATAGCGAGCTACATTGACCAGAACAACATGCTTGACAACACCCAGTTTGGGTTTAGAGGAGGCCATGGCACGGAGACAGCGCTTATAAAGGCCTCTGAGGAGATCAGACAGATCATGGACCAGGGTGGCACGGCAGTCCTGATTCTGCTGGATCTCTCAGCGGCCTTTGACACGGTCGATCATAACACTCTGATCGACCGTGTCACCGCCATGGGCATACAGGGCAAAGCTGTCGAACTCCTGGCTTCTTTTCTGTCGAACAGGGAGCATTCGGTAAAGATGGGAAGTTTCTATTCGCCGACCTTTATGTTGCCCTGCGGAGTCCCCCAGGGATCCTCGCTAAGTCCGACACTCTTTAACATCTATGTGTCGGACTTGGCGAGGGTCATCAAAACCTTTGGGATAGGAGTGACTTCGTTTGCAGACGACACTCAACTGGTGCTGGCAGTGAGAAAAAACGGGAGTGAGGTCGCAGCTAACTTCCAGTCAGGCATGAGAGCAATTAGTCAATGGATGGATAGGAACTGCTTAAAACTAAACACTGATAAGACTGAGGTAATGGTGTTTGGAGATCTACAGCCATCTTGGTCTCCAACTTGGTGGCCTTCGGAGATGGGTAATCCACCCATCCCGGTTCCGAAGGTCAGAAATCTGGGAGTGTTGTTTGATAACGCGGTGGTATCCTCATCCTTTTTTACGCTTCGTAAGGTGAAAAAGTTGTTACCATTCCTTCCTCTATCGGCTGGAAAAACCCTCATGTCCTCCTTGGTGTTGTCCAAGGTGGACTATTATAATGGGCTTCTGTTGAATGCCCAGGAGCAGGTTTTTAACAAACTACAAATGGTACAGAACGCAGCCGCACGAATTCTGACCAAAACCCCAAGGTTTGCTTCCATTTCCCCCATTATACACCAACTTCATTGGCTCCCGGTCAGAAAGAGGACTAAATTTAAAGCTTTATGCATAACCTACAAAGCATTAAACAGCTTGGGACCTGAGTTTTTCAGGGAATCTCTGTGTAGATATGTCCCTAACAGAGTCTTAAGATCTGCCTCTTCTGCGGCTCTATGTATTCAACGGGTGAGAACGGTCACATGGGGAGACAGACGCTTCCTTGTGGCCGCATCTAAACTCTGGAACTCTTTGCCTACCCACATAAAAAGCAGCCCATCTTTGATGATTTTCAGAAAGAAACTGAAGACATGGCTATTTACTCAATAACTTACAGGGAGTGCCGCCTTTTTCTTCTGCTAACTCAGCGCCGAGACACCACTCGTGGTATTTGTTGCGCTCTATAAATCTTAAAAATAAAATAAATAAAATAGAAAAAAGTGTTATTGCATGTTTTTCCCTTTTTCTCTCTAATGTCAGCAGCTTGTTTTCAGAAACAGATAGATTACAACAAACATTGCTCCTTTTCTGACTCCTTTCAGCTTATGTATTGTGACTTTCTATATTATAATATTGACACTGTACTTCGCTTCAGAGGTGTTGGTGACCCGTCGTCACAAACCCTAAACATTTACAATGAACGTCACCAACTTCCAGTTGTTAGTGTGTTTTCCCATAGGGATCATGTACTGTTAATATGTATATTATAATATTAACAGTTATGCGGATCTCAGTGAAGTTCATGACCCGTCGGCACAAAGAGTAAAGATATATAAGCAACATCACCAGCTTCTGGTTTTTAGTCTGTTCCCTCCTTTTGATCATATACTGTGAATATATATATTATAATTTTCACAGTCATGATCTCAGAGGAGTTTATGACCCGTCACCACAAAGATCAAACTTTTCGACCTCTCGGAGAAAAGAAGCTCAGAAAATAATTACTGCTCGAAAGTATTTTGTTATGGATCTTCTGTTAAATAGATAACTTTATTTTCCTTTTCTTTTTACTGTAACAATGGTATAATTCGTTATATTGTAACAGATTGTCCTATTGTAACAGAAGAGGAATAGGAGATTTTTCGGCGCCATCTGTAATACAGCTTACGAAACATTGGAACGTACTTGATCAGATATTTTTTTCAGTGAGCATATTTTACAAAATTGCCGAATAAAAAATATAGCTTTCATACATACTTTGTTACTTTAAATATTTGGTAAACCCTACATTTCTGAATGTTATTTTCAAATTTCTATTCTTCTCAGTTACGGTTTCTATTCACCTTCTCCCTAAAGAATATATAGGACCAGTACTGCATATTATCATAGTACTATCCTATATATTCTTGAGTATGTGATTTGTAAGTGAAACAGTGTGCGACCTCTAAGCACTACGTTCCTGAATTGTACAAAATACAAAATTTGAAAAATAATAATGCATACATTTCTATGTAATATGAAGTCACTTGTATGTAACTGTTTTTTACTTGTTCTCCTGCCCTCAGATAATGTAGTGCAGTAACTGTTTCGATTAGCAACATTCTGCGGTGTACTTCTAACCTCTGTGCTCACGTAAGTGTTCCATGAACTGTTACTATGGTAACAGGCAGAAAGCTGTTTAGGGGAAGGGTTGAAAGGTACTGGCTGTACAGAAACTGTTATATTTACCCAGGATCCTCTACATGACAGAAAGGAAAGCAAAGAAACACAGAACACTGTGTAGCAGATTTACAAGCCCCTTGCACCACTTTCGCGTCACTTTTCCCATCTTAAAAGTGATGCAATAGTAACGCAATAACCTTGTACATCTGACCCTATGCACATTACGAGTACAAGAAGTACACAACTCTTTCAATTCTTTATTGATCCCAATTAGACAGTGTTGCTTCACGATTCACAATGCACTTCAATAAATATTTCGTGCCTATTTAAATGGGAGACAGGATTGTCGACATTACAAAATTATGGGCATATTTACAGAGACGGCGTTAAAATTGTCGCCGCTTTAACATCAGCAAACTACAACAAAAACGGCAAAAATGGACTTCAAAATTCTTTGTTATCTTACAGGAAGATTTTTTCAACATTGCTGTTTGCTATTCAAGAGTGAGAGCCACCCCTCGGGGCTATAAAACAAATGTTTGGGGTTGGGCTCCAAGGCGCCCCCTGCAAAATTAGAGGTGGGGGGGCCTTAATGACCCCCCAAGCCCCGGGGACCACCACCCCCAGGGCTTTCTGTATTGTGGAAAAGAGGCTGCGTGGCCCCCCGCCTGGAGCCCTCGAGGGCCCTGGAGACCATAACCCCCCAGGTCTGGCTCATGTAGTGCCCCTAAGTGCCCACCCCCGGGACACTGCTGTTTGCTATGAGAGGGCGGGAGTCTCGTGCCTCCCGCCCTCCCAAGGCAAACTTGGTTTGTATTTTGAAAGAGAGAGCGGGGGTGGCAGTCCCCAGGGTTAGGGGACCCCGTACATTTTTTTAATTTGCCCCTGGGATTTGCTGTCCCGGGGGTTAATTATAAAAGAAGACCCATTAAGAAACACCTGCCAGGTTTAAAAAAAAAAAAATTAGCCCTGGGGGTCCCCTAAACAGATCTAGAGGATCAGGATATTTCTACCCTGCCCCCTTTCTACGTTTTGCATACTTGTTCCACTAACTTCTTCAGCCTAGCTTTCACGAGGCACAAAATGGCTGCCAACAGTTCCTGGTTTCGAATGTTGACAACCACTTGACAGTCAATTAGCATTCAGCGTGTGATCAGAAGGGTGCGCTTATGGTGCGGCCACGGTGCGCTCACAGTCCACGGATCCACCGTACCCATAGATATATATATGGTTTTAACTGTAATTTTCTCAGGGACTACTGAACAGATTGACACCATTTGAGAAAAAGGCACGAGTTTGAACTGAGGACTACATCTCTGCCAAATTTGGCGTAATTTCGTTCAGCAAGTCGTGCTGTAGCTGTGGCTAAAGGTCCTATGGGAAATTGCATGGGGAAAACACTTTTTGGGACCCCCTTTTTTCTCGGCCCCCGCTTGACGAATCACCCCTAAATTTTCAGGAAAGGAGCGGAACAGAGCTGGCCATTAGTTTAAAAATTTAGCAAAGATTCATCAACAGGCGCCAAAGTTATTCCAAATAGAATGCTGCGGATTTCCTATGGAAAATAGGTACTAACTATAACTACCGCCAGTAGATAATATATGTATATATCGCCTGAGATTCTTCCCAAAAAACCTTGGTTCCATAAAACAGGATTTTTTTAGTGCACTTCCTGTCGTGCTTGCACGTTTGCAAAAAACACTACCCACCACACGACTGCATTTAGTGAGGTCCCTGTGCCAATTCGTGAACATTTAACTTGCAGGTCTGAATATGTGATCTATAAACTAAGATGTACCTGTAATCTCGAATATATTGGCAGCACGAAACTTCCGGTGCATAAACGCATTCTGCAGCACATACGAGCAATTGTCAACAGTGACGAAAATTACCCTGTGGCAAGACATTTTCGATCTGTTCACAACAAATTGCTAAAAGATCTGGAATATACTGTCTTGTGTTCAGTGCCCCAGCCCGGACGGGGTGGGGATAGGGAAAAACTGTTACGACAAAAGGAAACGCACTTTATATTAGCATTGGATACTAAGGCCCCTAATGGGTTAAATTTAACGGAAGACCTAAATAACTTTTTGTAAATCCTGCCATGTTAGTTGTCTGATTTAATAGTGTCTTAGTTACTGTCTAAGATATCTGCACAGTCTTTCTGTGGAATGAATCTGTACAATTTGGGGTCAACGGCTGATGATCATTATTTTGACATAATCATATTTCTATAGTTTGATATATCATTTCTTTTCTTCAAAAAAACTGTAAGCTTTATATAACTGTCCTTACTGTTCACTCGGCTGTGAGCATCATTTTAATTTCACTTATGGGTGTTAACTTCAACATTCAAAAAGATTTTTTTCTTTTTGAATTGGCACTTTATGAGCACTAATACTGACATACCATACGAATGAATTATGTCCATAAAAATGTACTAATATGACCTTAACATATATAACAGGCAACTCTGGAGGTTTATAGATTGCAGGACAGTTATAATGTACTTATTAATATACATATACTATTGAGTGACATTTGTCAAAGGACTGTATTTGTGTTTGCAGTTATGAATTTTATTAGGACACTATGTCGTCATTATAATTATTTTTCATTCATTGCAAGCATGTTTACATAACACTTCATATTATTCATTTATTAACTGTTTTGCCTCTAATCTAATTTTTCCTAAAATATGTTGCCTCTTATAATTCCATATTAAGTTTTTGGAAAACATCAATTGAATTCTTGGTTTTTATAGTGATGTAACAATGGAGTCTGTTTGTAATTTACAAACGTACTTTTTGCATTGGTCTGTCTTTTATGTTTGCTATTTTCACTGTGTGATTGTGCACTTCCTCGATTAGTCCCACTATTATGTTTACTATAAATTGTCTGTTCCCTTTGAGCGCGTTATGTGAACAAGCTCCCTTGAGGAGTGAAACGCGTCATCGGATGGGCATTTGTCCCTTATTTTCTTGAAAAATAAATCATTATTCTTCTACACTCTTGAGGATTTGAACTTTCTTTGGAATGGCTGTATCGTAATACAGAGGTTTGCGCGAGGTCCGCACCTGAAGGAACTCCGACTTCCAGTGTCGGAACAGGACTGTTGGTTTCATGTATACATATATATACACACCATATCTCCTACTCCCGCAGAGACAGAATAATGTAGAGTGAAACCACCATTTCGTGCTAAAATCCTTAGTGCTTTATTTGTGCAAAATCGTGCCAGCAATCCGCCATGACGCGTTTCGCCTCCGAGGAGGCTTGATCACATGATGTGCCATAAACATAAACGAGGGCATTTATAGTCAAAATCAGTGCATTGTAACAGTTGTTTGCAATTAAGCCATGAACAGAGAAAAAGTACTGCATATATATTGCAGCAGCAAGCATCTCATGAATGGCATAGTGCCCAAAGCAATGTAAACATATTTCTCCCAAATGTTTAAGAAAAAAATATATATACATAGATAAAAAATGTTAAAAACATTTCTACAATATAAAAGCAATTTTACATGTTTATATACAAGGATAAATCCATATTTTTTATATATACATATATTTACATTGGTTTTATGGTTATTCCGAGTTGGAGTATTTAAGAGAGTGGATGATTATACCATCGCAACATCCTGCCTCGCAATCTTCATACCCGAACCATAAAGTGCAAATCTTTGCAATTCTGTTCATCTAACCCATGTGGGTGATAAAAATGTTACAAAAAATTCTCCTGTATTAACATATTAAAATGCCCATATAAGGGTGCTGAGATAAACTAATGTGTTTGACTGAAGTGCATGTGCGATTTAAAAAAAACCATTATCTATTATATGGAAGATAACGGATCTGTATCCAGTATGAATCATATTCCTCAAATCAATCAGCTAAGTTGCGTCATGACAAATGGATATATAAATTGGTTTTTAAAAGAGCTTTTCTTGATCTTAAACTCATCACAAGCAGGTATACATATCCACACTGGAATTGAGGCCTCCCGGATTCCTACTGTTAAGTTCCAGAATGTACCTCGTTTCTAGCAACCGTAGCTTGGCCTCCCTGTTGCCTCCCCTCTTCAGTGGTAGGATCGTGTCAACAAGATAATATTGAAGACCCTCAGGGTCACTATTGTGAGTTGACTCGAAATGCCGTGCTACAGGATATGTTTGGTCTTTTCCCGATATGGCTCTTAGGTGCTGCAGTATCCATTTGTGGCCGGGCAACCGTGTGCTGCCCACATATCGCAGCCCACACAGACACTGCAGCACATAGACCACATATTCGGTTTTACATGTGAGCCTTTTACCGATTGCAATAGGTTTATTGTGAAAAGGGATGGAATAGTGGGTTTTGTTCGCCCCGTGGCGGCACGCTTTGCAAAACAGACACTTTTTAATTCCCTTACTTAGGGCAATCCAGGTTCCTGAGATTGGTGTGTCCAGACTATTACTTACTAAAGCGTTAGCCATTGTGGGTGATCTACGGAATGTGAGTTCTGGTTTGTTCACCACAAATTTACCTATGACTGGATCCCCTCTCACTAAGTTCCAGTTTTTACTGAAGATTTTCCTAATCTCCGCATGCTGCATACTGTAAGTTCCAATGGCCCTTGGTTGTATGATTTCAAGATTAATTTCTGTGATTTTGATTTTGAGTATCAGAGCTTGTTCTCTAGGGATTTTTTGAGTGCGTTCAATCGCCATGTTTATTATGCTCTCGCTATACCCTCTCTCCAAGAAACGGCTCTGGCTCTCTCTCTGGGCCCTCTCACAGTCAATATCGGTACTGCAAATACGCCTCAGCCTCAGCATCTCCCCATAGGGGATGCTGCGGATGAGGTGCCGCGGGTGCTGGCTGGTTGCATGTAGCAACGTGTTCCCCGCGGTTGCCTACCTGTGCAGCTTTGTTTCCATCTTGTTGTTTTTAATGTATACTTCGACATCCAAAAAGTTTACTCTCTCTCTATGGATCTCCGATGTAAATTGTAAATTGTAGGTATTACAATTCAGTTTCTCTATGAAATTGGTGGCTTCCTCCTTTGATCCCCTCCAAATCATAAAAAGGTCATCTATGTACCTTAAATACAATATCACATTGTTGGTCATTATGGCCTTGTGGTGTTCCATGAGGACCCGCTCCTCCCACAGCCCCATGTGTAAACATGCGAAACTGGGGGAAAAGCAGGCCCCCATGGCCACCCCTCTCAACTGTTGATACACTTGGCCATTGAATATAAAATAGTTCTGCTCTAGGCCTAATCTCAACATTCCAACAATCATTCTATTGTGATGTATATAGTTCATAGGACGCTTATCCAGGTAGTGTTCCACTGCCTTTACACCGTCACCATGTCTTATCGAAGTATACAATGAATTGACATCCAAAGTCATTAGTAAATAATCCTCATTCCAAACAATCCCCTTCAAATTGCAAATTAAATCAGTAGTATCTCTCACATATGAATTCAATTTTGTAACCCATTCCTGCAAGAAATAGTCAATATATCTAGAGATATTTTCCGTCGAGCTGTCAATGGCTGAAATATTTGGCCTCCCAGGTGGTATGGCAACATCTTTATGGACCTTGGGTAATAGGTAAAATGTTGGAATGACAGGATGTTCTTTTTTCAAAAACTGAAATTCATCTTTGGATATTAGGCCACTACTCCTCCATGCCATTAATTTTGAGTTTTGTTCATTCCAGGCTATCCTGATTGCTCCTATGTTGCTTTTTCTATAACAGGTTTGGTCCCCCAGTTGTTTTTCAGCTTCCTTTATGTAAAGGTTGCGGTCCCACAGGACAATGTTCCCACCTTTGTCCGCCTGTTTCACTACAACATTTTTATTGGTGTTTAGTTTCTTTATCAAGTTGTTGTAGCTCTGATTTTGTCGATTGATGGCAGAGTGCTTTTTATTTGTGGCTATATATAGCCTTTTTAAGTCTTCCGTGATGAAGTCATGATAAACATCGAGATTGTCATGAGTCATGACCGGTGAGAAAGTTGACTTGGCTTTAAATGGTGTAGTTTCCATCCCAGTGCTGCCCCCAGTTTGAGTTGTTTCCACTAGGCTAACGTCTGCACCTTCCTGTTGCAGTGACCAAATTTCTTGGAAAGAAGGTTCTTCACCTGCTGTTAGGAGGGATGGACTCTTTAAGGTTGAGGTTTTAGACTTTCTATAGGGCTGTAAGCGGTGGAATTTGCTCAGTTTTAATGTCCTTATAAACCTAAAAGCACCCATTCCTGTACTGGCATAATTAAAGTCTTTTGGTGGGCAATATGACAGTCCCAAACTCAAAATAGCCACCTCCTTAGCTGTCAAAATGATGTTTGTTAGGTTTGATGTTGTGCCTGGGTTTGTCCCTGGTTTTGAGATCTGTTCCATTTTCTGCGTTTGCCCTTCTTTACTCCGCCCGTATTTGTATTTGCGGCACTTGCGACGTTCGAGCCGCTTGCGGTTTGCCCTTTGTCGCTTTGAATGGCATTGGCATTCGCCTTTATCCTTGGCCTCAGAGTGTCTCGGCGATTTTCGCATAAACAACTCACTTCCTGGGCAAGGGAGAGTTTGGTAAACCCCAATCTCTGTGTCTTTGTGGGATCACCATCTGTATCACTCTCCGCTGCCAAACTTAAATCCGTTGATGATACGGACACTGATGCTGTTTCTCGTGTTTTTTGTGCAGCTTTGCCCACTCTTGCCTTGATATTACCGTACCTTCGGGCGAAGGTGAAAATCCGACCATTTAAATAGTTAAGTCTATCTCGTTCGAATTTAAAAGCTTTGTGCTTTTTTATAATGTCCTCTTCCTTCGCCAGACGTGCCAACATTTCTTCCCTAATTTTTTTGGTACTGTCATCTTTTTCCATATTATCCAGTTCATCCTCAATACTTTCTATTTCAGTTTGTAACTTTTTTCTATCGCTCTCCGCAGATTTTACCAAGATCCCCATGAGTTTAGCAGAGTGTTCCAGGTTTGCAGCAGCCCTTTCCTCCAACATTTCCGGATCAGGATTGTCGTAGCTGGGTGCTAAAGTTATGCGGAGGCCCGTGGGAACGCGTCCTGCTTGTAAATAGCGGGATAAGGACTTGTTTTCCCACCACTCCGCCTGTTCTTTCTTGATAAGTTTTTCCAGCTTACGGAATAAATCCTTTGTTGTGGGATTAGTGTCTCTTTTATACAATTGTCTAGAGGTTGATTCTCCCCCAGCTGGGGGCTCGAACACAGATTCAGAAGCTTCCTCCCTATGTTTCAACACATCGGCGGACATTTTATTGCTTGCAATGGCTCTGTTCTGCGCACTACACAAAGGAACCGATGATACGCGTGTTTTTAAATCACCACGCTACCACCGGGCACATTCCTCACTGCGCTGTGCGTTCGCTCTCCTACCTGGACCAGGCTGCCCGCAAATCCACAATCGATTTCAGGTGATACCTGCTCCTTTGGTCCCAGGCAGAAGTGTGCTCCACTCGCAGGGGATCTCGCGGCTTCCTCCTACCGGAGTCCGTGTTTCGATTCCGATTAACGAAATCTCAGCTTCCTGCCGCTTCTTGCCCAGTTTGAGGAGGGGTTTCACTCGCACCCCGGAAGCTTCCAGGTGCAATTTAGATGCACGAAAACGCCATTCACCATATCTCCTACTCCAGCAGAGACAGAATAACGTAGAGTGATACCACCATTTTGTGCTAAAATCCTTAGTGTTTTATTTGTGCAAAATCGTGCCAGCATTCCGCCATGACACGTTTCGCCTCCGAGGAGGCTTAATCATATGATGTGCCATAAACATAAACGAGGGCACTTATAGTCAAAATCAGTGCATTGTAACAGTTGTTTGCAATTAAGCCATGAACAGAGAAAAAGTACTGCATATATATTGCAGCAGCAAGCATCTCATAAAGGGCATAGTGCCCAAAGCAATGTTAACATATTTCTCCCAAATTTTTAAGAAAAAAATATATATACATAGATAAAAAATGTTAAAAACATTTCTACAATATAAAACCAATTTTACATGTTTATATACAAGGATAAATCCATATTTTTTATATATCCATATATTTACATTGGTTTTATGGTTATTCCGAGTTGGAGTATTTAAGAGAGTGGATGATTGTACCATCGCAACATCCTGCCTCGCAATATTCATACCCTAACCATGAAGTGCAAATCTTTGCAATTCTGTTCTGTTATATATTAATGCAAGAAGTCGTCACCACCATTCACAAACCTTTTGCCAGGCAGAAAATGACAAGGAGTAGCCCGGAATGGCTGGTGCAAAGATTAAAACAGCTTTATTGTGCCCAGTGCGTCCGCCATAACGCGTTTTGCTTCATCCTGAAGCTTGATCACATGACATACTACGTGTAATGCTGAAGGGCTTTTAAAGTAACAGTGCATGTAAACAATTACTCATGTGACACGTGACTCAAAGTATAGGCATAGACATAAATGAAATACTGTGCAAATTACGCAAGATTACTATATACAATAAAATATTGTTTGGTAATCTAAAAAATCCCATAGAAAAAGTGCTATTGGGCTCATATAATGAAATAAAGGTACAGTCATATCATCAAGAGCAAGGGCGGAAAAGTGTATTGCCATTCACGCCTCTTTCCAACTTCTATTGTTTGCTGATTTCTTTATACCACTTAAAAAGGCCCATCAACATAGCACAGAGAAGTTTTAGTCTTTTTCTTTTGCACAGCACCAGATGAGATGTATTATGTCATTGTGCCGGACAGACTTGAATATTGCCTGTTTAATTTCATAAAGCCCATAGTGGGCAATGGGCACGCATCACAATTCAAAATTCCTATTCACTTTAACAAAGCAAACCTTCATATTCAAATTAAAGTGCCCAAAGTGCATGAAAGTGCAAAAACCGCAAATATACAATAAATCTAATTGATTATTAACAAACTATGTGCACATTCATTGTTCCATCTATGAACAAAAAGTTTGCCCTGATGCAAGGACGACAACACTTTGAAACGCGTTAGGGACTTTGTTATTGGAAGTGCATTGCCGGTTCTGAAATAAACAGCTTTTCAAGAGCACTCGTCTGCGTCCTTGCATCAGGGCAAACTTGAGACATTGTTAATTCGGCAGCCTGGCCGAAAAGGATGCCCCATCACGGATTACTGGGGCCAAAAGATCTCGGAAAAATGGGACCTGGCGGCGCAGTATGAGAGGAGTGAAAGGGAGCTGGTATTTCCACTTCAGCCCACCTGGTTAATACTTCATTTTAATTTGGCACTGAATATTGACTAACCCACGGGGTAAAACATCTCGCAGTTGCAAAACTACCAGTACCAGCATGCTCGAGAATAATTAACTCACTTGATTCACTTGTGAGGGCCACTGGGGCGGAATGCACGCATGGTTTTAATAACGCTTGAGCGAGTTTCAGTCTTCACAGCATCACCCTCTGATGAAGAAGCCTTCCGGCATTGAAACGCGTTAGGGACTTTGTCATTGGAAGTGCATTGCCGGTTATGAAATAAACAGCTTTTCAACAGCACTCATCTTTGCGTCAGGGCAAACTTGGGAAATATATATATATATGTGTATATATATATATATATATATATATATATATATATATATGAAAACAACATCCAGCTCTCACAGAAACATCCATGAAAAAAGGCACGGCCTTCAGGTTGTCAGGATAAGGCATTAGTTTAATGTCATAGGTCACCCTCACCCCATGAGACAAGAGACGCGTTTCGGCTTGCTAGAAGCCTTTGTCAATCTATATATATATATTTTCACCAGATTTCTTCTTAATTTTCTAGAAGCACGAGCGACACCGATCAGGTACGTTAAAGTATTTTATTCTTTAGGGCACAAACATCGCGTTTCGAGCACACAGGCTCTTGGTCACATGACCAAGGTTCCGAGTCAGGTGTTCAAATACTTTTTTTCCATTGAAAAAATAAATAAAGAAAAGACTCTGTGTTTTATCAACATCACACAGGTCTAGTGTTATTAATGTAAACAAAACATGATTGCACATCATTGATAGCACACTTTAGAATGTCACGGTGATATTCATAATTATCGACATTCAACATTTACAGTAACAATGTCCTGGTATCAAAAGTGGGTTTGTGGGTATAGTACCCTGTATTACATGGTTATTCTGTCTGTTCCTCTTAACTATTTACACTTAATACTGGGTATAGTACCCCAAAGTTTGATTTCTTCATCACTCTTGTGTAGTCAATTGAACTGCAAAACATAATGTAATTATGTGACTAAAGTAGAAGATGCTATAGTCCTCCCTCAAAGGTAACTCAATTCAATTTATCGATTTGGAAAACAGCCTATGCTCAATTTGTTCATTCAATTTCTACTGATTAGGTTATCGATTCTATCCCAAACATTTTGAAAGATAGATTAGCGGAGAAGAAATAATATACAAAAAAGAAGAAGAAGAAGGGGGCAGTACGTTACTTTAGTAGAATTGCCCCCTCACTTCGTGCTCATAAATCTATAGAGATGGTGTCTTCCATTTTGTACTCAATCAATAATTGTAATTCAATTGCTCCACCATACCGAAGTAATCTATAGTCAAAGAGACAGAGATGAAAAATTAAAAAACATCACTCAAGTTACATTTCATAGTTAACAAACGTCAGTGTGTTGCCAGTAAGTCAATATTTCAGCTAGAGGGTCTCCTAATCAAAACATTTTGTATTTATAGCATTTTCAATGCAGTCTTCAAATATTGATACAAACAACATCGTGATTACATCTTAGCTGTTATATTCGGTCAGATTTCAGTATTATTCTAATGTGCGCATTCATGATTAGTGATGGTTAAAGGCAATCAGAACCTAGTTCCAGGAGGGTGCGGGAAGCTCATGATTATATTTACAAGTCTGTGTACATCTCTTCATCGATGTTCAATCCCATTGGTGCCAGAGTACCGGCCTGAAGAATAAATCTAGATTCTGCCCTTCTCAGTGCCATCTTCCTGTCACCTCCTCTCGGGTTTTTGGGGATTGAGTCCAAGGAAAAGTACTTCACCTGTGTCCAATCTCCGTCATGGTGTGAATCAAAGTGTTTTGCTGTGCTATAGGAGAAGTCCTTATTTGTGATGGCACGCCAGTGCTCCAATATCCATTTCTTTACAGGAAACGCTGTAGTACTGTACTGTACTGAATGTTTTTGTTTATTTTCCATCTCTTGTTGATCCTACTCAGTACCACCTCCCTTACATTCACACTGTAACTACAGGCTTTGCATTTCCTACATTTGTGGAAGCCTCCCCTCTCTGTCAGCCAGGATTTTTTCTTATTATTATTTTCAAAGTGGCTGTTTACAACCAAATCTCTAATAGATTTCCCTTTTCTATACGAGATGGCTGGGTGGGAACCTAGCTTGTCTTTGAGGATTTTGTCTTGTTGTAAAATACCCCACCTTTTCCTTACTATCTGACTGAATAGGGGTGATTGTGTGTTGTAGGTTGTTATCAGTCTGATGGGTGGTTCGGTGTTCTTAGGAGTGGATTTCGGTGCTTTGTACAGTGCTACATTCCTGTCAATGTTCTCAACTTTCTCTTCACCTTTTCTAAGCATATTGGGATGATATCCCCTGGCTGTAAACCTTCCTTGCATCTCCTCTTTGTGTCTCTCAAATGCCTCGTGTGTACTGCAGTTTCTCTTGGTGCGTAAGAATTCACCAAAAGGAATTGCCCATCTAAAGCTAGGGGGGTGGCAGCATGAGGCGTGGAGTAGAGAATTACCTGCTGTTTCCTTCCTATGTATCTCTGTTTCTATTCTGTTGTTCCTTATCCTGAGTTTGATGTCCAGGAAATCAATACTCACCTGACTATGCTGCATTGTGAATTTAAGATTGAGGCTATTTCTGTTTAGTGTCTCAATAAACAGAAAAAGGTCTTTCTCATTCCCCTCCCAGACAAAGAAGATATCATCTATAAATCTTAGCCATACATTGACTTTTGTGGTCCAGTTCTCTAGGGCATCGCTTCTGAGCACCGCTCCTCCCACCAGCCCACCAAAAGATTGGCGTAGCTGGGGGCAAAGCAGGTGCCCATCGACGTGCCCTGGATCTGTTTGTAAAGTGTCCCATTAAATAGGAAATCATTCTCCACCAAGCATAGTTCAACCATTTGCAGGAGCATCTTGGAATGTGCTTCCAAGTAGACACTTCTTGATTTAAGAAAGTGTTCACAAGCTCTTAAGCCATCCATGTGTTGAATGCTTGTATATAAGCTTTCGACATCTAAACAGACAAGATAAAAGTGTTTCTCCCAGTTAAGATTTTCTATTTTCTGTAGGAAGTCTTTAGTGTCATCAATATGTGAAGTTAGATCTTTTACATAGGGTTTTAAAAAGTAATCAACATAATGGGACACATTTTCAAGGAGGCTATTGATTGATGACACAATTGGCCTTCCTGGAGGCTGTCTAGGATCCTTATGAACCTTAGGAAGGAGGTAAAAGGTAGGTGTAGTAGGATTATTGTTGATGAGGAACTTACTCTCATCCCAATTTAAAAGTTTGTCATTCTCCCAATTCCTGAGATATTGATGTATTCTGCCCTGTAGGCTCGTGAGGTATGTGTGATTTACTTTTTCATAACATGTGGTGTTCAATAGCTGCCTCATGGCCTCTTGTACGTATTTGCTTTTCTCCCAAAGGACTATATTGCCACCCTTATCAGAGGGTTTGATCACAATGGTATCATCATTACGCAGGTCTGTCAGTGCGGCTCTAATCTCCGGTGTGAGATTTTGTTTAGCCAGAGGTTTGTTTAAAAGTTGTAACATATCATGATTTACCAACTCATGGAATAAATCAATATTGTCTTATAGGTAATTGGGGCCTGTATTTAGAGTTTACTCTAAAATGTGTAGATACGGTGTTAGACTGAGATATGGTCTCTGGAATCGCCCTTCCTTGAGTCACTACAGGTTGTGTACTAGTTTGTGGAGCGAGGGACTGAGTCGTGTCTGGTGGCTCCTCTTCCTCTAGGCTTTCTAGTGTTCTTAATAAGTCTCTTTCTCTAGAATGTTCACTCTCACCCATACCTGATGGTCCTAGTCTGGATGCTCTATTGTGGTGTACTTTATACAATTTTAGTTTCCTGACAAACATATACATGTCGATGCGTGTCTGGGTATAATCAAATTGCATATCAGGGCAGAATGTAAGTCCAAGTTCCAATACTTTCTCTTCTGTGGGGGACAAATGTCTGTTAGATTACCGTTAATTCTGAAGTTTGTTCCTCCATTACTTTGTCTTCGTTGTCTGGCTTTTGCTTCCTACTCCAGTATTGTTTACACTTGATCTGCCGCTGTTTCCTCCTCCCGGTTTTCCCCTGCCTCCTCAGCCTTGATAGCGTGTTCTGCCGCGTATAGACTGTTCGTTGGCATCCATCATGAGGCGCATCTCCTCGGAAAAAAACCATACATCCAAAGGGCATTGAGCATTATTGTTAATTGAGCTTGCTTCCGAGCTCAAACTTGCTCCAGATTGCCACCTATCTTTGTCCGCTATCCCCAGCGCTCTCTCCTTGACCAAAGATGCCCCCAATTTGTCGAATTTTCTTGTGAAGGTTAGGATCCTTCTGGATTTATAGTCTCTTTCATCTCTGTCGAATTATATATATGTAAATTCAAAGAAGCTTTATTTCGACGACAATACATGTCTTAAAAGCTAAATAAATAGTTAAAAAGACATGAAATATCACACAGACGTTATGCATAAAACCCGGATCAACAATACAAAAATATGCGTATAATTTTTAAGCTAAGAATAGGTCATTGTCACAGCCATATTAAAACCAAATTAAAATCCATAAGATTTTGTTTACATCATTTTAACAGAAAAGAGATATAGTTTCACCTTTAATCCTATGACCCACGTCCAATCCAAGAACTTGGCAACAGAATTTACATAATGCAGGGAAAGATCTGAGTGCAGTATGTTCGGTGCAATACTACTACTTCTGGAGCACCAAATTCTTACATGTCAGCTTCAGCCATTTTTTCCATGGGCCCGCATATGCTGGGAAAGCGAACAGGACATGGTAGTATGTTTCTGTTTGCTCTTTGTAGACAGGGCATTTGTTGTCAGCATTGGGAGACCAATTGCAAGTAAAGGACTATAATGGAAGCGTTCCTGCCCAATATGGATCATAAAGGGGGTAGAATTGAATTGTAAAAACCTCCCTGTCAGTGTAGTGCTCTCAATTGCTCTAAGATCGTCTGTCATGTTCATGTGCTGTTCTTTTATTTTTTCCCTTCGAGGGGAACTCTGCCCCTGTTGGACTCTCCCATAAAGGCTGCATTTTCTTATTGACCAGTGTTCTCTTGATGTTATGGAGCCAAACAATCTGTAAGCGATTGGTCTCCATGACATCCCTAAGACCTTCAGCATAGTTTACCAGTTCGGGGGTGGACCACATTCTGTGCCAGTATAGAATAGATATATATATATATATATGTGTTAGATCTGGGGGTCTCTAGTTGGCAATGGTTTTAACCTTTGTCCAAATAGGGACCCTTACTTCTAAGTCAGGATAAGGGGATTACACTCCTTAATAACCCCTGCTCACCCCCTTGGCAGCTTAACACGAGCAGAGAGGCTTATCTCCGGGGCAGTGTGTTAAGCATTTGTGAATATACCCAGTAATACAGTGAAAACACTACAGATGGACACAATTCAGGTTTTATAAAAATAAGTATTCTTTATATAGACTTAACAGAAGACCACAAACGACAAAAATCCACAATACTACACTTAAAAATGACTTAGATGATAAAATGTTGCTTAGTTCAAGTTGATGATAAATGCGACAAAGTTCTCAACAAAGTACCTGGATGCATTACGTAAAGTGAACAAAAGACTCGCAAAAAGGGGAGATGCATCGGTTCCGTGATCCGGGGGAAATGATGCTTCGTGCCTCAATGCTGGTCAGAGTAGGGAATGCGTTTTGGTCCTTACCGGTGCGGAGGCAATGCGTAGGTTCTCGGCCTGCGGGCCGGTTGCGGTGCGCAAGATGGCGCCTTGATGCAATGCGATAATCCGGTTGCGATGCGAGAAGATGGCACCCTTGATGCAGCGATGCGATGATGATGCGTAGACGGCCTGACAGCCTTGCGACGACCCTGTACTTTGGAGCCACGACAGGCTCTGCGACGCGCTTCTCCGGTGATGCGGTGGCAACTCTCTCGATGGCGTCACGCTTCTCTGGTGATGCGACAGCAGGCAGCTTCGATGAACACAGGCTTCCAGGGAGATACGGCGAAGGCTCGCTCCTCTGGCAAAGTGCTGATTTCAGCTGCGGCGGCGACACGCTTCTTCTCAATGCGTCGCGCTTCCATCTCCCAGCGACATGAAAATGCCTAGAGTTGAAAATGACCAGGAAATTCAGAGGGGAGCTGGAGGTGAAGTCTTTTGTCCATGAGACTTCAGCAGGAGGCAAGTTCAAGCCCTTGGAGAATATTCTGTAAATGATGAAAGTCCTTAAAAAGTTCCTTCTCCTTTCCTTGGCAATGAAGCAACCACTGCAGGCCAACCCAGCAAACAGCACACTGTCAGAGGGGCATTAAAACTCCTGCAGCTTCCTTGGTTCTTCTCGTTGGCAAAAGGTTTCTTGTTCCAGGAGTGATATACTTTATTGGGACCAGGGCCCCAATACTTATACCCCAAACTCCTTTGTTCTCTGAAGGCAGAAAGGCTCTTCCTACTCCAAACCAGTCCCTGAGCACTTTGTTTAAATGACTCTCTTCTTCCTTTCACTGTGCAGGGCAGAGACATCAGCCGCCCCACAGGAGGTCGAGCCAGCACAGGGTAGGGAAGTCACAGGTCTGGAGTACTTTGTAGACATGATTCCTTCTCTCCTTTCGCAGTGCAGGGCAGAGACATCAGACAAGCCACAGGAGGTGGAGCCAGCATTGTAGAGGGAAGGTCCAGCCCTATTCAGGTCCCAGGTGCAACTCCTCGCTCCCATCTTGATGCAGATCTCTTTATTCACCACTGGGCTGCCCCAGCCTGTCTCCTGGAATCCCCCAGCCCTGTCATTCACAAACCCAGACAAGGAATACACAACCTAGCAGAGGCAGGCCTGGACAGTTAGGCAAGAAAATACCTACTTTCTAAAAGTGGTATTTTTAAACACAGAATATTAAAACCAACTTTACTAAAAGATGTATTTTATCATTCTGAGTTCAGACATACTAAATTCTAATTTCTACCATGTTCCCTGAGTCAGTTAAGTTTATAAGAATGTAATAATCTAATTGCCCATTCTAGCCTATGGAGAACAGGTAGCCTTCAATAGTGAAAAACAAAAATGGCTGTAATTCACTACTAGGACATGCTACACACATCAGAGCATGTCCTACCTTATACTTACAATGCACCCTGCCCAAGGGCCTACTATAGGGGTGTCTAATATGAAGCAAAGGGAAGGTTTAGGGACTGGCAAGAGGGTGCACTTGGCCAAGTCGACATGGCAGTGCTAGACTGCACACAGGCCTTGCAATGGCAGGCCTGAGACACACTTTACAAGCTGCTTCAGTTGGTGGCACAACCAGTTTCGCAAGCCCACCAGCAGCATTTGATTTACAAGCCCTGGGCACACATGGTGCACTGTGCTAGTGACCGCTCGAGCCTGCCCAGGCCCAGCCTGCCCAGGCGAGGTCGCCCCACCTACGCCGCTCCTGCCTGCTGCTGCCAGCACGCTGCCCTGCTGACGGCTGCGCTCTTCCTGTTACCTCCGTTTTCGCCGCTGCCTGCCATCCACTGCGTGCCTGGTTCCCCTGTCGCCTGTTGTTACCCCGTTTTTTTTTTTTTTTTCTGTACCCCTGCTGTGTGCCTGTTGCCTCCCCTGCCCGCCGCCTGTTTACCCTTTCCTTCTGTAACCCTCTCCCCCGCTTCGGCTGCCCTCCCCCTCCGGGGTGCTCCCTCTTGCCGCCTTCTTTCCGCCACTGCCCTCTGGCGCCTCCACCCCCCTCCTGACCATTGGCCACCCCGCTCCCGCCACCCAGCTGACCCGCCCTCCCGGCTCCTCACTTAAGGGGTCCCAACGCAGGGGTAAGGAGTGACCGCTCGAGCCTGCCCAGGCGAGGTCGCCCCACCTACGCCGCTCCTGCCTGCTGCTGCCAGCACGCTGCCCTGCTGACGGCTGCGCTCTTCCTGTTACCTCCGTTTTCACCGCTGCCTGCCATCCACTGCGTGCCTGGTTCCCCTGTCGCCTGTTGTTACCCCGTTTTTTTTTCTGTACCCCTGCTGTGTGCTTGTTGCCTCCCCTGCCCGCCGCCTGTTTACCCTTTCCTTCTGTAACCCTCTCCCCCGCTTCGGCTGCCCTCCCCCTCCGGGGTGCTCCCTCTTGCCGCCTTCTTCCCGCCACTGCCCTCTGGCGCCTCCGCCCCCCCTCCTGACCATTGGCTGCCCCGCTCCCGCCACCCAGCTGACCCGCCCTCCCGGCTCCTCACTTATGACGCCCCCAGAGCGACCGCGCAGCGGACGCGCACAGCGGGAGCACCGATTGAGCGCCGAAGGTGCGCCAAAGGTAAGCCCGTCTGCGCCCGTCCGCGCCAGGCCCGCGCCCAGCGCCAGGACCCCTGGCCCCCACCGACGGAAGCCGACCCGACGGACCTACAACGCCACCGAACTCAACGCACTCAATACCGGCCGGACCCCGGGCTGCTACCGAGCCACACCGAGACGCACCCATGGACCCTTCAGCTGCCACTCCTGCAAGTTCCCCTGCAACCGGACCCACGCCACACCAACACCCACCAAGCCGAACGCCAGCAGCAACCACCTCAAGTGCATCCTGCTCAACACCCGCTCCATCCACAGACACGCCGTCGAGCTCTGGAACCTGCTCGACACCACAGCCCCAGACGTCGCCTTCCTCACGGAAACCTGGATGAACGACTCCTCAGCGCCCGACATCGCCATCGCCATCCCGGAAGGCTACAAGATCATCCGGAGGGACCGCGTCAACCAGACCGGAGGAGGCATCGCCATCATCCACAGAAACACCATCCGCATCACGACCGACACCGGCGATACCCTCGCACCCGCCGAACACCTGCACTTCCAGATCCACGTCAACCCCAAGACCACCCTCAGAGGCACCCTCATCTACAGACCCCCGGGACCACGCACACAATTCAGCGAAGACATCGCCGACTTCATCAGCCCACACGCCCTCCTCTCCGCCGACTACATCCTCCTCGGGGACCTCAACTTCCACTTGGAGAACAGCAACGACCGCAACACTACCACCCTGTTGGACAACCTCGCCACCCTCGGTCTCAAGCAGCTGGTGACCACCCCAACCCACTACGCTGGACACACACTCGACCCCGTCTTCTCATCCAGCAAGGACATCGCCTTCAGCCACACCACCGGACTCCACTGGACGGACCACAGCTGCGTCCACTTCAGCTACAGAAAGAACACGATCCACCACCACCAGCCACAGGTTCCCCGCAGAAGCTGGAACAAGATCACTGCAGACCAGCTCGCTACTTCCCTGAGCAAGAACCCTCCCACCAGCACAACGAACCCCAGCCAAGCGGCCACCATCCTCACGAAATGGATCAGAGACTGCGCAGATGACCTCGCCCCCCTGAGGACCCCGCCGAACAGACCCAGCAGCAAGAAAGCCCCATGGTTTAACGACGAACTCAAGAGCTCCAAGAAGAACTGCAGAGCACTCGAGAAAACCTGGCGCAGAGACCCAACACCGGACAACATGACTGCCCTCAAGCTTGCCACCCGAAAACACCACCAACTGATCCACGCCACCAAGAAAACCGCCTTCAAGGAACGACTGGACAACAACGCACACAACAGCAAGGAACTCTTCAACATCGTAAAAGAGCTCTCCAACCCCAGCGCCGGAAACAACGACATCACCCCATCGCAAGACCTCTGCAACTCCCTCGCCTCCTACTTCCACAACAAGATCGCGGACATACAGAACAGCTTCAGTACTCAACCGACGCAAGCCACGACCGAACCACCGCCCCCCACAACCACCCTCTGCACCTGGACCCCTATCAGCACCGAAGACACCGTCCGCACGATGAACTCCATCCACTCCGGATCCCCGACAGACCCCTGCCCTCATCACGTCTTCAACAAGGCCGACACTGTCATCGCACCCCACCTGCGGGACATCATAAACACCTCCTTCGACACCGCCACCTTCCCGGAGAGCTGGAAGCACGCCGAACTCAGCGCTCTACTTAAGAAACCATCAGCCGACCCCACCGACCTCAAGAACTACCGCCCCATCTCGCTGCTCCCATTTCCAGCAAAAGTCATCGAGAAGACCGTCAACAAGCAACTGGCCGCCTTCCTCGAGACGAACGACTCCCTCGACCTCTCGCAGTCTGGCTTCCGGCCCAACCACAGCACCGAGACCGCCCTGATCGCAGCTACCGATGACATCCGTGCCCTGCTCGACAACGGAGAAACAGCGGCCCTCATCCTCCTAGACCTCTCCGCGGCCTTCGACACTGTCTGCCACCGTACCCTAGTACAGCGCCTGAGCAACGTCGGAGTCCAGGAGAAGGCACTGGAGTGGATCATCTCCTTCCTCGCCGGAAGGACACAGAGAGTCCGCCTCCCCCCGTTCAGGTCAGATGCCACCGAAGTCACCTGCGGCGTTCCTCAAGGCTCCTCGCTCAGCCCAACACTCTTCAACGTCTAGATGAGCCCCCTAGCAGCCATCGCACGCCAGCACAACCTCAACATCATCTCCTACGCCGACGACACCCAGCTGATCCTCTCCCTCACCACCGACCCCGCCACCGCCAGAGCCAACCTGCACGAAGGGATGACAGACGTAGCCAAATAGATGGCGAACAGCCGCCTGAAACTGAACTCGGACAAGACGGAAGTCCTCATCCTGGGATCATCACCCTCCGCCTGGGACGACTCCTGGTGGCCCCCCGCCCTGGGCAGCGCACCCAAACCCACGGACCACGCACGCAACCTGGGCTTCATCCTGGACTCCTCCCTCTCCATGACCAGACAAGTCAACGCCGTCTCCTCGTCATGCTTCAACATCCTTCGCATGCTACGTAAGATCTTCCGATGGATCCCCACCGAGACCAGGAAGACGGTCACCCAGGCCCTCGTCACCAGCCGTCTGGACTACGGCAACTTCCTCTACGCCGGAACCACCGCCAAACTCCAGAAGAAACTCCAGCGGATCCAGAACACCTCAGCACGACTCATCCTGGACATCCCCCGCTGCAGCCACATCTCCGGACACCTGAGAAACCTGCACTGGCTCCCGGTCAACAAGAGAATCACCTTCCGGCTCCTCACCCACGCACACAAAGCCCTACACAACCAAGGCCCAGGATACCTCAACAACCGCCTCAACTTCTACGCTCCCAAACGCCAGCTTCGATCGACCAGCCACGCCCTCGCAGCCGTCCCCCGCATCCGAAGAGCCACCACAGGAGGAAGGTCCTTCTCCTACCTAGCAGCCAAAACCTGGAACTCCCTGCCGACCCACCTCCGCCTGACCCAAGACCACCTCGCCTTGAGGAAGCAGCTCAAGACCTGGCTGTTCGAGCAGTAGCGGACCCCCTCCCCCCAGCGCCTTGAGACCCTCCGGGTGAGTAGTGCGCTATATAAATGCTTTGATTGATTGATTGATTGATTGCTAGGGGCAGACACGTAAATTAAATAACTCAATCATGGAATCACCACTTAGTACATAAAACCAGTAAAAACATATGAAAACAGAGGAGGCAATCCGTCAAAATGGAAGGGAGACTCACGCCTATGATGCCAGGTCTAACAATATGTATATATATATTACCTACTGGCGGTCGCCAGGAGGTAGTTATAGTTAGGATTTGCTACCATAGGAAATCCACAACATTCTATTGGGAATAACTCTGGCACCGGTTGAGGAATTTGTGTGTAATTTTCCAAAATTTTGGCCAGCTCCGCTCCGCTCCTTCCCTGGAAGGTTCGGGGGGATTCGTGAAGTGGGGGCTGAGAAAAAAGGGGGGTCCCAAAACGTGTTTTCCCCATGTTAATTTCCATAGGACGGTCTGACAAGTCTACAGCCCGAACCGCTGAACGGAATTACGCCAAACTTGACAAAATTGTAGGGACTGGTACGCAGATGTGCCTTTGCTATATTTGGAGAAAATTGCTCCAGTGGTTTTTTTGAAAATGAACTTCAAAAACACATATATATCTATAAGCGCTCTCCGAGCGCTCACAGGTGCGCGTACCGGGGAGCGCACCCGGCGCGCTACGGGAGTGCGCAAGCGGAAAGCTGATTGGCTGTCGGGTGTCTGTCAACATTCTAAACAGTCCGGAGAGTCCGCCATCTTGTGTCTCGGTAGAATCGAGACACAAGAGGTGAAAAAGAAAGGGGGATTTAATTAAAAGGGGGCCGAGTAGACACATCCTGACCCCCTAGGTTTTCTGAGGGGGGCCTAGAAGGACCCTGAAGGGCAAAAAAACATATTTTTAAAAAACATTCACGAGGTAAGCGCTGGGTGCGTTCCCTGGTGCGCGCTCCGGTACGCGCACCCTGAGGGCACCACAGGGAAAAACAGTGTAAAAAATTATTGTAAAAAAATAATTTAGAGTGCTTAGAGGTAGGGTAGCTCTGAAAAGAGCTGTGGTGTTATGGTGGTGTTTTTGGTACCTACAAGTAGGTACCAATGCAGAGTCTTATATTCAAGAGGAAAACTCTATTCCCCTCATCTGTAAAATGCACACCATCTCTCCTATAGATGTCTTGCATGTTGTAAAGCAAGTTGTTGTGGTAAATGGAACCCATACCATAGTCTCTGAGGAAAGCAGAAACAGATTTATTCACATGTTTCCTTGCTTTCTCAATCTGGGGACAAAATTGGTTGGACCAGTTCCATTTTTGCCTTTGGCATATATTAGAAAATACCAAGGCAGTTTTTGGAAAAAGTGACATCAATTGCCCAAAGATGACCTTTAAAAGCATTTCCAGACCTACCCCAGTCAAAGTGCCCAGGTTATTGCCACCACAGTGCACAATTATGAGGTCAGGGTGTGGTAGATGCATAAAGGATTTTACCAATGGTATCAATTGGTGACTTCTCAATCCTCTCTGTCCAATCCATACAATGTCCACATTTGGTAAATCAAGGTTGTAAATACCTCTGTTAGATGCGTATTTTTGACTCCAGTGGACAAAGCTAGAACCCACAAACCAGACTTTTGGCATCTTGAAGGTAGATGTGCTTGTATTCAGATGAGTTGTGTAAATGAAATGGCAGTTTGAAAGTAGGAGTTATGTAAAAAGTGGTTGAGATTCAGTGCACTTGAAAAACAAAAAATGATTGGTGCTTTCTTAACATTCTCCACTGAAAACTAGGGTGCATGCTTTTGTTTTTTGAAAGAAGTCATTTCAATGGTTGAGGAAAAGTCATTTCAAGAAACATTGCACATGATTAGCTGGTACATTGGGTGGTCAAACACCCTTGCTGCTTTTTTTTGCAACATAGTATGATGAACTTCTGAACTGTGTGCTTGGTGAGGAGGGGGTTACCATGGTAACAGGGAAATGAGCACTGGGGGGATGGGTGAATGTTATGTGACTTTCAAAGTGTTCAAAAGTACAACCAATTAAAATGTGCAGTTTCTTACTCCACTTCATTAACTCCTTCTCTTACTCCTTCTGTCCTCTTACTTCTACACTCCCCTTCCCTCATTCTCTCTCTGTTAGCCTCATTCTCTCCGTCCCCTTAGTCTCTCACTCCGTTTCTATCACGCTCACTCCCTATAACTCAGCCATACTCCTACACTCACCTTCTTTCAGACCTTTTCCTTTACTTTCCTTCCTCTGCCTTCCCATCCTTAGCTCCTTCACTCTTTTCCCTTCCCTTACTCCCCTTACTCCATTTCAGTAACTCCTTCTCTCAATCCCTCTGTCCTCTAACTTAGTCACTCCCCTTCTCTCACTCTCTCTCTGTTACCCCCATTCGCTCCGTCCTCTTAGTCTCTCACTCCTCTTCTATCACACTCACTCCCTATAACTGATCCATACTCCCACACTCACCTTCTTTCAGACCTTCTGCTTTATTTTCTTTCCTCTCTCTTCCCTTCCTTCACTCCTTCACTGTTTTCCCTTCCCTTACTCTCCTTACTCCACTTCACTAATTCCTTTTCTTACTCCCTCTGTCCTATTACTTCTACACTCCCCTTACCTCATTCTCTCTCTGTTAGCCTCATTCTCTCCGTCCCTTTAGTCTCTCACTCCTCTTCTGTCATGCTCACTCCCTATAACTCAGCCATACTCCCACACTCACCTTCTTTGAAACCTTCTCCTTTACTTCCCTTCCTCTCTCTTCCCATCCTTTGCTCCTTCACTCTTTTCCCTTCCCTTACTCATTCTCTCCGTCCCTTTAGTCTCTCACTCCTCTTCTGTCACACACACTCCCTTTAACTGAGCCATACTCCCAGACTCACCTTCTTTCAGACCTTCTCCTTCACTTTCCTTCCTCTCTCTTCCCATCCTTCGCTCTTTCACTGTTTTCCCTCATTCTCTCTCTGTTAGCCTCATTCTCTCCATCCCTTTAGTCTCTCACTCCTCTTCTGTCACGCTCACTCCCTATAACTCAGCCATACTCCCACACTCACCTTCTTTCAGACCTTAACCTTTACTTTCCTTCCTGTCTCTTTCCTTCTTTTGCTCCTTCACTCTTTCTCTTTCCTTACTCTCCTTACTCCACTTCACTAACTCCTTCTCCTACTCCCTCTGTCCTCTTACTTCTACACTCCCCTTCCCTCTTTCTCTCTCTGTTAGCCTCATTCTCTCTGACCCCTTAGTCTGTCACTCCTCTATCTATCACGCTCACTCCCTATAACACAGCCACACTCCTTCACTTATGTTTCTTTCCTCCCTCACTCAGGTCCTCATTTATGAGAAATGACGTATCGCTGCGTGAAAGCAGCGATGCGTCACTTCTCAGTGCGCTCTCCTTGCGACATTCCTGATGCATCATATTTAATGTATGACGCATCATGTCGCAAGGATTTACAGATACGTCAGTATTTCTGACGTATCTGTAAGCGCAAAAGTGACGCATTGCTGGAGTGTGTCACAAAAGTGACGCAACTCCAGCAATGCATCCTTTCACATGGGGCAAGCCCCATGTGAAAGGGCCTGCGTCAGTCTTACGCCTGCTGTGAGGCAGGCGCAAAATTTTGTCGCAACGGCGTCCTAAAAGTGACGCAGTGAAATCTCATAGATTTCACTGCGTCACTTCTACGACCCTTCCTTGCGTCAATACGCCCCCTTTGCATACATTATACCTGGCGCAGGTATAATGTGGCGCAGGGGTTTACAAAGTGACGCATCTACCTAGATGCGTCACTTTGTAAATATGACTGAACAAGATGCATTTTTTACACCACTGGTGCGTCACAAAAAGTGACGCACCGGCGGCGTAAAAGTGACGCATGGCTCATAAATGAAGCCCTCAGTCTTCTACTCTCACTTTTTCTTTCACTTTCTCTGTTTTTTCACTCCCTTACTCACCTTGTCTCACACTCACTTGCCTTTATCCAGTCTGTATCTCCACTCTTTCCTAAACATCACTGCTCTTTTCTTAACCTTCCACACCCCCGTTCCTTTACTACATTTTCTTCACTTATCCTCATTCCCCATGTTCACTCTCCTTCTCCTCACTCACCTCCCACACTCACCTTCTTTCAGTCCCCCTACTTCACTTCCCTTCCCCTCTCGTCCCTTTCTTTGCTTTCTCACTCATTTTCCTCTCCTCTCTCACTGCACTCCACTTCAGTTACTCTTTTTGATTTTTTTAAGAATACACCTCTTTTTTAGAATTGGAGGTAGTTCTAAAAAGAACTTTTTTTTTCTTCCTTTTTCTTTTTTTTCTCAACAAAAACAAAAACAGGGAATGTCAAACTGCTCAACAGGAGCAAAAAAAAGAATCAAAATTAGGGCTGGGGACGGCAGCGGTGGTTCTCTCTTGCTCGGACAATCTTCATAATACTTTGTTCACCATAACAAAGTAGTTCATCACAATCTTTACATTTGTTTGTGATGCCATGAAAAATAGGCTGAATATTTGGAATCAGCTGTTCTGGTCGCCCCCTCACCGATACAGTTGATCCTCCAGTTGAAGTAGAGGCACCAACCATAGGGGAGAGGGGTTGGCCTAACGGCTAAGGCGCTCGACCTCGGACCTGGGGATCTGGGTTCGAGTCTCGGTAACGACGCCAAAAACCCCCTGTGATTCTGGGCAAATCACTTAATCTCCCCGTGCCTAAAATGAAAGTGTGTCCTCATGTAACGTAACTGGTGCTATGTAAAGCGCTCTGATAACTGATTCGGTTCGGTTCTAGTTTCGCGCTATATAAAACTCTGCAAAAAAAAAACATCCCTTGGAGCCTCTCGTGCCAGAGCCCTGACACTCTCCCGGGCATAGTTCTGGGGGTGCCTGCGTTGAACGTGGCGAATCATAGTTGAATTTCCAAAACTGTACTTCCTTTTGGGGTCTCCACGGGAAAGTACAGTATAGCAGATCTTACATTCAACTTTGGGAGCATTCACCTTTTTTAATGCTTCATGTATGTCAAAGAACTTCCAAATAAAATGTTCTTTCACCTTCGGCTGAGGAGGCTCTTCATCAATAAAACCATCTGACTCCTCACTGCTACTGGTGGGTCTAGCAGCCATGATAATTCCAAAAAGGGTGAGCAGCAAAAAACAGGTCCTTCAGTCACAAAAGTGAAAGAAGAAGTGAAGGAAATGGGTGGGGTTTTCATTCTTTGTAAAAAAAAACTGTTAGCAACCAATGAAAATTGTTATTTTAAGGTCACATGACTAGACGCGCTTACACTGCGCGCACCGGAGCGCTTCCGGGGGCACCTACGCGGCGCGAACGTAGGCGCTTCCGGGGGCGCTTACGCGGCGTCCCGGAATGACGTTTTGCTAGCTTTTTTTACGCACGCGGAAATAGCGCTCTCGGGTGAGCTTACCGGTGCGCGCACCCTGAGCGCTTCAAGACAAAATAATAAAAATTTAAAAAATATGAAAAATAGATTGTAAAAAAAATTTGTACAAAAATAATAATAGTTATAAAAAACAGCTAATAAAAAAAAACTGTTTAAAAATCGTAGGTTACAAACTCGATATATAAAGGAATTAGCTTTTAAAAAAAACTATGAAATTCACTGAAAAAAAACATAGGTTTCACAATCGTTATAGTTAGGAATTAGCATTTAAAAAACCTTTGAAATTCACAAAAAAAAACATAGGTTTCACTTTCGTTATAGTTAGGAATTAGCATTTAAAAAACCTTTGAAATCCACTGAAAAACCATAGGTTTCACACCAGTTATAGTTAGCTGAACATTTTACTCATACAAAACCATAGAAATTCCCACGTTATAGTTAGTTGGACTCACTATAACCCGCGTGCCCGCAATCCACTGCTGATGATGTCACATATTACATCATTCATGACATGGTCAGTGACATCACTGCTGACATCACTGATGACATCTCAAATGACATCACTGATGACATCACTGATGACATCTCAAATGACTGTTGGCCTGGCCCGGGGGGATGGGGTCCCCGGGCACAAAATTGCACTTCGGAGGGGGGCCACCAGCCCCCTTCTCGTTTCTTTAAATACAAGGCTCAGTGCCTGGCGGATGGGGTCCCCAGGGCCAAAAGTACCCCAGGGAAGGGGGTACACACAGCCCCACTCTCAGAAAAAAAAGAAAAAAGAAACCTTCAACCCGCTGGAGGTCTCCCCCCTACCTGCAGCACTCTGAAAACGGGCCCTATGGCATGCTTTAAGTTGGGGAATTAAGTTCCCTTGAACTAGCCCACCAGGTACTTCCAGTAAGCACCTTGGAGCTGGGTTGCAGAGAGGTGGTCCAAGGCCACACACCCTTTTTAGACCACTCTGTAAAACAGCTCTGTGGCACTTACTGGAGGTAGCTAGTGGGCTAGTTGGCCCCTTGGGACCCTCAGAACTCAAGGGCACTTAATCCACAATTTACAAGGTACCAAGGGGTGCCTTTGCACAGTGGTACAGGGAGAGGGCATGGCCTGATGTGACAAGTGTGCAAACATGCCCTATGGCACACTTTAAGTTGGTGGATTAACTCCCCTTGAACCCTGAGGATCCCTGGGGGCCTACTAGCCCACCAGGTACGTCCAGAAAGCACCAGAGAGTTATGTTGCAGAGAGGTGTAAAGAGGGGCGTGGCCTCGGACCACCCCTCTGCAACACAGTTCTGTGGCGCTTACTGGAGGTATTTGGTGGGATAGTTGGCCCCTAGGGACCCTCAGGATTCAAGCGGAATTAATCCCCGAACTAAAAATCCGCCATGGGGCGCGTTTGCACAGTGGTGAAGGGAGGGGCGGAACCTGATATAACGTGTGTACTTATCCAATTACTCCGCCAAAACCCAAGCACTTATAAATTCACCATGCACTCTCCTTGCAGAACTCTAATCATCCAGTCACTACCCATGCACTCATGCCATGACCTATGCACTAACTCATGCACTGCTATAATACCCTGAACACTACCCATGCAGTCCAGCCATTGCCCTGTCACTATCCATGCACTCCTCCAATCACCCAGCGATCACCATGTACTTATCCAACCACTCCGCCATAATCCAAGCACTTATAAATTCACCATGCATTCTCCTTGCAGTGCTCTCATCATCCAATCAGTACCCATGTACACATGCAATGACCCAGGCACTAACACATGCACTGCTACAATCCTCTGAGCACTATTCATGCAGTCCAGGCATCTCCTTGTAACTACTAATGCACTACTCCAATCACCCAGCCAGGACCATGTACTTATCCAATCTCTCTGCCAAAACCCAAGCACTTATACATTTACCATGCACTCTCCTTGCAGTACTCTAATCATCCAGTCAGAACCCATGTACTCATGTACCCATGTACTCATGCAATGACCCAGGCACTAACGCATGCACTGAGCACTACCCATGCAGTCCAGCCATTTCACTGCCACTGCCTATGCACTCTTCCAATCACCCAATCAGCACCATGCACTTATCCAATCACTCTGCCAAAATCCAAGCACTAATAAATTCACCATACCCTCTCCTTGCAGCACTATAATCATCCTGTCACTACCCATGCACTCATGCAATGACCCATGCACTAACTCATGCACTGCTACAATCCCCTGAGCACTACCCAAGAAGTCCAACTATCACTCTCTCACTAACCATGCACTCCTCCAATCACCCAGCAAGCACCATGTGCTTATGCGATGGCCCAGGCACTAACAAATGCACTGCTACAATCCCCTGAGCACTACCCATGCAGTCCAGCCATCGCACTGTCACTACCCATGCACTCCTCCAAACACCCAGTAAGCACCGGGGCCTCATTTATGAGGCCGTGCTTCACTTTTACGCCGCCGGTGCGTCACTTTTTGTGACGCACCAGCAGCGTGAAGAATGTGCCTTGTTGCACCATATTTACAAAGTGACGCATCTAGGTAGATGTGTCACTTTGTAAACCCCTGCGCTACATTATACCTGCGCCAGGTATAATGTTTGCAGGGGGGCGTTCTGACGCAGGAAAGGGTCCTAGAAGTGACGCAGTGAACTCTCTAAGATTTCACTGCGCCACTTCTAGGGCACAAAAGCGTCAATTTCGTACACCTGCCTCACAGCAGGCGTAAGACTGACGCAGGCCCTTTCACATGGGGCTTGCCCCATGTGAAAGGACACATTGCTGGAGTTGTGTCATTTTTGTGACACACTCCAGCAATGCGTCACTTTTGCGCCATACAGATACGTCAGAAATGCTGACGTATCTGTAACTCCTTGCGCAATGATGCGTCATACTGTAAATATGACGCATCATTGGTGTCGCAAGGAGGGTGCAATGAAAAGTGACGCATCGCTGTTTTCACGCAGCAATGCGTCACTTTTCATAAATGAGACCCCATGTACTTATCCAATCACTCCACAAAAACCCCAGCACTCATAAACTCATCATGCACTCTCCTTACAGTACTCTAATCATCCAGTCAGTACCTATGTACTCATACAACGGCCCAGGCACTAACACATGCACTGCTACAATCTCCTGAGCACTTCTCATGCAGACCTCTAACCACCTACAAACCACTGATACACTGCTCCAATTACCCAGGTAGTACCCATGGACTCCAGTAATCCTTCTGTCACTACCCATGCACTTCTCCAACCACCCATCCAGCATCATGTACTTATCGAATCACTCCACCAACACCCAAGCACTTATAAATTCGCCATGCACTCTCCTTGCAGTACTCTAATCATCCAGTCAGTACCTATGTACTCATGCAATGACCCAGGAACTAACACATGCACTGCTACAAGTACCTGAGCGCTACTCATGTAGACCAGCCATCTCCCTGTCACTGCCTATGCACTCCTCCAATCACCCATTTGCACCATGTACTTATTCAATCACTCTGCCAAATTCCAAGCACTTATAAATTCACCATACCCTCTCTTTGCAGCACTCTAATCATCCTGTCACTATCCATGTACTCATGCAATGACCCAGGCACTAACACATGCACTGCTACAATCCCCTGAGCACTAACCATGCAGACCTCTAAC